>NC_138761.1:73486538-74716538 GCF_965113315.1 Podarcis vaucheri
TGTCTGCATTGCTGCCACTTTATGGCAGCAAATACTGTTTAAAGTTTTTTAGCAGTAAACTCTGAAACTTTAAAAAAGCGTCCACAATGCCCACTCTTGAGGAAGAACCCTTCTGCAGATGGAGATATAGATGACCTAGAGAGCCCTTTAGGACCACTATAACAGCAAAGTTGTAGCAGCTCTGCTGAAGTTTCAGACAACAGCAGTAGCCAGCCAGAAGAATGGTGGCAACAGTGGACAGGCTAAGGAGGCCACCGTTCTGCTGCCCATCCCAATTCATTACTTGGGTACAAAGCCTATACTGTGAATAGTGGGTGGGTTGGCCTGAGCCATAACAGATTAGAAAACCATCAAAGAAATCAGGTTGCCATCCTTACCAGTATGTAACAACTAAACTAAAGGCATTCCTCAGTCTATCAATCATAAGATTTTGGCTGGGAAGCTACATGGTTTAGGCTCAGAGTGCTGAAAAAGTCAAAAGGAAAGTCACTCTTCATTAAAATACTGAGCAAGAGTAACATATGCACATCACGTAGTTCCAATGTCCAGAGTGTCTCACCTCTGCTCACAAGGAGGCATAGAAAGCTGATGTGTTAAGCAAAGTTTTATGGAATATCATTTTTAGATACTTACCATAATTCAAAGAGCAGCAGTATTACATGGCAGCAGCTTCTAGTGCAATGTTGGAGGCTGCTTCTGAAGTATATTATCTAGGCTTTTTCTGTAAATAGAGCCTTGCTGCTTGTGCAGAATTTACCTGGTTGTGTCTCATCATTTTATAAGACAATGCAGTTTGAAGGATAAGCATGAAATTATAGCAAATGAAGCTTTCTATAGCGCATGTTACTTTTGCAGAGGGAGCTAAGGAATTGCTCCTGCCTTGTGGTGAAATGTGTACATTATTCCTGCAGTGATGTATATAACTTGGGCCTCATTCTCAATGAGCTTGTAATGTGGTACCTGGGTCTAGTTTTTTATGTGAAGGAAATATTTTGTATGGACAAACATTCAGTCATATGGGCTCCAAGCAGCAATCTTGATATAGTACAACATTTATATACTGCTTGATTGTAAGAGAGCCTCTAAGCAGCTCAAAAAAATATAAAGCAAAACATTAAAACTCTCAGTGAAACTAAATCCCACATTATCTCTGCCAACTGGACAATGTAACTCTGCCATAATTTTTCCCTACTTATGTGAAACATTACAGATTCCTCAAACGTGGTGATATTTTCTCCTCTTATTTGAATTAAAGTCATCGAGAACTCACTATAAGTATTGCTTGTGAGAATCAGAGCTTCCAAGTGGTGGTTTTCTACATGGCTACCTTCAGTGCTTTTTTCTGGGGATACGCAGGGGTACGCATACCCCTAAACATTTTGTGAATCTAAGTTTGGCTTCATTGAGGGGCAGTATTTCAATATGAGTAGGATAATGAGAGTACCCCCAAACATTTTTTTAAAGAAAAAAGCACTGGCTACCATGATTCATATGGTTACTGCAGTGCTTTCTCGAAGTGCCCCGATCACACAAGTCACAAAAAGTATAAACGGCCCTTGTATGGAGATACCAATTCTCTTTCAAATGCAGCCTCTGTATGAGTGTTGCTGGCATTTGAACCAGCATATTGCATCACATCTAAAGCAGACAAAGTATTTACTAGCTAAGTTCAAAATAATTATGTATCACACAGCAGCCTTCCAGGGGACACATCGTTCTTTAACCAACGGGAATTTCAAACATGGAGCTTATGACATGGCATAAGGACCTGCTGTTTAAAAGTAACAACATGTCACTATACATACCTAAACTGGCTCTTTGGACCCTAGCCTTTCCCCCTCCCCATGGGAACTAGAAGGGAATTCTCCACCAGTTATTTGTGGTTAATTGCTTGTATTTCCAAAATTGTCATTAGAAAATATACATATTAGACCTAATCCAGAGAAAGCACCAAGGGAATGATATACAAAACTATGGATACATGGCACTTCATGCTTACACTTGGGTACAAGTATCCACATGGGGATAAATACAGAATTTTTGTTATTTGTAATTAAATGTATTCAGTTCTTCTCCCTAACCCCATCCACTTGGCAGACTTTTGCATACTCAGTACCTTTTTTTGTGTAGATTGTGTTTTCTCACGGTATGTGCTTCCTTCTTTACTGAAGCAAGACTTCTTCATGTTTATCTTAGACTGCTGGAATTAAATTCAGTATAAATTTGTTGAGTTTATAATTTTATTTATTTAACAGAGTTTATATACTGCATACTAGAACAACAATGACCTCTAAGCAGTTTACAACAAAGTATAAAACATCCATTAAAAATACCTGTAAAAGCAAAGATTAAAAGCAAACGACATAACATGGTAAAATAGAAAAAATGAGTAATTTTTAAAAGCATACTTTTAGTTAACGTGAAATGCTAAAATTACATGTCTGAGTAGGTTTGCTGAAACAAAAAAGAGCACATGGTTCTATGAAGAAAATGTATGTTCTCTTTTTAGGTATGATCCAGATATTTTGCTGGGCTATGAAGTTCAGATGCATTCCTGGGGATACCTCTTGCAGAGAGCTGCTGCTCTAGGTGTTGATTTATGCCAAATGGTCTCACGTGTTCCAGGTGTGTTTATGATTCTAAGGTTCCTAATTCTAAAGTGAGAAGCCGTGGTTTTATTCTACTATTATTCTGGCTGTAAAGCCATTAGTACCATATAAGATGAGTTTTTTTGCTATAAAAAAATTAGTAAAAAATTTGCGGTCATCTTGTACATGGAACATGGCCATCTGGGGGAATTTTTAAAATATTTAAGCATATGTCCGGGATTTTGGCTTGGGTGGGCTGAGGCGGTCCCTCCTGCTGCTGCCCCCCTTTCTCCCCCCCCCCCCCGGCTGCATGCTGGTGACTGGCTTGCCTCCTGAAGCCCCCGCTGGCTTGACCATGGGATCGAGAGCAGCTGCCACTGCCGCCGCTGAGAGCTGCCTCAGCTACCTCTCCCTGCCCTTCTTTCCTTTTTTTCCTCTTCCCCTCTCAAACTCCCACCCTGCCCCCAGCCCGCTCACCACCTTCCTCAGCTCAGTTTGCTTGACGGCATGGCCTGGCGCAGAGTGGCCACTGCCTTCCCCTGGCTCTTCCTTGGCATCCTGCTTGGGAGCCTGCTTCCCCGCAGTCGCTGCCTTTGCTTCTGCACCACAGTGCACTGCATGCACCTAATGCTGGAAACTTTGAGGGCAGTCGCCCCAACAACATGCCACCTCCAAACATCCAGATTTTCACTTCTATTTTAGGGTTTTATTTTTCTTAATTTGGGGTTCAAAAAAATAGGGGGCATCTTATACATGGAAAAATATGGTGTTCCTGTCCCATTTTAGTGTTTTTCACTGTCTCTCACTAGGAAGCTTGACTCCATGCATTCTGTTCAGTAAGCTAGCAAGGATCCTTCTTTCAGCTTTCTGTATTAGAGTAGTAGTTGTTTATCTTTTGTTTGAAGAGATGGGAGCAGAAATAGATGAAGCAGCTAGCCAAGGGAGAAGCATTTGAGTACCTGAGTCACTGCAATGAACAGTGGGAGAGCCATATCCTGTGTAGAGTCCACAGGATAAGAACCTGAGGAAGAGTGACTAAATATAAACCAATTTGCATAATGGAAACCATATAGAACTGTGGTCTTCTTCACACACTACTTTAAACTTAGGGTGTGGAACTGAATC
Source organism: Podarcis vaucheri (assembly GCF_965113315.1). Lineage (NCBI taxonomy): Eukaryota > Metazoa > Chordata > Lepidosauria > Squamata > Lacertidae > Podarcis > Podarcis vaucheri. The sequence continues at coordinate 73,490,252 of NC_138761.1, forward strand.
GACCAATGGGTTGGAGTCGTACTTTGCCTGCCCACCTATCAATCACCTGATGTCCCAGTGACATCAGGCAATCCATTTTCCTTTGATCACACAATTTGAATTAAGAAAGAATGGGTAAAGGCACACTTTGCAGGCTCCAATGGTTAGCTGGTTGTTGGTAGTCACAAAGCCCTATGTCTTTGCAAGCATCAGCATGATAATCAGGGCTTGCAGAGGCACAGGGCTTTGCTGGAACAGCTGATCTTCAGTACCTTCAAACCCCACTTTCAGCAGGGAGCTGCAACTTTATCCCTCCCCCCCCCCCGACATCATATATGAGGTGTAGGCCAGGTGGCTGTGTCTTGTAGAAGGTGGCTTCATGGGCCAAATGGGTAATCCTGATGGGCCTAACTAGGCCCATGTGAGGGTTCCCCCTCACTACTTAAAATCATAGTTAGGCTCAGTTGTAATTTAAAGGGTACAGTGTGCTGGTGCACATGGCCAAAATCACAGGCACTTTGCTCTTTTCCTGCTGCTGATAGCTAAGCCATGGTCTGGGTTAGTTTTACATCATCATCATCATCATCATCATCATCATCATGTAATTTATTATTTATAACCCCGCCCATCTGTGGGCTCATGGTTTGTTCCCTCCAAACAAACAAAGCTAGCGGTGAAGGGACTAGCATTTAGCTTGTGGTTTCTTTGGGGGGGGAGAGAAAAAGCCCAGGTTTATCCGTAACATTAAACCAAACCATGGCTTTGCTCTTGGCAACATAGCAGCAGGAATGAGGAAGAAGTAAAGTGCCCACAATTTCAGCCCATAGCCCCAGCTTTCACTTAACTATGGTTAAGGTTAGCTATGTTTTGAAGTGACATGCAAACCATGAGTAGTGCAGTGGATGTGGCTTCTGGACAATTTATATGAGTGATGAAACCTTGGAATATGATAAAAAGTAAGTACCGTATTTTTCCATGTATAAGACGACCTTTTTTTTGAATTTTTTGTGATAAATTGAGGGCCGTCTTATACAAGGGTTAATATGCTAAGTAAGCAAGGGCTGGTGCTACAGCGGGGACAGGGAAATGTCAGAGAGGAGGCTGCTTACCTGCTCTTCCAGGCTTAGGAAGAGTATTTGGTGAGTGCCAGTATGCGGTGTATTGCGGCACCAGTCCCGTCAGCCAGAGCAGGGGATCGTCAAAAAGCTGCTCAACAGCTCAGCGAACTTACAAAAGAAGCTAAACAACTGTTGAGGGCTCCCAAAAATAGGGGTCGTCTTATACATGGGGTCGTGTTATACACAGAAAAATATGGTAAATTGTAAGGGCAAAGATTTTAAAAACACAAAATAATGAACATTTCTGGTTCTTCTAGTGCATGGATTACGGATATGCACTACAGATGCTACAGGTGACTTTAACATGTGTGAGCAGAAATTGGGAGAGTCTGCAAACCAGATTCCATTATAAAATCAGACCTGCATTCCTAAGTAGAATAAAAAGAAAACCCACAACAAACCACAAAGATTTTCATATTTGCTGTAACATACTATCTAGTGGCAGTATTTTGGCCTTTTTTGTGTTATTCTTGCCAGAAAGATTGACCACCACTGCTCTAGTTTGTAGGTTCAGAAGATGGCTCTTCCTTCTGATAAATATTTCATTGTATTTGTACTAAAGTTGATTTGAGTTGCTGAAATATTCTCTTTTAATGATTTAGATGATAAAAAAGAAAACAGATTTACTTCAGATCAAGATGAATATGGGTCTGATACAATGAGTGAAATAAACATTGTTGGAAGGGTTATGCTGAATATCTGGAGAATTATGAGAAATGAGGTAAACTCTGGCAAAATCATAAATAACCTACTTTGAAATAAATGCCATATTTTCAAAATAATAAACCATTTTCTTGTCTTGGAGTTTGCAAATTTGTATCTCCTTCTTCCCATATGCTTGTTATCAGTACAGGAAATATGAAATCCATGGAAATGTAGTTATAATCATAGTCTTCCATTATTTTGCTGAGCTGATGTTTTACTCTATAGCATATTCCACTCACATAACCTATTCTCTGTTCAAAGGCCAAGTTGCATTTCAGCACTGGCTGCCTACTGGTCTAATTCCTTGGTTATTACACTTGCTGATATTATTAATTATACTTTCTGTCATAACTGGTAACAACTGTGTTGACAAATCAAAGAGTCCTATGACACCTGAAAGGCTAACAAATGAATTGTGTATGTTTTCAGGGGCCAGAGCCGTTATCATCAGATACAGAAAGGAGCATCTGATAAAATGATCTCTGGTCTTTGATGATTTATGCCACAATTGACTTGGCATAGGTCTCTTTGTTTTTGCTGCAAATTATGTAATGAATTTGTAATGTAATGATTTGTAATGAGAAAAGCATGGCCGTAAGACATTTCTAATTCTTGGTGAGAAACCCATTGTTTCCCCCCTTAGTCCCTCTAATTGTCTACTTTATGGGTGTTTGAACTTCCTTTTGCATGTTCAGGTGATGATCTGCGCTCCCCCCCACACACACCCGCTGCAGGCTGAGCCCCACCAGCAGTGGTTGCACCTGTTGACTTCCTGGGGGCAGATCATGGTGTGAACCAGAGGGGGAACCCTCCCTTCCCTTCTGGTCCATTCCTGGGTTATGAAAAGTTGGCCTGGCCTGGGCCTCAACAGTGCTGTCAACTTCCATTCTTGTCTTATAGCACACTTCACCTTACAATTGATTAAGTTGCTGGTTAATTTTACTCATAGTCACAACTGGCTTAGCAGTTACAAAGGTAGTGCCTTCCCCACAGCAATGTTCTTCAATGGTGATTCAATTAAATTGCCCTGTAGTTTCATCACAACTGTGTGGCAGAGCTTGAAGACAGTCAGATACGTAGCAGGGGCTGCCTCCCCATTGCAGGACCCTCATAATGGATCTTGGGGTCACTTCAGAGCCAAACCCAGCTCACGGGCTAGCAAGCCTGCAACACACCCAGGGTGGTTGCCAGTGATAGCTCATAATACCAGTCTATACATAGGTGGGCCTGAGCTTGCCTTCTATCCATTGATAGTTTCCAAGTATTCGAGCTGAGTGGTTGTCTTGAACCTGAATCCTTGTTCTGTGCTATGTCATGCCAAACTCTGTGTAAGCTATAACCAGTAAAAGTTGTGAGCATTTTTAAACATACCCTGTAATTCTTACTCTTCCACTCCACCTTACCAGGACAAATTATATAGGCATATGATCATACAAGTCTTCTCTTATTTTAGGTGACTCTAACTAACTATACTTTTGAAAATGTGGGCTTTCATATACTTCATCAGCGCTTTCCACTGTTTACCCCTCGCGTTCTGTCTGACTGGTTTGACAAGACAGACATCTATCGGTAAGTACCAGTTCTTACGAGTATTTTAAAGTATGCTTCCTGAATCAAAGACTGATCTGTTGTATATAAAGTTTTCAAACCAAATGAAAACTTGATTAGCAAGGAAAAAATAAAACAAAGTTGGCTCCTGACAGAAGAATAACAAATGTGCTGCCAATCCATAGTGCACAATTCAACTTTCTACCCATATCATTTGATCAGTTAAGGCAGCACTGACCAATGTGGTGCCTTCGAGATGATTTAGGACTACAGTTCCCATCAATCCCAGCCATCATAGCCTATGGTCATGGATGACAGAAGTTGTAGCCCAACATACTCTGGAGGCCATCGCGTTGGCTACCTTTGACTTAGTCAAGTTTGCATACCACTCCTGCATGACCAGGTACCACTGGAGGTGGATCAAGTGGCTACTTCAACAGACCTAGTGAAGATGTGGTGCTCATGGGCGAAGCACTGATATTTTCAAAGATATACTGTATATTGCTGAATATCAGACATAAGTAGTTATGTAACATGGTTGCTGATCACAGGAGTGGCAACTGTGCTGTAAATGCAGTATGTTAAGTAGACTTTACCATTGTTGTATATCTCAAGTGTAACAGACCTTCATGGTGCAGTTTTCCTTCCAGTTTATTCAAGCAATAAATAACAAATTGCTATCCCTTAATAGCTAGGATAACTGAATTCATGCACCAGTGATAAGAATGACCTTGAAATTATTGAAGCTAAGAAAAAGCAAATCTAATTGAGAAAAAAGTAGTCATGCTACTTTAGAAGTGACTTAGTGCATTGTTTTCATAATGCATCAAATTAATAACGAGTGGCATAGTAAGTCACTCCACTTCTAATTTTAAGGTATAAAATCTGTGGCACCTTATTTCAAAGCTCTGAATTGCCCTTCCCAGCAGCTTCATTTATATATTAAGTAACATAGAGGACAAGGCCGTGGTGTGGAACAGTAGTCCCCGAGCACCACATTCTGGATATGATGCAACAGAAAGAACAAAAAATAAACCAAGGAACAACCCATTCAGGTGGTCCAGAAGGATACCATGGTTGACTATTACTGGACTTAACCTTAACCTTATGTTAAAAGCCTCCAAGAGAACTAGTAGGGCTGCACATCAGTTTATTAGAGCTGCAAACTGTTGATTACTGCCTTGAAAGTTTTTTCCCCCCTAGAGCATCCTTTAAGACGTTTAAGATTTTTGTACGTTTATTATTTGATTTTAAAGCTGGAAAATGATTGATTATTACACAAGCCGTGTCCGTGGAAATCTCCAGCTGTTAGAACAAGTGGACTTAATTGGCAGAACAAGTGAAATGGCAAGGCTTTTTGGAATTCAGTTCTTGCATGTATTAACAAGAGGATCGCAGGTAAGCTGTCCTTAATATTTTTGAGAAGTTGTGAGGACCTCAGAATTTTTCTCACGTTTTGAACCTTGGAAGTTTTCACAAACAAGGGGTCATTTCTAAAAGACATTAAAAATCCAATTGCCACTGGCCTTGCTGCTTATTAGGAAAATAATATTAAGTGTATAGCCGTACTAGATCAGTATTTTTTTTTTAAAATAGAATTTTTATTTGCAAATATAAGAAAGAGAAAAGAGGATGAAAATATTGCCAGCAGACATTAACAGTAAGAATACTCCATCAATTCTAATTTAAACATACAGGTCAATATAAGCAGTTTCTGTGCTCCAGTGGGTATCTAAACAAGACTGGCAGTTAACAAGGTATACATTTGAATATAGAAAAGAGGTGAAATCTTCTGTGAAGTAGTAGACAGTGGGTGTTTTGACCTTCCAGACTTGTAATGTCTCTTAACCACCATAAAGGCTCACAAAGTCCACTTATTTTGTCCGTTAGTTCCCACACCACAGGAATATATTTTAAGAATACATGAACATTCAAAAGTATCAGTAATTAATGTTTTTCTTTTGTAGTATCGTGTGGAGTCAATGATGTTACGTATTGCCAAACCAATGAATTACATTGCTGTTACACCGAGTGTCCAGCAACGAGCTCAAATGAGAGCCCCTCAGTGTATTCCTTTAATAATGGAGCCAGAATCCCGATTCTACAGTAATGCTGTCCTTGTACTAGATTTTCAATCTTTATATCCATCTATTGTGATAGCATACAACTACTGTTATTCCACATGCTTGGGACATATTGAGAACTTGGGAAAGTAAGTATTAAATATTTAAAATCTAGATGCATTTTCTCTGCTACTTAATAAGTACAGTGGTACCCCGCAAGACGAACGCCTCGCGAGACGAAAAACTCGCAAAACGAAAGGTTTTTTCGTTTTCGAGTTGCCTCGCAAGACGAATTTCCCTATGGGCTTGCTTCGCAAAATGAAGCTTGCTCCGGGGACAGCGGGTCTTCTCTTTTGAAGCAAGGGGCGGCGGGGAGAAGCGATCTTCTCCCCGCAGCCCCAGGTCCGGGGACAGCGGGAAGCGCTTCCCGCTGCCCCCGGACCTCTTTTGAAGCAAGGGGCTGTGGAGAGATCGCTTCTCCCGGTGCTCCGAAGCCGGGCGGGGGGGAGGGAACACCTCCCGCCGCCGCCCGGCTTCGGAACGGTGCTCCGAAGCCAGGCGGGGGGAGGGAACACCTACCGCCGCCCCCCGGCTTCGGAACGGTGCTCCAAAGCCGGGGGGGGAGGGAACACCTCCGGCCGCCCCCCCGCTTCGGAACGGTGCTCCGAAGCCAGGCGGGGGGAGGGAACACCTACCGCCGCCGCCCGGCTTCGGAACGGTGCTCCGAAGCCAGGCGGGGGGAGGGAACACCTACCGCCGCCCCCCGGCTTCGGAACGGTGCTCCAAAGCCGGGGGGGGAGGGAACACCTCCGGCCGCCCCCCCGCTTCGGAACGGTGCTCCGAAGCCAGGCGGGGGGAGGGAACACCTACCGCCGCCGCCGGGCTTCGGAACGGTGCTCTGAAGCCGGGCGGGGGGGAGGGAACACCTCCCGCCGCCCCCCGGCTTCGGAACGGTGCTCTGAAGCCGGGCGGGGGGGAGGGAACACCTCCCGCCGCCGCCTGGCTTCGGAACGGTGCTCCGAAGCCGGGCGGGGGGGGGAGGGAACACCTTCTGAAGGCGGGCGGGGGGCGAAAGTCTTTGCTCCCCCCTGCCTGCCTTCCCAGGGGCTTTTAAATCGCCCTGGACAGCGGAGAAGTCCGCTGTCCCAGGGCGATTTTAAAATGCCGCCCACCAGCATTTTAAGATCGCCCGGACAGCAGAGAAGTCCTCCGCTGTCCCGGGGTTTTTTAAAATGCTGGGGGTGGGAAGAAAAGCCCTTGTCCCCCCCCCCCAGCCTTCAGAAGAGGTCCAGACCTGGTCTGAAGGCGGTTTCCCTAGGAATGCATTGATTTTCAATGCATTCCTATGGGAAACCGTGCATCGCAAGACAAAAAAAACGCAAGACGAAGAGACTTGCGGAACGAATTAATTTCGTCTTGCGAGGCACCACTGTACTTGAAAGATCAAATGGAATATATTTAGCCCACCACTTCTCAAACCATGCAGCCAGGAAGTTGTTTTTCTTGTTAAAAAAGAAGTCATCGTCTGGGATTTTTGTAATTCTATTAATCTACTTCTTGGCTGCAGAGACAGAACTTGTGAACAGCATTTTTGAAATATACAATTTTAGAAGTGCATCAAAACAAGTGTGTAACTCTGACTGCGTGTGGGTGGGTGGATTCAGTCTTCCACACATGCATACCAAGGAATAAGTAGATGAAATATGGGAGGAAAAGGTGTGTTTCAAATATATATATTGCAGATGATACAAGGACTCAGTGATGTTGGAAGGTGGGCACACTCCAGTATGATTATCTCTAAGGAAATATTTTGTTAATATTGATCTTTAAATTGTAAATTATTTGCTGATAAGAACATAAGGAGAGCTTGCTGGATTACAAAGAGAAGGCTAGAGCATGAGAGAGACTAAGAGATACAAATCTGATGTAAAATTAAAACAGGTACTGTATTTATGCTGCCATAGCACTAAATAGTGTGTAGCATGGGATAAATCTCATCTATGAATAGCAGTTAGTCTGTGATGTTACTTGAGGGTTCAGTACACTTTGTCTTATTTTCCAGATACGATGAATTTAAGTTTGGCTGCACTTCTCTGAGAGTATCTCCTGATTTGCTATATCAACTTCGTCATGACATCACAGTGTCACCCAGTGGAATTGCTTTTGTTAAGGTAATGCTTTATTCTTCTTGTTGACATTTTATGTTTAACTTGTTATTTCTACTTCTATCTTGCTTTCTGGAAGAAAAAAGACACTGAAGCATGAAATGTAAATATGTTAAGCATATTAATAAACAGGAGGCAGTATCTACAGTAGGAATGGGGAACCAGCCCACATGCCAGCAAGGCCATTTCACCAAAGCCATACCCACCTGTCAATCAGCTGACATCATTCCAATGTGCACATAATATCAGGTGATGGGTGAAATGGCAGGATTCCATTCTGCTTTAGGTATGCTCCTCCTCCCTGCCCAGTTCTGCATGCACAACCAAAGCAGGATTTAACCCATATTTGTTAGCTGATGCAGGGAGTTTACATCCTGCTCAGTTTGGCTGTTTCTGGGAACAGGCACCTGCAGGTTAAGCAGCAGGATTTAACCCACTATTCAGCAGATGAGCAGAGAGTTTGATACTGTTTGGTGCTTGCTTTGTCAGCACACATTCCCTGCTATGAACACCACCCCACAGATCAACTTTGACAAGTGGGTGGGACTGGCCACCTACCAGTCACTTGATCAGATGATTGACAGGTGGGTGGCTCTGACTCAGCTGTCAAAGTTGTTGCATGAAAGGGGGGGCAGACAAAGCTCTGGCCCACTGGGGATGGGGGGGGGGGAGAGAACTCATACTCCACCTTAACTCCCAGAGGGAAAAATTACCGTATTTTTTGCTCTATAAGACTCACTTTTTCCCTCCTAAAAGTAAGGGGAAATGTGTGTGCGTCTTATGGAGCGAATGCAGGCTGCGCATCAATCCCAGAAGCCAGAACAGCAAGAGGGATTGCTGCCTTCACTGCACAGCAATCCCTCTTGCTCTTCTGCCTTCTGAGATACAGAATTTTTTTTTCTTGTTTTCCTCCTCCAAAAACTAGGTGCGTCTTGTGGTCTGGTGCGTCTTACAGAGCAAAAAATACGGTACCTGGTTACCAGTAGTGTAAAAATTATCTGATAAGCAGCATTACAAACATTTGACCTAACAGTGGTCTACTGTAAACCACCCTACAATAAACAGAATTAATGTTGGTGCTAAACATATATTTTTATTATTAAATGTTAATTCTTAATGTTGTTTTTGTGCAGCCTTCAGTAAGAAAAGGTATATTGCCAAAAATGTTAGAAGAAATTCTGAAGACTAGAATCATGGTGAAGCAATCAATGAAAGCTTATAAAAATGACAAAGCCATCACTCGAATGCTTGACGCACGTCAGCTTGGCCTTAAGCTCATAGCAAATGTCACATTTGGTTATACTTCTGCTAATTTTTCTGGAAGGATGCCATGTGTAGAGGTAAGTGATGAAAGTAAAGTGTAAATATATTTCAGGGACAAGAAAACAATAATAATAATAATTTATTATTTATACCCCGCCCATCTGGCTGAGTTTCCCCAGCCACTCTGGGTGGCTTCCAATCGAGTGTTAAAAACAATACAGCATTAAATATTAAAAACTTCCCTAAACAGGGCTGCCATCAGATGTCTTTTAAAGATAAGATAGCTACTTACTTCCTTCACATCTGAAGGGAAGGCGTTCCACAGGGCAGGCGCTACTACCGAGAAGGCTCTCTGCCTGGTTCCCTGTAACCTCACTTCTCGCAATGAGGGAACCGCCAGAAGGGCCTCGGCGCTGGACCTCAGTGTCCGGGCTGAATGATGGGGGTGGAGACGCTCCTTCAGGTATACGGGAACCGAGGCCGTTTGGGGCTTTAAAGGTCAGCACCAACACTTTGAATTGTGCTCGGAAACGTACTGGGAACCAATGCTCCCAGTCTTCTTCACTATAATAATGCCTACATTAAGGCAAAAGCTGATTCTTAACCTCAGTTCTCTGATTGTAAAATAGGAACAATGACTTCAAAGGGTCCTGAGGAGGACATGCAATTAAAGATTTATAAACACCTTGGGTTGGATCCAGAGTTACACAAGCATAAGACCACTCATGCCACAAGGCTTTCCTGCTGCTCCTCTCTTGTGCCCACTTGAAAACTACTCTGGAAGACTGAGGAGACTGTCCTGCACAATGTGAAAAGGCAGGCTGGGAGCAGGAAGGAGCAGGCAATATTGGTAGAAATTGGACAAGGGAACATTGCTCCCATGCAACTCCTGGGCCTAAGCCCTTGAAATATCTATATGCATGCTTACTACTTGCAGTTGCTATTTCCTCTTGATGAATGCATCAATCCACAAGAGCTATTTGGACACAGTCAAGAGAGTGACTTTTCTTATTTTTAAAGTTAACACGCACATGCCTTCTGTAAACTTCAGCACAAATTGCTTTTGAAACTTTTGTCTTATGGAGAAGAAGTGGGCTGCTGTTAATGAAAAAGATCAAACTTTCTACAGGGTTTATAGAATGAGTTACAGAAATTTCTGAATTGTGACCAGGGAACCTAAAACAATTATATATGCATGATCTGTCCACAAGAAAGATTTTATCAAGGTTTGTCTTTATATTTTGCAGATTGGTGATAGCATTGTGCACAAAGCCCGAGAAACCTTGGAACGAGCAATAAAACTGGTGAACGAAACAAAAAAATGGGGAGCACGGGTTGTATATGGAGACACAGATAGGTAATTAAAACTATTCTTTTGTTTGGGAGACTTTCCAACCAGTAATATGTCATTGACTGCCTTTCCTTCCTTTACCAGAAATTAGTAGATTTGTAATATGCAACCTTTAAACCAGAGTAGGAATTTAATACGCACAATAGCTGGAAGAAACATTTGTTTTCTCAGGAACAAAATTATATATTTTGAATGCAAGGAAAATGTGTTTTTCCTGCAACAGAAGTGTTTGAGGAAAGAAAGCCTGAACAACAGCAATTCTAAGGTTATTTCATGCACACACTTTTTTAAATTACATTTTTATACCGCCCTTCATCCAAGGACCACAGAGCGGTTTACAATATGAAAACACAAAAATATATAACATAATAACAAACAAAAACAATATCCCAAACACAGTTCAAAAGGCCATAATTGTTTAATTAGGGAATGTTTTTGCCTGGTGCCTAAAGATAGGTAACGAAGGCACCAGGCAAGCTTCCCTGGAGAGAATATTCCATAAACAGGGAGCCGCTACAGAAAAGATCCATTTGTGTTGTCACCCTCTGGGCGTCTCAGATGAAGAGGAGCTTCAGATGATGATCGGAGAGTCTAGGTCTGCTCAGATGGGGAAAGGCGGTCCTTGAGGTATTGTAGTCCTGAGCCATTTAAGGCTTTATAAGCCAAAACCAGCCCTTTGAGTTGTGCAGCCAGGCCAGGATTGGCGTTACAAGCTCTTGTCCTGGTGAGCAACCTGGCCGCTGAATTCTGCACCAGCTTAAGTTTGTGAACCATCTTCAGAGGTAGCCCCCCATATAACGTGACTAAGATGACTTCTGTTCTACTAGGATTAAGTTTCATTTCACCATCCCACATCCACTCCATTACAAACTTCAGATATATCTCTTTTGTGTATTTATCTTGGATGTTTATGTTGTGAACTGCCCTGAGATCTATGGATGAAGAGCACTATACCGATTTAATAAATAACAAATATCAACTGCTTACCTGTTCATTTTCTGTTTTTAGTCACAAGGAGAGAGAAAAAAGTTGCCATACTTTTGGAATATTTTTAGAGTGGGGAAGCTAAATACAGTGGTACCTCTAGATACGAACGGGATCCGTTCCAGATCCCCATTCGCATCCTGAAGCAAACGTAACCCGCGAGTCGCGATTCACCGCTTCCGCGTATGCGCGTGACGGCATTTTGACAGTCTGCGCATGCATGAGTGGCGAAACCTGGAAGTAACGCATTCCGTTACTTCTGGGTCGCCGCAGAGCGCAACCTGAAAGCTCTCGACCTGAAGCATATTTAACCCAAGGTATGACTGTAGTCGGGACGCGGGTGGCGCTGTGGGCTAAAGCCTCAGCGCCTAGGGCTTGCCGATCGAAAGGTCGGCGGTTCGAATCCCCGCGGCGGGGTGCGCTCCCGCTGCTCGGTCCCAGCGCCTGCCAACCTAGCAGTTCGAAAGCACCCCCGGGGGCAAGTAGATAAATAGGTACCGCTTACCAGCGGGAAGGTAAACGGCGTTCCGTGTGCGGCTCTGGCTCGCCAGAGCAGCGTTGTCACGCTGGCCACGTGACCCGGAAGTGTCTCCGGACAGCGCTGGCCCCCCGGCCAATAAATGTGAGATGGGCGCACAAACCCCAGAGTCTGGCAAGACTGGCCCGTTTGGGCAGGGGTACCTTTACCTTTACCTTTATGACTGTAGTCATTTCTTAATTTCCCTTATCTTATTTCAGCATGTTTGTACTACTGAAAGGAGCTACCAAGGAACAGTCTTTTAAGATTGGCCAGGAAATTGCTGAAGCTGTAACAGCTACCAACCCCAAACCAGTAAAACTGAAGTTTGAAAAGGTAAGAGAAATCTGAGTGTTACCTGACTGCAACATTTAACAGGACACCTTTCCAGAAAGTGACAAAGTATTAAAAGGAGAAGGAATTTGGATGGGAAAGCAAACTTGGGAAGAGCTGCTAGCTTACCACTTAAAGAAACAAAACCAAAAAAAACAAAAGACTGCCTATAAAAAGGCACCTACGCCAAGCAGGATTGAACTTGCCATGCATCAGTGCATGCACAACAGTCCTGCTTTCTGCAGGAAAGCCAAGCTACATCTTTGCCTATCCCACACAAAGGGGGCACATGTGAACATAAAAATACAGTGAGTGTGCGCACACTCCCCCTACAAATGAATGCAATTTTGCACAGAAATTGCACTGAACTTATCATGCTTTGACTGAGGCTTTTCCACTGTTGCTGTTCATTGATTCATTGCCACCAACCTCATTGACATGCGGAGAAATGACAGGGTCCTTAGTGACCTTCATCACACAGCTGTTCTGCTTTGCTGCAGGACATCAAACCCAGAACAAAAATCTCCCATTTTCCTCTCCAGAAGGGATTTGTGAGAGGGTACTAATATTAAGAGTCCAGCTCTGGGGTTTCTTGGAACCTGCCCAAAAAGTCAGTAATGAAGGCGAGATGGCAGTATCATGGAATAGGTGGTTTAAATCTGCAAGGAAAGATCAGACTTCCCTCAATTGGATTTAAATGCCTATTTTACAATCCATCACTTTCTTTTGTTGTCAAACTGATTTTCCTTCTCTGTCTTTTCCTTCTGCTACACTTCCCTTTGTCGTCTTTATGCCTGACGGCAAGGCCCGCCTTTCTCCTTTTTTACTATTGTGAGCAGGGAGCAAATATTTTGTCAGAAAAACTTGACAAAATAATAAAACAAAATTGCATGGTAAATGGTTTTTGAACTCCACAGTACCCAAGGGGTCAGAGAATGTTCTGCATTACACTTCTGTCCATGTCTGGTGGTATTATGAATACATTTGCAGTTCTGTCTAGCACAGTGATCAGGTTGATTGAATCATAACATAAGATGTTTGTACATTAATTGAATAAGGACAAAGATGTACATTTAGAGATTAACAAACATCCAGCCTAATTTTTTCCCAATTTACGAAAAATGAAACCTTTTTCAAATTCAGAAATCAATCTGCTCTAAATGTAAATATGCTTGATAATATTTTATGGTTAACAGAAACTCTTTCAGTGCATCCAAGTGTTTACATGTACACAAGGAGGGCTTTCATATCCTCCCTTCTAGCCCCTAGTCCACACACAAGAAGAGCTCTTCAAATGGCTGTTTTGAAGCTTCTCTGAGTTGAGAAAGCCTGTCATGCATGCACGAATTTACTATCTCATCCTCTCGCTTGGGGCCTAAAATAGTGTATGTTGCTTAGTAATATATATAGTTTATGGGTGACTTGGGTCTAATTATGAGCAGTAAAGAAGAAAAGCGTTCAGTCCAGAAGTTTGCCTGCATTTCTCTTATATCTAGACTAGTAAAGTTTTTCTTTGCATTGCAGGTCTATTTGCCATGTATTTTGCAAACCAAGAAGAGGTATGTTGGTTACATGTATGAATCACTGGAGCAGAAGGACCCAGTATTTGATGCAAAAGGCATAGAAACTGTAAGAAGAGATTCTTGCCCTGCTGTTTCCAAGGTAAAGTGGCACAGGCATTTTATTGTGTTCAGAAGTTCTTTTTAGTACAATATCAGTTCCACATATTAGGGGGGAAACTCCAAAGTTGAAAGTTGAAAGTTGAGGGCTTCAGAATGGGAATGTTTAAAATGCCTTTGCTGTTTCAAATGACTATGAAATCTTTTTTAATACACTTTTTTCAGATGCTTGAGTGTTCTATCAAATTGCTGTTTGAAACACGTGATATAAGTCATATCAAGCAGTATGTGCAAAATCAGTGCATGAAATTATTAGAAGGGAAGGCCAGCATGCAAGACTTCATATTTGCAAAGGAGTACAGAGGAAGTTCTACATACAGACCTGGAGCCTGTGTACCAGCTCTAGAAATCACAAGGTAATAAGGATATATAATGAATGGCACTGTGAGATCATTTTAGTTTATATTAAATCATTCTCGTTATGGGAGTTCAAAGATGTGTTAAATACCTACTACAGAAATATATACTTCTAAGAATATCAGGATTTTATTACATTAAAATATAAAATATGGATCAGTGGGAGCTACTTAGCTGTAGTCCCTGCACTGCAGGGGTTTGGACTAGATGGCCCTTGGAGTCACTTCCAATGTGACAATTCTGTAGATCAGATATATTTTCCATCAGCCAGGTCCTAAATACATCCACAGCTTGTTCTGCACTCTTCCTTCAGAGGGAAAAGTCTGGAATAGTGGTTCTGTCAGAAGCTCCAGACTTTGGGCAAAAGTATGGGGCCTCATAGTGCTCAACTTTGAAGGGGGGACTAAGAGCCCCAAAGTAGTAGATGATTGTGGGCAGAAGCAATAAGAGGGGTGCTAAGCGAACACACACACACACAGGTGGGGGGTCCTGTTTGTGAGACTGGGGGGTTTCCTCAAAGAATGAGAAGTGCTTCTGGCTGAAGCTTCTCTTTTGTGTTTAATGTTGCTGTGCAAACTGGCAAGACTGATAGGAAAGGATTGCAATAATATATGGAGATTATTAATGGGAATTGAAACAGGTACATAGATCTGTCTCTCTCATTTGTGGGCCATATATTTTGAGATTGATTTTATTTGTCCCAACAGAAAGATGCTTGCCTATGATCGGCGATCTGAGCCACGAGTTGGTGAAAGGGTGCCCTATGTCATTGTGTATGGCGTGCCGGGGTTGCCTCTCATACAGTTGGTTAGGCGGCCGATTGAGGTTCTACAGGATCCAAACCTGCGTCTGAATGCCACTTACTATATCACCAAACAAATTCTTCCTCCGCTGGCTAGAATCTTATCACTTATTGGCATAGATGTTTTCAGCTGGTATCATGAATTACCAAGGGTAAGTAGGTGAAATAGTAAATTCTGGATATGGCTACAGCTGGAATGGAGTTTTTATAGATAAGTACAGTGGTACCTCGGGTTAAGAACTTAAATCGTTCTGGAGGTCCATTCTTAACCTGAAACTGTTCTTAACCTGAGCTACCACTTAAGCAAATGGGGCCTCCCGCTGCCACTGCGCGGTTTCTATTCTCATCCTGAAGCAAAGTTTTTAACCCGAGGTACTATTTCTGGGTTAGCGGAGTCTGTAACCTGAAGCGTCTGTAACCCAAGGTACCACTGTAGTTTAAAACAGTTAGTACTTCTCCTGGTTACTGAATTGGCTCTCTAACTATCAGTGTTATTCAACCAAATGGAGAGGGTAGAGGGTATTCCTACCAATGTTGAGCCCATGGCTGCTGTGGGAGGGAAGGTCCAGTTACTTGATGAATCACTAACAGGTTTGGGACAGGTTAACAAATAGATTTTCCTTCCAACCCCCTATCACTTGATGCAAGACTTACTAGGAAGAGGGTTGTAGGAAAGAGACTACCCATAGTAATAGCAATGCACAATAAAGAAGAAAGCAATAAAGCAAAACAGAAACCTACAGGTTATGTATATGCAGACAAGGAGTTTGCTTGCTATAGACCCAAACCTCAGATTGTTCATACCTCTGGTTCCCACCTGGAATTAGTTGGCCAAATGGGAAACAAGGTATCTAAGGTGGATTTCCACAACACATTAATAGGGCTGGCTTTCATCCATCCTGATATGAACAACCTTGTGTGTGGGCAGCCTCTCAAGAACGGTTTCACTTAGCATGTGGAGCTGATCTCAAAATGGGTGTTCAGCTCCACCTAGTGTTAGTAGGAAAAATCTCAGCTCCAACAGTTTTGAATGGACTTGTTGATATGTTTTGATATGTCTTTCGGAACATAGGATGCCAAGACCCAGCAATCTTTAACTTGAGAAGGTGTAAATTTGATCAACGTATGTTGGCAAAAATAGTTATAACTCATATGTATCAAATACTTTTAAACCCTGTAGATCCAGAAAGCTGCTACCACATCCCACAGCGAGCAGGAAAGCCGAAAAGGGACAATTTCCCAGTATTTCACCACTCTACACTGTCCTGTGTGTGATGAATTAACTCAGCATGGCATCTGCAGTAAATGTAGGAGCCAACCACAGCATGTGGTAGTGATTCTTAATCAAGAAATTCGAGAGCTAGAACGTAAACATGAACACCTAGCCAAGGTAGGGGAAATAATCTTTTATTTTGCTTCTAATAAACTTGAACCTAAATGAAACTCTTCTGAGGTGGAGAAAACAGCACCTTTTGTTTTTTAATAGTTAAGTATAACATGTTCCCTAATAAGCAAAATAACGAACTTTCACAAAAGGTATTCCAAAGGCATGAAAAAAGTGCTATCAGAGAAACTGGCAATAATGAATGATGACCTTTTAATACAAAATTATGTTGAACTCTCTGATATTTTACACAAGAACCCCATCATAAAGATCTTCCTTTTATGTGACGGATTCTGTTTGCTTTGTACAGAAATTAAATTTGCATGAATTTAGTTGTAAACAGGTTTATTAAGCCACTCTTTTATCAAAGGATCATCATTCAGTTTCCACTTTGAAACTGCTAGAATTTCTGCCATTAAAAGTATATTCCCCACTGTTCTGTTAATTTCAATATATTATTTAATATTACCAAGAAGTACCAGGATTTAATGGAACTATACTCTCATAAATATTTTCAGTGTATTTATGTCCAATATACCTTAATCCCACATATATAGCCAAAATCAATCTTATCGGCAATGCAGCTCTTGCCATTTATAAATCTCTTACCTTACCAGATGCATATTACAGTGGTGCCTCGCAAGACGAAATTAATTCGTTCCGCAAGTCTCTTCGTCTTGCGGTTTTTTCGTCTTGCGATGCACGGTTTCCCATAGGAATGCATTGAAAATCAATTAATGCGTTCCTAGGGAAACCACCTTCAGACCAGGTCCGGGGACAGTCTATCCCCGGACCTCTTCTGAAGGCTGGGGGAGGGGGGGACAAGGGCTTTTCTTCCCACCCCCAGCATTTTAAAAAACCCTGGGACAGCGGAGGACTTCTCCGCTGTCCGGGGCGATCTTAAAATGCTGGCGGGCGGCATTTTAAAATCGCCCCGGACAGCGGAGGACTTCTCCGCTGTCCGGGGCGATTTAAAAGCCCCTGGGAAGGCAGGCAGGGGGGACAAAGACTTCCGCCCCCTGCCCGCCTTCAGAAGATGTCCCCGCCCCCCCCTCCCCTCTTCGAAACAGCTTTCCGAAGTGGGGCGGCTGGGGCAGGCGTCCCCGCCCCCCCCCCGCCCCACTTCGGAACAGCTTTCCGAAGTGGGGCGGCTGGGGCAGGCGTCCCCGCCCCCCCTTCGGAACAGCGTTTTAAAATGCTGGGGGTCGGGAGCGAAGCGCTGCCGACCCCCAGCATTTTAAAACCTTCCCGGGACACGGGGAGATTTTAAAATGCTGGGGTTCGGCAGCGCTTCACTCCCGACCCCCAGCATTTTAAAACCTCCCCGGGACAGGGGGAGATTTTAAAATGCTGGGGGTTGGCAGCGCTTCGCTCCCGACCCCCAGCATTTTAAAACCTCCCCGGGACAGGGGGAGATTTTAAAATGCTAGGGGTCGGCAGCTAACGCTTCGCTCCCGACCCCCAGCATTTTAAGATCGCCCGGGGCAGGGGGGGGGAAGGCAGGCGGCGGGAGCAAAGACTTTTGCCCCCCGCCGGCCTTCAGAAGAGGTCCTCTTCTGAAGGCCGGCTGTGAGCGAAAGTCTTTGCTCCCGACCGCCAGCATTTCCCTATGGGCTTTCGTCTTGCGATGCAAGCCCATAGGGAAATTCATCTTGCGAAGCGCCTCCAAAACAGAAAACCCTTTCGTCTTGCGGGTTTTCCGTCTTGCGAGGCATTCGTCTTGCGGGGTACCACTGTACTAAAATACAGTGGTGCCCTGCAAGACAAACGCCTCGCGAGACGAAAAACTCGCAGAACGAAAGGTTTTTTTCGTTTTTGAGTTGCCTCGCAAGACGAATTTCCCTATGGGCTTGCTTCGCAAAACGAAGCTTGCCCCGCAAGCTCAAAGGACAGCGGGAAGCGCAGCGCGTCTTCCCCGCTGTCCCCGGACCTCTTTTGAAGCACAGGGCGGTGGGGAGAAGCTATCTTCTCCCTGCAGCCCCTTGCTTCAAAAGAGGGGACAGAGCGGCGCTTCCCCTCTGTCCCCGGACGGTCTCCATAGGAACGCATTGATTGATTTTCAATGCATTCCTATGGGAAACCGTGCTTCGCAAGACAAAAAACTCGCAAAACGAATTAATTTCGTCTTGCGAGGCACCACTGTATTGAGTCAGCTAGAATTTTTGTTAAAATATGCTCCATTATTTATGCTTAATTTTTTCCTTTGTGTGAATGTGTTCTCAACTGGAATGTGAGCTCCCTCCTGCAATGCAGGAAAAGGCTGTTTTCCCATAGGGGGATCCAACCTGTAGCGTGGGCATCGCTGCTGTGTTTTTATGGGGTTGGTTGATTCTGGCCTTTCCGTCCCCCTCTCTCGAAAGCCCATTCATTTCCTACCACCCTCCTCACGTTTTTAGTGTTGGTCCCATCTCACCTGTCTCCCTCCAAGTAAAATTTGTAGCCAAGATTATTATAATTCTTCTAGTTATGTGAATTTTACACTACTCCATTTTATGTACCTCTAGATATGCAAGAATTGTACAGGCTGCTTGGAGCGACAGATACCTTGTGTTTCACTGAACTGTCCTGTACTTTACAAGGTCTCAAGAGTGAGCAGAGAATTATCCAAGGCACCGTATCTTCGCCAGCTACTTGATCAATTTTAGATTGCCTATAAATAGCAGGATTGCAGGTGCTATTTTTTTTAATGATGTTTACCATTCTAAAACTATCATGCATGGTCCTTCAATTTCATCTTGTCTAGAATTTTCATTCATTGTTGACCTACTCTGAGAAATAATAAATGTTTGTCCTAAGTAAACTGAAAAACACTTGTTAATCTATTAATAACTGACTTTTTACAATGTCAATTTTCCTCATTCTTCTGCCTTTGTAACATACTGTTTTATAATGCAGATGTTGAAATAGCTGTGTTAACATCCTGTAAATCCATTTCAATATAAAAACTTTTTCCCAATGGGCTTCTGAAGTACTGAAAATCTTTGGGGAAATGTCATTGTGTTTTATTGAATTGTCAGTATCAGGGTGTTACTTATAGATATCTCATCCACTTTATAATTTTGACTGCAGAATATTTTGTAAATAGACTTTTTTACTTTTCAAACAACTGAGTAAAAATAATGTGCAATGAATTTTATACGGACAACTTTAAAATCAGTTGGAGTATTTCTCCTAAGTTTTGCTTGATTCCAAGTAGCTTTGTTGTTTTGACCAGACTGTGCAAACAGTAGCGTGTAGCATTTTTGAAACATTTTCTAAAAATCACTGTCTTGCTTTAGCTATTAATTGGGGCATTGTGAAGAACTGTGCAAAGACATTTTTGTTACAAACCTGTGGGACTGTTGCAATACTTTAAATAAGAAATTTTATTCCATTTTTGCTTTTGTATAGACATTTCTATTGCTTCTAAATATGCTTAATATTTCATGATGTACTGTACAGTTAAATCTTATTTGCCATCATCTTGAGAAAATGTGTATTTAGAATATTTGTATAACTATAAAATTAAAAGGAATTATGTGGTCAGTGCATTTTTTAATTGAAAATCATTTTGTTTTAAAAATTAATGGAAACCATAGCAAAATAAAATAAATGTATGTGCATTTTTAAACTTCAATGTAGCTGTAGTGCTTTTCTTTAACAATAATGGCCAATGAGTTCCAAAATGACATTCCCTAAAAACTGAAGCTAGTATCAAAACCATCATTTTTCTTGAGAAATCCACCTTTAATCACAATTTAGTATCACAATCCCCCAAATAAGAAATTCTCAAGGGATAAAGCAAGCTTTAAAGAAAAAGAATACTGTTAAATGACCTGTTTACACAATCGCTTACCTTACTAAATTTTCCATGGCTTTGTCTAATGTGTGAACTCTTTTTCATAGTTCCTTTGGCCACCCCTCAAGCAGGAGCACCTGGAAAACATAACAAACTATGGAGAGAGAGAGAAGCCATGGTTTGACTGAAACAACTCAGGATTTATTTGTAGTTTCTTAAATCATGGCTTAGTTACATGCAAAGTCGATCATTAGGGAAACAATGAATGTACTCTGTTTACTCATGGACTTGATTATTGGATTCCCTAAGAAATGGTGGTCAAGGCTCACGTTGGTAAATAAATAAATTTTATTCAAGAAAATATCACACTTCCCAATACCCCTGTAAACACAAGCAATTAACTCCCTAGCTGCATTTACATTACAAAATTACCTTACCAATAGACACACACTTGAGAAAAACTAATAATCATACCCAAATAAGAGCTATAACATTTAAGGCAAATGTAGCATTGATGTGAGTTAAAACAAGTTGTCAAAATGTCTATTTCATAGAAAACAATCACAAATATACCAGGAATAACATTTGTATTGTAGGAAAGGACCCGATTCCTCAAGTAAATACTGAGTTTGGAAGTTCCAGTATTTACAATACATAGAACCCCAAGAAAGAGCAAGACTCCTTAATATGACCTTGTAATACCCAACACCCACAACTCAGCACAAATTCTTGAAACACATAAGCTATTACCATGCTTTTGATTTGATTTTACCCAACAATCGGAAGCTATTTTCATCAATGAAAAGGCTACCACACAACCACATGGCATCGGCTTCAAAGAAACT
Source organism: Podarcis vaucheri (assembly GCF_965113315.1). Lineage (NCBI taxonomy): Eukaryota > Metazoa > Chordata > Lepidosauria > Squamata > Lacertidae > Podarcis > Podarcis vaucheri. Next base: position 73,511,123 of record NC_138761.1, read on the forward strand.
TTGAAACTGTAATTCAGCAACAACAGCTTTTCATAGTGCATGGAAAACCTGTTCTTGTTATCGCAATGAGGTGCACCATTCAAAGTGGGGGGGGGCAATCCCCTGGGCATATTTAATCCTTTATGCATGCCTAAAGTAGTATTTTGGATCCTAGTTCTTACAGGCAAACTATAAGCTGGATATACACACTTCAGGCAGTTCAAACGGTTAAGAAATTTGCTAATGAGATTCAGTTAATGGAAACACAATTAACTCTGGCTTTTACATTTGTAATATTTCTAATTGTGAAACAGTGTACAAATTCAGTCTAATCCGCAATTTATTGCATATTAATGCTTAGTTTTTAAAAGACCGACATCTTCACTTGTTCAGCTTTTAATATTAAAAATCATCCCATTGAGGTAGCTTCATTGTCTGAAGCCAAAATGCTAGCTTTCCCAAGATCCAGTCCACAATTCCTCTGTTTCACCATGAACAAACCACATACCACAGAATCTTGCTGTTTAATTGTACAGTCATAAATAATGCCATTCCAATTATATAGCAGTTACAAAAGAGCATTTCTTACGTATGGACAGTCTGTACACTAATTAATAAGTTGAGAAATCATGCCTGGATTGGAGTGGGGGGAGAAAGCACAACCTGTGCTCTTCTAGTAGTGCTTGCAATGTTGTGTTCTTTAAACCACATTCTGCATGTTCTAGAAAGAACACCTCTACCAAGTGGCATTATTGAGGGTAAGGATCTGGATGAACTGCCATTACAGATTACAGCATTTCCCTTCTACAGTAACCTAGCAAATTGCTGTTGCCATGTGCTTTTCAGTAAAATAAAATAAAATGATATGACTTGTAAGTTCTGGTAGTGGAAATAGGGTGGCTAGGGCTTACTCATACATAAAGGGAAATAGATGTGCCTGGGTTTTAGCTTGCTCCCAGAGAAAGTACAGGCAACGATAAATTTAGGATTGTCTGAACGACGCACAATCACCCACATGGCCCTGAACCTAAAGTAGCCCCCAAACATAAAGATGTCACGAAAAGGGGTGGGGTGGGAGCAGAACAGGCTTACGCGTGCTCCATTGATGTGCACGGGAGTCTGGAACATAACCTCCACACAAATTAAAAACTGTCTGTACCAACAATGTAAGTACTAAAGAATTAAATATTTTCATAATGTGATACTTCTGCTTTTCAAAAATCAGATACAACTATTCAAAACCCGCAAAACAACTTTTTCACTTTTTAAAAAATATATTTGTTATTAGAGTAAATCTTGGCATCAACATCTTAGGAACACAAGCGATAACTATTTACAGAATGAGGACTACCCCTGGTGCCCTCACAAGGTACCTCGTTAAGTATCACACCATGGTTCAAATGAAATGCAACCCCCTTTGGTCAAAGCTTGCTTACAATGTTCAGTATAGAAATCAGATATGAATCAAGACAGTCATGATTATTTTACTACGCTTCCCAGATGTAAGCTCACCATCTGACTAAAGAACCACTAGAATATGGATTTAAGAAAACCTGGCTTTTGTTTGCTTTTTCTACTACCATCACACTCGCATAAATGGCTCCACATCATCCCTTTTTGGTACCTGCAAATACACATTTATACCAAAAACCAACTTTAACTGGGATTTAACCAAGCTTCTTACCACTTTAATGAAGTGTTTGGTGAACCTCTTGTTCTTAAAGCAAAAGAGGCTTAGTCATTCTTACTAGAATTCTTATGTTTTGGGGAGCCGACAGTAAGCCGAGGAGAAGAATTAAAAATGTTTCTTGAAGAAGGGTGACCAGAGGTGGCTGTTGTCGATTCCCCTTCGATCGTCTTGGATGTTTCTATGACAGAGTTCCTCATAGTGTCATTCATCTCAATTACTTCAAAGTCTACTTCATTCCATTCTCTGCCGTCATCGTCATCATCATCATCCTCAAGATGAGAATGGGACAATAAGGCTTCCTGGAGCTCACCATCCCCAGCATCCTTCAGTTTAGCATCGAAGGGTGATGTAGCTAATTTATACATCACAGGGAACAGCACTGATGTCATGGCTGCTGCTCCCAACGCAGAATACATGAGCACAGGGATAGCAGGAAAATGTCCTTGAAGGTAGCCAACCACTGCAGGAATACACATTTCCCCCAGAGCTGCACCCATTACAAATAATGCTGCAGATTTCCCATGGATGGTTGTATACTGCTCAATCCAGGAAATGCCGCTGGGGAAGATAGTCGCCATGGATGCTCCATATACTGCAGAGCCAATCCACAGAGAGACTGGGTATGTACTGAACAGTGCCAGGAATAGGCATGACAGAGTGGAGCCTATGATACTCAGAAGGATCATAGTTCCAGGGTAAGAGCAAGCAGCAAAACAGATTGCCAGTCCCCTGCAAGCTGCAAATGATCCCCAAAAGAGGGAATTCAACCCAGCTGCTTCATGTTCCTTCATGGCAGCGAAGGTTTTTGCATAAGTAAAAATGTAAGAACCATAAGTGACCTCTGCCCCTACATACCAGAAAAAGAACACAGAGAGGAGACATATGACGGCACGGTGGTATTTAGCAACCTGGTATTTCTGTGTGGAAACCTTTGTCCTGTCGCGGACAGGACTGCTCTTCAAACACAAAACAAAGAAAAACAATGCAACAAACAAAAGATAACTGCCTATAACAACATAAGACCACATAAAGTTCAAGCTTAAATGCAGTTTCAGGACTGGTGTAGCAGCAGGAAGAGAATTCACGGCAGACTGATTGTCAACATTACCACCCAACAGAACCGGAGAACCAATAGTGGAGCCACCTAGCGCCATCTTGGCCAGGATGGGAGCCACAAAAGCACCCAGAGCAAAACTGAAGTGTAAGGCCTGCATATGCGGACCGGCTTCTTCTCCCCATGTGTCCAAGGGAAGAACATTGCCACCTGTGGGGTAAAGAAAATATATAGGGTATAGTTTCCATATTCAGACTGGTTTCTTGGAACTACACATCATCACTCAAGAGCAACCTCACTCCACCTGCTAAGAACTCTGAAGGCTCCTTCATCAACAGGCACAGGAAACTAGAAGGGATTATAGCCAAACGAAAGAAAAGGGGGAGCTGTGGCTAGTTAGCCTGTTTTCAATTCCCAGTGTACTTTCCCAGGGTGGGAACCTCCAGTTGCTGCTTGACTTAAATCCCCATCAGCCACAGTCACTAGGGCCAATATTCAGAGAAGATGAGAACTAGCAACCAGCTGTACCCTAAGAGCCACAAGGAGCCCCCCTACTCATGAGTTGAGCGGGGAAGAAGTGACAAAAAGCAGATAGACTAGCAGCTCCTCCATCCCCACAAGTCTTCCTGAAAGCCCTCTTCTCACACTCCCAATCCATATTCAGTGTGTGAAAAGCTTGTACCTACTGAATCCCACCCTGCTGATGGGCCCTGTGCCTATTCAACTGTAAACACACAGGGTCTGAACAGATGATTAGGACAACTAGGATAACCCTGGTTCCCCAATCACACATGCAAAGCCCTACATCAGACTTTCACTCAGTGATCACAGGTGAGGGGGAGTTTCAGGGGGACGACAACAGGCAGCTGTATGCAGGTCATGCCAGTTGGTGAATGAACTCCTCCCCCAATTGATTAAGCACAGAGGAGGAGGGCATAAGAGGTAAGAAAGCAAGGAGTTCCTTCAAAATTCTCAACAGGCAGAACCCAGGTCCTCTCAAGTGACAAGCACTATATGCAATAATATGTTTAGTATCTTAATTAAATGGAATCCATCTGCTCACCAGTATGCAGAATGAGGTCAATTTAACAGAGCATATTCAATGTCAACTATAAAGCTTCACAATTATTTCAATAACTAAGTGAAAATTCCCATTAAATTCTGTAATTGTTATCAAACGGTTCCTGCTGAAAACACAGTTTTGATAATATTATGAATAGCAGGAGGTGTTCAACGGCCTCTATTCACAGAAACACAGAAAGTTTCCTCTAGCTTGACAGTGACACTTCAAAGGTCAAAGGTTTGCTTACTGATAAGGATTTATATGCCATACTCTCATAAAATACCAGGGCGGTGTACAGCAACATAAAAACATTAAAATCAATCATTAAAATGACTCCCTTAAGAAATTGTATAACAAGTGCACAGGCCTGCCAGCATAAAAAACAACAACCCTGTTGTCTTGACAGTCTTCTTCCTTCCTTGGCTCCAAGTGCTACTGAGGACTAAACTTCTTTTTCAAAGGAAAGCACTGTGTTTGCACAGAAAGATGCAGATACATTACTAGGCAAGATATCACAGCTGCTTGACCCTCTTACCAGCATTACACCATAGAAACAACCCATCACTGAAGACAACAAGATTACCTGCCAGAGATGCATTTTACTGCTCTACCAATATCATTTTCCATTTCTCCTTCAGCGCCTTTTCTTGGCTCCAGAGCTCTAGTGGCTTCCTCCAGCATTGTGGCATTCACTTGCAGTCTCCCATTCACTGCTTCCCACTCCTATTTTCACGCTTCCTCTGGAACTGCTGCTCCCTCACTCAGAAATAATTTATCTTTCACAATCCTTTCTTCTCTTAAACCCTCCAGCAACTTGCACTCACCAAAATCTGACACTCTACCACCAGCATTGACACTGCTGCTTCCCTCTCCTTCAGTGGTCTCTCCTTCTGGCGCTCACCTCTTTCCTGTGGCTGCATTAGCACTGACCTTCTCCCTGCTAATTGCAGTGCCTGACCACAACCAGACCCATCTCACTGTTTTTCAACCTCCAAAATCCATACTTCTGTATGATACTGTTCTCCATTACCACTCCATTCTGCTTCCCTTTATCACTCCATGATCCTTCTCACTAATCATTTCAGATCAAAATCCTTGGCTCACCTTCTTCCTATTTGACAATATTCCCATCCATCTCCTTTAATATACATGACAACCAAAATGCTTTTTCTGTGCTGCCTGAGTAGGAGCAGTGGATGTTATAGTTAATTGTTGTAGCTTGTCTTCACTTACCCTACCCCACTGCCCTGCTCAGAGTTGTGAAGAATATTCCTACGTCTGTATTAAGAAAAAGAGGTCAGAATAGGCCAATATATATGTGAACTATCCCTGGATCAAGTGGCTTTTCTTCTTTAAGTTCTCAAAGTATTATTAACCTAGCTCAAGGCTATCATCTGAACCAGCCAGATGTTTAACTAAGAATCAATTAGTCGGTCCATCATTTGAAAATAAGATCTTAGAGTAGTCTTGCCCAAAAATGGCAACTAGACATTCTGTTTTGGTGACTGCAATCTTGGCTTAAGAAGCCTTTTGGCTCATAGCTTATATATCTGAGTGTCTAACACTGCCTCTGCTGTGTTCCTTTGACCTTCACCTTTGAATTAACTACCCCATTCACTGCCTTGGATACTCTCTTGATCTTCAACAGAAACAGTTCTGTCTCTAAGCTCTTTGCTGCCTCATCTGTTTGATCATCACCATAGCTTCTTCAACACTGTGCACACTCCATCTTCCCCCGCATGGTATCTCTTACCCCTTCCATGACCACTAAAGCAGTGGTTTTCTTCAAAGTGAGCATCTCTCTTCACTTTCCTGTTATTTCTACTTCAGTGCAAGACCGTCTCAACAGTTGACTTGATTGCGCTGCTCTCCCAAAAAACACTTTTGCCCTTCTGATCCCTACACCTCATCTATCCAGAATCACACACAGTCAATCAACCCTGAAGATTATCAAAGGCACCTTCTGCCATATCAACCTCCCATTGCTCTAAGATCGTCTGCCAATGGCCTTCTCTGATTGCCACCACCAGAAGGCAGCAACTTCGAGACGGAGGGTTTTCAGGTGTGGTGCTCCAGTTATAAAATGCTCTTCACAAAGAAGCCGGCTTAGCATCAGCATTAGTTGGTTTCCTGGGCTTTTTAAGCTTTGCTGAATGCTCTGTTAACTGCTCTTTACCTTTTTACTGTAGCATATTTTTATATACTGTACTATATTTCTTTATATTAATATTTTTGATTTAAAAATTTTAAGCCATTTTCAATTAAGAGATTCAACATAATCCTAACTGAACCATTTCAAACAGGATGAATATCATGAAAGAAGTGTTGTGGTTTTATTACCTGTATCAAGGACTCCCATTGCAAACCCAATGACAGACATCATGAATGTTAACAGAAGTGCTTTATTGCACCAGGGGATGACATAAAGACCCAGAGCTGTACCCAGCATAGAAAATCCTATAAGGGAGAAATAATTAAACACACCATTTCATATTGCACTTTTTAAAAGCTATAATTTATAATACTTAATTTCAAATCTAAGTTTATTCTGGAATGTTTTAATTCCAGGAAAATATTTAAATTAGATTTAAGTAATAAACATAAGACATTAGTCACACAAAATACCCTGTATGCTAGTTTTACATTCAGACATCAACAGCATGCATGCAGTATAATCTTAAACATGTCTCCTTATAAATATACTTGTCTATTCAGTGCGTGTTTCTCCCAGGTAAGTGGGAATAGTACTAAAGCAGGGGTCTGCAACCCGCGGCTCCGGAGCCGCATGTGGCTCTTTTACACCTTTGCCGCGGCTCCGGGGCGGATACTAGCGAGGGGAGGAGGCGCATTGTGCGCCCGACACACCCCACTGTGGCGGACGCTGTACTGGCTGTGATGTCGCATGGGGGCGGTGCATGCGCTAGTCACGCACCGTCCCGACGTCACCTTCCCGTCCGCTGTCAGATCGGAGGGCAGCGGCGCACATGCTTTAAATGCCGCAATGGTTTTGCGGCTCCCAGTGTTTTTTTCTTCGGAAACGGGTCCAAGTGGCTCTTTTTGTCTTAAAGGTTGCAGACCCCTGTCTTAAGACTCCAAAAGGTTGATTACATATTGAAGCAGCAATCTAAAAAAAAGTTATTAACATGCAAGGAAGCTATCCATAAAGCTGAATTCCATTGAATTCTCACTGCTGAAGAGTCAAGCCATTTTTAAAAAAACAATGACTTGCTTCAACGGTGCAAAGAAAGTATCAAACAGCCTGAGAAATGGGCTGTGGGAGCGAGAGAAACTTAATCCACTCCATTTCCCCTCAGGTTGGACTGCATGCACAGCTTGTGACATACGTATTTGTGCCCTTACATTTTTGACTATGTAATTGCTCATCCAACTTTCATGAATCAGGGCAATGATATAAAAATCAGTATTATTCCCTGTGTACTTACCCAAGAGAAGTTGGGCATTCATGCAATCAAAAAGTATACCACCAATCAGAGAACCACCAAAGTACCCCGATGAACGGCCCACAAAAATATAAGAAATTTGACTGACATTTTTGTTCACATTTGCAGCCAGGTCTTCAAATGTGGGCCCTAGGATAGCAATGGCCATACCCTGGAAATAAATAAAAAAATATTGTGAAGTGCAAATCAAACATACTTTCTGTTATTAATAAACTTGGCATAAAAAATAAGTCAGTAGGTGACAACCACTCCCTGCAATCCTAAGCACACTTATCCAGAAGTAAGAGCAACTGATATTAGTGGGATAATGGGAGATTATTACTTGCAATTCAAATTTTTAAAGAAGTATCTTATCCACAGAATACAAATACTTATTCTCCCATTAATTTTTTTTAGGAATAAGATCAAAAGCAGTTTTAAGATCAATTAAATGCTCATGAAACCATCCCAAACAGCTATATTGTGAACTAACTGTGCTTTCCAGATAATTGTCAAAAGCAGCAAGTACATTGTGATTATTTCAGTGCAAGAGTAGTTTAAGAAAGAAACTACATGCTAGACATATAACCCCACCTTCAATAGGTTGAACACCATCCATTACCAAGCCCAAACAACAATTTAGCACTTCCACTCTCCCACCTTAACCACAAAAACAGCAGAGCAACATCAGCATATGCATTGGCGACACCTGACTCAAAATCCTCAGAAACCACTAGGTGGTTTCATGCAATAGGCAACAATATCTTCATCCTTTGACCCTACAAATATACTTCTTTTTACATGGATTTTTCTGCTGCTGGTGGTGGTCTGAGCTATTTAATTTATATGGTTAAAAATATATATTGCAAGCTATCTTAAGGCCATCCTGGCAAAAGGCAGGATCTAAACCTAACAAACTGAGAGCTTCTATTTTGGGACCGCAGCTGAACTACTCAGGAGTGTCCCATTCACTATATTATCCTTCGGCATTCTAGAGCCTTCCAGGTGTTTTGGGCCACAACCACCTGCAAATCTTCGCTTGGCTGCACTGAGTGAGAACTCTAGTCCACATCCCTGGGAAGGCCACGCTAACGCTCTGCATTTCAAGTACTTCAGGAGAACAGTGCACTATTCAATTAATAATAATAATAATAATTCAATTAAAGAAAAGGCATCTGCTTGTTTATTGGGAAAGTCCGAGGGAAGATAGGCGCCCCGCAAATCCCTCCATCCTTCAGCTCGCTCGCTCGCTCTCACACACACACGTGTACTTGTTTTTACGCATCTACTGGCGGCGACGCCGCATTTCTGCCCGTGTCAAGGACCGCAGCGTGCCGAGTCCCGCCCTGAAGTTCTTCGGCTCCTCCGTGGTCTGAGGGCCTTCGGCAGCATTGCGAGGGAATTGCGAGGGAATTGCCTCGCGTGGACAACCACGGGGGGGGGGAGAAGAGAGTGACACACGCCCACCCCCCGGAACGCTGAGTGACACAAACGCGCACGCGCTTACCAGGCCCAGGAAAGCGGCGCAAAGTGCCGCCGAAGTGCACCATTTCAGCGCCCGCCGCGGAGCCGCCGCCACAGCCGCTTCCCGCTTTGCGGCGCTGTCGCCGCCGCCGCCTCCAGCCCGGCTTCTTCGTCCGCCTTCGGCCACCACGACCAGCGGCTGAAGGGCGAGCCGCGCAGCAGAGCCCCCGAGCGGCTCCTCCGAAGACGCCCCTCCTGCCGCCGCCATCGACTCACTCTCTGCCTCGCGGCGGCTTCCTCCTCCTCCGCCTTCATCCTCCTCCTCCAGACGAGCGAAGCGAACCTGCTTCTTCCTCTCGGCAGCGCCCGCCATCCCTACAGCCGGGAGCCGCTACGGCAGCGCCGGGCCACGTGACCTCGCGACGCACACGTGGCTTCCGCATGTTGCGCGGCGGAGGCCGGAGGGCCAGGAGGCACCTCCTCTCTGTTAAAAACTACAACTCCCAGAATGCCCTTGGAAGTAGGCCCCGCCGCAGCTGTATCCCCGCTCATTCCTGTTTGTTTCCGCGAAGGCCGTTCAAGTGCTCGCATTGGCTAGCGTCGCTCAAATGTGCTTTTCGAGCTTCCCAGTTTGGTCGCCTGCTTTACGGAAGCGGTTTCCCGCCAGGTGAAAACGGGTGGCCGGGTCGCTACCTGCCCTTTGCTCGTTACTATATTTTGTAGATCTGGGCTTGCCGGCTGTTGCCGAAGGGCTGCCAAGGGAACGAACATGCTGAAGGGGACAGAGATAGGAAAAGCTAAAGGGACCATTCCGTTGCCGGGAAACTGATTTCTTGTGCATTTTTGGGGTCCTCCGCCTCCCCCCACCCACCCCCGCTGCCTTTTTACAGGGACGGGAGTGAAATACCCCTTTCACCATAGAAAGAAATTGGTAATTCCTTGTATGGGTATGTAAACTTGAAATTAAAAAAGAGAAGGGGAGAAAGCAATGGAGAAAGCCAAATATTTCTTATGGTTGTGGCTGGGTAACGATGTGACCATCCACTCAAACAGGACTTGATGCTTTTTATAACTCGGATCTTACTGCGTGTGGAAAATGTGTATGGGGGTTGTCTTGAAGTGGTTAGAAAATGTCTTGCCACTGCAAGTTCCCCTTATACAAAAACTCTCTGAAGCAGGCCTTTTCTGTCGTAGCCCCAACCCTCTGCAATACCCTTCCAAATGAGATTTCGCAATGATGCTCCATCTCCTAAAAACTCGAGTTGTTTACTCAGACCTATTTGGAGTCTTGAGTGTTACCCTGTTCAAGAGGTGACTTGCTATTTTAAATGACGGTAACAATGTATTTATTGTATTCTGGCTCTTTTAATGTACTGTTTTATTTGTCTACTCTATTTTTATTTTATTGTTTCAGTAAGCCAGTATATACACTTTCTCAATAGCTGGGGGGCTGGGGTGGAGAGTGGCTTGGGAGAACCCTGTTCATATAGTACCTTGCTAAAGGTGTTGTTGTTGTTTAGTCGTTTAGTCGTGTCCGACTCTTCGTGACCCCATGGACCAGAGCACGCCAGGCACTTCTGTCCTCCACTGCCTCCCGCAGTTTGATCAAACTCATGCTAGTGGCTTCAAGAACACCATCCAACCATCTCATTCTCTGTCGTCCCCTTCTCCTTGTGCCCTCCATCTTTCCCAACATCAGGTTCTTTTCCAGGGAGTCCTCTCTTCTCATGAGGTGGCCAAAGTATTGGAGCCTCAGCTTCACGATCTGTCCTTCCAGTGAGCACTCAGGGCTGATTTCCTTCAGAATGGAGAGGTTTGATCTTCTTGCAGTCCATGGGACTCTCAAGAGTCTCCTCCAGCACCATAATTCAAAAGCATCAATTCTTCGGCGATCAGCCTTCTTTATGGTCCAGCTCTCACTTCCATACATCACTACTGGGAAAACCATGGCTTTTACTATACGGACCTTTGTTGGCAAGGTGATGTCTCTCCTTTTTAAGATGTTGTCTAGGCTTGCCATCGCCTTTCTCCCAAGGTAGGGCTGAGTAATTTGAATTTCCACCCTGCCTACTGTGACCTCTGCCGATCGACTATCTGGGTATAGATGCCCGTTTGCATTTTGACAAGGCAGAAAATTCACCATCCTACTTTTTCAAGGAGGTAACAAAATATATAATACAACTAAATAGTTGGCAATGGGTTTTTAATATTTGAGACAGGTTTATTAAACCTTTGCTGTCACACTCCTTAAGCATGGCACATGCACAGAGAAGCACAGCTAAGAGAAAAAGCCTCAGATACATGGGGCTAAGCTATTAAGAAAACAAGTGAGATAAAGTTGATAGATATTTGTACTTCAGACGTAAGCAGTTTTTTTGTTTTAAGCAGCTAGAATGTTGGCAATAGGAATATGGCTAGAAGTAAAAGTTGGAAATTTTTATAAATGTTTTCAGATAGGGTAATAACTAAAAAGGTTTCCTTGAAAACTGTTTATTGTATAAGTGGAGGAGGTAGAACTACAAATATGTTAAGAATCAAGGTTACTCTTCTAAAGAATTATGACTGGGTACTTTTGCAAGTCAGTTTATTGCATTCCACTGATAAGGTAAAATGTCAAAAGACGTAGTTACTGATGCTCTCACTTTCTTGGTACTGTCCTTATCTTGTAAACAAGTACAAGTAACAAATGTACAAGTAACAAATGTATCTAAATGTAAACAAGTACAAGTAACAAATGTATCCATTTAGTTACACAGGATGTACATTCTGTACCATTACTATGACGTCTTTATTTTCAACCACTGTAGTGCTGCATTCTTGAGATGGAGCAAGGCACAATTATAAACAGTTTATAGAATTCTGCACACTTTTTCATGACACACAGTATACATTTTAAATCAAAGGAGGGATCCAAGAGCTAATTATTGCAGAGTGCAACATCAGCACATTAAAATGAATCTTAGAAGACATAGCACAGTAAATTCAAAGCGAGGTGGGCCTTTTTCTGCCTGCTAGTCAGAAGCATGTTCCATTGTGTCCAATGTAAATGTGTGTAGGATTTGCATAGATAAGCCACTTCCTTGTGTATATATATTTTTGTAGAATAAACAACAGCATGCCAGTTCAAAAAATGCTTCTTTTTCATGGGATTAATTTACGCTGCAAGAAAACTTAGTATTTTTGTCAGATAGAAAGCTTTGTTCACATAGTAAAAGGTGAATTTTTTACATTCACATGGGTTACACAGCAGTAACGAAAACTTCAACTCCCTCCCCTCCACCAGCAGTAATGGGGCCAAGAGGAGTTTGGTTCCATTTATGAATACTGTAATATTATCTGCACCAAATAGAAAAGTGTGTGTTTATTGTAGGACACATGTGCCACTCCACATTCATGACCACACTTTCAGATTTTGAAGTGTACATAAAAATTGTGTAGAGCAGACCTGAGGGGCAATGGAGGGGCTACTGAAGTGCAGAAACAAGTTTTGCAATTTTTAAAGTTACATTGCAACAATCCTATTTCACAACTATCCAGTTTCTAACATTAATAGTCCCTGCCTTAGTCATGTTAAAAGCAAAGCTTGAGAATTATTTAATAAAATCCGTGCTTTTAGAAAAACTTTGGTTAATATTGTAAAGATGAGACAGAACAAGCACAGATTAAACTTTTTAAAAATACTGTTGCTTGTTCCTTTACAAGGATTTGGGGTTTCTTTTTTCTGTTTCTTTTAAAATAACCTTCAGTGGATAAACTGTTCATCTGGTATCAATCACTTTAAACATATACATGTGATAAATTGACAGATTGACGATAGATTTTTAAATATTGTCATGTGCATTGTTATACGTACAGATATTGTATTAGATACCAGTAGTAAAACACTGCATGCTATTTGTAGAATAAAATGTGGTTTTAGTCAAAACAATTTTGTTTTGCTACAGTCTATTTAAATAATCTTTGTGCATGGACACAGAGATGATGTAAATCTCTATATAATTGTGCAGATCTAGACACACTGGAACAAGCTAGTTTATTCGTCTTGCTGCAGTACTTTATTTTGAGCATTTGTCCTCCACAAAAATCTCCCTTCTTCTATTTGTACTTTGCATAGTTGGGGAAGGCACACTGACATTAGGAGGAGGGGGGGAAATCTCTGGAGACTTGCATACAGTTTTGTACTACTCAACTCCCAGCATGCTTCCTGAGACTTACAAAGGTTTCTTCTTTCAAATCATGAAGGCTAAGGAATATCAGTGGACTTTCAGACAAACTGTTCCCAAATAGACAGGTAATAGGGAAGGTTTGCTGTGTGGCAAAGTATTTACCCATCCAATATGCAACTGCAAGGGTCAAAACCACACCTCTTGGAAAGGAAAGAAGAGTTGTTTTGTGATTTGAGAAATGATAGACCCGCTTCAGGAAAACAGGAACATAACAATGACAACATGCAGATGCTCTATAAAGTGTGCAATTCCCTACCTTAATGTGCACAATATTATGCTATTGCCCCCTTGTTCTCCCTTCCCTCTTCTTACTGCTTCTGGAAGAGAGATTCTCTCAAGAGATAAATTCCTTCCCCGTGTACATACCTCAGTATCTGAGAAGTAGCAGCAACATCTTGTTAAGTCTTAGCAAGTTTTTAACATGATCAAGCAATATGAAGGCACTTTATCAAGAACACCACCTCTGAGCATACACATACCCCTTCTACAAGCCTCTTAGGTCCTCCCAAGACCTCACATGGACACTGTGAATCTAATCCAATCTCCAAGTCTCCTTGGAAGTAGTAGTTCAGGGCAGTTTCCTATTGTTTCTACTCCATAGTTTTTCCATGATCCCATAGTGAGCAAGGAACACTGATTTTTAGCCCTGATCTTTAAGGAGCTAGAAAGAGAATGAAATTATTTTGGCAGAATGTCTTTTAGAGACCATGCAACTAGAGACTGAAGCTCTGTTTCGGATCCAAAGGCTGGTGTTTCTACCCCACTGGGGTATATATTTTGAAAGAAAGTGGGTATATAGACCACAGAAGGCAAATGCAAGGTGTCAGAGGTTTTTGGGACATTCAGAAAGGTACAGCTTGTGGTTTGAAACTTGGAGGAGTAAAGGGTCTTGATCCATCTTGATTTCATTACTTTCTTCTCATACCTGTTGTTAAGTACCAAAGAGAAGCAGAATCTTGCCTCCATATATGGGCTATGTTGCTTTGTATATCTCTTGATACTGCAACAGAAGGAATCAGATGCATAGTAGGATTGAAACCAGAATGTTAGTGAAATCTTAAGTATGCCCCTTGATTTGAACTGATCCATCAAAAGAAATCACAAGCAGTATTACTACACTTTGGGTTAAATAATGAAAATAGACAAATCTCATGGAAAACAGTTGCCTCACTACACTATATAATATAGGATGGAATCCAATGGGTGTTGCTGCACTAATGAAATGTACCTATCAAATGTGAGGTAGGGAATTTTTTGGGCAACTACCCCTGAATCCCCTCGCCAAAATCTGGCAATTTTTCTTCCCCTTGCATCCTGGCCAGATTTGCTCTGGAGGATACCCCAATAAAAGATTATTGAGTGCTGAATTACAAAGAAGGAATTGCCATATACTGCTCCCCGTTTGTGGAATGTTCTCCCCAGGAAGGCACCTTCATTATACACCTTTGGGCACCAGGTGAAAACATTCCTCTTCAACCAGGCCTCTGGCTGAATGACATTCAATACCCTTTTAAATGTGTAGTGGAAGGGAGGATTATTGGTTTGTTTCTGTTTATATTTTTATCATGTATTTTGTGTTTTTTATATTGTAATTTTATGTTGTGAACTGCCATCCAGTATAGGGCAGTATACAAATTTAATAAATAAATAAAATAAATTGACCCCCCTACCCATTCTACTGATGGATGGCTTCCAGCAGCAGAGCAAAACCCGTTGGATTTCATTCAGTATATGTGATTTTATAATTACTAGTAACCTATTAAGAAAGATGATGTAAGAACCGTGTTTTTCACGTACACATGAATAATTAGCTTATCATTAGCTCAGCAGTTTAAATTATTTAAGAAATAAAAAGTTATAAGGTTACCATGATGCCACCCACCTTTAAAATACATGAAGCAAATAAATGAAGAAATGCAAGAAGGATTCCACTGCAGAGTTAAGCAAAAGTTGAATTGTCACTATTGCATTATGAAAATACATTTTCATAGTTTACTGCAATGGTTTCCTGGGGATTAAAAGCTAAAGCTGCAATCTTACACAGAATTAGACATTCTTAAACCCATTGAAATCAGTGGTCTTAGGCATGCCAAAATCTGCATAGAATTTGTTTTTAAGAAGATCTAAAAAGCTGTGAATCCACATTGCAAACCCCACACATCTTTTTAAAGATTAAAAATAGTAGCTTTAAGAACATTAGGATGTTACTAATAATTCCAGATGCATGCCATTCCACCATTAGGTGAATCATGAAGTTGCTGGATGCATTATGAAAGGATTAGTTAGTAGAAGGGAGACATTTCTTGAGTTCCAGAAATGCAGTCATATGTGTTTGTTTTAAATTCTCCTGACACACGCCCGCACTAGCATGTATTCTGATGACAAAAAGCTCCATGTAGTATGTGGAAGTGTGTTTTGAGACCATATAAAAATGGGTGAAAGGCATTTTTAGCTATTAACCATTTTGTTTTAACCTTTACTACTTTGATAGCTCTCATTGTGGCTTTGCTTTTGAAGTACAATCATACGGTACATTCAATTCATAAACAGAAAGCTAACCTAGTTCTTATAAAAATAAATTCAATCTGGTAAGAAAAATATCGGCCATTAAATAACGGACTCTGATTCTTTTCTGGGTTTTTCATATGAGTCTGGCTCTGAGGTGCTTTTGATTTCCAGCATTTTCTCCATAGTTTTCCCATCCATAGGACTAGCTTTTTCTTTGGGTTTCTTCTTTTCATGCACCCATGGGATGAAACACAATACAGCTCCTCCGATCATCGGGGGAACTCCTGCTAGGTAGAATGCTACATCGTAAGTACCCAGGTGATCTTTAAGTATTCCTGAGGAAAAAGAAAATAGTATTCAGTATTCTGTGACAAAGTAACAGACCTGAATACAACACATGCAGACCTCAACTTCAGTATGTTGTAAGAAGCAACATTGTTAATGGAAAAAATAGTACTGATCTGAAATCTCTTGAGAAAGTTACACAATTATACAAACAAAGAAAAAACACACACACAATTCTACACTTTGAAAGCAATTACTACTTTCACATGCTTCCTACACAGATTAGAAACAAAAAAATTCTGCCTACCTGCAACAGGTGGACCAACTATCATTGGAACAGACATGAAGCCCAAGAGGAATCCAATTGCCTGAGAAACATACTGTGCACCAACTAGCTCAAAGGCAATTGGTGCCATAATGCTAATGAAGCAGCCATCAAAAAGACCCATGAAGAGGCAGACAGCAATGAGACTTCCAAAGGAGTCGCATAATGGAATCATCATAGACATCAGGCCAATGAAGAAAAATGAAATCACCTACATATTGGTAAAGGAAAGTGTAATTGTAAAATCAGAATAAAGGGGCAGGTTTCAGGGTACTAAATATTATGAAGCCATTCCAGATTTTGTTTTGGTTAAGCAATTAAAACTACATTTATTCGGGGAAAGGTTTTTGAAACCTTGCAATAAAGGGAGCACTTCCATTTATTTTCCATAAATTTTCATTTGGAATGCTCTTTGAGTTAATTGTAATTTCTATAATTTATAATAATTGTTTTATGTAATAGTTTTCATTTCATTTTGTAAACTGCCTTGGATAATGATTTTGCATTTGAAGGTGATACAAAAAATATTTTAAAGAAATAATTTCTTAGAACAAAATAATTGCAAGGATATTGCATTTCCCCACCATTTAGAGAGGCTATTTGCATGCCATGGGCACGTACGGAACATTTTCTGAGACTCTTCCCAACATGTACACCACCTAGTTAAAAGTTTAATTTTGTTATGTCATAAATATTTTTATTGTGTTTCACACTATCACAAGTGTGGCAATGTCCATGTAGTTATTTACGAATAAACCAGAAAAAGCAGCAATCAGCAACAACTAAACACCTCTCATCTGCAGCAGTGACCTGCCAATTTATAAACTTTTGGAGTGAGGAGAATTTTTTTTTGCCAGTTGTGTACTTCCCATCTCTAGTACTAGAGCAAATGTTTTTAAATAAGTCTTATTTAATAAGGGAAAACAACAACAGTGAAACTGAACCTTGTATCAAGGGAATCCTCTCTAGAACTTACTTCACTCTGCTGGGGACTAGATATAGTGCATGTTTACTGTAACAGCATTCACAAAGCATGGAAGGATTATCATCATCATCATCATCATCATCATCACTGAACTCACACACACCAGACCAATTTCAACATTCAATCCATGGTATAATCTTGCAAGCTTGGTAATCTGTCAGGCCAAGTATAGTGAAAGGTTTCATGTGCAATTTTTAAATCACTAACAACTTACTGGCCAATTCAATGTGTTTTAATAGTACCTTCTCTCAAATATATGCTTAAAAGACCAGATTCAAAATTCTGTGTTGTGCTAATATTAGGATATTGAATTTCAATATTTCTATTAAGCAGAGTCAATCACACTGGAGTTAATCTCTCTCTGCTCAGACTTGTCGTTTCCTAACATTGAAACTTCAAAGAAGAATGTAGTTAGCTTCCCTTCCTGATATCTGCAAAGTCCTGTGAATCGCTCATATGCACCCCTTCCTAATCATACAGGTGAGGAAATATTTACTTAGACCCTGATAGACAGAACAAAAGGATTTACTTGGATACCATCTCCAGCAAGTAACCCTGCTGAGTCTTGAACATAAAGATATCCTTCTTTGCATTTTGATTTAAGTTCTCTGTGGGAGCCAAACTTCAAGAGAAACTATTGTTCCATCCTGTTAGTCTCCCTCTGATCCAACAGGCTTCCTGTCTGATAAGATTTTTCACAAAGGCAGACCTCAGCATGCCCTGCACCGGATCATAGCTGGTTGGTCCTGACTACATGGGTCCAAACCACACATTTAGCCCCTAGCATTAAGTGGGGCCCGTTTGTTTAGAGCCAATTACTGGTGGAGTACTGTATATAAAATACATAAGATAAAAATAAATCACAAAACAAAATTACAAAGTACAATATAAATATTACATAGTATCAGCTGCAATCTAAAAACAATTACAATTTCTAATCTTATCAAGGTTATGTATTTGGTGTACCTGTAGATAAACCTTTCTTGCACCCGGAATATAGTCTGCAATTCTGCCAAAGATCAATCGACCAACTCCTGAAGTAATGCCAAGGCAAAGCAGAAGTGTCTCATCTGGAACATGTTCACCAATACGTTCCTTCACATGGTGCAACTGTTCAGAAACAAAAAGATGGCATGAATTCAACAAGAAAATCTACCTTTCCTAATCATAAAACGGATTTTTCTTCATGATGCTCTCAGTCATATTTTTAAAGTTGCCTGAAAGGTCAATTGGTTACTTCTGAAAGAGATTAACATGACAAAAATACAGACAACTGGAAACAGAGGAAGTTGTGGTCTGCTGTTATATTTCTAGACTGCCGTCCCTCAAGCCACATGTAACTGTGGATCATTATCTATAAACTGGCAAAATATGAGGTCTGCCAGTTTACAGGCAATAAGTACTATCAGAGCTGATAGTTGGCAATGTGATGGCATATGAAGACTCATAGACTGTAATACTGGATAATTTAAAGTTGTTATGCTGTGTTATGGTAATTACTGGAAAATCAATAAAAATTCATTGCGGGAAAAGTTCATGTCAAAGGGTCTACTCTGAGTATGAATTAATCAGATCCCACCCAAAGACAAAGAACTAAAAGAACTATAAATGTGTACAAAGAAAAATATGTAGAAAATGTAGAAAATAAAGATCTAAGATTCCCCAAGTGTTATCAAGAAAAAAATAAGGGGGAGAGAGTGACCAGATGCTATTATTTCACACAATGAGAAATGGTTTAAGAAATAAAGATATGTTGTTGAAGGAAAAAATATTAAAGATGAATAATACAGAATGTATGACCATTAGCTTATGAAGAGTTCAGATGAGTCACAGCACATTTAAAGCCAACAGAATAATACAACCACACTCTCATTACCCCACCCACAAAACCAATTTATAGGTTGGTCAAGAAACATTGCACTGATATGTCCTAGGTTTTAAAATAAAAAATGTAATTTCCTTAGACAGTTGTAAACAAAAAAACCCAAAAACTGAACGTAAAAGCCTAAATCTTCTGATTCTACTAAGTTTGTGAAGTATGAGACACACTGTATTTTATAATGGCATTATAAAGCAGAACTCCTAATGAAGAGAAGTGTGAAAACTATTTGTTTAGTCCTTTTTACTTATGGGTATACACTTTTTGGTACTTAACCCATTAAACAAAAGCATGTTCTTTCCACTCTTTTCCCCCCACAAGGCAAAATGCCTTTATTAGAGAACTAAAGTTCCAGAGAATTAGTGTCTTCCTATATACTGCTGTTTATAAAAGAAATTATCTGGTGCAAGGTACAGAACACATAGCTGCAATTTAAGCATAGCCAGTGCTGAGAAGCCTCAGTTATCTTCAGATGTGCTGTTTACTTCACCCTTTTGCATAATGATAATAAACTTCTCTACTTGCAAGTGCACCCAATTTATTTTTAGTAGGAGATTGTTCCAAGAAAGTGTGCTCAGGAATGCTAAACTAAAACAGTTTAAGAATTTGTGGCTTAGGTTACAATACTGTGTCTAGATCTCTGTTTGCCCATCAAGCCAATTGTTCATTGCCTCTCACAGAATTGTTGAAAGGAATAATAAGGGGAAGAGCTATATATATCACTCTAAAGTCCTTGGAAGAGGGATTAAGTAAATCAGATGTGAGGAACCTTTGACCCTCCAGATATTGTTGAACTACAATTTCCATCAGCCCCAACAAGCATGGTCAGTAGCCAGAGATTATGGGAGTTGTAGTTCAGCAACATCTGGAGGAACTCTGAAGGAAAAATGACAGTTTGTTACCTAGTACACTCACTCTAGACCAAAGAAAGGGGTACTAGTAAGGCTAACTGATCCTGGAATATGCTTTTAAATTCCAAAAGGAAGCAAGTGGCACTTCAAAACTTCACCCATATCATAAATCTTGTACCAGAGTCACCCCACAACCAACAGAAGAAAATAACATCACAGTATTATTATTATTATTATTATTATTGCTAAGACCCACTTAAGACTACACACAGGAGTCTGGGAGAAGCTTGGTTATATCCTATTAACTACCCAAACTTGGATCATTGTGGTTTTGTATGTACAATGGTTTTTGACAGTACTTCTAAAGTCAGTGATTTACCACTAATGTTAACATCTGCAAGAAATGTACACACAGAAAAGCACTAAAGACACTATTTGTTCTAACTGTTATCATGCAAATGAATCATTTATAAAGGTAACAGTACTCTATACATCTTAAATGCCACTGATTTTATACTATTAGCTGGTGTGTGCCAGTCTCTCGCTTCCAGTCACCACTGGTGATAATTTGCAGCAATTAGAACTCCACTTATTTAGTCTTCTAGAAGTATATACTCAGTCATTTAGAGAGTGAAAACTAACACAATTAATACTGCTCCCTTATCAACAGTAGGAAATAGAGGGGACCAGAGCTTTGCCGAATTTACCATGGACCATATGGCACGGCTGAACAACAACAAAGCATTATTTATACAAATATACAAAAATAAACATTATTTTTCAATTTTCTGTAGGTTTTGTTTCATTTCAAAAAATAATTTTTATTATTATTGTTTGTGTATATATATATATATATATATATATAGGACACCAAAATCTTTTAAGTGCTTAGGGCCTCTAAAGGTCTTAATCCAGCCCAGACTATATGCTTTGCATGAAATGTCCCAGGTTGGATTGGGAAAATTTCTGTCTGAAATTGATGAGCTAATGCCAGGAAGTATAGACCAGAAATAAGAAACCTCTGGCCCTCCAGATATTGTTGGACTCCCAATTCCCATCAGGTCCTGCCAGCATGGCCAATGGATGATAGGATTTATAATCCAACATCTGAAAGGCTACAAATTCCCTATACCTGGAGTAAACAATACCAAGACAGATGAACTGTCTCAGTATAAGGCAGTTTCTAATGTTCTTTATAATGCTGTTTAATGAGAAAATAAGATGGCTACACACACACACACACACACACACACACACACACTGTAATATCAAACACCAGGTACGTGTCAACTTGCCCATTTCTGTTCCATTCAAAATTAGCTACTTTTGAATGCTGAACTCAAGACTTTCAAAGTACATTAACTTAAGGAATATATACTCTTCATGCCCCTACTCATAGCTTATATTTCTGGGAAGTTCAAGAGTGTAATAAAATTGTGTACTAATAGCCACAAATAAAACTGCTGTGGTTATAAATCCTACATTTAATTAAACATGCTGAGGGACTTCTGTTCCACCCCTTAGCCTTTCCGGTGCCTCAATATTCCACAATGTCACATATGCTGTTTAACTTCTACATGAAAATGCAGGGAGAAATAATCTAGAGCTTTAGACTGAAGAATCATAAATACGTAGATGACACACAGCTCTATTTCTCTTTTCCAGCGGCTAATCCCAGGCAGGCAAGGCCAACCCTATGAGGCTGAGTGATACAGCTGCCTCAGGGGGGAGATGCTGAGGTGTGGGAGGGGGCAGAGCTGTGTGTGCCATGTGGCCTGCCCTGTACCCCCTGTGCTAGCCTGCTGCCCTCATCTGTGGTGGAAGATACTGTCCTCTTACCAGTATTGGAGTAAGATTCAACTACCAGTCAAATTGGCTTCTGCCAGTGGCAATCCTTGGGGTCTCAAATTTCAATAATGCCCTGTGCAACACCAAAATATGGTGCACAAACCCCCACAGGCTCCACACCTAGTGCAACCAAACTGTGCGGATCTCAACAGACCATCTGGTTGCACTCCCCTAAATCCACCTTTGCCCCTGCATGTGCCTTGGGGAGGGCACCATCTTTTCCTTTTCCTTTGGCAGCAAAATGTTTTGAGCTAGCCTGTAGGCAGGTTTCTGAAGTACTGAACCGATGGCTGATAGCTAGATTGGACAGAATAAAGGTGAACAAGGTGGAACTTAATCCATCTAAAATTGAAGTGTTGTGGGTAAGGAAAGAGACTATTCTGGATAGAGGATTACAACCGGTCTTGGACTGTGTTGCACACCTCCTAAAATACTTGGGTATACTCTTGGACTCAGCATGACTTGGGGAAGCTCAGGTGGCTGCTGTGGCCAGAAGTACCTTTCATCAGCTTAGGCTGATCTGACGGCTGTGACAAACTAAAGAGAATGGGGATTGTCACAGTTATCCATGCGCTACTGACATCCCAAATTGGCCACTGTAATATACTCTGTGTATATAAAACACTATAATACATTCTATAAGACAATATGTTGGGCTACCTTTAAAGACTGTTTGGAAACCTCAACTGGTAAAAAATGTGGCCACAACTCCAGGCTAGAACCAGAGGATGGTCTGTTGAGATCCCCACAAGCAAAGTAAATTAGTTTGCCAAGCACACGGGCCAGAGATTTTTTAGCAGTGGATGCACAATTGTGAAATACTATCCTATTAGATATTTGGCCCCATCCCTGGATATTTTCAAGATCTATTTATCTAGTCTTACAAAAACTAACAATGACTGGGAATCTAATTGCCTTGCACTATGCTAGATTTCTTATTTTAATAATATAGGATTATTTTCTTGAAATGCTTTTAAATGTTATTTACTCTATTTTATTGTTGCAGGTTATGTGAACTGCGTTGGGAAGAATTTTACTCTTGAACTGCAATACAGAAATTATTAAATATAAATGAATGACGACTTTGGAAGTGTGTGTACTCGGCCTTTTCAATAACCCTAAGGTTAATACCATTCATTGGTCCTTTGCACTAATTATGGTATTAGATAACAAAAGAGGCTCATAAATAAACATTGTAAAAGCAGCACTATTTTAATGTTTTGTACAGAGTGACATCAAAGCTATTATATCACTCTGTGAGGCCACCGGCAACCAAGTGCAGCTCCCCCGACCCCCGGTCTAGTATGCAGCCAGGAGCAGTGAGGAATAGAGCGGTTTATATTCCAGTATTTTTTCTTTTTTTCTTCCCCCCCTCCAATTGTAAAGGTACAGCTTATATTCGGGCCAATACGGTAGCATAGTTTCAGCTTCCATTTGGGTGGAAAAGGCTGAGAAACTTCATTGCATTTGTGAAGCTCACTGCACTGTCATTAAGCTTATATACATGCTACATGTGGATACACATTAAGGATCACAGCCTCAAGAGAATGAGTAATTTGATTATAACATAGATTCATGTGGAAAGTACCGTAATACAATGGATGATGAACTGGGTATGGCCATGGGGGATTCAGGCTGTGATCATATACAGTTAACTTGCAGTAAGTCCTACTGAACTCACTGGGGCATACTTCTGAGCATACATGCATAGGATTGTGCTTTAAAAATTACATCCCTAACCAGTTTGGATTAACTTACTGTAACTTGCTCTAAGCCACAAGTTTAGAGTATATGGATAATCAGTTGATCGAACAAGTTAAAGTCTTAAAATACCTCAGCCTTATTTTTCAGTCAACAGAGTCATGGGGAGCACATCAGAAATATGCAAAGAAAAACGTGTCTCAAAGTGCATACAAAAGGTGGCAATCACATACCATCAGCAATTAAAAGTGTTTCAAGCTAAACTTCTAGCACAGTTATTTATATGGAGCTCAGCTTTGGACAGGACCTCACCTTGTATCTACAGAAGCTGTTCAATCTAAGTTCCTAAGGCATTTTTTTTTTTCTGTTTCATCCTGTGTTCCAAATGCTTCATTGCGCTTGGAGGCTAATTTCCCCTCTGTTGAATTACAAATTTGGTGTAGGACATTCAGTTATTGGCTTCAGCTGAATTTAAACCCCACCAGTCTACTACCCTTAGTATCGCAAAATTGTCATGAGAGCACTTAGACTAAAATTGTCAACCAAAAGCTTTACTTTTCTCGTTTATCACCACAACAGTTATTAACACTGAGTTTCAGTAAAGCAAATAATTTTATTAGATGGTGCCTATATGATATTGAGCAACAGAATGATTTGGCCATGATAAAGAAATTTTGTCCATGGTATGATTATTTCCTACCTAGTCGTTTTGACACGTTGGCACCCTATTTGCAAAATTTAACAATTCCAAAATACAGATGAGCTTTCACTTACACAAGATTAAATATACTCCCTTCAGCTGTACTTGAGGGTTGATTTCAAAAAATTCCGCTGGAAAAAGAGTTATGTATAGTTAAGTTTTTACCTCTATCTCCAGTACATTTTATTTTATTGCTATGGCTTTGGCTAGTGGCTGATGAAAATTATTATTATTATTATTATTATTATTATTATTATTATTATTATTACTCTAAATCCCTGGAACAAGGAAGTAAAATGATCTATCATGAGAAATAATATTTGATGTCAGCCAACATTTTATATGTCTACTGCCTCATTGCATTTAACATTCATGCCTCACATTCCTTTTGCTCTTCTGCCCTTTCCCTCTTCCAATATTTTATAGAAGTTTCAAGAGAAGAATATTTCTATATGCCAACAAAAATAGCACCGATAAGTAGTCACTGATAATTATGATGAACAATCACCAGTTTGGCCTGGTGCAAACACGGCAGAGCACTGTTAAAGAGAGTACTGTTCTGTGGAGGGGAAATAGTTTCCTGACATTTTTAAAATGAACATCTATAATGTATCACTTTCAGATGGAAGTAAAGGGGCTAGACTGCCAGGTCAATATTGACAAGTGCAAAGAAGAGATAAGAAATGCATAGTAAGAAATGCAGTATAAAGGGGGGGAATTCACTAACCTGGGCAGTCAAATTGCAGCAGAAGTTGAGATCTGAAGGAAGATAAATGTAAAGATTAGAAAAGCAAGTACAGCACACAGGAGCCACTGAAGATCTGGTGCCTTAGAAAATGTCCAGCTAAAAATCAAGATGGCACTGTAATACACAGGTACCATATTAACTTTGGATAGGAAAAAATGTGTAGAAGGTGGCATGGATGAAGAAGAAACAGAAAGAGAAAGAGGGGAAAGTACACAAGAGGAGGATAGTGGGAATAAATATTATATTTAACAGTCATACTTGAGAATATCTAAAAAGATAATCAAACTTATTTTTATACAGACATAGAAAATACTGTTTTAAAGCAGCTAGTTGTTATTGAGACAATTATGCAAAATGCTCAGTAAATGCTTAACTCAGTAAAAGTAAATTAGGAGTTAATTCATAAATTCATACAGAATTTGGAACCTATGCTTGCCAAGACTGGGTTGTGCCCTAGACACTTGTTTTGAAGATCACAGTAAGTTTGACACACAGTGCTCTGCAATTTGAGTAAAATATCCACAAAGTCATTCATCCTTTTTAAAAAAAGATATTGCCAAGTATTATTTAAGGCTGGATCCAAAGGGCCTCTCTGGCAATTGGAAGGTATGTGTGTTTACAGGGGCAGGGGTTCTCTACTTTTCTCTGGTTCTGTTCTCCAGCAGCCCTCTAAAGCACATACCAAAGTTGCTACAGTCCTCCAATTTTAAACGTAGGCACTGGGCAGGGGCAGACACAGCAGAGGTAAATCCAAAGGCAAGTAAATTGTTTTATAATCTTTTCCAAGCAATCTAAAGTTGAACTTCAGGAATTTAGTCTGAAGATTTTTTTTTGGGGGGGGGGTCAATAGTTCATTAATGACAACTTGTTGAGAATCCAGACACTGAAGGTTAAGATGGGGTTAGACAAGCAACGTTAGCAATGTTTCAGGTATGAGTTTTCATCATTATACATAATGCTACTGGTGTTTTTCAATGGAGTAGCCTTATTCACAGCCCTAGCTGAATAAGCTAGCTACCTCTGTCTATTATCAGGTTGTCTTTCAGCTCCAAATTGATAGCAGATGTCCACTGTGAGCAGGCTTCCTAGTCATTGCTCTTGAGCAGGCATAGGCAAACTCTGGCCCTCCAGATGTTTGGGACTACAATTCCCATCATCCCTAGCTAACAGGACCAGTGGTCAGGGATGATGGGAATTGTAGTCCCAAACATCTGGAGGGCCAGAGTTTGCCTATGCCTGCTCAAGAGCATCACCAATATGGAGATGTCACGGCACAGTCACAGGGTGTCTGCACACATTGCACTTGCCTTGCAGCATCCTGGAGCTGTTTCCCCTGATGCCACCAATCATCAGTAGTTAGGGCACAAGGCAATCTATTCGGAACTACTATTTCTTGCCTGAGTTAGGCCTTCAATGCACCTCATGAGCAGGCTGACCTCATTTCTATTTCCTAGTACAAATTCAATTTTAGAAAAGATACGTGGATATATAAAAAGTCTTGATCAATACCCAAAGCATACCCATTTACAAAAAAAAAAAAAAAAGACCATGCAGGAAATATGAGATATACAGAAGGTAGGACAAACACTGAAACCAAGAGGTCCCCTTAGGTTTATCTAGCACCCTTTTTTATCAAACGCTAGATGAAAACCTATGAAATTCACAAAATTGAAGTTGCACTTATTCAGAAACAGAGATCCCTACCACAAACAATTTCAATGTACTTCAAAAATGAGCAAGGATATTCTCTAAAGAAGCCACAGCCGCCAGCTCAAATGATTTATCCAGTTTACAAGACATTGCATTGTATTATATATCAAGTCAACACCAAAGACATAAATTTGCAAAGGAGGAAACAAAGACATTGTAAATTATTTAAGCATCAATGTAAGCAAACGTTCAAAATATCACATCACGCTGCAGTAAAATCTGAAGTAGACTTCTGCTTGGGGGGTTTTCTAAGTGTACTGAACACCTGTACATGAATGCTTCCTTCTGCCAATGGGATGGAGTCTGAAAAACACACTTCAATGTGCTCTGTCTATTGAGAATAGAGTTTGGATCTCATGCTCCCCATGTTGGTTTTGTCACTGCTTCCTAAGATTTTTTTTTTTTCAATTTGTAGCAAATAACTTGGCCCAACACACCTTGATTTCTCCATGTTAGAACACCCAAGGGTCGGAACAGAGAAAGGGAGAAGGCTACTAGAACAAGCAGCCAGTTATTAGTAAGAAATAAACCAGACAGAATAGATGAAAAAATGGGAGGAGGGGAGGAAAATGCGGTAAGAGAGAGAAGGGGGAATGCAGTAGAACTGAGGTAACACATTGAGTTGTAGATGCATCTACATGCTGCCAGTTCTGTTGTGATTCAGAAAAGCAAGAACAACGTAAATTCTCTCACTATCTGCCCTAAGTTTTACATACAAAAACCTTACCCCATAGGCTTCACATGCTTCTTCAATAGATTAAGTACAATACCACAATATTGGCAATCATAATACCGAACAACAAAGCGATGCATTCTCCCAGCACTTACCAGAAACAAAGGAAGGGACAGAAAATACCGTATTTTTTGCACCATAACACTCACTTTTTTCCTCCTAGAAAGTAAGGGGAAATGTCTGTGCGTGTTATGGAGTGAATGCCTGCGGGTGGCAGGGGGATCTGCTGCAGTCGTGAGCAGAGGATCCATGGTTCCCCTTCCTTTCCTCCTCCGTGGTTACAAAGCATGGATCCACATGGATCCTCAGGATTTTTGCATTGGGCTACTCCAAACTCACTGTCAGATCACATGTCTGTGGCCACAGCATGAACCACAAAAATCATATATCCACTATTTCGTTTAGAATATTTTTTTTCTTGTTTTCCTCCTCTAAAAACTATGTGCGTGTTATAGAGCGAAAAATACGGTACTTTAAATGTGCTTTTTGGGGATTGTAAACTCTTCAAATATAACCGATTCCATAAAAACGATTTATATTTCTTGCTAGGGTTTTACAAAAAGTGATTTTCAAACGAAATCAGAGTTAATATTTTAAGTAATGACCCAGGAATATTGTGTGTGTGTGTGTGTGTGTGTGTGAATGACTTATTTGTCTCATAGCCTTTGTGCTAAGGACTGGACACACAAAAGCAGATCCATCCTTCCTGCCCAAATATTGGGAGCTATCCTCCAGATTTAGTCTGCAATTCTAAACCCACCTAACTGAGCACACTTCACTGAATTTAATAGGACTTTCTCACAGGCACCTTGTTCCAAAGCTGATAACAATTGTTCCCCAATTCCGATGAAACAGGAAACTATGATTAATAAGAGACTTCTTTACTTAATCATGACTTGTACAAAGGGGTTGCATACAGATGCAAAGCAACTGTGTATCACTTGGCTTATTAAATCAATATAAAAATGTCCAAATTTAATAAAACGTGTATAAAACGAAGAGGATGCATAGCCTTTTAAATAAATAAAAAATTGCTAAAGAGAAGGCTCATAACTTTTGCAAGTTGTAGCAAAATAATATAGTTGTAGCTAAAGATATAAACTGCAAAAGACTAACGCAGCTACACCTCTGGAAATTGCTGTATGATTTATCTAAAAGTTTCACAAAGCCTTGAATAAAACAATTGTTTGGTTGAAAACAACAGGAGGCATGACAGAATGTACTCAATTATAATAGATTCTGCTAAGAGCCAGACAAAGAACTACTAAGTTAAAATAACCAGGTCTTCTATACCAGAAGAATTCTGTTTTAATCATACATAGATTAACTGCAGTTTATATTTACATATTCCTGTTCAAGGTTACATAGGATTTAAATATTTGTTCCTGGGATCTTCTTCATTTGGACTTAAAATGTATCTATTTCTTATATTCCTTTAGAATAATCTATCTATCTATCTATCTATATGAGAGAGAGAAATAAGTTTACTTACTAGGTGCACATAAGGTATGAAGTATCCAAATAAGGCAGCCGGGATCCCAATAGCCCAGATTAGATAACTCTTAATTTTAAAAATGGAAAAATTAAAAATATTTTTTGCAGGAGGAAATGTGGACTTGCTCTTTTCCCCATTTTCTTTGGCACTGGGAATGAGAGGTTTGTAAGTAAAACCAGCCAGGAAAAGAACGAACACAAAAATGCACAGGATCCGAAAAGTGTTGTATAAGCCAACTGAGTCAATCAGTACAGTTAAAAGAAAGGGCAGTGTTACAGTAAACAAGCTGCTGCCAGCAGTGACAATGCCATTCACCAGTCCCAGGCGCTTCTTGAAATAATGCCCCAAAATGACCAGGGATGGCTGATAGGTAAATGAGCAACCACAGCCAAATAAGATTCCATAAGTGAAGTATAGAGGTCCAAGTGAGCTACAATAAAACAGAAAAAGTTAACAGTTATGTTCTGCATATTTCTTTTATTTTCCTTATAAAAACACTTTATGCTACCTTCTGTCCCTAAGAAGGGATCCCAAGCTTGTTTAAAACAGTAAACACTAAATGCACATAAAAACAAGATAGCATTAAGAGTTGAAGTAAAATGATAGTTAGGAAGATTAATATATACTAAGAATCTGGCAGTATAATAGCATTTTAATTTCTGTCTAAAAGGCAACGGGTATCAGTTTAACCTCCTTTGAGTTTCCTGCTTGGCAGGGGGTTGGACTCGATGGCCCTTGTGGTCTCTTCCAACTCTATGATTCTATGATTCTATGATTCTATGAGTTGGAGTTCCGCAACTGGGACACTACTAAGGCCCACGTCATCTCACGGTGACAGAATGAGGGAGTTCTTCAAATGTGACTTCATTTGATTTGCAGGTTTGTGGGGTAGGTTGTGATCCAGCAAACTAGCAAGCCATAGTTAATAAGCACAAGTTTGTAGAGGCTTGAACAACAAGACAAGCTGTGGTTGATCTAAAACAGAAGCTGTGTTAATGGACTTATCTCCCTAGTTTAATACACGTAATGGAAAACTGGAAGAGTTCTCTCTGAACAATATGTATTGAAACCACAGTTCTGTATGCTTTGTTTCTGAAAAGCAAGCTACCCACATCTTATCTTCTCCTTGAAGAGCAAATAGATTATCAGAGAAATTTATTTAAAACTTCATCTGCAGCTGTTGAACTCTTATTTGCTTTACTAAGTTCCTGGAGGTGGAAAAAATACTTATGCCAAAAAATACAGATGTGACTGATGCACAACTTTAGGTCACACAAGAACTTGGACATGAAGACTGGATTGTTTAAAAACTTTTTTTTTTCTTCCAGTGACACCCCCCTCGTTCGATTCTCAAGTTCTTTCACAGATTGCTTTGAATAGTCCCTCCGCTGTTGGAAATTAACATTTTAAAAATAACATAACCTCAGTTTCAAATGAAATTTGTCATGTGGCAAGCATAGGGGAATTGCTATTTTAAAAACAAAAACTAATTCAAGCTCTCTTGTGTACACGGTAGTTGCACAGTTCTCTGGATCCAATGTGTGTGTTCTATCAAGATTAATGTACAGTGGTACCTCGGGTTACATACACTTCAGGTTACACACTCCGCTAACCCAGAAATAGTGCTTCAGGTTAAGAACTTTGCTTCAGGATGAGAACAGAAATCGGGCTCCGGTGGCGCGGCAGCAGCAGGAGGCCCCATTAGCTAAAGTGGTGCTTCAGGTTAAGAACAGTTTCAGGTTAAGTACAGACCTCCGGAACGAATTAAGTACTTAACCTGAGGTACCACTGTACTATTATAAACATCATAAACCTGCTTTTTTCCATTGTTCTATAATAGCTACAAAACATAGGAGAGGCATCAGTAAAAATAAGAAACCAATATTTACGTTTAGTTAACAAAAATAGGTATATCAATAATTAGTAAGGTTTTAAGAAACAAGAACTCTCTGTGCAGGATAAATCAATGTTATTTAAAATAATAATACATTATCTCTACTAAATATTCAAGGATAATTAAATTTGGTTGGAAAAGTATATTTCTGCATATTAATTTTACTGAAAGCTTTTAGAGCATGTTCCAGTACAACAGACTCATTCAAGGCCATCATCATTAATAAGTGAGGAAGTAGCATTAAATACTGGTTAATATTTATCTAGACCTTATGACTCATTAAAACAGAGATTAAAAAAAGCACAGAGTTGTGTTTGGTAGAAGAAAAGCAGACAGCCACATCTAAGATGTTTCTTCACAAATCTAGTGGGGAGGGAAAAGGGGGGGGGAGCACGACACCAATATAACCAAACTGCTTATGCCTAGCATGTGGCATAAGGTAATAGAAGGCAAGTCTGTTCTCCCTTCTAAAAATCTGCTCAAATAAGCAAGAAATGTTCCTTTCAGGGATACCATACCACCACTAACCTCTTCTCCATTTTGTTTTCTCCATCAGAAATCTCCCCCATATACAAGGTGCTTATCAATGGAAAGACACACTATCTGGCAATAAAGAGGTGCTACAGGGTTCCATCATTGGAAAACATGAATGCCTCTTATTTTATTAAGAGCTTAAGAACAGCCCTGTGGATCAGTCCAAAGCTATTTAGTCCAGCATTCTGTTTCCCACAGTGACCAACCCAATGCCTATGGGAATGCCATATGACAGACATGAGTGCAACAGCACTCTTCCTTTCAGCTTCCCCAACAGCTGGTATCCAGGGACATACTAGCTCCAATACCGGAGATAACATTTAGCCATCGTAACTAGTAGTCATTGGTAGCCATTATGCTGGCTCTTTCCTTGGTGCACTATCTGTGCAGCCCAGTGTATGAATTATCTTGTCTTGCAAGAATGAGCAGCAAAGAAAGGGGCTGGTTCACAGCTCCATGCCTAGTTAAAAATCTCATTACTGCTTTAAACATACTACAGGACCATAGGCAAGAAACCTAGACATTCTTATAAAAGATTACTGAAGTAATCTATGTGAAATTATTTTAACCCTCCAAAGTGCTATATAAATGCCAAATATCACTCTTTTATGTTAATTACTTCTGGTTCACTTAGTCAATTTAGAAAATCATAAGGCCACAGAATACTTAGGTATATATTTCTTACATTTAAATTTTGTTTGACAGAACCTTGAGTAGACACTTGAACTTTACTTTCTTGCTTTCCTCCTGGACATATTGAGCTTAATACTTGATTATCATAAATGACAGTTTAATACTTGAAAGGCTGCCTTTCAAATATTTTGTAGCACATAATACTGCCTTGTCTATGTCAGAAGAGAGGTGCAGCATAACCCACCATGCCATGTGCTCACTACCTATAAAGAATGTATGGTAAGGTCTGCAAATTAAAGCCATGTAGCGGTGGTATCTTCAGGATATATGATCAGGATGCCAGGAGGTATCATGTATCTTCGGTCAGCCAAAATGGTCTAAATTAAGATACACTGCTAAAGGCCATGTGCATTCAGAAAAGTCAGTGGAATGTTTATTCTTACCTTACAAATGAGCTTGACAAAAGCCCAACAAGTGCCACTGCTGCTCCAACAACAGCTACTTTCCGGCAGCCAAATAGGTTGGTAAATACACTGACTATGGGAGAACAGAAGAAGATCATTCCCATGGACAGGGAACCAACCCAAGCTGTAGAAAAGATTAAGAATAGAACAGTTAACTTAATATGGCAGATTTCATTACATGACAAAATAACATATAGTGCAATTATAACTAGTTTTAAAGGAACACAGAAAGAAATCTTGTAAGTAAAACAAACTACTAATCAGCATTTTGTTTAACCGCCAGTTTGAAAAACTTCAAGTTGAACTCTGGGTACTGCTGTGCAAACTAACAGGCTAAGAAGAACCTGCTGGATCAGGCCAATGGCCCAGCCACTCCAGCATGTTGTTCTCACAGTGGCCAACCAGATGCCTGTGGGAAACCCTCAAGCAGGACCAGAGCACTCTCCCCACTAGTGATTCCCCAGCAACTGGAATTATAGGCATATTAGATAAGCAGTCTTGATCAATTATGTTAAATTATAGTAAAATTTGTATTGTACAAAAACAAAGACCATATGATAGTAGTTGCTAGTCAATGTAGACAATACTGAGCTAGATGGCCTGACCCAATATAAAGCAGCTTCCTATGCTAATTCTCATCATCCCTGACCACTGGCCACACTGACTAGGGCTGAGTTGCAATCCAGCACATCTTCATCACTTCCCTAACAATAGGAATTTCCTTCCCACTTACTGACATAATTTCAACAACCACATCAGGGACAAAAAACACAGTATTTTATAGATCTAATGTGTACTCTGAGGCCTACAGCCATCATTTTTCCAATATTCCCTTTCACTCCCACTGTTTAATCATTCTGTTTTGTCTCTAATTAAATTAAGGTAGTAAACTCAGAGGCTTGGGTCCTAACCTTGCTCCAGCCAGTGGGGAGACAACCAGTGGCATGCTGTGAATTTTTTAATAGGGGAACAGTTAGGGCCAGAGACAGCAGCTTGTGAGAGCAATTGAGAGGAGGCGCGACGTCAGGCATGTAAGCATCACACCTGCCTCCCTAAGTCAGGCAGAAGCTTCATGGACTTTGGGAAGGAGGCTCCAGGCTTTAATACTCTAATTTACCGGGAACATTTAGGGGACTAGTCCAGTCCCCCTAGTCTACTGATTGCACACCACTGGAGGCAACATTTGTCAATTCCCCATGCAGCCCCTTACACTCACTGACAAACGGGTTCCAGAGGGCTTGGGGAAACTGGCAAATGTAGTCACTTCCCTGGTTCTTTCTTCTGTAGATAGCAGAAGGCTACATTTGGATCCTGACCAGTAAGAATGATGCAGTATTAAAACTGTGTGTTTGCATTATAAAGCAGCTGCATAAAACTCCACTAATCTAGATGCTGGACAGTGAGTGTGCTTGTGTTAATAGGGAATTCTAAATGATAGTTTCGAGTGCAAGGTTTGGAAGTGCAATTCCTGCAGTCCAGCTCCCTGGGGCGCTTACATCTTCCAGTGGCGTAGCGTGGGTTGTCAGCACCCGGGGCAAGGCAAGTAATTTGCGCCCCCTAACCCGTGGATTTGCGCCCCCTAACCTGTGGATTTGTGCCCCCTAACCCTAACCCCCAGATGTTGCGCCCGGTGCGGCCGCCCCCCCTGCACCCCCCATGCTACGCCACTGACATCTTCACTTGCAGAACTCATACGAAACAGATGGGGTGAGGCAGAAGATATGGTCCAGCCTTTCCCTGGGATCATTCTAGTGCCCTCAACAAGTAGTACAGGAAACTGTCTGAATTAATGCTTGCAATCAATGCTTACAATGCTTACAAATTGTTCATCATTGTTCATCAGAAAAAGACGCATTTTTTTGGCTTTATGGTGGAAACATCTTAAATATCTACTGCAAATGTTGCTCCACATACTTCCCAATCATGACCACCAGAGGGTGTAGAGAAAAATAGATTTGGGTCCTTTGGGGCCTGAATTTCAACTGGCAACTAACAGCAGTTGTTGGGAACTGAAGGAAAATATTAGAGTGTGTGTACTCAGAAGCCTATAACCAAATTAGCATATTTTTCCAATTAATGCCTCATACAATTTAAAATTAGAGGACTTATTTTATGACTAGTGGCTGAAGAATTGAGGGATAGCAGCTATAAAACAGAGGGGCATTGTATTGAAGGGCATGAGACATAGAATAAAAATAATAATTTAAAGGAAATAAAATATGTAGCACAAAATTAAATTTACCAGAGTATTTGAACATCATAACTTAATATACTTAGGATGGCAACCCAAAAGGAAAGACCTGTTTTACACATGTTGAATCCAACAGACTAGAGTGTCCAGCAGCCATACGAGGTGGCAATGATTGTGTCAAACAAAGCTTTCTCCTCTAATCTTATCCAACAGATGCTATGGGATTTCTTAAACAGGCAGGAATCCCTAGAGGCCTAGATGCATCCTCTAACTGCCAGGAAAGTTTTCAATACATAATTTTACTCTTGTATTTGATATAACTTGATTCCACTGTTGATGTGAGCTATATACCAGAAGCATTAAGAACAATTGCTTAGGTCACTTTGACTTCTCCTCCAAGATGGGGATTTGATAACTGGGGTTGTGAAGGCCAGCATGTACAAGGTGGATCCTTACCCAAGAATTTCGTGATTTAAATTTTTTTGCCAGAATTGATAATGCTTTCTTTAGAAAGGGTTGGCTTCTCAGAGGTTGAAGAAAGCAATGATTTGTCTACTCTTAAATAAACATTTTTTTAAAGATAAGGGCAGTCAAATCAATCTAGAGCCTGTTTTCAACCTCCCTTTCTCAAAATGATTTGAGCACAAGATAACACAGCAACTCCAGACATTCCTGAGTTGTGTGTTTTGGCTTCAGCTTTTTCAATGTGCCAGAAACTGCTTGATACATGATCTACTAGGGAGGACCAAGGGAAATACTTCCCTCTACATTTTGTTCGACTTCTCAACAACATTTGATATGGTAGGCCAAAATATTTCTTTTAGCTCCATTACAAAATTTGGCTGGTGCTTGAAGGGCTGCATCCCAGTAAGACAAAGTTTTATAACTGAGGACAGTGTTAGCAACCTGGGACTAACCAAGGTGCCTTAAGCTCCAATGCTTAACATCTACAGAATGTGAAGTTACCAAGCAAGTTCAGAAGCTTTGGGGTTGACTGTCATCAGAAGATGACACCCAGGTCTATATTTGTTCAGAGAAGCAATCTCTGCCCTGAAACTGAATCCATACAAGACAAAGATTATATTAGTGGGAGCATTTCTGCCCTGGAGAGGAGCAGTTTTATCTGTGATAAGGTGCTGTTGCCTGAGCAGGTGAATGGGTTACTGTTGTATTCAGGCCTGCTTAAGACGGATACTCTCCCCCATTCCAAGTAGCTCAGAACTTGCTACACTAATCCATACTTCTACAACTTCCAGTAGAGGAGATGTCCTTGAAAGCTTCAACTAATGCAAAAGCAACAAGTCTTTCATCAAAGGTCATGTCCATATTTAACCTGTTCTGCTCTAGTTACATTGGTTACCAATTTGCTTCCAAGTTCAATTATTCTTTAAAGCCCTTCACAGCTGGAACTCACAAATCTGAAAAACCAAATCTCCTATTCCCCATAAGATCTGACTAATCAGCATTGTTTTCTGCTCTGTTTTCAAAAAAGTAAGGATGACGCAACTAGAACTAGAATCTTTGCAAAAGTGTTTCCAAAGCTTTGGAAACTTCTGCCTAAGCAAATATGAAAAATAACATCCTTGCTGGGATCTTAGAGAAACTAATACATTTTCCTGCAAGATTTTGGTTGATTTTGCCTAGTTGCTAATGACTACTGTGTTACTACTGATTTATTTTAAAATAGGTTTGTTTTATTCATTACTTTGACAAAAAAGTGGTTTATATCTTACTACAAAAAAGTGCCCACTAATTTTTGCCTTTGTGCTTTAGACCAAAACTTGATCAAAACTTGATGCAGTTCAGTGCACCGCATCAGGAAGAAGTAGTAAAAAGACAGTTTAGAACACCAATATAACTTGTCTGATACGGCAAAATTTTGTTTGCCACTATATTCTGAGTACAGCAGTATACTTAAATGTTTAAATAAATATTTTAAAATGTGAGTTCACATATCTATATCTCAGCTCCACTGGCAAAGCTTCAAGATAACAAGCAAATTTGGCAGCAGGGCAAGGAGGCCAGGGCTAACTACCTATTTGAAATTCCCAACTCCCAAGTAAATAAAGTCAAATACAAATATAGAAATCTAGGTAAGCAGCCAGCAGCATACGCTCCAACATTTCTCCTATAAAAATAGGGACATCCTAAGGAAAAGCAGGACATTCCTGGATCAAATCAGAAACCAGAACGGCTTCTGTAAATCCAGGATGGTCCCTAGAAAACAGGGGCACTTGTAGGGGCAAGCAGCAGCATTGTGGAGGCTCTCCACTTTATTATTATACCACATGGATTACTATTTGCCTGCTTTTCTATTGTTTAGTCACAACAGCATACAATTTAGCACCCAGATACAACTTGTGGCCAGAACTGTAATTTCTTAGAAAGACAGGATACATAACAAAATCTAGATTTCTAGAATAGCAAAATAGACGAAGTTGAATCTAGAGATTATAGTGTTGTGGAGAAAGATGGTGGAATTTATTAAGCAGAGGTTGAGCTATGTTACGTAGATATCAAAATCTGATATACAGCTATTGCATTATGGCCTGTTAAATAAGGATTACAAGAAAGAGGAAGGATAATCTAGGAGCATGGGTAGGCAAACTAAGGCCCAGGGGCCAGATTCAGCCCAACTGTCTTCTAAATCCGGCCCGTGGATGGTTCAGGGATCAGTGTGTTTTTACATGAGTAGAATGTGTGCTTTTATTTAAAATGCATCTCTGGCTTATTTGTGGGGCATAGGAATTTGTTCATTTCCCCCCAAAAAATATAGTCTGCCCCCCCCACAAGGTCTGAGGGACAGTGGATCAGCCCTGTTGAAAAAGTTTGCTGACCCCTGATCTAGAGTCTGTCCTGGATTTCACTTCCCCTAAAACCATTACCTCAATTTACTCCATTGTGGTAAAGCATAATGGGGTGAAATACTAAACAGATGTTTGTCTGCAGAATGACTGACAATAACAATAGTTGCTCAATCTGTACTTTCCACATTATTTTTAATAGTACATTCAAGCCCTAGTCATGGTTTAACTGTTAAGCATAGTTACAAATTATCAATAAATACCTAAGAAGTTTATAAAAATTATTTAAAGTAAAAGCAGCCACCAGAAATTAACAGCAGATTAAATCATATTCTTGTTGCAGACATTTATTGGAAGTAATTTATGTCATCTTATTGAGGTCTGCTAAACATCATCTCCCTCACATTAGCCAAGACACAATGAAATGCCTGAGGCAAGCTCCAAGTGGAGGGAGGAACAGCAGAGTGCAGGAAGCTGTGCCACAAATGACCATGTTTCCTTAAGCTCTTTTCAGACTTTGGGTCAAAGAATAGCCAAAAAACAACACAACAACAACAACAACCTGGTTGCAATGTACTTAAAAAGGTGCCTAAAAAGAAACAAGCTGTTTCACTTAAAAACTTAGCACTGTAACAGGTCAGCAGAGCCATAGGCCTGTTGCTTGCTAATCAGACAGGAAGGACTTGACTGGGAGCAGAGGTGAAGGGTCCCCCCTTCTGAGATAGCTTGGCTTGGTGGAGTGTGAATAGCTCTGATACATATCCTCTGAAGTTTGATTCATATCCATTTTACTTCTTCTGATATCAGAACCCTTACCAATTTATTTTTTTAAAAAAGGTATAAACCCTTGGGCATGGTAATCCATTTTCCAGTCCCCAATTTATAACTTATTTTACTCAGCTGAAAATACTCTGGGTTAAAAGACATAATCTGTCATTTAGGCAGAAACAAAGCAAGCCCCTTTGAGGCTGTGATTTCCTTGGTTAGTGCCACCTGCCATTTCACATTTCAGTACTGTGACTAAATTAATGGCGATCCAAAATAGTCAAACTGAAGGGATGGGACCTGACAATATGCTGGACTCAGCTTGAAGGCATCCATACTAGGGATAGCCTATGCTTGGTATTGCTCCCTCACCAGGACTAGCCCAGGTGCTATTGCTGCCATCTGAAAGGAGGATGCTTCTTGTCTAGGATACAGGATTGTAGGCAGGGAAAATAGGCAGGGAGTAAATCTCCTCTTAATGTCAAGTCTGCCAGCCAAAGAGAATACATTTCCTGTGCAAGAACTGTGTGTGTGTGTTTCTGCTTGCCAGAAGCCAATGTGGGAGGTACACTCCACTTTGCAGCCAGTTCCACTGTTCTCCTTCATGGGGAATGCAGCAGATATGTGGCAGAAACTTCCTTCAACAGGGGAAAGAAACTGCTTGCTGACAATAAAGGGCTTCTCTTTCTTCTCCTTTAGCATGAATGATGAGTGTATCTATTTGCCACAACAGACTGCTGATTCAGTGAAGGGGTCTAGAGAGATTCTCCAAACTTAACAATGGGTAAAAGTTGGCATCTGACCAGATTATCCATGTAACATTTCCCCATGGTTGCTGGCTGACCAGAGATAGATTAGGCTCCCTCCAACTGAAGATGTTGGAGTTTGATGAAATTGCCAGGACTCCAACACCTGCAAACTCTCAACCTGCATGTGCTAAGGGACATTACTGTAGATTATGTCCTGCTAGTCGCTTTGCTAGGCACGGAGCTGGGCTGCCAAGAACAAGAGGTTGTCCTTTCCCAGGCTGTTGCCCAAGCAGGTATGGAGAAAGAAAGGTGGTACAGAATGCCATCTCTTACTTCTCTGAAGCACCTTGATGACCACTGAAGGAGGGAACAGAGCACTAAACCTGAGGGGCTGAAATAACTCCTTGAAACTCTGGGCAGCTGATCCCTGCTTAACAGGGAGGAAGCTGTGTGCTACATGTGGGGAGCTATGAGGGGGTCTTCTCACTACTCCATGTGGTTGTCCTGCCCACCACTTCCAAAAGAAGGCTGTATGGATCTATGATCCACAGAGCATTGGGCATTACCACTACAGTGGAACCTCAGGTTGTGGACGTAATCCTTGATGGAGGCATGTCCGCAACCCACAGCGTTCGTAACCTGCAGCACCGCGTCTGCGCATGTGCATGATGCTATTTGGCGCTTCTGCGCATGTGTGAAACACGACTTAGCGCTTCTGTGCATGCGCAAACGGCGAAACCCAGAAGTAACCCTTTCCGGTACTTCCAGGTTTCCCGCTGTCCGCAACCTGAAAACACCTAACCCGAAGCGTTTGTAATGCGAGGTACCGCTGTAATGCCTAGTGCTCTTCAAAACATTTCCCCCCGCAACTACTTCTTTCTCTCTTTTTGTAAGCTACTTCAAAGCAGTAGCTCAGGAGCAACAGAGTCATCCTGACATTCTCTGGAAGGCAGAGCCCAAAACAAGATTTCTACTCTCTTTTAAGGAAAAAGTGTTTTCCTATTCACCCTGTCTTCTTTTTCAAGAGAGGTTAATTCTCTGATGTATGCTCCACTCCTTCTGACTGAGAATAATACACTCATCTGCTCTAACAGTACAATCCAGACTACAGCTCTGCTGCAGCTCTCCTGTACTGCATGTTCCATACAAAAGACCATCACAGAAATGTGCTTGTAATCTGAGTGAATAAAGCAAGTCACAGAGGAAAGACAAACAACTTCAGGGTCAACACAGTCCTTTGATTTCTATTTCTCACCACTTGGAAGTAACAGATGACAAGTTATATACTTGTTGCTTTATAACTATCCCTCTTTAGTCAGTGACATTAAAAGTTTTTTAACACAATGTTTCAAACTTCGTATTTGAAATGCATGCAAACAACTGCTGTTAGAAGAAGCAGATTGACCATTTATGTAGCTACAAGTGTACAGTATCACATTTGTATTACATTAGAAACACATACAGTTCAATATAAACCATTTATATTTAATAAAGTTGGAACAAGTATGGATGTTTACAGTTTCTATTACATTGTACTTAGCCCTGTCTAACCCTTTAGCAGGAATTATTTTGATAAATTAATTTTATAATGAGAATTACAGTGATATGATTTATAGGTTGTTTTGTAGCTTGCCAGAATAGCTGTTGGAATTCTTTTATTTCTTCATTACACATAATTAGCAACCTTGCAATTTTCTACCTTGTAATTTTCAATGAAAAGGTTAACAATTATGCCTAATACGCTCTAGGTTTTTAAGAAGACAGATACACATTCAGAAAGCTGACTACTGCTTTTCAAAAAACAGGTGAATTCAGCTAGAACAGAACAGTACGTTTTGTTTCAGAAGAACAGGGATGCCCAGAGGCAAATTTCAAGTCTATTCCCTTTTAACTTGTTTTTCTTTTATTATTTCAGAAATAATTGTAAAAAACAAAACAAAACTCAAAGCGATTTACAAATAGATAAAACACTAAAATCAATTTAAAAATACAACAGTATTTTAAAGCATACAAAAGTTAAAATATTGAAACAAATTAAAATTACCTCAACTTTCTATGCATCTGAGTAGGCTTGTGTGAACAAGAATGTGCCTCCAGCCATTAGTCCTAAAAAGTTTAATGCCAATTTATTTATTTATTAAATTTATATCCCACTTTGGGCTCCTCTTGGAAGAAGGGCAAGATAAAATTTAATAAATAAATAAATGCAATAATCAAACATTACCTAGCTCCCATACAAAGCACCTGAAAATAGTAGTGAAACTGACAAGCTTCATCATCACCTCTAGGGCAGGTCTGGAGAAGCACCTTCACCACAGAGTTGAGCTACTGTAGGTTTAACTCTAACCCAGTAGCACTTTTACAGTTGATCTTTGATGTCTCACACATTCATTCATGTTTTTGCAAGATATTGCAAATAACTACATTATATTGCATCATCCTCCAAGGAACTCATGGTTCTTCATGCCTCCATTTTACCCTCACAGGGCTCACTGGAGGCTGGTTTATTAGAATGAATTAGGCACTGCCCACCACCCTCAGGTCTGCCCTGAGGTAGCCCCACCTGCCTGCTTTCTTTCTTACAACCAGCTCAAGGGGTGACAGTGCCTGTCAGCTTTCTCCTCCTTAGTCTGTGTTGCCCTTGTAGAATTCAGCAGGGAGGAAGATGAGGGGGAAATGAGAACAAAATGAGAATTATTTGGCTCTCCTGTTATAGGTTCTGGCTCCACCAATGGTTGGTCTCCCTGCTTTCCATCCTGGGCCTCCCTAGTCCTACATGAACACTCTTAGAGTCAGATTCATGTACCTAGGACAATCCAGCACAAAGACTCTGGCTAGTGCAACAGGGCTTTCCCCCATTTCCTCCCCCCCCCCCCATGCCTCTGCTCTGGAGGGTTGGGAGAATCCCCAGAACAGCACACAGAGGCAAGGGTGAAAGGGAGATGGTTCCATCAGTGCAAGCATTTCTGCTTTTGCCGATGGAACAATCTCCTAGTGCCATGTTGAATTCTACCCTTAATCATCATTCTGGCTTCCTGTGTCACAGTCAACGGTATTTAATTTTCGTTCATGAATAGTTTTTTTTTTACATCCAGCTACCAATGATTTTTACAACAACAGAAATTTAACTGAAATAAATAGAGGGGATGGGGTCTGAAATATCTATCTATCAAGATTGGAAAATGAATATGCCACATCCTTAACAAACACAAATCATTTTATGGTATCCTTTTAAAACAGATAAATTTCTGTGGAGAACTAGTTGTCATTGAGGGAAGAATTAAGGAGAAAACCAAGGTGATAAGCATAACAAAGGCCCTAAACTTGAATGGGAGGTCAAAGGCCTTTCAAATAATTTATATACAGTTATGTCATTGCCTCCCTATAGCATAATTTATTAAGCCCCAATACATTCAACTTCTGCATAAAATATAGTAAAAAATATTTTTGTACAACAAGAACATGTGGTTTGTTTGTTTTTTTAATGCAGGAGAAGCTCTGCAATAAGTGTGAAGGAGAGTGACTGCTTTAGTCTCTTGGCACAAAATTTAGAAACTCGGAATTATGAAATGCAAGGCCTTGACAATTAAATATAATGAGGAACACAAATGCTGCTCATTTAGTCATTATTTAATGTACCCATTACTTACACAATGCAATTTTTAAAATAGTTTGAGCCACTTGTATGTAAAAACTCATGCTGGGTAAATCATAAAACAGAAATATCCCAAGAATCCTTCACTTTCAATACAAGATGGGATACTGCTAACATCTAACACTTACTGTGATTACCATGATTATTTCATACATATGCTTTTTTAAAAAGTTTAAACATACTTGGAAAGTGAGTGCTTCTGTGCATCCTTTTTACAGAGATGAAAGGGATTGCATGGGATCAGGGCTCAAGATTAGTCATACTCAGAACAGACCAACTGATATCAATGGACTTATTTGGTCTACTCCAAGTATGACTGTTGTAATCCAATCTTAAATAGCTAAGAACTCACTAGTTAATGACACTTTCAATCAAGGTTACCTGAACTCTCCACTACCCTTTTGTTTGTCAAATATTCTCCCATGGTTAAAAATGGCACTGTGTCCCCATTTAAGGGTTCAGTATCCAAGTTCCTGGCTAAAAGGAAATAAGGCCAAACTGTTCTTTGCACCACAGCATTTCCTGAAAAAGTTTCATACTGGGCTCATTAAGACCAGCTCTGCATGGGTAATTAACTGGAAAAAGTCTATTTGCTACATATCCTTATTATCTCAATAGCTGCAATGATGAACAGCCAGAAGCATCATAGCCAGACACTGGAGAGATCTTCCAGGAGTCAGCATGGACCACTGGTACCAAATCATATGGGAAACAGTCTTACTAGAAAAGCTAACCAACAGACTAAAACTGACACGGGGAAAAATAGAAGAGGACACCTTCACCCCAGTATGGCTCCCTTTTATTACATATACAACCCAACAAGACAACAACAAGAACCCCCCAACAGCATACAAATCAATATGGCTAACTTGACACTCAACACCCCCCCACATGCAAACGAATCTTCCCCCTCTTCTGCATACAACACTAACATCTCATTTATTAAAAAAAGTTGCAATGCTGAGTGTGAGGACAAAATAGACCCTAGTTAAAATATGGACAGAGAAAATCAATAATTGTAATTATCTCAAAGTTTGCTTAAAAAATTAATTGGTTCAGTTTCAGAACTTTCCTGCAGCCTGTTTAGGCTTCAGCCCTAGCCACACTTATCTGGGGGTGAATCTACACACAGGGGGGAAATGCTATAAATAACTCAGAAATTAGATCATTCTAACAACAACAACAAAAACCTCTATGGAAAAACACATATAAAAATTCTCTGCTCTCTGGCACCATATGGTGTTGCATGTTTATAGCGCATTCAAATCATTGTTTTTTTACTAATGTAGCTGAGTCCTGGGGAAAAGTCCTATTGTACTTTGTGCCACTTACTTTTGAATAGATACAGGATTGCACTGA
This sequence comes from Podarcis vaucheri, assembly GCF_965113315.1. Lineage (NCBI taxonomy): Eukaryota > Metazoa > Chordata > Lepidosauria > Squamata > Lacertidae > Podarcis > Podarcis vaucheri. The sequence continues at coordinate 73,554,855 of NC_138761.1, forward strand.
CCATAAGTTAGTATACTTGCATTAAGCATCAATCCAAGATGGTGTGTATAAATGTTCACATTGCTTTTGTGATGCGAACATCTGAGTGCAGCATTATCTAATATGGATAAAAGAACCCTGAATAACAGTAGAATAAAGGCTTGCTTACGGCAATATATTTGAAAGTGTCATTGACTGCTGTGAAGTACAGAGGCATGAGTAGGTAGGAAATGCTTGATTTTAATAGAAAAAACAAATCTCACCCCAATGACTCCACTAATGTAATGTGTAGTTTGGCCCTGAAATAGACAGAGAAGGAAGGTCAGCTTGAAAGTCTAAAGTGAAGTGGTGATACTGAGTCAAACCCTATATAGTGGTACCTCAGTTTATGAACTTAATCCGTTCCGGAAGTCCATTCTTAAACTGAAACCGTTCTTAAACCGAGGCACGCTTTCCCTAATGAGGCCTCCCGCTGCCAGTGCCCTTCTACCATTCCACTTTTGCGAAGTTCGTAAACCAAATCGTTCTTAAACAAGACTGTTCTTAAACCAAGGAACCACTGTATGCATCTACACAAAAGTGAGTCCCATGGTACTACATGGTATGTAGGTATAGCACTGAGGTCTTAAACAGAAATAAATCTTATCTCTGAGAGGAAGAGGACATAAAAGCTCTTGACATTCTGATGGCTAGTTACAGGAACAGCAAAATGCACTGCTCAGGGGACTAATTAGTAGTTAAATTGGCATTCATGTTTCCTGTCCATGGCTCTGTAAGAAAATTGCTAGAAAAATAAAATGCTGAGTTTGGAGCAAACACACAGAAATTTTATGTAATTATTTTAGAAACGATTGTGAGGTTCTTTGAGAAAGGCATATTGAGTTTGAACCAGTAAGCTAGTTTTAGACTTTGACTTGCTTATATTGCAATTTCTATAAATTGTGATAAGTAATATCTGTAACCTTTGAATAACAACTTAAGGTTTGATCATAGTGCAAAGATCACAATCTTTTTGTCATATGAACAAAAGTGCTTTTCATAGTTTTATTGGATGGTAGGCTAAATAACTGGAACATTCTACCAAAAATTTTTTTTTAGTATTTTATTTTTTTCTAGCATATTTCCCTGGTTAAGTACAGTAATTGAAAGTTCCAGTTGTGCACTCAGAAATTCCTGAGAATTCCAGGATTTGTACATTTTAAACTGATGGGAATGGGGTCAGAATAAGAAATCCAACAAAGGGATATGTTCTCTATAGATTGCAGTGGCACCTTCCTTTTAATGTAAAATAGCATCTTAGGGAGATTTTTGCTGAAGAATCGTAGTTCCAATCCTAATGCCTCTTTCACTGTAGCACTATTTAAATTAAATAAATTAAACCAACGCCAACATGCAGTTCTCAGTTTTAAGCTTGTGGGCAGAATGTGTCTGAGATTTGTTGTAGCTTCACTAATGTATCCCCTGATTAAATGAAATGCAGCCACAATCCTAATTATGGAGCTTTTGCGGACTAGATTCAACTTCATCAGATGTATAAATTTCACAAAAGCTTATTCTACCACATGGAAGGCTAATCTGTGGTCCAGATCCAGCCCTGCAAGCCAGAAATGTGGTTTGCCAGTCCTGAGCTTTCTCTCCTAATCTTCACACTGCTGTACTAAGTTAGGAAAGTGGGTGATACAATCCCTGTACCCACTCAAAACACCACCTTTTACATTCCAGAAGGGCTCATAGTCAATGTGACCTCCAGGCTGAAAAATGTCAGCCATTCCTGCTCTACAATTAACATTTACAGTTGACATCAACTACCGTATTTTTTGCTCTATGACTCACTTTTTCCCTCCTAAAAAGTAAGGGGAAATGTGTGTGCGTCTTATGGAGCGAATGCAGGCTGCGCAGCTATCCCATAAGCCAGAACAGCAAGAGGGATCACTGCTTTCACCGCACAGTGATCCCTCTTGCTGTTCTGGCTTCTGAGATTCAGAATATTTTTTTTTCTTATTTTCCTCCTCCAAAAACTAGGTGTGTCTTGTGGTCTGGTGCGTCTTATAGAGCGAAAAATACGGTAAGTCTTAGACATACTCAAAGGAGACTTACTGAAGTCAGTGGACATTATTACTTTGATTTCTTTCTCATTCTTGATCATAAGGTCCCAGGGTAGGTGAAATAAATTTTAAAACATAATTAAAATTAATAAAATTAAAGTGATGTTTAAAATTGTTTTAAACTAATTTAAGTTAATAGACTTAATAGATTTCAGTGGCTCTAATTCTGTGTATGCCTTAGCTAGATCTACAACTTCCTATCTTTAAATGTATCATAAGCCTACTGTTTTGCAGCAACAAACTAACAGTTACCCCTCTGTATATACATTGACTTTGCACACTCTAGAAACAATGCAATACCTATGGGCTCTTCAAAAGCCCACTGATTCCCAACAGCTGCAGATACTCAACTATGCCATATGTTCTGGTAGCAAGTTTTTTATATGCTCTTTACAGGGAAAAGGCAAGGTAAAGCAGAGAAGATAAATCAAGGGAATGTAAAGACCCTTCAGGTCAAGCAGTCAGTATTTTGTTTCCAGAAAGAAGCCTCAGGACTTCAGTACAGAATGAAGGAGATGTGCACACTAGAAGCCTCAACTGAATACTTTAGATGTCCTGACAAAAGTCCATCCCACACTTGCTTTGCAATGGTAGAAGCTACCAGTTCTCTGTGTGACACTAGGTGAGGAAGGTATATTGACAAGCCACTAGCAGGTCTAGATCTTCTACCAAGAGACTAATCTCTTCTTGTTTCACAAAGTCTATAGTCACTCCATCAGTGCTATGGCTGGATCAGTATATCCTGAGAATAGCTCAGCTGAAATATGTGCTGCTCTCAAAACGACAGGAGCACCACATTCCAGGAATAAAATGTTTGGTTTAATGCGAACATCTAGTGTCTTGCCTAGCAATTTAACATAAAGGTAAAGGTAAAGGTACCCCTGCCCGAACGGGCCAGTCTTGACAGACTCTGGGGTTTGTGCGCCCATCTCACATCTATTGGCCGGGGGCCAGCGCTGTCCGAAGACACTTCCGGGTCACGTGGCCAGCGTGACAAAGCTGCTCTGGCGAGCCAGAGCCGCACACGGAACGCCGTTTACCTTCCCGCTGGTAAGCGGTACCTATTTATCTACTTGCCCCCGGGGGTGCTTTCGAACTGCTAGGTGGGCAGGCGCTGGGACCGAGCAGCGGGAGCGCACCCCGCCGCGGGGATTCGAACCGCCGACCTTTCGATCGGCAAGCCCTAGGCGCTGAGGCTTTAGCCCACAGCGCCACCCGCGTCCCGCAATTTAACATAGTGCTGTACTAATGTTGTAAATTTTATCTTCTATAAGCAACGATTTTATTATTTTCAAGCTACACATCTGATAGCAATATATTTTTCTTACATCCCCCACTAGAAAGCTTTAAAATGGAGGTTCTAAAATATGATCCAAGATCCAGAAAGGCCTGTGCATGCACAGAAACCGGCCAAGTCTCCCTACATGCAGCAGCCTTTCATGCATCACTGAGTACTAGTCTACAGGAGTCCAACCTTTGAGTGGTGCAAGTGCCACCACTGGCCATTCCCATGTGCACGCATGCAATGCTCTGGAACCCAGAGTGGCTCAATAGCCATATTATTATTTTTTCAAAACAAGCATGGGAGGCACATAGCACTCTAATAATTAGACCTTTCTGAATACTTGGCAATTTTTGACAATTCTGTAAACTTTTAGAACTTTCATAAGAATGAAACACACCTCCAGCCCAAGTCAGAGCAATTATCCAAAGATTACTGCTTATTAATTCACTTATCCTCTTCAGTGAGCAAAAATAATGGGGATTAGGTTGCCTTCACCTTTTGTGAAGTTCATGCTCAGTTTCAACCAGATGCTTGCAGTCATGATAATTAATTATAACAGGAAGACATGCTAATTGGATTAAGAGATACATGTACTTATTTTCTTTCCAGCTGGAAGTAGTTGTTTCTCTCAGAGATCGTTAGAATAGACAAATTAATTACCAGGGATTGAAACAAAATGTCTTCCTTCTATTCTCCCCTGGCAGCTTATCCAACTATCAAAGCATTTATCAAAGCTGTAGGAAAAATATATAGGGTTATATCCAAAATGGGAGCTAGTGTAGTGGAAAGCATTTTTGCTTGCACAAGCTGGGTTATATGTGCTTTTTATTCACCCTTCTAGCTACTTATTATGTTCCTCCAAAACGTTGCACCCAATGTCTGGGTACTTTCTGGAACTTCATGGGATGTGGTTCTGAGGGCTGCAGTAGGTAAGAGAAGATTAAAATATTGGGTGTCCTATTTTGTTTAAACAGAAGTGCTTTATGCTAAGGAAAAGTCACTACTGGATGCAATTCATAATAGCTAAACTTTAAACAGAAGATATTTCAATCTTTTATTCGGTTTAAGGCAGAGTTGAGATGAACGGAGTGTGGGTTGAAATCCTATATAGTGGTACCTCAGGTTACATACGCTTCAGGTTACATACGCTTCAGGTTACAGACTCTGCTAACCCAGAAATAATGCTTCAGGTTAAGAACTTTGCTTCAGGATGAGAACAGATATCGTGCTCCGGTGGCGCAGCAGCAGCAGGAGGCCCCATTAGCTAAAGTGGCGCTTCAGGTTAAGTACGGACCTCCGGAATGAATTAAGTACTTAACCCGAGGTACCACTGTACATATTTACTAAAGTAAACCTCTGCTTCAGATTGGGTTCCAGATGTAGTTGTTACATAGTTAATTCAAAGGTTAAGCCAGATGAACAGAAACTTTGTCTACTAGAATAATTTCCCTTCTACATACCAGGAGCTTCCTGAAAGTCTTGGTGCTCAGCAGGAAACAGTCTACAGTTGCTAAAATTTGTTTTGATACAACAGAGAAGCACCTCCCAAGGCCACTATTAATTTAAACAAGATTTGTTCTAGCTGACTATTCTTTTTCAGTTATTATCCAAAAGAAACACACTGCTGATTACAATAAGGGGCAAATTTGAAAGACTGCATGTGTTCAGACGGATTTTATATTGCCAAGATTTCTTGAAGATTGACACTAGTTCAAAACAGCTGTTCAAATAGTTGCAAGTTTTGGATAAGTTAGCAGTTTACATGGACATTTCTGATTCACAATTATTTAAGTTAAATGACACAAAATATGTTAAAAGTGTTTTGCACATAAGTAGCATTATCACAATAAATCAAAAAAATTCAGTTGTATTTTAACGTGGACCACAGAAACCAATTTCTGCTACAAACTCAGTGGCTAGTCTTGTAAAATTTCCTTTTCAGTCTCAGCTCGCACATCTGTGAAACAGATTAGCAGAAACCTGCATTCAGAGTTACTGCAAAGGTGAGAAAATAATTATTTTAGACAGCCCAATGGAAAAGCCTGAATAAGAGGAGACTGAAAAGAAACATGATAGCCATCTTCAAATATCTAAAGGGATGGAACATGGAGTAAGCTTGTTTTCTCCTGCTCCGGAGGGTAGGATCTGAATCAATGGATTCAAGTTACAAGAAAGAAGATTCCAACAAAACATCAGGAAGACCTTTCTGACAGTAAGACCTCTTGGACAGTGGACTCTTGGACTCTCTTTATATGGGGATTTTAAGCAAAGGGTGGATGGCCATCTGTCATGTATGCTTTGTAGGGGATTAGACTAGATGACCCGCAGGATCCCTTCCAACTTTATATTTCTATGATTCTATGAGTATTGTTGTCCTGCTGGTTACAAATCCTTAGCCAAACCTTTAAAACCAATTCTGTTTAATTTTCTTTCTTTTAGAAAACAGAGTCTACAAACTCTTGCACAAGCTAGACAGAAAGAGAGGGTGAAGGAGATACAGAAGTAAAATACACATCCAAAAGCAGAAATCCTATCAGGACTGCATTGTTCAGGATCATTAAAAGAAAAAGATTGAGAAGAGCTCCAAAAGGCTTCTACAAATTAAGTGAATGAGTGGTGAAATATGAAATAGAATTCAACATTAAAAAGTGTAAAGATATGAATGCTGGCAAAAAAATATTAATTTCACATACTGTATGTGGATGGGGTCTGAACTGGCAGTGACTGACCAGGAATAAGACCTCAGGTTTGTAGTAGATAGCTTGATGAAAATGAAAAACTATTGTGCAGTAGCTGTGAAAAAGGCAGATTCCATGCTAGAGATTATTAGGAAAGGAATTGAAAATAAAACTCCTAATATTATAACACCATTGTACAAATCTATTGTGCAACTGCATTTGGAATACTGTGTACAGTTCTGGTTGCCTCACCTCAAAAAGGATATTGTAGAATTGGAAAAGGTTCAGAAAAGTGTGATCAACATGACCCTTAAAAGGGAATAAAGCAACACCCATATGAGGAAAGGTTGCAATCTTTGGAACTTCTTAGTTTAGAGAAAAAACAAGTAATAGATGTTTGTAAAAGTATACATGGCATGGAGAGAGTGAAAGTTTTTCTCCCTCTCATAACACTAGAACTCATGGGCATCAGTGAAGCTGCTGCTGGGAAATTCAGGACAAATAAAAGAAAGTACTTCATACAGTGCATAGTTAAAACTATGGAACTCTGCTCCCACAGGATGGCTTTAAAAGAGAACATGGAGAATATTGCTCTTAATAGCTACTAACTGTGATGGCAATGCTTTGCTTCCATGATCAGAGGTAGAAATGCTTCTGGACACCAGTTGCTTGCACGTTTCCCGCAGGCATCTGGATGGCCACTGGTTTGATTCAGCAGGGCCCTTCTTATGATTTTTTTTTAAGGACATCACACAGTCCCAAAACAATGGGAAGCGGGGCAGAAACTTTCCCCCAAATAAAGGGGGCAGATTCTGCACATACACAGCAGCAACTGCAAAATCTTAGCGCCTGCTCCTCCTTCACCCAGTCCGCCCACCAACTTGGAGGTTTTGTCCTGTGCACCAAAAACGAATGGGTGATTTTAAATCTAAACACAAGCCACCTCCGCCCAGAAGTGCTCCAGCCCAGTCTCTCTCTCTCCCTATCACCTCCCTATCTCTCTGAACGCAAAAGCAGGAGGCGGTTGTGGGGGGGGGGTCTCCATTCCCGCACCTCCCGCCTTCTCCCCCCCCCCCGCACTCACTCACCTGTCTTGAACGTCAGCTGCGGGTCGTTGGGGTCTCCGAACTCCTTGAGCATGGCTTTGAAGAGGACCCCGCACGAGTTCTGGATGCCGAACACGGCGCCGTTGCACCACATGGAGGCCAGCATGACCACCCACCCCCAGCCGCCCTCGGGGGGCTCGAACGGCGCCTCGCCTCCCTTCGGCGGCGGCGGCGTGGGCGGCTTCTGCAGCTTCTTCTCCGGGGGGTTCCCGGCCGCCGCGAACGCCGTCACCGGGAGCGGCTCCCCGGCGGCTGCCTCCAGCGAGGAGAGCAGCGTCTGGTGCGAGCACCACTCGCCGCCGTTCTCCTGCTTCGGCTCGTCGCCCAGCGCCTCGCCCCTCTCCAAGGGGGCCACGGGGGCAGCCGGGGGGCAGCCGTCCCCCGCTCCCACCTCCTCGCTGACGGGAGACATCGCAGCCCGCCGGCGGGAGCTACGCGGAGGGAAGGAAGGGCGGCTAAGGCGGCCTCACGCGGCTGCTCGCTCCCTCGCTCGCTCTGCCTCTCAGGAGCCCAGCCGCCGCCGCCGCCGCCGCCGCCTCTCGCTCGCTCCTTAGCTCCGCCGAGGCAACGCGGTCATCTCTCTCGAAACAGGAACGGGAATGAGCGGGTGAGGGGGGGGTATCAAACTTCTCGACAGGAAAAGAAACTCAGCGCTTTGAAAACATATATATAGTCTATACAAATAGATCTATATAGTTCCGCCGTATAAAACTCTCCCTCACAAACCGGCCCCTGAGGGTGGTAAATTCGCTCAAGGCGCCTTCAGGTTATTTTAAAGGGGTAACTCCCCACCCCCACCCCGCGCGCGCCCCACCAGGGGGCGTGGCTGGCAAAGGGGCGTGCTCCCTTGCCGCCACCTTCTCCGTCCCCCTAAACCTGAGGTTCTCACTGGCTAGCAGGAGGGGAAGCTCCGCCCTCTCCGTGGGCCGCAGCGGATGGCTGGGAGGGTGAGGCGGGAGAGGAGGAGAAAAGCACAGCGTGCCAGTGGATGAGGAAACTTGACTCCAGCCTTGCAGCGACGTTCGGGAGAGAACGTGCCTCTTGGCGCGCTTGCGCGCGTGCCGAGCCATAAGTCAACAGTTAACGACCACCCATGGAAGGCGGTTGGTGGAAGGCGGCGGCAGCGAATGGAGCTGCTTTCCTCCCCTCAGCAGGCGCAATTTGGCGCGCGGGGAGGGGTGAAGGGGGCGGGGAAAGTGAGAAGGCAACGTCCCCGTGAGCTTTGCGACAGAGTTCCTATAGAGATATATATGGAAACACACACACTTCTATACTGTATATAAAACGTAAAGTATGAAAAGAGCGGCCCCAGAGACTGGAACCGTAACACACACAAGGCAAGGTGTGTGTGTCTGTGACGTCAGTCGCCTCCCCAAAGTCAGCGACATACTTTGCTGGCAGGGCGACAGGGAAACAAAGGTTCTGCCAAGGTACAGGACAAAGGGGCAAGCATTTTTCCCAGAGTTCAATTGCTTACATATGGGAACACAGGTCCAAGAAGAAAAAGAGGAAAATATGTTTGTACTGGGCATTGATTACTTACTGAGCCACATAGCACAAATGGAGATAGGTCTCTTGAGGAACAATCTTTAAAAGTAAAACCCAGAGGGGGAACAGCAGGGTTTATATTCCCCCCTTCAAGCATATACTTTAGTGTACCACAAACACCTTATAACAGATTTTGTCACACACAATCACAATCACTTTCTCCTTTTCTGATAAGCTTGTGACACAGGAGGAATTTGGTCTGTTTTTCACAGGAAACAGATGCAATCTGCTGTTGCCAGTTTAATGTTCTTGCAGATCACAGCGCAACTCCCGGCCAGTCACACTTCCAGATTTTGCAGTGCTTCAGTGTGCAAAAAATACAGATTTTTTTTCTCCTGAAAAATGCATTGAGAAGCATTGAAAATGTATTTTATGTAAAAAGGGCGGATGAAATTCATACAAATGCAAATGCAGGCTTAAAAACAAAAATTAACACAAAATAAGAGAAAACATATCTGTGTTTGAGCGCTAGGAAAACCGAAACAGAACTGAATCAGGCTTATGTAGCACAAATGGTACAAGTAATGCACAATAAAGAAGCAGCGGTAGGCATGGGGGGAATCCCAACATTTGCAGAAGTACCCAAAAATTGGTTGGTGCGGGGAAATGCCCAGTATAGACTGGTTGTGTTTAGTAGGTAACGAATGCTGGTTGACTGTTGAGGCCAGGGCTAGAAACCTGAATAAGAGCACTCCACACTACAACATTTTGTTGCAGCCCCCACTTGTGCCAAAATAAATCTGTTAAGGTCTTATATTACCAGAAAACTTTGTCAGTTTTTTAAAGAGATATTACATAACTAAAACAGTCCCACAAGGACAATGTAGGCAATATATCGCCATGTACAAACACAGCCAAAAGCACAATACAAAATCAGGTGTTTACTGATATATGAATATCCTGGTTTTTGCTATTTTTGTCTTGCCGTATTAATGCCAATTATTTAGAAATGTAGGTTCAAGAAGGATCATTTACAGAATACAGTAAAAATATACCACACCCATTAAAAGCAATAAAAGGGCTGTTGTTCGTTTTGTAAGCAGAGTTACTGGGGAGAAATCACTTTTAAAAATAGGGTTTAGTTAAGATATGCATGTGCATAGAGGTGTCATGTTAAATGTGTAACACTAGGTATCCTGGTGGCTAACACCTACTATTTAGTTACACAAGTCTGGTCTGGGAGAAACAGTTCTTTTAAAATACTGTACTGAGAGAGACTTTTGTAAAATTACACTTCTGATTGACTTATTGGGCAGAAAATATTGGTCACTTGTTGGATTAGGAAACTAGTCGGATGAGGGGGAGAATTCTATGCTGCTCTGATATGATTGACTGAAGGATATGTTGGCTGAAATATAGAGAGGCCAAGGCCCATAGAGGAAGCTGTCCGTCCCCCTGCACAGCAAAAAAAAAAAAAATTGTTAAAAACAAATAATTTAATCAACAGGAAAGCCTTTGTTTTCCGTTCTTCAAGGTCCTCATGCTTTTCTGTCTCTCTCTGGCCAACCAAACCCCAAGCCACAAAAAATAAGCGGGGGCATGCTAAGCCAATCAGAACTATGCATTCTAAATTTATCAGTTTGGTCTTTCTAGTCTGCATTTTCCCTCCTTCGCTAGCTTGCAGCAGCCTGTGTCAGTTTTCTTTGTAGAGGAGGACCTAGCAGCACATCTTTTCTTCTTTGCTAAGGTGGGTTATAAGGGGGGAAAGGACTCTTAAGAAACTATTTTTCCCATGGTGAGGATAGAAGTGAGCATTCTGGAGACTGAAATGCGTGGGAAATCCTTTGTGGCTAGGATGGGTAGTAATCCTAAACACTCTGGGTTGTATTATACTAAGTCCTACCCATTGAAAGTAATAAACCTAAGTTAGTCATGTCTATTAACTTCAATGGGCTTACTCTTCTGTAGGTCTAGCATTGAATACTACCCACTTATGTCAAAATACATGTATATGTGTGTGAATAATGATAATGAGATGGAGGGTGAAGAAGAGAGAAGTTAGCCTCCCCAATTTCAACATACATCTCTTGTGTTTCAAGTTTTTTAAGGCAAGCGAGTAAACCCTATCTTCCATGACAGTGAGACAATGGGTATCTTATTAACTCCCTGCTTTTTAAATCACTGTCACTGTGGACAAATGGAAGGGAAAGAACAGAGTTCCAATTACAATAGTTTGTCTATATTCATGTTTCCAACTGAGAGACACTTGATTTCCACATCTGTTACAGTCCTGCCACCCATATGGCTACTCTCAAATGGGAACAGAATGTGAAGGCGAAGTCGCTTTTTAATCTCTTCTGAACTCTATGGAGGAAATTAAGGCTATACCCACATACCTGGGAGTAAGTCCCAATTAACTTACTGGAACTTGCTTCGTCTTTTTATTCCTTTTCAGAAAGCATTTTTAAAAAACTATCCATATAACCCAAATAACAAAATAAAACTTCATGAAACAAACACATAAAAATTAAACCAAACCATACCAAGGTGGGCATGGAATGTTCACAATAAAAAATATTAAATCTGGTTATCCATATATTTGCAGTGTGATACAGACAGGTAAACAGAGAGTACCATCAGAAGAAATAAGAGAACAAGAGGTGTAGTGCACATGACTTGCAAGATATACAGAAACATAAACCTGTGATTGAACCATCAGAGGCACAAGGAATACCAAGAATAAAAGGTTTTATATTACATAAAGAAAAAGAAAAAAATCAACCAGTTAGGTATTGCTTGTCCCAAATCTAATGGGACTTACTTCTGAGTAGACATAGGGTTGCACTGTTTACAGAGCAAGACAAATCAGTTCCAAGTTCTCCGTGATTGTTATCGTGAGATGTTGGCCACTGGTTGGCACACTTTTAAAAGTGATTAGTCAAAGTAGGGCTTGAGACCCAAAGCCTTTCCTGTTGCCAGCCTCCACAACTTCAGCTTACTCAGGTAGACTGCCTCTGAAACTTTGAGTTCCCTATAGCAATCTTTCCTCCATCCATGTTCAGAGGAAGTCTATGTCTGAATTTGCTGAAAGAGACAACAGACTAGCATTATTGACTTCAATCCCAAGTGCCTGCAGATGGTGTTCAATTAATTGTGTATGTCACAATTTCTGTATTTGGGGTGGGGGTGGTGAGGTGCTGGTACTCACTATGAAGTTGTTATAGTAAGTGCCACAGTAAGTGTGTGTGTGAGAGAATATATGAATAGAGAAGAGAATGAATGGAGGGAGGACAGAGAGGAAAAGATGCTTCCCTGCCTAGTTTTGGTATTGGACACACCTGCCAGATGGAGCCAATGCCAAATGTGGGCAAGAAAGCCCATTCCCTTTCTCTTTCTCTCCCCTCCTTTCATTCACTTTTGTATTCATGTATTTATTTTACACACACATGCTTCTGGGGGAATGTGACCCTCAACCCTAAGAAGGTTGCCCACTACTGGCATAATGTATTGCAATAGGACTAAGAAAAGTATATAAAGCAATTCTGAGCGTTTAGAGAAGAGAGAGTAAAAAGCAAATTATATGAGTAAATGCACAGCCGCAACTTCTTATTTGCAGAAGAAATAACAAGGCTGCAGAGACACAGAGTGGGGGACATTCCTCCTAAATTCATCATTTCTCCTCTAGCTCCTTTCCAGTTACAGAGCCTGCATACGGGGTAGACTCAAGGCAGATTACAGATAAAAACAAGGACTGGTAAAAACATGGGGGGGGGGGACAACATAATTAAAATACAATTAAAACTAAAGTGCATGGAGGTGGTGGGTTTGTAGGGAACAATCAACAGGCAAAGGTAAGTGTGTCTCAACCTTCTACATTAGCAATATAAAATGCATTTCAGGTTGAAAAGACCTTGGCTTCCCCCCTTCCCTCCCCTCCCAATATTTATTTGGTATGGGGCACAAAGGAGAATGAGGGGGGATACAGGGTCATAGGCAGTGGAACAAATACATTTGGAGTAGAGAGTCCTAGCTGATTAAGGGTGGACAAAGTGCTTTGCAAGCAGGGGTGGCCAAATTAAAATATTGGGGGGGGGCAGGTACACCATTTGAATGGCAATGCCCATCAATTTTGGTGGGGAGCAGCCGCCTCAAATATTTTATTGTAGAGGGGCCAAGGGAACCGGGAGTTGGCTTCTATGTTCGCAAGGGATATTGGAGTTGCTTATTTTTCTATGGAAGATTCTTGACCTTTCAGAGCAGGCTTTCTGGAGGATGCAGGAAGCTGTGGTAGAAAGCAGGAAGTAAAAAGCCCTCTCTCTGTACATGTGATTTATTGTGTGTGACTCTTAGCATCTAATACTTTTTTGAGCACTATAATCTATTTGTCTTCTTTCTCTCCCATGCACAAACAATTCCAACAAATAATTCATTTCAAGTTGATCTGTGTACAATAAGAATAAAAACAAGAACTGTAACTAGAGCTTTAAACCATGTGACAATAAAAACAAAGGAGGGTTTTTATTAAAACCATTGCAGTCTCAGGTGAGGTGAACCAATAAATTAGCAATTTTCTCTGAAAAACTAGGAGAGACTTAGAGCTCTGTTAATAATTTTTTTCATTTCTCAATCCTATTGGCTTTCTGAACAAAATATGTCTTTCTTATCAAACTGCTAAACCATTTTTACCCAAATTATTTGAGAAAAACATCACCAAACTCAAGACAGAATGGTTTTCACACAGCAGAAGCCCCTTTACACATTTTATTATTTCATATTTTCTACTTCAAATGGAGTAAATAAAAACTAAATTACAGATTTGACTTTTTGTCTCTTACTCCCTTTAATATTTTAAACAGTCTTGACATATGAAAGTCAATGGTCATGAAAGGCAATGTACACCCTAGCTTTAAAAAAAAATAATGAACATGGATTGCTGCAGGAGCTACACATCGTTCTGATTCAAAGAGCACTTCCATTATTTTGTAAAGATTTCTTGACATATTTGACTGCTTGGCATCTAATTTTCACTGCATTAGAACAAGTCATTCACCATCTCAATTTTTCTCAGTTTTTTCCTGAGTGTAAAAACAAAAAGCAATCAGTATTTACAATTTTTTACACTAATTATTTTAGTAATTAATATTTTCCAGCAGGATGTGTACCAAGTACCAGCAGTCCTGAGACATGGAAATGTATCAAATTAGCTTGTTTTCATTTATGACTCCTAGTTCAGATTCTCTAAAAGCTGAAATATAAAATGATTTCTGAGCAGGTAGATACCGGTAATACAAGCAGATTTATTCGTTGTGCAACCTCATCACCATATGTTGCCCACTTAAATATAGTACATCTCATATTTCTGCACACAATACAGTAGTAACACCCAAAATGAAATGTAAGTATTACATTGCGTTAATTCTCTTTTAAGAGAATGTTTTCCAGCTTAACACGCTTTTCGATGAACAAATCTCATTTATCTTAGCATATGCCATGTTATGACCACATTTTGAAAGGTGGCGGGGAGAGGAAGAATAATTGTTTGCCCCCTAGAAATCAAGCAGATTCTACTCATTCTAGTTTGTTTATGCAAACTATTTTCACCCCACTCTTCAGTCAGAAAATAACAGATTACAAAGGAATAAAAATAGCACAGCCCCTGCCCACAGACTCACAATCTGAAAAGACATGACACAAAAGGGATGTGGGGTGGGTGGGAAGGAAAACAAGCAAACCAAATTCTAATTCAGGCACCAAATTCCTAGTGTTAAAAGGTTCTTACAATGATGAGCTTGGATGGAAACAGGCTGCTCTCAGTTTGTTTGTTTTGAAATGCCCTGCGAAGAATTTACAGTGACCCAGCCTTTGAGGAAGTGACTGTAATGCAGTTAGAACATTAAGAAGGACCCATCTTAGCCCAGTATCCTGTTCTCACAGTGGCCATCAAGATGCCTATGTAGTGATTTATTTATTTTTTTTACTATTGTGTAAAGTGGTACTTCCCTTTGTCTGTGCAAAAGTCTTCAACTTTCAGTTTTAATGCATGGACTTCTAGTATTTGAAAGAGGGAGAAAAACTTCTCTTCACACTGGGTATCAGGGTGGGGCCTTCTGGACTCTTAACTAGAATCTGACAGCTTCATATCACTCCTACCCCAGCAGATGGGCTCATGGGACCTAGCTGATATTACACCCCCAGTGAATAATTGCCTCTGTGAGTTAATTATAGCAGGAGACCGTTAGTGGTCACTTCCAATTGTTTCTTTGCAAGTGTGCCTTGCCTTTGGTTCCTTTTAAATTTGACATCAAATCCATGTACCACTGGGATTGGTTCTGCTCAGAAGCTCAAGTGGAGCCAAACCCTGCCAAAAGGGCAGTTTGAACTTGGTGCTGATCAGCACTGACTTTAAATGCCACTGGGATCACCCGTACTCCCCAATGCTGCAAATTCTAGCAGGGTTTTCGGCCAGAGCCTATCAGTGATGACTGGAAGTCCTTGGAGTTTGACCTCAAAGGAAGGACTCTTTTCCTTTGAAGTATGGCATCTTCAACAGCAGAAAGTCAGTCGCTGGGGGCAAACAGCAAAGGAGGGATATTGCCTTTATTCTATATTTGTGGGTCTTGTATAGGGTGAGTCTTTTAAAAGAGGCCCCATGGAACATGTGTACTCTGTATCCACGGGGCCTCTTTTAAAGGACTCACCCTGTATAAGCACTGCTGGAAAGAGGGTGAACCTTTAAGCTAATGCAACTGAGCTATTATTGCATTCTGCTGGTTCAGTCCCTTGGGCCTGGAACAAAAGTGAGCATCGCAAAAGGCTTCAAATCAAGGTTCAAAATAAAGTCAGTCTAGGTCTCAAATCCAAGAAGCCAAGTTGCAAGGGGAAGCTAGATGGAAAGGGAGGAGGTGGTTGGCCACATTTACCCTTCCAGACTAAGACATGAGTGCTGTGCAAATGTTTTGTATGGCACTGCAAATGTGCTTGGAGATAGGTGTCAGGCGCACCATGTACAGGTCAGCTGTGGCCTGCCAGATGTTTCTTGCTGCTCAGTTTGGGGTTACAGAAGACCTTGAGAGTGTAATTAAGATAGTATTGCGGGGAGAGAGAGGGAGAGAGACTGACTGACTTCTGGCAATAACTTAAAGCAAACCTTAGTTACAACAAAATTGAGAATTAGATATAGATATAGATATTAGCTATAATGTCTGAAAGGAATTACAACACAGATCAGACAATAAAAGTTTATTCACTAAACTGGCTAAAAGCTAAATTTCTTATTTGCTTTTTCACTGTTAAAGCTGCCTTAAGGCGCTTCCAGCAGAAGATTCAATATCTTCAATATCAGGTCATTCAGATTCAATATCAGGTCATTCAGATATTGCAAATGAGTCACTGGCAACAAGCTTTAATTTACAGGGTTAAATTAAATTAAATTTGGATTAAATAGGAGGAAACACAGGCTGGTAATTTTCATGTCAGAAATATCATTTAGATACTGTGGGGGGGGGGAATGCATGCATGAGGACCAACCATCCCACAACAAACACTCCTCTGAAAGCACCCTTATATTCTGACTATGAAGATACACAGCTGTTCCTACTGAAGTTAGTGTCAGTGGTAAGCATATTTTTAAACACTGTGGTCCAGCATTTGCTGCCCACATGATAGACCACACAAAAGTGCCGACATCTGACGTAAGGTACACAATCTAAGGTATTCCAGGTAATCCATGGGCAATAAATGCAAGAGTAAAAGGAAAGACAGATAAGATTAAAAAGTCCAGCCTAATGTGAAAGTTTGGCATATTGTGCAAGTTTATTAAGAACAAATAATTTATAAATAAGGGCATATCCCTTAAAAGAGATACGCTGTCAACTATAAAATGTTAATAATATTCACTGGGTGTTTTTCTTTCCTTTCCAATATTTGGTCCTAAGTTTAAACAAAAAGGGAAGGAAGAGAAAATTGAAGGCTACATGGTAGCCAAGCAATATGGAAGTCAAATATTTATGCTTTTTCCTCATCATAGCATTTAATTCATGCCTCTCTGCTGGAGTAAACATTTTGCTGCTGCTTAGTGCCTGGGCTCCTGCTGCTAAGTAGTTTGAGGCAGAGGAAATGTATTTGCTTAAAAGTAAATAAGGATCTGGATGCTTATCTCTGTAAGAAAAATAACATTTAGCAAGAGAGACCAGAGCTTGCTTTGGGACGTTAAATCTCAGTTTAGGATCCTTAGAACAAGGATTGTTAACCTATGGCTTTCCAGATGTTGTTAGACTCTCATTATCCTTATCCATTCGTCAGTCTAGCTGAAGGTTGAGTCCTACGACATCTGCAAAGCCCCAGGCTCTCTACTGTTGCCTAGAGTAGAAGTGAGTTTATCCTGAAATGAAAATGCTTTGCAGACAAGTCACAGTGAGTCAATTCTATTACTTCCTTTGGGCCAGACTGTAAAAGGTCTCATAGTACCTGGAAAAGCTTCACTAGATGTCACAGTGAGAAAAACCAGTTCCAGTTGCCACATGTATGAAGCCAATGACATATTGGGACACCCCCAAGGTTATCATGGTGACCATGAAGTCCTGAGCCACCCCCACCCCCCCAAAAAATGGCCTCAACATAGCTGTTCCAGACCCCCCCCCAACAGTCAGGGAGTCCTCAACACTGGCACTGAGACCATATCTGTCAGGTCAGGCAGGGAGGCTGCTGGGCAGTAAACCAGCAAAATGTGTTATAATGCCTAAAACTAGGTTGAGATACTCTATATTGCCAATCAAGTGGACAGAAAGCATGGGAGGAGATCCTATAAATTACAGTAACTCCGTTTCCCCAGTCCTCAAGTCTGTGCCTAGGCTGCCTTGAGTACCTGGGTGGGCACAGCAGGGTGAGATGAACTCCACCATGCTTGCTCACTTAGGCCCCAGTGATACAAACCAGATCAGTCTCCTCATGTATGATCAAATCATGGATAAGGGAAGTCTTCATCAAAGCTGACCTGGCATTCAGTAGCAGTAGCTGCAGATCTTAGGGCTGGCTGCTAGAACAAGCACCCCCAAACTCGGCCCTCCAGCTGTTTTAGGACTGCAATTCTCATCATCCCTGACCACTGGTCCTGTTAGCTAGGGATGATGGGAGTTGTAGTCCCAAAACAGTTGGAGGGCCGAGTTTGGGGATGCCTATGCTAGAACCAAAATTCCTCAGGCTGGAAAGGGGGCTGGCCCACGGCATAGCCACTTATTGTCTGTGCCATGAACCTGCTACATGGCTTGCCCCCTTTCCCACACCCTATCTCCCAGTACCCAGGAACCACTGTAACTGCCTCCCTGCTTTGTTCCCTCCCCAGCTGAGTACATCAACTGACTGCAGAATTCCATCAGATTGTATTATCTATGCATGTAAGATCATCTCTACCTGACAATCAAAAGACATCATATGTACCTGCCAAAAGTGTTTAGTGTGATATATTTTTAAAATCCTTTTTTTTGTGTCCTGCTAGTAGTATTTCATACAGATTGGTGTATGATTAACAGAACTGTTAGCTGAGCAATGAGATTGCAAAATCTTAGTGATGCATGAAGCAGAAATACATCTGAGCTTTCAGTTTCCAAGCTGAGTCTGCAAAACTGATAGGCAGAAAACGTTTCCACCACAGTTGCTATGAAGTTCTTAAGATACAAGCCTAAAATACTAGAAGCTTAATTAATTTTAGTCATTACTCTAGCCAGAGCTGAAAAACAGAGGTAAATGAAGTAGGGACCTCCACATGACATTAATTGCCCTTTTGTCTCATTTGGCTCCTGTGATATACTAGTCATACATCATTACAGTCAAAATTGCTTCTATTAATATTATGTAATGTGCTCTTTATTTTAATGCATTCAATTACCTGGCATAATGTGCTTTTGCTAAACAAAGTCAGAAATGTATTGTGTGCATCTACCACCTAGCCCAGGGGTCTGCAACATTTAAGACAAAAAGAGCCACTTGGACCCGTTTCCGAAAAAACAACAACTGGGAACCGCAAAACTCGTCATTATAAAAATAACTTTTTTGTCACTTTTTTATTATTTCTTTGTTTGACCCCTCAGAATTACTCCTCCTCATAGAAATAAACATTAAATTAACAAGTTACCTTTTTGTGTGTGTGTGTTCTTCACTCCCCTTCAAAACAGTGACCAGCGTACATGC
This sequence comes from Podarcis vaucheri, assembly GCF_965113315.1. Taxonomy (NCBI): domain Eukaryota; kingdom Metazoa; phylum Chordata; class Lepidosauria; order Squamata; family Lacertidae; genus Podarcis; species Podarcis vaucheri. The sequence continues at coordinate 73,573,681 of NC_138761.1, forward strand.
CCCTTTTCAATGCAGTGACCAGTGTACATGCCCCTTACAATGTAGCAAGCGGGCGGGCAGGAAAGTGACGTCGGGACGGTGCGTGACTAACGCACGCACCGCCCCCATGCGACGTCACAGCCAGTACAGCGGCCGACCACAGTGAGGAGTGTCAGGGCGCACAATGCGCCTCCTCCCTTCGCTAGTATCCGCCCCGGAGCCGCGACAAAGGTGTAAAAGAGCCACATGCGGCTCTGGAGCCGCGGGTTGCAGACCCCTGTCTTAGACATTAACCTCAGCCTTTTCAAGCTTGTGAAATCCACAGCAGTCTTGCTGTGTGTGTGTGTGAGTGCGTGTGTGTGCTAACCTCTTCCCTACTTTCCTTTTTACCACATCTCCAAATTGCTCTGTTTAGTTTCTGCTAGCTTCAGTAATTTATACTACATATGCTTACTGCTCATTGCATAATATAGCCTGTGATCTGTTTATTTTTAGGCACAAGCCCTGTCAAGTTACCAACAAATAAACTTGCCTGTGAAATGAATGCTTGCAATAATTTGTACTTTCCATATTTTTAAAAAAGTTTGTTTTAAGGTTTAGCTGAGTGCACTATGGATTTGTTTAAAAGTCTCCAGTACCTACTTTGACACAGTAGCTGCAGGCAAACAAAAACAGAAGTTACAACATAGTTCAATATTATGTATTATGTAGCACAGAAAACTTCAGCCTAAAAGGGTGAACCTAGGACAGAGACCAACTTTGACCAATGAGTTGACTTTATAACAATGTTAACCCTTTAAAAAAAAAACTCCTTCAAAAAGACTCACAAAAGCAGTTATGCTGAAAATTCTCTGCTGAAGTTAAATTTATGTGCATCATAAACAGTTCACTTTATTACTTTATTGACTTTGGGCTAACCCTTCTTGAACATGTGTGGCTTTTAAAAAAGCAGTAAAACTGCCATCTGCTGAGAGATCTATAATTGTTGCAGAATTCAATTTGCTTTCTTACTGTTCTCTGGTAAAATCAGCAAACACTATCCTTAGATGACAGGAAACAATCTGGTATTTGCTTTTGCTTTTTTGTTGTTGAAAAAAACAAGTTACAGTACTCAGAGCAAGACAATAGATGTTATCTCTGTTAGAGGCAATCAGTCAAAAAGCACATGAGAGACAAGTTACCTGAGCAATTGAAGTTTAATTTCAGAATCATGGCATTTCAGAACGTAGCTTGTCATTGTTGGTAGTTCCAATTTCTTTCTCCAGCATAAACCACCCCGGTTAAATTATGGCCTGCATTCATTTCTGAAAACAATTTTGTGCTATGAGAATATGTGCAGTGCCGGATTAGGGTGGTGTGGGCGGTTCCCTCCCACAGGGCGCTAAGACGAGGGGGCACATAGTAATAATAATAATAATAATAATAATAATAATAATAATAATACCTATATTTATACAGGTACCTACTCAAAGTTAGGGAATACCAAATTTTGTCATTGTTCAGGGTGCCATATTACCTAAGTCCGTCCCTGATATGTGGTGGTCGTTTAATGGAAGGCTGTATAAGCATCTGGGTTTGATTTTTATGTATCAGATGCTGCAGAGCTGATCAAAATAAAATCATAGAATCATAGACTCATAGAGTTGGAAGAGACCACAAGGGCCATCGAGTCCAACCCCCTGCCAAGCAGGAAACACCATCAGAGCACTCCCGACATATGGTTGTCAAGCCTCTGCTTAAAGACCTCCAAAGTAGGAGACTCCACCACACTCCTTGGCAGCAAATTCCACTGTCGAACAGCTCTTACTGTCAGGAAGTTCTTCCTAATGTTTAGGTGGAATCTTCTTTCTTGTAGTTTGGATCCATTGCTCCGTGTCCGCTTCTCTGGAGCAGCAGAAAACAACCTTTCTCCCTCCTCTATGTGACATCCTTTTATATATTTGAACATGGCTATCATGTCACCCCTTAACCTCCTCTTCTCCAGGCTAAACATGCCCAGCTCCCTTAGCCGTTCCTCATAAGGCATCGTTTCCAGGCCTTTGACCATTTTGGTTGCCCTCCTCTGGACACGTTCCAGTTTGTCAGTGTCCTTCTTGAACTGTGGTGCCCAGAACTGGACACAGTACTCCAGGTGAGGTCTGACCAGAGCAGAATACAGTGGCACTATTACTTCCTTTGATCTAGATGCTATACTCCTATTGATGAGGCCCAGAATCGCATTGGCTTTTTTAGCTGCCGCGTCACACTGTTGGCTCATGTCAAGTTTGTGGTCAACCAAGACTCCTAGATCCTTTTCACATGTACTGCTCTCAAGCCAGGTGTCACCCATCTTGTATTTGTGCCTCTCATTTTTTTTGCCCAAGTGCAATACTTTACATTTCTCCCTGTTAAAATTCATCTTGTTTGTTTTTGCCCAGTTCTCTAATCTGTCAAGGTCGTTTTGAAGTGTGATCCTGTCCTCTGGGGTGTGATCCTGTCCTCTGGTTCTTGATTTTCTTGGCTTCCACCCTGTGAGAAATGATCAATTGCAACATTGCCAGTAGTGCACATATGGGGGGGGGGAATGCATGTTAAAGTTACTTACGAATACCTCAAGGGAGAATAGCTGAGACACAGTATTCCATGTAGCAGAAGAACCCAAAATGGGCATTGCCAAAATGGGCCACCCTGCAGTCACAGTCTCTTGAACACAAATGCACACACAACCAAACACACACACTACAGCACCCCTGCAGGCCACTCTCTCTCTAAGCACGCACCTTTCCAGCCAACAACACTGCAGTGGGAATTATATTTGTGCTCTCTGTGCTACAGAGACCAATCCTCTCAGCCCACAGCTGTGATAGGGAACAGGGTGGGGGCTGGCAGTCCACTAGTAATGGCTTGGTGAGCCTGATGTGGCCCACAGGTTCAACACACTTGCTCCAGTTATTCCACACACAAAAACATACTTGGTGCAAGTAAATTAATGGCTCTGAAACTCAAATAATTATATTTGATAACGGTTATATAGTAGTTTACAACAAAATGCGGATTTCTTTCCCAGCCAGCTTAAAATGCAATTTAAAACACTTTATCAGACTGTTTGCTGCGTAACACGCCCCCCCCCCCCCGGTGGAGGGCAAATCTAATACAGTGGTACCTTGGTTTACATACGCTTCAGGTTACAGACTCCGCTAACCCAGAAATATTACCTTGGATTAAGAACTTTGCTTCAGGATGAGAACAGAAATCATGCAGTGGCGGCACAGCAGCAGCAGCAGGCCCCATTAGCTAAAGTGGCGCTTCAGGTTAAGAACAGACCTCCAGAATGAATTAAGTTCTTAACCAGAGGTACCACTGTAGTTTAAACTTGAGACAGAAACTACCATTTTCTAGACAGGGTCAATCTATCATCAAAATCAACCATCCATTATTTTCCAGAGGCACCTTCTCTTTTGATCTCAGAGTTTTTTGCCTTAAAAACCCCCACAACTAGTAGTGTTCAGAAATGTTAAACAACTGGATGATGTAGTTAAAGAGGCTGTATTTGCATGTAGCAATAATAAAGCAATAAATTTAGCCTAATAAACCATGTCATTGACACCGTCTATGCTCAGTATAAAGTACTTTAAGAAAGATAATTTCTATTTGTCACTGAACTTCTGTTACTCGCATAAATATATTTATTTTGACCTAGACAGGTTAAACACAATGCCTACCTTTTAAAAAAAAAAATGGCAACCCCTAATTAACATATTATTATTATCAATGTTTTTTTGTGGGGGGAAATGCTGCTGACTCACACCATGAAGTTGTTACAGTAAGTGCATAAAGTGATACCTTGGTTCTCAAATGCCTTGGAACTCAAACAACTTGGAACCCAAACACTGCAAACCCGGAAGTAAAGTGTAGTAACGATAGTTCCTGTCTGAAATGTAACAGAAGAAAGTTCCAAAGGGTAGGTGCCACTACACTAAAGAACTAATTCCTAAACCATGCGGAATTGACCTCCTGAAGAGATGGTATCTGCAAGAGGCCCTCTTTTTTATCAAAGCATTTACACAGTACACAACATGATCTATCCAAGGTTAGGACTGCTTCTTCTAAGATAAAAAAATCATGTGGCATCTTTGGGAGATCAATATGACTTTGCAATCTTATTGTTCTCTCTGGCAACTGCTATTTTCTTCACAGCCTTCTTCACAGCCTGAATTACATTTCATAAGCTCTCTGAAAATAGGGAATGCTTTAGATCTGTGCAAAAAACATTCCCCCAAAATGTGTTTACTGTTTACATGGAAAGGACTTCTTTCCCTTTCCTCCCATTATCATTTTCAGAGAACTTGGTCCTACCGGCACTATACATTTATAAAGCAGAATTATCCCATTTTAAACAGCCACAGCTCCCCCCCTCCCCCGCACAGAACTACAACAAATGGATGTAGTCAATTCCTCTTCCCAGGGAACTCTGGGAATTCGAGCCCTGTGAAGGTAATAGGCATCTCCTAACAACTCTTGGCACCTTTAACAAGCTATTGTTCCCAGGATTCCTATGAATGTTTAAAGGGATATGATGGCGCTTTAAAAGTATAACCTTCATAGAATCTTAATCTGTCATTTTTGTCCATAAAACGCACCAAATAATGTATGGGTAGGAGAAGTCTCATACTTTGGTGAGTTTCTTTCCAATTAACATCCAAATAAGCAAAAGAAAGAACTAAGGGGCAGTATCCAACTAAACAGTTCTGCTAGTGCAAGGATCTTTGTGCAATGGAACTTCTGCTCCTCTTCCTCCTCCTCCTGCCGTGTGCTTCTAGGCAGCCTATAAATTTGCTCAGAAGAGTTGGGAGAAACCCTGACACAGATTAGAACTCACACAGAGCTGCTTAGCTGGATATCACCCTAAATGTTTTAGAGCAATGAGCTGAGCATTAACAAGACATTTGAGGAAGATTTCCACAGCAAGATTGGCACTTTTGCACTCTTTCAATACTGTGTATTCCCATCACCAAGTTATTTTGAGTCCTAGCTGCTCCTATTTGTATTATTCATATAAATGTCTAATCCTTTTTCAAAATCCCACTAAGCTCTTTGCATTAGTAAGCTTATCATGAATCTGGATCCAGTACTGCTCACACATCAACCAAAGACCCACAGGAATAATCTGCTTTGCCACATGAATCCTTCATACTTGTAAAATACAGGAACTATTAACAGCACTACTTGGCTCGGGACAAGCATCCCTGAAACAAACAATTCTGTAACATTGATGTGGCACATTAGTAGCAACACTCAGTGTTGTTTCTTCAAATTTCAAATCTCAAGAGCTCAAAGCAGAAAAGTTGAACAACTTAAAAGCATGATCCTAGAAAGGTGCTTTCACAAAGGTTTTGGAAAACAGACCACAGGAAAAGCAGTCTCAAAAATAATAAGTTAAATAATCCTGCAATGACCACTTGAGTTTTCCCCCACTCTACCTTGGAAGTGGGGTATTGGGCATCAGGGTCCAGATAACACAAAATATTAATGTCCAAAGAGGACAGAGGCATCTCTTCATTTGGACAAATGCTGCCAACATCTCCTCCTCTCATAACAAGCACAAACCTTGGTTTACCGCTCATGGCTTGTTTGGAGATGAACAAACCATGAGTCTGAGTTTGCCCATCACCAGAGGTCAGTCTCTAGCATTTTCCCTTCCCCAGGCAGCTTATTTGCTCCAAGAGTGGGGAAGGGGCAAAGTATTCACACATGCTAAACCACAGTTTATTTAATGTTACGTTTCAACACGGTGTGTGAACCAGGCCTTTCACGCTCATAATACACAAAAATTAAATGGAAAGATTTGGGAAAGTACTCCTTCATGCAACACTTAATTAACTTATAGAACTTGCTGGCACAAGATGGAGTGATGGTCCCTGGGTTAGTATCAAACCAAGTTAAACATGTGATCGGATGTAAATTGCAAGTGGTGCAATAGAAGCTTCCTTCCAATAACAGATAGTATCATCCAGTGAAGGTGGACTGGGGAAGATCAGGCCAGGCCCAAATGCAGCCCTCTGGGTCTCTGTATCTGATCCTCAGGCCACACCCCTTCTCAACCTCTCTCAACGCCACACCCCCTTCTCAGTAATTTATCCTCTCCAGGCCACACCCCTCACCAGCCCTTCCTGACTGTTTCTGCCTACTAGAATGTGTCCTTGGAACTCTGATAACCCCTCTTAGTTGTCTGGCTGTGAGAGGTGTGTGCAGAAACTAGCCTATCAAAGTTAAGATGTACCTTTGTTACTTCTCCCACTTTTGTCTCTGGCCTCGCCCCCCACTGGCAAACTGGACGGTTGCCCAGAAGGTAATGAAAAAGGTTTGCCACCATTGCAGAAGAGGGTGGATTGTTGACAACAAGGAAGCACAGAGGATGAGGGATGAAAATAACTGCAAACAGGAAGAAGGTCCATTACCTTCATGCTCTGTGTTCTGGCTTCTGTTGGAATCAGGATGCTTCGTTAGAAGGGCCTTTGATATACAGGATGCTGCCTTGGAAGCAAAGTTTTTAGTGTTATGTTCCCACTTTACAAAATAAACATTGCTCACATGAGTGAGATGTAGGAGCTAGCCAGTGGTATGTTTGGGCAGGATTTGGATAGAAGTCCTGAGTTCTACTTAGCAGAATGAACAAAGCTGGCTTATCACACGTTGAATTAAGTAATACACATGCCCTGAAGGACCACTTGCTCCTGCATAGATCTGTAAAATCAGTTAGATAATCTGGGTAAAATTTATTCGCGTCCCTGCACCCTACAAAATATCATGAGGGAGGGAGGGAGAGTTCGGAAAATAAGGATTTTCCACCATTGCCTTTGGAATGCTCTTCCGTCTGTCATATACGAAGCATCTCCAATTACTTGCTTTTGACACTGTAAAGACATATCTTTTTGCACATGCCTTCCTTGATCCATGAAACTGCATGCTGTATAACTGGATTCCTATTTTTATTTATTTATTTCTTTTTTGCTAATTATTTTTATTGATTTTTCAAATAGTTTCTATTTCTTTTCTAAACGGCTTAGAAATTTTAAATGGCTGAGAACAGGAAGAAAATACGGGTACCCTGTAAGACTAGTAACTTCAGTGTCTTAAATGAGCTAAACTGCACCAGTAGCACTAGCTCTGAAAGAAGACCTTTAAAAAATATGTTCTGTACATAATTGGTTCTACTGTCTTTATGTTCTAGCAACTGAAAGGCAAAGACATAGATCAAACTTGAGGCCTACACTTCCTGGACCAAATCAAGCCCTCCGATTTGGGATTTAAGCTTTCTTCATTCTGCACTAGGCAGCAGCAGTTCCTCTCTAATGATGACTCACTGCTCTTTCTATTTTCAATATATTCCAAGCTGTACCATAATAGTACTGCAAGTTCTGTTGATTTAGCATTTAAGGTTAAATGTTTACCCTATTTATTTTTCCCTTCCCCTGTTCATAGAACAACAAAACCTTTCTGTAACTTTCAGTGACATTGCCTGATAAAGCTAGCACTGAATAAATTATATAGAGCTTCATCAGAAGTTTGTTTAGCATGAAAATCGTCAAACTAAATGCATTTTTTTCAGACATAAACCATTTGCTAGTTGCTCCACTGCATTGTGGTTCACACATACAAAAGTGTCAAGAGTTGTGATGAACATACAGCACACCCACAATAAGCAAAGTAGATGGAGGAAACGTTTAGCATTGCAGCTGCTTCACTTCTTAAAAAGCAAATAAACCAAACCAAAGTGTAAGCCACCTGCTTTAGGATAATGCATTAAAGTCAAATATTTTAGCTGCTTACAAATTAAAAATATTTATATCTAATCAACATCCATTATTCAAACTTAAACATATTCTGTCCAAGAGAAATCTAAGCACAATCCAGTTCATCACAAGCACTTCTAAGTCTTTTATTCTAGTTCATTCAACAAGCACATTCATAAAGCCTTATTCATAATCCCCACATGCGTCCCCTTTGTGACTTCACCAGCAAAGTAAAAGCTCTCTATTCAAGAAACTTAATAGTGGAGAAAAATCATTCCTGCTATAATACACACCACAAGAGGAAGCTTGTCCAAAGGCTTGTTGTCAAATGGAAGCTGGAATGGTTTCTGATATTATGCTGCTACTCAACATAGCCTAAGCACAAAGAAGTGCAATACACAATTCAAGAATTGTTATTGGCAATATCCTGGCTTAGTAAGAATGAACAAATTCCACTATTGCAGTTTTCCTCAATTTCTCATTTTTCCAGTTCAGTTTGTCAAATTTTTGTATTACTTTGCAGTCTTCCTCCCCCCCCCATCCTCGTGAAAATTCAGCAGCATTTTACTGTGCTTTTCTCCTAATATAAGCATTTTTAAACATCTCAAAATTTGAAGGAGTGCAAAGGATACCTATGATTTGTTTCAAGTATATATTTTTTGGCAAAGAGTGAATTAGGAACATAGGAAGATGCCTTATATATAGCCAGTGAGGCCAATGATCTATCTAAAACAGTGCAGCCACACTGACTAGCATTAATACTCTTAAGGTTTTATGCAGGTGTCACTCCCAACCGTCGCTGGAGATGTTGGGGGTTGAGCCTGAGCTTTTTGCATATAAAACAGATAGCCGACCACTATAGGCCATAGCCCTTCCCCTAAATTAGGTTCTCATTAAAATGCAATCCACCATTCCTATGCCTTAAACAATTAACAAATAAAAAGTGCATCAAGGTTCTGGTCTGTATGTTACATTGTAGGATGTTAGATATTATAAAAATGAGGATATCCAATATTTCATTTTTAGAAAATTTGGGTCGGGCCACTATTAGTCCCAATAAAGGTAGACCCATATAATCAACATGGCAAACATAGGCCCATTCATTTCAATGGGTCTGCTCAACCCATGCTAATGATCAAAGTATTTAATAGCAATAAAAAGTCAGATTCATCAGGGCATGGAGGCTCAAAGATTGGGAGAAAATTTTAAAAGACAACGTTCATGTTGCTTTCTAGGTTTCCTTCCCCTTCAGAACCAAGGTTAGAAAGAGTAAGACGCTCTCTTGTAACATTGTAATCTAAGGGCAAGCAAGCTGTTACCGTTCCTTGTTAGGAGCCTGAAAAAGTTTGTCTATACATATTCCTTAGGAACAATTCCCATTGAAATCCATGGTGCTAAGTCCTGATATCGTTTAGTAAATATAAATGGCTAAAAAGAACCTGAAGTTAAGCAGCAGTTTTCAGTTTTAAGATATTGAAAGGAAAAGCTCCCCACAGCCCATTTCTGTGAGGCTATTTAATATTCTACCTAATAACCTGCCATGATTTATTGCTGTTGCAAAATGAGTTTTAATGAGACTTCAACTTGAGCACTTAAATAAATTAAAAGCTTATTACTGTTTTATTAGCACACCAGGAGTTTAATTGATGTGCCTTAGGGATTTATTTTTTTTTGTATTATATGTACGGAAATTAGATAATTGAAGTACTACAAGCAAGAAATATTATGTGAAAAGCTGCACAGCTGACTGAGATGCTCAACTGGTCTTTTTAATTTTTTTTAAAAAACAGTTAATTGTACTTTCAAATTTTGTATTAAGTGCTGCTAGTACTTCAAGTACCAAAAGTGACATAGCTGCTACTGGCCACTAAAGTTTAAAGGAGCCATTATCTATTCTCCCAAGATGTTTACTACCCTTCAGTTGAGAAGATCACTTAGCTTTAGGAAGAAAGCATCTCAACACAGAACACCAGAACAAAGACAAAGATCTGCATAATATTTACATGTGCTAATTCATATTGGTGGCTTCGAATGTAGTGTGAGTGGGCATCCATTTGTAGAACAGGACCTTCCCTTCCCTTTACAGCCTCCCTATATCCCCTAAAATCACCCAGTAACCTTGGGCCAGCCATTGCCTTCCAGCCTAACCACCCTATGACGTGGAGATAAAATGGTGGAAGAGAGATAAAATGTATGTCACCTTGAGCTCCTCAGAGGAAAGGTTGGTGTGACAGAAAGCTCAGGTAGGCCAGAGTCTGGAAGTTTGCAGAGTGCTGGGCTGGAAACCTCACTCTGATTGGCTGCAGGTACAGCTAGCCAGAGGGGGCAGAGACAGCACTTTGGGAGGGGGGGAAGCTGAATTTGAGAAAGGAGAAACGGGTGATGAAGGAAGACTCTACTTGGGTCTCAATTCAGTGAGAAGGGATAGATCTTCTGGAGAGAGAAGAGTAATCCCAAACCAGATAGAGGGGTGCAGTGATCCGCTGGTCTGGTGTACTAAAGGAGAAGCCTCAGGAGTGAGATTTATAGAAGGTTGGGAAACTGACAGAAAGTGCCAACTTGTTTCATAACCCAAGTTTTAAGACCCAAGCTGCAACACCTCTGCAACTAGTTTAAGGAATGGAAGTAAATCAAAACTGTACATTTCCATCTTGTTGAGAAGCATGTAAGACAGTTTGACATCCTTGGCTATTTAGAAACAATTCCTGTAGTTTAAATAGAAATACATTTCACCATAGTAGGCAAACCTGTGAACTATGTCTGCTTTTCAGATGCTAACTGTTCCAACAGAACTGGAAAAACCACACTATCCCAGTAAGATACCATAGACGTCAAATGAAATATTGTAGTTACAGTAGTCTTCTAACCCCTCAATTCAAACATTCAATTATTATTAATTTGTTTATTACTTAAAAAAAAAGTTGAAACAGAAAACTTCTTGGTATAAAGACTGGGCTCCACGTTTTATTCTTTTCCAACCCAGGCTAGCTTATCATGTAAGCAATAGACAAAGCACAACCTGATTAGGGGAAAATCCAAGGATAGGATGAAAAGGTCAAAGCAACCTGGAATTCTTTGTTTATATAGACAGAATTTTGTAGTTCAATATAACAGCCATAAGCCAATTTACTGATGCTCTAAACAACACACACATACATACACACACACACACACACACACACACACACACCCCCGAACTAGGTCATGGCTTTCCCAGTGATAAATATCCAAATATGTTTATTTTTAAAAAAATCCAGAGTACAGATGTATTTCTGCTCATGTCCGTGATGATAATGTCTTTAAAAGCACACAGATAAATGCCATATTCTGAGAACTTAATGGCAACAGGGGCTGGGAAGAGAATGAAGAGTAGAACAAGTCATCCTGAATGGCTGGAAGCCACTGCTGGAAGCAATGGCTGGCAGTATCTGTTTCAAGTGGTTGTCAGAAGAAACTTTTCCAAAAATTAAGCAATACATATTCATTTCCTCCCTTTAAAACATCCCTGCCTTCCAGGAACAACTATGTAGTTTTGCCTGAAAACCCATTCAAAATAAATTTCAGAGGTATATGGCATTTAAATGAATAAATCAAAGGAGCAGCCAGCTCAAGTGCTCAGTCCAGATGCAGCCTATCATTCTAACTTTACTTTCTTTGGATTCTTTCCATCTTCAGTCTTCTTCTCAGCTGGCCTCTTCTTTAAACCCTTCATTTTCCTGGTCTGCAGTTTTTCCAGATCTTGTTTCTGCATGTGGATCCGTCCATATTTTGTACCAAAGACATCATGGGAAATATTTTTCTTCTTCTTTGGCTGAAAAATAAGAAAGCATTACAGTTTCTCTAGACTGACATCTAGCAATTGTATAATGCCACCATTCCTTGTTACATTTCAAAACAGTTGCATTTAAGGACAAAAACCAAGACTGGATGCAACTCACAAATTACTAACTTAGAAGCGCCACCCCCTAAAACTCCATTCAGGCATAAGGTTTCATTTGGCAGAAAACTCCAGAAGCAGTGATTTGGGAGTTACAGGAAGAGACAGCTCTTTAACAGAGCACTAGTGACAATATGAATTACTAGCAGCAGTGACCTTCCAAATTAAGGCCGCACCCAAATAATTCCAATTAAATTAGAGACCTAACAGTGGTATGCAGATTCAAAACATGCCTGATGTCAAGGAATCTTTTAAAAACCTACTAAAGAGCATAGGAAAAACAGGACAAAGCTTAATGGTTCATGTAACAGAACATGGAAACAGTCAGACAATGAATTGCTGATTACATCAAGGGTAAACATTGAAGACGAGAAATCTCTTTTCTTATGGAAAAGCTTTCAGTGGTGTAAAGATGTGCCAACATACCTTGAGAGCTTTGGGCTGTCTTAGAGATAACTTATAAAGATCATCTGAGGCCAAGTGGGTCCTCCTCATCACCAAATCTAGCGATGGCCCCATGTCTTCAAGTTCAATCCTTGGTATTTTGCAACCAGATTTTTTCAACAGTACTCTTAAAAAGATAAGAACAAGTTGCCTTCTCATCTGACATGTTTAACAGATGCCTTGCAACAATCAACCTCCCCCTCACTCGCATTCCACAGTGATGCAATACCAACATGACTGGACGATGTGCTTTTCTCAGACTGCAGAGTTTTGTGCAGGCTGGAAGCTTACTTCCAATAAGAGAGAAACTATTGCACACATGCTCTTTTTTTCTGGGAAGAAATCAGTTACTAGGATCCTGATAGTTCAGTACGACTCATTAGCAACGAAATCCTACCCTCTTTGAACCTGATGCCACTGATGCCCTGGCTTGTGTGCAAATGTTATGTAAAGCAAAAACATAGGGCACGAATGCTGAACAACAGACTTTGGGAGAAGGACTAAGGTGGGCAGAAATAGCGGGAGCACCCTGCCCCATGACATGCATCCTTAAGGGCACAGGAGTGGCCCCTCCAACCAACTACTCCCACAGGCAAATCACTATTTGCAGGGCACAACATGTGTTGGCCCCATCTGCACTGCATTTTGTGCTGCTTTTTCTGTGTTGGGGCAAGCTATTGTTTACTTTGCAGTGCTAAAGTACACCGAGGTTATACTTGTCTGCCACAAACTTAAAGCTCTGCTCTTAAAATATGCTTCCCTGGAATGAATGTCATATAGATTTACAAGCAAGTACATATAATTAAATGTCATTTAGTTTGGAGGTGAATAAATTAGTAGTATGATCATTCCTTTATTTTATTTTAAAAAATCACTATTACATTTTCCAATCAGCAGTAGAATTTTTACACAAACATTTAGCTGTTTTGTTTTTACCAAATATTCCATAGCTCAATAGCTGAGCATCTGGTTTGCATGCAGAGGGTTCTGGGTTCAAGTCCCAGCATTTCCAAGTAATACTGGGAAAGACTCTCTATTGAAAACCTGGGGAGCTGCTTGCCAGACAATATTGAGCGGGAAGGACCATTGGGTCTGACTTGGTACAAAGGCAACTTCTCATATTCCTAAATAATTTGGAAGCTGAAGAGTTTGAGCAGAACACATTGGAAATTATTTTTATAAGTTTTAGAAAATATGCCATTCCTGCCTTGACCTCTAGGAGGCGCTAACCACCTGCCTCCAGTATGATAGCATGCAGTGAATCTGTTCAAGCTGTTAGATAATTTAGGTAAATTATAACTAGGCACCTTCACTTTGATATACAGGAAGCCTGCAACTTACGCAAGGGTTACATTCCAAGGATCACACCGAAAGCTTATAGCCAAAACACATTGGGCTCAATGGTGGGTGGCATTGCCAAAAGTCATTTTTCTCACTCCATCCCCATTCTCTCCACGCCCCCCCCCCCATATAGCCACATTCATAAAGCTGAATGCGCACAAGTTAAACGTGTGCAGGTTACGGGCTTTCAAAGTCTGATTCTGTAACTCTAACTCAGGCATAGGTGAACTCCAGCCCTCCAGATGTTTGGGACTACAATTCCCATCAGCCCTAGCTAACAGGACTAGTGGTCAGGGATGATGGGAATTGTAGTCCCAAACATCTGGAGGGCCGGAGTTTGCCTCTGCCTGCTCTAACTCAATCTTACAAAGCGCTTCACACAATCTAATTCTTAGGAAGCATGTTAGTATTGCATATAATACCAAAAAATCAGCAATGAGAGACTTACTTGTAACTTCTCATATAGACTTTTTCATCAATGGCTGTGAAGTGAAGAACGTGTTCTAAGCCTGCCAGGCGAACGCTGGGCACAACAGGGCCTCTGAAAAAATCTGAAAGAGGGAAAAGAGCAAGAGCCATTTCTAGACAGCCAAAAGAAACAAGATCAGGGATCTGCAAATAGAATCGCCACTTGCAGCCAGACGTGTAATTATGTCAACCAGCAAAATATTCTGGCACAAGAGTAATATTTTTTTTAGAGCCACTAGGCCAAAACAGTTCAGGTCAAACAGTGCACATGCAACAACCAAAACAGGAGGATTCAAAATAACCATACACTTTTAAAGACCTTTATCTTTAAAACAGTGGTTTTCCACATATTTCAATGTTTGTGAAAATTGGGACTGAAAGAACAGAAAACAACACCTCACTTCAAAATAGATTGATATTCTCTCTCTCTCTCTCTCTCTCTCTCTCTCTCTCTCACACACACACACACACACACACACACCCCAAACAGCTGACACTAGTGGACAATTTTGAGGTTGCAAGAGATTATGCATTATGGAAAATAAAGAGTTAGAAGTGGCTGATTAACTGTACTTCCCCCACCCCCTATGTTTGGCACTAATTATAACAACCAAATTGGAGAATTGCCTCCCAGCCCTGACGCATTTCGGTTATTAATAGTGCAAGTTATGTAAAACATAAATGAAACAAAGCATATTCAAGATATTTGGGTCTACGAAATGATATCAAACATGGTAAAACTTAACAGAAACACAAAAGCTATTTTATGATTTTTATACAGTCATTATGATCAGAAGATGTTAACAAAATTGCTACTGTAAAGCTCACACCTCCTTGAGACTTAGAGATGGGGGGGAGCACAAGTAAGATATCTCTGGTCTATGCTTATTGATATCAAGGACAATCACTGTACAGACCTATCTATGCACCGTAAACAATAGATTCAAAATGTTAAATTGGAGGCGTTTTCCCAACCTAACCTAGGGCACCATCTGTATGTCCTCATTTTCAAGGCATATCAAAGATGTAAAACCCACTGTAAATGAAATCTCATCTTGAGCGCTGAGTTCCCCCAACAACCATCAATATGTACATTTTAGGATGACTCTCCATTTGAACCTCAATTCCAGTTCGTGCCAGGACAAGAAGAGCCAATGTGATGCCCTCCATATCTTACTGGATTATAGTTACCATCATACTTGACCATGATGGTTGGGGCTGATGTGGACTATACACCAACTATCCCTCTTTTAGGAATATTAACTTCTTCTTTTTAGAGGGTGAGGAGAGAAGATATGCAATCCAGATTAAAACAAGATCTCTGAATTAATATAAACAAAATGTGACTAAAGAGGATGGTTAGAATGCGGCATTCCCTGCCAAACCAAGAGCCATAAACTCAAGGTAGAGAGCGCGACTTGAACATTCTGAAATTTCTTTTCCGTACAAATAAGGGCTGCTAGTTCAGATTAGCAACCCTGAACCAACAACTTCTGAAATTATGCAGGACAGGTATGCCCAGATTATTTTCAAACGGCCCTTAACAACTTTGCATAGTATTGTTCAGTAGCAACACATTAGAACAAAGTCACCGGTGCTGGGATGTATGCATAACCGTTCAACTGGAATAGACTGTGATACTCTTCTGAGACCGCATATAGCTTGTGAGAAAAGGATTTGAACTATACTCTCAGCCAGGAACACAGAAAGAACGTGGCCTTGAATCATGAGTACAAGGTATGTTAACAAAAACAAGTATCAATATTGCAATTTAAAAAGTACCATAGTGCTAAATGTTCCGTTCCCTTCTAGCTTTGGCTTCCAGAGTCAACTGTATTTTTCTCAGTGTCATTTCCTTGGTTATTTCAGCCAAACCAAAAGCATGAAGTGCAAATATACCAGTGATCAGTTTTCACACGTATCCTTTTGAATTACCAGATTTCTAACCGAAGAAATGAGAAAATATTTTCTTGACATTTCAATGTCAAACTTTCTCTGCCCATGACTGATATTCTATGTAGGTAGCTTTTGAAATATTATTTTCCTATGTTTTTGGCATCCAATCTTTAAACTGGCAACAGTCCAAAGTTCTATAGCAACAGGAACACTGCTAAATCAAAATCCACATAAAGTTGCTAAATTTCTGAAAATTATTTTTGTTCTATTACATTATTCTCCGAGTTCTTGCCAGTTTCTTCCCCTTTTGCTTTCTTAACAATTCATGCTCTTCCAAAACCAACCGTCTGTGAGCTATAACCAGCCATATTGCTAAAACTTGGAAGTTATGCACATTGAAAGAGCATATTGGTCGACACCTATGATTAAACTGAGCAGTTTCACACATGCTCAGAAGATGCAGTTATGTTTGAATATAAAAAGGTTGTGTGGAACAATGCAATTCCTATTCAAAAGGGTTATTTTATTTATTAATTTATATACTGCCCTTCCTCCATAGATCTCAGGCCATTTCACAACATAAAAATATAAGAGAAAAACACAAAATACACAATAAAAACAAGAACCAACCCCCCTTTAAACACATTTAAAAGAGTAAAGGTAAAGGTAAAGGACCCCTGACAGTTAAGTCCAGTCGTGAATGACTCTGGGGTTGCGGTGCTCATCTCGCTTTACAAGCCGAGGGAGCCGATGTTTGTCCACAGACAGTTTTTCCGGGTCATGTGGCCAGCATGACAAAGCCGCTTCTGGCGAACCAGAGCAGTGCACGGAAATGTCGTTTACCTTCCCGCCGGAGCGGTACCTATTTATCTACTTGCACTTGACATGCTTTCAAACTGCTAGGTTGGCAGGAGCTGGGACCGAGAAACGGGAGCTCACCCCGTCACGGGGATTCGAACCGCCGACCTTCTGATTGGCAAGCCCTAGGCTCAGTGGTTTAGACCACAGCACCACCCGTGTCCCTCCATTTAAAAGAGTATAGGATGTTAATTAGCCAAAGGCTTGGATAAGGGGGAATATTTTTGCCTGGCACCTAAAGGTGTATAATGAAGGCACCAGGTGAGTCTCCCTGGGAAGAGCATTCCACAAATGGGGAGCCACTGCAGGGAAGACCCATTCTTGTGTTGCCACTCTCTGGACCCCTCGTGAAGTAGGCACATGGAAAAGGACCTCAAATTATGACTGCAGAGTCCGGGCAGGTTCATATGGAGAGAGGCGGTCCTTGAGGTATTGCAGTCCTGAGCCTATTAATTCTGTTTATATACAGAATTAGGCTGCTCACATATAAGAGTGCTTCAGGATAAAATCCCTCTAGTGTAGTGTTTCCCAGACTTGGGTCTCCAGCTGTTTTTGAACTACAACTCTCATCATCCCTAGCAAGCAAGACAAATGGTCAGGGATGACCAGAATTGTAGTCCAAAAACAGGTGGAGACCCAAGTTTGGGAAACACCGCTCTAGTGCCTAGGGTTGCACATGTGGTGCTTCAACTCTGAACACGCTACACCAAATGGATGGGGGTCCCTTGATCCAGAACAGGTGGCTGGTGTCTGTCTGACTGACCCTCTATCCAGGTGGGGAAGAGGAGGAACCTACACATCGATAGTAGAAGAGATACTCTTAGACTCACTTCATTTGAGTTCACCTCAGAACCCAGTAATGTTCCTTTGAGTGACATTTGTGCTCAACTATTCCTCATCTTGCTCCTGATTGATATCATTCAGAATATGCCAACAGATTAATGAATCAATGAATCCTCACAGGAGAGGAACTAATTCTCACACAAAACTGATTTACAATCTGTCAGAATGCAATGCTTTTATTTAAAGTGGGAAGAGGAGGAGTGTCAGAAAACTGTCTCAAATTCAATATGCTTCTGGAAACTGTAGCCATGTCACATGTATAACTAGCACACATGCCCTAAAAAAAGATTTAAAGGGGCCAGGAGAATTTTCCTGTTCTAGCATAACACTTATGACCTCATTTTCCCAACCCCTGTGCTCCCTCAGCAGCAATGTCACATGACTCAAATGGGCAAACTCCACACCCGGCCAATGGCTCGCAAGTCAACAGAAACCTAGTTGTTTACCAAGAACATTGATGTGGTCACATAGCTTTGGTAAGAGTTTATTTGATGCTTGATATTCCCTGTGGGCTAAAAGCAGAATGTGATATTTACAAGGGCAGTGGCTTTTCAAAAGCCATTTACTTTTAGCTGAAATCCAAAGCAAAATGTTTATTTTTCACCAGTCAGATAAATAACAGTTCCACTTAGGTCAAACTGTAGAAAATCCAGTCTACTCCTTTATGATTTCATGGGAAACTTCTTGCTCCTCATATTCTTTTGCCTTTACATAGTCAATTAATCTTCCCCAGTCGCAAAATTTTGCAGCCAAAACTGTACTGCGTAATCACATGAGGGAAGTATAAGCAGATTCTAGCTAATTCTAAGGTTGCCAAGTGCACACAAAGCCTTTAAGAAGAAAAACAACCTAATGGAACTCCCCAAAACAGCCCAGCAGGGACTGAAGAGCCAAAGAATGCTGACTGACAAGAGAATCAAAATGTTGAAAGCCAGGTGAGAGGGAAGAATGGAAGGGCTGAAAAAGAAGGCGAGAGAAAGAACTGCACAGATATAAAGAGAGGGAGAGAAAACTATCTCGCTCACTTTGTACAGGTTGTTCACTTCTTCCACAAGGAGAAGATATTCTAGGGTATTTTTTAAAATTCCCAGGGCTAGAAATGAGGTATGTTCATAGGAAGCAAGATTTTAAATGTGACTGGGATTAGGCAACAATATTTTAATTCAATATTTTAATGCCTACAGGGAAACAAACACAAGTTACCCATTCCAATTTTATTCTATCTAAAAAAGGAGGACCCCCCCCCCCATCTGACTTGGAATACAGTGGTACCTTGGGTTACGAACTTAATTCGTTCCGGAGGTCCATTCTTAACCCAAAACCGCTCTTAACCTGAGGCATGCTTTCGCTAATGGGGCCTCCTGTTGCCGCTGCACGATTTCCATTCTCATCCTGGGGCAAAGTTCTCAACCTGAGGTACTACTTCCAGGTTAGCAGAGTTTGTAACCCAAAGCGTTTGTAACCCAAGGTACCACTGTATCTCCCCGATTATCCAGTCGCTCTTTTCTGACATAAGAACTGGGCAACTGGGCAGTAATAACCAATGATGGGGTTTAGATATCATACTGACTCCCAATATGACTTTGAAAACTTACGAATTTGAAGTTATATTTGCAGGCTTGATTTCCATCTGCCAAGGATTACACACACACACACACACACACACACACACACACACACACACCCCACTACACTTACACAGGGCTTTCAGGGCCTTCCTAGTCACAGTCCTGAGCAAGTCCACACTCCCTGAGCTTCCGTAATGCATCAGATGTTCCCAGGCAATCCACTGGGTCTTGATTTTTAACTTAGGCTGCAACTATTTCTTTATAGGAGGACAGTTCTCAATGTTCTCCCACCCCACCCCCTGCTGCAAAAAAAGAACAGATGACCACAAAACCGCCTGGGTTACTGACCGAAAGATAAAACTTCCACATAACTTTACAAAACAACATAAATCACCGCAGCTTTTCACATTTTAGTACTCCCAACAGATGGCTAAATCCCAAATATGAAAATTTCCATGACTCAGCACTGCAAGAGTTCCTACTCTGCTGCACAAAAAAACTTACCAATTAGAAGGTTTTTTAATCTCCTGTGTTCTTCACTGATGTCGAAAGCATCACCGGCAAATATCAACATAGGTTTTGTCCCTTCAGGGCACTTGCTGTTCTATTAATTTTGTTTTTTAAAAAATAAATGAATCAGAAGATTAGAAAGTGAAGGGTTGCAGTGGGAGAAGAAGCAACACCTCAGAAAACTGCCAATGAAATAAGTGATAAAAAGTACACAAAACCCCAATGCAAGCAAGAGGGAAACGTAGCTATCTTAAGGTACAAATATTTTAGTTGGCTTAATCTGTACTGACTGCCTGATAGCATTTCACATGGAGAAGCCTCGCCAGGTCTAGGTATTAAGTCAGGGGTGGGGAACCTGTGGCCTTCCTCATGTTGCTGGACTCCAACTGCCATCTGTCCCAGTCAGCATGGCCAAAAGTCAGGGGTGATGAGAGTTGTAGGCCCATAACATCTGGAGGGCCACAAGAGTCTGTGACAAGAGCTCAGTAAAATGAATTTTCTATTCCTATACTATTTACAAACCACACAGCATAAACGATAGGTTAAATATCCACATTTAGGTAGTAGGCAAAGGCATTTGTATTTTCCATGACTTTTAACCTAAGCTGAACCACCCCTCCCCGCTTCTGTCATTCTTTTCAGTGATCACTTTAAAGGTTTTTACTGCCTTTTTTTAATCCTAGAAATTTTGAACTGTAGGGAAATATAGGTATGTTTTAAATAAATGAATAATGCCTAATACATAGTTTGGGTGTACTTCTCCATATCACTCCTCATTTTAAGGATATGTAGCCACCAATCCATTTGGTAAGCAATTGATAACCTACAGGTTTTACAGCATCTTACCTTGATATCTCTGAGAGCTACAAACTTCTCAATACCCAATTCAACCATATCCAGAACATGATAATCATACATGCGACCTGCCAAAGAAAAGAAAGTGATTCAAATATTCTCCTTGAATTCAGCACAAAGACAGATGCACAATAGGATTGCAGTGTACATATTTAAACACCACAAGTTATATGGATATAAGTACTGCCAGGTAACGGTTAACCATTTCTGAAGGCAGCCCTGTTCAGGGAAGTTTTTAATGTGTGACATTATTATTATTATTATTTGTGAATAACCGGCAACCTTGTCTTCATAAACGATATACATTTCAGACTCTGCATTCTTCTCCTTTGAGAGAGGCGTCTCAGCATGTTGGAAAATCCAGTAAGTTAAGACTTCCATCACCTCTGTCACCAACTCGCTACATAGCCTTGGCCACTAGTTCTGCTCCCCAACAAAATATTTATGCGGATGAAGGCAATGAACTGTAGAAAGTATTGCACAAATCAGAAGTGCTAAACAAACTGTGAGAGCTCTTCTTGTCACAATCAAATCAGTGCACCAAAATTTCTATCCTCATTTTCTTTAACATGCGTTGGCTGAATTCACGGAGTCGGCTGTGACAATGCCTCACCCATGCCCTCTGCTGGCCCTTCCCCTAATCTGCAAGCATTTAGTGGAAGGCAAGGATTCAACATGTGTGGCTGTGAAAGAGTTCCTGCTTGAAAATACGGACACTACAGCCCATTCTTGTCTTCAGTTGCATGCATAAAACTTAGGGGGAAAGGGCCAATCCCACTTCCTCTCCATGTGTAGGATCAATATGGAAAAAGGATAATGAAGTTACAGAGGAACCAAGAGCTCTCCTACAGACATCTCTACAAAAGCAGACAAGCTTTCGAATTATGTAACAGGAAAGCCTAATTCTGCTTCGAATCTTTCAAGCACACTGCTGTTACTTTCCTCCAAACTTATTTGTAAAAAAAGGAGGTCAAAGTAGCAGAAGAGCACTGATCTTTTTATTCTCACGTTAGCTAGATCTTGTTAGTAATCTGTTTCTTCCAACTCACAAAAAAGAAACAACTTTACCTATTATCAGATTATTAGGCCTCTTCTTGTTATGTGATCCAAACAGGAACAAAGAACAGTCAGATTTCTTGGAAAAAAATTCCTGTTAATAAAAGATGTCAGTTGAAGGTTTTGCAAAGTGCAACATAAAAGTGCTGAATGCCAATCCCTCGGAAGAATGTTCTGCTCCTGAGCAACCTTAAAATCCTGCCAAAGGAGGAAACTCAACTAGCTGCTTATCTCAAGATTAAACCTAAATGGCCTTGTTGGAATATTATGACATTGTTTTATTTAAAGTCTGCAGGAAAGACATGGGTGGCAATCCAGAAAACCCGGTGTGTGCATCCAACTGGGTTTGGTCTTGGGATTCTTGAACAGCCTGCTTGTACAGACTGCTCCTGTAATTCACATGCAAGACACTCTCTCACCCACAAGGTGAGGTTACAAACTTTTCTTTCCAGCCACAAGCTCTCATGCCTTATTGCAAGTGTGAGGAAACTGTGGCCTCCAGATGCTGCTGGACTACAACACCCATCACACCCCTGACTACTGGCCATGCTGCCTGGGGCTGATGAAAGTTGGTGACAGTGATTTGGAAGAGTCCGGGTTATGCATGGGGGAGGGTGTGCTTCTGAAATGGGGGAGCTGAAAAGCCACACATGCACCCCTTGTACAAAACACTATCTGGGGCACTTTGGATCTTAGAACTTTGGATTAAAAGGGCATGAGGTTTAATAAAATCTGAAATCAATCACACATATTCTTCATCTATTAAGAAACCTAATATGCACTATAAACATTCATTTTAAAGTTATTTGTGTTTTTCAGATAAGAGTCTGACATTCCAAATCCGAATCCTGTCTAAATGCATAAACAATACCCAATGAACACCAGCTGCGAAATGAGAATGGGGTTTCCCATTAAAGCTTTCATTTGACAACACTTACCTAATGACTTTATGTTTGAAAAGGTTAGGGAAATGCCCAGATATTCAACTTAGCTTGGGTGAATGTTTGCTATCTGCCTGAGTTTTTGAGATAGAGCAAGGTATAAAACAGAATGGAGTTGCACATTGCTCCTGTTTTACCCATCACTGCCTTGAGCATACCATGCAGCCCTCATTCAGCTTGATTCTATGGCAACAATATTCTCATTTCACAAACTTCTCACAACAGGTCATGTTTCCCAAGTCACAATACAGAATGGAAGCTGCTTATTTGAATATTTCAGAATCAAACACAGCTATTAATGAATTTAAACATAAAGGATCCTGTCTCCTCCTCAACAAGTTCTGCCTAGAAGCCAAGAATTACTGTTAAGAGAATTACTGTGGCAGGAAAAAAAGATTGCAGTGTTCGTTTTATGAAAATCAAAATGACGTGGATCCATATACTAGCACAGCATATCAGTCTCCTCTGAATCCATCTTTATTTTGTTGTTTAGAGCCATGCAATGAAGACAGCCCATTTGTTCCGATTGGACATATAAGTTTTGTATACTTACCAGTGAGGTTTGATCTTCAAATGGTCTTGCAATGTTTTTTCTAGAGAGAATAGAAAGGTTTGGGGTTTTTTGGCTCTTGGATATGTGGCGTGACAAGATCGACTTTGAAGTTTTAGGCACACTGTGTCGAAAGACTCTTGCTCGCTCTATCAGTTCAGGAGCTTCATCACCACTTAAATTTAGTGTGGTACAGTAACCTTCCCCCCAGCCGGGTGCATTCCAATTGTTTTGACTTCAACTCCCATTATCCGTGTCCATTGGCACTCCTTACTGGGAATCTTGGTCCAGAACACCCTGAAGGAAGGCTGCAGCACTGCAAAGGCCCATGCAATATATCATATCAACTCTATCATGGATCAACCAAATGCTCTTATTTACTCTGTTTACATTCCACCTTTCTTCCAAGGGCAGTGTAATTCTTTCTACTCAAGGACCTGCCTGAATGGGAATCTGCCAAGGGCCCACATCCCAACAGGGGACCACTGACAGCCTGCTCCTCCACTGCAACCTGCATGTCTCACCCCCTTCTCTGCATCTCACTCTAGCCCAGATGGTGGTGAGGAGCAGTACTTGCCACTGGCTCTCTGCCTGGCATGCAAGCAGATGATAGCTATGACAAGGACGACACGGAGCATCTAATGATAATGGGTAGAGGAAACAGGCCCACAGAGGGAGAGGTCTTGCCCTAGGGCCCTTGTAAACCTGCCACTGGCACGGTTTCCAACTTGTATCTTCACACAACCCTATGAGATAGGCTAAGCTGAGATAGTGAGTTAGCAACTGGCCAAGGTCAGCCAGTGCACCTCCCTTGTTCTAGTCCAGGCATGGCCAAACTTGGCCCGCCAGATGTTTTGAGACTACAATTCCCATCATCCCTGACCACTGATCCAGTTAGCTAGGGATGATGGGAGTTGTAGTCCCAAAACAGCTGGAGGGCCAAGTTTAGCCATGCCTATTTGAGTCCAACACACTAACCAAGTAGGGTGGTTGTCCCCCAACATCTGTTTCTGTAGATAGGGGCTCCATTTGATCAGTTTATAATTCCTGACTCAATTTTCATAAATATATCTAGCCCTTTTTGAAGGTATCACAACATACTTTACCCGTGAATCTGATAGGTTAAGTTCATGCCACATTTAAGCAGTTCTTCCTTAACTTCCTGCATTAACCAAAAGGTAGGTTAAGAGGCAGTGACTGGTCCAAGGTAACCCAATGAGCTTCATGACTGAGTGGGGATTTGAACCCTGATCTCCCAGGTTCTAGTCTGACACTTACCACTACACCACACTGGCTTCCTAGAGTACTTCTGCTATGGGGCAGCTCTATATATGTAGTTGAATAAATGCGGGGAGAGCAAACTATTACTTAGAGAAGGATCTGAAATATTTTTCTTGAAGCTTGAATTTGTTTTATTCTGGAGTGTTTTATTTGAAGTTTTAATGTGTTGTAAACCACTTTGAGATTTTTTTCTTAAAAATATAAAGTGGGGGGAAACGGCACCTAGACATACAGTTCGAGTTTCTAACACTGCTGAATACTGCATGCGCATGCACACACGTACACACGCACACACACACACACACACACACACACACGTATGTATTAGCTGCTCTTAAAATATGCTAAATGCCATACAAGTTCATATTAGATTAACTGGGGAAAACACTTACTTTTTATATAGTACAGCAAAGGGCTTTTTCAGCGCATACTACAAAAGGAAATAGAAGTTAGAGATAACATTTTAACGTTGAACCACTCTATGACAAATCACTTTAAACAGAAGAGGGGTAGTGCTTGTCTGGACAGAGAAAACAGATTAAGGAGTGCCTGAAGGATTTCACTGTGTGCTGTGCTTCCCAACAGGTTTCTGATAGTGGATCGATCCATCAGGGAGCTCTGTAACCACACCCTGCCCCCTCCATACCTCTCACTATCAAGGAAATGCAATAAACAAATAGAAATAGAATCTACCCGGTTGCTGTTGATACAAAACCCCACACGTACACAATATAAAAGAATATAAATCCATCTTCTTCCCCAGCCTTATACTGTACTCAACACTAAGGTCTCACAACAAATGTAACTGATTCATTAGAAAGACTGTAAAACCTGAAAAAAGAGACAAGGCATGTACTTTTGTAAATCAAGAAAATCTTTAATAAAAATAAATTAAAAATATTAAAAATTAAAAAAGGACTTTCTTCTCTCTTCATTACACTATTATTTTTTCTCCTTGGTCCAAATATATGGCCCCTTTCTACTGCAGTAGCTATACTGCTGTAAACCACCCTGAGACCTCCAAATGAATGAAGTAAATATAGATTCATCAGGAGAGTAAAATGGGGGGAAGCAGAAGAGGATCACTTGGAAAGAGCAGCTTCAGAAAATCCTCCAAATATACTAGCAATCAATAATTCCAGGTGCTGTGGATTTGAGTTTAGAATCAACATTCCAACAATAATTTTTTGGACTGCATACCCCAAGTGTTCTGCAACAAATGGTGGAATTGGCAGAGATTAAGCATACCCTATTAATACAACTGAAGTAAGGCCATCTGGAATCCAGCGCTTGGAGGACTTCACTTAAAAGATAATGCCCAGTATGTATTCTCCAAGTCACATTCCCACACAACCCAGAACACTAGCCATTATTTCACACACACAAATTCCAATCATACTTACAATATCTTTGAGCACGTCAGTTATTGTTGCAGTTGCATTTCCACCTTTTATTAGCATCGCATTCTTTGTGTTTTCTGTGAGCTTTGGCTCTCTCTTCTCAATAAACCTTTTGGCCCTCTTAGTTTTGGGCTTTCTGCCATGGGAATTTATAAGACACAGAGTCAGCTCTCAAAAAGTATTTGAGCACATCTACAAAGAAACTGGGTTCAACATAGCCCAAGGCCATCAGTGCAAGGATTCTTCTTGCACGGCAAAACCGTCTTGCCATATCCTCCCCTTAGCATGCCTCATACATCTGTTCTGGGGATCGCCCCAAGCTTACAGAGCAGATCTGGGCACGACATGAGGGGAGGGATGGTGGAGTCCTGTTGCACTAGCCCAACAAATCAGTTGAGTACCGCCCATAATTTTGTGTTCTCTATTAAATATATTTAATATTTAGTTATTACTGTATTTATTTATTTACTTACCTTTCCTCCAAGGAGCTAAAGGCAATATACATAGTTCTTCCTTCTTTCCCCATTTTATTCTCACAACAATCCTATGATGTAGGTTAGTTTGAGAAAGTGACTATCCCAAGGTCACCAACTGAGCATCATGGATAAGTGGGAATTTCAACCCTGGTCTCCCAGATCCTAGTCTGACACTGTTAAACAGTTGTTGCTTTTTAATGTATGGACAAAAAAACTGTACTAGTCTTCAAAAAAGTCAATATAAAGATCACGTATTAGTAAGGAGCAAAAAAAGAATAATATGCAACTCCATATGCATATTTACTCAATTCACTAAGCTTTATTTCCAAGCAAGTGTACATAGAACTTTAGTGATGGGTAGTTAATGCAATTGCTGCCTCTGAGTTTTCCACAATCCAGTTCAATACCAAAACAGAAACATATCAGCTGAAGCCACCTCATTAAAAATGTTACTCATTGTAGTTTTAAACATATTTAGCTGCAAGGAAGCCATACTGAAATCCATGGATCTTAGTTCTAATTAATCATGGCTGTATTTGAGCTGCAAGTTTTACTACAATCTGAAAAACCATATAAAAAATTATTAGATTAAGAAAAAAGCAAGGAAATGTTGGGCATGTTAGAGCTAAGTTGCAGCATCAGTCAAGATACTGATAAAGACATATCACAACATTTTTTTGTTTAAAACAGATTAACTACTATTCTGCTGACATTTCAGCTGGTTTGTCAGTAATGCCACAGTAACAATGTGCTGCCTCTGCATGAGAATCTAAATCTTTATTTGTTGAAATATCAAGCCTTATTAAGATGCTTTTATACTTTAAAGTCAGCACAAATAGTGTTTCGAAGAGTCTGAAGTTTTCAAAGTGGAATATTAACTCCAGATTGATGATATAGTGCTGGATGTTAGGATCTAAACACGAATGTTAAAGGAGTTGTGCTCTTTCAAAGGAACAGGGAGTTTCAAAGGAACAATTCCCTCACACTGTCCTTTCACCCCAACTACACCTCACACACCCAAGCACACATGATTACCTGTGACTCAGCTATACAGCTGCAAATAAAACTTTTAAAGTCTGTTTTAAGTGCAATATACTAGATGGTGAGCCTTATGGAAAATTCAATGTATTTTTTAAAATGCTTTTAAAAACAAAACAAAAACATTTTCAGAATGGTTTTTATATGTGTCTAGGTTACACCCTGGCTCAAAGTCCAATGCTTTGACAACCAAATAAAACAATTCCTCATTTCAGCATTGTTACCAAGCCTTCCAAGAATAAAAATATTGACACAGCTCAAAATGTAGCCGAATAAAGATCTGGTCAAATCTGGAATCATCTGAACAACCAAAATTCCCTAGGGATAGATGGACTGACGCGAGAAGAAAGTTTATGCAGAAATGTCAGATTGTCATCCTTGCATTTTATGGCTCTGGGGTCACACTGCCTACAAGAAATTATTTATATACACACAGAGGTGGACCCACCCATTAAAACGACTGACGAAATGGGCTCTCTTATCTGAACAGGATTGCTCAACACACTGTGCACTCCATTTTTTTATAAGCCTTTATAATTAGAATACGCTTCTTGACAGATAAAGCAGCTTAGCTGCAGAGTACCAGACAGTTCATGGCTCTACACCTAAGCAAAGGAGTAGAGCAACGGCTTATTTGGCTTTCCAGATACAAAAGGACGTTGTCATAACACCTGTAAAGCCTGCAGTCCAAACTATAGCCATGGTCATTCAGTAGCATGATGTTTTGATTTCTGTACCCGCGGAATGAGGAAAGTGCTTCCCGCGCTTAAGTAAGTCCGCGAGCGCTTATGCCATAATAAGACACAAACCTTGGAAATCCCATCGAGCTCACCGGGTTTTACTTAGAACTGGACCTGACCAGTCTAAGGCTGTATATCTGCCAAACCTATAGGGGCAATTAAACATTTTCTTCACGACCTCAAAATAACGCGGCCACACTATTACGGGCACAAGATTCGCAACGCTTCGAAACAACTGTACTTACACCACCCGGTCCAAGGACTCCATTTTCGCCGAAAAATATCACCCGTCTCCACGTGCGTCCGTCGAACATGTGCGCCGGAAGAAGAACTACGCCCGGTGTGGTGACGTCATATCCGGCGGCATTGGGAACAGGCGTAAAAAGATAGGAAAGGCTAAGAGCTTTGGAACGTAACAAACGCGCAAGCATTTGTATCTCTGTCTCACAGAGCCAATATACTGAAATATTCTGCGCGGCGGAGCAGCATAGAAAAGTTTTGGGTGAATAACATTTTATCACTTTTTAATTCCCTTCCCCGCATATGGCAACGTTCAGAGGTAAATCGGAAGTTCAGGCTGCGTGGAAGTGGTCCTAATTTGCCATTTCTATGAGAAAGGGCTTACGGTAGAGCGTCGGTCATAGAGATAAGAAGATTGAGCAGCCAATATAAACCTCCGGTTTTAAAGCTGTTGTCATTCATGGTTCTCTTTGGGCGCGTAATTGCAGATACTGTATACACAAATTTAGAAAGGCGTATCTTGCGTAGACATTTTTACTTGCTCCTCGCAAGGGAAGTGAGAGAGGGCTATAGCAATCAAGGGGAAAATACAGGATTTTGCAGTAGGCGTCCCGCCGCCGCCCCAAATGTTTCCGTACAGCACGAGCCCCTGTTCTTCCTAAAACAGTTTTTTTCAGAGACAGCAGAAGCCGCCTGACTGCCAATCAAATGAGTTCAAGGCTTCCGTTTGCAATTTAGTCCTTAATTTGGTGTGGGAGGAAGAGGCAGTTTAAGCAGAATAGCCTTTCTGCTCCATGAAGGTTGTTTGGGGTCTTACATAGAAGTACTATATACAGTAGATGACATTTGCAAATGGAGCGACGAAGACCGCATTTTTCAGGGGCTGCGCTGGGCTGTTTCCACCTTAGAACAGGTGGAAGCAACGTATGGTTCTCCCCCTACCCCCATTGTTCCGCTGTCCG
Organism: Podarcis vaucheri; assembly: GCF_965113315.1. NCBI lineage: Eukaryota > Metazoa > Chordata > Lepidosauria > Squamata > Lacertidae > Podarcis > Podarcis vaucheri. The sequence goes on from NC_138761.1 coordinate 73,602,836, forward strand.
AACCATGGTTGCTATGCACTATTGTTTTATGACCACCAGGGGGAAGAGATGAGCGGATGGATTCACTCCCCATTAAGGGAATTTGAGGATACTTTTTATTTATTAAGGTGGGGAAATGATACAGGATGTCAGAGTGCGAGGTTGCAGTTAAAATGAGGAGAGGGAAATGCGGGGGGGGGGGGATTCGGGCTCCAGGTGTCCCTTATCTCTGAAACCTTAGGAAATTTAAGTTTTCCTTTGCATGGAGCAGTGAATCTTGAGTGGTTGTTCTATTTGGTTAAAAGCAAATTTATCATCATCACCACCATCATTTATTCCTCCACACTTTAACATATTTTGCTAAAGCGTTAAAAGCTTTCCATTTACACTTCCTTTTGAGACCAGGTATTCTTTCAGGATATTCTGGCATGCAGGCTTTTATTCCACCTTAATGGCAGTATTCTTGGTATTGCCTGGAGGGGTGTAATGTTGAGAAAACAGAAATACTAACCCTCTCCCATATTGGTCCAACAGTTTGGCTGACCCCTGAAGGCACACTCTTCCATTGTCTCCCAAGATAGATATCAACAAGAAGAGTCTGAAAGACTTAATCTCTTTCTTTCAATTTATTGCCTCAAGCTTTCAGGGTAGAATGCATGCCTACTCAAAAGAAAGCTTAAGTTCTGCCCTGGGGCAGGAAGATGACTGGGAGAGTCACAAAACCACCACCCAAAAATGAGATATAGTTGTGATTTCTGCATTGCAGGGGGTTGCACCAGATGGCCTTTGGGGTCCCTTCCAACTGGACAGTTCTGTGATTCAACATAATTAACTCCCAAGTAGTTGTGTATACAGCATGATCAGCTAACCACTTTTTTTAGCTCTGTAGTCTGTAGTCACCCTTGGCCAACTTCTAAGCTAAGTTATAGGTGTGTCTACAGCATTTTGAATTGAAGTTAACCCCACACCCCTCCTCAGTTATCTCTGCTTATCAGTTGATATGCGGCTCTGAAGACTGAAGACTGTGGTGGGAAGATTTGTATCCCCAGCAGGCCAAGAGGTTTAGCTTTCTCTGCCTCCTTCAGTGCAGTGTCTATTTTGGTGATTCTCCACTTTGCTGCCTCTGCCCAAATCAATGGGGTGAGGTGAGAAAACTTTGCTTGGAAGGCCCTCACCCTCCCATAGAGAAATACTGTCTACAGAGAAGTAAGCGCCATTCAATCAAATTAGGCCTGCTCCTAGATATATTTATGTTTGCAATCCTACACCCACTTCTCCGGAAATAAGACCTGCTGAATTCAGTGAGTAGAAGTGCAGAGGACTGTACTATTGTACAAGTAAAATGTTTTGCTTGACCAGACTATAGGTATTGCAGTACTACCAGAAAAGTGGAAGAGCTTTGAACATCAAGCTAGACAAAGTGGAGACATAAGTAAACTAAGTTTTACATTTTTTTCTACCGACAGTTTCTTTTACAAACTAGCTTCTTTCTTAGCCTTATTGCGGTTATAAACAACAAAGGCTGTGTACACACCCTGGGAAATGTAGCTTGCTAAGAGTGCTCAGAATTATTGTTCTGGGTCAACTATGGTTCCCAGGATTTGATGCATGTGGGTGTGAAATGTGCTTTAAATGTATGGTTGCATATGCAGCAAAAGAAGGTCGTAGTACCCAAAGAACAGGTGGGAAACCTGTGGCCCCTCCAGAGGATGTTTATCTGCAACTTCCATTATTCCTGATCACTGATCATGCTACCTCAGAATGTTCGGCTTTGGAATTCAACAATATCTGGAGAGCCATACATTTCCCATTCCTGCCTTAGAGGCTAACAAATTTGTTACGGCATAACCTTTTTAAGTCCAGAAAAGCTTATGCAACAATAAGGTTGTTACGTCATTAAACATAAGGGCTTGTTTTTGCTGCTTCATACTACCACAACTACCCCTCTGGAAATCCTGTGGTTACCCAGATGTCAAACATACTAAACGCAATGGCACTTGCTTACAGATATGTGTACTACGATGAATCCTTATCATTTAAGCAGGGGCAAAACTAGGTCCTATCGCACCCGGGTCAAATACCCATATGGCACCCCCCATGTGCATTAGCATACACACACAGGCTGGGAGCCTCAATTGCACCCCTCTGGTGGCTTCACTACAGCAAGAAACCTGGCTAGCCCCCCCCCCCCCACATGCAGCTACTGCTCTGCTTTAAAGTATTTTGTTTTAAACTCAGTCAGGCTTACTTCCAAGTAGCATAGCATGCATAGTGTTAGGCTTTATGCACACTTTCTTGGCAAAATAAAAAAATTCCTTCCAGTAGCACCTTAAAGACCAACTAAGTTAGTTCTTGGTATGAGCTTTCGTGTGCATGCACACTTCTTCAGATACACTTCTTCTGTGTATCTGAAGAAGTGTGCATGCACACGAACTCATACCAAGAACTAACTTAGTTGGTCTTTAAGGTGCTACTGGAAGGAAGTTTTTTATTTTGACTATGGCAGACCAACACGGCTACCTATCTGTAACTTTTTTGGCAGTAAGCTGCACTGAACTCTGTGGGACATGTTTCTGTTGGAGCAGCCTCTCAGTAAACACATTTGCTTCACCTCCCCCCTCAGTATATAAAAAAAGTGTGCTAAAACTAGCCAAGCACATGGATAATAGGGTTTTACATATTTGAGAATAGTATCTATAGTGGCTTATCTTTCTGTTGGGGGACCAAAGTGCACCATCACATGCAAATCAGGCTCATTGTTTTATTTAAAGCTCTCAAATCAAGACTTTGATAATGTAAAAGAAGGCGCAAGTTGGCAGCCTCCAGGCAATGCTTGGTGTAGGTTTATAAGTGGCTCTAAGCATTATTTCAGGAGCTTTGCTGAAGTGATGCTTGAGTCAGTATTTTGCAACATGTTCTTGGAGGTTCTAAGCATAACACTTTGAAAACAATTATATTTTATGTTAGTTCTCTTTTCAGCTTATGTTCTTGTTATGCAAGCCCTGCAAGCCTTCCTAGCAAATAGACAGGAAAATGCTGTAGAGCAGCCTTTGCCAACCTACTGCTGTCCTGTTATCATTGGATGACAACTCCCATCAACCCTGACCATTGGGCTAAGCTGGATGGGGCTGATGGGAATTGTAGTCTAAAACACCTGAAGGCCAGCAGCTTCGTGAAAGCTGCTGCAGAAAATTACATTACAGTCAGGTTACAGTAATACTTCAAAAGAGAACTCTCACAGTATCATTAGACTGGGAGGTATCAAGTGATCATCTGGTGCTCCCAAGGTAATATAAACAGCTAGGAGGTTTGTCAGGCCAATTTCCCCCCAACACCTCCTTCGACATTCCATGTTGCCGTGCCGTTTCATTCTTGCTCCTTTTTAATTTGCAAGCCAATATTTTTCTGCAAGCTTGGGGCGTCTGCCAAATGTGTAGAAACCCTACCTTATCTGTGCGTGGCTCCATTTTGCTGTCCTGCTGATAAGCACGGGACTACCAAGCTCATTATTAGATATAGCAATGATGAAGCAAATGAGAATATGGAGACACATTTCTTCACATGTGATCTGTAATTATATCAGTATATTATTATTTCATCGTAGACATTGTAATACTTATGTTACCTTGAATGGTAAAATTGACACCGAAAGGCAAAACAATCTAAGCAGAATGGATATTCTGAGCTGGGGGTGGGGGGTGATTATATATAATTAGCAATTAACTGGAACACAGGGTACATGTTTATTTTAATTTGAAGGTTAAAACAGTGTCTAACCACAGGAGGCGAACACAATACTAACTCTTAATCTGTCCTTGTGGTATTGACCAAACAAGCACAAAGAAAAACAAAGCCATTTTGCTATGCTTGTTTGTTTTCAGAAACAAAGAAACAAATGCATATCTAGAATCACTAGCAAATGTTATGCATGGGATGGCGAGGGCACAGGACATCTCTCTGACCAAAAACTGGAGATTGTGCTTGCTAAAGTTCTTTTGCAGCTGCTGGTGTTGCAATTATTAGATTCATAGGAGCTGAAATGATAAAAGCAGATGGTTAATTGCTCTGTTTTTTTCCTGTTCAATCTTTTGCACTGGCAGTGCTTTCAAAAGAGATTCTAGTTAGTGTGGAGGGGAAAGCAACATTTATGTTTGCACATTGATATATATATGTTTACGATCAATAAAACACAAAATTATGGATATCATATGTGTTTCTGACAGCATGCCACATCTTATCCAAGTTAAGAAGCTGATGCAGAAAGTATAGATGCTGCAGGATATTTCTAATAATGGTGAATGTACCAATGATGCCCAATTCCTTGTGGGAGTGAAGCATAGCATGTGCGGAAGGAGAAAACACTTATTACATGTTTACAATAAATCCACTGCCTGTTCAACATATAAGATATAAATTTCAGTCTGCCTTTATGCTTGAAGACAGTAAACATTTATTTTATAACAAAGATTATAGAAGTAAAACTGTAAAACAAAAATTGCTTCCACACTTGAGAAGAATCAGGAAAGGGTTGACATTATTTCTTCCTCAGGCACAGCCTTCTGCTTTTCTGAGGCCAGGGATGTTAGACAAAGGCCAAAGTCCAGCATGTCTGGTGGACATGCCTCAGGCCTTACATTTACCTGATAGGATTTATTTTTTCCTTTAAATATCAGTTCCTTGCTGCACAACATGCTTTGCTGAGTTTTGGAAGTGGCTAATGGTGCAGTGTGGTCTTGTGGCGAGCGGGGGGTCACTGAAAGTAAAAGGGCTTGTGAGGAACAGGGACTTAGCTGCGTAGTTCCTGATTTGTGAAAGATGACACTACTTAGCACTCAGATTTAGGGTCCAGTTCTCCTATATGTGATGTAAACAAACCATCGGTCACAAAGAGTTCTCTAAAACAACGGTATACAACAATAAGAAGGTCCGTTAATTGTCATCTCTCAACTACAGTCTTTAGAGCAATGTGGAGAATTATCTGCAGTAATAACCTGACTATCCTCTGAAGAAGAGTCCACTGCCTTGGAGGAGGTGGCATCCATAGGAGGGGCGCCACCATCCCTTTCAATGTGTGGATGCATCTCAGGTTCAAAGGCCTGATCAATACTTCCTCTGTCACTGGCTTCTCCTTCAGATTCTTCTGCCATTTTGTCTTGGGACTCAGCTGCGTCTTCTTCTTTCTCGTATAAGAAGTTGCAAATCATGTTAGGTCTGCTGTATGAGAAATCTTTGTCCTTAAGCTCTAGCCATTCCACACCACCACCTGACAGAGAGAGAGAAATCAGGAAGAAGATGAGTTGGGGACAGGATTTTAAAACTTTTTAAACTACAGTAGTATTAAATTCACTAGTCACATCTATTCTTTCTCTCTCCTTTTCCTTTGGTCCCTTCCCCTTTCTTTGTCAGTGCCTTGATTTAGATGGTAAGTTCTTCAGAGGAAAAGAATGAATGTCATTCTATAAAGCACAATCTATGTTAATGGTTGCATATAATCACCATCAATAGGAAGTTTTAGGGTTAATCATGTAGCAGTAGTTAAGGAATACATTCATATACGCCATAAGAATACCAGCTGAGGTAGATGGGGACATAAGGAGTTTAGCACATATTATTGATAGCAAACTTATAAACAGGCCTGGTATGTTACCAAGTCAGGGCCAGGATTTAACTGGGATCACTAAAACAAAGTACCAGAACCACAACTCCTTGTAGGCTCAGTTACTTCCAAGTGGAGTAGAAGTGGTGCCAAGAGAGGGTATGTTTATGAACAAGGGAGGTTAGAAAGAAGTGAAGCAATATACAGGAACTGTGCAAAGGAGGGTGGTGAAGCAATGCATGACATGTAGAAATCTGGTGAGCATGCAAAATGGGATTTCTAGAAGGGGAACTATAGAAAGCAACAGCAATTTTCTCAGAACCACCTATGTTCTCTTCTCCTTCCTTCTTTTCAGTCAGGAGTGTCCGTGTCATGTTCAGCTTCTTCATTGTGTGGCATTTATATTTTAGCTGTATTTTTTGGTTGCCTTCTGCATCTAGTATAAGGAAAAATTACAGATTATTTTTAAGTGGTAACTTTACTCTTTGCAATGTTCCCCCTGCCTAAAGTTCTCTTGAGCTTTTGAAAAGCTTAGAACAAAAGTCTTCCTTACCATGATCTTCATTTTCTTCAAATACCAAACAGGTACGAAGAGTATCTGGGAATGAAAATGAACATTTTGTTAAGGAAAGTGCAGGTAACTTTTTAAACGAATAACACTCAAAAGAGCGGTATCTACTCTTGTTAAGCAATAGATTTAGAAGATAAGTGTATGAAAAGTTAGGGCCAGAAGAGCTGATTAGTTCATACAAGGGACTTTTGTTTGCTTGCTTCCTTTTTTCTTATTTAATCAGTTTACACCAATGTCATATTACAAACTTCTCAAAACTCCTCTCAATCTCAAAAGCAATTTGCAAACAGATATGGTAGCTAAAACTTGGATGTGAAAATTGTTGTCTGCTTTTAGTTAATGTTAACATCTCCTATGTTTGTATTTAGGTGTTTTTACTGTGATGTTATTTGAGAATTTATGGGTGAGATCCAACACTATGCCAGCAGATGCAACAGGACTTCCCCTACCTCATCTCCCCGCTGTGCTCCTCCCCTGCTTCCTTGCAGATTTTGGGTGCGTGGGGGGAGGGGCTGCAGGAGGAAGGATAATTTCCCCAACCCTAAGCAGATTTTGGGTGCGTGGGGGGAGGGGCTGCAGGAGGAAGGATAATTTCCATTTGTGCAAGTTGAAGTTCATTGTGCAAGCAGGACACTTGAACTGGATATCAGCCTAAATGTATTTGCTTTTTCTCTGTGTGGAAAAACAGCAAAGGTATACTACTAATAAAAAATAATTCTGCCTTGGCTCACATGACTAGTTTTATTGTGCATTGGATCCTGGCTTATGAAAAGAAGTATAGTATTCATAAAATATTTTCTTACCTTCATATTCTCCAGCAAAAACATATCTGTCTACTTGCAAAATGGGCCTCTCTGTGTCTACTCCCTGCAAATAATAAAAAGAAGAGTCACGGCTGCATTTAACAAAAAGATCATTAAATGCAAATACCTCCCAAGTAATTTTGACTCAAAGCGCAGCCTAAATTGCTGAAGTCTGTAACGCTTATGAAAGGTTACAGATATCATTGTCATTCACAAAGAGCATGCAGTCTCTATTTTGACAGTGTTTATGTACCCTAAACTGATCAGAACTTCCCACTTCGTGTGCACACAACAAAACGAAGATATGCACATTCTTCATACATGACAGTACTTCCCCCCACAACAACCGCAAACCAGACTATAGTAAGCAAAACACCTATATTGACTTTTGTAGGTTCTGAATAGAGGTTTGTTGTTCTTAACAAAAACTGCAAAGATGGAAATTTGTATTAATCACACTCACCAAAATCTTACACTTGTTATCACATTTTTCCAGAAAGTCTGAATCAATTATTCCCGACAGCTCCACCATGACCAATTGTTCCTGGGGGCAGAAAGTTTTTAAAATGTATTTAAAACAATGTATTCATAAACTCAATCTCCCTTTCAGTCCAGCAGATGGAGCCCATCTGCAAATATATTACTGCTATACAACCACTTTCCAGGAGCACATATACAAACACATCCACCCAACCATCAACCTCTATGTTGAAATTGCATGCATTTATATTTTCAACCAAGTTTGTGATGCTATGGGAGAGCAAGACATCCACACCTTCTTCTCCCCTCCAAGTTTCAGTAGGTTGGATATCTCACATTAGTTAGTTTTGCTCTAATGCAATGAAAGTGATGTGCATCTTTCTCCAGTGCCAATTTGCAGCTGCAGCTGACTATTTCAAGTCTTATATTTGTTTCATTAAAAAATAAATAAATCTGTTGCCTTTACTTAATGGCTTTTCAAAATGTTTCACTGCTCTCACCAACTTAGGACATGGAAACAAAATCATAACAAATCAGTTTAGAGTAAGTATCAACTTCTGATTCTGTATTCCTAAGTAATGCCCACTAGAACTGTTACTAATAAATATGCACCAACATATGCAAGAGGTAGACGAAAGCAATTCTGCTCTTCTGAGTTATAGTAAAAGAAACATAAGATGCATTCACATTTACCGTCTATTTTCAAACACCAGCAGTTTACTCCCACTTAATTCCAGCAGTAAAGCACTTCACTATTGTACATTCTGCACTGCCATTTCAACCCAGAGTAAACTAACGCTGCCTCTTTCTGCTTTTTTCATAGGCTGACATAAAAAGTACTAGCACTCCCACATTTTCTTCCAGCACCAAGTAGGGGAGTATGCAGGAGCTATATACAGTTGGAAAGTAGGTACTGTACACTCTACTCCTTAACCATTTACATACAATGTTTCAATCATCCTTAGGGAGACAGCATGAAAACTACTGATGGAAGATGCTGCTGTAGTTACTGTCACTGCTGGCCCAGAGTAACTCCTGCGGAACAGAGCCATGTTCAACACAATATCCAGCAGTAAAATGCCTGCTGAAATTCATTAATGTTTATTATCAAAGTAATAAAAGGGCACGTTTTTCGCCTTTCCTTTGGGGCTATATTCCAGGTGTACAACACATGCTTTGCCCGTAGAAGGGCCAAGTTCAAAGCCGCATCTCAAAAGTTATGGAGCTGGGAAATATTACTGTCTGAGATTGAGGGGAACATGGACTTCAGGGAGGTAGACAGACTGTATTCTGCCGGATCAGGACGGGAGCATGTGACCTTCCAGACTCGCAACTCCCATCAACCCCAGGCACCATTGCCATTGGGATGGATAATGGGAGTTGTAGTTCAGCAGCGGCTGGCACTCTGCACATGAACCAATATAACCTGACAGCATGTATAAGATATACATGTATTCTTTTATACCATGAAGTAATCATTTCAGTGATACTGGATATGGACCGGTGGAGGCAGAAGGCTTTTGAATATTAGGAGATCCAAGTGTTGCACCTATTTCACTACAGAGAATGGTGCTCCAAGACTCTCTACTTCAGGCATCCCCAACTTTCGGCTCTCCATATTTTTTTGGACTACAATTCCCATCATCCCTGACCACTGGTCCTGTTAGCTAGGGATCATGGGAGTTGTAGGCCAAAACATCTGGAGGGCCGCAGGTTGGGGATGCCTGCTCTAGTTTCACTTCGCAACGGATGGAGAGCTGAGTCATGGCATTAAATGCTGGCGATGACAAGACTAATGCCAGGAATCGAGTCCGACCGAGCTCAGCAGAACTTATTTCCATGTTCCATGCGTGTGTATCAGGTTGCCCTGAGGAAGCGCAATCCCCATCACCCATCCGTAGGCGTCAGCCCGGGACTCCCAACGAACCCGCGACGCTGCTCCCACGGCTCTCGGCGCCACAAAGAAAGGCCCAGGCTGAACCACTGGCAGGCCGCTTTCCCTGCTCAGACCCCGCATCGGGAGGGCAGCCGGCAGCCTCGTCGCGAGGTGAGCCGCGGAGTAAGCCCGCGGGGTGAGGGGAGAGCCCATTCTTGCCACCCACCTCCACCTCCACCTCTTCCCCGTCGCGGGGTCCTTCCGCGGCCTCCATGCCGGTAGTGCCTCAACGAGTGTCACGTGATCCCCCTGCCGCCGCCGCCGCCGCCATCTTACGCAGGACCCTTTCGGCAAGAGCAGCGCCTCTGGTTGCTGCAAGGAGGACTCTGGGCAGGGACGGGAGAGCCGCGCAGTTCGCAGGCTTGGGGCGGCGGCTTCTGCTCAGAAGCAGCCGAGGGGGAGACAGGTACAGTTCAGGCAGTCTAATGACCCGACCAAGCGTGTGGGGATATATATATCCTGACCTATAGAGAACTTTGGCGGGAGCAGGAAAAAATGCTCGCTTGTATCTTCCGCCTTTTTAACATAAATGTGGTTCATTTCGCGGCTTTCCTGCTGTTTAGCGAAGTCCTCTCTGTTAACGACTGTTCTCTTCACTGGCCATCCTCTCGTCCCGGATACATTTTTAAATTTAAAGTATTTATATTCCGCTTTGCGTATAAAACTGCAAAGCACGGTGTAAAAATTAAGCCGCCCACTGTGCCATAGTAATAAAAATAACAAGACGTACATCCAAAGGAAACGGACAAAACCTTAATGTTAGCTGCGTAATTTAGAACTAAAATAGGCGTTTTAAGAAGAGCTCTCTTGTTCATTTTTCGCACCAGGTCATCAAGTATTAAGGTCAGTAGGCTGCTTTTTAAAATAGCAGCTGCTGGGAACACAAGCCAGTCATCCGTCAAACTAATTCTTCTAATCGTAACATTGCAGTTTCACCTTCTCTTTTGATAAACTCTGCATGATCTCAGATGCACTCTCCCTTTTATCTTGATGTAAGCCATATACTGTATAAATAATGCTCTGAAAACCTGCACCCCCTACTAAACTATGTATTTTAATTACACTATCTTGCTTCAAGACTTAGAATTTTAGCAGCACACAGGTAAATTAATCTCATAAGTTTTACACAAGCAGGGAAATAATTTAATACTGTTTCCTTGGTGAAGACAAGAGGGAGTAATTAGCAGCCGAGATTTCAGTACTGTACTAGTTCAACTTCATGAAACACAAAAACCAAACCAAGGCTGGTATGGGGTGTTACATTCATAATAATAAAGCTGGTTATTCATTTATTTGTGATGAGATACATACTTGAAGTGGAGAATTAACACAAGAAATGAGAGGATAAAAGTTGATGTTATTTTATTAATGCATATTTGATATTAAGCAATCTCATTTTGATTTAGTCAAGAATGTTACCAGTAGTGGCAAAGCCACAGGTATCATACACTTAATGTTACCTGTATAGGGTGTTTAAAGGCAACTTGTGTACACAACAATGTAAGGGTATTGATATAAACACCATTACTGTTATGGATTCTTAAGTGCTACTCCACAACAGGTTAGCAATACCTCCAAGATGTTGGTCTCTATTATCTATGTCCAACAGCAACAAGTTTCAAAATAAGTTCTTACCATCTATAATTTTAAATTTGCTTTTTTCTGTTGCCTGCCAGCAATGATTCAGTCTTATTATTTATTGCATTTATAACCCACCTTTTTTCTCAGATGAACTCAAGTTCGTGTACATGGTTGTCCCCCTTATTTAATCCCCACAACCACCCTGGGATGTAAGTTAAGCAGAGGTAGTGATTGGCCTAAGGTCACCCAGTGAGGTTCATGGCCAAGTGGGAATTTGAATCCTGGTTTCCCAGGTTTTAGTCGGACACTCTAACCACTACACGCTAGCTTTTCACACCTTATAGTCGGTCATCTACTGCATTTACCACTTCCTCTGTATGTCCACTCCTCTCATTATCAGAGCACTACCTATAATTGGATCAAATTGCAACCAAGTGTTGAGGTACCTTAAAGAAATACAGTAACAGTTTTGTTAAGATCTTTGTGGACCAGAAACCACTTAAGATACATGAAGTGGTAGCCTCAGATACAGGCACACATACATGTGTAGACGATGGCAAGATTAGGGCAGAGGGATTTAAAATGTAAAAAGTAGTGGCAATTCCAACTTTGTTGCAGGCAAACTAACCATAGTAATCATTTAAAAGCAACATTGCTAAAATAAATTTTAAACACTGCTCAGTGCCTACTTCAGCCACCCTAGAATCGCCCCTCCCTATCACCATGATCTATCAAACTTCTCTTTTCTATTGAAAGCAAGAAGTAAAGGTATTGACTTTTGTCCCTTTTTAGGGGAGCTGCTCATGATAGATTATAAACAATGGCAGAGTGTTCTGTAAGAATATAATCACACACATTCAATTGTACTTGAGACTATACACAGCTGCTATTTAAGTAGTGCCTTCATTCTAAAAACAAGGTTACATTAATAGTCTGCCCTTTGCATTGATTAAAAATAGTACAGACAGGTAGTTGATTAGCAGGATTAGTGCTTCCAATAGGCTTAAACCTCCTGGGTCACCCTGACATTTGATTCCCCATCACAGTTATTAGCATACAAGGGGCTGTCTGGAGGTAGACAAGAACTTAACCAGGTCAAGGCTTGAAGTTGCCATGTATGAATTCAAAATAGAATTATCTAAGTCAGGGTAAACAACATTCACTCATTGAAAGAGCTTAGAAAGCAAACTTTTATTGAAGCATTACAATTTCAGGTACAGATATATTTTTGTACATTTTAATGATCCATGTCTAACACCACAAGAGAGAAGATTTAACACCAAACATCACCCCCTCCATTGTTCGCCCTAGTGTTTAAAAGTACCCAATTCAGCTGCTTTCTTTCTATCCAAGGCTTTTTACCTGAATCTGCATTTTAAGTATTATTGAAGGGAACTTCAGTCTAGCAGACCTCAAGTCAACTTGAGGCACTCTTTCAAGAACAAAAACCATTTGAAAAATTGGTCCTCAAAATCTAAAGCACCCTAAACTGTCAGGTGCTACTTATAAGCAAAATTGGTAATTTTGGTAGAAAACAAATCTACTTAAAAATAAAAAGGTGTTCAACCGCTTGATATCCAACCAAGCAGATTTAGTAGCCTAGAAACACTAAAAAAGTGTTTCATTTATAAATACAGAAGGAACAAAATATTGTCATATTCAGAGAATCAAAAACAGTAAAGATGAGTGTCAAATTTGTAACAGACTTCCTGGTCTCAACAGCTGAAATCCCACAGTATTTCCAAGGTTACTTGAATATACTGTCTCAGAAGCTTGAAGTTTATATCCATGAAGTGGTATTTCCATGCCTAAATTGTTATTAAAAGTTGTGCATAAAGTGTTGTACTTGACTGTCTAGGCTCCTCATATTTTGCCTCCTGCAGCCAAATCACTCAGTGCCTTCCACATCTTGTAAAAAGGAACCACACGTTAATTAAGAAACACAGATGAAGTCACAATATTATTAAGTTCAGCTTAAATATCACATGCACAATGCTGTCACAGGACGTCAGTCACAGTGTGGAAGGATTTGTGGTGTTTGAATATGCAACAATAGAGCCACCTTATTTCACAGTAAATGGTAACTAACCATTTTGTGCAGTAGTTTGAATCACATTCCATTAGATGTCCCTGCCAAGTTACCAGTAAGTACCAAGCTCCAAACCAATTAGATTCCTCAACGCTGCAACTATTTGAAGCTTGTCAAATGCCTAGAGTCAGCTTAGTCTATATTGTCACAATTGTGTAAGTACCCTTACACGGATGTTCAACAATTTTCACCAGTTGCTATGTGTTGCCTTTGAACAAAAGACCAACACAGAACAGAAATGGTCTTGGCCGAAACTGAAAAAAGTTGATCAAAATAAAATGACCAATGAGCAATTAAGTTTCCAGAAGTAAAAAGCTAGTGCGTTAAACCCCAGTATATTGTTTCAACTGGATGTGAAAATATACACAGACCTAGTGATAATTTTTTATACTAGCCTCAAATTTTAAAAAGTGAAGTAGTCCACCATGTGTAAGTAGTCTTGTTCTACCAGTCTCAATATTTCAAAACTGCAAAAAGTTTGAATCTGCCATCAAAGAGTTACAAAATAAATGTCAATCAGAAATTGCTCAAATTCAAGATTATTTTTAAAAGTTTAAGTTACAGCATACATATGAAAAAAGTTAGGCAACAACTAATTGTTTCAGATAAGTAGGTCCATGGGAAATCCTAATGAGGACGAAATCCTTGTCTGTGGGGAATTTTTGGTGATACGTTGAGAAAAACTATACTGCATGTAATCCTATTGGAATTTTTACAAATGCTGTAGAGTCTCATACAGTAAAATTTTTCTACATGCATTTCAATTTCACAGCAAAAGTGAAATAGAATACCTAAACACAGTAGAGAGTATTCATGCAATATATCTAATTTTTTGATATAATAATGCATACAATTGAAAATTATACTATGATTACATTTAGGGCTTTCTGCAACTACGAGGTGGATATGAAAAATATGGCCCCTTGTATCATTAACTAGAAAGCAACCACCACCTCCTCTATTGGGTATCTTTTTGCGCTTTTTCTTCATTTCTCTTAATCAACTCTGCTGTTTATTCTTGGCAAAACTGGTAAACACGAAGTTGTAGTCATTAAACTGAGCAATCTGGCGATCTAGGCGCTTAAAACCTTCAATCTTCTGGGCTGAAGAAAACACTGTGCGACATTTTGAACTCTAATAGAAAAAGAAAAAGATATTCTTCAGATACACAAATCTTGATGGTAGAATATTCAATACTAACAAATTAAGAGGGGTAACCACGTTTGTCTGTTGTAACCAAGAGCCTTAGGTAAAGGTAAAGGGACCCCTGACCATTAGGTCCAGTCGTGATCGACTCTGGGGTTGTGGCGCTCATCTCGCTTTATTGGCCAAGGGAGCCAACTTACAGCTTCCGGGTCATGTGGCCAGCATGACTAAAACACTTCTGGCGAACCAGAGGAGCGCACGGAAACACCATTTACCTTTCCGCCGGAGCGGTACCTATTTATCTACTTGCACTTTGACGTGCTTTCAAACTGCTAGGTTGGCAGGAGCTGGAACCGAGCAACGGGAGCTCACCCCATTGCGGGGATTCGAACCGCCGACCTTCTGATTGGCAAGTCCTAGGCTCTGTGGTTTAACCCACAGCGCCACCCGCGTCCCTTCACCAAGAGCCTTGTGCCACCTTAAAAAATAAATTATGGCATAATGGGCCAGAGCTCCATTTAAGAGTTGGGTGACATGACACACCTTTTGAGTAGGCAGAATTTATTGTAAGTACAGAGAAAATGTGTGCGCATGAGTTTGAAGGGGGCAGACATTTTACAATCCCTTGGCTGTTGTAACTCCAAAGAGATTTATTATGCACAAAAGCAGGAAGATGAGGCAAGTTAAAAAGGGAATGATTTACTTGCAACTAATGAATTAGTAAGCAAATTAATGTAAATATATTAAGTTGGAATTCCTATGTAGATGATATTTAGGACTAGGGATCTACTGAAACTAGGAATGGCTAGTTGTAAGTACAGAATTTTATCTCTTAGTTTATCTTGATGTGCTAAATCTTCTATGATTGGATCTTTTATTCTAGACTATTTGCATAACACAAATGAAAATGGAATCCAGTAAAATGTATTGTATTGTTTAGTCTTCAAAGGCTTGCTTGAAGAATATCTTACTTCCCCTATCCTTTCCCTTAGATCAGGCATGTCCAACTTCAAGTAGGCTGTGATCTACTATCCAGTAAATAAAACGGGCAGTGATCTACCACACACTCCCATTTCATTCTTCAACTTCTTCGCTTTAGGGGCGAGGGGTAAGGTGTTGTTGGCGGCCAGAAAAACACCCCTTCTTTCCTTAGCACGTATTCACGGTTGATTCCATCGCCTTCTTCCACGTATTGCCCAAACGGAGACTACAGCTGATTAAGCCACAGGCCGCTCTGTATGGAGGAAGGAAAGGCGCTCTCCTTTTATCCAGCCTCGTCCTGAACGCGAAACATCAGCACCCCCATGCCCCACTTTCCTTTGCTCCCAAGGGGGACCGCTGCACCCTCTCCCCATCGCACGGGTGTGGTACTGTAGCACCCAGCAAGGGCCACCCAGCCGAGAGCAGCTTCCTTAGCAGAGCAAAGCAAGAGACATGTGCTCCGGAGCTCACAGTACGGCAAAAGCAGAGACGCAGCTCGCTCCCTCCCACAGCAGAGCCCTGGCTGCGAAGAAGTAGCAAAGGCTGCCTGGCCGTAGTGCAATTGACCAAAATCCATCCAGCAATCTACCCGTCGATCGTGATTGAGGCGTTGGACATGTCAGCTTTAGATCACAATACACTGTTCAGTCTATAGTTCTTTTTCACAGGAGGACACTGAAACACTCAAGGCCTTCCTCTTCTGCAATCGAGTGGTGGCCCCATAAAAATCTACAGTTCTCTCTGATAAGCATGAATGTTTACTACTTATAAGTTCAGTTTGAATCTGGAAAACATGCTTTGGATTATAGCCTTCAAATCAGTTAGGGTCCTCTAACATTTGGTGTGGTTTAAAGTAGCTCCTGTCCTGTTTCTCTTGACCATCAACATTACAAAACCATATTTTCTCTCCTTTTTGCAGCCGGAATACACCTGTTATTCATTTCTTTCTTTCTTTTTAAATCAGTGTATTTGTGTTTTCTGAAGAAACAAAACAAAGATGCAAAAACTATGGCCATTGGGGGACGGGAACACTGAATGGCAATGGTAGTGGAAACAGTAAAGTTGATTGTGTGGAAGTAGCCTTTTATGTGCTATTTATGGCATTTCCAATTTATTATGGTTTATGCAATAATAAAAATAAATTGCTGTAAGATGCCACAAAACTGGTTTTGCTGTAATAGACGGACTAGGTAAACATTTTCTGTATTACAAATACAATTACTTCTGTAATGCTCGTGGATAGCTGGATCATTTGGGATTATCTGGCTGCCAAAACTAGCCTACTGAAAGTAATACAAATGTTTGTACCTGATTAACAAAGAGGGTTGTCACAAATTTTCCTGGCTTAAAAATGTCTATGACCTTCCTAATTAAGTCATCATAGGATGTCTGACTTATGTTGGTTTCAAAACTAACGTATGAGAACTCTGGTTCTGGAGTGATGTGAATAGTCCAATAAGTTCCCTAGAAGAAAATAAAGGAATCAGGTTAGAAATCTCAACATGGCAACAGTTAATAAGTGAATTATCTTTGCAAAGAATAAAAAAATATGGCACTCACATCTGTTTTCATCCCATTCATTGAATATCCACAAGGATTGAACATTGTAGCATCAATGACAGAACCTGTTATCAGGTCACGAATTCCACTCACCTAAAGCCAAGAAAGTGTTTGTTTATTTAACCTATTTATGTAGCTGACATTTCTAAGCAGTGTACTTAAAAATTAAAAAGATAAATTAAAAGTAATCATATAAACATAAAGTCTTAAAATGCGTGCTCATATTTAATCTTCAGTGTAGACTACTGCTTCAACTGATTAATGTACGTCTGATGAATCAGTTCTTTTCACCCATGGTTCCTCTCTTCCTCTCTCAAATAAGTTCAAGGCTTTAGATGTCTGGCTGTTAATTTACCTTACTAGTTTTAACTAGAGAAGCCAGTTAAGTAGCTGAGAATACTATTCCAGGTGCATACATTTCACCATGTGTGTTTTAAGCTGATTAAATGGTGTCGTCATTGAGATATGGATGAGAGATGTAGTGAATGTTCTATTGTTGACTAGGCAACCCTAAAACAAGTCAATGTTTCTTATAGTGACTACAATAACTTGTGCTTAAATTTAGTTAAACCTCCATGCATTTAAAACCTTTTGAGTATTATTCCTATTTTATAGACAAATTAGCTGGCAATCAGGAAAGGATTTGCCTAATGACTTTACAAGTGAGGGGCTGGTGAGGACAAAAGTCCTACATATTAGGAACTGTATTAGTCTCTGTTCTTCTCCTTCACAGTAGACAATCCACACTTACACGAGTGACATCATTTGCAGTAACACCATCTTTCATGTAGAACTGGTCCATAACTACTGGATCGAGCTCGCTCATCAGAATTTCCAGTGTTTGATCTGGCTGATTGATGACCCGACTCTCTGGAAAATCCAGAGTGTACAAGTACCTGTTTACAGGGGGTAGAGAATCAGAGAAGATAATATATAGCACCTAAAAGTCAAATTTGTACTGCTCAAGATTAAAGTAATAATTCAAAGTAAACCTACCAGCAGTCAGAGTTCATACGACCCATGCAATAAGCTGCTCCATCTGTAAAAAGCAAACAAGACCAGGAATAGAGCTTAGAAACAAGGACTATCATCTTTGTTTTGAAACGTAATGTTTAGTACAGCTAAAAATTAATTCCATTGTCTAATTAGTGTCTCCATAACATCATGAGAGTAATTCACACCATACATCAGTTTGCAGCACTGATGTGGGGAGAAAACTAGTACTGCAAACTGATTCCCCAACCCCTGTAAATATTTCCATTTTGTAAGTTCATTATTAACAACAACAAAAAGGATGCCTATTCCAGTATTAGGCAAGATTGACAGTTTCAATGTTTTTATTTCATTTATTAAAATAAACATGCTAAATTAGATCACTCTGTGGCATCAGAAAATTTTCCAATGCATGCATGAAACCCCACATCACTGGCTTGCAGCAAAAAAAAAAAAAGTACAGTATTAGTATATTACTAGTTGGCACTGGAGATTTGTCGCTGTGCTTTTCTTACAGAGCTCCTAAGCTCTGACTACTTATTATAGGCATTGGTTGTCCATGTTATTGCAAAAGAGACACAGCCATGCCTCACTGCCAAGCAATCTACTAGATTTGCTAGAACTACATAGCTCTTTGTCCATGCAACTGTTTTCTTTTTACCCTTTTCTGAACTTATGGTCAACAGAAGACAAGGGGGTATTATCACCCAAGGATACACATAAAAATATCAGACATCCATCAAACTGTGTGCACTGTATAAACCTATTACATTTATCATGCCATAATTCTGACTAGGTGTGAAAGTCTACATAAGAGTAGATAATGTAAGAGTCAGTTCTTGACATCTTTTGTCAACTCAGACTATCACTTCTAATCAAGGCAAAGCTGCATTTTTAGTATGATAATGATTTTATATTGGTTTACATGCTAGTTTCAACAACCCACTGCACATAAGCCTCTTGGACAGTTGTTTGTTATTTACAAGCATCCCATTCAAAATACACATTCACTTACTTGGAAATATTTCATTAAGGAACTCTACTTCTTCCTGGAAATTCCTATGTGGGTACTCTTGATGGGAAGGCTTCATGAAATTCTTGCGTGAATAAAAGAAGCTCTAAAGAAAAAGAGGGGTGAAATTAAATATGCAGCTTTTCTTAAAAGTTCCATTAGGATCAAAAGGAAATTATTTAAACACATGCTTCTGCTCAGGCCTTTCCTTCTTGTCTATAATTTAATCTATTGTCAACTCAAAGATGAATGCACTACTCTGCAAAAACAAAACATGACATCAGTTTTGTCACATATAATACATAATGATCTGGAAAGATTTTAAATGGTGTCTTTAAAATACAGATTGGCAACTGCATATAGATAATGCAGGGGTTGGGGGTCACCAGAAGAACTGGTAACACTTTTGTTACACCAAGCTATTCCCTTCACTGAGTCAAATAAAGGAGAGTCCAATGATAAGGACTCACAGAAGCCATGACCTTGATTGTCAGTATTGGGTATTAATTTCAGTAGCCCACCAATGCCTTTCAAAGTTTTACCTGTTTAGCTACCAACATTTGGTTTTGCTGCTTTGATACACCATCAATCTACTTTACTATTATGCAGCTTGGAAATCCTAGGCTTACACAAATGTCTGCCCCAAACAAGATACAATGAATTGATTTGATAGCCAAGAACACTATCTTAATATGTATTGCTTCCTCTTAATGTGGATTAGTGCTATTCAGAGATCCCATAAGCACATATAAATTGAAATAGCTTTAGTATGTTACAGTGCACTTTGATGTGTACATTAACAAAGTGATTATTTTGGAAAGCACTACCAATATGCTTGCCAATTTCCAAGGTGCAGTGAGAGAGAATGACCATCAGGATGTCAGGAGGAGTGTTTCTAGGGCCTCTCCCTAGAGTGCTCTTTACATGCTGCGAATACAAGGCCCAGTGCCAGGCAGGGATAGGGTAAGGATAAGGAAACATATTACATGTAGTATTCATTACGGTGGCTTGGGTAAAAAGCTGGTTTAAAAGATTTTCCTCAGTGAGTGGGGAAAATAAATGTAAAAGCTTTCCAAAATGGCCCTGACAACAGGAAGAACAGTCAAGTTACCTGCACTTCCAACAGTTGCCTCATAATGCTAACCATAGCCACTCTCTATTTTATAGTATCTGTGTGTGCTTGTAGCTCAGCCTCTCTGACAAAGCACTTTAGCTGTTTTAGTTTTCATGCAGACTTTCATGCAATCAAAACACTAGCTAGGCCACACAACAAGGCGATATTGTGCCACACACTATTCTTCTTGTAAATACAGAAAAATACTTTCCTGAGTGCATTATTTCCAACTGCTTAAATGGTCTTTAAAAGAGGCCATGCAGACAATAGTGCTCAGGAACCTTAGTAGAACTTGTAGATTAAGATCACACAGAAGTAAAGTTAACTTTTGAAGCAAGGGACTGGGTAGAATAGATCTGTTGTACAGTTGTGAACTGTGCACGTTCCAGCAAGCCATGTTTAACTGAAGGGTACATTACAGGGCATCCATATGGTATACTGATGGATAAGAACATCATGCACCATCTTTGACCAAACCAGAACAACTTTTTGTCGTGCATTTGACCAGAAGGTGAATTTGACCTTAGTGTTGGTCTGGCTCTCCCACAGCTTTTTCTGCTTGTACATAAAAACACAGGCAATGTTATTTTATGGAACATGCATGTATAAAGGCAATATGGGTTGCCATCCTCCTGGTATTTGTTTGTGAGAGGTGTTGAAGAATACAGTGGTGCCCTGCAAGACGAATGCCTCGCAAAACGAAAAACGCGCAAGACAAAAGGGTTTTTGCGTTGCTTCGCAAGATGATTTTCCCTATGGGCTTGCTTTGCAAGACGAAACTTCTTGCGAGTTTTTTTTTACTTTTTCTCAAAGTGACCGCAAAGGCGAGCTCCGGTCGTGCGGCCAAGGGAAGCCCCGCTGTGGGTCGTCCAAAGTCAGCCCGAGCACGCCACTCACCTAAAAGGCATGGAGAGACAGAGGGAGCGCGCGAGGATCCCGGTGCAGAGGACGCTCCTGCAGCAAAATAAAGGCAGTCAGCAGCCGGAGGGCTCCAGGACCCAGAGCTGCGGCGGGGCCGTCGATGGTGCTGCCAGAGATTCCACCCTCTGGGCCTCGTTCTCTCCGCCTTCGCTTGCCCTGCCTGCGATCGGCCGGGCTCATTGCTCCGCTCTGCAGAGCGCTGCGCAAAGGCACGGCGGGACAGGTGTCCGGGGACGCTTTGGCTGAGCGCGCCCCGGGATCGGAGGTGCGGGGTGCTTGCTGCAGATCTTATCTTCCGGGGTCGCTGGGATGGCAGCGGTCGGGACTTGTGTTATGTAAGCGCGTCAGGAGGGACTGCTTAAGAGGCCTGACGAGGCTTATGCAATGGCCAGATGCTCCCTAGGGGTCAAGGCTTGCAGTTGCGGGAACAAGTTTATACCTGTAGCCGCTAAGCCGCTAATAGCCATGCTTCGCAAGACGAAAAAACCTCAAGACAAAGAGACTCGCGGAATGGATTAATTTCGTCTTGCGAGGCACCACTGTATTCTTGTGCAGGATCCAGGAATCAATGTATTTCTTATAAGATGTCTGCTGAAGCTTTAAACATAGAAACGACGCTGAAACAAGGTCTAGCACTCTACACTTCTCTTCCTTAAATATGTAAACCACCACCACTTAAGAAAATATACCTTTCAGTGCAGCTATAACGTAAGGATGAGATTCTGGGTATCTTACCTGAATCGAGTCAAACCCACAGTACTCTCTAGCAAGCTCTAACAGGGGAACCAGTGCCTGCAGTAAGAGGGTGGTACCACATGTCTTCAAAATGAAACGTCTCTTGGAGACAAACATGCTACTCTCACTGAAAAACAAAATACAATTGGTAGTGTTACATTTCATACCTGAGTAGTTTTGGGAAACTCAAAATTTATTTGCCATCAGAGTTGGTTCACTCAAAGCTGTTCTTAGGAAACATCCCTGGGAATGTTCCCTAAAGATTGGATGGGGGCGTATCATTCCACAATGGGCTTTGAATCAGGCAGAAGCCAACAGCTCTCCTACAGTACTTTTGCCTGCATCAACATTGTGACCTGACAAATTGCTCCTCTCGCTGTTGGAGAGAAGGGAGCTTCTAACAGTGCTGAGTAAAGGCCTATGTCCTCAATATGCAGATTTGTGGAGGTCTTAAAATACAGGGAAGGAATACAATGACAGCATTATATACCATCTTAAACACAGCTACTAATGTCTGATGAAGTAGGCATATAGAATATTAAACAGTAGCACCAATTTTCTCCTGAACAGCAACCACAAAACGTTCTATGGGTCTATCTATGGGTTCATACCATGTGAAGAGACATGATCACATCTCTCACAAATGACAGCAAACGTTTTTTGCCAAGAGCAGGGAGACAGAGCCAACTGATCAGGGCTGCACTGCTGGGGGAAGGACTTGCCCCTACCCAATACCATTTCCCAACTTAAGATCACCCCTTCCACAACTGCAACTGGCCCCACAGGGTGAAAATAAAGTGCAAATATGTTTTCCACCATCAGACAGATATTAGTTTCAAAGGGAAAATATTTAATTCTGAAATACTGAATTTGAAGCATGTTAAAAATGATTACCACCCACTGCCATTCTGATCTGACTTTCCTCTGCATTTTCCTCTTAGAAAGAACACCACAGACAATCCACTCACAATCTTCCAACATCTCATCTAGTTTGCCATCCCTTACAATGAAATGAGTAACTATGCCAAAACAGTTTAAGACTTCTGTATTGGTGAAAACCAGCATAGTAAAGAGGCTTCAGTGTTGGGACCAGATCCAAATCTCAGCTTGACTACAAAGCTAATGATCAGACTTTGGTCAAGTCAGTATTCTTGACTTAACTTCCACCACAATACTGCACTTAGCCTCAGAATGTTTGGATGAACTTCTCATGCAGTGTAAGTATAGCATGAAAATGTAACAAAAAGGGAGTTGGATAGGCTCCTTTTCTGCACAGCTACACACTCCAACAAAACTCATAACGGGGCTGTTCTAGGGTGCCCCTCCCCTGAGTATCCAAGCAACTCTACCCTATCTGTAGCCAAGAGGTGGCAATAAAAGACTATCACAATGTTTATACCACAGTACACATGCAGCCCAAAACACAGCATAATTTTATCAGAACCATCAACCTGTACCAATTGGAGGCCATTTGGGTAGCTGCAGAGTTGAGTTGGTGCTTGTTTTTTCAAGCAAGCATTTAGATTTGGAAGTGATGGCAGAGGGTTGCCTCCAGCTGCCTCCATGTGTACAGGGATGGCTACAATCAGCAGAGCAGAGTATACTATAAAGGGTTTCTTTTTATAAAAAAAGCTGTGGTGATCAGAACTGCATAAAACACTATAAGTGGGTACACAGACTGGAAAAAGGAAGTATATTTCTCAACACTGACTTTTTCCTCATTTACAACCACAGCACACAAATTCATGTTTTCATTGAGTTTTCTACTGGCCCACCAAGATCTTACCTGACTAGTAAAGCCAACAAACCTATCAAGCAAATACATAACTTTGAACCTTAGTGATAAGATTGTTTCTAAAAAGCTATGTTTAACCTTTGTGAGCTTACCTGAGTACATAAGCTTCCTGCTTGTCAGTTTTTGTCACACTAATGATCAAACAATGCACATTCTCCAAAAGTTTGTCCCACTCAAACCTGTTAGGGAGAGTAAAGTTTAAAATTTTAATTCAAGCAGAAATCCAATATGACTACAACATTACTATTTCAAGTCATAAATGGGTAGTACAAACAAGTCCATAGCTGTAGTGTCCAATGCCTTATTTTCCTTCCTAAGTGGTTTGGAGATTCTTAACTACATGAGTAGTAACATAATGACCAGCCTCAGCATGGCTTAGATGTAAGCCATAGATGTAAGAGTAATAGTAGATTGCAATTCAACATGTTGCAAAACATTTTTTTCTTTTGTGAAACATTTTTTGTGTGTGAATTTTAGTATTTGGGCAATCAAAGCTACTGGTATCTGAGTATTACCACTTACAAGCCATCACATGTTTTTAGAATTAGAATATAGGAATGCTGCAAAAGCAGAATAAAGCTTGAAGTTTCAGCATAGGAGCCTGTTTCTGGCCTGGCTATGGCCTCACACACTGCAATGTGACACTATATGGAATGGATGAGGAACCTGTTGCCCTCAAGATGTTGTTCAACTATCCCTGACCATTGGCCATGTTGGTTGAGGCTCATGCAAGTTGGAATGCAACATCTGAAGGACCACAGGCTTTCTGCCACTGCCATCTGGTTAACACAAGTGCATCTTTCAAGGCTTTATAGTCCAAGCCATTCTTCATAGCACATTGAAAACATTTTACAAACCTGGAAAACATCACCATAGACAGGACACAGAAAGAGCTAAAACAGTGTCTCATTCTGTTATGAGGTTTGTCACAAACTGGAAGTATGAAAAATTGTCTCAAAAATTAGACAAAAGTGTTACCAAATGGAAGTTTTGGCATGGTGGCTAAATAAATTGCTTTTAAAGGCTCATTTTAAAATTTATTTTTAAGGTGCTTCTTAAATATATTTTTAATTATTTCCTTGAACAACCACTAGGTTAATATTAATGTTTTCCCTAGAGATCTCTGAACTGAGTAAGTGCTTTTCTTAGGTACATTTGAGTTAAAATGAGATTTTTCTATGTAAAATAATTAAAGTGATTATTTCTCATATACAAATATGTACACCTCTACCTACCAAACATAGGTATTTCTTTTGCACTAGAAGAAAATAAACTACTAATGTCTGCTTATTAACTATCAATCATGGACATTTATTTTTGCTTGCTTTTTTGGTGGGGGGGATGTGCCAAGGCAGAGTGAAGCAGAAACACAAGTAATATGACAACTGTCCAGTGCACCAATTCCAATATTCCCTTAATTATTGTCATGGCTGAATGTCATTCCCTCTAAAAGTAAAACAGAATGCATGCAAAGGGTATACAGTACAATGAAGAGATGCAAAAGCAAAATAAAATAGTGTCAATAAAAGTAGCTGTAATTAACATGATGTAGTGGTCAGATATACAACACTGTTTTAGAAATATATGTAGCAGATGGTGGCGTACCAATGAGTGTTTCTCCAGTTTGCAAATGTGTGCCCAGTCCCAAAGAGTTTGGCAACCCTACCCTTAGGATAACTTAATGGGAGTACCATAAAAATACTGAAGCACCATGAAATGTGCACATAACCAACATAACTAAGTCATAGCTGCCTCTAGCATGATAGGCTTAGTTTTTTATATCAGAATGTTTGGGAAAGCATTTGGCTTCCAGTTGCTAGCATGTTTGCTACTGCAGTGTTTAGAACAAATGACATCTTTTTAGCCTTACCAGTTTTCTTACTATTCATAGACTGGTAGTGTTTTAGATCACAATTATGAAAAGGATTTACTTTTACCTGAGCAATTGTACCAATTTTTTCAGTAAGAATCAGGTTTCGATTTAATGTAACAAACCTTTGTCCATACTAAGCAGATTCTGAATAGCCATGTTTGAGGGGAAAGCCTTTATATTTTCTTGTCTTACACAGAACTTTTGAGTTCTATGAGACGTCTCATTCTATATCCCAATAACACTTTGGAATCAGTTCCATTGACTTATTGGCTTCCAACATATGCCTTGGCAGATAGTAAGCTTAAGTTCTGTTGATTTGCTCAGCATTTACTAAATAAGATCTGGAGAAAGGAAACTGATCCTAAACCTCCACTGCCTTGCAGCTATACTCATCCATGAAAAAGGCTCTGGGACTAAAACCTGAGGAAAAATCTGCACCTGCTGCCTTGCAAAACATCTATGGGACAAGAAAAATCTAAGGAGTAAATCCTACACAAATCCAGAGTGGAGTCCTCATAAGATGTCTTGTACACCTCCTGGCAACTCCTACAGTCAAACTGGTCCAAATGCATTGCTCTGCTTTCCTTTGGACAGTTTTCTCATGAATAGCTCTAAAGGAAGGGAATGCTATGCTGGGGGAAAAAACATGCTGCTCCATTGGAGTTACAGAAGAAGCAATAGGATGAGGGGTCGCCATATTTCTTGCTTAGTAAGGAGGTGGAATTGAGAGAACTGTATGCTAGTGAGGACCACATTGCACATGCTGGTGGAGGAGTTTGGATTTGATATCCCGCCTTTCACTCCCCTTCAGGAGTCTCAAAGCGGCTAACATTCTCCTTTCCCTTCCTCCCCCACAACAAACACTCTGTGAGGTGAGTGGAGCTGAGAGACTTCACAGAAGTGTGACTGGCCCAAGGTCACCCAGCAGCTGCATGTGGAGGAGCGGAGACACGAACCCGGTTTCCCAGATTACGTGACTACCGCTCTTAACCACTACACCACACTGGCTCTGGTGCACTTCCTTCCTTCATAATGCAATCTCTCTGTTCCTTCTTTGCATTAATGACCCACCCATAAGAAGCAGCAGTCAGTGGCTCACACTTTTTAACAACTTTGACTGCATCAGAACCATAATGTTCAGGGGTCCACAACTTATTGGTGGTTGACCAACAAAGCTGCAGAATGGGTCTTGTCTGTGATATCACACTAACCTCCCAGGCAGTTGGGAATACAGTGGTACCTCAGGTTAAGAATTTAATTCGTTCTGGAGGTCCATTCTTAACCTGAACTGTTCTTAACCTGAGGTACCACTTTAGCTAATGGGGCCTCCCGCTGCTGCGCAATTTCTTTCTGCTGCGTAATTTCTTAACCCGAGGTACTATTTCTGGGTTAGTGGAGTCCGTAACCTCAAGCATGTATAACCTGAAGTGTTTGTAACCCGAGGTACCACTGTACCTCTAGCTTTGCGTAACTGCAGGCGCAAATCCCCCTCACACCAACTGAGGAAGTGAAGACTCAGGAAACAGTGAGAAGCCTTGCTGCTTTCCAAAATGCTCCAAGACACAGCCAGTAGCCTTCTCCAGGCTCCAGACAAGTAAGTTGTGACTACAGATTCTGCTCCCTGCCATCAACATTATCTGCTCTATATCAGCATCAAGCAAAATGTGATGCTTCCTCCTCCACAAAACAAGTGCAGAAGAGGGGCAACAGACTTAAGTCCATCCTGCTCTGCTGCCTTGTACTTTGCACTTTTATTTATTTATTTATTTATTTATTTATTTATTTATCTTTGTGGGTTTTATAAACAAGAATAATGTTATACAAACAAGTATACCAAGTTTTCTCATGTCATGTCAAAATAGCATAATAAATGTGGAAAAATATCTACAACATATATTTCATTATAAGTGGTCAATGTACAAGTTTTGGGTTCATGAATTGGTTTAAAACAATTAGGAAGAAGAAGAAGAAAGAAAGGGTGAAGAGGAGGAGGGGGAATGCCGAGTGGGGTGGGGTCAGGTGGTTATGCTTCTATTATTCTACTTAGTAGGGGTGGGAATGTGTCCGTGTTACTTGTATGGGTTCTCTTACTATTTATTTGTAGTGAGAGAGGTTGGGGGTGGCTGAGGGTGTACTTTGAGCTTGTTCAAGCAAAAAAACTGTTTCAAGATGGCTGCTACTGTACATCAACCTTCCCACTCCCTTAAAATCAGAGCCAGTTCAAAGAACTATCAAGAGATCCTGGACAGACAAAATGAAGTACTTTACATTGTAGAGAGTTAAATTATGGGATTTCCTATCATAAGATGTAGTGATGACCACTAACTTAGGACAGCTTTAAAAGAGGATTATTTTGGTTATGTTTAGACTGAGGTGCGCAATCCCTAATGAGGCCTCCCGCCGCCGGTGCCCTTCCACCATTTGGCTTCCATTCCTAGACCGAGCTAAAGTTCGCTAACCGAAACACTACTTCCGGTTTGTATACCGAATAGTTAATAAACAGGGCTGTTCTTAAACCAAGGTACCACTGTAGTACAGAATTTTAAGTTGGAAGGGACCCAAAGGATCATCTAGTCCAACCCCCTGCAATGTAGGAATCATAGTACACATAAACTTCACTAGTGATCCACAACAGCCCCTGCCCGTTAACTATGTGAAATTTTAAGGTATATGTGTAGATATTGGTTGGCTTGATTTAACTTAAGTTTCTGTACTAGTATTCTTGACTTCTGAAACTTGCCATGGTCTTAGATTTCTGGCCAACTGGTAACACGCTGCAAACAAGGGGGAGATGGATGTAATGTGTTTATTAAGAGATTTGCATGCTGCCAATTCTGTCCTAGCTTTGGGGTGTTTCATATACAAAAGGGATACACTTGAAATGCTCATATGCATGGGTAGGTGCTTACATTTTTCATTTATGCCTCTTTATGAGGGGCACACACCTGCTCCTCTAGACTTCCATAAAACAGGAAAGAAGTTGTATTTGTTTCCAGTACTATTATATCCAAGTTATAGGTGAAATCTCAGATGGCTGGGGTATAAATAATAAAATTTATTATTATTATTATTACTACAACAGCTACTGTTTTTAAAAATCTGTTTTTAACATACCAGGTTTAGAGAATCTCCTAAAAAGTATAGGTCTTAAAGGAAATTTCATAACCTCAACTATATTACAGGTACTTGTTTCTAGACTACATGTTGATCAGATTGGATATTAACTTGTTTTAGGATTAAATGTTTCAATGCAATAGCCAAAACTACAAAAAATTGTTTCACCAATGTTGGGCCAAAACGTATTTTAATACCACTGACAAACAAGATTGGCAACCACAATGTAGATAATTTGCCATAGGAGTCCAGGTGTGTTATGAATTCTCAAATAGCTCAGTTTATAGAAGTGTGAGCTATCCAGAAGACTTGATTTGAACAGGGCCTCCCTTGCCCATCACTTGTCTCTGTCTTGCTTCAGCAAGTTAACCTTGTCAGTCATTAATTCCCACTCTGGTTCCTATGCTTAACAAGCCCAATGTTTCAAAGTTCTACTAAAAACTAGTCAAGGGAGCACTGTCCCTTTCACACACAAAGCAAGGAAGATGCAAGCACATGTACATTTCAGGCTGTGCAGGGCCCAGCCCTTCCCCCCACTACTCTGTTGGCTGAGCTGGCGCTTCCTCCACATTCCTGAAATGCCCACTGGATGACAGGCCCAGGCCCAGCCCTTAAAATGATACTGCAATCTCATTGGCCTGAGTTTGTCAATGGGGAAGGAGAGGCCACCACATCTGGGGCGCGAGCCAGAAGCCTCACGTGTGATCTCGGTTCCAGCCACATTTTTCAAAAGATAGGAGGGGCCTCTCCCCGCCCCTGTGCCCAAATAGGAGAAAAGCCAATCGCGCAAATAAGAGCCGCCCCAGCCACTGCTCTCCTCGCCGGAACGACCCTATGTGGCCCAGAACACAAGACCTGCCCCAGTCAGAAGCTGAACACAAGACGGTGCGAGGGCTAACGCTCCGCAGCATTTAGTAAGGCCCGCTAAAAGCGTCATTTCACAGGTAGCTGACTGACTCGATTAACTCTTCCACAAAGCCAAGTTCTGGGGCTGACAGAGGCAACCAAGCGCTCGCTCCGTCAGAATTTGGTCCGAGATTATCGAGGCCAGGTTGGAACCACGGCGCCAACGGAGACGACACAGACACGCAAGGCTGCTCGCTCGCCTTCTGGCCGGGGCGAGACCGGGGTAACGCGGCAGCCGGTGCAGCGTTCGGAGGCGTTAGACACGTGTCCCGCCGTCACGTTACCCTCCCATGAGGAGCTTGCGTGCTCTCAGCCGCGGGCAGTGCCCAGTTCGCACACGAAATATGTTTCAGGCGTAGACGCTGCTTATACACGGGAGAGCAGGTTTGCCGGTGGCCCCGCGCGCGGCTAAGGTTTCACGCGCCTCCCACTCTTCCCCGAAGGCCCAGCCAACCGCCGCCCGCCCCGACCATTACTAGGGCGGCCGGCAACGACTACACGCGGTGATGGCATCGCTCCGCGCTACCTCAGAGCAGGGGCGGGGGAAGAGAGGAACCACGCGGGCTGAGCTGAAGTCGGAAGCTCTCCCGAAGGCACCTTTTTAGCAAGGTCGTTTAAAAGGGCCGGCGCGGAAGGTCACATTCCGCCCGTGCAAGGTCACCCCGGCTCTTCCCACCACCACCACCAAGTTCCTCCACTCGGCCAACTTTTTCCTAGGGCTGCGCGGCCTGCTTGGAACTCGGACGCAGGCCTGCCCGCCAACGGCCGTGCATGGAAGCCAGGCCCACGCGCGTGCCGAGGAGGGACGTTGGTGGCGGTTGGCGGTTGTTCGTTCTCGTGCCCCCCCCTCCGCCCGTCAACGCCCAGAGAAGCCGGCGAAACTCAACGCGTCACTTCAATGTCCGCCGTATCCCTCCCTCTCCGTCGGGCCAGCCCCGCACTGTCCCTCCTTCCCGTCACACACTCATCCACACATCGAGCTGCGCTCTGAATGGAGCAGCCGCCATGCCCTTCCCCTTTGCTGGCCATCAGCCTCGTTCACTTCCCGCCCAGCGGAGCCGGCATCGCGGCAGTCCTCTCGCCAGTGCATGTGCGCCACCAGTCGGGCATGTTCGCTCCCCCCTCCCCTCTCGCCACTAACCCATCCATGTTGCTTCTCTCCCGCGCCCGGCCGCCCTCCAGCAGAGCGGACCTTCCCCTTTTTCGCCACCACTCCGGTCGGCCCCTCTGGCTCCCTTCCTTCTCCCCTCGCGAGCAACTAACCTGGGGATGGTGCGGAGATCGCCGGACCCATTGGTTTGGTGCGGCTCCTGCGGCGAGGGCTGTTGCCAGGCGAACCACACCTCCAGTAGCTTCTCAGTCCCTTCGAAGAAGTGTGCACCGTTCTCCTCCATCATGGTGAGACAACTCCGCAAAAACCAACAACCACAGAAATTAAAACGACAGACACCCCCGACCAAACTGCTGCTGCTGCCACCGCCGCCCTCCTCTTCACCTACACACCGGCCAAGGCTGGTACTGCTTCTGTTCCGGGCCGCGGCGCCTTCACCGGGTCTCAGCCCGTCCCGAACAGGTTTCACCTTTGACGGGGTAGTAATCTTATATTAGGCTATAAGAGAAATATATATATAGATATATATACCAGAGAGCGGTTGCGGGAAAGGTGGCGGGTTGTTACACAGTCCTTTGGGGTAGGGGAAGGAGGGAGATGGAAGGAGAGAAGTGCGGAGTAGGCAGGCGTGCAGGCGATGCGGTTCGGTTCCTTGTAGTCCGTGTGTTCCCCTGTTACAGAGAAAAGCACAGAGCGAGCGCTAGCTAATGTCGCCGGCCATACTGTGGAAGCGAAGAGGAATGAAGCACGCAGCAGCTTTTATATGCGCACAGGTATTCGGGTCCCTTCCTCCGCAGCGCCACCATTGGGTGCTTGCTGGTTAGTCCCGCCCATCTCCTTCACCGATAGGACGCTCCAAGATGTCTGTCAGGCGACACGGGCTCGCCCCGTGCTACTGACGGTTCCAGCCTGTGCGCCCGAAGGCGAAGCGGACGGAGGCAACGTCCCCGGCTGGCACTCGCGGGAGCCAGTGGGCGAAAGAGGGAGAGAATAGCTGCAGAAAGAATACAAAGAAACCGCACACAGCTGCGTAGCAACAGAAAATATGTTTGTGGTTAGAAGAGTGGGGGTTGGGGTTCTGTTCAGGAGAGAAGGTATAAAGGTACACTGGAAAGCTGACATTTGTTTTAATGTGCATTTTGGACTACACTTAAATCATGAGTGCCTGGGGCATGTTGCTGGGACCTTCTGAAATATGGCTCTTTCAGTACAAGCTACAGGTGGAAAACAGCAATGTGTGACAGACTCAATATATTTGTGACAAATGGAAAGTATAGGGTGTTGCCTAATATATAGAACCTTGTGTATAAAATATACTATTGACCTCTCTGGGAATTATCTCTGAGTAAACATGCATAGGACTGGACTGCACCTGTAACTCAGGAACAGGAAAGCTGTGGGAAACCCCCTTGTTCACTGAAGCAGCTGTTCAATGATTTTGTCCTCCGCAACCAGATTAACCAGCCATTTACAATGATGTATTTCTACCAAACCCACTGGGATTCCACCAACAATAAGCAAATCTTCCCCAGTTTAATAGTATATAAGGGCATTACTGCACAGTCAGTCAAAGCATAATTCAACATAATTCAATGCACTCTGATCATGCTTCCATTTAGGTATATCCTACTGTGTTCAATGTGCATACTCCCTAGTAAGTATGTTTAAGATTGCAGTTTTATGTTTAACTTCAAGTTCTTTTCAATGCACAATAATCCATGAATCTGCACACGACTTGGAAGAGCATAGTTATGCTGTGTGACAGTGGTCCTTAACCTTTTTTGGGTTACAGACTCACTTGAGAATCTGATGAAAGCTACAGACCCACTTCCCAGGAAAAATGCAAATATGTGCCATTTTTTTGCATGCAGTTGATTTTATTGCATGGGTGTGTTTTGCATCCATAGGCCCTAGGGCGAGAGGGAGAACTTACAGTTTCACATAAAGATAGAGAATCTACTGAGAGCTGATGGACAAGCTTCAGTGACATACAGTTACAATCTTATATTAACCCAGCCATGGCCAAACTTGGCCCTCCAGCTGTTTGGGACTACAATTCCCATCATCCCTGACCACTGGTCTTGTTAGCTAGGGAAGATGGGAGTTTTCCCAAAATAGCTGGAGGGCCAAGTTTGGTCATGCCTGTATTTGGCAGTAAGCTTTACAGTAGGGCTTATGAGTAAGCAAGCATAGAATTATACAGTGTATTGATAAATAAAAGGGGGGAGGTAGTTGGTTGAGAATTCTTGCATTGGGATTTTCCACAGGGCTGCCTCAAGACAGTTTCCTGCCTGAGGCAAAGGACAAGATGATGTCTCCACCATTCCATGTACAGAAGCTAATTGGAATAGTGTCTTCCACTGCACCTGAGAGTACCAGGCTAGTTAGGGGAGTGTGGCACATAGAGCTCTGCCTTTAACAGAAGAGTACAGCTGTGGGATTCAGGAGTAGAAGCTAGAGGACTACCACTGCTGCCCCACAACATATTGCAACCTGAGGCAGTTAACCTCATTCTGCCTAATGGTAGGGCTATCCCTGGGCATCCAAAATATATTTATTTTAAAATTATAACAAATGAAAGTTTATGAAAGTTCCCGAAAGTGTGGAAAGGGGAAGATAAGCATTCTGCTGCTAATTTCATCACAGGAAATACCCAATAGCCGCCACTGAAACTTGTAACTGCATCCCACACATTAATCACAATGGCAATTAATCCACTGCCTTGAGCTATTGTATTTCCCCAAATGAGACTGTGTGAATTAATTTATCTAAAATTAAGCTACTTTCACATCTGAACAGTGTATGTGTAAGGGGCAGGCAAACAACACAAGCTTATAGGGAGGCTTTTGCATCTGATAAAATATATTTTAATTCAGGGGATATTGTGACAGAGCACACAAGATTTCCTTGGAAAAAGCGTGAACAAATGGTTACTTCTGATCTGAAAGCAGAAGACAGCAGAATTGTGGGTCATGATACAGTATTTGTTTTCTAAATTAAGATTGCTATCCTATGATGAATTAGTGGAGGATAAAAGTACCTCAGGAAAAGCTTAACATGTTTTGTATGTGAGAGGGAAAAATAAAAAAGTAAAAAGATGTGTTGAGGTTAGAAGTGAAAATGTATCAATGGGAATTAAAAGTAGACGTGTGTACAAGAAACCTACTGAAACTCTGAATAATTTTACTCAGTAAGGCTCTGATTTCATACCTCAGTGTTAATGCCTACTTCAGATCTAATGGAAGACCATGGTTCGTTCATCACTGTGTGAGTAAACTATGACAAACACTGGGCTTTAGCATTTCCTCTCCTCTGCTTCCCTCTTTTGTAGGCAGGGGGAGATGAAGATGGGGTCACACAGTGTAATTTGCCCCAGGTGCTGCACTTCCCCTAGGGACAGCCCTGTGTTCATATGGGTGGTGGGGAAACTGGTGGCTGAATTAGTTTCCCAAAGAAAATCTTTGCCAAAGAGATCGTTCCTCTGTAGTTGTGTGCCCAACCATCATGTAGGCTGGTATTAATATCATGCTTTGATTATATCCAAGTAAAAAGTTCAGGAGCATTGGTGCTGAGATCTGCAAAAGATCAAAAACTTGAACAACTTGCATTTCATAGCTTCACCCTTGGTAAATATTGTTAAGCAATACAGTACAACAGTGCCCTTCCCTGTAATGTTTTTACATTCAACGCTGGATTTTAGCTGAATAAACAACAATAACAGGTATGCTGGTAGAAAGCCAGCAAGGGACTAGCCAGTGTATTGTACAGAATATCACACAATTTCTGCTTGGTTTTAAAGGAAAGCATTGATATAGTGGGCCTAGTTGAAATCAGATGGAGAGAACCTGTGCAGTAGGAGAACTAGTGCAAAACAGCTATCTCTTGATGTAAACTACGGGAAGGTCAGTAGGAGGGTGTACTGGAGGTGGTGTTGCTCTGCATGCCAAAGGACACAGAGTCCAGCAAGCAAAAACTTATAAAAGGGGTAGACTCCACCACAAAATTGCTGTGGGTGGCAATACCAAGGCATCAATATAAATTTAGTACTGAGTACATGCTATCACTGAGATGCGGGTGGTGCTGTGGGTTAAACCACAGAGCCTAGGACTTGTCGATCAGAAGGTTGGCGGTTTGAATCCCCGCGACAGGGTGAGCTCCTGTCGCTCCGTCCCAGCTCCTGCCCACCTAGCAGATTGAAAGCATGTCAAAGTGCAAGTAGATAAATAGGTACCGCTCTGGCAGGAAGGTAAATGGCGTTTCCATGCGCTGCTCTGGTTCGCCAGAAGCGGCTTAGTCATGCTGGCCACATGACCCAGAAGCTGTACACCGGCTCCCTCATCCAATAAAGCGAGATGAACGCCACAACCCCAGAGTCGGCCACAACTGGACCTAATGGTCAGGGGTCCCTTTACCTTTTACATGCTATCACACCATGACCAAAATGCTCAGTGTGATCTTGAGATGGAGACAGAAACCAAGGAGGCATGCAAAGAAGGAAATGTAATGGGTGACTTCAATTGGGTAAATGAATGCTCCAGTCACGATAGAAAATAAGCCTTCCTTTATAAAATGTAAGTCTTATCCAAATGAGGAGAACAAAAAGGTACAGAAACTTTGGCAAAATAAATGCAAGCAGACTACAAGAGAACATTTCATATTGCATTTTTTTTTAAAGACCAACAATAATACATTTAAAAAACATGTTAGAACCAGCAGACTAGCTGGAGAGATGTTTGGTCCTTTGGATGACAAATGAGTCAAAGGTGTACTAAAGGAGGAAAAGGAGATTGCAGAGAAGCTGTAGTGCTGATCCCTGCGCCTGAACTGAGTCTGAAGAGGCAAATGGTGGTGACAAGAATTGACGTTCTAGGCCTTGATGACAAACTAAAAATGAAGACATCACATCCAGGAGGTAGCATCTACTTGAGAGCCCTTTAAAAACTTGAATTTAAATAACTGATCTTCTAACAAAAAAAAGTAACATCTGTGAGATCAGCGTGCATACCTGAGGACCAGAAAGTGGTCAATATATAATCAACTTTTAAAAAGGGATCCAGAAAGTATATATGAAATTAGTTTTCAAGTATCCAACCTATAATGAAAACTATTATTAAAATTAGAATTACCAAGCATAAAAGACCAAATTTGGCTGAAGCAAAATTGGTATGGCTCCTGCAAATTTAAGTCATATATAACTAACCTTTTAGAGTTCAGAGTGTCCATATGCATATGACTAGGGGTGATCAACAGATAACATAAACATGGCCATTTATCAAAAAGCTTTTGATAAAGTCCCTTAAGGGACTGAAAATAAAACTGCCAATCATAATGGTGTTATATAAATTGATGGTGTGACCAGATTATAGTACGAACATTTCTGGTAGTCATACATCAAAAATACTATCTTAGAGCTGGAAAAGGTGTTGAAAAAGGCAACCAAAATTATAGAAAGGCAGGACCAATTCCCATATAAGGAAAGGTTACAACATTTGGGGCTTTTTAGGTTAGAAACAGTGCATAAAATTATGCATGGTGTGGATAAAGTGGATAGAGAGGCTTTCTCCCCTTCCCATAATATTAGAACCCAAAGTCATCTACACAGCACATAAACTATTGAATTTTATCCCACAAGATTTAACATTGGCCACCAACTTGCACAAACATAAAAAGAATAAGACAAACTATTGGAGGATAAGGCTATCAAGGCTGCCAGTCATTATAGTTGTACACTGCCTCTAATATTGGAGGTGATATGTGACTGAATACCAGTTGCTGGAAAACACAAATGTGGAAAATGCTATTGTGCTTGTATTGTGTTTGTGGGCTTCCCATAGGCATCTGCTTGGCTCATGTGAGAA
This sequence comes from Podarcis vaucheri, assembly GCF_965113315.1. Taxonomy (NCBI): domain Eukaryota; kingdom Metazoa; phylum Chordata; class Lepidosauria; order Squamata; family Lacertidae; genus Podarcis; species Podarcis vaucheri. Next base: position 73,638,990 of record NC_138761.1, read on the forward strand.
CAGTGTAGTAAACTATTTGTTTATGGTTTGATCCAGCAGGGCTCCACTTGTTATTAGAGGTTCCACAATGCTCTTTCTTATCCTTCACCCTATTTAACACCTTAATGAAGCTACTGTGGGAGGTTATATGGATATTTCAGATGCAGCATAATCAGTATGTTGATGACACCCAACCCTGTCTCTCATTTTCAGCTGAACCAAGGGAGGCAGTTGAAACAGTGAACTGTTCATTGTTGAGAAGGACTGGATGCTGTACAAGAAGCTGAAACTTAATTCACAGAGTACAGAAGCAGCGTTGGCAGGTGGACTAACATGACTAATATCCTCTCAATTCTTTTGTCCAAGTTGTTTATAAAGACATTGAACAACAATGGGCCCAGGACAGAACCCCGCTTGTCACTTTTTACCAGAATGAGAAGAAACCATTAATGAGTACAGTACTTTTGGGTTCGGTCAGTCAGCCAGTTACTTCATTCAGGCCACCTTTTACCAGCTTCCTCGCAAGAATATCACGGGGTGTGTGTATTTGTCCAAAGCCTTACTGAAATCAAGATACACTGTGTCCACAGCATTCCCCTGATCCACCAAGACTGTACAGTAACTCCATTAAAAAAAAAAGAAATGAGATTTGCCTGGCATGACTTGTTTTTAAGGTACAAATGAAATGAAAGGGAAAACACAGCTTTTGTGATATGGTAGTCTGCACATCTGTAAGTTTACATTATCTGAAGAAGAGAAAGACCTTGCAGAGCAAGCGCAGACCTGCATGTAAACTGTATGAGTCATTTAACAATGCCTTTTGAATGCTGATGGTTACTCGAAATACATTAGGAAGAGGTGGAGGCAAACCAATAGGTGCCAAATCAATTTTATCTTTGTAAGCAAAGTGTTCCTCTACGTCAAGTTTCGAAGTCTCTAGGCTTCATGTTCAAGAGACATTAAACTCAACGCCAGCTTGAAAACTGCTCTACCCTATCTCCACCCCCTTCCGCGTCCTAAGGTAGTCCCTGGTCGGTGAGGCATATTGTACGCGTTGCCTGTGGGGCAGCGTCTTCCCGCTCTAGCGCCTGGGAACGTGCACCTGCTGCCTTTTCTTTTAATTATTAATCTGAGGGCAGAAGAGCTTTGCCGGCGCTCTGCCGCTCCTCCGTTCATAGAACATGAGACGCTCCAGGAAAGCAGCGCTGCGCAATGTCAAGCGAGCGAGCCGAAGGAGGCGGGAGTGGGAGCCAGCGAGAGGCGCGTGAGCAGAGCCATTGTCAATATGCTAGCGAAGGGGGGAAGGGCGAGAAACGCGAAGGCTTGGGAAGAGCTGCGGGACGACGACGACGCGGAGATCTGCCCAAGCGGCAGCCTTTCTCCATCAACTCTCAGACTTGAGGCTCCGCCTTTCAATTGATTGACAAAAAGGCCAGCGTTTCAGATTCAGCGTTTGGGCGGGCTCAATGGTGAAGGGCGAAAAGGCGGGACGAAGTCTAGCCAACGGTGACGAATGTAAGAGCGAAGGGCGGGGATACAACCTGAATGACAGCTCAGGAGATAAACAAGCTCCAGCGCGAGACCCTCAATCGACCGACCTCGGCCGTACCCCGTTCCCCGCCTCGCCGCTTAAGAGTGTGACTGCGAGTCATTGTTCTGCAGGCGGATAAACGAAGCAAAGAGACTCCGCTGTCTCCCTTCTAAGCAACCGCCTGACTCTCCCGCCACTGCCCGGCAACGTGAAGACTCAGCAACTTCCCACCACCCGCTCAGCAATAACCGGGGAGCGGGTTGCAATGCGCAGGCGCACACAGGCTTCGGTGCTGCAAGCGACGCCGGGAACTGTAGTCTCCGCTTCCTCAACCTTCCCCAGACGCCTTTGAGCTCGCGCTTCCTCCGATACTACCAAGCCCAGAATCCCTTGCGGCCCTAACTATTGGAAGCCCTAGTTGAAGCGGGTGGCGGCGGAGCGGACTCCCCCCCCCCAAAAAAAAACCCAAAACAAGGAAATGGTGCCCAGTGCGGTGGCTTCGTGCCCCTGACGCTCGCGCGGCCGCTGGTCCCGCCGCCTCATCCCGCCCTCCCTGCGGCCGCCCCTTCCATGGGTGAGAGACATGGACTACGAGTTCAAATCCAAGCTGGCGGCCGAGCGCGAGCGGGTGGAGGATCTGTTCGAGTACGAGGGGTGCAAAGTCGGCAGAGGCACCTACGGGCACGTCTTCAAAGCGCGGCGCAAGGACGGGTAAGAGGGAACCGTGCTCCTTCGAGAAGGGCGGGGGGGGGGGGTCGGGGAGAGAGGGGGGGGGAGCCGGCCGGGCGGGAGCCGAGGAAGCGCGGATTGCCAGGAGGCGCCGGCGAGGTCGGCTGAACTTTGAAGCCCCGCCGCTTTCCGCGATTGCTGTCACAGCGGCGGCGGCGGGTTTTATTTCTCGAGCCCCAACCCCGCCCGCTAGAGGCGGCTGAGGGCGGGAACAAACTTTGTCCCGCGCTGGCGAAGCCCTCCTTCCGCTCCTCGTGCCTTTGGGGTGTGAAGGAGGCTCGGGGTCGAACGGGATCCAGGAAGAGACGCGCTCTCCCCTCGTTTGTTTTGTAGGGTCCAGCCCAAACCGCGCTTTCTCTGCATGAAGCAGGACTAAAACTATCCTCTCAAGTCTCAGCCGTTCAAAGCCTAGGATTTAAATGCTTGACCTGATTTGAGTAAGCAACAAAATTTCCCTCTTTCTCGGTCGGAAGCACTGGGAATGTTTGGAGCTTGAGATAGTATCCTGGTCACAGAGCTAAGAAAACGGTCTTTGTTGGGTTAATAGGTCTTAATATCATACTTTGATTTTATCTGATCTACATTTGAGGGGGAGAGCCCCCCAAATTCATATTAGCTGCTCGGAATAAAAGGGTTTTTGCTGTTAGTGCACAAATTACTTGCTTGAGAAAAAATTCTTTTTACTACTTGTCCTACAAGTACATCTCATGTGACACAGGTATTACCTGTTTGGATAATAATAATCTGCACTGTCTTGTGTAGGCATATATCTGGATAGAGAGGAGTCTGATGCTTTGTAGATGTTTTGACTAGATAGTTTTTGGAACTCCTCTGGATCGAAAAGTCTATTCAGTATTATAACGGTATTCTATATATGTGTATCTAGGATTGGTTAATGTATGAAAACAAAGAGCAAAGTATACTCCCATGTTTAAATTTCTGATCTATATTTTTGTAATGCTATATATACAGGCTGATGATGTAAAATCCCTTGAGTACTGAAAGTGGTTTTATGTTTATATAGTGTCAATGGTCTCCACCATGAAAAAGAAATCAAGGCCTTTTGTAACTATTCTGCTTTGGCAAATCAGGTATTTTGATTACAGTATGTACAAATGCTTAAAAATCTGGATGCACAAAACCCAGTTTCTGGTAAGTCTGCAGTCCTGTGTATTTACCCTTACTTGGAATAAACTCCATGAAACAGTAGGGTTTGCTTCTGAGTAAATATGTACGGGATTGGACTGCTTGTCTCATTGAGTGTACAAATCCTTAATTCACAACATTTAGTAGCTCTCTTCTGCAGACATTCAATATTAATTTCATGCTAACTGATAGAAATGATAGCAAAAATCACAGTAGGTAGAGACATTCCCATGTAATACATTGATAGATCAACATAGCTATGTGTGTGTTGTCTTTTCAACTTGGTAGTTTTCTTTTACAGTGGGAGCCATGTGGATAAATGTATAAGCCTGCAGTTTCAGTTATGTTATTGACAAAGTTAATCACAGTAGTCTTCCAACACAAGTCATGAGATGAGACCCTTCTATTTATTATGCAGTAGGGAAAAGGGAAACACAACTTTAGGATTAACAGCTTTTCCAGTAGGGAGAGGGAGAACCAATATTTGCTCCAATACCTCTACATTTCGTTCTGAAGCATGGGCAGATTTTAGAGGCATCAAAATACTAGGCCCAGAAAAAGCAATATTGAGACAAAAAAAATCACAAAACAGTTTTACTGCTTTTCAGCAAATATTATATTAATATATTGACAGTTATTTATTTTGCTATTTTTATATTCCACTTGTCCTTTTGAATGCTCAGAAGCCGCATGCATGTGGTTTTCAATAGTTTCCCACCAGGTGTTGCTCAGGTCCACACATGCCAAAGATTCAAGCAAAATATATGATTAGACAACCTCCGTCCACCAACTTTGTTATCAAGAGATCAGGTGTGATCACAAATTTTGAGTTGTGCTTTCCTTCCCTCACTAACAAAACAAAACAAAACAAAACAAAAAATAAACTGACTAACAGTGCCATGGAATTAAATGAGACTTACTGTCCAATCCCAACTCAAGTGTAGTACTTATTCCTAAATGTGTGGGGTTAGAATTGCAGCCTTAAACTGCCTTAGCATGATCTATTAAAACTTGGGTTTTTTCTTTTACTTTGATGCAGCTGCAATAGCTGTGATACTTACAACTGGCCGGGCGGAAATTAATAGCATCTTCCTGCATCTCTTTGGAGTAAATAAACAAAAAGAACTTAAATTGTTTAAGATAATATTTTTCTCAAACATTTCCCGTTATGACCATTTATATGAAGGAATTAGCAGCTCAACACACTTGTTTTCCTGGATTGTGTTTGGTCAACCAAATGAATAGCAGCACCAAACTACATATTTGTCTTATCATAGCTGCAGCAGTGCTGTTAGCCATGGTTACAGAGTTGAGTGTTACACATGACATTGACATAAGTCCAGTATCTCATGATTCTGCAGGATGACAGAATTCTGCTTCCTGGGAATGTATTTGAATTTGAAATAAAGTGAGTTCCCTGTCCTTATTCTTCAAAGATATTTAAAAGTGTGTTGCAAGGCCTGATGAAACCTTATTTAGCCACCTGTCTGGCTTCTCAGTTGTCCAGCGGTGGGAGGTGCAATTTTTTAAAATAGATCTTTCTGCCTCTCAGTGTCTAGGAGAATAGAATAAATGTGGCAGACTTGCATGATATATCATTTTTTGCTCAATTTGCATAGTATCAACAGACTTTAACACTTGGCTTTTCTTGATACACAATTCCTCTTTCAATGCAGGAGATACATTGTTCTAGCTTTATTAATGCACCTCCCTCTTTCAGCTTGGAGAGGCCAGCTTGGTGAGGCAGTACCACAAAGATACCCTCCTGATACTGGTTTCTCTGTCACTTACTGGGTTAGCAGTGGGAGGTCATGGCTGTGCAGACATACTGGTGGAACCAATCCAGCACTCGCTCTGATGTGCTCACAGAGCCTTGACCTCACTGTTGCTCTGCCCCTACAACACCTCTTGGTAAGCAGCAGCAATGCCCATATTGGAAACATCTCTCTGCAGTACCACCTTACTGCACTAGCTGCTCTTATATACAGGCTTGTGAGACCTGCTTCCGTCTTTCAGACTTGGAGGAAATGTGTGGTGGCCGCATTCAGGATACCTGTTCCAGTTTTAAAAGGGAAGGAGAAAGCTGCAATGCCTTTTGTAGGTGTGGAAAAAGCACCATGATGGCAGGGAAGGAGATATGAGAAGGGAGACTGTGGGAGGGGAAAATGGGGAGCCAGTGGGTGAGGGTGGAGAGGTGGGAGGAAGATTTAATCCACTACTTGCAAGAGTGATAAGAGGCCTGCTCTGGTTCTGATTTTGTCATGTTTGGATTCATGTCGATTTCAGGGAATTCCTAGGGAAAATTCCTTGAAGGTCATTGCTGGCTCTTAGTCAATATGCCAAACCAGTACAGAAGGCTTATTAACTTTGCTGCTGCAGTTTTTTCTGGAAGTTTATCACCTCACTTCTGTAATGGCTGTTTTTTCATGGAGCATCTGCTTGCCTATTGGCCAGTATAAATAGTTACAATGTAATGGTATTGAGATTGTTTGCAAGCCAGATGTTGTATATTATTTTCAAGGCACTATTGCACAAAACATCCATATTGAGATATAAGTTTTAACAAATTTGAAATGTTGCGCTGTGATAGTCTGAAATTCATTGAGCCTCTTATGTTGTGTCTTATAATTAAATTGGTTATTGCTGCCATGAAGGATACAGTTTGGGAAAGAGTAATGAATGCAAAAGATCTGATTAAACCTTTTTGCATTTATTTAAAACTTTCCGTGTATAAAAATGCTTGCAAAATTTATTGCACCTTAAAACAGTTTTGTTGCCTGTATTGTAGTTTACCGGTACATTTATGATATAAATACAGTTATAAGCTGGTGGTTTTGGCTCTTGTGGGTGTAATGGTTGTATGTCCTTTGATTCAGTATTGGTGGAATAGGAGCAATGGAGCTGGCTACATACGTAGTTGCTTCTGTTACATTTAACTTGTGTACCACAATTTCAAATTTTATTTTTATTTACAGTACTTAGACTTTTAACCCCACCCCGAAAACTCAAGACAAGTAGAGAAACAAGTTATAAAAGTACTGTCAAAATAAACAAGTTGCTTCCCATTCCACTCTTCTATGCTACATCAAATGACTTCGCATCGTTAGTGTGTTCAGCTTCTAGAATGTAGAAGTGACCACTAAAAGCTAGTGATAGGGTGAATTTAGGTCAGAAAGCCTTGCCCCGTTATAGAGTGTTGAGATCCCTCTGAATTTGGGTCTAGCTAGTAATGGGATTTGTCTTTGTTCTGGCTACTCAGCTCTGCCTCCAGTCCTCCTGCTTTTCCCAGCAAAGTCCTTGCAATTGAGAAGCTTTAGAATTCATTTCTAATTAAGGACAAGGCCCACAAGCAGACTTTCCCACTCTCTTAGGATCCCTCTTTGCTGCTGGTTCCTCACTCTGCTTTTCTTGTGATGTTTTGGGAGGGGGAGGGGATACAGGGGAACCTGAAGATAAGAGAAGCTCATTTCTCCATGTTCCTTTATTCCTGAATGTTCTTGGGGGGGATGTGCACAAGGTTTCAGGAAAAGAAGAATGGATTTGGAATCAAGCAAAGGGGAGTTACCCAGTCACTACATAAAACTAGGGGGGCCAGATGAAAAAGAAGATAGGGTTCCTGTCATGGGCATAGCCAGGATTTATGTTGGAGGAGCAGGCTTTATGTTAGGGGGCCAGAACCTCAGTAAGTTATGTATTTTTACTGATTGATTTGGGAGAGCAGCTGCCCCCTGCCCCCCTTGGCTACACCCATAGCTCCTGTGTCTTTATAGAAAAGGTAATTGTAATTCCTCTTCTACATCTAAGTTGCAGGAGTTCTGTCTTCTGTAAAAAACAAAGGGGGCGGGGGCAACCTGGGTAACATGCTATGCTCTTGCTGTTTGAGGCTTCTCAGAGACCACAATGCGATATGCCTTAGGAAATGCATTCTTCCATATGAAATGTTTTTAGGTGTTGGTATTCATGTGTTCTTGGATTGTACCTAGGGTTCTGTTCAGATAAAGATCCCATTACCGCCATACTTTGTCTAGAAATAAGTAGAAACAGAGGGGAGCAATCCTGCAAACAGCTGGCAGGTCTTTCAGTTATTTTGGTTGGTTATTCATTCTTACCTGGGAGAAAGTGGAAATAAAAACAATGAGGCTTACTTCAGAGTAGATGCTATCAGATTGTCATGTTAATATCTCATTACTAATTTATATGGTTTAAAAACTTATTTTCATGAGTCAGTTACTGGGATACCAACATTTCTGAAACAGCTTTAAACATTCTAAATCTTAAGGAGGATATTCAGAGAGGGAAGAAACAACTACGTATGTGTTTATTTTTCTCTTAAGAATGGGGGAAGGAACAAAGGGTTGTGGAATGTTACTTTTACAGTACAATCCTGTATGCATGTCTACTCAGAAGTAAGTTCCATTGAGTTGAAGAAACTCACTCCCAAGCAAGTGTGTATAGTATAAAAAGGTAAAGGACCAGTGACAGTTAAGTCCAGTCGCAAACGACTCTGGGATTGCGGCGCTCATCTCACTTTACTGGCTGAGGGAGCCGACGTTTGTGTGCCGACAGTTTTTCCAGGTCATGTGGCCAGCATGACTAAGCCGCTTCTGGTGAAACCAGAGCAGCACACGGAAATGCCGTTTATGTTCACCTTCCTGCTGGAGCAGTACCTATTAATCTACTTGCATTTTGATGTACTTTTGAACTGCTAGGTTAGCAGGAGCCGGGACTGAGCAACGGGAGCTCACCCCGTCGCAGGGATTCGAACCGCCGACCTTCCGATTGGCAAGCCCTAGGCTCAGTGGTTTAGATCACAGCGCCACCTGCATATAGTAGCCTTCAAATGAATGGAGTCTTTTATAAATTAAATTAAAATGTTTGGAGGGGTAATTACTTTAGAAGTAAGTTTGATAAATTTATTGGAGTGTTAGAACACTTAATATTAAGACATATTTTTTCTTGGGATTTTAATACATTAAAAAAGGTGTAAAAAACCCGTTAAGAGTTCAATCCTATAATGTCTTCTCAGAAGTTAGATCCACTCAGTTCAGTGGAACTTTTTCCTTGGTAAGTGCTTATTTAGGATTATAAAAATGTCTACATAGAAGGCTGCATCATACTTACAAAGCTTGTGTTAAAATAAACTTAGCTTAAATCACTCTAGGTTAAATGGCTTTGATTTTAATTTTGTGACGCTGAATAGCTCTGTGTACCTCATTGTGTCTAAGCAAATTACACCTATTACGTATATGAGGTTTTGAGGTGTATCAGTTAAATAATTTAGAAAAAAAGACATCAACAAATACAAAGTTGCAAGAATGGCTCCTTGAAAAAAATACTTGTTTTTGAATAGAAAAAGCTGTGGCAAAGTTTTAGTGTGGGAATGTTATTGGTAGAAGGAGGCCTCTAGCCGTGTTGCCAGCTAAAACTCCATAGAAACCCAGCAGTGATGCATATTTATAGTTTGCCAATCACCATGGTACCAAGGCACTGCTATAGCTAAAATCCATTCTACCCATTCTTATAGATTGTTTCAGCATCCTTCTTAATCTTTCTGCAGATGAATCTTAAACAAATTGGGAGAATGCATTCAGTACTTAGTACATTTTCATGATTGTTGTTTGCCCACTTTATATTTTACAGATTCAATAAGTATCATGCAACAAATATTGTTATATCACACTTTTGTCAGCTATGAAATATTGCTTCTAAAACAGTTGCTTTGCTTGGATAGGTACACAAAGAAATAATTGCTATGGTAGTAGCTTTTCCCCCTGTAGTGAGTGATGGCATAGCCAGTGGCATATCTCTTTGATTTGGTCAGCTCTGTAGTAGCTAATCTTAGACCTGATTTATACATGAAATTGACCACAGTGAAAGCTCACAGTGAAAGCTCCCCAAACTCATGTAAGTTTCCCATGCTTGCTATATCTTAAAGAACTTGCAGGATATGTTGCCCCATTCACATGTAATATTAGCATGCCAACAATCAGGGTGTGCTATTGGCATGCTAATGTTGCACATGAATGGATGAGCACACTTTTTTTTGTATGTGAATTTAAATGTGGTGAAGCACACTGTGGTGAAGCACATGTAAGGCTTATCCAGATAAAAGCTTTTCATGTGACTCACATCCTACATGAATTTAGCTTTAGAGAGGGGTAAGAATAAAGAAAACCCAGTAGTGCTTATTTTAAAAACCTAAATAAACACACTCTTTTGGGAGTTGATGAATGCCTGAAGTGCCTGGTCAGACCAGTGGGCCGTCGGTGGTGCTTAGTGATTCTGAAAGACTGTTGGTTGTATTGATTAAATAACCTTTTTATTATAGTGCTAACCTTGCATGTTTGAATTCTGTGTTTGAAGTGATCTTGTCTTTCTAGGCTGCTGAGACAGCCAACTAAACTTGACCTTCCTAAGTCAGTACTTATAGTAAATCAAGAGCTTTGAGAGGCTGTTGAGGTGGGCTGCATCTGCAAGCTATTTAAACACGAATCTCGGTGATTGTCATTCTGATAGAAACATCCAGACTAGTAAGACAAGTCCGTCATCTATGAAAATTTAAATCTATTAGCTCCAGTTTAAGAGCTGCTACTTCATGTCAGGAATATTTTGATGATGATGAATAAAATTTATATACTGCCCTTCATCTGAAAATCACAGGGTGGTTTACAGTACGAAAGCACGAAATACATAACATAATGACGAAATAACAATAACCCCTTCCAGTTTAAAAGGCCATAGATTATTTAATCAGCCAAAGACTTGGGGGAAGAGGAATGTTTTCACCTGATGCCTTAAGATATTTAATGAAGGTGCCAGGTGAGCCTCCCTGGGGAAGAGCATTAATGCTTGCTACTCATCCTTACAGTAACCATAGCACCTCTCCCCAAAGCCATTCCTACCTGTCTGCAGTCTCTCTTCAAACTTTGTGTCCATTATGCACTTTGTCTTCTGCTCTTGAGCTTACTTTTCTATCACAGAGAATCTGTAACTCCTAGTGCCGTATCTTTGACTACTGGTTTCCTGGAAGTACAGACATGACTTTCTTGCTCTGCCAGGCATGAGAGTAAGTCACTATGAACTGGCTCACATGACTACCAGCTGTTCATTTCCCCCTGTACAACCTCTGGTGTGTACAGGATCATGTGGGCCAATCTTGGTAAAAAAAAAAAAATCTGACTGTTTACGTTGTGAGAAACCTACAATTATTTCTTTGGTAGATTCAGGAAGTTATTCTGCAGTCTCCATGTACAGCCTCTTTCACACTGAGGTTCCTCATGTGAAGATTGACTGGATTTGTAACTGTGAACAGGCCCTAAGTAAAACCTGACAAAACTTCAGATAGGCTCCCTTTGCTGTCCAGTATGAAAGGCTTCAGACAGTCCTGCTCACCTTGTTCGTTTCAAAGCATTTTCTTCCCATTATGAATACTTACCAGATTCAACCTGTGAGAAGGGACATCGTTTAATGACTTTCTAGCCTCTGTGGAGAGCATGCTTAGTGAGTCCCTTCCAAGCGTTATAACTTGACAAACATTTAATCAGTTATCAGTTTGCTGCATAACGTATTTCCCCTTTTTGCTTGCCAAAAATCATTAACAGTATAATGTTGATATATGCCGCATGATCTAAGCATGCTTAATTGTTTGAATAATTTTAAGTTTAATTGGTAGATCCTTGTGAGTTCAGTGAGCTTAAATGTAAATGTGCATAGGATTGCAGCTAAACTGAATAGTGTGTTTATGCCAAAAAAACCACATTTTTACTTGATTGTATTTTTTCATGTAAAGGTGCTTTATATCTATATGTATCAAACTGCTGAATGACTTTACCCTTCTGAGAAATTAAGTAATTTTTTTGAGGATGAAACTTAAAGGGCTTTCAGTATTTTGCACTTCTAGTACATTTTTGAAAAATTTAGTCAGAAGTAAAGATTTCCTATGCATAGGATTACACACTTTACTTAAAAAACTGAAATTGTGTTTCTGAAAGATGTATCCTTTATTGACCTTGTTTGTTGGTGTTCATGAACTGAAACAAAGGCAGTATTTTATCTCAGGTTTCACCTTGGATAAAATACATGAACAGCTGACCTAAAAAAGACTTGTTTGTTTCAAGTCTGAATCTGCTCCAAGCTGGATGTTTTATGATGAGTTTGCAAGCTTGTTCAATAACTTCAGTTCCAAAAAAAGTTCCAACTGTATTATAACGGAGTAAAATGTTGTGGTACATTAAGTTAATGAAAATATATTGCTTTAAAATATTAGAGGGAAAATATTCTTGGTACACATGACCCACAAAGTGGATCATTTTGAAAATGTATTCCCTTGACACCTTGACTGTAAAGCCTGACAAATTTCTTCATTTGCTTTGAGTCGTAAGAAGGGCAGATTGAGTATGCCCTGAAAACTCAGCTCTCCTTTGTCAGTCTATTTTAGGAATTAAAAGTTGCCTAGTGAAAACAAATTGCAGGCTAGAAATTCTGTACACTGGGAGAAGAGGTTCTCTCACTCAGTGGCCTTCTGTGTTTCTGATGCATACTGAGCAGCAGAGATGGAGGCAGGCTTGAGGCCCCAGGCACTTACCTCCCTGGGAATGGATGGGGACTAGTGGTGAAAGAGAGTTGAGGTGAGGGGCTAGTGATGGTGGCACAGCGGTAAGGATGTACAGCCAATTCCAGCTACCCAGTGTCAGATGCAAAGCAGCTGCCACTCACTTTCTTCTCAATAGCAAGGTCCTTTGTGGGTCCAACTAAGCATGGAGTGGGGGTTCCTGAGCTTCTTGGGCCATCCACTCTGGAAATACACCTGGAGAGTAACCTTTTTTGTCTTGGTATGGTATTAGGAGACAGAAGTGGTGGCAGCTGGAGCCAAAAGGATTTTCATCATGATCCCTAAGCACCAGAGACACGCTTTGTACTCAGCAAAGGTATCAAAGAGTCAGGAGTAATAACAGCTAGAGGCTTTTCAGCTGGCCAGTTTTCTTCCTCTGCAGCACTGAAGAGAGTGTTTGGCTAGGGATGGGACAATGCTGTCTTACTGGGTGCTGAGGAGATCCCAACAGAGGGAACAAGTATGAGAAAGAATGCCACCCTCACTGCTTGTGGTGTGGCTTGGTTTACCATCACCATCTCTTTGCTGTGCTGCTGTCTGATGATTTAAAAATGGGAGAGGCATGTGCACAGATGGAAGAAACAAACCACAGCAGTAGTGGCAGTAGAGCAACTCTGCACTGGTGAAAAATGGGGACCAAGAAGGAAGGAGAAAGGAAAACTTTATCCATGTGACCAGATGGGCGGGGTATAAATAATAAATTGTTGTTGTTGTTTGCTATTATAGCACACAACCAAATGACCTGGTGAAGGAGGAACAGAGCAATCTGTTTCTCCTTCACCCAGCCCAGTTACTATCCTGAATAGAAAAAAGAATAGAATAGCTTTTAAGGCGCTGCAAGGATCTTTGCTACAACACTTACACAGCTACTCTGCTGGAAATTGTTGCTGTAAGCACTCCTTGTGATTGAGCTAGCCTTGGGTTTGCTTTTTGTACACACTATACCTTTAAAGCACATTCAAAGCACATTGCCCCACAAAGAACCCTGGAAACTGTAGTTTATCCCTCACAAAGTTATAGTTCCCAGCACCCTTAACAAACTATAGTGCTCAGAACGCTTTAAAAGTGGAAAAATGTCTTTGAATATTCTTGGTGTGTATGCCCCCCTCATAGAATTGTAGAGTTAGATAGGACTGTGAGGGTCATCTAGTCCAACCACCTGCAAGAAGCTCAATGCTTTCTTGTATGTTCTTTATTCAGTCACAGAGCTTATTCCCCACCCCTCGCCCCCAAATGAAATGGCAAAATACACATGAATTATGGTATGAGTCTCATTCATGTATAACTTCCTGCTGGTTGTGTTCTTCACAAAGAGCTTGTTTCCATAGGCACCAGTTTTTTTCTTGTATTAATCAGTTTTACATAAGATCAGATGTGTATAGTGACTTTCTTCCTTACTGCATTAACAACATTCACAAGTGATATATTACAGACTGCAAGGTGCTGTTGCTGTCAAATGTGAAAGCATTTTTAATAAATGGAAGAAAATTAACATAAATTGAATATAAACTGTCACTGAAAGGGGAAAACATATGAAACCTAACTTACAGTGATTGAAACCAAAACTGAAAACTGGAACAGATAAAGTGATGTTTGTATTTCAGATAATGTGCTTAGCACTATCAAGAAGTTCCACAACAAAGATTTGTAATCAGGTGTAAGAATTTATAACATTTGTTTACTTAGTGCTGTGAGACTTATTTCCTTTATCTAGTTGTTTTCAAGCAGTGTTTTTATATCATGCTTTTATGCAGGATGTAGGATGGCCTTGGGAAGAAAAGCAGGATGTAGTTCAGGATACTAGTGTGTATAGATTATTAGGCCATGGTTTAATGGTGTTATTGCTACTTCTCTGGCAAGTACTGTAAATTAAAGAAAAAATGGTCATACAACATTTAATGAGCATCAGTCCTGCTGCTGCCTCAGATTGAGTTTAATTACTGTGTGATACTCAGTTGCATACCACCTCACAGCAGTGCCTCATCTTTTATTTTCTTACTGCGTATGGCTGCTCAGAGCTACAGTGCATGTCTTCCATGTTTGGTTTCCCTTTAAGGGTAGGAAAAAAATTAAAATGCATAATCATTTCAGTTACATGGTATAAGTGTAATTGAACTGTAGCATTGTGTGGCGGGGAGATGGTGTTATATTTCTTTTGGAAAGACTTAAGGCACAATCCTGTACTCAATACCTATCAGTTGAGAGACCATAGGATTTGGCTGAATCACCCTTACATAGGCAGAATGCACGATGAATCACCATCTTTAGCTATACTGTCAGAACATTGTGTTTGCAGCCCATTCTGACAGCCAAGAAACACTGGTAGAAAGGCTGAAATAACATAGAGTCATGGGTAGCCCAGGGGAGAAACATAGGCTGTCACCTATACCTGTTTATTTCATAGTTAGAGCCCCAGTGGTGTGGGGCAATATTTCTCTTGCCATGCATGTTTAGTTCACAAGGTGAACTTTAGTTTTGGGAAATGGGATACTTTGTACTAAATAGCTTGTCTCCAGAACATTTCTAGGTTCTTCAGGACATTGTTAACACTTCTCTGCACTAAGCAGGGATGGGGGACTTGTGGCCCTCCAGATGTTGTTGGACTGTAACTCCCATCATTCTCAGCCAGCATGGCCAATAGTCTGAGACAATGAGAGTTCTAGTCCAGAAACATCTGGAGGGCCTCAGGTTCCCCACCCCCTTTCTTGGAAGATCACAGAACGACCAGCAGCTACATACATAGTGCTTCAGTATAGCCCTACTAAGCAGAAACATGCTCATGGTCACCACAGTCTCCCCCCTCCCCTCTCGCCATCCAGGTGGTGCAGAGGGAAGCCTTGAGGCATCAGTTTTGATTGAGCACTAAGGTAGCACCACTTGCCCTCCCCTTTTCACACACTCTGAAATACATAACATGCAATGTGCATCCAGGTCCACAAACTATGTTTTCTGTCTGTTGACTGTTATTGGTGCTGTCTGCCCTAACAGAGACTGCTTTGCAACAGGTATAGGCACTGCTTTTTCTGGGGGTACGCAGGGGTACACATACCCCTAAACATTTTGTGAATCTAAGTTTGGCCTACATTGAAGGGCAGTATTTCAATAAGAGTAGGAAAATGAGAGTACCGCTGAACATTTTTTAAAGAAAAAAAGCACTGGGTATTGGATCCTGTTCAACACCCCTTTCCATGCTGAGAACATGGGAGACCCATCCCATGATGAGCAGCGGTGCCCAGCACGCTCCTGGTTGTTTCTCTTTGTGGTTGTTAATCTGCTTGCTCCAGGCAGACTACTGTACCCGTGCAAGCTTCATGGCAGAGAGTTATGCAGCAGATGAGTATGTTCCTATCTTAGAGCTAGTTCCATGTGGGATACTGCACCTGTTATTCTGCTGTCTGTTGAACAGCTATCTGAGACACAGGAACCCTATTATCCATGATGCTGTTCAAGAAAGACTATGATTTTGCCCTTCTTGTTTTTGTTGTTGTGGAGTGGTAAATAAGAATTCCTTTCCCACACATTACTTGAATTGGCTTCAGGATTGCACTCTCTCAGGAAGATGGGAGGAGCTTCATGGGCAAAAGGGAATTGGCTTCTCCCCTCTCTCTCTGCTTACTCATACCACTTTGATAGGTGAATAGGGCCACCCACCAGCAAATCGCCTGATGACAGATGACTCACCTTTGAGTGACTCACCTGGGAGTGTGTCCCTGTTGATAGGGGTTAGAATAGAATTGTAGAGTTGAAAGGGACCTTGATGATCATCTAGTCCAACCCTCTGTAATGCAGGAATCTCAAAACGTGGTCTCCCATCCAGTTTGAAACCATACCAGATCCTGCTTGGCTTTGCAAATGTGTTAGGAGTTTTATTGCTGTACCACTATTTCATTGCCTCCCTCTATGTGTGGGCAGTTTATGGGCTTCATTGGCAGTACAAGTCTTGGCTACTTGGTACTGGCAGAGTTTTCAGGTATTCTATATGCTTGTCTGTTGTTGTTTTTTACACCATTTTGGGATTTTCTGTTTGTATTTTTCTCCCCTTTGCTGAGTGATCATTGGAGATGGCAGCTGTTTACCTATGTAAATTGGCATAGCCCCCTAATGGGGGGGGGGGTAAGTTCTGTTATGAAGTTTTATAGCACAGTAGGAGCAATTATAATACATACAGACCTTCCACTGGTCTCTTTGTTTGCTTCTAATTGATTTGAGCAGATTTTTCTAATTAATGCTTGAATAAATATTTCAGAAATTATTCTTAATTTTGATGGTAACCTGTCTTCAAAAACTGCATTAATTTTACTTTTAATGTGGTGTTTCAGGAGTTTTAAAGTGTAATACTTTTCTTCAGAAAGGCTGGGAAACAAGTGTGATTGCATTTATCCGAGAACTTGAAGAAACATTTCAGACTCCTAGGTGACAGCCTCGCTTGCAAATAGCCATTCATTTTTACAGTTGTTCTGCAGTATATAGTGCAAACAGTGCTGTTTTGGAAAATGTTTAAGTGGCAATTTATTTTTTGCCACCTGTACCTGGAATTCTGATTTTTTAAAATACTTAGTATAAACTTCTGATTCAGGTCAGTTTCTGAACTACTGATGTCCGAAAGGCTTCTCCTTATCATGAATGATATTGTGATCACTGCTGCATCCATGCAAATATTTCAACTGTTTATTGGTTCCTTATAGTACTGTTTCTATGTTTTTGTTGATAACTTTTGAATATACATTTGTTCTTAAGTGTTTTCCCACAATAATTTGTTCTCTCTTCTCACCCTCCCCTTGAGGCAGGAGGAATGGGATTTTCTTCTATGTCAAACTGGCTGGTGGTCCTGTACTGTGTGGGACATAGCTAGCTTGCTATAAATGGAGAGGATTTTGAATCACCCCCCCCCCAAATAAAGAGCTTATTAGCTAATGTATGATAAAAGTAGGATAAGTGAAGCTATTCATCTATATTCCATAAAAGGTAAATGAAGATCTTATCAGTGCTTACCTTGAAAAAAAAAACTTTTGAGTAAGTTGTATTTTCAAGGTAGCCATAACTGCTTTTGTGTATTGCATCTGGTTCAGCAATACTGAAGTGGATACAGATTATGTTTTTTTCAATGAGTTTAAGATGGTTTGAAAGGGCAAGTGATTGCTCATAGTGTTTACTCTCATCCCACTGGTAAGAAGTTTTTTTAGGTGTTTTTTTAAAAAAAAAACCAAACATTTGTTTCAGAGACTTGCAAAATGTGTTTAACCAGAAGCAAAAGTTTGGCCAATAAAATGTGTCTATTTGTGGGTATGTTCTGGGAAGTTAAGCCACTCACAAACACTTTCAACTCTCAAATATTTCTGTTTAGTATCAAAGAATAATCTTTACCTGTTTGTTGTTTTAGTGACTCCTGAACTTCCTTGAAAGTCTTGGACTGATAACTATCATGTTTCCAAATGGTGTGCCTATTTATTAAAGAACTGCTCAGTGGATATCTAGGTATTTGGCGCTGTTGAGACGTAAATCTTGTATATCTACATAAATCTCTGCCTTTTACTTCTGCTGTGTCCATAGATTCCATCGGGCTTCGTATATGGACTTCAAGCCTTGGAGGTAGCAGAATATTCAGCAGAAGGTAAAGAGGAGTGTTGCCTTCTGGCGTCATAGTGTGTGCTTGTGTGCGAATGTGCGCTGGGGTAGTTAGTGTTGTGCAATCCTTCTAGGGAAAAGGCAAATATAGTCCTGTCGGCTTGGGATCTTAGTTAATAGAACAGTTATGTCAATAGACTGCCTGTTGTTTGAACTTGGTCAAAAGTTCCATCATCAAATGTTCCATGAAATCAAGAATGCCCTTGTGTAAGTCTCAGCTTGCCACTGTTTCCCATCATAGGCTCACCTGATAGCAATGGAAGGGCTATACAGTAGTACCTTTGGTTAAGAACTTAATTCGTTCTGGAGGCCCGTTCTTAATCTGAAACTGTTCTTAACCTGAGGTACCAATTTAGCTAATGGGCCTCCCGCTGCCGCCACGCCGTCGCTGCTGTGCAATTTCTGTTCTCATCCTGAAGCAAAGTTCTTAACCCGAGGTACTATTTCTGGGTTAGCGGAGTCTGTAACCTGAAGCGTCTGTAACTAGAGGTACCACTGTAGAGCCTTTGTCTCCCTCTTCGGTGGGAGTGAGGGAGGTCACTCTCACATGCACACTCTAGCCTCTCAGATAGGACTGGTTATTCCTTTCAACTCTCCTCAGAAGACTTACCCATTCTCCATTCCCAATTTAGGCCACATGGCCTAACTTCCCCTTCTGTCCTTTCACTTAATGTCGGGTATCTCTCGACATGAGCATAATGCTCAGGAAGAAGCTTACAGCAAGCAAATACACACACACACACACAGAGTCTTCACAGGTTTGAAGGGTTCATGTCAGCATTTGCAGCGAAGTACTTGCGTGTGTTGTAGATACAAGCACATGTTCTGCTCCCTATCGTTCTGCTGCTTTATGGGAGGGCCGTGGAGGTGGCTGCCACCATTCCATAGAATGCATTTAGTGAGATTCAGTGTGTATGTTTGTGTATTGGTCTTAAGACATAATAAGAGTCTGCTGAATTAGGCCAATGGCCCGTCTGCTTCAGCATCCTGTTTTCACAGTGGCCAACCAGATGCCTGTGTGAAGCTCTCAAACAGGACATGAGCTCAGCAGTGCACTACCCACCTGCAGTTCTCAGCAACTGGTATTCAGAGGCATAGTGCCTCTGACGGTGGAGGAAGAGCATAGCCATTGTAACTAGCAGCTAGCATCTTTTGGGTGCTGTGTTGGCTAGCTTGCCAACTTTCTTGAAAAGTGTTACAGGCCACTTTTCAAGCAGTACAGCATCCACGTGGCCTCTGCCATTTTAAGTAGGTAGGTTGATGATGAGGGTATAGACAGGCGAGAAGCATTCCCTTCTCAAAGGAAAGGCAGCCTGCACATGCTTAGTGGCACCTTGAAAAGATTTCCCCTCAGAAAAGAACTCTGCACATTCTAAGAGACTCTTTGTTCTAGGTTCCAGAAGCTTTATTCATTGCACTTTTTATGGAAAAGGGGCCACCATATGATGTAACTCGGAGCTCTGGAAGGTTTTTGGGAGGTGTGGATTCTGGAGGCTTCTTCAAAGCAGAACTTTTTTGTAATTGATATACTTCAATGTATGTCTTTTTTTGTTCCAATAAACTAATGCTTTCAATACTTGGCCTCTATTTTACAATATTTGACTGGTCAAATGCCAACTTTATACCAAAATGAATAGGAATGTTGAACCAAATAGAAAGATGTTGTGTTACCTGTACATACTCCATTTAGGCTCATGATTGTAGGTGAAACCAATATGTAATACATTTAATTTAATTTCCTCCTCTGTGTATGTTAAACTTTTTGTTTATAGTGGAATATGGCTCCTATGGATGAGTTTTTACAAACTCCTGTTGATAATTTCTTCTACACGTTTTATAATTTAACTTCAGTTTTATTATATTGTCACCATGCATGAAACAAAACCAGGAGCTGATAACCTTTTTACACGAATAGCATCTTTAATCTCAACAGTTGCTGCTGGCCTGCTAGTGGGGTTCAGTCACTGCCACTAGAACCTGGCATGGCTCAAGGTGACTAAACAAAACTAAATAATGGCTGCTAATGGGCTTGGCAGTGCTTGAATCAGGCTTGATTAATTTCTTGTGTAAATAAAATTAAGTAGAGGAAAATACAATGCACATTATATGTAGGTCAGCACATGGGACAGTTGCTCATGGAATTCATCAAGAGTATATGCAATGAACTAAGCATGTCTGCTTTTCATTTCATAGCTTTCTCAGTAAGTAGGCTTATGCTTCAATTTTTACTGTTCTTCTCCGGGCTAAATATTAAAAATTGCATAGGCTTAATATTATTTCTCTGGGATTTATGTGTAGAACAAATCTTTTGGTGTGGTAGTAATTGCTTAGGTATGCATCATCTGTCCTGTCTTGTTGCTGACATTTATTTCTATCCAAATATAAAGGGTGTGAAAGCTGGCTTATTAACTTGTTGGATCACATTATTAATACTGGTATCTCTTATCATTTTGTGATTTCAATTCTCTTCAATTCTCTTCAGAATTTCTGTTGAGTACTATAGCAATTTCTAACATGAGTTGTGTCTAGGGGGAAGACAATTTCTAACGTGAGTTGGTTTCAGGAAGGTGACACTGCCAGTAAGAAACTATTTTAGGATGATGATGCATAGCAAGCGGTTGTACAACCTTATTATGAATGTGACATATGGTTCATAAAAATCTAAGGGCTGGATATGAGGAGAGGTTCTTCTAGGGAGCCAGCTCTCTGCATCATGACAAGTATCCTTTACACATTAATGTTCTTTCCCACCCCTGCCTAAAGAATTCACATGATCTTGTCTACAGTGTGCCGCAAGCAGACAGCACAACTGAGCACGATGTCTCACATCAACGTGCATGCAAGTAGCTAACTTGCAGTGTGGCATAAGCAGGCAAGCCAAAGAAAGGCAAAACCAGCTGTAGTGTCGCTAGCTGTCCTGAACTGAGGAATAGATTCCTGAATTCAAATAATAGTAATCAATTGCACTGTCCATATTCTTAAAGCTTGTGCATTTCTTTTTTTTTATAGTGAATTTGGGTTGTGGTGGCGGTATAGAAACTTCAAGGACGAGGCAAGGAACACAGCAGCAGCAAGACACTTGATTGTACCAGCTGCAAACTCTGACAGTTACTTACACAGTAATAGCATGAATGACACTGAACCACAACAACCCTTTGTCCTTTGCCAGAGCTGAATATCTTGGGAACACTCCTTGGGTGGGAATGAGTTAACAGAAACCGGCCTGGATCCCTAAACTGCATTTCCATTTCCCAGGATACCACCCTTTTGCAGGGACTACAAATTACGCTGGGGTTATAGTATGAGTAAAGTGCTCGTTTCTATATCTGGCCGTGAAATCCAGTCCCACCAAATATATCCTCTGTTGCAGGTGGAGTGGAGAATCCAAATATAAGTCGGGGGAGCTACACATAAGTAATAGAATGTTTAACAGTCAGATTGTCAACAGGTGAAACTTTTCTTATAATTTAATTTCTGTAACAGAAAAGGCTCAAACTTGTTGAATTCCTGTTTGCCATAGGTGGTTATCTCATGAGCAAGTCTGCCCCCCCCCACTTGTCATTTAATTTTTCAAAGTTTTAAAATTTGGCTGTTCCAATGGGCTTCTACCTGGGAAGCTGTAATGTCAAAAGGATTTTGTGGCCTCTTATACCCCCCCTCCCCCAATTAAAAATAATTTGCTGGCTTTAGGCAGTACCTATTTTACACTTTAATGAGCAGGCCCTGATAGCTTGAGGAAGGCAGAAGATCAGATTGCATCTGCCCATCTGCCAGGTAGTCAGAGCAACACCTGCTCTGGTTATGCTCCCTGAAGCGTGTCTAGGGCTCAGGAGGTAGGTGGTCCTTAAATTTAAGGATTTCTGATCCAGCAGTCATCTTTGATAATGGAAATGGGAGGAAAGTTTAGCTGATTCTGAGTCTCCTCTGCAACCCCACCCTGACCGGTGTTACTCTATTTTCTATATAGGAGCCCTCTAGAACAGCATGGGGAGGTAGTGAGGGTAGCCAACAGAGGTTGGGAAATGGATGCAGAGGTTGGGAAATGGCTCCCCTCTCCTGTTAGCAGAGGTGTTCACTATGCTGCAAATAGAATGAATCCCCCTATACAAACCACAGGTGTCATTGTGTAAAACATGGGGTATATAGCTAAAATGAAAATAATTGTGTATAAAAATAAGTTGGTGTTTGACATTGTGGAAGTATTGGGTCCAGTGATGCTATGCTCAGTTTCTCCTCAGTTAAAAAATGAGCAAAGTTTGGTCAGTGTCTACTGGCTTGGTAGTTTCCTGCTTGCTTCCAAGTATGTATATTCTTCTTTTAGCTGTTCAATGTTTAAATAGGTATTGATAAATATTTTTTTTAAAAAAATTAAGAACATCTTTGGCTTTGTCAGTTGGAAAAGTAAGGGGGAAATAAAAGCTGAAAACTGATCTAGTAAGCAGAGGAAGATTTTTATTAACTAAGCATAAAAGTAGGTATACCAGAGCAAAACAATGCATAAACAAATTAAATGTGCATTTTTAAAGATGAGAAAATAAACATTAGTGAAACATTATTAATGCGTAGCAGTGAATTTGAGTATTTAGCGTAAACTTAATAGAAACATAACATTTTACAAATGATGCTGTCCTATGCATATTTGAGGACGATCCTCATTGAACAACCTGGATCATGTACAGGAACACTCAAGCTTTCCATACCTGATGTTGGCAGAAAACGTGCATAAGCAACTGAAGGAAAAACATAAGCTTCCAGCTGGCAAGACAACAGTTTAACTGTCATAACATAACTGTTACCACAGACTATCCAAGTGGAATGCTTTGGTAACCCTGGAAACCACCAGGTAGCTTGAAACATATGCAAACATGTACGTAAGCTCAGACACACAACTCAGATACTGTTGTAACTCCCAACAACTAGTTGGGAATTGTCAAATAATGTATGGAGAGCACCAGGAAACCTGATCCAAGTTAACTACATAGAAAACCAGGACTACAATCCTGAGCATGTTTTACTTGAGTTTAACCCATAGAGTTCATTGGGACTGGTTTCAGGTAAGTGTGTATAGGATTGCATCCTTGGTATCCTAAAACCATACTTATTTTCTGAGAGCTGGGTATAAATAATATATCACTGAAAAAACTAGCATAGCTCAAATTCCTTTTCTGATCAGTATCTGAAAGATAGTTCTGATTTCAAACTTTCATTTTGACCTTCATGGATACCTGAAAATGGAATATGGCATGAATTGGAAGAAGATTCTTCACTCTCTTACACATGTTAGTTTTTTCATTGGTTGTATTTGTTTGACAATCATTCATTGGGCTTTATGTCACTTGATGCAGAAGAGGGAAGAATCAGAGGAAAGTGAAGAGCAGTTTGGAGTCTGAAGCTTCCCCATGCAAAGGTCTTAGCTTTACGTTGCAAGAACAATTTGTTGAGTCATATATCTTAACATGCTCAGTATTCAACTTCTGAAACATTTTCCAGACAAGATTGTTGCTTGTTTAATAGTCCAAAGACAGTCCCTGGAAACTGCTTTTATATAGTAGGCAAGGCTATTTGTTCAACCCAGTATTGTTTTCTCTGTTTTCCAGTTGCCCTCTAGGTTCTTGTGGTTCTTATGCAGAGGTCTTTCCCCATCTCCTGATACCTGATCCTTCTTTAAATGGAGTGCTAACAATATTTGTTTTCAATGCTACTTCCGAAAAGCATTTCACCTATTATTTTCAAAGAAAGAGTATTATATTCTCAGATTCTCAGTTTTTGCAGTAGCATAATTTGGGGGTGGGCAGTTTGGAATCTCCCTCTTCCCTGATGCCTTTGCATTGCTGACTTGGTACGCACCCAACTGAGGAGGCAGATATCGCCCACATAAGCATCACCTTCAAACCCACTAGGAATGGGAGAAGCAGTCTTAAACTTGCAGTATGTGGATTGTTCACTTCCCAGTAGATGTCAAGAATATGGTAAGACCAGCTTCCGCCCTTATCATTTGACAGAGAATCAAACTGTGAATTACATGCGTGGCTAGCATGTCCGAAGAGCTTTAAAATTTAATCCTACTGTACAGTCTCTCTCCTCCAACCCTCTCATATTATTCAGGCACGCAACCTATCAAGAGGTTTAGCCCTTCTCTCCCCAGCACCAGTTCCAGTGAAAAACACATGCACAAACATTCTCAACCTGCAGTGTGGTGTAAAAAATGATCCTGTTGGTACCAATGGGAGATCGGTTCTGAAGACTAATTACTGCACTGGGAAGCAATGTTCATTTATCACAGATGGGCAGGGAAAGGTTCAACTTCACTTCCATCAGTGCCATGATCCCTGCACCTTGTTGGTGCTAACCCTGTAACTTGTCTAAGGTTTTTGGGTTGAGCTAGCTTGTTTTGTCTGTCTTAGTTGTATTTCCTGGGTGCAGCTATATTTCTGTTTCCCTAGGAGATTCTATCTTGCTGCTGTTGGCTAGTGTAGCTGGGCTGCTTAGATCTTGGGAATTCTCCAGGTTTTCAGGCTATGCTTGGTGCAGCCCTGTGTGCTTTTGTTAAAATACCATATCTTCATCATGTTTTGTTTTTGTTCTGTTTTGGGTGGTATTTGGAAAACTGCCATTTCAAGAGGACGTATTTTCACTAGAATATCACATGCCAGATTTATTGTTTTCTGGTTAATAGAAGAACTTTGTCATCCCTGACAAATATAGACTAGGGATTAATTAGTATATGTGTTCTTTAACTATTTTTAATATAAATAAGCCCTGTACCATTTACTGTTTTCTTTTT
Organism: Podarcis vaucheri; assembly: GCF_965113315.1. NCBI lineage: Eukaryota > Metazoa > Chordata > Lepidosauria > Squamata > Lacertidae > Podarcis > Podarcis vaucheri. The sequence continues at coordinate 73,663,395 of NC_138761.1, forward strand.
CCAGAAAAGATGAAAAGGAGTATGCATTGAAGCAGATTGAAGGTACAGGGATATCCATGTCGGCATGTAGAGAAATAGCAGTAAGTGAATACATTGCTTAAATAAGTTTATAATTAGTGGTGGGTTTAAAAAAAAAACTTTTGTAAAAGTTCAGGTTTAATTATCTGATAAATTTCTTAATTGAAACTTTATTCAAGTTTCAACTATTTTTAAAAAGTATTTTGTTAAATTTAAGATGCAAGCTTTAAATACATCCTGAACAGCCATCTAGTTGGGCAGGCTTTTCCTGGTTCATCAGATTCATAATCCTGCTCCATTATTTCTTGTTATTTTATTGAATGTTTTATGTACATAGATTTTTTTCTCCTGTAATCACCTTATTGTGATTTATGATGACTGCCTAGGGATTTTTAAATATTATGCGGGGAGTGTGTGTGCGTATGAAAGTTAAATAAAGAATTTTTTAAAAAGAAACTTTTGCAGAACATTTGGTACCACTCCAGTTGGGTTTGAAAACAATTTGTAGCTTGGAGCTTCTTGAACTTGTGCCATCATTAGAAGGGATCTTATTTAAATGCTTTGATGTGTAATTAAGAGAGATTACATGGTTTTTGGACTGAGTGTATAAATTGAACACCTCCCTGTTTTGGTAGCTGGAGGTAGTGAAATAACTTTTAAAAAATAAAGGTGTTTTAAAAAGAAATTTGGTGCTTATTACCTTAGGGGTGTATGCATTCATTTTTCAGTAATGAAAAGTTAAATCTGTGAATGCAATCCTCAGCAGTAGTGACTCTTTCTGACCTGTATGCCACTGACAAAATATGAAATGGTACACTAGCTGAATATGCCACCAGGTGCGAGACACAGATTCTCTTCCTTTAGTTCCTCCCACTTCTAGGATATTTCTGTCATTCTGCATTTATAGCTCAATCACCTTTTTCTATGAGGGGAATGGATAACCAAGCATGGACACGTTATTCAACAAATAACAGGAGACCACGAACCTATTAAAGGCAAGCTCATAAAGCTGAGCCATGCATGTTTATGACTGTGTATACATGTCTTTTTCTCAGAATCATGGAGTGCCATTGAAAGACAGTATTCAGACAACAGGTCATTGCTCAGAAATGGAATGCATAGTTTTATTACAAAGCAAAACATTAATATGCAGGCTGTTAAGAGCAAAAAAAGCATTGGTTAATCAAGCCATAATATTAGTTCTCCTGAGATGAAGAGGCAGGGACTAAATATGGACATCATTCTTAGGACCAGACTGGAGTATCTGGGGTTGGTTGCAGAGGGGGCCGGGGCTTTCCCAATTCTGCAGGTGCCTGGAGCCTATTATGGTATGTTTGAAAGCTTCTTTGAATGGGACTAGGAAGGGAAGGGTGCAGTGGTGCTCACTTGGATCTTGAACTGATTTGAGTTCAAAACAATAAAAATGAAGGAAGGCAAGGAATACTGGGAAGGAAGCCAAAGCTTCCTTTGTTTCTTAAACTAATCCTCTTTCTGGATTATTTGAGAGCATATCCCAAACTGAATACCAGGACCTAACTGAAAGAACTCTCTTATATGTCAATTTATACCAGGAGAGTTTCACTCCCTACAATTTGACCTAAATGGCAAAGGAGAACAGAGTCTTGATGGGCACCTAGGAGTCGCCCTGGGGTGTATCGAATGAAGTGAAAATATAATTTCTACTCATAACCTCCAGTGAATAATTTACTCCCCCCCCCCCTTAAGATGTATGAATGACTAGCAGTGGTAGTGCTTTAAGGTTGATGTTTTACTGTAGCTGGCTTTCAACACATGCTCTTGAGTGGTTTGCTAAAGTTATGCATCAAATAATTAGAATGGCTTTTGTATGTTTGGAGTTCTTGTGCAGTTATGCAAAGCTGGCAAGAAGCATTCCCACTGAAACCAACTGGTATGAATTTAAGATTTCCCCCTGGCTGATCCTAAGCTCCATGCTTAGTTGGCCTGTACCATGCAAGAATGAAAACAATTAGACATTTTAGGAATTTTCAAAAGACCAGCAAGGTAGAGCACATCAGCAATGGGGTAGCTCATGGCTTCTATTTCCTGAATATGCAAAAGGAATTCTAATTACTGAATTGCATATACTTGAATATCTTAAATATTTCCAAATTGGGAATGCCTCCTCCTATGCATGATTTGGAAGCACATTTTAAAACCTTCCTGTACTATGTTGAAAATACTTCAGAATGATAGATAATGTTAAAACGGGGCATAGTCTGTCACTTCTGTGCTTCATCACACACTAAAATCAGTGCATCTAATTTGCTTCATCAGTACTGAAACCTATATTAAAGGACTGTAGCCTAACATGTGAATTATGAAGCAGCCATTCCACCACCCTCTAGCAGAGGGAGATGGGACTATAGAGCTTCTCCATTGGCTCTACTGGAAAAACACCAACTTTTGCCCCTGCTGTCCTTGAACTCTATCCAGTACAGTTGGCTGTTAAAATAATTCTATTACTAAAATCCATTGCCTAAGTTTGCTTTCCCCTTCTTCCTTCCCAATCTCCTTTCCTTTTGAAAGTTTGTTCACTATGCATTTGAATACCTCTGAAGCTAACCAATTTTTGTATGATAGCTTCTGAGATCAAGGTACAGGTTTTCATCTGTATCTGAGTACAATTGACTGTCATTTTGAATCAAAATTGTCAATTGAACCTTTCAAAACCACACTGATTTTTACCATGGATTTCAAAACTGCACTATTTTTTTTGTTTCTTAGTATTCCCAAGCAATGCTGGGAAGAAGCTGCAATAAGCTGCTGTTTATTGATATTTGTAAACCTGTTCTGGAAGCCTTTTTTTCAGCTGAAGAGCAAGCTAAAAACACTTAACAAACAAATCAATCAGATATGGAATAATCTGTGCAAACCTAATTCAGTCACAGTTTATACAATTAGCATTTTGTAGGGAGAAAAATGAAAATTGTATGCTTTACCTTTTGGACTTCTAATCATATTTAGTTATTTGACTCTTTCAAATGTGTACAGTACATTGTTAGGTGGCTGTATAGAGAGACATCTGCAACATTTACTTATTCCTATCACGTTGCATAGTTTAAGCTCAGACGAAAATATAATGAAGACACATTCTTAAAGTCTGAACATAATTCTTATTTTCTATTCTTTTGCTTTGCTTTTCATAAAATTCTACATGTACATATTGGGTTTTTTAAAAACAACAACACTCAAGTGTGAGGTTTAGAAGAGATTTTAATATTGCTACAAATCTTCATTGATTTCCTTGTCTAATGTCTGCAGAAGCATTTACACCCATGTAATCAGCAGACATAAAATATGTTGAAATTATATTGTACAGTGGTGCTTCGCAAGACGAAATTAATTCGTTCCGCGAGTTTTTTCATCTAGCGAATTTTTCGTCTTGCGAAGCACGAAATCCCATAGGAATGCATTGAAATTCAATTAATGCGTTCATATGGTCAAAAAAAGTCCAAACAAAGCCAAATTTGGTACAACAAGAGTTTATTAAGTGCTCTTTTAAAGTCACACATACTGTAAAGAGCATTTCAAAAATTGAAGGAACAATAAATTAAGTTTCTAAACATGACAGAAAAACATTTAAAAATCAACAAAGTGTACAGTACATTTTCTAAGACTCTGGGGGACAACTCGAAGAAGGTTCCTCTTCCACTCTTTGCTTCTTGCTGAAGAACCCCCTCCTCAACTGTTCCCCCAGCCGCCCACCACACAGAAATTCAAATCCAGAATTTTTTTTAAAAAACAGCAGTGTCGCCCAATGGTCATAGAAAATCATAAAAATGCAGAAAAAAACACACAAGCTTCCAGATTCTTGCAAACCCCTCCCCAACACCAAGTCCTTGAATTCCAAACACCCCAACCCAAAATCCAACCCCCCCCAAAAAAAAGTTTTAAAAGTTTAAAAGAAGTTTTGGAAAAGCTTCAAAAATCACCAAAGTCTTCAAAAACCTCAAAAAAGGCTACCACACCGCGTTCTATGAGTTGCTCCTCGAAGTCAAGTCGCAACTGTATTAACGTTGTTAAGAAAAAGGAAACAAACTTGCAAGACGTTTTCGTTTTTCGTCTTGCGAAGCAAGCCCATAGGGAAATTCGTCTTGCGAAGCAGCTCAAAAAACGGAAAACCCTTTCGTCTAGCGAGTTTTCCGTCTTGCGAGGCATTCGTCTTGCGGGGCACCACTGTACACACTTGCAGACTACTTATCATTTATTCAGCTAGAGCACCACTCCTTTCTTGCAATCATCTAGCTTGCCTGATTTATTAAACTTTTCTGTTACTGTTTTTACCTTCCCGTATTGGTCACTATGAATGGGTGTGGTATATGCCCTATTTCAGAATAGGCAATTGTTAACTTGATGATATTTGTGCGTGGGTTTGACTGCTTCTACCTTTGCACTAAAAATTAGGCATAGGAGGAAATTTGTTTGGTCCACTTTGCAGTGTAGTAACCTGACCTGATGCTCCTGAGCTTGCTTGCTGATTTTAAGTTAAGTGTGCACGGAATGCATACAGCAGGACAAGTGCAGATGAATTGGATGCAGTGGGCACCAGGGGACGCAATGGGATGGAACACAGCTATGTTCAAGAGCCAGCAAGACTGAAATAGGATGGAATTAGAGGCTTAGCCCATCGCTATTGAAAAATATGCAGGCTAGTGATTGTGATATTTTACTGTGTCTCCTATCAGTAAAAGTGCCAAACTTATTTATGCTCTTTCTGTGAACCCCATGGAATGAAAGCACAATGCTAATTGTCTCATTTCCTTTACTTGAATCAAAGCATAATCCTTTTTAAAGTCATTTGAAATGCTTTTGTTTAAGAAGAATGCTGTTCATTAATGCCAGAACATTTTCAGATCTTGAAATGAAATTATTTATAGAACAGCTGCTTTTAAAAATGCTTGTTATGGAACAAGGGTGTTGCATGACTTGAGCAATTGTAGTAAAAAAGAAAAGCAGCACTTGCCAACAATGCACAAGAAAGTATTTTTAAAAATCAAGGAATCAGTAAGCTATAGTTATTGTGTAAAAAATCCTAAGGGCATTTCAGTTCCCTTGCTCAGTTTCAGATGTCTGCACACCATTTATCCTAGGCAGTGAATAGCCATTCTTAGTTGGTTAAGTGATTTGTCTTCTTAATTCTGGTTTTGAAGGCGAAACTGGCATCTCAATAGTTCTGCAAGCTATTAGCAGTCAGCATCCAGCCTGTTTGAAGAATCTGGCATTTAGTGATGCTTTTACAATAAATTGTCTTGTACTTCTTGCAACTTTAGAAATTTAAGCTATAAAAATGTAGAGGCCCTTCCCATCTGCCTGTGTGCAAGAGTAGGTTAGAAGATATTGTATATTATGGTAGGTGGCTTCAGATTTCGAATTCTGAGTTAGATAGTGTGGTTTGCTAAGGCTGCACTAGAGGAGCCAGAAAAAGTGAATATACAGCTGGGTGCTAGTCAGGGAGAGTTGATCAGAGAGGGAGTTAGTGTTTGTTTATGGTGTTTGTGGTGGACAGCAAGAAGACAGCAGAGGAAGAGGGTCAAGAAAGAAAAAGGAAGACCCAAAAGGAAGACAAGTGGCTTGGTGGCCGAAGACTTGTTGGGGTAGCTGAATCACTTGCCTCAGGCTAAAGAGATGAGGGGCAAACAAGTCTACAGCATCAAAGGTGAAGAAATGAGAGGCATCTTGGAATTCTAGGCTGTAGTGTCTGGGAGGAAAGCCAGAGGAAGATTCCAGGATAGCACAGTAAAAACAGATCTATGCTCCAAACGATTATATTCTACTTTGTACCATACCTCCATCTCACAATTATCAGGGATTATTGGAAAGTTAATATGCTAAGGGTGCAAGTGATACTAAATGATGGCAGTGGTATGGAAGTTGGGCTTTGTTAATAAAATAAGTAATGAAAACCCCCCTCCTTTTCTCCACCTAGACCTTGGACCTAAAGGGGAGGAGATTTGTTGAATGATCCCCCAGATTTTAAGACCTGCTAAGGAACAGAGGATTGTTATTATGTCCTCATATGAAAAACCACAGAATTCAAGGAGGATGTACTTTCTTTTCCCCATGACTATATAAGCTCTGTATTTAAGCTCTGATCCAGCAAAGGCTCCTGCCAGTAAAGGGGGAGAGGTGATTTTAGCTAAATTTCCCTTGCAGCCTCTATGCCCTTTGAAGAATAAATTGCTCTGGAGATTAGAAGACCCTCCAGAACCACATGGGAGGTGGTGCTCTATGGGCTGTAGAGTAGGCAAAAATTCCTTCTCGCTGACAAGAGCCTCTGCTGGCCTGGAGCAATAGTTATTTCAAATTGCCAAAACAGCAGTATAGGTGCCTTGTGGAGCTAATGAAAGAAGTGTAGGAATTCTTTCAGTTTAATAAGCTGCTGCCATGTGCCGATTGAAAATGCGGCTGCCTTATCTTCTAAGGCTCTTTTTCATTTCTTGTTAGAGGACTGCATCAAAATAGCCTAGGCAAATAAAAGAGATTATTTGCTCTCTGGCTCACTGTTATAAAAATAGGCTTCATCAGTTACTCAACTAAAGCTTTATGTCAAATAACAGATTAAAGCAAGAATGAGGAAGCAAGGATGAGGAACCTCCTCCCACTTTTCCCCCTGGAGGGGGGACTGTACACTGGCAGCGGATGAAGCAGAAGCCAGGGGAGGACAGGCCATCCTCTCCTCTCTTCCTCTCATTCTGCCTCTCCTGGATTAAAGCTTGGCACTTTTTCACTGATACTTGTATTGATTTAGAGATGAACTCTCTTCCTTTCCATATGGCTTGCTTTATTTTCTGTGAGTGAGTCTGTTGCTTCACTGCACTGGCCTTTTCCAAGAAAGCACATTCGATCTTTGCTGAACATTGTATTTTAGGGAGATTTCTCTTGTGGTGGAATCAACCCACAAATCACAAAAGTACTCTCAGATGTTTTCACCTTAACACTGCCAACAACACAAATATTTTTTTTCTTACATATACATAATATGTTAAAGACATGCCCCGTATGACAAGAATTTGTTATATTTGAGCATGCTCCAGATAATGCAATGTTTAGTAATTAAATATTTGTGCAAAATTGGAACTTTTGTCAAAGTCAAAATCCACGATAGATTGACATTTCTTAAAGGTTATATTTAAGAATGCTGAATTCAATACCCTGTGTTAAAAATTGGGAAGTGGGGAAAGAGAGAAATTAAACTATTGTGAAATGGCAGGTTAAATAATAACCTTCCTGAACTTCATACTGATCTCTCTTTTGTGATCATAGGCCAGTAGATTGTAAAGGTCATTTAAGAATTTTTAAATGACCATATAATACTTGCCAACTGCTACTATGTTTTAATCCTAGAACAAAATGAAGCCTTTGGTTTATGTTGTTTATGGCATTCCATTTATTTATCAGTTTAATGCAATGAACACCGAAGGGTTAGATTGAAAGTTGGGCTATGATGTTAGGATACATTTCTCTATATTGCACCTTGACTTACACTCAGTGGAGTTCTACTGGCACTAGAGAAAGGGGGTTGGATAGTTTCAGTTTGCAGTGCAGGGTTCTTCCCTCTGCTGTCACCTGTGCCTCCTGAAAACATTCTCCAGAGGCTGAGGGGAACAGTGGGGGGTCTAGGGGACTGGAAATGTGGGAATGTGGGACTGGGGGCTGCAGGGAAAATGAGGAATCGGCAAAGAGCATCCATAATTCCATAATTCTCTCATTTTCAAAGCAATGTATGTGGGTCCACTGCAGGGATCAGTCCCTGGAGGGGATTATACACATTGTTCCTGTTTGATCTCCTCTTGTACTACTTTGGGGGAAAGGCTTACTCCGTTATTGTTCTGTAAATGAGGTACTTCTTGTGCTTAGATTATTCCGGAATTGCTGGAATTTTCAAATCCTTTTGACAAATTAAAAGCAAATTGTCCATTTTGTGGTGACAGAAGTATTGATGATTTTGTCTCTTCACTTACAGCTTTTGCGAGAACTGAAGCACCCTAATGTGATTGCATTACAGAAAGTTTTCCTTTCCCATAGTGACAGAAAAGTGTGGCTGCTATTTGATTATGCCGAACATGATTTGTGGGTAAGTTCAGAATTTATTGGTGCTTTGACTGGCTGTGGTTCCATATCCATAGTTGGGGATAGTAAAAATCTGTAAAAATGAATAAATCCAAAACCCCAGAAATCAGAATAATTTATGAAGTTGTGCAGATTTTCATATGCTTATTATATAGATACAGCCGCATAAGGCAAATTGGAAATGGAGACATAGTTTGAGTGCCAAAATGATTTAACGTATTTTTCGCCCTCCAAAAATGAAGGGGAAATGTGTGTGCATCCTATGGGGCGAATGCAGGCTTTCACTGAAGCCTGGAGAGTGAGAGGGGTCAGTGTACACTGACCCCTCTTGCTCTCCAGGCTTCAGGAAGCTATCCGCAAGCCTTGGGAGCCCGCGGGAGTTCCCACCGGGCTCCCTAGGCTTGCGGATAGCAGCCTGCACCCCGAAGCCTGGGGCTCGCTGAGCAGCGCGCCCCGGGCTTCAGGCAGATATCTGCAAGCCTGGAGGGGGGAATAATTTTTTTTTCTTTATTCCCCCCCCCCCCAAAAAAACTAGGTGTGCCCTATGGGCCGGTGCGCCCTATAGGGCGAAAAATACGGTATTTACTTTTATAAAAAAGTTGGCCTAAAAGAAGGAGCTTCTTCAGATGACCTGTCTATTTAGCATCATTCTGGTTTGCTTGCACAAAGCTTACACGGTGGTCAGACTTCATTAATTTTGACTTTATTGAAATTTGTTTATGGAGTGGTTCTGTGACATAGAGTATTCGTTTTGTATTCTTCCTGATTTGCTTGTAGGGATGGGGGTTATACGTTTTCCTGTGGATCTTTATTCATACCACACTTATCAACGTGTTTCCCTGTCAGTTTACAAATGTCCAGTTCTTTTATGATTTAAGTGGATTTGTTGCACTAAAGATCCAGTATGCATTTGAATTGCTCCTGTAAAATAATTACAGTCTGGAGACATCCTTGTTTTTAGAGACATGACTTATTTTTATTCATGAAGACTAGAAATCTCCCACCCCAGCTTCCCCTTTTTTGATGTGTAATATTACTGGTTTTCTCACCGTGTTTTAATTCACATTGCCCTATTCTACGCTTCATAGTTTTAGGAGTATGCAAATATTGATACCTATGCCTGCAATGCTGCAATCCAGATAAGTGTTTGAGATCAGGGCTTATTGACCTGAATGCGCTTGCCTGACCCAACAAGCCCTCTTCCCCGCCCCCCAAATGCAAGCAAACCCCACTGCAGCCAACCACAGACAACCAACCACACCCTGCCCCCCCAGGTACCTCTCACTGCCAAGGAAATGTAATAAACGAATAGAAAGAGAACCTACCCAGCTGACGCCGACACAAAACCCCACAGTACACTATACAAAAGAATATAAGCCTTACCACCCCACCCTCCTCTCCCCCCTCTTCTTCCCCAACCTTATACTGTACTCAGCACTAAGGTCTCACAACAAATGTAACTGATTCGTTAGAAAGACTGTACAACCTGAAAAAAGAGACACGACATGTACTTTCGTAAACCAAGAAAATCTTTAATAACAATATAAATTAGGAGCCTGTTCACATATTGCTTACAAGTTGGTGTGCAAACGTTTATGTTTGTGCATCATGTACAATATGAAAATCAAACATATTTGTTAGCAGTTTGTTTGTAATAACCTCCTGTGGAAATAGTCTAATTACCACTGGTCTTCCCTAATCAGTTTAAACTATACTGAACTTGGATTACGTTAACATGAAATTTAGGCTTGCCTTGGACAAATTTCTGTAAAACATACAGTAGCAAGGAAACCACACTTTGAAAAGCCATTGCAAAATACATGAGTAATAGCTTACTATCAAGGAAAAGAAACCACACACACACACACAACACACACACACACACACACAATGTTCAAAGTAAAAAGAAACTTGGATCAAAATGATATAAAGTCATGAGGTTTCATGTTACTGCATGCTGCTTATAGTTTAATTGGGTAGACTTGTTCTTACAGATTTACTAGCTTGCACCCACTCATTTTCGAAGTTTTCCCCATTGAAGTTAATTGCACAAAGAACACGTGTACAATTAATATCCCAAAGTATCACAGTCTTATTATGAATAACTTCATTTTATATGCATGAACTTTAACTCTGTGCATCAGTTGAATTTATTTGTTTTAAAAGCAACCACAAAACAATATTTTGCTGCTAAAATGAGCAGTGTGCTTAAGAATTCAGTTTGCAGATCTTGCCATTTGAATGCTGCTTGCACTGTGTGAAAGTTGCCACATGAACAATAGGTTTGTCGGGTCACCACTACTTGTTAGCTATCTGTTATGCAGTCATAATGCAAAGTTACAGATAGGTAGCCATGTTGGTCTGCCATAGTCAAAATAAAAAAATTCCTTCCAGTAGCACCTTAAAGACCAACTAAGTTAGTTCTTGGTATGAGCTTTCGTGTGCATGCACACTCTGTGCATGCACAGAGACATTGGATTCTTATCTCATTATACATGACTAAGCCATTTCTCACCTTCTCACCCCTTGCCTTTTCCTGTAAGACCTATTACAGTCGTTAAGAGTCGTCAACAGGCTCATCTCAGCTATCTGCCAATCTCCCATTCCCACCACCCTTCTGAGTAATACCCCTCCCACCTTCTCACTATATAGAAGGATCTGGCAACTTCTGTTTCAGTGTATCTGAAGAAGTGTGCATGCACACGAAAGCTCATACCAAGAACTAACTTAGTTGGTCTTTAAGGTGCTACTGGAAGGAATTTTTTTATTTTGATAATGCAAAGTGTACATATTTCACTGTGCACTGTCACTTTCCGTGCAATGCACCATTTTATTATCACTAACAATTTTCAGATACTGTATACACTTCCACTTTTTAAATATGTTTGTACATTGAACCATTGAAAAAGGTACTTTATATTTTTCTAACTAAATCATGCAGCTCGTTAAAGGAAGTAAAAGTATTTATGCGCAATTGCCACAGGCTAATGACTACTTCACATATACCTGCAGTGGTAAGGGGTAAGGGAGGTACTACGCTGCTTTGAGAATGTGCATATGATCAAGCCATATAGATGGGACCAATGCTGTCGTTTCTTACCACTAAAACACTGGCTTCCCTCTCTGCCAGTAAGATTTGTGTGGGTAGTAACTGCACTGCTGGCCCTGCCTTCTTGGAATAGTGTTGGATGTCCTCCAGTAAAGTGACTCTCATGAATAAATATGAATTAACTCAGAATCTTATTTTGTCTCTCTTTCTGGTCATTGCTTCAACCCTCTACTTTTGCAAGCAGAGCCTTGTTTTGGGGTGTTTTTGGATCCCAAAATCTGAATATTCTATGATCCTTGAAATTAGCTACTTCATTATTCCTGTTGGCTCTCTTGGTTTTTTAATATTTTGTATAAAAAATTAGGAGATGTATAGGGGCAATTGTACTATTTCATCATTTAGGAAGCATGCAATTCTGGGAGGAGGAATTTCAGAGGTGTGGAGAAACTAATTATTTTGGGCCAGTGAGAAACTTAAAAAGTGAAATGAAATGTGAAAAGATTGCTGCTAAGGGCACAGCTCTAGGAGGATCCATGCCTTATTTATTTATTGAGCTCCATAATGTACATCTTTGAATAATGTTTGCTTTCTCTGGGGAGTGTCCAAAATTTGCTGACGGCCAAAACTTTATCCCTCGTGTTTTGAATAACCCCCCCTCTGTCACTTATTCTAAGCATCACTCCCCCTTCCCCTGCCCCCGTGGTCTTTTTGCTCACTCCCAACTTTGTCTCTTTCCATGCTTCTTACACTTGGAACAGCCTCCCAATCAACGTATGTAAAGCTCCTTCACTCTACTCCTTCAAAACCAACTTTAAAACCCACATGTTTAAGGACACATTTTTTTATCAGATCACTTACATTCTTGGTGTCATACTTGTTTGCAAGCTCTGCGCTATAAATAAAGAGTAGTATTTAAAATTTTCAGGATAGAAAAGATGGTAGTCTGGGCCATTGATTATACCAGTAGCATTTTATATTTTAGATTGAGAGCCATCGTGGTGTAGCGACTAGAGCAGTGGAATGGTAGCAGGTAGATCAAGGTTTGAACCTTTAATCAGCCATCAAACTCCCTGGGTTATTTTGGACCAGTCACTATTTCGTAACCTAACCTACCTTCCTAGGGATGTTTGCGAAGATAAAATGGGAGGGAGGCGAACCATGTGTGTCGTTCTGAGTTCCGTGGAAGAAAGGTGAAATACAAGTACAATAAATGAATAATGCCCTGGTTCATGCACAGTGCTAAGCCATAGTTTGCCTAACATGGGTTGTTTCTTCAGTACATAGCTTGATTTCCAATTGCAGTGGTGCCCCGCAAGACGAATGCCTCGCAAGACGGAAAACTCACTAGACGAAAGAGTTTTCCGTTTTGGAGGTGCTTCGCAAAACGAATCTCCTATGGGCTTGCTTTGCAAGACGAAAATGTCTTGCGAGTTCCTGCGGGTTTTTCCCCTCCCCCCCTTTTTCTTAGCCGCTAAGCCGTTTATCAGCTGATCCGATAAGCCGCTAATAGCGCTAATCCGCTAATCTGTCAATGGTCTTGCTTCGCAAGACGAAAAAACCGCTAGACGAAGAGAATCACAGAACGGATTCTTTTCGTCTTGCGAGGCACCACTGTGCTGTTGTCTTATGCCTTTGTTTCTTGGTGATCATCTGCAGTGGGATGCCTGTGCAAACCATGGATGCTAGATTTACATGTCAACACCAAGCTATACTTAAATTCAAGGTTCATATAGAACACTAAGTCATCGCAATAAACAGTAATTTAATAAGCCATGACTTATGAGGAAACCAAGTCATATGAAGAAGGTTCTAATTTAGCACAGAGATAAGATCTAGTTGGGATCACAAGCTTTATTGGGGAATAAATAAGGAAAATATAGAAGCATTCATAATGCTAAAGAAGTAAAACAACTATAGATGCTTTGAAGTCTTCTTGGAATGGCCTGGTCAAGTATCACATTAAATGATAGCTAAAAATAAAGTTTGGCTTAACATGAACAAGCTGTGTGCTGGAGTGCGCTCCTCAAAAGTCCTTGCTCCTGCTGGAGAGAACCCAAACCAGAGGCTAGCTTCACATTACATGTGAACTAGCACTTGCCACTTTTTCTCTCCAAATAAAGAACAGGAAGTAAACCAAGAACAGATATTGGTTTGGTTTACTGCCCATGGTTTGTTCAGAGATAAGCAAGCCATGAATACTGGTTCACACATAGTGCAAAGCCATTCTCTGATTTGTTTCCTCTCTAGCGTGGCAGCAGTGGAAACAGGGGAGATAGTGAAGTAGGGACCTTTATTCAACATGCAGCAGCAGATTGTTCATACATGTTTACACCATAGTTTTTTTTTCACTTTGGTTAAATGTGATGTTCAAACCTGGTCTATAAGTTGGTGGAAAAACCTCCATTTGTTTTCTAATTGATAGATTGCTGGTTCCAGCAGTATCTGGGGAAAAGCCATTTCTATTTCTATTTTTTAAGAAATGTATTTAATGAAACATAGTAAAATAAGTATAAATGTTAAAAGAATCAGTGATATATCTGATTTGGTTAATCTACCTTTTTAAATACAGTTCTAGATAAGTAAGTTGCATAAATCTGTATTAAAACTCTGTGCACCATTTCTGTACTGAACAGGGTGGTCTCTAGAGGTTAAAGATCCTGAAAAAAGTTCCCATTTTTATGTACCAGACAGAGAATCAAGAAAGCTAGTCGGAATCCCATGGTTTTGTTTCTTTAAAAAACAAAAGTCTGTCCAGGGCTTTTCCTTTCCTGGGTCAGGCAATTAGATTTCATCACAGCTGGAACATTTGCAATAGTAGTAGTGCTGCAGTCCAGGGTATAATTACTTTCCTGAGCATGTGAATACTTTATTCTGCCACAGTTTGATTTGTGGCCTTTAAAAAGAGCTCTGATGTTTGAATTTGGACGTAGTCTGCTGTATGACCTTCCTTTCCACACACAGTACAAATGTTGTTGTATAAGCTTATCCGAGCCTCTCTAGCTTTGTGTGCAAGGTGGTCCTAGAGGCACTTAGGTAAAGGTAAAGGGACCCCTGACCATTAGGTCCAGTCGTGGCCGACTCTGGGATTGTAGCGCTCATCTCGCTTTATTGGCCAAGGGAGTCGGCGTACAGCTTCCTAGCATTCCTTAAATCAGATCTAATAAGCTAGGAATATATTACTTCCACATTTCTCTTTTCACCTAAGTTTGAAAAGTTAACTGCCATATTATCAATATGAGCCTCTGTTGTGTTAGCTGTTTGGTGATAGCTTCTGTCTTGTACACGCCTCTGTTATTTCTCCTTGTCAAAACTGGTTTGTTTGTTTTTTAAAGCACCCCCAGTGTTTCTCCGCCCTTGCTTTACTCAAATCTCTACTGTTGTTTTAAATGGCCACTATTAGTCTCTGCCTTCTCACTGTACTCAAATATCTTCTTCCTCAGCTGCTTCGTGCGAGAAAGATAAAGCAGGCTTTCTCCCTGAGATTCTTCGTGCTCAACAATTTAAAAAAGAACTCCAATCTCAGTTCAGTTTAGAACTTGTAAATTCATAAGCACAATAATTCCGTGATAAATAATATAACCATACTTGGGTACCACTGAGCTAGGACATAAACAAGCAGAAGGTAAAAGCAGAACTTTTTGTTGTGTTACTGTCACTAGAATAATAAGCAAAAAGGCAGGTCCTTGCTCTTGAGGATTTTACAATCAAAAATCCAATCTAGAGAAAGGTGATGAATGGAGGGGAGAAAGATGGGTCATTTGTGCATATTTGGGCTTAGTTTCAGTAGGGGATGAGGACTATGGTTTATGCTGAAGTATCACAAAAGGACTGAATTTAAGGTACCGTATTTTTCGCTCTATAACACGCACCAGACCATAACACGCACGTAGTTTTTAGAGAAGGAAAACAAGGGGGGAAAATATTCTAAACGAAATAGTGGATATATGATTTTTGTGGTTCATGCTGTGGCCACAGACATGTGATCTGACAGTTTGGAGTAGCCCAATGCAAAAATCCTGAGGATCCATGTGGATCCATGCTTTGTAACCATGGAGGAGGGAAGGAAGGGGAACCATGGATCCTCCCCTCACGACTGCAGCAGATCCCCACCGCCACCCGCAGGCATTCACTCCATAACACGCACAGACATTTCCCCTTACTTTCTAGGAGGAAAAAAGTGAGTGTTGTGGTGCAAAAAATACGGTATACCGTAATTTGAAGGAAGAGAGAGGATGTGTCACATAGGTGATATAGGAAGGAGTTCTGCAAGAATGGGCAGATTTAGAAAAATAAAATAAAATCCAAAGATGGTACATTTCCATAGACCAACAGTTTTGACTAGACTTGGAAACCAAGACAAAAATTATGGTTGCTAAATTTCTATCCTCACTTTGCTATTTTGGCTTCTGCGCAGCTGAGGAGGCACCTTATTTTCCTACAGGAGAGCACATCTTTCTTTTTTTGCTGTTTCTTAGCTAAAATGCTCCATGCGCCTTAATCAAACACAGGAAGCATCTTGCTTTACTTTCCTGCTCTGGGACAGAATGTGGTGGCTTTTCATTTTTGGCCCTGCATGGTGAACATACTCAAGGTGGCCTGTGCAGCCACCCAGCCTTGGTTCTGGGGAGGGGATTGACTTCTGGGATGAACACTGCCACCACTAGCACTCCAAGGTTGGAAGGAGAGCTGAAACTCATTGCAGTTGCCAGAGGGCAGTGACACACATGCCAAGGAAAGGGTGGCAAACAACAATATGGAAGACTGCACAATTCATTTGTCAATATGCTACTAGTTAAGAGTCATCAATTCCAGTACACTTTGTTTTAGGAAATAAAATATTATTGTATTCTACTTATGATCTGGAGAACAATTTAAATAAAAACACATGGCAGTGCCTTATTGTCCCAAGATTCATCTACTGTCCACTAAGACCAGAGCATTTAGTGTGACAGCACTCGCCCTTTGGAATATGCCCCCAATGAACCTCATACAGGCAGCTAAGGTCTTGGCATTTAGGAGCCTGCTTAAAACTCATCTCTTCCCTCAGGGTTTTCGTATTAAGCTGATCTACTGATTTATGATGTCTTTTGTACTTGTTTTACTAATGTACCAGTAATTTTATAGTTGCTTTTATGCTGTTCATTGCCATATTTTTTTCCTTAATGCTGGAGGTATGGATTTTTTTTTTTGCAAACAATTAAATAAAAATTGAGAAATAGGGCTGAGCATTTAGTTTCTGGAGTGATTTCTAAGCATTGCAACTTCTGTATATGTTTCTTCGTTAGCTGTTTTTCTACATTTAAGCTGATTGCATGCCAATGAAGTGGAGAAAAACCTAATTAGGAATATTTGCAATTACAAATACTGTAATCTGTAATCTCTGGGTGCTTTAAGTTTTTTGGTCCAGTGAACAGGTTATGTAAGTCCTCAGGCTTTAGTTTATATTTTAAATAGGGCTGGTGGAGAAATCTGTCTTTAACTTACCACAGAAAGCACTAACTTAATTGTACTTCTTGAAGACATCCATTACATAACGATCATAATCAACAGTACAGCTTCAATTAAGTTTAAGGTAATAGTATAAGCATTCCTTCCCCAGACTCTTTTTCTCTATAGACTCTTCACTATGGAGAGCTTGTGCCTTACTAGATGCTGAGTGTCTAAGAAGTCAGCCCTTCTTCCCTGGAAACTCCTGTGGGGAGACCTGGTTTTGGCTGTAATGCCAACCAAATTGGAAAACAGCCTCGAACTGGCATTTTCCTCTCTGTTCCTCGTCTTCTTTCTGGCATGAATTCCCTCCTCCTTTTCTTGTCAGCTTTAGTATGATTTTTCATTTTATCTCTCATCAACAGTAACCAACTAACCCTCTAAATTGGAATTTGAAATGTCAGGAAGCCCTGGTTGAGAGAGGAAGGATGGTTAGCAGCAGTGCAGATGAAAGGCTGACCAGGGAGGAAGGTGTGGAGTTGTGCTGGAGATAGGAAGGTGGGGACCAAGTGTAACATTCCCAGGGTTGGCACCTCATTTGAAAACTTCCATATGGGAGAGCAGCTGCTGATACATGTGCATTAGACCTCAGTGATCAGGGAAGGGCACTTCACATATGAATAGGCTCACTGCTCTGGAACAGAGGTATTGCACTGGAAACAGGTCTTTGAACTAATCTGTAACAACCCATGGCACAAACTTAGTCCCTGTCTTCTCGAGAGCCAGTGTGGTGTAGTGGTTAAGAGCAGTGGACTCGTAATCTGGGGAACCGGGTTCACATCTCCGCTCCTCCACAAACAGCTGCTGGGTGACCTTGGGCTAGTCACACTTCTCTGAAGTCTCTCAGCCCCACTCACCTCACAGAGTGTTTGTTGTGGGGGAGGAAGAGGAAGGGAAAGGAGAATGTGAGCCGCTTTGAGACTCCCTAGGGTAGTGATAAAGCGGGATATCAAATCCAAACTCTTCTTCTTCTTCTTCTTCTTGGTTGTGTGTGCATATGCTACTAACAAAGTAACATCCCCCCCCCCCATTGCCAGATCTCCAACAACTTCTTACTTCAGTTTCCTGTGCTCTCTAGAGCAGTGGCTTCTAAACTTCTATCCACCTCAGACCACTTGAAAATTGCTGAGGGCCTTAGCAAACCACTTAATGTTTGTGTGTGTGGGAGGGGGGTTGTTTTGCCTGTTGTTTAGCAGTTGTAATACACTATGCTAGATGCTAAAACATTTTTAATGGAATTCAAAATTTAATGCAACCTCCCCCAAAAATAAAAAATAGAAGAAGCAATAAAAATACAATTAAAAACCAGTATGAATATTTTAATGCGATGGATGTACTTGTTATGTCTAACAAAGTTCTTTGATGCTTGGTGTCATATTTGTTGAGTCTTAGGTCAACAGATTCAGCATTCATCCAGCATCCTGTCCTTTTATATAAACTGACAACTCCTACTCTGAGTCACTCCCTTTCTTTTGCATGTGCTCCCTCTTAGCTTCTCCCCCTCTTTCTTGCTTTTCCTTTGTTCCCATGTATGGACTCTCCACTCCTTTCAAGTGCCTTATCAGCCTCTTTCCTCTCTTGGGACCACCCCACCCTGCCTTGCTTTATTCCTCTGAGGGAGGCAGAGTCTCCTGCCTCTTCCTCCTCAAGTCACTTCTGGTCAGTCCTACTTACTTTCTGGTCTGACGGCTGGGTTTTAAGAATGATGGAGCAGCCACTGCACCCACCAGTCCTCTCACACACATAGCCCACTGTTCTTCACAGGCATATAACATTTGAGGATTCAATTCTTAATGTTTGCATGGTAGCAGTGCTGCTGTTGTGACCAACCCTAGATCAGATCGCAACCTGGTAGTAGATCCCACCAACTGAGACTTACTTCTTTCATGATTGACCCCAGCCTTTCCCCATGACCATACTCCTTATCCCTGTTTTCCCATTAATCTCAACATTCCTTCTCTAATCACTGATAAAAATTTAAGAAAAGAACTCCTGGGCTGTATCTTCTTACCCCAAACATGTAATGTAAACAAAGCTAAATACATTTTTTTGGGGGGGGGGGGTTGCATACCATAATTTGTTTTCCACTGACTCCAAACATTTATTTGGCACAGATCTCCCAGAGTCTATGACTCTTAAGAACACAGTGCTAAATTTAATAAAATTGCTTTAAAACAATGGGAAATTACATAGAAATTGGGAAAGCGTGAGAAGCAAATCTGAAAATAAAATTCATTCCAATCCTAGTAATCTCATATCCAAGGAGATTAAAATATCATATCACATTGTTTCGTTTTCTGAAGTGTCAGATGTAAAAGCATGTAAGATGGGACATACTTGCATACCATGTTTGATTTTGGAACTAGAGAAGCTTCAGATTTATATTTCTTGAATTATATTTTACTGAGCTTCAAAAAGTCACAATAACAACACTAAGCAGGTAGAATCCCTCCTCAGGAGAATAGATGGTGAAAATATACCAGATGGCATGTAGATGTAAAAGAGGTGCCACTCAGGTAAGTAATATTATAGCTCGTTGCCACTCACCAGACTGAGAGTCCCCTTAGCCAGCATGCTTCAGTTTCAGAAAGCCACCTGGAACATGCAAGGCTTTTATTTTTTAAAATTCATTGTAAGAATTTTATTTCATCAACATTCATGTCTGTAATCTTTTTTTTACTCCTAGCATATTATCAAGTTCCATCGTGCCTCAAAAGCAAACAAGAAACCCATGCAGTTGCCAAGATCTATGGTGAAATCACTACTTTATCAGATTCTTGATGGAATTCATTATCTTCATGCAAATTGGGTGCTTCACAGAGACTTAGTAAGTGCTGTGATTTTTAACTGTTTAGAAATAATTTGGATTGCATTTTTGTTTTGGGGAAGTGAATAAAACTGAGTGGGGGTGGGGAATCTCACAAACTACTTCACTTCTTGATGTTCTTAAATACTCCTAGGGGTTTCATGGCAAAAGTTAACTTTGTATCATCACTGGTTTTTAACAGCAACATCTGCTGCAAGTCTCTGGTGCTGCATCCAGTTAGCAAATAGCTTTATAAGCAAACAGTACATCAGCCAAGGAACACTTTACACTGAAAAAGCAGGTAGCCGTTTAAACTGCTCTGGGTTACTTTGGCTGTCTACCATTCCAAAACTCAACAAGCTGTAGGATGTTCCTTGGGAGACTATCGCCACATTTGTCCAATCGTATCTTGTCATAATAAGCCAATGTATGAAAGCGCCTCCTGGACATGCATAGAGCCATTTTTGTCCTCCCTTCACATGAGCACGAAAACAACCATGAAGCTACAATGAGCTCTAGCTTCTCATTATATTCAGATCAGGTAACTGTAGTTAATGGCTTCCAAACAAACCAAAATATTGATTCATGTTTTAATATCCTGCTTTGTTTGGAAGCCATTGACCTCTGCTTTTTCAATGCAATAGAAAGCTAGAGTTAATTGTCACTTCTTAGCTTGTTTCCCTGCTTGCACAACAGGGATAAAGCAGATGCGTGCAGATGCGTGCAGATGCAGGAGGCTTGTTAAACTGAGATATTGATCGTCCAGAAACAGTTGTTGTTTCTTAAGAACAAACCACTGGCCTCATAATTCTGTCACCAGCGTAAATGACGGCTGAATAATATGAGAAGTTGTTTAGAAACTTATCTAAGAAACCACCTCTTCCGCAAGGTGGCAACTCCCCCCAACTTCCCAAAGGGGGGGCAGTGTAAGTTTTTTTTAAAAAAAAAAGTGAGGAGGCTTCTTTCTTGTCTTATTAATCTAACATTGCTTATTTGGGTGCAGCCATTCTTTTTTACAGTCATACCTTGGAAGTTGAACGGAATCCGTTCCAGAAGTCCATTCGACTTCCCAAATGTTCGAAAACCAAATCACAGCTTCTGATTGCCTGCAGGAAGCTCCTGCAGTCAATCAGAAGCTGCGGAAGCCACATCAGACGTTCGGCTTCCATAAATAGTTCACAAACTGGACAATCACTTCCAGGTTTGCGACGTTCGGGAGCCAAAATGTTTGGGAACTAAGCAGTTCGAAAACCAAGGTACGACTATGGGGGGGGGCAGATACTGAAGTCACTATTTGACTTCACTGCTGCTATTACCTTCTCTCATGTGCACACATAAATAGTACTCAAATGCATTAAGGCACAGTTATTATCAGGGGCTTGTACATAATTACTGAAAGGTGAAAGAAACATTTTCATGAGCTGTTTGTGTCCAGTGTGGGTGTAATTTAAATGATTCTGTAGTCACTCTCTAATACTCTGCCATTCTCTGAGATTTAATGGGTGCCTTCTGTTTCAATCTTTAAATGCCTGCTGAAAATTCCTCTATTCTGCCATGTTTATGCAGGCAATTAAGAACACATATTTCCATAATAGTTAGTTATTGGTGTCTGATTTTAAATTTTATTTTTTATTATATGTTTTTTATTATATATATATAGATACTACTGCTTTGATGTTGTTTTATGATATAGCAGTATATAAATAATGAAATTATTTGAACTCTGAACACATTAACAACTTTGTATTGCACGGTTATGGATACTGGCAGACCATCCTTTGGTATGCTGTCAATGATTGGATGAAGTATCATCAGTGAGCACTAATGGAAAAAAGATTTCTTCCCTCCTCCCTCTTGATAGCTGGATCCTTCTGTTCAGCCTTTGGAATGTAGTATCCATGGGAGCTGGAAAAATTAAGCCCTTCAGCTAATGAGAGACCCCTGAAATATAAATGGAAGCAGTTTGAATGTGTAGCGGCAAAGAGAGCTCTGAATTTATTGAAACAGCCTTAGGGTGCTGTGGCTCCAATTGGAGATCTGGTGCAGAACTGCCATGGGTCTCACCGCAGCATGTGCCTGCATGCCGTTATTGATCTTGATTCTCTAAATCCATGCAGAGAATGTGGAATCAGTCACGGCAAACGGAAAGTATTTTGCCAGTTCTTTTCTGGCCATGCTGCTCCTGAGTTGTTGGCATTCATGGCTAACAGGATCCACAGGCACCTTCAGTCAAGTGCCATCATGACATGCATTCCTTCTTCTTCTCCTGTTTATTATCTTCATCAGACCAAAAATATGACCAAAAATACAGCACAACGAAACCTTACAGTATTATTAAATGCAGGACAAATACAAAAAAGTGTAACATACTAACAGCAGCTCAAATACGCACCCACCCACACCCTTTGAGTAAGCCCCTGGAAATATTTTTTTGCAACTTCAGGTGCTTAAATGTCTTCTCATAATCTCACTGCCACCTATAGAAATTTTGTTACCTAGATCATCAGTCAGGCTGTAACTGATGCTGGATTGTGGGCTGCCCCCTGGATTGTTGACAAGGTAGTTGTTTACCTTGTCTGTTTGCTTTTTTAGACAGTGCTCAACTTTCACTTGTCCTTTGGTGGTGGCGTTTGATGAAAGTATTCATGGCCATCCATGAAGTTGAACAGTAGAGGGGAGCCTGGAGCATGTTATACCAGTCCTGACTGACAGGAGATTCTTTCACAGAGAGAATGAAATACCCCTGCTGAAAATTTCAAATAACAGACAACTGTGAAATATTGTGAGAACCAGTCATAGTTCAGCTGCTCAGTGGTGATATAGATCTGCAAACAAAACAAATATAAGATCCTGTTGTGCATCTCATACAGGAAACAAATGTTACCAGGAAGGCTGCCTTTCCTCAGGGGCCCATGACAGTAATTCTGCTTCCATGGAGAAAGGAGACAGTGTTCTAAGGCTGCTGATCCCAGGAGTTGGAAACTGATGAGTATCAAACCTTAAGGACGTGATGCTAAATATTTCCAGTGGGCTGGATTAGAGAATTGCCTAGCAGACCATTGAATGGCATTCTGTTACTTGAAAAGATCATCCAAGAGTTGTTTGCAAAACATACTTGCATTTGTGTATGTGCATTTTAAATAGCAGTTGCAACACCTTCCCACCCAGATCTGGCATCAACAGAGGCTTCCTTCTGATGTGTGTGCATGCATGTGCAGTTTTCTTTGGGATCATGAAGAAGAAGGTGAAAGGTTATCCCCCTTTTTTTACCTGCATTGCAGACCCGGTCCAGATTAGGGATTCTGTGGTTTACACAGAAATCTGAGCATGCATTTAACATAATATGTCCCTTGGTCCTCAGAGAGACGATTACAGAAAATGAGAATCTTTGTGTAAGAAGGCACAATAGGAAACCTTTAGAGACCTACCTTTCATCTACATGATTTCATGCTGAGCATACATTTTCTGGTAGTGGTTGAATACTTGTAGTGTGCAGGATCTAATCATTAGGGACATAGGGACATGAGTTGTGGTTAGCATGTGGAATGTATGGTGACCTGCTTGCTTCCATGGGTGATGAACATTACTTGCAGTCTAGAAAAGCTGGCAGTGTGTGGGAAGAGATTGTGGAGTGGAATTCAACTCTTTGCTAAGGAGATCATTCAGTCAGCATAAGCATTTCTGCTCACCCAACAGAACAATCTTCCTCCCTCCCACCACATACTGTTCTGGGAGTTTTCACTGACCCTCCAGAATGGTTTTGGGAGAGGTGGGGAGGTAAAGCCCCATTGTGCTAGTGGGAATTAGTGGGAATTTCCACTAATGGAACTGGGTTGTTGAATCCAGCGCATAGTCATGTTTTCCTGGAACCATATTTTTGGGGAAGGCACATGTTGGATGTATAGATGTCAGGACCGAGTTGTTCCTGGCGATCCCAGATGAGTGAGATGGTGCCCAGGACTAAAAGTGAGAATATTGAAATCTGTATGTAGCTCTCCCATGTGGTGAGCTGCTGAACTGCATGCTGCACCATCTACATATGGAGTAAAAACGTCGGGCCAGCAGGCCAAATTTGGCCCTCTAGGTCTCCCCATTTGGCCTGTGACATGGTTTTTCCTAATCCATGCCCACTTGTGCCACACCTAGAGACACAGGTAGAGATGCAGCTGCAGAAAGTAGGATTGAATGCTGAATGTCAGCTGACGAGAAGGGAATTCAGTTAGCTTGATTCAGGAGAGCCTGTGAGTTCCTGCTGGGACCTGGCTGGCATGCTCAGGCCTTACCAAAAGCCTGATTGGGCAGTGTTTCCCCACCTCACACCTGTGGGCCAACTTTGACAGGTAGGTGGTCACCGCACCTTTCAATCACCCTATACCATTTTGAAATCAGACGATTGGCCTGTGAAGGTGGGGGAAACAAAAGAGCTGAGCCATGGAGTCAAAAAGTTTCCCCATCTATACCAGGCACATCCAGCACCCAACAGGTTGCGATCCACCATACAATATAAAAAACTGGCAGTGATCTACCACACTCTCCCATTGTCATTCTTCAACTTAAACATGTTCTATTTAGGTGGGGAAACCGAGCCAGATGGGTGGGGTATAAATAATAAATTAGGGTTATGATAAAAATAATAACAAATTATTACCCCCACACCAGCCCCCTCCCAGGGCCGTTGGTGCACACGGGAAACCAATACACCCCGAAATGTCCAATTCCCCTTTTACCAGGTGGAAGAGCTCCGTGGGGAGGTGGGGCACCAGTAAAGGTCTTCACAGTTACTATGCTGCTTATGGGCACAAGGTTGGCAACTCCCAACTTGGTCAGACTCTTCTTTCGAAAGCTGGCCATTGGATCTTCCTGGACAGGAAGGAGTAGAAGTCGTCTTCCTGTTCCAGTTGAGCTTTGCCTGAGCAATAGAGTCTTGATGAGCTTTGGTGCATTCCTGTATCCTTTTGTCCTCCTCTGGTCCTGATTTATAGCTTGCTCTTCAGCCTTGCCTCTTAGTTTGGTCCTGACTTGGCTTTATCCCTTGACTCCAGTCCCCTGGTGCAGAAAACGAAAAATCTGAGGCAAGTGAAAAGGAAGTAACGTTTGTTATAAAACTGTCTAGCTCAAAACAACTTTTGTTAGAGCGCTGCATATTAACTTGCCATCGGAAACATTCATTTAAAATGTTTTATGGGTGAAGCTCAGTGGGGCTCGTTTTTTGTTTGCTTCCCTGTGTTCATTCCACCCCAGCAAAAACTGTGGGTTATGTTTCTCCTTCAATGTTCAGTCCTGTGGCAAAATATTGTATCCGTAAAGAGGACAAGGAAAACTATGTTAATCTCTTGGCCTTGTTCTTGGTACCATGTTGATATTTAGTTTGTCGACATTTTATGGACATTGTTTGTATCATCTAGATATAATAAGTCCTTCAGGGAATATTTATAATAGGCATTTTTAGAGTGCTGCTCTTAAATAGTGCTGCTGTTTGTGTCTTAACAATTTGCTATTCGAAACAGCATGCACAGATGGTGAAAAAATATCACTATTATTTGTATAATATAGTGGTACCATTGTAAAAAGTCTGGAATTCACAGAATCCTTGATTTAAAATTAGCTTCTTTTTCAGTTACTTTCTTTTTTACAGAACAATCGCTACAACGTATTATTATTTTTTTTTGGGGGGGGAGGAATCTATTTTTTGTTCTTTACCACTTGTTCTCCAAAAATAGTATCTTTTGAGGTATTCCCAACTCAACCGCAACAAAGACTAAAACAAATTAACCTCTGTCTGTAAATAGTCATGTCACATTCTTGCCCTTCTCCTTCCTGCCCACCCTTCAAACCTTCTATTTCACTTGAAGATTCAATCATGTTTCATTTAGCCTAAAGCCACTAAGTTCAGTCAGATGGGCAGTTACATGCATGTACTTTAACCATCACATATATTTGAAAGTTGTTATAAGTTAGAAAATGCATGCATTCTCAGCATATCAAGAGTGTTGTGTAGGAAAGAGTACTTCTCCGGGTTATTTATTACTTCTATTAAATACACTCATCAGAATACCTAAAAAGTATCAGCATGCATTATAAATGTGGAATTATACATTTCAAGCCTCTAAGGGCCAAACTTAGTGAGATTCATGATTGGATCTCTGGTTTCATTACCAGAGCTCCCCACTCCCATTAGAATGGGACCACAGTATGGGGGGGGGTTACCCTTCTCCATCACTATATTACCAATGTAAATCTGCCACAGGTGGGAAAACTTAGCACACTGTCTCATCACCATATTCACTTCATGAAACTGATTGGCTCATATCATTTTCCGAAGGAGAGAGAACCTTAAACTTCCCCAAAGACACAGAAGCAGCAGCAGACTGGAGTAGCAATGACAGCTAAGCAGCACCAAAAAGTAAATATTATCAGTAGTTAGAGCTTTGCGGGAATGATTTGTGGAGTCGCAAAGCACTGCACTGACTCAAATAAATTAAAAGGGCTAGATGGTTAGGGAATTCCCCAATCATTTATCCCTTTTGTATTTCCCCTGCTTGTTGGATCACCTGCCTTCAAGAAAGAGCTGAATTAAACAGATGTTAGAGATCAGTGATCAGATCCTCCATTTAAAAAAATATCACTTAAAATGCATCTATGTTCTGGGATTCAGTGGTATTCATTGCATGGTAGGCTGCCTACCCATCAATAGAAAACAATCACTCCAGTACAATACATTCCATCACCTGAAAGTGAACCTAGACACCACGCCAAGCACAGCCTTCCTTTCCTGTCTTGAGTGTCTTTTCTCAGCCTTTAGGCTCTGGTTCTTGGATTGTTGGCACTCAATGCAGAGTAACTTTGGAACCATCTACTGCACAAGACCTTGTTGTTATCAGAGGTTAATTTTCCATCTAGATCCAGAGCGGTCCAGCTGACAACCTAGAGAATGGACAGTGCCAATTAGCTTCCATGGGCCATACATGCCAAAGATCATGGCCACCATTCTTTTCTCTCATACCAATCAGTTGCTTTTGAATCATATGCAAATTACTAGGCCAAAGTTAACAGTCAAAATGTTTTCTGTACAGAACACTATCCTAGCCAGGTCACCCATACATAGGTTGCTACTCAGATTATGTAAATACTGTTATTTGTTCAATTGTCTAGAGCAAACTGAGCCCAACTGAAAGTTCAGGTCTCAAAAGTTAATATGTACTAGTAGACACTGACAGCAGGAAAGTGCAAAACATTAATTCTGCCGCTTTAGCACAGATCTTGTTAGTAGTAATTCTTTATTTCAGCAGCTCTGATTCCTTTTCAGTATCCCTTTTAACCCGTTTATAAAAGAATTTAATATTCCACTTAGAGTATGCAGAAGAGCTGTCCCCAAATTTGCTGCTATCATTATAAAATATTAATTGGGATGGGACATCAATTTTTGAAAGTTCAGGTATCTGAATCTTTGTGTGGGCAATAGCATCTCTGTTGATCATATCAGGTTATACTGTACTACTTTTAAAAACTAAACTGTGAAACAATTTCCCTATATTTCAGTCTATATTTAACTGCCACTTTGGTTTTGTTCCAGTAGTGTTACCTCAATGGTGTGATTTGTATGAAGTTTCAACTAAGGTCATGTAACATTGACCACTGGTTTCAATTTTAGTAAAATACACAGACACATCACTACATTATTCACAAGGTGAGCATGGCCAGGATAAACATCTTGAAATCCAGTGTATCATGTTTACTCATTCCTTTTTATTACATTTTAATAATTAAAAAGTGCACATTTTTAAATTGCTAGGCTCTCCCACAATCAGTAATAGAAGAAGCACAATGTCCTGTTACTTTGCTTATTAAAATTAGCCATTCAACGCCACGTGGCATTTGGGAGTGAAGGTTCTACAGATGCATAATTTGCTGTTTAAATTCAGTTTGTGCACCTGACTTCAAAAAGTGACTTCCATTCTGTCATAAACAAAAATCTGCCCTTATTCCCTTATGGGGGACACAAGAGCCCTTATACAGCCCTTTGTAGGTTCTCCATCGGTCGGAGAAAATAACAGAGGCCAACCAGAGAATATTGAGAAGCAAAGCAGCTCGTAAGCCTGATCTTTATTGAACTGTTGCAACAGGGTGCTCCCCTCACACACAGGAAAGGAGGAGGACCCAGAACAAAGGTGTGCCCACCCTTATATAGACATTTTAAATTGCCCGCCCTGGAGTCCAAGACCACCCCCAGAAAAATCATACATACATCACAGAAGGGGTGTAGCTCAAGACCACCCCCCAGATCCATCATACCTACATTGCAGAAAGGGGTGTAGCTCAAGACCACCACCCGGATACATCATACCTGCATCACAGAAAGGGCGGTCTACAGCAGAAATCTGAGTGCACTGTTTATCTCCTGTCTGGCAGGTTACCTGTTAATGGTTGCTTGACTGGATACCCTGGGGAGCCTGGCCAGTCTTTTGTAATGATAAATACTTAGTTCCCGAGCCAGGTCACAGACTCACCCTATTCATACACAGACATACCCTTAAGACAGAATTTGTGAATGAAAAGACAATGAGGAGGCTTTTCCATTTTCCTTCAACCTTGCAGAAAAATATTTGAGGTCAATTTGGGAGGGACAAAATGGTTTCAGGAGTTTTTCTGTGGGGTTTCAGACATGTGGTTTATATATGCAATTATGAACATTTATTTTATATATATATATATATATATATATATATATATATATATATATATATATATAAACTTAATTTTTTTATTTCAATAGTCAATGAGAGACACTGGGCAAACTACTGGCTAGATGAGAGGTAGGCATGGGCAACTCGTGGCCTACAGGTCACATAGCAATCCTTGGCTACCTCACCAAGTCTCCTAGCAGCAGTCATACTAAGAGCTTTACAAAGGTGCTAGGGCTGGGGAAATTGTGGCTTTCCAGTTGTTACTCGATAGCAACTCACACCATCTCTGAGGGTTGGTCATGTTGGTTGAGGCAGATTGGACTTGGAGTTCAACAACATCTGGAGGGCTAGAGGCTCGTCCCTGCTCTAGACAATGCACTCTATAGTTGGGCAGTAGGGAATTCTTGAGCATATTAAAGATAAAGGAACTTGTACAAAATAGTGATGCTGCCATCTTGGAAAAAGGCAAGGCCATTTTAGGTATGCTTCATATATGCACACTTTGGGGTAGTAAGGTGAGGTGAGCCAAGTTCACATTATTTGAGAGGCTTTTTAAAGTTTAATCGTTATTACACTCTCCTGACGTAAAGGGACAGCTATAGTTGCCCATTACCCACAGCTACACATTGCATGCAGCAGGGAACATTTGAACTTGTGTAAAATATCCCATTTTCACCCCACCCCTGGTAATCAGGATGTTTTGGATAATGGGTGTGCCAAATTTCACTTTTTCTTGTGGAAGCATGCTAACAATTTTGATCCTCTCTTGAATTAATGGCTTAGTAAGCCAAGTGCTCATGAATCATTTTCTACGGATTGTTTTGATATAGTGGCACGCTCCAATAGTTAACTGCTTTTGTTTGCATGTGAATGATTTAAAAAAACAAAAACAAAAACCAGCAGTACCCAGAGGATAACATTTTTCTCATGGGAAGGTCGTATGTCTAAAGAATTATATCCTAGATAAGCTCAGGAACAGTAAAGGCTACTAAATGCTAGCATTCTGTTGGCCATTGTTTCCCTTATCATTTAATCAGTTGTGTTCCTCTTATTCAAAGCTGCAGACAGTTTTACTTATGTTTGGTTTTTGCTGGCTCCTTTCTGGCCTCCATACTAAAGAATTGATTGCCCCTGCATGCATTAAAGCAGCTCCAGTGTTCTTACAGTTTGATTTCTGTTTGATGTTGAATTATTTTTATTCTTCAAGAACATGATAGTTTGTCTGAGCACTTTTGGCTCTTGCTCTTTGTGTTGCCTCTCAGAGATGTATTCGTTGCATTACACCCACTAGCCGGAGGAAAGAAAACATGATCATTTACTTATTTACTGCTCAAAGGAATTTGCCTTAAATTATAACATCTATGCTACTTCTGCAGCAGATGGTTCCAGTTTATTATTGTTGACCTTGTACATTCTACATTTACACCTTTACTACAAAGTCAGACCCCATAGTTCACACTCAGCAGGGATCTGTTCGTTCAGTTTTTATTGCTGATAATTTAAACATGAGATTCCAAATCTAACCTTTTGTTTCTATAGCAACTAAACATGGGCTGATCAGTACTATCATTTTCTTTAACAGCTGGCATCTTCTGTTCACTGTAAGCTGAGTTTTAAAAGTATAAGGTTTTTAAACTAGGTGTTAACTGGCCCAGAGGTGTTGATGTAATTAGGAAGCACGTATACTATTATAAGAGATCTGTTAGGTAATTTTGAACCATGAATTCTCATGTTTTCATTGGAATGAATGCCATTGTCCAAAGCGGAGGCATGCCCTTGAGATGTCCTTGGATTTGCTGAAAACATGCGTCTTTTCTGAAGTTAGTGTTGGAGATCTTAATGCTGTCTTTGGCTTATAATGGTTGCTGCATTTTCTTATGGATAACAACAACTACATACTTTCTTACTTCAGTCATATATATGCCTACATAAGCTTTTTAGTCTTCTTATACATGCATATATTTAGACCAGGCAAATGCCTGGACACGTGAAGAATGAATTCGTGTACAGGAACATGCATGCAAGCCCCACTCCCAGCATCTGATGTGAGTCATTCCGCCCACTCAGTCCCTGACTGTGCATGTTGTTCTACTCATGTTCAAGCAAATACAAGTAAAAATACCCTGCAGACTTTCCTTGTACACCCCTGCTCCTCACCCACAGTTTTAGTCTACATGTATTCAGGTGGATGCGCAAACACACTCTTTCATTTGCTAATATGATTCTTCTGTACTAATTCCTTAAAATATTCAACACCATAAAATGGTCTAATGTATTTACTTCAACTTCACATGTAAGTAAAGTTTCTTGAATTCTTCTGAAGGGGAAAAAACAGTAAGGAACAAATCGATCAATCTCCAAAGGTGTTTTAATCAAAGCAATTATGATTCTATGTTTCTAAGTAGATTCAAATGGGATTCAAAATTGCCCAAGACTTTCCACCTAGTGCTGGAAGACCTGTCTTCAAACTCTACTAACAATATAAAGTTTATGTATAGTGCTTCTCAAATGATGTTCTGTAAACATCTGTCCAGTATTCATAGCGAAATGGTATTATGTTGGTTGGTTTATTGGAAGGAAAAAGTAGAAGGTGCATTAGGAGGAGCTGCCAAACTTAGTGGAATAACAAGAGAAGGAGGGAAGAGCTTAAATTGTCACTTGTATAATTTGGTAAAATAGGATAAGGAAAAGCTGGGAGATAGAGAGGGGCATAAGGTGGTTATCACTGATGGTTGTACTCAGAATTAGACCTGCAAGCTTCATAGCTGTTTCACAGATATAGCTTATGCTGTTGTGCTCAATTCATTTTCTTCCTACATCATCTTAGATTGCTATTGAACCAAAATCTACCTCATAGTGTGCATTGACAGATTTCACAATTATATTTTATGCAGTTTTATTTCATTGTGTTCAGGATATTTGCTTGACACCTACAAAATTAGTGGGAGTTGCAATTATCTCCAATCTAAACAGCAGATTTAACTGTGTTGCTGATGTTCCGTCTTATTAGTTCCAAATAGCAAATGTGGTGCAAAAGTTGGAACTGCTTCAGTTGGTACCTTTTGCTTCCCTGCCTTCCTGGTTTACAGCCATGGGCAACTGCAGCAGGGACAGGCCAGTATTGGGATTATTTGAAGCTCTGTTTTGCACAATGTAAAACAGAGTAATTTAAAATAGTTCATGAACTATTTGCTTGCATACAATTTAAAATGGTATTTCAAAGAGGAAAAGTGATCATGATCTGAGTACTTTAAACTTCTAAAGTACACAGAAGACTTAATTTCATGTGGATTTAACAGCTAGTCAGCAGAATATTTTACCCTTTTTTCAGAAACCAGCAAATATTCTGGTAATGGGAGAAGGTCCTGAAAGAGGAAGAGTTAAAATTGGTAAGTATTCATTACATTTCTAATGCAAGTTGTCGCAACTGCTTTTATTAAGGTTGTAATGTAATGACTGCTGAAGGGCCAAAGATTATCATGGCTATGAATCCTGGAAGACCTGCTCCCTGACTTGGAGGCCTTTTTCTACCTGGCCCTGACTGACTCCAACTACAAAAGCTGAGGCTGCTGAAGAGGCCAGAGACCATCTTGACTGTCACTTAGTGCAGACTCACGTCATCAAGCCTGAGCTTCCACAGCCGCTATCCGCCATGAATTACAATTGGCGGGATTGGCAGCAACAGCAGCAGCAATGTTTATACTCATGATAATATTTTATTTTATTGCTAATTATGCTGTTTTAAATGTGCATTTTATATACTGCATTAAATGTGTGTTCTGTAGCTGACTTCCTTTGTAATGTTTTATTTAAGATAATTTTGTAGTTTCTGTTAATTATGTTGTTTTGAAAGTATACTTTATATTTTACTTTATTCTGTAATGTTTTATTCTGCCACTCCCCTCTGAGGTTCAGCAGGCACAGGCATTGTCTAGTTCTCCCCATATTAATTGTACAGTGCACCGCAGCTTGCTTTCGAAGCTTTTGCTTTTGGTATAATAAAAATACTGTTTTGTTTTTCAGCTGATATGGGCTTTGCACGGTTATTCAACTCACCTCTTAAGCCACTTGCAGATCTGGATCCAGTTGTGGTGACGTTCTGGTACAGAGCCCCAGAATTGTTACTTGGTGCAAGGCACTACACAAAGGCCATTGGTAAGCGGGTGGCTAGACTTACCTTTTTAGTCTCCAAATGTATAGATATTAGGTTTTGCAATCTAGGGCTCCAGAATATGTCACTTCTAGGAAATTTCTGGTGCTAGTACGTTTCAGAAACAAGACATGGTTCCATCAGTGAACCTGTAAACTGTGTGCACAATAGGCCGAGGGTGTTTTCTGCATGAATGTGTTTGTGCTGGCTCACCCATCCTTACTTTATAATGGGATGTATCAAGCTGCCAGTCTTTTTTCTGGTCTCTTCCAAGGATCTCTGGTGCCAAAGATTCTGTGCTTCAAGCCATCTCTATCAAAAGGCCTTCCATAATTACAGGGGAAATGGCAGCATGTTCTCATTCACCCATCCTCTGAGCTAATCGCTGAAACATCTGAGTGGTGCCTCCAGTAGTTTAACAGTCTAAGAACTTTGTGTTTGTGCTGATGCAGATTTAGAAAGTGAGGTGTCTCTAATGGCCACTTAGTATTAATCTTGTATTTTCAATCACTGTTATCCCATTGAGTGAGCTGCCTGACATTCCTCCGGTACCATTATCTGCATCCATTACATCACTAGCACGTACCTTTCCATTTTTAGCTTCTGCATTTTGGCAGCCTTTAATATCCCAGATGTTCTGCCTTCAAATGTCATGTCCTTGGATTTTATGCTTTCATACTGCTATCTAGAAATGTGAAGATACAGGGGAAGAAAATAAGAGGGTGGGTCATGGCTGATGAGGCTGTACTCCACTGAGATCTGGAGGGCCACAAGTTGGCCATCCCTTTTTTAAAAAAATTGACAAGATCACATCAGGGCTAAGAGAAATACCTGTACAGGATTCTAAACAAGCTAGTCAGTTTATTAAATGGCAATATTTTCACTGATCACTTTGGTATTTGAGTTTGTTACTGAGGGTCCATATGATCAGCTGAACTGTTCACTGACAGTGCTTCACCCATTCCACCCATATCCATACATATACATGCTCTGTAGTTACAATGGCACATTACTTTGTCTGTACCATTGTATTATGGAATACAATGCGCATATTGTTTCTTTTGGTCACTTTCAGACCAATGCAGTGTCTTGAGATTCATGTTCTACTGTATGCAATGGCTTTTGAAAGTTGCTTGTCTAGGTGTTCTGCATAATGCACTGTACCAGGAGTACAAGATGAAGCAATAGTGGAAAATACACACAAACACCTTAAATAGCGGGATCCCAGCCTATCTAAATGATGGCTAAGCAGTTGGGTGGTTGGTCTTACTGTTATATAAAGCGCTATGGTTTCATTAGGAGCAGGGGAGTTCACAACCTCTAAAACTACATGTGTGTGCGTTAAGTGCTTCATGCAATAGGGGAAAGTGGATAAAGAGGAAGGAAGGTTTGTGATGATCTCAAACTAAACCCACAAAGCACATACATGTGGCCACAACCAAAGCTGGGGGCACTATGGGAGATACACTGCATTTTCCTAGATGTTAAATACAGCAGTTTGGTTGTGCAGAAAATGTGAAATCCCTATAGCATGTGACACATCCAGAGAAAAATGCCCAAGGATAAGTGTGATAAAGTCAGAGAAGCTGTGGTACAACTGTGTTCCAAGATGTGTTATTGAAGGCCATGATAAGACACGATCAGACAGATAAATATACCAGAATAGTCATATGAAGGTTCATGGCAAGGAGGACAAGCAGCAGACATAATAACTATAATTGTTTATGTACCTCTTGAGTCCATACTTGCCTCTAGCATTATGCACACTTTACAAAAAAAGTTAATGAGTTAATCGTATAATGCTTTGCAGCTACAGTGCTTATTACATGCACATTCTTTCTGTGGTGTGATTCAAATCTCACGCTACAGCTTGAAATATATTTATATTAAATACCATTTGAATCTAAATTGCACAACCCTCATAAGAGGACTTGCCTTATTTAGTAATAGCTTGTAGATTTATAAGCACTCCTTTTGAAGTTCAGCATGTAGGGAAAGGACAACCAATATATTTGCAGGGAATGTGTCATCTATAATTGTTCATTATGCTTGTGGGAGGGGGGCTAGATAGGTAGACCCATACATACCTATATGCCCTTCAGCAGAACTTCTAGGATGGCTTGCAAAATCAAGATAATTAAAGTACAGCAAACATGTTAAAGCAGAAAATGTATTAAAATACATTTAAAAGCCTGAGAGAACGAAAGCACATTTGCTTGGCGCCAGAAGAATAACAATACTGATGCCAGACAAGCCTATCTGGGAGTGAGTTCAAGAAACAGAACCACATCACCGAAAAGGCTCTCTGGTGGCCACATGCATTACCTGGCAGGGCACCTAGAGGACCGCCTCTTCTAAAGAACGGAAGGAGCCTCCATGTATGGGCAACTTGCTTATGAGAGCAGGCATTCCTTCAGGTGCCTGGGTTGTAAGCCATACAAAGCTTGAAAGGTGGTCACCGGCACTTTGACTTGTACTTGGGAAAAGCCTGGAAGACAGCGAACTTATTGCAGTAACTGGTGAGATATGTTCCCAACAACCAATCCTGATCAACATCTTGGCAGCTGCATTTTCAACTGACTGGAATTGCCAAACCAGCCTTCAAGGGCAGTCCAACGTACCACGCATTATGGTAGACAATCCTAGATGTTTCTCAAGGATGGCTAGCTAAAGGCTGAGCCTGGCACAGCAGCCTAAGCAGATGAAAGGCACTCCTTGCCACTATCTGAGCTTCCATTGACAAAGCTAGAGCCAGGAGCATGCCCAAACTCGGTGTTTTATCCTTTTAAGGGGAGTACAACAACATTTCTTAGACGAGACGATCCACCTACTTATGGAACCTTTGTCCTGTCAGGATTGACTTTGATTATTGGCTCTCATCCAAACCATTATTCTCAAGTGGAGTCTATCCTTTTGAAATTTATAAAGGTGGGGCTTTCTCCAAAACATTTTCTGGTACCTAACACATCTGAACTTTTTCTTCCGGCACCACCTGCACATAAAACATTTCTGAGAATGTTGTGTTGGGGGTCCTGGATTTCAGCATCCTACCCAGCAACTTAATTTGCTTCCAGGATTTCATGGCTACATTTCCCAACTTCACTGGGGCCAACGTGCATTGTGAGTGCACGTTGACCCCAGTGAAGTTGGAAAATGTAGCCATGAAATCCTGGAAGCAAATTAAGTCAACTCATCCATCACAAACCCATCTTTCTGCATTCCTATTGACTGAATCATGCTTTCCCAGAGCCCACCTCTTCCCACTCCTGGAGCATATCCTTAGTTGGAGAGGATATCAGCTTGTTAAAGAAATAGGTGTGTTGCTCAAACTCAGGCAAGGATTTGGAATCACCCACACTTTCCCCTTCCCCTTCCCCTTCCAAGGGCGATATTTTAATCTAGATCTGTGCACAAAAGAGCTGATTCAAAAATAAGAATACTGCAAATGTACCTTCAGCAACAACCAGTGGAAAAGTTCAAGGCTGATAGAAGCAAGGTGGAAGTAAGGGTGGTAGTGACAGATGGCACCCAGTGAAACACCACCACAACTGTGCAAAATCTTGCCCATACACTGCACTTCAGTGCACCCAGTTGCATAACATGCAGTTTTATATCTGATTTTCTTCTCCTATTGCATTATCTGTGGATGTGTGGATATTGCAAAAAAGAGAAGAAAGAGATACAAGCAGAGTCAAATTCATATTGAACTCCAGTAGGGATGAGCCCTTCGTATATTTGAAGAGTGGTTCTAGCTTTTCCTTATTATTCATAGTGCTTTTTAAACTGAGGACTCAATTTTTCAATATGTAGAATTGTATAACAGATGTACAGAATAAATATTGCTGTAAATGAAGCCTGAGACCAAAATGGCATGCTCTTAAAAAACTAAGTGTACAATCCAGCCAAAATTAAATGTTCCCAAGTCAAATTTGTTTTTGGTGGAACAGATCAAAGCATGTGCTTAGCTCTCCTGTTGAAAACAATAGAACTTGGCAGTGCCTAACTCTAGGTGGATTATGCCCAAAGTACATAACTGAGAGACCTTAATAATCACTGTGGTAAAAGCAATTTCATTGTGGTGTCATGAGTGTGGACAAAACCAAACACCTCCAGAAAATTGGGGGGAGGGGAAAGGATTGAGTGCTAATTTCTGAAGCTTTTTCTGGAAGTCACTGGCTAGCAGCTGCTATCCACCCCCCAAAAAAAGCCCTTGGATGTGGGGAACACTACATGATGATATTGTGTCTCTCCTGAGGGATTTGGGCAGGAGGGGTGGCAATGGCAGACACATTAATAAAGCTAGGAATAGTGAGGCCAAAATAATACAAGAGAATTTCTTTCCCTCTCTCCGAATACTATAGATTTGGGACAAATAAAGGAAAGTCTTCACACAACATAGTTTTATTTAAATGACTGCTAGAAAATGGTGCTGGCAGCAGCTGATTGCTCCTGGCTAAGAGTGGAATCCTATACCTGTTAACCCAGTAAAGTCCCACTGGGTTCAATAAGGATTGCTCACAGTGTGCAAGTATGAGTATGTTTTAATGAGGGTTAAACAAATTCATGGAGGATAGTTCTTTGAACAACTCCCAGTCATGATAGCTAAATGTCACCTCTGTGCTCTGATGCTGCCTACTTCTGAATGCCCATTGCTGTGGGACATACGATAGGGGTAAGAGTGTTACTCTTATGCACAGCACGAGAGTTTTCTAGACAGTGACTGTAGCTTCCAATTCTACAAGCTCTCTTGTCATCTTTGACACTCCTGCTGGCCCTTCAGGGGGACAATCGCAGCAGTATGTTTCAGCTCCTCCACACCCTTCCCCAGCACAACTCAACCAGTCTCCTTTCAACCAGAAATGCCCTGGGCTAATTTTATATAAATAGAAACTTCTTCATGTGACTGTCATGAAAGTACCTTTGGGCCAAATAATTTGTTTGATTCTTCATCATTATATGCACCCTCCCCATCTAACCCACCCTAAACAACCTTCTTTGGGAAATTCCAAAATGAGGGTTGATAATCATTGCTGGCATTCATAATTTGGTTGAAGAAGTTTGAAATGTTGCAGAAAATTCCTGCTTGAGTTTGTTCGAATGTCTTTTTAGATAGTCAACAAAATAGCTTTTGTTTGTCATCAGACATAATAGTTTTTCTGCTTTGAATCAGTTTTGTACAATATCTGATTATGAAAGTATGTATTCATGTGGAATTAACAGGGCATTTTGTTTCATCTAGTTGCATCACAACTATGCCATTTTAGTTTATCCATATTTGCTATATATTTCATTACATCATTTTGTGATGAGCATTAGAAGTATCTTACTTCAGTGAAAAAATAAATGAGGATACCTAGATTGCACATGTGATCTTCTTTCCTAGATATATGGGCCATTGGCTGCATATTTGCTGAGCTATTGACTTCAGAACCTATCTTCCACTGTCGTCAGGAAGACATCAAAACAAGCAATCCTTTTCATCATGATCAACTTGATCGCATATTCAGTGTAATGGGATTTCCTGCAGGTAATTTAATGTTATGAAGCAGCCCCATGCAAAATCCTTTATTTGATTTCTGCCCACTCCCAATAAATTAGTCTTATATTACCGGGGAGTAAAAATGCATTAATTTGTGTACAGTATATCTTCTTATCCTTCAATAAGTTTTCAAATTGCTTTTTCTTGTCAAAGATAAAGACTGGGAAGACATTAGGAAGATGCCAGAATATCCTACACTTCAAAAGGACTTTAGGAGAACAACGTAAGTGCTATGTATCATTGACCATTGGCAATTATGCTTCTAAATTATTATTATTAGGACCAACTTTTTATTGACTTCATTTGCTTAGTACAAGGGTAGTCAACAATTGTGCTCTCTACGTGTTGTTGGACTACAACTTCCTCATCCTTGACTACTAGCCACGCTGCCTAGGGCTGAGGACTCCATGTGGTTACTCTAGGCCAGGGGTCTGCAACCCGCGGCTCCGGAGCCGCATGTGGCTCTTTTACACCTTTGCCGCGGCTCCAG
This sequence comes from Podarcis vaucheri, assembly GCF_965113315.1. Classification (NCBI taxonomy): domain Eukaryota; kingdom Metazoa; phylum Chordata; class Lepidosauria; order Squamata; family Lacertidae; genus Podarcis; species Podarcis vaucheri. The sequence goes on from NC_138761.1 coordinate 73,701,709, forward strand.
GACGGATACTAGCGAGGGGAGGAGGCGCATTGTGCGCCCCGACACTCCTCACTGTGGCGGGCGCTGTACTGGCTGTGACGTCGCATGGGGGCGGTGCGTGCATTAGTCCCGACGTCACCTTCCCGCCCGCTGTCAGAGATATATTCGTTTTAAATGTCGCAATGGTTTTGCGGCTCCCAGGTGTTTTTTCCTTCAGAAACGGGTCCAAGTGGCTCTTTTTGTCTTAAAGGTTGCAGACCCCTGCTCTAGGCAGAGTAGTATGAGTCTGTATGATGACGAGCCTTCAATATTCATTCTTCTGTTTTTATGTTTTTTCTGTATCCTGGTTTAAGCTTTAATTCTATCACTTGCTACTGTTTATATTTTGTATTATTTATGTTGTTTTGTGGTATTTTTAGCTTCCTTGAACCTCAGTTAAAAATGGGATATCAATTAATCAGATTGATAAATGTAGGAATTTTGTGCCGTCAGTCACCCCTGCATTTGTTTAACATATCCCATACCCAATAAATACCAATACCTTTTACCTCACATCCCATAATAAAACATACTGCCATATCCATGTTTACATATTTGAATGAAAAAAAGTGATATTCATGAGACACAAACAAAATACCACCACCTGCCTTGCAGTACATCATTTGTCTCGGTAAATAAAAAAAAACTCAGAAAGTGTTATTTGGAATGTAAATTACTACATACATTTCTATGTTTTTGTTAATGTGTCACTCTTTTGAAACATGTTTTTCCGTTGGGTTTTTCAGGTATGCCAATAGTAGCCTCATAAAATATATGGAAAAACACAAAGTTAAGCCTGATAGCAAAGTATTTCTTTTGGTAAGTTACGCTGCCCATCTCATAGTGCTGTTGAAGACTGCTTATTTTGTAAAATAATAAGCACAGTTCCATATATGTCTATTCAAAAATAAATTCCTGTAGAGTTCAGCTGGTCTTCCTCCCAGGAAATCTGTGTATCGGATTACAGGTGTCCCTTTTTCTGGCAGAAAATGAGGATAAAGATGCACGGATTTGAGTACTGAATACTTTTAAAAATCTGTTTTCTGTTCTTTTATTTTTGGTGTTCTTAATGTTATTGGCCCGATTGACTATTTTTTCAATTAGCCCTAAAGTTTTAGGACTGACGAAAAATTAACGAGCCACCAGTTCCAAATGTCATCATCCAAGAGGAAAGAAAACTCAAATGTGACATTGCTGGTTGTCCTACTGAATATTAGTTCCTGGCCTGCAGAAGTCAAGCAAAGTTGCTTTCTTCCTCCTCTTGTGGGATTCCCAGAAGCATTTGGATGGCCACTGTAGGGAGCGAGATGCTAGACGAGATAGACTTTTGTTCTGAACTTTTTATGACATCTTACTGTAGACAAAGGAGAAAGTTGTCTATTTTATTTTTCTCCTGAAAAGTCTTTTTTTCTGAATTACAAATGATACAAATTGAGGGTGTATGTTATCATGTATTAACCACAATTTTTGTGTTACTATAAAGAAGCAGCATTCATTCTGTGCATGAAATCCTAAGTTTTTCTTTGATTTAATTACCATTTAATACTTGGTATTTTGGCATATAACCCAGTGAGTGCTATTCATATAAACTTACTTTCTCTAATATTGTGCTACACAGCTTCAAAAACTTCTCACTATGGATCCTACAAAAAGAATTACCTCAGAGCAAGCTTTGCAGGATCCCTACTTCCAAGAGGACCCACTGCCTACGTCAGAGTATGTCTCTCTGCTAACCCTTTCCTTCTTTAGAGCTTTCCCCTTCTTGTTAAGGGTAAATTTGGCTATCTGTGTGCCCTGTGAATATATAAAAATAGGTCTAAATAGTTCACAAGGCAGAATTTTTGTTTGCCTATATCCTTGAAACACCTACTTACATACCAAGTGAAAGTATGCTTTCTCCATTCAGTAAGGAATAGGTGAGTGCAAGGGATTAAAAAAGAAAAATTTACATTTGATCACTTGCCTTTCCCAGGAGACAGACAGCTTGATGATGCAGTTCATTAAATGGACAGAGATTTCCCTATGAGTTATCAAATTTAGTAAAAGTGAAGAGAACTTGCAAACATGATGGGTTATGCATTATTTACAGGTTTTTCCTCTGAACATAAACTTCATTTTTATACAGCACAGCCAATGGTACAGTCCTACTCTGAAGTAAGTCCCATTGAGTTCAATGAGGCATACTTCCCATAGTTTCTTGGTTTGGTTGGGAGCCATAGCAGAGCATGGTTGAAAAAAAAGCATTCTATCAGTTCCTGAGGTGGGCTTTCTTTAAGCCTATTTGTAGCATGGAGGACCCCTGGAAAAGACCCTGATGTTGGGGAAGATTGAGGGCACAAGGAGAAGGGGACGACAGAGGACGAGATGGTTGGACAGTGTTCTCAAAGCTACCAGCATGAGTTTAACCAAACTGCTGGAGGCAGTGGAAGACAGGAGTGCCTGGCGTGCTCTGGTCCATGGGATCACGAAGAGTTGGACACAACTAAACGACTAAACAACAAAGGATGGAGGACATTTTTAAATATAATGCATTTTTTCAAGCCTAAGTGTTGGGGCAATGCAACCTTCTTGAACAATGCAGCTGCAGTGGAAAGTTGACCCTTCACCCCTAAACTGTGGTTAATATTAACTGTAGCTTGAAACACACTAGCTTATGAACCATGGTTTGAAGTGGACTTGCTCCAAACTATGGTTAAGATTAAACACAGCTTTGTCAGATTTGACCAATATGAAAAGCTGCGGTTAAGAAAAAATGGAAGTGAATGTTCCCAAATTTCTCACAGCCACACCACTGGAGAACATGTAAGCCCAGAGCGAAATGAGGCTCATTTCCATCATGATAAAACACAGTTTATGATGACATCCCAACATGACCAATGAGGTAGCTAAAAATGAACTAAAAAAAGGTTTTCACATCCATGCCTGGCAAGGTGCGCGTGTTGTGAAATTCATTAGCCAAAGCTTGTTCATGGAACACTAAACTGTAGTTTTGTATTATTTCCAAATGAAGTCTTTAAGATTGTAGTACTTTTAAATAAATGCAAGATTGAAGGATAACACCCTCAATGTTTTCTTTCTCTACCTCAGTGTTTTTGCTGGCTGCCAGATTCCTTACCCAAAACGAGAATTTCTCAATGAGGATGAACCTGAGGAGAAGGGGGATAAGGTATAGTTCAAAAATTACTCAACTAACAGTAAAGAAGAAGAAAATATGGTTCTTTGGCAGAAACACTGACAGAACACAGGGGGTTGTATCAGACACACATTCCTGGTCAAGACTATCCCAGCACAGTGTCATGGGACATTTCTAAAATATGTAGCATTTTCACGCCTGATGCTTTACAGGGGCATGGGTTGATTTATCTTGAACAGCTAATTTAGTAACACATGGCTGGAGGAAGCAAGAGAGGATGCTTTTAGCTCTAATCATCTGATGATGATATCTTTCAGTTGATGAGAAATTTCCCTCCAGCCCTTTATGCCCTATATTCTGGGTAGCAGAGGGCCTTGACTTGGGTGTTTTTTTGTTTAAGTGTTTTTGATTGATTTTCCATTTACAAAAACACATACAACAAGAGGACTTTGGTGTCCACAGACCTTCATAAAATAAAGAATGCAGAGTTGACACAAATTAAATTAGTCCATAAGATTCCATATTCTTCCATACGTTTGGGGTGGCTTCTTTGCACAATCCTCCTGCCACATATATTCAATGAAGGGCTGCTCAGTGTTGTAAAACGAGAAGGAAACTGATTTTCCCTTAGCAGCATTCCCGTAAAGGCTAGTTTTTTTAGCCAGTGCTATTGTCCATACTCTTGGCTTACCCAAATTTGATGTTTAGAGCTCCAGGAGACCCCCAGCACTTGGCTATTTCCAATCACATAGCCATAAGCAGAAAGAGTAGGAGGTTCTTGTGACACGATGAAGCATCCAGCATCCCCAACAGCTAGTTTAGGATATGCATGTTTGGTCATATATTTTCAAAACAGTTTTTCAACTCTCAGGCCTTAGGTGAAGCTAATTCTTGTTACAAGAATTCCCGCCCCCCTCGGTCTAAAATGGCCTTTAATCATTTCAGGTGTGAACAAAAGCAAATAAACCAATTTCCCTTTTACCCCTGGTTCACAGGGCTACATTTCAGTCAACTACTTTGATCTTTGGCCAAGAGCACATTCCTTTGGCCATAAACTTGATGAACAATTGCAAACTGTAGTCCTGGCTGGTTGGTCCCATTGAATAGTGACATGTCCTCTTTTGCAATAAAAGCACAAACATGGTTTCAATTGTAACTTCTCGCAGTGGTAAAACAGAGTTTTGTATCCTTGATGGTGGAAATTCCTTTTGCTTTGTGTTGCCTTTTGTTCAGCCTTCTGATTATAAACAATGAAACCCTTTTATTACACTGAGAGACATGGGAAATTCTTACTTTATTACACTGAGAGACATGGGAAAGTAAAAAATTCTTACTTTCTCACTATTAACCCCACTTTATATGTAATGCTATGGAAATCCTACAAAAATTGAGCTCAGGTGTTACAAACAAGGGAAGAGGTTGAAGAGTAAGCTAGTTTGCCTCTAAGATGCTTTTGCTGTGCTGGAGGGTGGAGCACAGGATGGGGCGGAACAACAGGAGGAAGAGGCAGGTCAGGCAAGTGTGAGGTCATCTGCTTCCCCACCCTCTTCTGCACCTCTGTGTCCCAGAACCAGGAGGGAATTGAAAAGGAATGAGCAATGGAAGCTTCTATGTAGGCATAGCCTCTGAGGAAGGTACATAAACTGGGGGGGGGAGGGTTCCCCTATTACGGCAGCTGCTCCATAGGGCTCAGACCCCAGAATAGCTGCCTAGATGCTAGATTGGTGCGCGTAGGTCTCCAGAACTGTAGAAACGAATATATTATCATTGACAATAAAGAGTTAACTACAGTATCTGCCATGTGCATTCCTTTGTTTGTGAAGCGCCCTTGACAACAGTATATAAACAGTATTCATAGCCAGTACAATCTTGTGTAAATTTGTGTGGACTGAAGAAATTGCTAAAACATACTCATGCAAACTCTGGCTTTCCCTCCCATATTCAATCTCGTAGAATCAACAGCAGCAGAACCAACATCAGCAACAAACAGCACCTCAGCAGCAAGCAGCACCTCAGCAGCAGCAGAACAGCACCCAGACAAATGGAACTACAGGGGGAGGTGGAGCAGGAGGTGGCGGTACTGGGGCAGGTCTCCAGCATAGCCAGGACTCCAGCCTCAACCAGGTGCCTCCAAATAAGAAACCACGCATAGGGCCTTCAGGCACTAATTCAGGCGGGCCTGTCATACCTTCGGATTATCAGGTACGGTTTTTGTTCATTTGGAACATGCTATAGCTCCAGTTGCCCTTTGTCACACCTGAGCCATGTGGTGAACTTTTAGGCTGTAGCAGAGATGGTGAACTCTCCAGATGTTGTTGGACTCCAACTCCAACCCAAGATGCCCAGTGGTCAGGAATGATAGGAATTATCATCCAACAACACCTGAAGGACCACAGATTTCCCACCCATCTGCACTAAAGTAGTCATGCACCCAGATCAGGTCACTGTGCAGTTTGTTGGTTGTTTTCCTACATCCTTTAACAGCAGCCTAACACATGTGTATTAAGGAGAATTCCACCCCCGCCCCGTTATGCTGGGAAAGCGTTGTCTGCTAAATTTCAATATTGTTGAGCCTGGAGGGTATGAAAGAGATAGCAGCCTTACATCCAAACTGCTGCATTGAGGACAAGGATTCAATCAGCTCATCAAAGGCTGACAGTGATCAACAATTTGGGGATATGTTGTAAGACACTCATATGACCTAGTTTAGTGCATATTCACATAGGGGTTATGTGAATCATCTCTAGCAGACAGCTAAATCCACATGACCTTTTTGAGGCGTAATTGCAACAACAGTCATATGATAGCATCATCATACAAAACTAGTAGCGTATATTAGTTTTCATGGATAATGGTCTTTTCATTAAGTGAACATTGTAGAATCATAGAGTTGGAATAGACCACAAGGGCCATCGAGTCCAACCCCCTGCCAAGCAGGAAACACCACCAGAGCACTCCTGACATATGGTTGTCAAGCATCTGCTTAAAGACCTCCAAAGTAGGAGACTCCACCACACTCCTTGGCAGCAAATTCCACTGTCGAACAGCTCTTACTGTCAGGAAGTTCTTCCCAATGTTTAGGTGGAATCTTCTTTCTTGTAGTTTGGATCCATTGCTCCGTGTCCGCTTCTCTGGAGCAGCAGAAAACAACCTTTCTCCCTCCTCTATATGACATCCTTTTATATATTTGAACATGGCTATCATATCACCCCTTAACCTCCTCTTCTCCAGGCTAAACATGCCCAGCTCCCTTAACCGTTCCTCATAAGGCATCGTTTCCAGGCCTTTGACCATTTTGGTTGCTCTCCTCTGGACACGTTCCAGTTTGTCAGTGTCCTTCTTGAACTGTGGTGCCCAGAACTGGACACAGTACTCCAGGTGAGGTCTGACGCATGTCAAGTTTGTGGTCAACCAAGACTCCTAGATCCTTTTCACATGTACTGCTCTCAAGCCAGGTGTCACCCATCTTGTATTTGTGCCTCTCATTTTTTTTGCCCAAGTGCAATGCTTTACATTTCTCCCTGTTAAAGTTCATCTTGTTTGTTTTGGCCCAGTTCTCTAATCTGTCAAGGTCGTTTTGAAGTGTGATCCTGTCCTCTGGGGTGTTAGCCACCCCTCCCAGTTTGGTGTCATCTGCAAATTTGATCAGGATACCCTTGCGTCCATCATCCAAGTCGTTGATAAAGATGTTGAATAAGACCGGGCCCAAGACAGAACCCTGTGGCACCCCACTAGTCACTCTTCTCCAGGATGAAGAGGAACCATTGATGAGCACCCTTTGGGTTCAGTCAGTCAGCCAGTTACAAATACACTGAGTGGTAGCATAGTCAAGATCGCATTTTACCAGCTTCTTTACAAGAATATCATGGGGCACCTTGTCGAATGCCTTGCTGAAATCAAGGTAGGCTACATCCACTGCGTTCCCTTCATCTACCAGGCTTGTAATTCTGTCAAAAAACGAGATCAGGTTAGTCTGACATGACTTATTTTTCAGAAATCCATGCTGACTATTGGTGATCACAGCATTCCTTTCTAGGTGCTCACAGACTGTTTGCTTAATGATCTGCTCCAGAATCTTCCCTGGTATTGATGTCAGACTGACTGGGCGATAATTATTTGGGTCCTCTCTTTCCGCCTTTTTGAAAATCGGGACAACATTTGTCCTCCTCCAGTCTGCCGGGACTTCGCCTGTTCTCCAGGAATTCTCAAAGATGACTGCCAGTGGTTCTGAGATCACATCTGCCAGTTCTTTTAATACTCTTGGATGCAGTTCATCTGGCCCTGGAGACTTGAATACATCTAAACTAGCCAAGTATTCTTGTACTATCTCCTTAGTTATTCTGGGCTGTGTTTCCTCTGCTGAATCATTTGTTCCAAATTCTTCAGGTCGGGCATTGTTTTCTTTATCGGAGAAGACTGAGGCAAAGAAAGCATTGAGGAGTTCAGCCCTTTCTGTGTCCCCTGTTTGCATTTCACCATCTTCTTCTCTGAGTGACCCCCTGTTTCTTTGTTCTTCCTTTTGCTATGGACATACCCATAAAAGCCTTTTTTGTTGCCTTTAACCTCTCTAGCAAGCCTGAGTTCATTCTGTGCTTTAGCTTTTCTGACTTTGTGTCTACATGTGCTGGCTATTTGTTTGAATTCCTCTTTGGTGGTTTCCCCCCTTTTCCATTTTTTGTACACATCCTTTTTTAATCTTAACTCAGTTAAAAGTTCTTTAGATAGCCACCCTGGCTTCTTTAGGCACCTTCCATGTTTCCGTCTCATTGGTATTGCCTGACGTTGTGCTTTTACTATCTCCCTCTTAACAAACTCCCAGCCATCATGAACTCCCTTTCCTTTTAGTATTACTGTCCATGGGATCTCACCCAGCACTTCCCTAAGTTTTATGAAGTCGGCTTTCTTAAAGTCAAGAAATTGAGTCCCAGTATGCTTGGCTGCTCCTTTCTGCTGTATAGTAAACTTCAGAAGAGCATGATCACTCACGCCTAATGATCCTTCCACTTCTACCCCACTAACCAGGTCATCAACATTGGTTAGGACCAGATCTAAAATGGCTGTTCCTCTTGTTGCTTCTCCCACTTTTTGGACAATGAAGTTATCTGCAAAGCCAGTGAGGAATCTGTTTGACCTTAAGCTCTTGACTGAGTTTGACATCCAACAAATATCAGGGTAATTGAAGTCCCCCATTACTACTATCTCCCTTCCTTTTGCATGCTTGGCCATCTGTTCCAGGAAGGCATCATCTATGTCCTCCGTTTGGCCTGGGGATCTATAGTAAACTCCCACAATGAGGTCTCTGTTATTCTTCTCTCCCTTAATTTTGACCCAAATGCTCTCACTTTGGCTTTGAGGTTCTAAATCTTGGATCTCTTCACAGGTATACACATCCCTGACATATAACGCCACTCCTCCTCCTTTCTTGTCTGGTCTATTTCTCTAAAATAGATTGTATCCCTCCATTATTACATTCCAATCGTGGGACTTATCCCACCAGGTTTCAGCGATGCCTATTATGTCATATTTAGTTTGCTGTACCAGGAGCTCAAGCTCATCTTGTTTATTTCCCATGCTTTGCGCATTAGTGTACAGACATTGAAGTCCATTAATCATTCCCCCGTGTCTCTTATTTAAGGATTTTTTCCTCCCACCACTAGGCCTGTGTGCTGTTTGCTCCATTTGGTCTATGACATTTGGATGATCATCTTCATCAATTGATAGACTCCTACCTTCAGGAGCACTGTCTCCCTCCCCCACATTAGTCAGTTTAAAGCCCTCCTGATGAGGTTTCTGAGATTTTTGGCAAAAACATTCCTCCCAACAGTTGTGAGGTGCAGCCCATCGCTTGCCAGAAGTCCATCTTCAAGAAACTGCAGTCCGTGATCTAAGAATCCAAACCGTTCCTGTTTACACCATTTGCGAAGCCAGCTGTTCACTTCCACTATTTTCCCCCCTCTCCCTGGGCCACGTCGTTCAACTGGGAGGACAGATGAGATGACAATTTGCGCATTTAATTGCTTCAATTTCCTGCCCAGAGCCTCGTAGTCTCTTTTGATCTTCTGGAGGCTATTGCTTGCAGTGTCATTGGTTCCCACATGAACCAAGAGGAAGGGGTATTTATCAGTGGGTTTTATGATTCCTTGCAGTCGTTCAGTTACATCTTGGATCTTAGCCCCGGGGAGACGGCACACCTCCCGAGACATCTTGGTAGGCCCACAGATCACTGCTTCTGTTCCCCTCAGTAGGGAATCCCCTATCACCACTACACGCCTCCTCTTAGGTTTGGTCGGGGTTCTTCCGTGAGCTGTCCGTTCCAAGGTCACCTGCACATTCCCTGAGGACTGACTTTGCTGCTTGTCTTCATATACCTGATTGACCGTAATGAGGGAGAGATCCTCAAATGGAGTCTGTTCTTCGTCTTCCATGCTAGGGGAGAGGACTTCAAAGCGATTGTGTATTTCTAAACAATCAGAGCGAACCTGGGCTTCCTACTTCTTTGAGTCACATTTCTCCATATATCTGGCACCTGTGTTGGTGAACTAGCCTCCTTCTCAGGGGTGTCCCCTGTCTCCTTCTTGGTGGAGACGGTGTTCTCTGTTGCTTCCAAGAAGAGCTCCAGCTCTTTAATTCTTTGGAGCGTAGCTACATGTTCCTCCAGTTGCTGGACTTCGTCTTCTAAGAGGGCAATCAACTGTACTTTTAGATGTATTCAAAAATTTACAGCTGAGCTGCCAGTGCATGCATTCCTGGAATCAGACTGCAGGAAAGACATTGAAATGTCACTCAAACACTGCTTGAAGAATTTGGATCTCTGCTTTGATACCCAGGCCAATTATTCATTCTCTATTTTGAAATCATCTATAAGTTTACATTAATCCCAGTTGGTGCCACAGAATTTGTTTTGTTCTGCTTCCTCCATAGAAGCTTTGGTAGGACATTTTACTCTCAAAAACAGAAAAATAAATGGTGAAGAGCAGTTATTTCATTGAAAGGTTAGATTTAATATGAAGATCTGTGAATTTCCCTCCTATATTTATGTAGAATACTAATATCATTAGGCCTTCTCATTTTTATGTTAAGTTAATTGGAGGTAAGGGAAGGACCTAGTTAAGTACATTGGATCTGCCTTAATAGCTGGTTATTTCAATACAGTTTCAAAACATGCATAAGTTGCCACTGCAGTTTGAAGGGGATAGGAGAAATAATATTTCAGATTTATTGTAGCATCTCCTGTTACCCTATTCTGCCTTGCCACGCCTGCTGAGCATGTGATTTAAGATACCCAGTTAAGCTTACCAGACATATAATCCTACCTATCCAAGCTGAATACAGAAAGTTTATAGGACCCTTGGAAGAATATTGTCCCAAGGCTGATGTCCTGTGTTCAGCTTGTTGAGTCACCAGTTGTGCTGGTCTTGGCTGAACGTTTATATGGTTTCCCAAGCATGCTAGGCTGCTCTGAACAAGTGGGTTATATACAGTAGTGCTTGCCATCTTGAAGAAAGTAAATTAGAAAAAGTAGGCTTTGAAAACCATACTGAAAAAGATTCATATTGGAAACTTTTAAAAAAAAATACTACTGTATATCATTTAAGTAACTAAACCAGTATAAATTTACAGAATAATTATGCTTCTTATTCCAATATTAAATAAACAGGAACTGGTTTTGTATGCATTTGTTATCTTTATAGCCCTTTCTCATTCTTATCCCCTTCTGCCATTTGCCATATTTTAAGACTTCCATTAATGGAAGGAAATTCCTTATTCTTGCAGCACACAACAGATCCATCACAAGATTGATATTTGAGACATAACCCTTCATTTCTGAATGTTTAGTCATACTCGTAGTATGTTTGTTTATCAATTGCAACCACAGAATTGCTTTTAGTGGTGTGGTGACATCAGTCTAACATAAAGCCAGTGTTTCTTACTTGATAAACTGCAGCCAATCTTGTCATTTCATATTGTAAACCTCTAAGTAAACTGCTTAGAAATTCTGAAGATATTGCAATAAATGAATGAAATAAATAATTAGAACATCACAAGCTGCCCTTTCGGCTGATAGACTTTGACCTTATTTTTGCTGTATGACTCTATTGATTCTTTTCCCCCAATAATTCAATTTTGTTCTTTCAGTAAAGCTTTATATTGCTATAAAAAGAAATACCTCTGGCTTCCAAGTCATGAAATCTAGGTATAACTGCATATAGTAAGCTGTCTCTTGCTATCATTAACTGGAGCATCATAATCACATAGAACCTTTTCTTGGTTCATTGTCTAAAATAAAACTTCTGTACAGTATAGCTTTTTAAAATCTACAGTAGCTCCTGTGCAGTGTTTGTGTGATAACAGTATTAATAGTGTAGATTTATACCTTCTTGTTATAATCCCTTAATTGTATACCAAGACCTCCTGTGCAAGTTCCACCAAGTGATTTCTGCGGATTCCTCCATGCAGTGTTCCACATAATTGTAGAAAATCCCTGGCCATTTGGCCAGGCTTTCTGTGTTAGGGTGTGTGTGAGGAAATTGCACAGGGCAAAAACGGGGAGGCAGGAACCACCCCATTGCATGAGCAGAGTTCTCTGGATCCAACCATATGTTTTGTTCAATAGCAATAATCCAGACATTCTATTAGTAAAGAAGAGAAAAAAGTGGGGGTGGGGGGAGCAGACAGTATAAATCCCTGTCTCGTTTCCCTGCCCAGTGTAAATCTATCTGAGAGAAAAGACAGGGATCATCAGCATTAACATTTTGAAAAATAATTTTGGAGCGATTCCTGCCCACCAAAATGTTCTAACATGTTTTGTTTCCCTCCCTCCTTTAGCACTCCAGTTCACGCCTGAGTTACCAAAGCAACATTCAGGGATCTTCTCAGTCCCAGAGTACAATGGGCTATTCTACATCATCTCAGCAGAGCTCTCAGTACCATCAGTCTCACCAGTCGCACCGATACTGAGGAGAGCACATAGACGGTGTTAGAAAGGAATGAACTAGCAGTTGGCGGACTCCAGCAATATGAAGTTCATAACCATGAGAAGAACCAAAAATGCAAAACTGTGATGCAGATTTTAAAGTTAACAATTATAAAAGGAGAACTTTTATTAACTAATTGTTTTGAGACAAGAGACCTTTTTATCCTTTTTTTTTTTTTTTTGCCATAAAGGAGATTCTTGTGAAGTTTCCCCTCAGCTTGCTTTCGCATGCGTTCCATTGTGGTTACTCGAATGAAACCGTCTGATCCGAACCCAGCACTTAAACTTCTTTAACCTATGGAATTTTTGAAGGATTCCTGGTGCACCTTTCTTGTGTTGTAGTAATTGCCATAAATCTTATCTTTTTCAAATCCCTTTACCAGGATTTTAAAGTTTTGAAACCTTGAACTCCCAGGCTTTTCAAGCTTGTATATAGTTAGTTTTTTACTAGGCAAACCCGTTTAGCTATACAGGTATAATGCACCTTTTAAAAGCACTATGTTATTTTCACAGGATATTACTGTTTTGCTCATGGATGTCAAGAACAGCAGATTTTACTGTTCCAGAGTATTTTATTATTCCCTTTTTTATTAGTCTAGTTTTCAGATGAGGTCTTTAAAAAAAAAGAAGAAGAAAAGAAAAGAAAAATATACAACCCAAGTCTCTGCAGCAACTATTACATGTTATGTGTTTGGATTGAACACCAAACAGAAGATTATGAATGTTTGTTTTTATTATTCAAATGAGCTCCCGTAGATCATTTGCCATTATCTTCCAAGTGGGTTGACCTAAGCTTTGCTTTAAATTAAGGCATAACAGTGAAGTGGAAGGCAAACTCTTCTGTGGCTCCAGTAGGACAAGAGTATGCCATGGTGTCTTCTCTAGCAGTTTTTCGTACATGCAATGGTGTCTTCTCCAATGTTTATATCTGTTTTTCGGAACTCTGCCCTAGGAGTTTAGCATCAACTAGAAAAAGGGCAAACAAGGAGACTGTGCTACTACTTTGGGGGGCTGTCAAGAGGGACAGAGCATCTTTTTAGTATATGTTTTACCTTCTAAGTTTTGTTTGTTTCTGATGAAGCTTTCCTTTGCTAAATGTGGATGGTTCTGTAACTTGCAGCAAAAAAGGGCAAAATGTGCTGTGGCACCTTAAGAGACTAGCACATTTGTGGCATGAACTGCTGCCAACTTGTAGGACACTTGCAATCATGAACCTGGACAAGCCATTTTCATTTTTTACTATTACTAACCTTCATTATCCATTTGAACCAGATCAAATATTGAAGTTGTTGAGCAATGTCTTGAAAGTGCTTAGCCTTCTCATGTGGGAAAATGCATGTTTTGCCATCTTACCACTGCTGTGATTAACCTAAATTGGTTAAGTGCTAGGTAAGTGAGGCTGTACTGAAACGACTGTTTTCCCAAGGTCAGACATATTGTGGATGTTGGTGTATTGGATAGGCAGCTAATAGAGGGGATGTCAGCTCATCACCAGAGCATAATACTGGAGAGCCATTGGGTTGGATCTAAAGATCCACCTATGGAAGGGGTAGGCAGAAACTGACTATCCCATCCTCTCCCCACTAGGTCAGAGCACCCCTGAATATTCTCCTTTGAGGATCATGGCACTTAGCTGAGTGGGGTGGTTCTGGCAAAGGGGTCCGAGATGGAAGAGGGAGCTCACAGAAGCTCAGACAGAGGCATCTACTCATATTTTAAGGGGTGCTCCAAGGGCTACTGGGTAGAAGAGGGGACAAGAAAGTCATAGATCATAGAATTGTTGAGTTGAAAGGGGCCACAAAAATCATCTAGTTCAGTTCCCTGCAATGCAGGAATATTTCACCCAGTGTGGGGCTCAAGACCACGGTCATGAGATTAAGAGTCTGAAGCTATCCTTCAGTCCCCTTCTGCCTGGTCGCTTTCACAGGTAGATCTGTATATCAAACTCAGTATCAAGTACCTGTGATCAGAGACCATACTTTGAGACATCTCCCTTTGTTTTGTTTTTTTAAGAGGCCCAGAATTACAGCTAGTAAAAGCTGTATATCTTCTGCAGTTCAGCTTCTTGTGATTCTGAGCCCACCCCCCACCCTGGTCTCTCTTTTAAAAAAACAGGTTTATTGCCTTTCTGAATATGAAGATAGGCATAAAGTTTGTCAGCAATGCTTAGTGAAACGCTAGATGGTGAGGAAGTGGAGCTGAATAGGATTTTCAAGGGTTAAATCTTGAGTGCCCATTAGTGGCTTCCCTTCCCCATCACTAGCAAAAGCCAAATACATTGTCCAACATGTCTGCTAATTTGCAGTATTTATACAGACTGCAGAATCCAGCTTTTTCTTGTGTGGAATTCAGGTTACCTTGGTGCAGAATGGTTTTAGCTCCTCTGACTTTATTGCACTAAAATGGAAAAGGCATCAATTTTAGAATATACATGCAGCACCCTGTATTTGTCATAATAATTAATAAAGAGGTACAGGGAGGAGCCAGTTATTGATATATGCATTTATAAGCATTTACATGGTATAGCAGGGGGTTTGCAGACTTCAGGCTTGTTGAATCTACTTTACTTTTTACTGGAACCCCAAAATCTATCAGCCAGAGCCATATAGTTAAAATTAAAGGAAGAGTGCCTTTGAGCATTCTGAGCTTACAAATGTGTTTTCTGTACCAGGACAGGACTGAGCTCACAGTCTTTTCACACAAAAGTCTACTTCTGGTTAACATTTCACAAGCTTAATGTGTTTGGGAAATGTTATATTGTTGTTATTATTAAACAACTGGTAATCACAAACTCTTGCTAATCTGCTCTCTACATCTCTACCAATAGATCCTGATCTACCTTCTGCCTACCCCTGCTGTCTAGCGGGAGCTCATGCTCACTCTGTGTTCTGATCTGAATTGATATAAAAATCACCAAATCTTTGCACGAAGATTGCAGTAAGCTAACAAGGGGATGGGCCAGTTTTCTTGAGGGAGGAACTATTTTAATCCCACGAGTAATACATTTATCCTATCCCAGGACTGCGTGTGATTCCACTTTAAACTTTAAAAGGTCAGCTCATGTTAAGCTCAGTTGTCTAGTCACTGACATTGTTCCATTTGCTGTTGATACCAACTGGCTCTCTGGAGAGAGCCAAAAATTAATTTATCATAGCATACCCATAACAGGGGGACAAAACAAAAAGTATTCCATTTGATACAAACATACATTTATGCATCATGTATCTTACACTAGTTTTGTTTTACTGAAGTAATGTTTCTTTTGCACCAGCTTTCAGTGAAAATGTTCTACTGGCTCCATGTCTTCCTGCACCCATGCTAATGTTTAGTGAGCAGTTTAGGAGATTTAACTTTATTTTTACTGGCTTGTGAATTGCTCATTTTCCTCTTCTCCCTCTGTTGCTCTGTCCCCCAACCTCCCGTTTGCTACAGCCCAGCATCTGCGGCAAGCTCTGTCCAAGTGTGGGTTCCTCTGTGCATGCAATGTGACGACCTGTCTTGAATGTGCTTTATCTCCATGAGCTTCCAGTCCCCTAGAAGGATGGCCATGATCGTTGTCTGTACTGACGATAGTTGCAAATTGCTTGCTTGCTATATACTCCACTTCCCCATGGTGTCTGTACACACAAATGTAGCTGTGCTAAGTAATACTTCATGGCCTTCCAAATAAGCATTGGCAGGGGAATAGATGAAAGTATAGGTTTACACTTCTGAAATGTTTACTGCACTCATTCTGTATTTGTATTTTGGCTTTTTGGGGCAGACTTGGCCTATTGCAGTGAGCTGTATGTGTATAATAAATGAGTGTCTCATGTACTGCAGGGCTAAGGCGAGCCAAGGTGAGGTAGCTTTGTTTCAGGGGGAATTTCATGAAACAAAAATGTAATGTAAGACAAATCATATATTGTATGTTATGGAAACACAGAACATGGACATTTTCATAACTGTGCAGCTCTGTCAACTCATTCTTACTAGCATGTGCAGCTTTGACGTCACCTATAATAAGTTTCTCTTTCCTATCTCATCGGCTCTTAGAAGTGGACGTGGAATCGACCTTGGTTGGTTTCTGTCTTGCTGCTTTGGGAAACAGCTAGCTGCTCAAGCCTCATTCTTACAATGTTGCTCTTCTCAGCTTTCAGAGAAAAGGAGCAAAGAAATAGGATTAGCAAAGCAGTGATGAAATGTATTGGGAGCATAGACTGCATAATGAAGGAAGACTTTTGTGAAAGCTGCAAGTCCTGCACTCTATATCTGTGACACTGTATCTTTTCGGGTGGGGCTAGGGTGGGAAGGATGGGAGGACATCCTGAGGTTGGGGAGGTGGAAGCTTGAAGTATTTGATTATGTACGATATTTTATATAAACATAATAAGCTTAGTTCCCCTTCATAATCTTCAGTGATGGTACTTAAGCAACATTAAGCAACGATAACTGTTTTAAGATAAAAGAAACATATTGTACATAAAGTCCATGTGTAATCGATATGTTTTGCCACACAAGAACGATGTGTATTGCTTTATGGGGGGAAAGTCCTTAATGCACTGTTATCTCCTAAATATTTAGTAGTAAATTAATACTATTTAATTTTTTAAAGAAAATCTGTCTTGTGTAGACACTAAAAAGTATTACACAATGTGGACTGAAGGTGTCCCTTTTTAACAGCAGTTTAAATAATGTTTTATATCTGTCATGTAGTATGCTTTTAAAATGGTTTTTAGTTGTATTTCCTCACTGTGGAAGGGTGCCTGCCATAAGTTTTCTTTTATATATAATTTCACATATTCATCTTCTATTCTTGTGTCTTTATTATATAGTTCTGTGTCCTCTCTTATGCAACTTCAGCTCAACAGTGATACCCCACGTATGGCAGTGTACTTTATAGTGGCTGCTGAGTTTTGCAAAATCCAGATTTGTACTCTCACTTCTTGGGATTTCATGGGGTGCTCAAGCTAGGATAATGACGTTCAAGTCAACAATGTAGGGGAGTCCTAGAAAGTACACCTCCAGCCCCATTGAAGACATACACACACATAAGGGCCTTTCTTGCTTCTGTCCGGAGGTCAGTCATTCTTCCTTGCTGTCACCAAGCATTGATCTCAACTGGCTATGTTGCTGAAGTGAAAATGTAAGAATCTGGCAGCTATCTAGCAACTGCCGAATATGCTTAACCTTGAACTAGCGCGAATGTGCTAAGTGGCGCGAATATAGGATAGGATGTCGCTGTGGGAGTCCAGTTCTTGCTGCCACCCAGCTCACCTCACCTCCTGCCCTGCAGTGGGAGAGGCTCAGTACCAAGCTAGAAACGTCCACCAACTCTGCTGGGCAGTTACAAGACACTGAACTGTCAGGCTTTGCCCTCATAAAGCATTTACTGTTTTCATAATGTCCCAGAAGACTGTTAAAACTATGCTTTTTGTTCATTACATCATTTTTATTTTTTTGTTGTAATTAAATTGAATTGCTTCAGTGTGAATTTTTTAAACAAAAATAATATACGTTTGTAATAATAATAAAAAGTTGAAGTCAAGCAGCTATGTGATGAGACATGTGTAAACTTTGGGCTTCAGTGGAAACAGGATGAATTCCACAGACCTGAACTGTTGTTTGATTTAAGACCCTTCTAAAATCTGCCTCGGGAATTGTGCTTAGGTGCACATTACATCCCTTCTCAGCTGTTCCTTGGAAGACAGTACCAAAAGATCTTTTGTATGTTGAATCAGTACCTTTCCATGGAGCTATCACTCCTCATGCAGCCCCTTCACTTCAGTACTGATCTACCTATGATTGGGTCCATATGGTCCTGAGGCAGGGTAGGGGGAGAAGACATTTCATTGGCTTAGCCCCTTAGATGCTACAAGGGGACGTGCCATGAACCTATGCCTGAAATCTCTGTAGATAAGGTGGTGTTTCTGAAGCAGGGGCCTGGGAGCTAACTGCAATGTGTCACGCTTTTTAAAATCTAAATATATCATTGCTAGGTTGCCTGCTGTGAATCTGCTGTTGGCAGCTTCTGTTCCTGTACGTGTGGCCCACATCTCCCCGCCCTCTCTTTAAAGCACTGGTTCCCCCTGGAGACGTGAATATAATTGTACTGTTTAAGTGTCATGAGACTTGTCTGCATGAAGGCATTGTTTCCATAGTGCCATAGTAAGACTCTTGATCCTTTTCCTGGAAAATCTCTGGGTTCTCCATGCAGGTTTCCTTCCCACAGCACCCTGGTTGCTTGTGTGCAGCTGGAAGTGCTATGATCTCTTTCTATTTGCTGTGTGTGTGAGAGTGTGTGTGAAGGAGTGTGTGAATGTGTGCGCAACACAGTTTTAAACCACATCACCCCGAAGGATCATGAGAAATGAAGTTTATCCCTCATGGAGCTATAATTCTCAATACCCTTAACAAACTACAGTTCCCATTATTCTTTTGGGAGGGTGAGATGCTTTAAATGCATAGTGTTGTGTACACAGCCTATGTCTAAGAAGTTGCCAGCTGTTTCAGTGTATCTGAAGAAGTGTGCATGCACACGAAAGCTCATACCAAGAACTAACTTAGTTGGTCTTTAAGGTGCTACTGGAAGGGATTTTTTTATTTTGACTAAGGCAGACCAACACGGCTACCTATCTGTAACTACAGCCTATGTCTGTACTTGGTTGGTTCAGTCAAAGGGAGGTAGGTGGACGTTGGAGTTTTCAGGGATGGGGCTGGTGTACTCTGATGTTAGTTTCATATTCTGTTTTTGCAGCTCTTATTTTTTCAGATTTTTCAATAATAATAATAATAATAATAATAATAATAATAATAATAATAATAATAATAAATTTTATTTATATCCCACCCTCCCCGGCCAAAGCTGTCTAATATTGCCAGTTGTTGCATCTGCGATGATTAGGGGCTGCTTATACAATTCTGGGGGGCTGAGTCGTGCTAATTTTGGGGAGGGTGGTCGTTTAAACATTTGCAGACCCATGAGGAGAGCCAAGGCAGTCCAGTGTGGGATGGCCACTTGTACTAAAATCCACGTAAAGAGCCTAGGGTCAAGATACCTGCTGTTTTGAGGGAAGGCAAGTGGCAAAGACAGCCTTCCCCATCCTGGTATATTCCAGATGTTTTGAACTACAGCTTTCAGCACCCATGACCTTACCAACTGGGCTGAGAGGAGCTGGAATCCAACAACATCTGCAAGGCACCGGATTGGGAAAGGCTGAGCTAGGAAGTGGAAGTACTAAAGGATGCTGGGATCTGAGCCACACTACTTTGGAGGACTCCTTTGAGATGGAAAGAGAGAAAGAAGCTGGCAGAAGGAGCTATTGGTGGGCAAAAATTGTTATAATAGGCATCTGGAAGAAGGTGTCTGATATGCAAGGAGCACTGAGGATGCTTGAATCCAGATACAAGGAATAGTTTCCATGATTTTCCATGCACAAGATTGATCAGTGTAGGATGTTTGGTATGGATGGTGTGTTCAGTGGAGACCATGTGACGAGAGACTTCTGAACATGAATACAGGTAATATTTAGCAGAACCTGTAGAGACTTTGTTCTTGTTTTATTTTATTAACCTACTCCTGCCTTTTGGCCTAAAGGATCCTCATTTTGAAACTAATTGGTTATTATCCTACTGTTGATGAATAGGAAACTGGAAGCCTAGGAAGACCTAATGAATTTCTTTCAAGCCCAGTAATACTGGCTTGGCCCAGCCGGGGCATGCTGTTATTGTTTAAGATTATTTTCAGATTTACAAGTATATTTTCAAATGTAGATTTTCTATGAAAACAAACTTCCTGGTCCAGCCTTTAAACTGGATTCCATTCTTTGTATTGCTGTGGATGGGATCTGTTCAGATCAGCACAAGTGTGTGTGTGTTGTTTTTTAATTACATGCAGCCCTCGTGTACAGCTGAAAATCTGACTGTCCATCAGATGTGCTGTTCTCCTGGCTAAATTAGCTTTCAGGCACATCACTGTTCCATATAAATGTATTTAAATGCTGCTGAGACAGAATGAGCCAAAGCAGTGCTTAGCAGAATATTGTATTAACTCGGGCGATGAATTTTCTTCAGTACCTACCATGCTGTGCAGGAGTGCTGCTGCAAGGTGTAAATCTAGCTGGGTGTGTGAGTTTGGCGGACAACCTTGCCTCTTATCTTCTCCAATTAGTAGTGGGGAGGGAAGGGAGCTGAAATTCTGTGAAATATATACTGCTAGCAGAAGATTGCTGTTTAAACAGTCACAGGCTTAGCACAACACAATTCAGTAATCATGCTAGTTTTATTGGTAGGAAGTGGAGGTATAGCTACCCAAGAAGCAGGGCTTTTTTCAGCCAGAACACAATGAACTCTGTTCCAGCACCTCTTTTTCTAGGGGAAAAAAAAACTGCCAAGGAGTGTGAGGTGTGAAAAGGCCCACAACTCATCCTAAGAACTGCCCTATATCAGTGTTGGAAGTTTGCACAAAAGTTAGCAATTTTTTTGTATCCCCACCCCCATATATGTTTCTAGATGCGAGTCTATAATAGAAGAAACTGTTGAAAGGGTCAAACAGATCTCTTTGTTAAGTTACTGGCTCTGCCAAGCCTATTAAACACCCTTTTTACATGACTAAAGAGTTGGCCATGTTGCCACAGAAACAACTAACTAGTAAAGCCTCTAGAAGAAAGAGGTAGGCTTTCACCTCTCACCTGCGTGGATGTCATTCTAGGGGTATGAGAAAAACACTCCGGGAGCTGGTCTTGTCTGGCCAGGACCTGGGAAGACTTGCTCTCTGTGTTGAAACCATAGCTGTGAAGACAGCCTGGAATCCTAAGGGGAAGCAAAATCGGTTGCAGTGTTAATGCAATTAGATCATTCATCTTACGCTCATGTTGTATCTATGTGTAATTAAAACCATGTATCAAAATGACATCATAGGCTCCAGTGAACTTTATTCCAAGAAAGCTGAACTTGTAAGTGCTGGCACCCTTGAAGGTTCCCCAAGACAGACATCATTGCTGTCCTCTGGGGGGATACAACCATTGGAAAGCGTGTTCCTCTAGCACACATTTGAACTAAAAATTAATAATCTGATAACTTCTAAATCCTCAGGTAGCACAATAGAGCTTAAACAGCAAGTGAGAACTGCAAGCGGATCATATGAACTATGTATGGATCCACTTGCAGTTCTCTTTTGCTATTTAAGTTCTATAGTGCCATAGGATTTGAAAATTATTATCAGATTATTAACACCTGCAATAATGGCAATAAGCTATAAATAGAAAAAAAAAGTTTCCCACCTATGGCAAAGGGTTCCTATGGCTCACAGACAGCAATTCAGAACCTTTAGGATAGCACTGCCCACGGGAACAGCAGGCAGGATCCAATCATGTGGATTTTCTCCAGGGAAAGGAGCTACTATGAGTTTAAGAAACAGTACAGTCGTACCTCAGCTCCTGAACGCCTTGGGAGTCAAACGTTCCGGCTCCCAAACGATCGAAAACCAGAAATGAGTGTTCTGGTTTTCGAACATTCTTTTGGAAGCCGAATGTTCAACGGGAGCTTCCTGCAGCCAATCAGAAGCCATGCTTTGGAAGTTGAACCGACTTCCAGAACGGATTCTGTTTGACTTCTGAGGTACGACTGTATTACAATTGTGCAGGTTGTAGATGGCACTGTGAAAGAGAAGAAAGCAAACCAGGAAAGCCAACCCTTGCAGATGACACCAAACTGGGAGCGGTAAACAATGCAAATGAAGACAGAATCAGGATTCAATATGACCTTAACAGATTGGAGAACTGGGCCCCGAACAACTCACTAAGGACAAATGTAAGATTCTACACTTAGGCAGGAATAACCAGCTGCACCAATATAAGATGGGGGACACCTGGCTTGCCAGTAGTACATGTGAAACAGATTTAAGGGTCTTGGTAGACCACAGTGTGACGCAGCAACAGAAAAAGCTAATGCTATTCTAGGCTGCATCAATAGAAGCATAGTGGAATGATCAAGGGAAGCAACAGTCCCGTTCTGCCTTGGTCAGAGCGTATCTGTAGTATGACCAGTTCAGGGCGCTACAATTTAAGAAGGATATTGATAAGCTGAAGCGTGCAGAGGAGGATGACCAAGAGTCTGGAAACCAAGCCTTTTGAGGAATGGTTGAAGCAAGTGAGTACGGTATGTTTAGCTGAGTAAAGAGGAGAATGAGAGAAAATATGATAGCCATCTGCAAATATCTAAAGGCTGTCACATGGACTATGGAACAAGAATGTTTTCTCCTGCTGTGGAGGGTAGGACCAGAACTAATGGATTTAAGTTACAAGAAAGGACATTCTGACTAAAAATCGGGAAGAGCCTTCTGACAGTAAGAGCTGTTTGATAGTGAAACAGACTCGCATAGGAGGCGATGGATTTCCTTGGAGGTTTTTAAGCAGAGGTTGGATGGCCATCCAGCATGGATGCTTTAGTGCAGTGTTTCCCAACCACTGTTCCGCGGCACACTAGTGTGCCGTGAGATGTTGCCTGGTGTGCGGCGGGAAAAATTAAAAAATTCAATTTTTTTATTTTTTTTTAAAGTCAAATTTTCGATTGGGGCGCCGTCACTAGATGACCCCCGGGGTTCCTCCCTCCCTCCCGCTCTGCGCCTCCCTCCTCCTCCTCCTCCGGGGAGGCCCTTCCTGGCTCTCGGCCAAGGCTTGGCGGCTGCCACTCACTCACTCGCCTCGCTCGCCCACCCGTCCCTCCATCCCTGCACCCGGCCTCTCCTCCGCAGCCAACACCCGGCGCAACGACACCGAAGTTTCCCCCCAGGCTCGGCTCGGGGAGCAGCGCTGCTCCCCCCCGGCTCCCCTTCGCCCTCCCGGCTCTCTCTGTCGCCCACTGGGGACCCCCCTCACCTGCCAAGTCCGGAGCGCCGGTGGAAGTTGCATGCATGCATGCAGGGCGCCGCGTTGCCATTGCATTGCACTGCACTCCATGCAACGCCTGCACGCATGCATTGCCTTGCACGCCCGCCAAGGGGTCTCCCGCGGCACACCAGGCAACATCTCACAGCACACTAGTGTGCCGCGGAACAGTGGTTGGGAAACACTGCTGTAGACCATTTTGACAGGTGGGGGAAGCTGCCCAACTGTCAATCAACTGTAATCACAATAATGTCAGGTGACCAAAAATAAATAAATCATTTTGTGGGCATGTCTCTGACCAACCATGAAAAAGAATATCTCTACTTACAGCAAGACCTGCTTGGGGCAGGGATCAACTCTGCAGTGGAATTCTGAATTGGGACCTCTGCAGTATAGTTGATACCCCAGTGGCTTCCTGCCACTACTGATCAGCATGTGTATCTTCATGAGTGTATATGCTCAAATTAATTCATAGGAGTTAGAGAAAGTAGGTATGTAGATAATAACTTTATTGAAAAATGTAGCACTTTTGTTTTTTTCCATACTGGAATGACAGGAACCAAAGTAAAATACCTTTCATATGTTAATAAGAGTTACAATTTGATTATTCCATTTTATACATTGTTGATTGTCATTTCATTTATTTCTTTTTAAAAATTTTAAAAATCAATAATACACTAATAATAATATATCTGAAGAAGAAAATACATGTTTGTGTAAAATGAAGAGACAATCATAATTAGTTAACTTTCAAACAGTGTGACAAGTAGTGTTTTTGTGGACCTAACCCTGAGATTACAATAAGAAAATTAAAATGAACCTGAGCCCTAAGTTAGTTGGATCCCCCCCCCCCCCAGAACACAACTGAATCCCTCTTAATATTGGATTCAAGAGCCTAAAAGCAAAACTAAACTACGTTACCGGTTCAGAATGATGGTTCAGCTTCAAAAAAGCCTTGATGTGATATTACACACACTGGACTCCCACCCAACCTCAACAGCGTGTACACACACACACAAATGCAAGAGGATTTTATGTGGCAGTTTGTCCAGGCTTCCATAGTCTGCCATTTTCAGTGTCTGGGAAACAGAGATTCAGTCTGCTACTTTAGACCCCAATCCACTTTAGCAGGAAGAAGGAGAGAAAGATACAGAACAGCAGTGCCTCTGCCATACTGGTAGTGACTGCTGAAATTAATTTCCCCGCTAATGATTGCACCTCTGGTAGTCTGAGTCAGCTCCATTGCTGCCGTTGATGCACTGGGCCTGATTACCACACCATTCTAGCATCCATAACCCAACCCTTGACCCCCATCCAGTCTGACCAATGGTGCCGTGGTGACTAGGCTACTTTGTCATATGTTGCTGCACCTAGGCAGGGGATAGGATTGATCTGTTAATAATTCCAGCAATCGTAAAACAAAATCAATATGTTCATTTCTTTTTGTTTCATCATTTTCTCTCTCTCCCTACTCACGGCAATTTTCTATCTGCTATTACAGGCTTTCCTCTTTTGCCTAGTTACTATTATGAATCATCTAGTACCAATATAAAATTCAATAACTCAACGATGATGGATCACCATCAGATATTCAAATTAGAACTGTAGTGTGTATTTTCTTCCCATGTGAACTAAAACTGAGCTGCTAGTTTCAGAGTGTCAGAGCAGCCAATAAACTTGTATTGGCTTGAACTGGTACACAACTTCCTTCTGATCCCAAATGGCAGGAAGAAACTTCAACTGCTGGACTACCTGATTACAACAGCCTATGCAGCTCCCAACATTCTGTGATATTGGAGGTGGAAGAGGTAGTTATGCATTATAAGTAATATTGGCCAAATCCAAGTGCATGACCTGCCATGTCTCTAGGGCGCAAGGTGGACTGCGCCTTGGAATGGATGTTAGTCTCCCAGGACTAACAACCTAGGGGTCTTCAACAACAGATCTGAGGCCACCTCTCTGCTCAGGAAGGGAGGTGGTTGGGCAGAGGGCCTGATGCTACCCCAACAGAATATCTAATCTGTCCCAAGAGCTCAGCCCCAGAGACAGGATAATCAACTCTGGTGACGTTGCCTCTCTGAGGTTCTGGGTTGGTTCTGCACTGAGAACAGAGTCAGGCATAGCTGGGGGAGACTAATGGTCCCTCCTTTGCCAAGCCAGGTCCTCATTGATGCTCTTATTTTATAAGCCTTCTAAAAACAGCTCAATCAGACATTTTAAAGGTACATATATTTCAGGGAGGAGGGATTTATCCATTAGTGCCCAATTCATTTATGTAAATAGGCTCTGCTGTATGTATAGCTTGACACAAAAGCATAATGGATCTAATTGATACACATATCGAAATGCACAGAAAAACAGTCATTTCCCTTCCTCCTCTATCAGTTGAAAGGCAGTCTCCCAATACTTATCATTAACTGGGATGCTCTAGGTTCTGTTGTCCAGTGAAAAGTGCTATAGTGGAGCTTGTCCTTAAGTTACAGCTCTGCTCAGTGCAAAATGTTTTTGCTAACCATAAATAATCATTGTGGGGTGTGTGGGTGTACATGGGCAAAGATACAAAGTATGGATGGAGGAGGAGAGGACAGAGGGTGAAGAAAGAGCTTTGAGTGGAGCAGGGGTCTTTTCCCCATCCTCTGGACCCCCTGGGTCAACAATTCTGCTGCACCTGGAACGGGGGTGGGGGGTGGAGAGTGCAGCTGAATCGAACATAGCCTGAGGAAGTACCATCCCCCTTGGGCTTGCCCATAAAAAGCAAGTCTAGAGTGAGAGAGCAGGGTGATGTCCACTTTTTCTCATTGTGAGACTTTTGTGGGTGAGATGAGAGTTTGTTTGGACCCTGAGTGAGTCCTCTGGGTGAGAGGGAGGGTGTGTCAGAAAGAAAATGAACTGATACTGATTTATATATATTAGTAATTTTGTATTAATGTAACATCTCTATATGTAATTGTCTGTTTTTGCAATATTTTATTTCAATTGTCTGTTGTTGCTTCAGTTTTTGTACGCCACTTAATCTAATCTTCTAGACTGTTGCTATTTTCAGTTGGGATCCACATATTGGCACATTCAGGTTGCACAATTATAGTTGATGTGGACAGAGGAAACAGACGGAGCAAGACTTTGCAAGGAGAACAGATATGTATTTGCTCACCCCATTTTGTGTTTGCATACCCAAGAGAGTGAATGCCTGAATTCAGAGTTTACTGAAGAGCTTTTTTAGTGCAGTGGGAATAGGGCAGAGAGAGTGGCACTTTGCCTTTTGAAGCAAAAGTATTGAGGAACCCTGTCAGGAGAAGTGGCCATATTACCTGTAAATCAGTGGCTTTCTTTCTGAAGTGTGCCATAGCCACCTTCAGATGCCCATGCTGCTTTGCAGAATTTGCCCTCTTCAAAGTCATTGCACCCATGATCTAGGATCACTAGAACAGATCACATCCATTCTATGCCTCTCCAATGTGTGAGTTAATGAAGAAAATCATATGCAGTTGATTTACAACTCTGTGCTGTAAATCAACTGCTATAATTTACACTTCAGTATGCTCCTATATTTCAGATGCTTTCAGACATGAAGATTTGTAGCATGCATGCCTTTAGAATCCTAATTTACTCAAGCTTGTTGCAAGTCTCTGAAGTGTTAATTAATAATGGTCATGCCTTGTATTAGCTGTCTAGTGTATTAGCTTCGTGACCAGCTGTTTCTATAATGGCCCTTGGAAGTTATGAGGGGTGGTGGGAGGACACCCTCACCAAATCAGTTGAGGCACTGAATATGTGTTTCTATTTGGCAGGAGTGAGTGAAAAAAAAGGAAGGAAGGAAGAAAGAAAGCCGCTTGAATTTAGACACAGCGTTAGATTTCTATGCACTGCAAAGGGAGGTCATTCCAGGAATGTCCTGCTAGTCAAGAGATGTGGGGTGATCAGCCTTTCATAACACAGCTTATGAAATGGCCTCAGCTTTAATGTACATACAAGGCTAGTGAGCAAAATAATGTTTATCATGTTGGAAACACATGCTCATGTCCCTGTCAGCCTGTAATCAAGCTCACTCTTGCTTTCCTTGGTGACTAATATAGACAAGAGATAATAATTCAGACAATCACTTTTAAGCTGCTGAGTTTTACAGAAATGATTTGGTATTCCATTAAATCCTGCATATAAAAAAATATGGTATTTCTACATCAGGGTCTTCTACCATACTAGCAGAGATGTATAAAACAACTCCAACTGTCTTAATATCTGCCTTATGCGGACATGTCACATAAACAGTTCGTATCACTTTGCTGCAGAGTTTTCTAACTAGTAAGCCGAGATGTAAAGTTGAGGCCATCTATTATCTGAAAATGCAGAACGTGGGCATACTCTCCCTGCCAAAGTACTAACCAAATATAGTAACTCTTGGCGCTTGTACGTAAGCAAGGTTTCAGATGTACGTAAACTATCTCTGACTTCTCAAAGAAGCAACATGAGAACTTCTTTCAACTGGCTGATGCCAAGGTCCATTCCTGCAGCAACGGAATAGTAACATCTTTACCTCAGCCTGAGTCAGTGGTCCTGTGTGTCAAAATAGCTCACTAACTTGCTGTGCTAAGGGATCCCATATCACACATGAATCACAGGCTCAGAAGTATTTCTTTCATCCAGGAATCCTCTACTTCCTTCCCCACCCTCACCCAGTAGTGAATGGATAGCTTGGAGAACAGTTTGCAGGCTTTTATCATCCAGAACACAAACTACAGGAGAAGGTTTTCTCTAGATGCATTGGCTCCCCAATTTATTAATTCAAACACAGTTTTTGCTACCAGTTGCCTCCTGAGACAATTATTTCCTAAGGGAATTGTTATGAATTTGTCGGTGCCAGATTTCAAATCCCTATAATCCTAGCAAGTGTTAAAATACAAGTCAGGCTAGCTTCCTCATGAGTTGATTGTCTGGGTGAAGGGCCATTAAGAAAACAAAGAAAAGGTGATGGGCAAAAGAGAGCAAAAGAGAAGGGGCTCTGTGCCAGATGGCAAATGAGTGGGGGCCCTCCTCCAGAGAGGCAGAGCACAATGTTTGAATCCAAGCAGCTATGGGAGAAACAAGACCCTCATGGAGTGTTAATGCTGTGAAACCCTCTATCATTGGCTCAGGTTGTGTCTATGTGTAAATAAACCAGAGTGTCCTCATTCCCAAAAGGAAACACAAACCCTGGCTAAAGGCCTGGTAACCCTGGAATCTCACACTGCTCAAAGACTGGGGTAGTGGGCAATAGAATTTTGTTGAGAAAGGGCCTTCGGTCAGTGATAAAGCACCTGGTTTGCAAGTAGAAGGTTTCGAGTTCAATCCTTGGCGTCTCTAAGTACTGGGATTGCCCACAGTTGGAATCCTGGAGAACCAGTGCCAATTGTGCTGGTGGTGTTGTATTTTAATTTATTATCTGCCCATCACTCTAAGGTCCCTGTATTACAACACTTTTAAACTGTTCTTAATGTTGCATTCTAAGCAACCTACAATCACAAAAATAGGGCTGGTCCTAAAAATGTAGGGCTGGTCCTAAGATGTATCTTAGGTGTCAAAGCCTAAGATAATAAAGTATGTCTTAAGCATTCTCCAAAAACTGTTCAGTGGTACCTCGGGTTAAGAACGTAATTCATTCTGGAGGTCCATTCTTAACCCGAAGCTGTTCTTAACCTGAGGTACCACTTTAGCTAATGGGGCCTCCCGCTGCTGCCGCAAAGCGATTTCTGTTCTCATCCTGAAGCAAAGTTCTTAACCTGAGGTACTATTTCTGGGTTAGCGGAGTCTGTAATCTGAAGTGTCTGTAACCTGAGGTACCACTGTATAATGAAGTTGCCAGATGCACCTCTATGGGGAGAGAGTTCCAAAGCTTAGGGGCTAAAGCAAAGATTTCCCTCTCCTGGGCTTCCACCACCCCAGAACTTCTAAGGGCGGCAGAACTTCCAGAAGGTCCCGCTTTGCTGATCTTAATACCCAAGGAGGTCTGTAGGGAAGGAGTGGGTCTTTCAGGTATTTGGGGCCTGTGTATCTTGAAATGGACCCAAAATAGGCAACCAGTGCAGCTGTTTTAGAACTGGATATGTGAGAAATGAATGAAACCCCGGCCGGTAATCTAGCTGCTGCATTTTGGACCCATTGAAGTTTCCAAGTTGTCTTCAAGGACAGCCCCATGTTGAGGCATTACAACAATCCAGTCTGGGAGTTACCAGAGCATGGAGTACAGTGGCCAAGAGGCTGAGATGCCACGAGTTCTGTCCTTCTCACTCACATCCCATGACAACATTACATGCATTTTAAATCTTACCTATGGCCAGAGATTATGAGAACTCTCATCCACAATATATGTAGGGGAAGCAAATTCCCTATCCCTGCTTGTATACAGTAGTTACACAATGATAGCTTTCCCTAACTTGGAAACATTTGTTTATTCCCCTTTAAAATAAAGTCTAGAATGTACAGTTTAAGGGGGAATTCTATACAAACATGAAACAAAAGCTGAAGTAGTGTACTGTGAGCATTGGTTCATTCTAATAAAGATATTGCTTTACTGTGGATTATGTTTTAAAGGAGCAATACAGCTATCTGAAGTTGATAGGCGCATGCATTTTGGAGAAACAATGGAACAATTGTCGCTGCCTCCACCTCTCCTATTCCCTTAACATCCATGGCAGATTTGCTTTTGCTTCAGGTTTACGTGCCAGGGTGTGAAGTGGACAAAGTACTAGGCAGGAGTACATGAGACAAGCCAGGCAGCCTCATATGCTGCTGAAAGAATCACCATCCTTCTCTTGTCTACTGCTATTTACCAGCTTGTAGTGATGAAAGTTAATGGGACAAGTTTTGCATTCCTTTTCTCCCAATTGAAAGGCAAAGCTTGTGAGTAATAAGCATTAAAAAAAAAAAAAAACACAACCCAGATTGAGAGTGTTCAGACTCATTCAGATTTTTAACTGCATTAATCAAAATGCATCATGGCTGCCTTTGTTGTTAATTGGATCAATCCTGCGTTTAATTTTTGTAAGCTTTCAGCCTTCAGTGAATTGAGTGATCTGAGGTGAACAAAGCATAAATTAAAGCAATTCTTTCTCTTTTTCTGTCTCTCTTTCTCTCTGAAAGGCTGTGATGAATAGTGTTGAAGCAAGAATTTTTGCTAATCTTTTACTGACTAGTTAACTTCAATACTTTTCATGTATGCATTCCTTTCAAAACTAATGGACTCTGGATTTCCCCTCCTATTTTCCTCCTAAAAAGCTATTCCGTACCTCTGTGAAAAGAAAGCATGGGATGTCAGGGGACAAGAGGCAAGACAGAGGTGGTTTGGGGTGAAAATCCAAGCCACAAAAAAAGTAATTCAGTGCTAGGGACGTGCTATTACCCTCCTGAGTTGAACTCCCTTATAGTGATACTAATATGCAAACAGCAGTCAGGGCGCCAACTACAGTAGGTCTTACATTATGGCTGATTTCAGCTGTCATCAAATTACCAAGGTAATCCTGAGTCATCATGACAAAGACTCAACATGCCTAGAATTAGATACAGTAAATAATTGTGCTTTGGAACGTGTGCTGAAACTTGTCACCTCTTGATTTAAATCCTAAACAGCACCCAATATTATTGCAAAACACAGATTCTGCTGAATCCCTTACGAACACTGCACTCAACAAACGAGTGAGTGGGAATTTGCCCAACTATGAGATCATACTTTCAATACATCTTCTGCTATTGCAGCATTCATTTATGATACATACAAAGTGAGAGAGACTCAGATATGCTTTTAGTGCCATGAGTAATGTTGATCTAAAGCTACACCGGAAGTCTGCTGCTTCTGCGGGTCCAGCAGTAATTCTGGGAATAAAGGAAATTTTGCCTACTACGCTATGATAATTGGATTACTATTGTATTGTGTTTGCTCAGGAAGGAGATGGGCTGCATTTAAAGTCTTCAAGAAACTATGCTGGGAAGAACATGTAGCTTGTGAGCTAGGTACATCTCTGCTTCGGTCCAAATGCTTAGTTTACCTTTGGAAAATTATGACTAGATCCCCCTATTTATTTATTTTACTTTGGTCATTCAGAATGTTTCTCCCCAGAAAATGCAAGCAAAAATATGAGGGCACATAAGCACTCAAATGATATGTGTCTCCAAGGGAAATGACTAAATTATCTGAAGTTTTGCTATTTAGTTTTGTTGTATTTTACTTTCATGTTTGTCTACAAAAAAAATAATGATTTTTTTAATACAAAAAAAGCACTCAGAATACTGTAAGACTTAGGAAATTATCTAATTTGGCACTAAACCAGCAAAGACCTGTGAAAATTGTGCAGTTGTGGTTCTCCATAACAAAATATTAGTGGAAATGCAATATCCAAATATTACATTGCAGAGAGGGTTTGGATATCCAGCACTGACTAACAGCTGTTTATCTATTTCACATTAAAATGGCTATCTTGCACTGGAACTGGCCACTGAAAGTAAGGCCAGGTATTTCAAACATAAAACTGTTCCACCTCTGGTTGCTATTCTCTGCCCATCTTCCTTTTTACTTACATACAGCTTGTTACATTTCCTTCCATTTTTTGCACTTCAGAATCGCCCTACTGCACTTTTGTCAAACCAAACAGTGCCCAAATTCTTTTAAAACTAGATTCGTGGAGCATTGTGTTCCTCAATTTATTCCAAGTCTTACTGTGGGCTATTTGAGGGGCTCAGCTTTTTACTAATAATTGAAATATGAAGTGTCAAAGCAGTACAGTAGTTTTAATTCACTGGGACCAGGGGCTAAAGCTGGGCCTTCTGCTTCTTGATTCTGAGCCCCTGTTCTGATCTGTGAAGTCTTTGTGTTTTGATTTGCTTCTTTGAACGGGAGGAACAAAGATACAAGCTGCACTGGCAAACTTGATCACCAAACCCAAGTTTTATCTCATGCAATTTGGTTAATTATACGTTAAAATTTGGTGGCAGGGTCTTTGTCTTACAAATATCTACGCAGCTTCATTTGTATGAAGAGATTATTTTCTTAATCCTTTTGGACTTTTGCTTAGTGGGCAAGGTGTGGCTAATTTAGCAGCTCTCTTAAGCTTTGGGTGCCCTCTGCTGGTAAATCTTGGGGGGGCAGCAAGTGTGGAGAAGAAGAGCTCCAGGTTAGAGTCCATGTGTTACTGCTTTACCTGATCATTTTTGTGAGCGCATACACATGACCAACACTTGTGCCTACCCATACCCTCAATCAACATGCACATTTGCACTTTGCCTGGGGGGCATGTTCCTACATGCTCTGTAGCCATGCATTGCAAACCAATGTGTAAATCGCAGAGCAGCTCAGATCTTTGGCCTGTGGCAGGCGTGGTTAAGGTGTGACCCTCCAGATATTGCTGGACTACAATTCCAGGCAGATCTGCACCATACATTTAAAGTGCATTCAACACCCATTCAAAGGATATGGCTTCTCCCAAAAAATCTTGGGAACTGCAATTTGTTAAGGATTCTGAGACATGTAGCTTGGGGACTACAGTTCCCAAAATTCATCGGGGAAAGTCATGTGAGAACCTCAGGAACTGTACTTTGTTAAGGGTGCCAGGAAGTGTAGCTCTGGAAGAGGTAGACTACAGTTCTGATTGGGGGGGGGGGATGTTATGTGTTCTAAATGCAGTATATGTCCCTTGGTCATTCTGGCTGGGGCTGTTAGGAGCTGGAACACAACAATTGCTGGCAGGCTGCAGATAAGAACCCCACGTGACTCCCACCCACCCAACCACACCAGGCCATGTGCATTTTAGAATACATTTTATGTTTTGCACATTTTAAAATACAATTGCAGCCGTGCCATTAAAATTAACAAGGAGGTAGCCCTAAGCTTCCTAAAGAATTAACAGGATTTATCGTTGGACGCTGCCTAGCTATCCTTCTCATCCTGAAAGGAGCAAGAGCTCAGCTGCTTATGACACTTCCACCTGAGTTCAAGGGCTGGCTTACACATGCACACTCACCATCTGATGACTGCAGCCTCATGTGCTGCATTTGCCTTGTTGCACGTTCACGAGTTTCATATCATCTGTCAGCCCAGCAATGGCAACGGGCTTTTCAACAGAGGCTCTGTTTCCTTTGTGGTCTCTGTACAGTCCCAACATATTGTGCTGCTTGTGTTGAGTCATCTCGCTCCCCTGGGTTGTCCACATCAGCTGACAGCAGATCTCCAGGGATTCAGACCAGACGGGGACATTCCCAGCTCTACCTGGAGATGCTGGGAATTGAACATAGGATCGTCACCTACAAAGCAGATGCTCTGCTGCTTCTCTTGTAACTAAGTTTAGAGAAATCTGCAGAAGACAACTCCAGCCCCCATCACAGCCCTGGTGCTTCTTCCCACAATATTCAGGTGTCTAGAGCTGTGCAAATAAAGCAGATACTCTGCCACTGAGCTATGGCCTTTCACCTTGGGCATAGTCGGGGATTAGTGAGACTCCTGGGCCTTACAGATCTGTATACCCCTCTGCTTTCTTCCCCTTATACGTGCACCTTGATAAACAAAGCCTGGTCCTATCTATGACTATGGGGTGAAACTCTGGTACTTGTTCAGCATAAACAAGCAGGAAAGTAGCTGGCTTTATTTATTGCAAATGCTTTTATCCTTCCCTCCTAGCACTTGCACACCATACAGGGCAGCGAACAACAATTAAAACACAACCATAAAACACAACGCTATCTCATGTGCAGCAGATAAAATGAAGGTATCGGTCAAAACAAATGTCTATCAGCAGAGTGGTCATTTGGCCTGCTGCTGACTGTGGGTGCTACAGAATTATTATGGAGAGGTGGGCAAAGAAGCTCATTTTGCTTTCAGCACAGTTCTGTTATTTGGTTGAGATAAGCCACTTAGTAGCAAAGGCATTTTGACATTTGCAGTT
This sequence comes from Podarcis vaucheri, assembly GCF_965113315.1. Classification (NCBI taxonomy): domain Eukaryota; kingdom Metazoa; phylum Chordata; class Lepidosauria; order Squamata; family Lacertidae; genus Podarcis; species Podarcis vaucheri. The sequence continues at coordinate 73,735,600 of NC_138761.1, forward strand.
GTCTTGTAATGTCATGCTGATAGTGACACTCTGAGACTGCTGACAGCATTTGTTTTGTAACACCTGTGCGTATCTGTCAGTATTAATAAGAGCAGCTGCATTTCGGGGGGGGTGAGAGGGGAGGGGAGGGCCTACAATATATATTGAGTGGAGTGTCTTCTTTTGTAGTTCCTCCCTCTTAGAATCATAGAAGAATCATAGAATCATAGAATCATAGAGTTGGAAGAGACCACAAGGGCCATCGAGTCCAACCCCCTGCCAAGCAGGAAACACCATCAGAGCACTCCTGACATATGGTTGTCAAGCCTCTGCTTAAAGACCTCCAAAGTAGGAGACTCCACCACACTCCTTGGCAGCAAATTCCACTGTCGAACAGCTCTTACTGTCAGGAAGTTCTTCCGAATGTTTAGGTGGAATCTTCTTTCTTGTAGTTTGGATCCATTGCTCCGTGTCCGCTTCTCTGGAGCAGCAGAAAACAACCTTTCTCCCTCCTCTATGTGACATCCTTTTATATATTTGAACATGGCTATCATATCACCCCTTAACCTCCTCTTCTCCAGGCTAAACATGCCCAGCTCTCTTAGCCGTTCCTCATAAGGCATCATTTCCAGGCCTTTGACCATTTTGGTTGCCCTCCTCTGGACACGTTCCAGTTTGTCAGTGTCCTTCTTGAATTGTGGTGCCCAGAACTGGACACAGTACTCCAGGTGTGGTCTGACCAGAGCAGAATACAGTGGCACTATTACTTCCCTTGATCTAGATGCTATACTCCTATTGATGCAGCCCAGAATTGCATTGGCTTTTTTAGCTGCCGCGTCACACTGTTGGCTCATGTCAAGTTTGTGGTCAACCAAGACTCCTAGATCCTTTTCACATGTACTGCTCTCAAGCCAGGTGTCACCCATCTTGTATTTGTGCCTCTCATTTTTTTTGCCCAAGTGCAATACTTTACATTTCTCCCTGTTAAAATTCATCTTGTTTGTTTTGGCCCAGTTCTCTAATCTGTCAAGGTCGTTTTGAAGTGTGATCCTGTCCTCTGGGGTGTTAGCCACCCCTCCCAGTTTGGTGTCATCTGCAAATTTGATCAGGATGCCCTTGCGTCCATCATCCAAGTCGTTGATAAAGATGTTGAATAAGACCGGGCCCAAGACAGAACCCTGTGGCACCCCACTAGTCACTCTTCTCCAGGATGAAGAGGAACCATTGATGAGCACCCTTTGGGTTCGGTCAGTCAGCCAGTTACAAATCCACTGAGTGGTAGCATAGTCAAGACCGCATTTTACCAGCTTCTTTACAAGAATATCATGGGGCACCTTGTCAAATGCCTTGCTGAAATCAAGGTAGGCTACATCCACTGCGTTCCCTTCATCTACCAGGCTTGTAATTCTGTCAAAAAACGAGATCAGGTTAGTCTGACATGACTTATTTTTCAGAAATCCATGCTGACTATTGGTGATCACAGCATTCCTTTCTAGGTGCTCACAGACTGTTTGCTTAATGATCTGCTCCAGAATCTTCCCTGCTATTGATGTCAGACTGACTGGGCGGTAATTATTTGGGTCCTCTCTTTTCCCCTTTTTGAAAATAGGGACAACATTTGCCCTCCTCCAGTCTGCCGGGACTTCGCCTGTTCTCCAGGAATTCTCAAAGATGACTGCCAGTGGTTCTGAGATCACATCTGCCAGTTCTTTTAATACTCTTGGATGCAGTTCATCTGGCCCTGGAGACTTGAATACATCTAAACTAGCCAAATATTCTTGTACTATCTCCTTAGTTATTCTGGGCTGTGTTTCCTTTGCTGAATCATTTGCTCCAAATTCTTCAGGTCGGGCATTGTTTTCTTTATCGGAGAAGACTGAGGCAAAGAAGGCATTGAGGAGTTCAGCCCTTTCTGTGTCCCCTGTTTGCATTTCACCATCTTCTCCTCTGAGTGACCCCACTGTTTCTTTGTTCTTCCTTTTGCTACGGACATACCCATAAAAGCCTTTTTTGTTGCTTTTAACCTCTCTAGCAAGCCTGAGTTCATTCTGTGCTTTAGCTTTTCTGACTTTGTGTCTACACGTGCTGGCTATTTGTTTGAATTCCTCTTTGGTGGTTTCCCCCCTTTTCCATTTTTTGTACACATCCTTTTTTAATCTTAATTCAGTTAAAAGTTCTTTAGATAGCCACCCTGGCTTCTTTAGGCACCTTCCACGTTTCCGTCTCATTGGTATTGCCTGTCGTTGTGCTTTTACTATCTCCCTCTTAACAAACTCCCAGCCATCATGAACTCCCTTTCCTTTTAGTATTGCTGTCCATGGGATCTCACCCAGCACTTCCCTAAGTTTTATGAAGTCGGCTTTCTTAAAGTCAAGAAATTGAGTCCTAGTATGCTTGGCTGCTCCTTTCCGCTGTATAGTAAACTTCAGAAGAGCATGATCACTCGCGCCTAATGATCCTTCCACATCTACCCCACTAACCAGGTCATCAACATTGGTTAGGACCAGATCTAAAATGGCTGTTCCTCTTGTTGCTTCTCCCACTTTCTGGACAATGAAGTTGTCTGCAAGGCCAGTGAGGAATCTGTTTGACCTTATGCTCCTGGCTGAGTTTGACGTCCAACAAATATCCGGGTAATTGAAGTCCCCCATTACTACTATCTCCCTTCCTTTTGCATGCTTGGCCATCTGTTCCAGGAAGGCATCATCTATGTCCTCCGTTTGGCTTGGGGATCTATAGTAAACTCCCACAATGAGGTCTCTGTTATTCTTCTCTCCCTTAATTTTGACCCAAATGCTCTCACTTTGGCTTTGAGGTTCTAAATCTTGGATCTCTTCACAGGTATACACATCCCTGACATATAACGCCACTCCTCCTCCTTTCTTGTCTGGTCTGTTTCTCTGAAATAGATTGTATCCCCCCATTATTACATTCCAATCGTGGGACTTATCCCACCAGGTTTCAGTGATGCCTATTATGTCATATTTAGTTTGCTGTACCAAGAGCTCAAGCTCATCTTGTTTATTTCCCATGCTTTGCGCATTAGTGTAGAGACATTGAAGTCCATTAATCATTCCCCCGTGTCTCTTATTTAAGGATTTTTTCCTCCCACCACTAGGTCCGCGTGCTGTTTGCTCCATTTGGTCTATGACATTTGGATGATCATCTTCATTAATTGATAGACTCCTACCTTCAGGAGCACTGTCTCCCTCCCCCACATTAGTCAGTTTAAAGCCCTCCTGATGAGGTTTCTGAGATTTTTGGCAAAAACATTTCTCCCAACCGTTGTGAGGTGCAGCCCATCACTTGCCAGAAGTCCATCTTCAAGAAACTGCAGTCCGTGATCTAAGAATCCAAACCGTTCCTGTTTACACCATTTGCGAAGCCAGCTGTTCACTTCCACTATTTTCCCCTCTCTCCCTGGGCCACGTCGTTCAACTGGGAGGACAGACGAGATGACAATTTGTGCATTTAGTTGCTTCAATTTCCTGCCGAGAGCCTCGTAGTCTCTTTTGATCTTCTGGAGGCTATTGCTTGCAGTGTCATTGGTTCCCACATGAACCAAGAGGAAGGGGTATTCGTCAGTGGGTTTCTCTTGAGTAGAAACACAGTGTAGCATTGCCATTTTTACTGTTAGTGGATAAACCTGCTACCATTGAAATTAACGGTACTCACCACCACTACCACTTGAGTTCGAGTTTTGTGTACAGCAAAATTTATGTAGAACTCGGGATTGGAGTGGCAATATGCAGCAGAAGCACTAAATGTAAAAATACATCCCTATTAATTGGCTCATTGAAATGTCAGCTTATATATGATTTGAAGGTAAAGCTGATGTGACAGGTTTTGAAAGCAGTACGACATAACTAAATGTAAGAGGAGTCCTGCTGAAGCGGCGCAAAAGGCCCATCATCCTGTCCTCAAAGTGGTGAACCAGACACCTATGAAAATCCCACAAACAGGGCACAAGTGCAAGAGCACTCTCCCCATTTGGGCTCCCCAGAAACCGGTATTTAAAGACATGCTACCTCCCTTACTGAAGGTAGCACCAGGCCATTATGGCTAGTAACCACTAATATCCTCCATGAATTTGTCCCAGTCAATCATCAGTACTGGATCTTCAGGTTAATGTATTCCATTGTGCGAAAAGGGGCCTCAACCACGAATATCAACAAAACCTGGAAAAGGTGTGCTAAGCATGGAGAACCATGGGCATCAATACTTCCTTAATGTGGGTCCAATGTTGTACTCAAGGATTTCCCTGCCCAAGCCCATCCAGTAAAACCAAATGCAACTTATTATATCCCAGCTTCATGAGTGAGTTCATACAAAGAAGCATTGTTGGTTGCACCTTGTGTTACAGAGACCTGAATGGCCTCAGTTAGAAGTTGGGCACTTAGTATTGTCATTCCCTTGCAGCGGAACACTCTTCTGGCAAAGTCAGCAGGCACCCCTGATTTTTACTTTCAGGTGTCTCTTGAAGACCTTTTTGTGCTGACATGCCCATGCAGTTGTTTAAAACTTTCTTGATTAGCCACTCATTTTAATGATCTTTTCGTGCTGTTTTAATGGTCTTTTTATGTTTTATTTTATACATTTCATGGCCCCTTATCTCTATTACAGTCCTCATGACCTATTTGGAGGGTGAGAAAAGTCTGCCCTCCCTTCTGAAAAAAACACACCAGCCCTTTTCTTCCTAGTATGGGAGATCCATACTCACTCCCAGATTCCCTTTGCTTGATCATGGAAATAGAATATTTGCTGCCCAGGAGCAAAACAGCATCAGAAAAATAGATTTATTTTCAAGGGTAGTTCCTATCAAAGTATTGACCAAGGTTAGGATTTTTTGTCTTGTTTTCTGTTTTTGTCTTCCCTGGTATGTTAGCAAAAAGACTCAACTCAGTGAAAAACATCTGATGAGATTAAAGTTCAGTTGTTTTTCAGTCACCAGTCCAATGCCTGCATTACTCAACCTTAACTTCAACAATAATGTTATGGCGCTGCCCCCTATTTCCTTTGTTAGGCAGATTACTGGTTAATGGCCCGAGATGTTTGAGAAATATCCAACCTAACCCACTAAATTGATTAGGAGATAACTGCAGATCTCTCTCAGAGCCTTTTGCAGGAGTCAGCCATCAAGGTTGGAGGAGGTGGAGTGGGGGAGAAAGGACGGGAAAAGAGCCAAGTGAAGAAATTGAATTTTGGCAGAGGGAAAGTGTGTGTGTGCTGTGAGCAGTCCATCAGCATTAATTCTTTGACTTTCTCCCTGGGTATCTCACTTGACATTGTTGGTATATAGCCTTATAAGGGTGATCTAGGCTTACATGGCCACCTGCACTTAAGACCAAGGGTGGAGATCCTAATGCCCTTCAGATATTGTTGGCCTACAATTCCCATAATCCCATGCTGACTGTGGGCAATGGAAGATGGAGTCCCACAACACCTGGAGGGCCACCAGTTTCCCATCTCTGATTTCAGACTACAACAAACTGGGAGGGGTAACAAATGCCGCAGAAGCATGAATCGGTAATCAATATGACCATGACAGATTGTAGAATAGGCCCAAACTAAGAAAATGAATCTCAGTAGGAACAAATGTTAGGTTCTACATTTAGGCAGGAAGAACCAGCTGAACAAACAGAAGATGGTGGTACACCTGGCTTGCCGGTAGCACAGGTGAAAAGGATCTTGGGGTCTTAGTAGACTACAAGCTGAGCATGAGTCCATAGTGTGATGTAGCAGCAAAAAATGTGAACGCTAGTCAAAGCTGCATCAACGCAAGTATAATGTCCTGATCAAGGAAAATAATAGCCCCGCTCTGTACTGCTTTGGTGTGACCACACCTGGAGTACTGTGTCCAGTTCTGGGCACCACAATTTAAGAAGGATATTGAAAAGCCAACAAATGTGCAGAGGAGGGAGATCAAGATGAAAACCAAGCCTTATGAGGAATGGTTGATGGAGTTGGGAATGTTTAGCCTGAATAAGAGAAGACTGAGAGGAGAGATGATAGCCATCTTCAAATATCTAATGGGTTGTAACATGAAAGATGGAGCAAGCTCGTTTTTTCCTGCTCTGGAGAGTAGGACCCGAACTAATGGATTTAAATTACAAGAAAGGAGATTCTCACTAAACATCAGAAATAACTTTCTGACAGTAATAGCTGTTTGACAGCAGAACAGAGGTCGAACGGACTCATTCCTTGATTGTTTTTAAGCAGTGGTTGGATGGCCACCTGTCATGGATGCTTTAACTCAGATGGCTGCATTGCAGGGAGTTGGACGAGATGACCCTCAGGGCCCCTTCCAACTCCACAGTTCTATGTTTGTCCATCTGTAAAACAAAATGAATGCTATAACAACATCAGAAGCCTCCATTACTTTCATTTCAAGGAAAGCAGACTTGAGTTGGGCTGCTCCTGGAAGTTCTTGTAGCTTGAGAAAGTGAGGTACAGTGGTGCCTCGCAAGACGAAATTAATTTGTCCCGCAAGTTTTGTCGTCTTGCGATTTTTTTCGTCTTGCGAAGCACGGTGTCGGAAAAGTTTTGGAAAAGCTTCAAAAATCACCAAAGTCTTCAAAAACCTCAAAAAAGGCTACCACACCGCATGCTATGAGTTGCTCCTCGAAGTCAAGTCGCAACTGGATTAACGGTTTTAAGAAAAAGGAAACAAACTTGCAAGACATTTCCGTCTTGCGAAGCAAGCCCATAGGGAAAATCGTCTTGCGAAGCAACTCAAAAAACCAAAAACCCTTTCGTCTAGCGAGTTTTCCGTCTTGCGAGGCATTTGTCTTGCGAGGTACCACTGTACATATAACAATACTTTTTCACTTTAGCTTGAAAAAGAAACGCAACTTCTCTCACTAGAAAAGAATATCATGCATCAGGCTTGACAGGCACAATTTTGAAAGATAATATGTAGGATCCCATAAAATAAGCCCGTCCCTAAGAATGATGCGAGAAAGGTGCAACCCTATAACTGGATGCAGAAATTTCATGAATTAGAAGTTACAGAATCAGAATGGCTTGCAACTGGGTACAATTGTGCAAGAATGTATAATGAAAGGATGAGCGAGCCATGAAACTAATTGTGTCTTTAGCTGATTTATTAAGGCTGTCCTGCAAATTTGCTGAGACTGCAATTTCATTCTGGGAGAAATGCATCATCCCCTTGGTCTGGAAACACTTATTTCTAATAAAGCATGGGCGGTATATGTAATCTCTGGTGGAGGAAAGTGTACATAAATGTCCTGCTTTCCCTTGCCTTTGAATTTGGTTCTGACATCATTGGCCAGGTGTCAATCATTTACTTGAACAGCTTAAGGCTATTTTTGTACAAATAATGCTTTCTTTAAAAGTTGCAAGAGCACCCCTGTAGGCAAATAACTTTTACTAAAATTTAAACATTCTTTTAAAAAATATTTTTTAAAAGAACAGAAACAAATGAACAAATAAGCATAGAGACTTGGTTCTTTCCAAGTTCTGTTCCAAAACAAGTGAGCTAAAGAGGTTCAGACACTGGCATACTCTGGCTAAATCCTGTTTAGGGAAGAGCCATAGCTCAGTGGTATGCAGAAAGTCCCAGGGTCAATTCCTGGCATCTCCAGGTAAGGCTGGGCGAAGACTTCTGTCTGACACCCCGGAGAGCTGCTGCCAGCCAGTGTAGATAATATTGAGCAAGATGGAGCAATGGTATAAGGCAGCTTCCTACGTTCCTCTTTTGAGGTTCCAAGGTGCACAAAATGGGTCCTCAAATGAGGTCCCTTCACAGGTGCAAGAGATGATTGGGGTTAGTGGGAACATTCCTAGTGACCATGCCCTTGCAAGTCAGCTGTGCCTTCCCTTCCTGGCGGCCAAGCATTTGGCAGAGGGGCTCTACGCATGTACAGCCCCACCAACTCACTGGGGAATGCTGACTGGCCAGGAAATCAGATGGTGGGTGTGTTGATACATGCGGAGCATGGCTGGCAGGCACACGTTCCCTTGCACCTGCTATGAGGGGATGTAGGGAGTGGGTGGCAAGCCAAGAGCTACTATTCCAATTTGATTTCTAGCAGAACACGGACAGGCTACAGCAGTCTTGAGGCTGGAGCAAGAGCATTGGCAGTGATTTCTCACACCCACCCCTTCCTAAGAATGCAGGGCACCCACAAAACGTGTGTGCATTTGTGTTTACAAATAAGCCTATACAGTAATTGTGAAGTGGGGACTGTACATTGGCAGGGGTAGTTCCAGTTATATTCTGAGGGTGCTAATGGGAATGCACTTTAGCAGCTATTTAGGGCCAAGATATACAGTAGCAGGGAAAGGTGATACTGCTTGATCAACTGGCTAGCTTATAGCATGGATTTGCAATAGGCTTAGAATAAATGAACACATCTACTGCTGTCAGGTTGTTGGAGGAAGCCTCTCCACCAGTCACAACTGCACAGAACTATGGCCAGGATATGTTGCATACTTTAGGCAGTGAGAGAATTAAAAGACAATCCCAGTTGTGTGAGATCTGGAAAACAGAAGAAGTATTCTGTAACCAGGCATCTCTCTTTCTATCAAGAAGCATAGCAAACAGGCCATAACTTTGCTAGTTTGGCCCTGGTTTCTTGGTACCAAACTGGCTGCTTGTGTAGAATAGAAGCCCAAACTCCTGTGGCATCTAAAGCATCTCTGAAGTGGATGGTGATTCTTTTGGAAGCTCAGGCAGAAAGCAGAGCCAGCCAGGCTTATGATGATTTGTCCGTGGCAATGCAGACAAGAGCATTTGGAGATTTGGGATGTGGGTCAGTGAAACAAATAAATTAAAATTTAAAATGTAGCATATTGCATATGCAAAGTGTTAGCAATCATTGAAAATGACGCTCAGCTCCCTTGCCACTCCTGGTCCTATGCCAGTGTAATATCCCACTGAATCATAGAATTGCAGAGATGCAAGGGGTCATCTAGTTCAGCCCCCTGCAATGTTGGAATCTTTTGCCCAATGTGGGGCTCAAACCCACAACCCCGAGATTAAGAGTTATTTCTTGCTGTACCGACTGAGCTATGTTAGATCCTCTTATTTTCTTTCTCCTCTCCTACTTCTATGATCCAACCCCATCTTCTCCTTTTCAGCACAGCTCACTGCTAAGCATTTCCTGTGAAAATGACTCCCCAACCCAAGGCCTCTTCTTTGCTGGTTCTTAGGGGCTACTTTCCCCCCTAAAGTCTCTAAAAAGGTCATAATGACATAAATCCAGTTTAATTAAACATGTGCTGGGTATTATATTGAATGTCTTCACCATCTGTTATGCTGGCAATGCTGAACACTGAATCAAAACAAGAATCTCTTTCAAAATGTGTTTTGCAGTTAATAATAATTTGGCCTTAGTTATTTCATTAGCATGCCAAACAAAGCAATGTTCAAAGTGTTGTTTGTGCCTTGTATTTGCACATACTAGGTACAAAATACTTTCTGTACCACAAGAATTTGAAAACATTGTCCAATGCAAACCACACCATGTGTGTCCCTTTCCAGAAGTTTGCCAGTTTTGTTTTGGTTTTCTGGCAAGGCATCTGTGCCTTTAACAGCTGTGGGACAAACAACAGCTTGAAACTTCTTTAACAGGCAGTAGGCCAGATTGCCAGGCACATCTTTTCCTGGGAAAATGACAGGTAAATAACATACAATGGCTTGGAAATAGCTAGGGGCACCTCTGGAAAGCGAGGGCCATTTCAACAAAACATGCCTTTCCGTCCCGTTCCCCCCCCCCCACATTCTAGCTAAAGATGATGTCAAGTTAGATCTGTGTCTGTGAGAACACCACACTTGCTATACAAAAGTAATGCAGTTTTTGACTGGGACGGAGAAAGTCAGAGAGCTTTGAGCATTGGAAAACCCATTTTGGGGCCGGCCTCTTTGGAGATCTGATGAGGGCCAATGGATTTGTTGCGGGAGTGTTGTTGTTGTTGTTTTTAAAAAAAGATATCTGCCTCCATCTATGCTCAACCTGAATATTTGTAAATAAACTCAAATAATACCTTCATGCCCAACATCAGCACCCAGAACGGTTAGGCAAACATTTGGATGGCAGCATGCTTTTAGCTGGGTGAACCTGCAGCTGCTTCCATCTTCATTTCCCCAGAATGCATCTGGGAAAATGAAGATGGCAACTGTCAGGGTTCTTTCACCCAGTGCATCTTGTCTTAGCAGTGCCGGTCTATGGGGGGGATATGTGGTGATGCTTAGCCTGGACCTGAGCAAAGAAGCGCTGGACAAAGAAGCTGCAACTGCTACTGCTATTTCCCTTGTTGCTTAGGGCCCCTTCAAACCTGGTGCAGTCCCTAAAGACAGAAAAACCATGAATCCCTGGTCTTTTCCAAATGAAACCAAATCCAGGTAAGGACAATGCCCCTAGAACTTTTCATAGTTTAGGAAAGTGAGTGCACATGACAAGGTGGCCCCCTGTTGGTGACTGAGGGCAAAGCTCCACATTCACATCATACAGTAGCTGTAAATATTAGCAGAATGGATAAGAATAGCTTCACATTTGTGTTCCGAATCCTTCTCTCTGGCTGGCTGGCTTATTTATTTATTTGATTTATATACCACCCTTCATCACAAGATCTCAGGGCGCTTCATGGCTGCTTTCCACATTAGGCAAAAGTTTCAGATACGTCTGCCATTTTTTCTTATGTATTGTTCCTTGCATTTTATCTCTGCAGTTTTCCATCTTTCAATCAGACAAAAGAATAAAAGAAGGATTTAAGCTCATGGGTCCTTTTAGTGAAAAACATGGTGGTACGTGTAATGCGTATTCTGAAACAGCTTCTTTGCTTACTGCTTATTCACGCCAGTGCAATCAAATAAATAGACCAGACCTGCAGCTAAAAATAGTTCCCATATCAGATATCTATAGCACGGAGCTTCCTATGAAATGTGTCTGTCATGAATACTGGTTAAGGACTGAAAGACAGTGGCAAGGGATCTACAGATTTGCACGAGCGATTGAAGAACACAACCATCTGCACCATTCAAATAAGTTACCATTCAGACACACCATTTTGCTTTACAAATGAATCCGTTGTAGAACACTTTGTGAATTTAAAGAGTTGGACAAGTATTTCACAGCAGAAATCTATGACTCTCATTTTAATATTTTTATAATAACTTCTGGCTCTCACTAATTTAAAGTAGTTGTTCTAACTGAAAATTACTCTTCTATATTGCACGTCATTTTGAATGTTCCTCCTCAATATATGGTGGATAAGTTAAAAGAAAAATAAAACAACCTTAGTTTTGCCTGCATTTCACTTTTCTTCTTCCTTCCATCTGATCTGGCCATAGAAAGTCAAATAGCAGATTATGGGTGTGTGTGTGTGTGTGTGTGTGTGTGTGTGTGTGTGTGTGGTTTCAGGTTTTTGCAAATCAAAGTAATTCCCCCCCCCCAATGGAAGGACTGCCATTAATATACTGAAGAACAGTCATGCATACCTCCTAGTGTTTCTGACAATGGTTCTGTGTCTTTTATTATTATGAAATGCTTTTAAAATGACACACACTCCATCCTCTTGTATACAGAAGGAACAGGCCTTTCAGTTCTGCTGTGAATTTCCATCCTTACCCTTCCCTCAAAATCTGAAATGGTACTCCTGATAGATTGTTTGCTCCAGCACTCAAGACCATTTGAAAATTATTTCTGTGCTCTTCCTTTTAGAGTGAAGTATCTGTCTCTTCTCTGATCCTATTTTAAGCCTAGAGATTTTCATTCAGTGTGCCAGTTACAGTACCTCATTCACCTATGCTCTAGTCTAAGAGTGAATATTCCATTCATACAGTGGCTGCTTTCTTCTTTATAAAGAAATACTGCTTTGTTATCTCATAGATAAGATAAGGAACCGAGAAGCCTGCTTACATGTCAAGGGACAATTGCTGCTGTATTAAGTATACGAGACTTCTGCACATGGAGGACCAGAGAAAGCAACTGAACAGTTTCTTTTAGTAACATGAGAATCAAGTGGAACCCTCTCACAGTACGTTTTGGCTCCTCTCCAATGGAGGCTTGGCTTTGGGCAGATGCTATTCTGAGTAATGCATCTCAAATGTTCTGTTAATCTATTCGGGCTGAATGAATGACTTTCTATTTGATTTTATTCTCTTTTAAAATGCTAACCAAAAAATGACAATTGTACGTGAATTCAGAAAGCACAAAAGCAGAAAACGCCAGCTTTTACCCTTGTGTTTGTTTTCTCCAAGAGTGGGATATGTTAGCAATTTTAGCTAACAGCTGTCACAGACAAGTTTGTTCTTGACAGATTGCAACAGGAGGGGGAGCTTCTGACTGCAGCAGCCAAGGAAGAAGAGCCTGTTAGGAAAACTGCCTCCAAACACTTGCTGTGCTGTGTGCTCTGCTAATGTTACATTTTCAGTTGCTCAAGGCCAATCTAGACGTGACGGGCAGGGCAGAGATGTGCATTTTATGCATGTACTTTCCCCATTCACATACACAGCATTCTGGGTGGGTGCAGAGTCTATTATTGCCCTTTTCACAAAAAGGAGGATTGGGAAGAGAAACCCTGTAACTGTGGGGGAAGGGTTGGCGTCTCCACCCCCATCGTTCTACCCGGACACTGAGGTCCAGCGCCGAGGGCCTTCTGGCAGTTCCCTCACTGCGAGAAGCCAAGTTACAGGGAACCAGGCAGAGGGCCTTCTCGGTAGTGGCGCCTTCCCTGTGGAACACCCTCCCACCAGATGTCAAAGAGAACAACAACTACCAGGCTTTTAGAAGACATCTGAAGGCAGCCCTGTTTCAGGAAGCTTTTAATGTTTGATGTATTATAGTATTTTAACATTCTTTTGGAAGCCGCCCAGAGTGGCTGGGGAAGCCCAGCCAGATGGACGGGGTATAAATAATAAATTATTATTATTATTGGCACCAAGGATGTGTCTGAAGCCAATTCCCACTTTGGTTCCCAGATGAAGGGAAGTAACTGCTTGCCTCCATTCAGCTTCCCTTCAGTGGGACAGTGGAAATTTTTTGGAGAACAGGAGTTCACCATGTCAGCCCCTGTAGTCATGCCCCAATGTAGCCATGCCACAAATCCAGGCAGGTCTGTCTGTCTGTTCTCTTTCTCTCTGTGGCAGTAATACATTGCATAATACACAATTTATTAGTACCAGCATGATTGCAATCCTGAGTATAGTATCCTGGGGTAGCAAACTCCATTGAATTCTGACTGCAATGGATCAGTTTGTGAAACACAATGAGCTTTTTACACAAGACCTCTGGCTAGCTAAAAATGCAACCTTTAGCTTTTAATTAGACACGCAAACAATCTCAGACAGATGTGTTGACATTTAAACTGTTAGTGAAAAGTAGGAACCTCGCCAAAGAAAAAGAAAGTAGTATGCTGGATTATTTTCCTCACTCTTAGATTCCCTTGATGATAATTTGCCACAATCTTAAAAGTCTCATTGTCACCACATTTACTTGCCATGGGAGATTCATTCAGTCACCTTGCCACTCTGATAATTTTGGTCTTGCTCCAGCTCTGAAAAAGCTCCTGAACGTCACTCCGCTACATCCCTGTTCACACATCTCCTGTGTTCCTATTTGCCGGAAGCATGGCAGCGATGTTCATAAACAACCTACGATCTCTGCCAGTTTGGAGAGGGTTGGGAGCAGGCCGATGTTGCAACCCAACTATTTATCGCAGCCTGTGGGAGCTTGTGACCAAGGACTTGTAAACAGGAGTGTTTGCAAGGGTGTTTTGTGGGATAGGCCTGGAGCGCTGCCTCATAGTGTACGTAGGACCAAGAGACATGGACGGCGAGGGAGCTGCCGCCGTGACCTGCAACACCTGTGCCATGTTTGTATTCCTGTCTCAGAATATGAAAAACTACACATGCAGCAAGTACAAGCTGGTTGCCTTGCTGGAAGAGAAAGTACAGCAACTTGATGCCCACCTATCCACTTTCGAGATACCAGGCAAGATGAGAAATTTCTCAATACAGCAGAGTGGACTGTCCTGAGACAGTGATGCAGGTTGGGGAGTAAGAAGATCACCCACTGCAGGAGTCAAACCCCTGGAAGAACATGACAAACAGGAGCAGGGCCCTAACTGAGAGGTGGTGCAAGGGCTGTAATAGGAAAAAACTAACCTGTACCATTCTGTTGTCAGGGAACAGGAACAGGAGCAGGATTCCTCTTAATCGAGTGATGAAGGTGAGGACTCCAACCCTGACAGGTATGCAGGGCACCGCATACCCAATGAACCTACAGAGTAGCACCCCCAACCTGAGGGTGTGGCACTGCCATCATCGCATTTGGAGGGCTCTCCTGCAGAAGGCCTGAGCCTCCCCCACTCCACAGCTGTATATAAGACCTAGGCCCCTTTAGGCAAAGAAGCATCTTGTAACCATAAGTGGCACTATTTATTTAATTCATTAGATTTCTATACTGTCCTTTCTCATAAAGCTGCACCTGGTGCTACTGCTACAAAAGCACTCAGTTTCTGCTTATTACTTGCTGGATCAACTTCCATGTTCCCCAGAGCAAAGCTTCACATCTAGCCTTGAACCTCACCTTGCCCTATACCCTGGTTGAGCCAGAGCAGGATATCCATGGGAGAAGGGGTGGCATAAGAATGCCAGTTTTGCTGTGGCTGGATACCAAGGACTACCTCCCCTCTCGATTTAGGAGTTCCAAATCAGGAAATGGTAGATGAGTAACTCCCAGCATCTCTTATAAAGGACAGTGACAGGCAGAGTAGCTGAGAAGTTAGGCCAAGTGAAATCAGAAACCTTTGTAAAAAGGGTTCTGGTTAAGTAAGGTTATTCCCATAGAACACACTGAGCCAAGTGTGTCAAAGCAAGTTGCTGCTGGCACACGGCTTCTTCTAGCATTACTGGGTAACTGTCACTTGGTTGAACCTTCAGAGAAATTTTAATATGAAATAAAGAGGGGCAGGCAATGGCTGGCACTTTCTAATAACATGGGTGAAACATTAAGTTCTTGCAGTCTTTGCAGCAATGCACTGGCCTGAGCACATCTGCACCATGCATTGAAAACACTCTTATACCACTTCAACAGATATGGCTGATCCCTGTACCACAGTACCATGAGAACTGCAGTTTGTTAAGGGTGCTGGCAACTGTAGCTCTGTAAGGGATAAACTGCAGTTCCCATAATTTGCTGGGTAAAGCTATGACTGCTAAAGTGGCATAAATGTGCTTTAAATGTATGGTGTGCATGTGATCTTGGGCCTTAAATTAACTTAATGCAAGGAAAGTTTATCATTTCTTCCACTTCCTACATACTCTGTGAGACGAGGTATGGGAGGATGCTGCTGGGGGGTGGGGGCAGAATCACCCCAAACTGGATTGATTGACTGGGGAAACTCAGCCAGATGGGCGGGGTATAAATAATAAATTATTATTATAATATTATTATTCTTATCCCCCCCCCAGCAGGCCCCTGATCCCCATCCCATATTTTTTAGCTCTTCACCCTCCAGAGATTTGGGAGGTGCAGAGGGAGTATGAAGGTGACTGCAGTGGAAGGAGAGGATGGGAAATCATAGAACTGTAGAGTTGGAAGGGACCCTGAGTGCCATCTAGTCCAACCCCCTGCAATGCAGGAATCACAACTAAAGCATCAATGACAGATGGCCATCCAACCTCTGCTTAAAATGTTATTTCTGTGAACTTAGGAGCCAAGCCAATAATGCTAGAAATTGATTAACTAAGATTTATGTTAGAATAAATGGATCCTGAAATCATTAATCATGTGTATAAAGTTAATTGTTGTAGAACCTGAAGGACTTTACCCCTAGGTGAGGAGGGTAGAAGATGTCCTCCTATGATCTGCCTGACTCAATCCCTGCTCTCTTTTAGATGAGCAAGATCTTACCATGCTTAATTTTGTTCTTACTATGTTTCCATGCTACGTATGCCTTGGTTCTTAGAATTTTAAAAAAAGATTTTTTTCATTTTGAATTTAAATCTGTGAGCTCATGCACTAGTTTAGCTTAGTGTGATGTGCAGAGAATATCACACAAGCAGAGATATTAACTATGGTTGTATATTGGCTCCCTTTGACTGCAATCCTACCCTGTACTCACTTACCTTGAAGTAAGCCCCATCAAATTCAGTAGACATGTGCAGGGCTGCACTGTTAACTACAGTATATAACTTGAAAGAGTGGAAGGTCTTTCTCAATGGCAGCTGGTGTGATGAAATCTGCTTACGCAGATGAAAGTTTTATTTTCACATGCCCAAGAGGTTGAACAGGTATTCTGGTGACTTTAAGGAACTATTGTGAAAAGAACCAGATATCCACCAGAATGTTGGCGTTTCAGAGCTGAGAAGCTCCTATCTCTTGCGCTTAATTGCCTCACAGCCCTGTTTGAAGGCACACCAAATAGGGCCTTGGGGGGATATTTTATTGTGATTTGCAAGCAACTGTGGACTTGATCAGTGTTGGGGTGGATTTGCATTTCTTTCTTGCACTTGAGGAGAGGAAAAGGGTCAAATTAAAAGATAATAAAGGTTTGCAGCATTATGTTCTATCTTGGCATGTTCATAGAATATTCCTACTTTTAAACGTAGTAAAAAAAAAAAAAGTTAAGCCACTGTAGGATACCAAACTATAATGAGCCATCGACTATGAATTTGACAAGTAGTGTCATCATAGGCCAATGAGAACTGGGCACATCATGTAGCAGAAGAAACTATTGCAGGTGTTGTTTGTTAAGGAAAGGTGGATTTTGATCATGCTACATATGTTAATTGGCTTTACCAGCTGGATAGCATTGGTCACCAGTTGAATTAAGTACTTATAACACCAGTGTTCTATATTCAGTTGCATAGACTTCGTGTGTCTATTGCAGTGTACGGACAATCTTAGGGACTTAGGTCCACCACACTGCCACTGACAGCCATCCAACTCCAATGCAGCAGTGAAGCTAGAACTAACCAAAGCGTAGGGCATAATATCAATATTGCCTAAAGAACATTTATGTTAAATGTATGACCCTTAGCAGTTGTAATTTCCCAGCATGCTGGAGCTTTAGCAAACATCTCATCTCTCCCTCCCACTGTCCTTTCATGTTCCTCACACACAGCTGTTTGCCAACACACCCTCTCTGTCACTCACTCTCACACCACTAAACTTCCCTTTCAACTCTCCTTCCACTTAACCTACTCTCAGAACAGGTTCATATTGAACATGTGTGATGAACTCCCTTCTGAAATCCCATTGACTAACACTGGCCACAGAAATGCCTTTAAAAAGAAAAACAAACCAAAACTGCAAGCATGTTATACAATTCATGAGTAAAGGCACATGCTTGTTGTATTTGACCCAACACAGCAAATCATTTCCCAAAAGATGCTGAACAAATTGAGAAATATTTTCTTAAAAATCATCCTAGTAAAACCCATGGAAGAAAAATGCACGCCATCTTTCAGCTTGTCAAACATTTAATTCATTTAAAAGAAGGCCTTTATTATTTCTACCCTAGAGCTGGCATGGACCATCCTCAAATCGACATCTCTTACACAGCCAAGTTTCAGATCAGTCTGTTGAACTATTTTCTGACCAAAAGCTGTAGAATCACCTCCTCTCAGTTTCTCTTTATAATGATGGGATGTGATTCAGTTGACTCATCCCTAATTAATATGGGGCTGCAACAGTGGCCCTATAATAACTGCTAATCCATTCCCCTGAATGTTGTATAGGGTCCCTGAAGTATAAAATGAAGCCCAGCCTTCCATTCCCCATACCCCAGGAATGTGCTTTTGCTATTATTTCTACAAGTGAGTCAAAAACCAGCAAAGTCTGGGAAATTTAGTCACTAGAGGACTGTAGGTCACAGCCTGTCTGTACATCCAGCATCTGATAAGTGGAAAGGGAAAATATATATACTTCTTCCTTGTTAAACAGGTGACTCAACCTAGAAGCAAATTGACTCTTTTTCACAATTACCATGATTTATAGCAGTGCAAAATTATAGGTTAGGTTTATTCTGAAGGGTGGATTGTTTCAAAACCATTCACAATGATGACACTAATCCATCTTTACCTGCTCAACAATAAATGGTCACATGAGACAATGTTATATGAAGACTTGTGTTCAGCTGCACAATGTGCTTTCAAGGCAACATGAACTCCTGCTGGGAAATTAATGAGTCTCCACTCAATAGCACTTTCCACCCTTTGATTCTGGCTGTGTGTTAGTAAAACCTCATTTCCTTGTTTTGTAAAATCTTTGTAATAAATCCAGCTGTGATTTTGGCCTGCTTTGTGTATGATGGTTAGTTTTACCAAAGAAGTTTGTTTTAAAAAAGGGAATTCGTTCCAGTTCCGGTTCACCCCTCTGCAAAAGGCACCTAATTCCATTCCAGTTCAATTCACAACCCAGTCCTCAGCATTTTTTTGTTCCAGCCTTCAGAATTTTACAAGCTGCTCTGCTAAAGTATAAACTATGCTTAAGAAGACCAAAAAAATATCAAAACCCATGAACAGAGAATGTGGCCAATTGTTTCATTTATTTCCCCCAACTATGATTTTTAAACCTAAATGGCAACATGATGGCCTTAGCCCCCCCCCTTCCACACTTGAAATGGCAACGTGTATTACAACTTCACTTACTTCAAAATGTGGGCAGCCAGCTCTGCTGCACTTTGGAGGTCCTCCTGCTCATGATGGCGCTGAATGGGGCCCTGGACCTTTGCCACAAAGACTTTGCTTGACAGCACAACTGCCATGATGTTCTTCTTCCTGGGAAGAAGAGGGTGCAGACTGTTAGTGGATGCATGTCTCACAGACTTCATAGCAGAGGCAAGGAGGGTGTGTGCCTTCCTTCTGCTCTGCAGTCCCAGGGCATCCTTTAGACCTGGGACAGCCAATGTGGTGCCCTTCGGATGTTGCTGCCAGCGCTCTAGCCCATTGGCTGTGTTGGCTGGGGCTGATGATGGGAGTCGGGAATCCAGCAACATCTGGAGTGCATCACATTGATTGCTGCTTGCCTTAGCTTTAAACAGGTGCATTTCTGCAGAGGCCAGAATGTAAAGAAATTGAGTTAAAGGCTGACCTAGCAATTCAATCTCATATAGTCAGGGCTCCAAGATTTAGTATTACAAGGAAACATAAGTGGGTTTTGGGGTGCTCCAGGTGTGAAGCAGCCCTTAATGATTTCCTCCACAATGTTGTATTTAAGGTGTCCAACACCTTAAAGGGGGGGGGAAGGCACATAGGAGGCATATATGTTCTCCCTATATGAACATTAGAATTGCCCTGCTGGTTCAAAGAGAAGGCCCATCTGAGAGCCAGCGTGGTGTAGCGCTTAGTGTGTCCGACAAAGAACTGGGAGTCCAGAGTTCAAATCCGCACTCAGCCATGAAGCTCACAGGGGAACCTTGGCCCAGTCACTGCCTCCCAGCCTAACATAGCGCAAAGGGTTGTTCTGAGGAGAAAAACTCGCGGAGGAGGGGGTGGGGAGTAGAAAACGATGGACGCCACCTTGAGCTTGCAGGAAAAGTGGGGTGCGAATGTGAAAGCAAATAAATAAAAATAATCTAGTTCAGCATACTTGTTCTCACAGTGGGCAACCATACGCCCCGACTGGAAGGCCACAAAAGGCGAACGGCCACAAGAACAAAACCACCATATCCTAGGAAATTTGGCCAGGGGATTCGACTTTAAACGGGACTTTAAGCGCGCTGAAAGGGCTCAGGTGTACCCTGGCGCTGCTAGAGGAGCTGAGGTGCGCCCGGCCAGGGCGGAAGGGGCCAGGGGCCTGGAGGCGGGGAAGCCTGCACCGGGCGGGGGAGCTGACCCCCCTGGCTCCAGGGGAGGGGTTACAGCGCGGCCCTTCACCGGCCTGAAGGGTCCGTCTGTTGGACAGGCGGGCGAAGGAGCCGCCCCTTCCCAGCAGGCGGGCTCTGCGGGGCAGGGAGGGGAGAGGCTGAGATGGGACTCTGGCCGGCCCCGCACACCGCCGAGCGCCCGCGCCATGGCTCGCAACTTCGAGCTCCTCTTTGACTCCCTGGGACACTTCGGCAGGTAACAGGCTGGAGCGCCGAGAGGGAGGCAGCAGCGGCGGCAGAGGGGGAGTGGGGTTGGAGAGCTGGAGGCGCTGCGGGTCTCCGGTCTGGCCCTCCGCTCCCTAGGCAGGGGCGACGGTGGGGGTGGCGAGGCGCGGGAGAAGCGGAGAGCTTTTTTGACTCGGGCGCCCGCCAGGGGTACGGGAGGGAGACACGTGTCCACCGCGGGGGAGGGAAGGTTGGCCACTTCCAGGGAAGGCTTGTTGCTAGTTTTGACTCTCGCCCTCCCTCCAAAGAGCGGGAAGCAGAGAGCGCGCTTCTCTTCTCCCGCTCGCGGCTTCTCCTCGCACAACAGCCTCGCGAAGTGGGCCAGGCTGAGAGATGGTGTCTGTCCCCAAGGTCACCCAGTGAGCTTCAGGGATGAATAGGGATTTGAACCCCGGTGTCTTCCCAGCTCGATTCACTACAGCACGTTAATGCAGCGTTTGGGGGCTTAGAGGCTAATAAAAGCCCCTGTTTTAAAATACCGGTGTAGGAACCCTTAAGGGAGTATATGTACTATATATGAGAGGTGAAAGATCTTTTGGACAAACGACTAAAAAGAGGAAGTTCCCTAAATTACGGAAATTTCCCCCTTTACCTCAGAGGTCTGGTAGTGATTATTTTGCACATGCTCCAAAAAAAAAACACCTCTTCCTGTCATTTATGTGGCATAAGCTCTGTGGATAGGGTCCAAGTGAGCCTTGGCTCCCATTCCTACATGGGGATGGAATATGCTGTTTGAAGGGGGTTGTGGAGGTTTTCTTCCTGCCCTGTGTGTGCAAAACACATTGGGAGCTGCTTATAGCAGGGGTGTGTGTAAGGAGGGGCTTGGCAAACCTGTGTCTTGGGGTTCTCTCACCTCTAGGAAATTATCTCTACACTTAGGCAGGAAGAACCAGCTGCACAAATACAAGATGGGGGGCACCTGGCTTGCCAGCTGTTAGCATCTGTCTGTCTGAAGAGACAATGGAGTGCGCCTCTGGGGGCGAAATCAAACCGCTGGAGAATCACAGGGCCCACAGTGACTGCACAGTAACTGCTACCTCCCACATTGTTTTGGCTGTTTTAGCAGCACCAAAGTAAACTCACTGGGGCGCAAACCTGGGCAGTGTGTATGGAGGTCCTGGGCTGCCCAGATGACAAGTTCTTACTCTCTGCCTCGCTGATGTGGTCCAGAGGAGGGCAGAGCAAAACATTTGGTGCCAGCTTGGCTGCAGGAGGGGTACAAGGCCCAATCCAACCATCTTAGGGATACCACTCCAAATTTGTGTAGGGTTTACTCCTTAGCCTTTTCTTCTCCTGAATATGTCCTGCAGGGCAGCTTGCCAGTAGTACACGTGAAAAGGATCTTGGTGTCTTAGTAGACCACAAGCTTAACATGAGTCAACAGTGTGATGCAGCAGCAAAAGAGATTCTGACTAAACATCAGGAGTAGCTTTCTGTCAGTAAGAGCTGTTTGACAGTGGAACAGTCTCCCTCGAGAGGTGGTGGGCTCTCATTCCTTGAAGGTCTTTAAGCAGAGCTTCAGTAAACACCTGTCATGTATATTTTAGATGAGATTCCTGCATTGGACTATGATTCTATGTTTCTTTGCACCTGTGGGTTCAGTTCCTATTAAGTTTCTTTCTCTCTCTACAGACTTTTTGCTTTTAGAGAGAGAAATCTGGTGTACAGCTTTCTTGGTAGTTTGCACATATTGTTGTAGTCTGGCCAGCTTAGTCACTGTGAATGAGTAATCCAGGGTTTTATTAAAAAAGAATGTTGATTTTTCCTGAATGGGCAGTCTAGCGTTGGGGAATAGGACTCAGCAGGGAGGGGTGTGTGAGAGAGCCCATATTTTGGAGTTAATGAGATTGCTTCCCCCTTGCTATTGTAAACAGCAGAGGGGATTGGGATGTCTGTGCATTTATCTGTTTGGTTTCCCTACACCTGCATGCACACCCAGCTCCTATTCATGAAGTTGTCATCTGTGCATGCACAATGGCTCTCTCAAATGAACAGTTTTTTCTTTTGGATTGTAGCTGGTTTGAGGTAAAATGTATCAAATGGCAGTATTTCGCAAGGATACAGGATCACTTTGTATAGTGCGCAAAGTGTATATGGATTCAAAACCCAGTGGTGTCTGTGCGCTAGATCCAGATTAAGCAGTGATATGTAAACAGCAAGAGACAGGGAGTTAGTGTAAACTAGGTGCAGCATTGGGAGGGGGATATCTGAATATCTGCTGCCCGTTATTGTTATGGTACTTCCAGTAGGGTTTATCTCAAACTAAGCCAGCAATAAAATAAATAAATATTATCCAAAGAAAACAAGATCTTGTAACACTGCACCTGGAATTTCACTTCTCAAAGCACCTTCTCCCTTGTGTGTAGAGGTGTAGGGGTACTCTGTTCTTCTGCCCTCAGCACAGGTATGATAAATTATAATAATAATTTATTATTTATAAGCTGTCCATCTGACTGGATTACTCCAGCCACTCTGGGAGGCTTCCAGAAGCATGTGCTGTCCATGTCAGATTTGATATTTCACTGGATGATACAGTGACCTCATTGTGCTAAGCCAAACCTTGGCTCTTGGTTAGTCTGGAGAGAGCTTAACCATGAGCCCATGTTCTGATTGCATGCTAAGCCAAACCTTGGCTTACCACAGTGCGGCACAACAGCAAAAAAGATAGGGGAGAAGCAAAACAGTTCTGAGTTCCTTGTTGGGAGCCTGCATCCCATCACAGATAACTGCACAAAGCTTCTACATAGATACTGTTATTATGAATATGTATGGATCTAGCTTATAGTGAGCCAGGCCATTGGTTTGTCTAACCCAGAGGTGTCTGATGAGTAGTGGCTTTCCAACATTATTATTATTTATTGAATTCATATACTGCCCTATGCCCACAATATCTCACACCAGTGTTGCTTCCGGATACCCATTAACCTGTAGATGCCAGTGGTTGATCTTAGGGTGTTCTGTATGCAAAGGATGTGCTATACCAACAAGCTATGGCTCCTCTTCCAATAATTTGAAACAGACTACTTTTTCATGAAAGCAGGAAAGTCCAGGAAATGCAGACATTGAACCATACGCATGTAGGCCCTCCTACACTCACCTTCAGTTTGCATTCTGTGTATATGTGCATATATCACGCACACATATCCAAAACCAGAATCACTGGGTGGATCTACACACAGGAAAAAAGCTATAAATAAGTCATAAATTAAATCGTTGTAACAAAAGTAAAAAAAAAAAAAACCTATGTAAAATCGCATAGAAAAGTTTTGTGCTCTACAGCTCCATCTGGTGTTGCATGTTTATAATGCAATTAAAACTCTGTTTTTTGACTAATGTAGTTGAGTCCACAGTTTTATCACAGAATGACATGTTAACGCATAACTAAAAGGGTCGTTCAAGCTGAGTACAGTTAGAGTTTGAGGGCTCGATCAGGTCCTGAAGCAGCATTCTTAAGAACTACTGTTTATAGAAACTGTGACTGCTTTATAGCTGCTTTGAGTTTGTTTTTTATGCATCTTCAGTCATTTGCTTTTTCGGGTTAGTAAGTATCTTTGACCCTTCATAAGCAATCAAATGTTTGCTAACAAGGCACTTTATACCCCTCTTGGAATGTTAAGCTTGTTGCTTCTAAGATTTACCTGTTAAAACTATGAAACTAAAACCTGCAATTCTCCACACCCCATTCTTGTTTACCGAAGAGCATAAATCTTCATGAGTGTTACTCCAATAGCAGAGTTTTATATAAGGTTCTGAATTTCATATAACCAACTGCTCCAGGAGCAGAAGGGAACCCTTGCTTCACCAAGCCACTTTCTATGTTGGTTATCCTCACCAGCAAATGATGAAACAATGAATGTTTTGCTATTAACATAACTTTTTTAAAAGTTAAAAATACGTTAACAATATGATATTTCCCTTTTAGGATCATTAGGGTAGGTAGGAGATGAAAAGGGTATTATTTACACAACTTTCTGCTTTCAACCTGCTTTTCCTTGAAAATGGCCTGGGAATTGGTCAGTATATTCCATTTAAGTCATCACCTATTTATTTTCTGCAGTGGTGGAAGTTGTGCTTTGTATTACATACATGGAAAATCAAGTATAGTAAATTATATGGGAATAATAAAGAGGAAGGCTTAATATACATCAGTGTGAGCTTTTTTCTCTCTACAAGTAACTGGGCAAATACAGTGATTGGCCAATTATGCATGTGTAATTGGCATTTAATTGGAGCTTATCTCTAGATTGGAGTCCGCTGATGAATAACAAGACAGTTATTGAAATGAATTCTTGACAGGGCATTCAAGGGCTAATGCTGAACACTAGAGCCATTATAAGAGAGAAACGTTTGTATAGCCTGGAAAAACACATGGGGACTGCTTGTCCAAAACCTGCTGTTTGTCCGTTCTGTTGTTCTTCCCCTCCACTGATACTTCTGCTGCCACTTCCCCCCTTTTCTGTGCCCCAATGGACTGCTTTGGGTGCCTCCATCCTAGCCCAACACCTGAAGCGACAATACAGCAGTGTGCTCATGGCCACTATTGCCTTGCACTGCGTTTTATTACAACCAACACCATGACAACTTCTTGGCTAAAAGGTCAAGAGCACAGTGCAACATTATATTGTAGTAAGTACATAAAGCCTGGAGGGAACTGGTGATTTGATGCACATTACCAGTGTGGGTTACATGTGATTCATTTGCTTGACTATGAACTAATGGGCAACCTGTGGGCCACCAGGTGATGTTGGTCTACAACTTCCATAAGCCAATGGCCAGGGAAGACTGGAGCTATTGTTGGCACCCATCTGTCTCAAGAGACAAGGGAGTGCACCTCTGGGGGTGGAGTCGAACCGCTGCATAAGCAGCACCAAAGAAGGAGTGCCAACGGGAATAAAATATTGGGGAGCTGAGCATAGGGTGGGGACCAAAGATGGACAAACTATCCCAGAAGGAGCATGATGTGCTCCCACCAAAGGTGCTGCCCCTCCTCTGGTGCCCCATACACCCCATATGGAGCTACAATCCAGCAATATCTGGAGCATCACAGGTTTCACATACCTGTGATTAACTTTTATTTGCTGGACTGTAGGTTTCTAGAAACTCTTTTCCCTGTGGACATCCTCCTTTCTGTATGCAATAGAAACATCAGGGGTAAAAAGCAGCAAAGGGGTGAAAATGGAAAATGGTATGAAAGTAAAGATGGGTGAAAGCACAACATTCCTTCAACACCATGCCCTCAGCCCTACTGCTGCAGTTAGGTTTAAAAAGAGGAGAACACCAAGCAGGGAATTCAAAGATGTGATTAATTTCACCTCTAGTTCCAAGTAACTATCTTGGTGGTTTCTTGTACCTTTCTTAGAAAAAGGCGTATAAATTAAATCTCTGCACGTTTTTCTTTTAGTTGCAGGAGGGCACGCCTTGCTTATAAGCCAAAGAAGACAGCCTTGGGACTCACACAGTTGTTTATAATTCCATGGGTGGGCAACTGCTTGAATTATTAAAATATTTTGTTCGATGCGCAAGTGAAGTCTTGTCTCAGTAATGCTGCAAAGTGCATCTGTATCATAATACAAAAGCACCACAATGCCTTGGGCAAATTCTGTTCTGGGACTGACTGGTAAATAATCCAGACGTTATGTGCAGAATTTTGATCAGTTCCAGCAAACCCTGAGGAGCAGTCTGTTAAAAGCAAGAAAACCTGAACGCATGTAGAGATATTGTTCACGGTATATTAACGTATCCTGTTAACTGTCTTAAGTTGCTCTAGGGTTCAGTGTGTTCTAGATTTCACTGGTATTTGAGAAGCCCAACAACCTGTGGAGAAAAGAAGAACTCAAGTGCAAATACAGAAATAGGCCTAATATAGACAATATTCAGACAATTATATTATATTGTGGATGTCTCAATTATAGTGTGTAGTTAGCAGAGACTTAGGGTGATATCCAACAAAGTCATAGAGCAGAGCCTCTGAAATTAATTGACTTAGGTTCTGCAACTCCGTTGGTCTCAGTGGGTCCGTTTCGAATATGCCCAATGTTGGATATCATCCTTTGGGTTTTGCTTGGCATTACCACAACATATTATTTTATTGAACACTGGTATTGCTTCATAACTTGCATAAATAGACAAACCAATGAACTAAATCCCATTAAACATGCATCATAATTGATGGATGGAAGTACTATGCTGAAGAGCCTTTGAAGATTAGAAATTAACAAAAATAAAGCATATCCAGTAATGAGATACAAAAATGTAATTTGCTCCTCTGTACCTGTTTGTTATTAAATGGTTGTGTGTGTTTTTTAAGGATTTAAGGAAGGGAAAGGCAGAACTAGGTTTTAATGGACAAAAGCAGATTGTTCTTGTTTGGGAAAAGTCTTACCAGGACATTTAAAAGTGGGATACGAAGGGCTAACTGAACATACAAGGAACTAATCTATGTATGTAAGGTGCCCCCATGTGGTGTTTTTTTTTTTTTAAAGGAAGAGCAGCACTGGTAATGCAGGAAGCTGGAGGGGGAGAAAGAGTGGGGTTGCTTGCTTCACCCTATATGTCAACCTGCAATGGCTTCACTCTAAATCTGAACCTCCGTCCGCTTAACCCAAACATTTTTTCCCCTTCTGTGGGGTTCATAATGTATTTGTGAGGTCAAGAGGCATGTTCAGTGCTGACAGATTCATTGTAATTATAGCAGGTGGCCTCTGTTCAAGTGACTGCCTAAAGCTTTATTTGCGACCCAGGGAATCCTTATGGGTCTATACCAAAAATGAAAAATATAGGTAACAAAAAGGGACAATTAGGCCTTGACTGACTGGTCTGTTATGACATATTTATAGGATATCTGACATGCTTTTACTAAGCTTAGTTTCAGTGTTTGCCTACACAGACACTCGTGTGCTCACACATACGTACCCAAAAAGGGACCATCCATACACAAGGGGGTGATATTGACAGACCCAGGATAACCCCAAGGTTTGCAGAGGTACAAAAAATACCTCTAAGCTACAGGAAGTCCCACAAAATAACCCAAAATGCTTGGGCACGGAATGCTGACTGACACAAGAGAGGGGAAAATCTGAAAATGGGATGGGAGTGGAATGAAGTGACTGGTAAAGGAGGATGGAGGAAGGGAGATTCTCATATTTTAAAACGGTAGCTACAAAAAGGAAAAAGAAAAATTTTGTATTTGGATAAGCTGTTTTTAAATATACTCAAGGATGGAAGTGAGAGCTGCCCGTAGGAATCGGTGCAGAAATGTAGTATTTTTCATGTACAGTGGTACCTCGGGTTACATACGCTTCTGGTTACATACGCTTCAGGTTACATACTCCACTAACCCAGAAATAGTGCCTCAGGTTAAGAACTTTGCTTCAGGATGAGAACAGAAATTGTGTTCTGGCGGCGCAGCGGCAGCAGGAGGCCCCATTAGCTAAAGTGGTGCTTCAGGTTAAGAACAGTTTCAGGTTAAGTACGGACCTCTGGAACGAATTAAGTACTTAACCCGAGGTACCACTGTAGCTGGAATTGAGTACAAATGTGTCCAACCCCACTGTAAAACACCAGAATGGAGTGGAGTATACCCAAAACAGCCCAGTGAGGCTTGAGCATGCTCAGTGGGCACAGCATTCATTATGTACTTTGAAGAGATTACGTAAGGCACTTAATTCCCAGTGAAATGTGTGCCTTTTAGTGACATTTTAAGCTCTTACTTGCTGTGTTTGGCCTCAGAAAATGTACTTATAAATGAGAAACAACATAATGGAGTTTGTTGACTTTTACTTTTGTTTTTTTGCTTTGCACAAAGTCCACACTATTCTATGACTTTCCTGGCTTCATGTATTTTGAGGATTAATTTATTCATGTGGTATGGGAGCCAGCTCAGTGCTGGGGAACCATTTTTTTAAAGCTTTTCTTTCTGGGCAACCTTCTGGGGGCCACATGATGGAAGTGAATGGGGTCAGAGGCAAAGGGGTCAGAGTGACGAATGCACATTTTATCTTTGTTTCAGTAGGCTAGTTTCTATATGCACTCACATACTCCTCTCTATCCTCCACCCAGGGAAACCAAAGGCGTGATCAGGGCTCAAGGACACATTCCAGCCAGGCAAAAACACTCAAGGAGGGTGTGGGGCAGGACGGGAGATGGGGTGTAGCCTAGACAGAGTTCTGATGGCCAAACAGGGAGACCGGGAGGGTTGCATTCAGTTCCTGAGCCAAAGTTTGCCCACTCCTGTCCTAACGGGATGGTAAATACTAGAGCACCGCAGATCCATTCCACAAATGATTGCTCTGCACAGTCATCTCAAATAGGTTTGTTGTTGACACACTTCTTTACACATTTCTGAAAGCACCTCGGGAGGGGACTGGAATTGTCCTTCCATGACATCCAGTAGTGCACAAAGCAGCAAGTGTTGTGGAAAGTTTGGGCTGTGTAGCCTTGCAAACTTTCCATACATTTCTGGCAGTTCTGTAACCCAAAAGAAGAAATGTCCAGCTATTTATACTTGGTTGTTGGCTTGTGGAAAGAAGTGCCTTCTTCTTAAAGTTGTTGAACACAGTAAGTCTCACTGGTGGCATTATTACTGGGACTCTCCTCCCCCTGAACACACCCCTCAGATGCCTGCCGCCCAACAGTTGCCTTTTTGTCTGTGAATAAGCAGTTTCCTAGTGAAGGTATTTGGAAGGACAGGAAAAGTACCAAAATAATTTTGGTGCCATAAATCCTGTGGGATGCTCTGAGGTTTCCAGATTAGAAGGGGAAATGCAACATCTTGCTATGGGATTTTTGCGCTTCTCCTTTCCTTGCCCCATATATTTTAGTCTGTAATGGTTTTATTGATCGATAGGCATTTTTATTGGGGTTGTTTTGCTGTTATTTCTGAAATATGTTCAATAACCTGTTGTTCATTTATTTTGGGAGATCCAGCCACAGGCTTAGAGCCTAAGATAAGCTAACTTGAGGAAGGTCATGGAAGGAAAGTTTTCTGTTCTCATCCCCACCCCCATCTCATAAAGCCTCTCTGGAGAGTTTGAGGCCTCCAGAATAATGTGGGATGAGGTTGCTTCTGGGAGGCTCCATAGGCACTGTGGCTAACTTCTGGATTTGAAGATAGGCCAGAAGGGTCTTTCCTGTTCCTACCACTCCTCCAGCCATTGCTTCTCTGCATCTTTGTTTCAGCTGTGACACTGGGTGGCAGTGATAAATGAAGATTTCCCTCAGTGCTCCTTCACATACAATTTCTTCAGTACATTTCGTTCAGAGCCCTGCTTCAGCTCGGGTCCTGTGTGCTTCTGGTTTCCATAAGTCGAGTTTCTCTCGACTTCCCTTTTGGAAGTGTTGCAATAATTAATAATAATAATAATAATAATAATAATAATAATAATAATAATAATAATTTATTATTTATACCCCGCCCATCTGGCTGGGCTTCCCCAGCCACTCTGGGCGGCTTCCAAAAGAATATTAAAATACTATAATACATCAAACATTAAAAGCTTCCCGAAACAGGGCTGCCTTCAGAAGCCAGTTTTGGAATATGGACGTGAAGCCAGTTTTGGAATACCTTTGTGTGGCTTTTGCCCGATGTTGGCAGTAATTTGAGTTTGTGAACAGAAGCTCTTCATCCTTTGCACTCACAGTAGGCCTGGTATATTGAGGGTGTTGTGTACAAGATTTGCTGGGTTTGGGGAATAGGAAAATTACCTAGTTATTCATGCTAGTAAGTTATAAATGTTGAGATACCATACTGATATAAGGACTCTTGATGAAAGCAAATTAGTATTTATTTGTTTTGATGAGAGCTGTATGCATGATATATGGAAAATCAGTGGAATAAAACTTGCATAAGGAACTTTACACATACCCCCCCCCCAAAAAAAAGATAAATATGGTTCTACAGGGCAGAAAATATAAGAAAAAAAATCAAGACCAACGATTAGGAAAAATAATCAAAATGGGGATAGATGTCTCTCAACAAAATAAATGCCTTCTTTTATAAAAGTATATACTCATCCAAGGTTGCCTAAGATGCATTTCAGTAAGCTTACTGTTTTTGACTAGTGAAAGAAATCTATAGGTAACAGAAAAAATAGTCATAACAATAATTAGACATGTCACAGTCAGTCAACAAACAATAGTAACTAAAGTGCTATCACTGGAAATGCTCAGAAAAAGGTAATATAAAGAACAGCCTAAAGCAAAGGTGAGGTGCTGTTCCTTGAAACTGGGCTGTAACTCTGGACTCAGCTATACAGCTGCAAATAAAAGATTTTAAGTGTGTTTTAAGTGCAATATACAATGTGACACTAGATGGTGATGGTGAGCCTTATGGAAAGTTCAATGTATTTTTTTTTAAAAAAAGCTTTAAAAAAAGCATTTTCAAAATGGGTTTTATATGTGTGTAGATTCCACCTCTTACCACAGTAAGTGTGTGCTGAATCCTTTATTCCATCTGTGGAGACCATTCTCAAGAAAGGGGAACTTCTTGGAGAGACGCTCCTTCCCCGCCTCAGATTGTGCAATTTCCGGGATTAAGGTTTTTTCCATGTTGACACCCCAGGTTAATTTTCATCCATCCCCACCCCTGACCTGTTGTTAATATAGAAACAGCAGAAAGCCATTTTGAAATCCAACTATGCAAAAAGGACAAGATTTATTTATGGTCTATAAACTGGATTGGCTAAAATCGGTGTCATTTTTGCCAGTTGTCTCACTAAAATGTAGATTTTAATCCTTCAACTGCAGATTGCAAAACACTTTGGACCCCGATCCTGTGTCTATGTTCCTTACACAAGACATACCAGATCCATGTGCATATTGTTTATCTTAATAGAACTGTGTTTTCTTCTATCAATTCACTGGGACAAAGTTGAGTTTTTAAAGCCATTTCTTTGAGTTTAAAAATGCAACCCTTTTTATAACATCAGGATATATATTTCAAAGAATGGTGAATATAATGATAATTAATTATTTGTTTTCCTTTTCAGATATCAGGCATGGGTTTATTTTGCATCTGTTTTTCAATCCATTTCTTGTGGCATCCACTACTTAGCTTCTGTCTTCTTGGCTGTTACCCCAAAGTTCATATGCAGTGTCCCTGGAAACGTGAGTAGTGTTCTGATTTATAATTCATCTAGTTCAAGAATAGAGGATGCCTGGGCACTCTGGACATCAGCACAACACTACATCTTGGTCCAGCTGGAAAATGGAGATGTTTGGGAACTTAATCAGTGCAGCAGGTCCAAACGAGAGGACACTTCAAATTTTACTTACGAATACAGTGGTAACAAGACGGATGTTCCGTGCACTGATGGATTCATCTATGACCAGACCAAATGGCAGAGCACCATCGTGACAGAGTGGGATTTGGTCTGTCAGCGGGAATGGCTTGCAAAACTCACACAGCCCACATTCATGTTGGGAGTCCTTTTTGGAGCTGTGATCTTTGGAGATATTGCTGACAGGTACAGTAGTACTGAACTAGCTTGGTGACTTGGGTTCAAATCCCCATCCACCAAAAAAAAAAAAAGCCCTCCTGACACGGTTTGGTTTGTTAGACGCAACAGGAGAACGCAGAAGGATGCCATCAAAATATATCATTCTAGATTTCTCAAGCAAGTTTCTGCTTGCAGTAGAAAGCACAGAGCTGAGAGATGTGGAATAAAATTCCTATTCAATCAAGTTAACAGTCAGAGGCTGAGCTTGAACAAGGCATGTTAACTGAGTATTTTCAAGAGGAAATGTAGGTGACTTGCAAGCTCATGCAATGTTGGTGTCCTGTTCTCTTTCCACCCTCTCTGATGCCCTAGTCAAAAGACAAGAAAAGAAGTTACTCAGCCAGAGGCACATAGCTCCACTGCATTTTTGGATCACTTTTATTAACTTGGGAGGGAGGCCCTGCTTATGTGTTATCCATGGAAATTATTTTGAGCATAAAAAATGGAAAGGTAATCCTACCTCAGAATTGTAGTACTCATGTGTACTCAGAATTGTAGCCTAAGGGAACCTAAGATGTAGGTGGAATGCAGCTGCCACGTAGGCTAGAGAAATTACAGTAACTCCACCACACACTTCAGTATCCTTGTTGAGGAAATGCAACACACAATATAATGCAGACTTACTCCAGCCCCTTAGCATCACTGTAGGTGGACTTCAGATGGCCCTACAGAATGTTGAGAATGGGCAGCAAGCAACAAGGCTTGTATCATCATCATCATCATCATTTCATTTGTACGCTGCCTTTCCATAGTTAAAAGTATGTAGTCTGCCTGTGACCTCAGAACACTTAAACTTCTAGCCAAAGTCAAGCATTTAAAAAAAAAATCTTAAACTTAAGTGGGAGTTAAATTAAGCATTCTCTCATGCTGAACTCAATAGGACATAGAAGTGTGTAGCTTTGGCTGGCTGGAGGTGTGTGTCTGTAGATTTTTTATTTTGCAAGGAAGGAATGTAGCCTACTGCACAAAGGCAAGAGTCACATCTGTTGCTCTACCTACTTTTGCCTCTGGCCCCTGGAAGTTTGCTTATGACAGGATGTTGCCCTCATGCTCTATACAGTTACTCCATCCAAAGATAAAGTAATAGCAGCTGCCCTTTAAAAAGCCATTAGCTAAAATGCAATCTCTGAAAATGAGCTTTGAAGCTCATTTTGAGTTGATGAAATGAAGATAATTTTGTTTTTAAAAAGAGATTAATAAAAATCTATTACAGAAATATCAAGTCTAAAAATCTAGTAAATAACAAGTGTAAAATCTGCAGTAAGCCATAAACTGCTAGGTACAGCATTTGTGGGGCTTCCTTCTTTCTCTCTTGTTCTGGTAATGCAAGCCCCAGAGTTAGAAATGCTTTTCTGATGCAGTTTCTGCAATATTTATTTTTATGCTTGTTTTCCTACTGCGTTCCACAGGATGGGGAGACGGCCCGTCATGTGGTTCACCAGCACTGGCCAATTTATATTTGGCATTGCAGTGGCGTTCACATTTGACTACACAAGCTTTGTGATTGTCCGTTTCCTGCTTGCAATGGTAAGAACCCAAGCTGATTTTTCCAACAAAATAATTTCCTTGACTGTTTCGAAGGCTCTTCATTATTAAACCTCTAAAAGTGTATTCTAACTGCAGTCTCTAAACCAGTTAAGCCAGAGCACTTGGATTGATCTCAGTACGATTTCAGTGACACAAAAATGCTTCTGTGAGCTTCTAAAGTTTCTCCAGGAGTTTGCCTGGCTGCCTCTGAGCATATTGCCTAACCTTGTTTTATATTGACTGCCCTTTAATATATGTAGGCCCAATCCAGCCAAAGCAAAGCACTTTGAAATATCATTCATTTAAGGTGGAAACATTAACCATGTACCTCTCTCATTTGATCAACAGATCTTAAATACTGAATGTTTTCTTATTTATATATAGCCATATACCATATTTCTTTCAAAGAAGCAGGGAAGTGAACTTGGGTAATCTTATTTTTCCCCCTACATAGCTTTGTTGAGGTAAGCTAGGCTGAGAAAGAGAGTGATTGTCCCAAGACTGCTTAGGCCTCATCCACACATCCATTTGTTCCATGATTACTTCTGTTTGCCCCTTGATTTCTAGGCCTGGGTTTGAGAGGCTTTTCTTTTGTCCTGCCACTTTCCAATACAGCTGAATTGGAACAAACATCAATCCGCAGAAAACCTGATTGACATTTGTTCCGATTCAGCAGTAAAGCATGGGTTTTCCCAGGGAATGCGGTGGGACAAAAGCAAAATCTCTTGGCCTCAGGCCTAGTAATCATGGGACAAACAGAAGTGTGGATGAGCCCATAGTGAGTTTTCCATTGCTGAGGGGAAATCTGAACCCAGATCACCCTGATCCAATTCATATTGGCTCCCTTTTTGGCTGGACTGTAGCCTACATTTATATCCAATACCATTGCTTCGTTTGTTCTTGGATCACCGCTTTCCTCTTTATTGCAGATCGCAGACTTCTTGAAATTCTGAGCCTCTGCAGCATAACCATCTATTTTTAATTCTTGTTGTAGAGGGAGACTAGACTGAAGCCATTTTCTTTCTCTGTTTTTCCCCCACCTCCCAGGTTTCAAGTGGCTATCTGGTTGTAGTGTTTGTGTATGTGACTGAATATATTGGCATAAAGGCTCGCACGTGGGCATCCATGCACGTCCATGCGTTTTTTGCACTGGGGATTATGGTTGTGGCTCTGGTAGGCTACTTGGCCCCCACCTGGTGGGTCTACCAGATATGCCTTTCCATAACAACTCTCCCCTTTGTCTTGTGCTGCTGGATGCTCCCAGAGACACCCTTCTGGCTGCTCACAGAGGGAAGATACGAAGAAGCACAAAAAGTAATTAATGTAATGGCAAGATGGAATAAAGTAAGCACTCCTTGTAAAATTTCTGAACTGTGTCCCGTCCAAGATGATCTAGTCAGTAGCAGAACGGGTGATAATGACATTTCTCCCGTGAAGAAGCACAACATCTTAGATCTGTTTCATAACTGGCACATTGCAAGAAGGACCATTACAGTCTGGCTGATTTGGTTCACTGGGAGTTTAGGATATTATGTGTTCTCCCTCAGTTCCGTGAACCTTGGAGGCAATGAATATTTAAATCTATTTCTCATAGGTAAATATTGTTTGATGTAACTTACTGTACTTGCAACAGAAATGCAACCAACTTTTTTAAAAATAAATGTCTAGTGATTGTCGCCACCACCAGTGAACTTCCAAACTCAGGCCCTGTTCATACACACATGCAAATTATAATGTGAGGGCCATTTCATAGGCAGATGATTTTCAGGGTAATCTTTCAAGCAGGGCTGTGGTTATGGGAATGGGGACCTGGCCCTCTCAGGGATATTCCAGCTAAATGTTCAGCTTTCATCAAGACTCTATCCTTTTTACTTTTAGAGATGCAAAGAAACATGTGCAAGGAGCATTGTTGTTCACTAAGATATAATACTGTCAAACTTAAAACATGTTAGGCTATAGTCTGCCTGTATGAATGTTCTGGCTGTTCTGCAAAGCTTCTCTGTCCCTTTAGGCCTACAGAATTTCTTACTATGGGGTTGGTTTCAAGTGGCTACTATTCGCATGAATTATTTGGCTTTCACTTAAGGTTAGTTCACAGCAGTGGTGGCTAACCTGTAGCCCCAGCCAGCATGACCTGTGGCCAGGGATCGTGTGAATTGCAGTTCAGTAATATCTGAAGGACTACAGTTTAGCCACTCCTGGTTTACACAAATGTGGTTTAGAAATGCTGGCCAAAAAATGAGAATCAAGTATGCATGCTTCTCCCACTGTACACATTACCTGGTGTGCTATGAGGATGCAGGTGCATACTTCTGTATGCATGTCCTCAAATCCTTGCACATCCACAAAGAGGGGAAAGAATGCTGAAATCAAGCGTATGCACATGTACTCTGTGCCACATGTTGAGTTGTGCATGCAGTGCACTGTACTGATGCCTCACTACACATATAAGATTACCTGCTGGAAACTGCATGATCAGATGCTTGAAGTCAAATGCTTCTGTGCTGTGCAGCAACAACATAGCCTAGAACCAAGTGCAGGGCTCCCAGTGCTGAATCCAGAGAACATTTTTGTCTCCTTATTTTGGCAGCGGGAGTTGGCCCCAACATCTGACCAGGAGCCATTGTTACAACAGCACCAAACCTGTGGAAGAGCTGCTATGCAATGCAGAAGTACCATGCAAGGGTTGCCTTCAGGCCTGGACAGGTCTGCCTTCAGCCTAGCAGCAGATGACTTGGTGGGGTGGAGATGCTTACCTGATCTCTTGGCAGGTGAATTGCAGCTGCTTACTGGGTGGGGAAGAGCTGACGTGGCAGGGAGGGCAGCACAGTGCAAACGCAGCAGCAGGAGCGCCAGGTCGGCTTTGCCTTTGCATTGACAGTGCTGCCCTCCCCACCACCTCACCTTTCTTAAGCAGCTGGGACTCACCTGCCAAGAGGTCAAGTCAGCGTCTCTGCCCTACCATGCCACCTGCTACTGCTATAGCCACTAGGAGAGTATCCTAATAGTCCTCTGGCCATTTAATGCTGTTGCAGACGTTTATGCAGGCAGACAGGAAGTAGCACTTGGAACCAGAAGGGTTGTGGGAACAGAGGTGGCCAGCCCTCCCTCCCTTGTCTTGCCTAGAAAGGCTGCTGTAGTTGTATGCAGCACAAGTGCCTGTGTGCCACAGCATCCAAAGCTGTGGATGGGGCTGGGCTGTTCTTTCTCACAAACTAGCATCATTTTTAAG
This sequence comes from Podarcis vaucheri, assembly GCF_965113315.1. Classification (NCBI taxonomy): domain Eukaryota; kingdom Metazoa; phylum Chordata; class Lepidosauria; order Squamata; family Lacertidae; genus Podarcis; species Podarcis vaucheri. Next base: position 73,771,894 of record NC_138761.1, read on the forward strand.
GATGTGCGTAAGATAAGGTGCTAGTATTCCATTTTGTTTAGCAGCAGTGTATTGCCAGTGGATCAATACTGTTACAAAAGTGAATTTTTCTGTAATCATGAAGACATTTATCAGCTGCTGACCACTTAAGGCATGGTTCAGCCAAATTGGAGCCGTGCTGCTGATTTCAGTGGGAGACTTAAAACATACACTTAAATCTCTTCCATTTTTATCAGTGACATTTCACAGTATTTCAGTTTGATGGGATTGTGCCCATTATTTCAACATATTTAGTTTCAGGATGTTAGTCTAATGAGCTCCAGTTAACTGGCAGGCCTAAGGGCCTTTTCACCCTGTGCATGCCTGTGTCACAATAAGTCTTTAAAGTGCCACAGAGCAAAGAACTCTTTTTTTATTTCGGCTTTTTGACATAGTACTGCAGGAGCCATTACAGATATCCTTTTGACACCTGGGGAAAGTTGTTTTGTAACAGCCTTTGTTTCTGTAGATCATTTTCCCCAAGTGGCAAGTGTATTTCATATTCAGTACCTTGCAGTATTCTAGGCCGCCCTGTTGCCATCGCCATATTGCAAATCGGGAGAGCTGAGGCATAAGGGGAGGGGCAGGCTAAGGCCACACTGGAGAGAAAATAAAAATCATGGGAAGCAGCAGTCTAGCCATGTCTTTATGTATCTAACACATTTTTAAAATGTGAATTATCTGATACTAGGTGCTGTGGAGCTTCCTGCCTATGTCCTGGCTTGCATAGGAATGGACAAACTGGGACGAAGGAACACCTTGATCCCATTCCTCATCTCGAGTGCAGTGATCTGTGCTCTAGTCATGGTGATACCTCAGGTGAGTCACTCACACCTGCATCAGATGTATATAAACATGCTGTGGGTTTTGTACTAATGTAGCATCCTGAGCAAGGCAAGAGGATCTATTCAGGGCATGTGTTGTTTCCTGTCAGTTTCAGCCACATCTGCATTATATAGCTAAAGCAGTATCACATCGTTTTAAATAGTCCTGGCTTTCCTTGAAGAATCCTGGGAACGGTGGTTTTTAAAGATGCTGAGGATTGTTGGGAGACACCTGTTCCACTCACAGAGCTACAGTTCTCAGAGTGGTTTAATAGTCCATTCCTCTTCCGCGGGAACTCTGGGATTGTAGCTTTGTTAGGGAAAACAGGAGTCTTCTAACATCCTTAACAAACTTCGGTTCCCATGATTGTTGAAAGTCTCATGGTACTTCTTTAAATGTATAGTACAGATGGAGTCTAAAGGCAGGGTTCACCTAATGAACCCCACCAGCAGAAGCCCAGTGCAGTGGTTTCTGCCTGTGCAACAGGGTTTCCCCACTCTCCTTCCCCTGTGCACTCCCCAAAATTGGCTCCTGGGAACTGAGAAAACTCCTAGGATAGCAGAGGATAAGAAAATGGGATATCATTCTATCTGGCAAGCAGATACATGTGCACAGATGGAACATCTGTAACAGCGTGACGTTGAATTCCACCCAAGGTTTTTGAATTGCTGCCAGCTTGAATTACTGCATCAGAATGCTACGGAATAATATTGCCCCAGTTCCACCCCCGTTCCATCTCCTCTTGGCAAGTTTTGGGCTACATGAGGCCACATTTGGAAATAGCGGCTCTTGTCAACGTTGCAGCAATTATGGGACCTTGGGTTGACACAGAGGGTTGTTACTGAAACTAATTGTAGATCATAGGTGATGCCATGGCTTAAAGAAATGGGCCATAAATTCCAGAAATACTGACAATATTCCATCTGTAAAACTGGTAACTTGCTGATCTAGCAACCTTTTCCAAAATGTGAGTGTTTATATGCTTAGATGGAACTTAAGAAAGGAAACTGCAGCCTTTGGGCCCACAATAGTAGTCAAAAAATACTGTCCAGTCGTGATTAAGTGCAGAGATGGAATTAATTACCTGGTAAAGGAAACCAAACCATTGTCTGCTCTGAACAGTGCAGTAGGGGTTCCTGAATGTTTACAAAATAGCAAGGCTTTTATGAACTGAGTTCTGGAACATAAGTCCCTCAGTGACCCTCAGTGAATTCATGCTCCCTATGCTGTTATAAAATTATGTTTCCTCTTAACAGGATTACAGTGTTCTAGTTATTGCAGCAAATATGGCTGGAAAGTTTGCAATAGGTGTTGCATTCGGCCTTATCTACCTGTATACGGCAGAGCTATATCCAACAGTTGCACGGTAAGGCAAAACTCTTTACCCCTTAAGAATTAGAATTGTATCCTGCAGCTTTGCTCTGTGAAAATGTCTTCTGCTTATAACAGTATCAATTGAAATTGGACTTTTTGTTTACTGTTCAGGACCCTTGCAGTGGGCAGTGGGAGCATGATGTGCCGGGTAGGGAGCGTGGTAGCCCCTTTCTGTGTTTACCTGTCAAGTGTTTGGATCTTTATGCCACAGGTAAATGCTTTGTTTTAACAGCTTAATCAAACTTGACAATGCCAGTAATGTACTAGATGGCCAGGTGTGAGAACAGCCAGTAGTTGAGGCCTGGAACAAAGAAATATCAGCACTGTAGCCCCTTTGAAAATGACTTGAGCATATCCACAATGGACCAGTTCACATATGATGCTAAGCCAAACTAATGCTAAGCTTGAAGTTACAAGCCTGTAGGTACTCAAAATTAAAACCATGGCCATTTCAGTCCTCCCTGTCATCCTGCTGCTGCCTCATCCAGAGCTAAGCTATGGTTTGAATTACAACACTCCTCAGTGGTAGGGCTCCCCTACTGATGGCAGAGCCAAGCAGAGCTGGGAGGGGGGCTCTATCCAACCCCCTTGAGCACAACTTGGGGGGTTGGGTTGCTCTGCAACTTCATCTGTGTCATTGTTAACAATAGTAAATAAAACCTCTTGTTTTGCTTTTCATGCAGTTAGCTTCTCTCGCTTACATGACCTGTTTTCTTTTAGCTGATTGTAGGAGTCATGGCCTTCCTGAGTGGAGTGCTAACCCTGATGCTACCAGAAACACTTGGGAAGCCATTGACAAATACATGGGCAGAACTCAATGAGCATATGAAAAAAGACAGTGGCCCAGAAAAGTATCTCCCAGCATCTCAGGATGGTGCAGCACGGGATAAGATTGAGATGCTGAACCAAGAGGCACACGACACTGATGGATAAGATTTTTTAAAAAGCTATTATGTGCTGTATTGTGCTCCTTCGTTTGCAATATCCACTGGTTAGTACACGTTCCTTGTAATCTGTACACCCTCTTGCCCTCTCATCATGGAGACAAGAATTAGAGCTTGTAGAACATATTTTGAAGCTGTTCTGAAGCACCTTGTTAACATATGACGTGAGTAATGCTAATTCAAAGAAATATGTTTTTCTGATACTGATTTTAAAAAGCCACCTCTAGCTTCTTTCTCAGATTTCCTGCTGCATTCATTGTCATTTCAAAATCCCCTGTTAATATTGTTTGAATTGCCAAGTGCAACCACAACAAATCATGAATTGGTATTGTTACATTCTCGGACATTTAGACAATGTTTACATAGGAGGAAAACTCTCAAATAATTGTAGTGATTTCTTAATAAATGGAACGTGCCAATCTAGGTTTTCTAAGCTTTTGTCTCATTTCTTAGCAATGCCATCCATTTAAAAGGAGAAGCCAGCCCATGGCTTCTAATGGAGACAGTCAACATTTGTAAGTTGCATAGACAGCATGCATGCTCATTGAATGTTAAAGGAATTATTATTATTGTTAGCTGTCTGTAGCAATGTCTCTGCAGCACAGATAAAATCAGGTTGTCTTAAAAACTGGAGTGCCATTTTTATTTTATTCCTTTTCATTCCTTCCCTTTATTTCAGTTGCAATCTTTAACTCTTTCAATCTTTAACAGGGCTCTTCAAGGGTGGGGGGAAAATTGGCATGAAACTAAATGTGTGTACATGCCCTATGACTTATTACCATAGATTCCAGCGTATAAGATGACCTTTTAACCCAGGAAAAGAGGTTAAAAAGTTGTGGGTCGCCTTATACGCCGGGTATGGAGCCCGCCCACTGCTGCTTCAGAAGCTGCCACAGCAGCGGATGACAGGCTCCTCTCCACGCCGGGAGGAAGCTGCCCAGCAATGCTAAGCTGGCTTCGCTGGGCGGCTTCCTCCTGGTGCAGAGCTGCCCAGCGTATTAGGCGACTGGGCTTATAAGACGAACCCCCAAATTGGCAGCTGCCAATTTGGGGGGGGTCGTCTAATACGCCCAGTCACCTAATAAACCGTAATCTACGGTACAAACCTCCTGAGGATAATCCAAAATACATTTTCACTCAGCTCGTATAAGTCTCATCATCTTAAGTGTGCTGTAAGAATAAAATGTCTTGGTATGCCTGAAGGCCAGAAAAATCTGCAAAGAAAACTACAGAAGGATGTTGTATACAGAATATTGGCTGCAAATAGCTCTTTGGGGGCAAATAACAGTTCTGGGGCCAATTGTCAGTGTGAAAATGGCATAAGGGAAAGAGTTAACCATTGTCCCAATCTGGAAAGGCCCTCCCTCATTGCTGCTGTTTTATTAATAAAGAGGAATGATAGCTCTTAAGCTTGCTAATTTCTTTTTTAAATGGTTAAAGTAACACATAGTTTTGACCCTGGAGAGTTTCTTTACCACCCTCAGTTAAAACTAAGGACATGTGCTTGACTACTTTGCAGAGCAGAGGCTGGGGTCACCAGGCCACAGGTCTTTTGCTGGATGTGTTCTACATATGCATATGTTTATACATACTAGGCTTTTAAAAAAATATATGTGTTGAGTCTTCAGAACAAAGCTTTTTGGATATTCTTCAATCATTTATCTTAGGTTTACCCCTGCAGCTCTCTCACAATTAATTTCTGTTCCTGTTGGAAATGCAACTTTCCCAGCCATTTTAACAAAGAAAACAGTTTGAGGGGAATCAGCTGCTACAATCTCAGCCTTTGGTTTCCACAATGATTCCCCTGTGGCTTCAGTGGGAAGGGCCTTGCCAAGCCCTGTTTGTCCTCCTCCTCCTCTGCCTCCCCACTTTTAACTTTCTCGTGTGTTCAGATCTCCTTGGCCTCTCCCTTCCTCTTCCTCTGGCTCCCCAGCTGTGCCCTGTTGCTCTTTCCTTTCTTTGTAGTTTCATTTTCTCAGCAAAGCATCCTGGCACATCTGTCCTAAGTTTCAACAAGGACACCTCCTGCCATCACCTTCTGATCACCCATCCTAGAGGTACAGGCATCCACCTCACAAGGGCATGTCAGTTCCCTGAGACAGGCTTTCAGCTTGCTAGCAACTCCTTCACATTCTGAACCTCTAGCAGCTGCTTGCAAGCTTCTTGTTCATGGGTGTTTCACTGTGCAGGGAAGCAAGTGGACTAAGGTAAAGTTAGCAAAGAAGCAGAAACCCTTGTGCGAAACTACTAAAGATCGACTGTGCAAAATGTATGCTACAACATATTTCATTAAAGGCAGCATTAAAGGAAACACGTATTTCCTTGAACAACAGCAGCAAACTCTAATATTGAGACCACTAGGCAGTGGTTCCTAATTAGCTAAGTACTGCAGACCCTGTTTTTTGAAAGCCAAGCTATGACCCTCTCCCCTTACTTTTGAAATTTTTGATATCTCTGTGGTAGTTTTTGTTAGATGAATGGTACTACTGAACCCCTTGGTAGGTTATGCAGATCCCCTGGGGTCCACAGACCACCAGTTGAGAACCACTGCCCAAGAGAATACTTTGACTTCTTCCCACCAACACCCCCTTCTCCCTCCCTGATTCTTGAACCCTCCTGACTCCAGTGATTGAGACTCTCCATTTCTCATATGCCCCATTTTGTCTGTGTCAGCCCTTTCAAAGGCTAGGGGATAAAGACTGTGGTTCTGGAAAGGTGGGTGGGTGGGTGTAGGTGTGTAGGCCAACTATATACAGTTTCTTATTTTAACAACAGAAATCTTTGGCACCCTCAGTTATCCTTGGGCGTATTGTCCTGCCTTGATACTTGGTACTTGGGCTGGACCTTAATAACAACAATTTTATTATTTTTTATCCCACCCATCTGGCTGGGTTGCCCCTTCTAGATGTTGTACTACAACTCACATCATTTCTAACCATTGGCTCTGCTAGTTGAGGCAGTTAGGAGTTGGAGTCCAACAACATCAGGAGGGCCATGGGTGCCCCACCCTTGAAATAAACGTTTCACGACTGGCAGGGCAATTCATTTATGCCATGATGTGTTCTCAGCAGCAAAGGTGAAAGCCAAAGAACAGCAAGAAAAAGAAGAGGCAGTGTAGCAAAACAGACAACCACTCCTGCATTGCTCTGAGCAACCCTGTTGCCATCCACCAATCATAACGTTGATGGTGAATGACATCCCCACATTAGAAAAGCAATTAAGCCATTAATCAACGTGTGATGATAAAATGTCCTGATGATGTCACTAAATGCAATGCTCACACCTCTCCCTATGGACAATGCATTAGTGTTAAGTCAGAAAGAAGTGCTCTCATTGCTTCCCCCTGTAAAGACTACTGTGAGACAACCAGCAGGAAAGCACCAACAAACACTGGCAGTCATAGGCTGCAGGCCTCCCCTCAGGCAAGGTGTGACCTTTCCCACCAACCCCCAAAACCAGGACTGACAAATATCCCTTTTGGCAGGGAACTCCTCATATTTCCCAGTGACTTACCGTAGCAGGTAGAATGTTAAGAGCTGTTGCTGATTTTTCAGATGTATTGAGGCAGCAAGCAATAAAAGCCCCTGGAAGCACCCACTCATTGTCTGGATAAGGTTTCAGATTCAGTCTCCATAATTTTCCACTTAGAGATCTCTGCCTAGGAACTGCTGCCAGCTGGAGAATAGGAATGTCTGGAAACTGCTGGCAGCCCACGAAGAAAATGCTTGGCTAGCCATGGACTAGTTATCTGAGCAGGGACAGCTTATCCCATTTCACTACCTGAGGATAAACAGGAATTGCCAACCCCTGGTTCCTCCCACCATGCCCCACTTCTGCTGCCACCAAGCTCCAGTTCTCTCCGAACTCAGCAGGAGCTGAGGCGCTCCTCCAGAAGTTGCCACTCACTTGGCTTTTCCACCCAGGGGCAGGGAAGACAAGTGGCAATGTTGTGCTCCAGAATGCCTCCCTCTCTGTAGTGGAAGCGGTGGGGTGGGAAGAGAACTGCCTCTTTCAGTTCCACCACCTGAGGAGGGTGCATCACCTCACATCATGGGTGGGCCAGCTCTGTATCTGACAGCCAGCATAAGGCAACTGCTCAGGTTATTATATATCTGTATGTATAGATATATAACACTACCAGGATTTTTTAAATATAAAAGCCCTTAAAATGCATAGCTTGCACTGACATATTTTGTTAATTTATTGTTAATTATAAAGAAATTTTTAAAACACAATGTTATCACTTTCACAGTTAGTGGTACATAGATTTACACATTGGGCAATCATTTATGTCTATTACTTCATAGAAAAAAACCAAACATTCATTTTCTATAATTAAAACAGTATCCTGGGTTCTGAAGCTGAGGGCATGATGTTTGTCACTTGATTTCACTGCCATATTTTCAGTTATTGGATGACATCACCACTCCATAAATCCATATTCTTATGAAACCCAATCTTGTGAAAGAGAACATCTGTTCCAGGAAAAACCATAGATGATCTTTTCACACACTGTTACAAGATATCCTCATGACTTGTTAGTAGAGACACACATTGGCTACTGCAAAATGGAGTTGTCTGGCTGCTGATTGAAATGGCACTTCCTCCTTTGCTATCTGGCCATCTTTTTGTTTTGACTGAAAACAAATTTACACATGTACTATGCATCTAATTGCCCCCAAAGTGCAAAGTGATGATTTGACCATTGATGAAAGAGAATATCCGCATTAGATTCCCTTCCAACAAGAAAGTAAGTATAGGGAAGGGCTTCCTACATTTCTGGAAAAGAGCTCCTATTGCATACATAACCAAGGACCCAGATATATGGAGTATTAATTTGCTCTTCCCAGCTTCTGAGGAATCCTACATCTACACATGGCATAAACCTCTTTACCCACCTGGAACAGCCTTCATGTAAATAGTTGGCCCTAAAGATATAAAAATAAACATAAAATATATTCAATATAACTAGCAACTTGAAAAATTCTGATCATAAAGCAAATATGAATTTTGGCTACGATCCAGCACAGTACTTAAATCTATGTTGCACTGTGACCATATGCGACACATCTAATCATATTGTATCATTTTGGCAAGAGATTGTACCAAATAATCATTTTCTGCAAGTTGCATTTGCAACCAGTATATTTTTTTGAACTGCATTCTAATATGTTTTGTGACTCACTGCCAGCTTGGGAGAGGCACCAGTCCACAAACAATACAAATTATTAGGATGCTCCAATTCAAAGGGAGATTCCCTCCAAAGCGGGGTTTCAGTCAAAGCCTCCTTCCATATGTTTGCTGGAAATGTGGAGTGGGGTGGCCACTTGGGTTGGCCCACTCATGTATAAATAAACCTTTGGCAGAAGCTCTGATAGACATATCTGAAGAGAGGAGCTTTAACAGATTTTCCTCTGAGAGGTAATGGAAACCTGTATGTAACAGCTACACCATACATTTAAAACACAAGGCTGCACACCCGAATCTCGGGAACTGTAGCTTACTCCCACCTGGAGACTGACACACGAGAGCGTGATACATTCCCTGGGTCCCTTGCAGACATAAACCCTGGCGCAGTAATTCCAATTGCAACCATTATAATCCGGCCATGAATAAACTGCCTCTGGTTTAATATTTAACCTTGCGACTCTTATTTTGACTTCGTTGCCCAGCATAGCTGTCAACTTTTCCCTTTTCTTGCGAGGAATCCTATTCGGAATAAGGGAATTTCCCTTTTAAAAAAAGGGAAAAGTTGACAGCTATGTTGCCCAGTAGCACCAATTAAAATCATGCAACGAGGACAACTGAAGCAGTTTCCCTTGAAGGGACCATGGACACTTGGCGACAGGGATCCAGTCGGACGAATCCAAAACACCAGTGCAACACTCGTTGCAAGGAGCGAGGCTCGGCGGGAGGGAGCACGAAACGGGCCGCCCTCGAGCCCGTGGAGTCGCCGAAACCCGCCGCTGCTGACCAATCGGGAACGAGCAGAGCTGTCTTCTGGCGATTGCTCCGCCCTCCGAGCCTGCGTTTCCCCTCCGTCCCCTTCTAATGGTCGCGTCCGTGGCCTGGAAACCTTTGGTGGGGAAGCGCCACTTTGTCGGAAAGGGTCCGGATTCTTTGCAAAGGAAAGGTACTTTTTAGCCTCTCTCCCGCGGTTGTCCGCGGCTCGTCAGAATGAGCGGGAAAACCCGTGAACTCCCCTAGTCCGTCTATCCACGTAAATGTAGAGCCATTGTACGCTGTGAACCTACATATTATTATAAAGCCGGTTCCTGGAGAAAGGGGAGGGCGGAGAGCTTTGTGGGTTTTTACTTTTTAATTTTAATACTATCCCGCTTCATAGCTCCTGCTCTTATCCGCATTCTAAGCAGTTGGCTGAAAATACTGCCGCGTTTTTGACTGGTCAGAGATCATTTGTCAAATCGTGTTTTTTTGCAACGTTTCTGAACAGAAATTGAGCCCTGTTTAAAAGTGTGCTGCACAAACGGCAGGGGCTGGGACTAGTACAGTGAGGGGGGGGGGGAGTATTTGATCCTCTGCTAAATTTGCCCGTTTGCCCCCTAACGAAGAAATGACCAGTCCATAATTTTAATGGTAGGTTTATTGTAGCTGTGAGAGATAGAATAACAACAGGAAAAACCCCAGAAACTCAGAAGACAAAAGTCAGAGATTGATGTGCATTAGAATGAGTGAAATAAATATTTGATCCCTTTGCAAAAGACGACTTAGTACTCTGTGGCAAAACCCTTGTTTCCTTATTTCCTCAGCCTACTGGACCATTGTAACCTCAAGAAGGGGTAGCAACGTTAAGTCTTTTGCAGCATAAGCAGCAGAGTCTCGTGGCACCTTGAAAGATTATCAGATTTAGAACTGCACAAACTTTCATGGACTGGAATCCACTGCAGCACACCTCTACAAAAGCTGACGTCATAATAAATATATCCGGCTTTAATATCCTGCAGGGTTCTTGTTATTTTTGGACCAGTATAAAACTGTGTGATATACTCCATAGCATTAGTGGACAGAATTTTGCTGGACAGACCTTACACAACCATGAAACCCACCAAATCTCAAGCCTAGTATACCGTAATCTGACAGTAAAATGGGCTTGATCCCATGTATGCAGCCCTGAGTTCATTAGATGAAGAGTGCAGTACAAATGTGAAAAACCTTTTTTTAAAAAAATCTTATTTCCTAATTTTATAAGGCATTGAATGTTGATGTTTTTCAGTGCCAAACATTTTACAGTACTATACATATATTGAAATGTGTTTTGTTGATGGAGGTGCCTTCTCTATTCTGTGGAAGGGCAGAAATATTTCCACTTTGACTTGATTGTTTCCAACTGCAACACACACAACAAGCACAAAAATCTGTGCAGGTTTTAAAAAATAATGTGTAGGTAAATTGCAAAGTTGGTTCACCAAACTAAACAGCTAGAAACCTTTGGAAGTTGTTTTTAACGGCTATTTATATCATGCTTTGTATGATGAACTGTGAACTGGTAGTTTAATTGTACACATTGTATGTCTCTTTCAGACATTTCCTCTTTTACCTCTCTTCTGTGTGTTGGCCTATGACTTCAAGCAGTAAACATTTGATCATATTCATTCATCATAAGAGTGGCTCTGTTGTGCATTCATTAGAATTGTTCTTTTTTGTTGTTGGACTGGAGAGGAGGGAGAGAGAGAAGAAAACATGCAGATTAAAGAAATGGAATAGTCTAAACTCAGTTCATATTAGGAAAAAGTGTCAGGGCCCTTGCCTCTGATAAATTATGTATGCTCACTGGGAAGGTTTAATGATCTCCCTCTTCCTTAGTATATCTGTATTATAGAGAAAGCATAACATAGCTCTAAGGAGCATGGTGGCCTTCCCCACCAAAAAAGAAAAAAGGCACAAAATATCAGAAGGTAATGGTAAGCAGGAATTTAATCTAAAATAAACCAGCAGCTAAAACATGTTATGGAAGATTTAAACAAAGGAACCAGATCTACTAAAGTTTTCCTCATTTGATTTTTCAACTGTCAGGCTGGGGAGAACTGAAATGCCAAAATATTTTGAGAAAATATTGATCTCAATCATGCTGTTGCTGTTTCTTAGAAGGGAAAAAAACCAAATACTTGTTCTTTCCATTGGTACTCTTTTATCAGAAATAAACTTTGGGGAATTATCAACCAAATTCTACTTGTCATGTGCAAAGTTCAAAGGAAGTTCAAAACCTAAGATGTTTTAAAGCAGGGTACGAAGGCCACTCTCTACTAGATTTTTTTTAAAGTACTTGTTGATCCATAAACTGTTCCAGCATGAATGCCATGGCTATCAAAGCAACAGGAGATTCGATGAATATGAATATGCTATGAATACAAAATCTCTGCATTCTGCCAGGACTGTCAAAGACACAATACTGTATATTCATGTTGCCCCATGCTTTGGGGTGACTTTCTCTTCTTCACAGATGGTATCTTTTGCAGACACTGTTTGCAGATGTGTAGTTGGACATTGTGCAGTTTCATGTTGACCTTTTGTTCCACTCAAAGGAATGACTGGCTAATTGGCTGTGTTTTAGTTTAGAGAAGAAATTGTGCTTGCTTGCATACTCCATCTTCTCTTTACTTTGTTATTTAAACAGTGGCAGAGCAGTTGTAGTTTTGAAAGGGCCTTCAGCAAAGTCCTATCAAGTGGGTCCCAGTCTGCATTGTTACACCTCTGAACAGGGCTTATCTTGCAGCAACAACAGTGAGCGACCCTTTTAAGTCCCGCAATAACCCTAGTGCACCATTGCTCTGAGGCATAGTAGGAAATTAAGAAGGCTGTGAGCCACTGCTAAGGAAGCCTGTAGCCGAGTGAAAACGCATCCAGACTAATGGACCCTGCCAGGTGGCTGGGATCCAAGAAACCGCCCAAAAGTGCCAGGTGCTGTCAATGAAGCTGAACGGACACCTAGAATCATAGAATCATAGAGTTGGAAGAGACCACAAGCGCCATCGAGTCCAACTCCCTGCCAAGCAGGAAACACCATCAGAGCACTCCTGACATATGGAGTAAGCTTTATTTCCAGAAGAACCTATTCAATCAAGTGCATGGGTGAGGTCCCCTATGCTAATCCCTCTTAAGATATCTATGGATTAAGAGCCCTCCATATCTTGTTCCACAATGGACAGATTTTTTTTAAAAGTATTCTTAGATTATTATTTTTTTTAAAAAAATCATTATATAAGAAATCCTTGTTTTGTCTTTAGAATTTTATTTTCACACCCCCCCCCTTTCTCCTTCCACTTCTCATAACAGAACATGTCCAAGGCAAAGATTGCAGTCATTGGTGCAGGGCTCATTGGCCTCTCTACTGCTGTTTGCATTTCGGAATCTGTCTCAGACTGCAGCGTGACTGTCATTGCTGACAGGTTTACCCCCAATACAACAAGTGATGTAGCTGCTGGGATGCTCATTCCTCATATTTACCCAGGTGAGTGGAATTTCCTTCCTAAGATGCAAAATGTAAATAGGCATAGATATTTACGTTATGTATTTATTTGTTTTCCGTCCTTCTTCCTAAGGTCCCAGGGTGGGTTACAACATTAAAACACAATATTAAAAATGGTTTTAAGCAACTTACAACAATAAAAATAAGGTGGGTCCTAAACATAACGCCTCAAGTGTCAAAATTGAAGGTAAAGAAATGCGTCTTCAGCATCCTCCAGATGATTTTCTGTATTTACTATCAGCTCCCAAAACGGGCTTCAGAGAGGGGTAACTGTAGTTTTCAGGGCTGATTCCATGACAAGTGGATCAGTGCACCACGAGCAACAAAACACTGAAGTGGTTGCTGTGAAATGAGTGCCGCTATTGCCAAATTGAGATGTATGTACAGTTGACTCACAACTTACACATGTTTAACTTGTGCAAATCCAGCTTTATATGCTTGGCCAAAAAGGATCCCTCCCACCATTGCACTCACCTTGGGAGCGTGTTCAGAGGTGCAGGGAGAGTATGTTTTATTCATGATTTTGACTTTATGCATTATCCCTGGAACATAACCTCCACATATGTTTAGCATCAACTGTAGGTCTCTCTCTCTCTTTACAGTAGTTCTATAAGGAGAAAAAGTAGCAAATCTAAAATATTACACATTGCACTTGCACCCAATCAATAAGCTACTAACATTCTTTGTAATATTGCCAGGCTAGGGTCATTCCAAAACTCCATCCAAAGAGTACAGAGTGCCTGTCATAGTACCCCTATTGCTGCATGCAAGACTCTTCCCTGTTCTGGACTCTGTACGTACACTTTGCTTCCAGGCAGAAATATTTGCATTGTTTATTTGGCCATGTTACATACATCACAGAAGCTGGAAAATATATCCGTTCAACTACGTATGAAGGTAGTCAGTATTTTGCAGGAAGAAGCAGCAATCACTTTGCAAGACTAGATTACAAATCAAACCACAGTCAAGCTCTATTGTATTCCAGATGTTTCGCTGAGTATGTAGAATAGAGATATGACACTATAAATTTAAAACATCATTTAAAATGTGTTTTCTTTCTGCTGTGCAGACACACCGGTTCATCAACAGAAGCAGTGGTTTAAGGAGACCTTTGACTACCTGTCAGTAATCTGTAATTCCTCAGAAGCTTCAGAGGCTGGGATTCATTTGGTCTCTGGGTAAATAAGGAAGGCTGTACTATGCTTACTAAAAGCAGGGGGATAGGCAAGCCTGTTGGCCAAGCAGAGTTCAAGGCACATAAAGCAGTGAAGGTCTGGACAGTGCCTGTGTGACTGTCTGGGTAGGAACCCAATGTACACTGACTTGAGGAAGAAAGGCGGGCTATAAATACAATAAGCACATAAAAATGCATGCATTGGAATTGTATTTTGTGGCCATGTTTTAGAAAGGGGAAGAGACAAAACCAATATGCGCTCATGAATTACTAGTATTACTGAATACTGTGTCCGGTTTTGGACGCCACAATTTAAGATGGACATTTATAAGCTGGAACACGTGCAGAGGAGGGCATGGTCAAGGGTCTGGAAACCAAGCCTTATGAGGAACAGTTGAAGGAGCTGGGTATGTTTAGCCTGAAAAAGAGGAGTTTGAGAGGAGATATGATAGCTACCTTCAAATATCTAAAACGGTGTCACATGGAGCAAGTTGGTTTTCTCCTGCTCTGGTGGGTAAGTAGGACCTGAACCAATGGCTTCAAGTTATAAGAAAGGAAATTCTGACCAAACATCAGGAAGAACTTTCTCACAGTAAGAGGTGTTCAACAGTGGCACTAGCAAACTCCCTAGGGAGGCGGTAGACTCTCCTTCCTTGGAGATTTTTAACAGAGGTTGGATGGCCATCTGTCATGGATGCTTTACTTGAGATTCCTGCATTGCAGGGGGTTGAGCTAGATGACTCTTGAGGTCCCTTCCAACTCTATGATTCTATGATGATGATGATTTAAATTTCTATACCACCCTTCATCTGAATATCACAAGGTGGTTTGCAATATAAAAACATGAAAATACATGCCATAATAACAAACAAACAAAATTACTCCCCCCATGCAATTCTGTGAAAATAGCATCCTGAATGGAACCCTTGGGATATGCTGCTCCCAGTGTGGTATCTGTTTCCCCCCACTGACACATAAGCACATGTTTTGGTATCATATGAATGAATGGTAGAAATTTATTTGGGACTGGTCTCCCAATGGCTATTCCTTATGGTGGCTGTTTAACAGCTTCGTATTAAAAGCAGTAGAGCAACAGCAGGAGAGGACTGTTGCCACTAAGCCCAGCTTGTGGACTTTACAAAGGCCCTAGTTTGGTAATCGGGGGAAATACATCTTAGGAACAGGTGCAGCAGGAGCACAGAACTACCCAAAAAAACACACCCAACCACAATTATATGAAATAATTTTGTTCTTAGATAATGATTTTCCAATAAATGTAACAGAACAGAATGGCTGTGTGTTTTACGTTCCTCCTCCCTTTCATGTCTATGAGCTGGCAGATCTTTAAAACCATTCCTGAAGAGAAGCCTCCATTCTGGTCTGATGTGGTTCTGGGGTTTCGCTCGATGACTGAACAGGAAATGAAGAAATTTCCGCAGCACAAATGTGGTCAGGCCTTTACTACACTGAAGTGTGACTGCCCACCCTATTTGCTTTGGCTGGAGAAAAGGTATGAGTGTTTGGGTGGACACCTTGCTATAACAAATGAAAGAACCGTATTATTGGATAAGACCAAGATCCTTCTATCTGAGCATCCTGCCTCCACCAGCAGCCAGCCAGATGTCTCTGCATGCTCACAAGCAGAATGTGATGGCCCTTTGTCTGGTCAGGGATGATGGGGATTGTAGGACCACAGCTTCCCTGTCCCAGCTTTCAACACACTGCCATTTTCTTATTGTGGTGATGTGATGCAAAGTGAAACAAAGACCAAATGTTAAGAAAGTGCTCCCTGGTTGTAATGCAATAGCACTTCTATTCTTACACCATGTTACAACATGGGCTGGCAGTTTTGCTTCAAAGCAATCACACGCTGAGTGCTCTTTATTCTTCCAGTGTGCTGTTCTGACATATGAGCAACCTCACGGGGAACTCATGCCTTGTCATGTTTCATTTTTTAAACAGTCCTGAAAGTGGTGCCGACGCTCAACTAAATTGCAGAATCCATTTAGTATCTGTCAGGCAGGCCTGTGGGCAAAGGCCTCTGCTGCCCCTCATTTCTGTCTTACACTCTTGTAATTTCCCAAAGGAGCTGCCTGATCCTCAGAGCGAGTCATTGGCACAAAACTCACTCAGATAAATGCTGTTTTGCTGATAGGCCCGTTTGAAGGATGGTGTCCAAGTAGCTGAAACAAATGATTAAGATTTCTTCCACTGAGTGGGTCAGAAGGAAGTGTCCATTAGATGTGTAATTTATTGTGTACCCTCAAGTGCCCTGAGCACTATTTATGGTGCTGTTCATCAAAAGATACAAAAAGAGAATCAATCATAAGCACTTGGCTGGAACCCACGAGCCACTTCTGTAGGCAAGAAGAGTGTTGATTGGGGCACGTCGGCTACTTTTCGACTGTCACAACAAACTTCAGAAACATTAAATTGGGAGTGACCTCAAAGCCACTTCCACTTCAGGAGATGCAGCTGCAGCATAAATGATGAGCAGCCTCTTCTTCAGACCAAAGGAATTAAGAGTCTACCACCTTCTGATGCATTCAGTTCCACGGCAGCATAATTTTCAGCTGCATAAACATTGCAATAGCTTAAAAAAAAAACTAAAATGAAAAAACTCCTGGGAAAACAAAAACATCTTTGCCTCACAGTTAAAGGATTGCCACTGAGAGGGGGCACGTCCCATGAACAACTGATTTGTTGAAGGCACAAGAGGGTCATGATTTTTTAAAAAAGAATTGTGCCCACCTGTGAGGATGCATTGGTGCGGCACAGACAAGTGAGATTTCAGCATAAACCAAGGGCCAACTTAATGTCCATCAGCTCTTGTATCCTGCTTTAGCCTGACACTGGGATGCATTATTTTCTGGTAGAGGTAGATGGGAAATGTGCTTTTGCTTTTTCAAGGATGGGCACAATGAGCAGTTTTCTGTAATTTTGATCTATGTGGGTTTCTGTGTCCTTTTATTACCAGCCTAGCACATGTGTTTGCAATTGAACAGATGTTTTGTAAGAGCACAAAACACCCCTGGGAAATGCAGCCTCCCTCAAAGCTCTGTTCTCTAACTTCATTCAGTGCATTTTTGATGATGATGATGATTTATAGTGTTTATAACCCGCACTTCAACCAGCAGGTTCACAGGCGGTGCACAATGTTATATTGATACTTTAATGTCAAACAAAACCAATAACGATAATAAAAGCAACCAATCCATCTGCTGAAGATCAATTCATTAATTCCAAAGACCTGAAGAAAAAAGTACACATGTGATGGCGGGAGGCTGGTGTTGGGGGGTGGGAAGCTTTTATCTTCCATGGGGGAGAGTTCCACAGTTGCAGAGTCACAAGAGAGAAGGTCTTGTTCTGTGCCATCATAACCATGAACCACCACTGTCAATAGAGCTGCAGGCAGGGCCTTTCATATAAATCTTAAGGCCTGGGCTGGTCGATGGTGAGAGAGGAGCTCCTTCAAATTCCTGAGTCTCAATCTGTATAGGTCTTTACACACCACCTCCACCTCAAATTGGGCAAACAGAGAGCAAACAGGCAGGCAGTGCAGCTCAGCCTCTTATGTAATACAGACTCGTGGGAATTAAAACAGAGGAGTGAGAATCATCAGTAGGATTGTGCAGGCAAGCTTCTGCTTTAAGTAGCAGAAGCTTGCGCAGTGGGTTAAAAAAACAAAAAAAGTCTGTTTTTCTGAACAGCAATCTCCAGCACCAAATCACGAACAGCTCTGAAAGTCTCCTCAGTTCCATAATTGACATGTGGATTGGTGGGCAACTGTGCAAGAAACAGAAGTCTAAAGTTCTTGTGGGTGCACAAAACTAATTGCATGATACTTTGGATCTTGACTCAGCACTTTTCCTGATCCCTGGAAAAACTGCTCTTTGCTGGAGAAAAACTGCTCTTTGCCGGAGAATGAAGGAGACCACCTAACCTGTGATTAGTTGTACATTTCCCACTTGTTCAGTCCTTTGTTATTCTTTTCAAATTGCATATTTTTCCTGCTTACATTGTAGAGTCATTGGGACTTGCCAAAACACGCACACAGCAACCACACTTTTTGATTTTTGTTCCACTAACTTTACACAAATGAAGAAGTGTGTATCTGAAGAAGTGTGCATGCACACAAAAGCTTATACCAAGAACAAACTTAGTTGGTCTCTAAGGTGCTACTGGACAATTTTTTATATTTTTAAATATACTTCGACTGCATCAGACCAACACGGCTGCCTACCTGAATGCATGCTTTAATTTTAACTGTTAATTAATTTTATTATTTATACCCTGCCCATCTGGCTGGGTTTCCCCAGTCACTCTGGGCAGCTCCCAACAGAACACTAAAAACAGAATAAACCTTCAAACGTTAAAAACTTCCCTAAACAAATGAATCCCATTTGACTTGTGTACAATTCTGTTCCATAAGGTTTTTCAATCTCTTCACTGGTTTTTCTTCTCAACAGTTTCTTTTAAAAAAAAGTAAAATGAGATTATCTGGATTGCATATTGGAACCTTTCTGTTTTTTTCTTTCCATCTTTCTATTTCACACTCGTCAAAGACCATCTAAATTATCTTATATCCTTGGCCTG
Source organism: Podarcis vaucheri (assembly GCF_965113315.1). Lineage (NCBI taxonomy): Eukaryota > Metazoa > Chordata > Lepidosauria > Squamata > Lacertidae > Podarcis > Podarcis vaucheri. The sequence goes on from NC_138761.1 coordinate 73,790,312, forward strand.
CGTAACAGTCAGGCAAAACATTCACACTGATAGATAATGATTTCACCTCTTGATTTTTTTTTTCCTTTGCAGGCTGAAAAGAAATGGGGGCCAGGTACATGCTAGAAAAATCGAAGACCTGTGGGAGCTGCGGAGTGACTATGACATCATAGTGAATTGCTCTGGCATTGGCTCCAGGAAGCTCGTGGGTGACCTCGAGATACACCCCGTCAGAGGTCAGGTTCTCAAGGTCAAGGCCCCTTGGGTAACACATTTCATTCGGGACGGCGATGGATTAACCTACATCTACCCAGGGATGCACAACATAACGTTAGGTGGGACACGGCAAAAAGGCAACTGGAAGCTGTCTCCAGATCCCAGTACCAGCAAAGACATATTTGGCCGATGTTGTGCTCTTGAGCCATCCCTTCAGGCAGCTCAGGATATAAAGGTGAGGGTGGGCCTGAGGCCATCCAGGTCAGCCGTGAGAGTCCAGAAAGAGATACTGGTTCGAGGCAGTGGAAAGCTTCTGGTGGTGCACAATTACGGACATGGGGGCGGTGGATTTTCCGTGCACCAGGGTACAGCTAAGGAAGCAACCCAGCTGGTTAAAGAGTGCATTGCAGCCCTTGAAATGTCAAGGCATAAGGCAAAACTGTAGCCTGTAAGGTGAACGTTCATATTCTCATTTCTCTCTCTCAGTAATTACTGATATAAATTGGATTAGTGTGTTAGTTTTGAAATCCGGTCAGGAAAATGCCATTGGGTTGATTTACAGAGGCATCTCTCTCTTGACAGCTGAGCACTTGATGGCCAGCAGGGGAATGTGAGAACTGGCTGAAAGGTGATGGGAGGAGAGGTTCTGTCTGCAGTGTTTAATCTGTAATGCAGTTGAATACAAAATATTGAGTCCCCAACCCTTGCAAAAATTTCTGTTGTGCAGCTCCATTTCACCAGCAGAGGGCAGCATTGGATCAGTCACTTATTTGAGCCCTATTTAAGGTGCTTGGGATTGGGGGATGCTCCGCATGGTATCTCTGTCTTTAAAAACCAGGGATGGCTTGGATGGTTCAGAAGCTACAGCACTGTGGCATTCCAAGGGTCTCCTACAAGGCCCTCAGCTGGTCCAGGCCAGACTTCCCCCAATATTTCCCAGAGCAACCTTCTGTCACCACCTACTCCTTTACATAGAGGAATCAGATTTTCCCTTTATTGGCTGCAATTCAAAATCAGTATGTGGAGTGAGATCTGCGAACTTGGAATCCCCCAGACCAGAATACATTCATAACTTTAAAATTGGTATATAATTTTGGATGGAGCACCATCCAAGCAAGTGGACTTTTAATATAGAATAACAAAGAATTATGCTGTCATAACCTGGCATGCTTGTCTCTTCTCTTCAGCAGCTCTAACACCACTCTGACTCAGCTCACTGCTCTCCCTAACACTCTGCTAATTTCTCGTCTGCGTCATTCTCCACTCTCCAATGATTTCTATCAATTGACTCCGCCTGTCACTCACTCTGACTCCACCCAGCATCCCATACCAATCCCCTGCTGCCAATCATTCTTCCGCTCAATCTTCTGTTCTGAACATCATCTTAATAAAGGATTTCCTCTGCAGAAGCCAATATACTGGTAAGAAGCACAGGGAGCAAGCCCCAGGGGGGTTATTCAGCACATACTTCGCTGAAATGAAGACCAGCCTCCCATTTATTTCAGTGGGGCTTGTGGATTAAAAAAAAGGGGCAAGGGGCAGACTTTGCCAATGTGATGGGCTGACTAACCGTCTCCTATTTTGAATGGGAAAAACTCTGCAGCTGTTTCTTTTTAGTGCATGTCTTTGTTCATGGTGGAAGCTTTCCCAATGATGGCTATTTATTTATGAAATTTATATCCTGCACCTTCCTCCCAAGAAGCCCTGGGTGGCTAGGCAAAAGCCTTCCTTTGTGAACACACGAGCGAGCGGCATCTGCTATCCTCGAGCAAGTGCTGTGTGTGGCCACAGTGCCAAAACATCATCCTTCAAACTATAGAGCAGAGCCATATATCATAAGCTGCAGACCATGAAGCTGCAGGCAGTTGTAGATTACAGTTACCGTTATCTTTTATGTTACTAGCTTGTTGCACGATGCTGCCAAATTCCTGGGCTTTAATAGTCAGACCATTACGCTGCCTGTAACTCTTTACAAGTAGCTCTGAGCAAAACTGCTCACCTTTCCTGAATACAGAACAGCGCATTCCTCGCTATGGTCATCCCAGCAACATTTTCAGATGTTGCTGGTGCTGAGTAGCATTGCAGGCAGCCCAAGCGTTTGAAGTACAGCTTCAAGGCAACGGGATGTAAGAGCGAAAGCAGCCTCAGCTAGCCCTGTGTCGGTTCATTTCATCCACTATACCTGCCAACTTGGAATCCCACTTGCTGCAGCGCTAGAGATGGGAAGACTGCAGCATCTCTCTCACTTCATCTTCAGTCATTCCTCAGCAATCCAGTTCCAGGCTCTGAGTTGCAACCTGGCGTGTGTGTGTGTGTGTTGCTCTGGGGTATCCAACTGTCCAGGTGTTTCGAACTATGATTTCCATAATCTCCAGCTGAGATTATAGGAGTTGTAAACATCTGAGGCCTCTGTGCTGGCTATCCCCAATTTAGTTTCTTATGAGAAGCTTTCACTTTCTCCTTCTGCTTCCAAATTGTAAAGGTAAAGGGACCCCTGACAGTTAAGTCCAGTCACGAATGAATCTGGGGTGTGGCACTCATCTCACTCTACTGGCTGCAGAAGCTGGCGTTTGTCCGCTCCACAGACAGTTTTTCTGGGTCATGTGGCCAGCATGACTAAGCCGCTTCTGGCACAATGGAACATGACACCAGTGCACAGAAATGCTGTTTACCTTTCCACCGGAGTGGTACCTATTAATTTACTTGCACTTTTTGGGGGGGTGCTTTCGAACTGCCAGGTTGGCAGGAGCTGGGACCGAGCAATGGGAGCTCACCCTGTTGTGGGGATTTGAACCGCTGACTTTCTGATCGGCATGCCCAAGGCTCAGTGGTTTAGACCACAGCGCCACCCACATCCCTCTTCCCAAACTGTAGGTTTCCTTTATAAATCATTTATAAATCTTACACATCTAAGAAAAGTATCAAGTCCTAAAGATTTCAGGGGAAGGTTAGGTCACCCCCAGACAGTATTTTGTGGGAGTGATTCAAGCTCATACCAGGGAATTGGAACAAATGCTCCATAATCCACCGTCTGCACAAGGATTGTGAAAGCAAATCAGGATGAATCGCTCAATAAATTGGCTGTCTAGAGGAGCCTATAAGCATTGCTGTGGAAACCAACTGGGATTTCAAAGTGCTTCTCTTTGGGATATATATCACATGTATTATTTGCATTCCTGGCTTCTGTCGCTGTCATTTGGTTATCTTCTGTACGTTTCCAGGGAGAAGAATATTGTTCCATGTTTCCAGTTCAATTTTGCCTTCAGATCTCTTTCAGAGAGATGAAAGGGGGAGCATTTGGGAAATCAGCAGGAATGCAATATGCTCACCTGAATGCAAGAGCAAATGCTGTTCCTCAGAGAATAGGCGCTGCTAAAAAAGACAATTTCTATATTAAGTCACATTTTCATCTCACCCTTCTTCCAAGCTAGAAATGGGAAACCTCTGGCCCTCCAGGTGTTGTTGGACACCAACTCCCATCACCGCAGCCAGCACAGGTAGTTGTCAGGGCTGATGGGAGTTGTAGTCCAGCAACATCTGGAGGGTATCACATCAGGGACCACGTTCTTGCTGTCAGCCAATCAGGCTGCAGTTCTATGCACATGTATCAGTACGGCCCACTGAACTCAGGTTCACTTATGAGCAGACATGCCTAAAATCACACTGCTTGACTCTGACAAATACAAATCAGAGGCCAATTGTTTCAGAACATATGAACTAACAACACTTTAGGAGACACCTTGATAGCCCCAACTCTTGGAAAGTCTTTCTTTGCACCACTGAATATTGATATTCTTAGAGCACAATCAAGGAAGTTGATCGGTCGGTGTTCAGGGACAGAGAAGAGATTCCAGTTTAACTTCCATTAAAATTTCATGTGAGATGAGAGCTAACACTTTGAATTAGTAGTCTCTGGTTTAGCAGATGGGGTTCCGCCTCCAGGGGGCAAAATTGGCAAGGCTTGTTAGGCACACCGAAAGATTCATTTAGGAAGGGAATAGAGACAAGCTTTTCTTGCATCCCACAAAAGGAAGAGAACATATTCATATTCGGCTCTCAGCTTTGCATTTTTTGCCAAACAACAGGAGAGGCAAGCTCGGATTGTAAAGTTAATTTAAGCAGTACTTTTTGTAGATTAGGCCAGAAGTTTTCAACCTTTTTGGGTCCATGGCTCCCTTGACATTCTTTCTGCGGCACCCCTGTGGGGCTCAGGAGCCCAGTTATGTCACCCCTTGCTTGCAGAGCCAGCAGCCTCTCACCCCTTTTCAAACACTGGTTGAAAACCACTGGATTACGCAGTTGAATCCCTCTGTCCACCATGTTTTGGAAAAAGTCTCTTAGTAATCCTGGATTGCAGGGCTGAAACAGAGTTGTAAGGTCAAAATCAACACAAAGAAAGGAATTTACAATGCTTTCTCTAACTTAATTTACTTTTCAAATGAAAAGCAGTAAGAAATATGAGAGAAGAGGCTTTCTTACTATGAAGGAAACCCATTATTTGTTATTCCTTCAGATACCAATCTGTTTTCCTCCAGGGTGATGCTATAGCATCATCTGCAACCATTCTGTGTCCTCCAACACAGATTATTTAGATCCATTCCAATCTAGGTTCAGGCCTGGCCACAGAACTGAGTCAACCTTGGTTGCCCTGATGGATGACCTTTTCAGACAGCAGGGAGTGCAACCATGCTCCTCCTCAATCTCTCATTGGCATTTGATACCATCACCCATGGTATCCTCCTAGACTGGCTCCAGGGTTTGGGAATTGGGGACACTGTATTACAGTGGTTCCAACCCTACATTCAGGACCAAGTCCAGAGTACAGCATTGGGAGAGTGCCTTTCAGCCCCCTGGTTGCTACATTTACCTTATCTCTAGTGCTATTTAATAGTGTTACTGGCCTGGAAAAGGTGGCATTCTGTTAATCCCATACACTCTATAGTAGTAAAATGCTGGAAATTATCAGTAATAATAACAGGAAGTAGGTGCAAAAAAGAACGATAATAAATGACTTAGAAATAGAGTTCCCTCTGGCAGTATCTACTCAATATTATTTTTCTCCTTTTTATACAGTTGAGACTAATTGCTGGCCTGATACAAGAATAGCCTTTGATATTTAGCCTCAGGGAGTGAAACATGCTTCCGAAGGCAGCCATGTCAATATTTAATCGTTAGATGTGATGCAAATGGGCGAGAAAATAAGGTTGCTCTGAGCCTTTGCATTCAAAATTAAAAATCTTTCCAGCTGCAAATGTTAGGGGTGGGGGGTGGGGACTTTGGGCATAGCTACCAATGTTTCAGAACAGGCAGATAACAGAATGTGAGTTTAAACAGCCCTGAAGGTGGCTTCCAAAACAACGGCAAGTGAACATTACAGAATACGTCATAAAAGTAGAGCATCCATTGCTAAACTATTAAAACAGCGGGAGGAAAAGCAGAGAGCAAACAAAGACTGCAGGTACAAACCAGATAGAAGGGCCTTAAATACTATTAAAAGCCAAAGAAGCAGAATGGATTTTACCAGGTGCCAGAAGGATAAGGGTGAGGGTGCCAGGTCAACCTATTTCAGGAGAGAATTATCTCTACCTAGCCCTACCTCAGAGGGTTGTTGAAATGATAAAGTGGAGAGGGCAAGAACTATGTATACCACTTTGAGCTCCTTGGAGCAAATGAAATAATGATACTGACAGTGATTTTAAAAATTGTTAAGGCTTTTGGCACCTTAAAAACTAGCATGTATATTATGGCACAAGCCTTTGTGGACTAAAGTCCACTTCATCAAATGCAAATGTTATTGTCAACTGGTAGGTAAGTGTATAACAGGAATAGAGCATGGAAGGAGCATCTGTCACCCTCCAAATGTTGCTGGACCTCAGCTCTCATCATCCATAACATTTGATCCTGCTAAGACTGACAACATCAGGTTCCCCATCCCTGGTGTGCAGGGAGAAAATGGCAAGCAATGGGGCCAAATGGAAACCAAACGCAATAAGCACTACTTGTGACAATTCCAGGTAAATATTGTAGCTACATATGGCTTCCCCCCAAATAATCCTGGCAACTGTAGTTTGCTACGGGTGCTGAGAACTGTAGATGTTTGAGAGGTAAACTATAGTTCTTAGGATTGTGGGAGTGGGTTGTGTCAAATACATGGTGTGTATGCAGTCTTAAGATAAGCAAAGTGACAGTTCCCAACAGCAGCGATAATAACAAAACTATCATAGCATTGGGGAGTTAGTTAGCTCCTGTAGTGGGCCAGGAAACCATTGCCTCAATTCAAACCTAAACAAAATCAATCAACTGGCTTGATAAGTTCAAATTCAGCAGGTGTCTCCTGATAGCAAGGGCAGCCAGAGTGGGCATCTGAATATGACCACAGCTGACAAGTAGGCTTATGCAGCAGAAGGCAGCCTGTCCCCAGGCCATTTAAACTTTCAAAGGTCAAAACCAGCACTTTGAACAGAGCCCATAACGAAAGACGCAGAAAGATCTTGTAATACTGGAGTGATATATTCATGGCAGTTAACAACCTGATGGCTGCATTCTGTAAAAGTTGGAAATTTCCAGACAGTTTTGACAAGCGGCTCTAGATGCTGTTGATTAAAATACTTCAGCCTGTATGTTATCAACCAAAACAGAAGACAAGCACTACATGTCAGAGACTCCACTTAAGTAAAGGTTCCTTACCATTCTGATATTGATATCATCATCATGCCTCTGTCCCTTAGTGGAGCCCAGGGGGGGGGGGTGCACAACTACTATGTTAAGACACCCATCATAAAACAACCACACTAAATACCTTGTAGAAATTTCCTATCAACCACAAACAATACATAGGGAGAAAACACCTAGCATCAGAAAAACAAATATGATTCTATGATTCTGTGTACATTAAGGGGTAGGGGGAAGGATGCCCACTGGGGGAAATGGGATGCTGGACTAGATGGTTCCTTGGCCTGATCTAGAACAGAAGCTTCTTTGCTTGAAAATGACACTCTGCTATGACTGTCCATCAGTTTGGGAGGAGAATCAGCTTTCTAGATCTGCCTGCCCTTATTCTCCTGCGCCCTGTGTTGAACCCCAGACGGAAACATTTGTTATACCGCTGAAAACCTCTGCTGGAGCAAGATGTGCTAATGGGAAATGCTGTGATAAAAAAGCCCTCTTATTATACTCTTACCTACTAAGCACTGAACTAAGGCCGTTTTGATGCAATATGCACCAGTGATTCAGCCTTGAATCACTACTAAAGCCTTTCGTTTTCAAGAGTGGCACCTGAACAATTGAATTGACTTGTCTCATTTAAACAATAGACGGATAGAATATGAAGGATTAAAAGTCTTTATCCTCTCTTTTTACGGTTCCTGTCTAGTCATAAGTGTTAACACAGTGGGTGAAAAAACACTATTAAAAAATTAAAATTATGATTAAACTTTATGCCTTCAAACTTTCCCTTATACTTCCAGTTGCTTCATTGAGCCATCTGGCACTCTCAGGTCTGCAGCCACCTTGCAGTGATGTGAAGAAATATGACCTGGGTTGATTCAATGGCGCAAAGCTTTCCTGGGTATACAAAGAAAAAAACCCGGAGGGTTGTATTTGACTAAGGCACCAACTAATGCATCTAAAGCAGCCATCCAGATTAGATCTCTATATGCTAAGAATCAGGCTCAATCAGTGAAGATAGCCTTGAGACTCTTTCAAATGAAAGTCCTCCCCCTTCTTTTGGTGGGCATCTCTTTAGGCTCCCGTAGGGACTTTTTGAAACTGGATTCTATCCAAACGCGATTCCTTAGAGCCATCCTTAGGATTCCCCCCTTGGTAGCGGGTGCGGTTATGAGATTAGAGGTCGGCTGGCAAGCTCTATGGTATGTGGCCTTGAAGACGAAGCTCTGGCTATGGTTCAAGCTTTGTTTTAAACCAGTGGGTATTGCCCCTTTGATATTGAGGGACGATTTCCAATCATCGTGGGAAAGGGAGGTCACTAACGAGGTTCAATCCTGCGGATTGTCTCATCTTTACTTTGAGTCTATGACATACAATCAAGCTAGAGCTGTGATCTCCCGGAGAATGAGTGACATTGCCAGACAAGAGGACATAGCCCAGGTAAAACCAGGGATGTTCCTAGGGGACCAGATCTATCGTACCATACCAGCCCCCTACCTTGCAGAAATCCACTATGTGGAATACCGCAGACTTCTTACAGCGGCTAGATTAAATGTCCTTGACTCTGCGATATTGTGGGGAAGGTACAGGGGAGTACCAAACGCCCAGAGAATCTGTCATTGTGCCATGGGTGTGGTTGAGTCCACTGAACACATTCTCTTGACTTGCCCTTCTTATGCAGAGCTTAGACAAAATTTTATAGACCCACTCCTATGTCAATTTAGCTCCCTACCAGGAGAAAACCAGGTTTTACACTTGCTGAATAATGTCGCTAGAGCTATACCTTCCTTGGTGGCCAAATTTCTTTTTTTAGCTTTTAAGCGCCGCAAGACTATAACTGACTGTATTGATATGGGGCTATCTGTTTAGCCCATTTTAGTGTTGGCCAAGTTCTAAAATCTTCTTGGATGTTTTAACTGTGTATTGACAAATGCACTTTTTTCTGACTGACGGTCGAATAAAAGGATGATGATGATGATGACTAAGGCAGAGATGGAGGAACCTCTGGCTTGTGGGCCCAATTTGGCCTGCCAGGTCTCCCACTGGAATTTTCCCCAAGTCACACTCATCTGCTCCATACCTGATGATCTGTGTAACAGTAGGTGTGGAGTAGCTGGATTGGCTTCTTGTACAACTTTTCTGCACAGAAAACAGGGATTAACTCCCCATGTGGACCAATTCAGTCATCAGATGATTGATGGGAGGGTTGCCCCTCCCACTTGTCAAAGTTGGCCAGTGCTTGTAGGGGAAGATAAAGATTGGTCAGCTGGGCCAAAAAGATTCCCCACCCCTGAGTTAATGTATATTCAGTTAGAATTCCAGTTTTCTCAAGCCCCCTCCCGCTCAAAATATTCCATGTTCCTATGATTTCTGGTCTTTTCATGTTTGCTGAAAATCTCTTCTCTCTCCCCCCCCCCCACGCTTTACTCAGGCTTTTCTAGTCTACTATTGTTAATTTGTCTACATCCAGCATTGCAAAAATGTCAGAAATTTGTTTTATTATGTTTCTAATGCTGTTATTGCCTTATATGATTACTTTTTTTGTACACCAATTGGCTATTCTGATGTTTAGCAGCCCACCTGTTTTGCAAACAAACTAAATATTATACTGATTTTTTTTCTAGCACTCTATGTATTCTGTTTTAGAGGAATTAAGTTTCCCAACTCTGAAAATCCAGTGGTTTCTGACATGCTGCAATAACTAAGACAGCGTTTTAATAATTAACTACAGGCTTTCCCTTCCCCCTGTGAGCTTGATTATTGCCAAAAGATTTTAACATTGCTGAAGAACAATAAATATCAGTACCACATAGCAATTCCTCCCCCTCTTTTCTGAGGGGACAAACTCATGTGGAATTAACTGTATCAACTGAGACATTTCTTATGGTTGGCAGGGGGCGGGAATATCCACCTCTCCAGAGTTCACGGTCTCATTTGGAACAATTTAAGGTGGTTTAGTAAGTAGTTAGGTGGAGAAAGAAATGCATTGTGGGATCATGAACTCTGGCAAGAATTCGAAGAATAAAAAGGAGTGTATCTGAAGCAATCATCTGGATGCAGCACCTGTGCAACTCAGCTTCTCACCTTCCCCATAATTGTAAAAAGACAACTGCGATGTGATAAAATGGCCCTTTGACCTCACTGATCTTCATTTTCGTCCAATAAAGGCATCCGTGCTGCTTGCCTGTTTTGCTAGAGGTGCACACATTCCTCCCTCCCTCTTCACTTCTTAAATCACATTTCACAGCTTTGGCAGAATTTTGCATTCTTAGGGAAGAGCTGCAAAGAGGCAAAGCTTTGAACCAGACTAATCATAAGCTCCAGTTCAAATGTCACTGCTGCTGGAAATTCAGTAGGTGGCTTTAGGTGAACTTCCCCCTTTCTCGGCCTCTGACCTGCAACATGAAGATAACAACACTGACCTCCTTACATTGTTGTAAATGGTGCCACAGAAATGTTTCTTTTTCTGTCTTTCCCCACTGTTTAAAAGAAGCACTGTGGTTTCTTCTCATATGCTGCAGCTGCAGTTCTGTGGCTTTTGTCTTAAGTGTTAGCATTTCTGTTGTGTCATAATTCACCAACTCCTGCATTCCTACATCATAGCACTGTGATTAAAGGGGGGGATGACAATTGTTCATCTGGCATCCTGTTCCTTCTCTGCTATTCTTTATAGTTGTCATGAACTGGCAGGATGATGTGGAAGAGGAAAAGGATCCCAGTGAGGGGTGTAGCTGGGACTGGGCCACACCGGGGCAAGCAGGGGGTGGAGAAGTACAGGGTGACAGAGGATGGCAAGGGGTTGGGGGTCACTGCACAGAAACCAGAACAGCAGGGCCCATCACCAGAGCCAGAGGAGCAGCTATCCCCATGAACACGGTGGGCTCTGAAGTTAGGGAGCAGTGGGAGGGGTGTTCTAGGAGGCTAGGCCCACAGCCCAGCTCCCTAGCTCTGGAAGGAGATATTTGATTCCTCAGCTGGAGCAGGACTGGAACAGGTGAGAGTCACCTGCCTCATCAAGCTCAGCTGCAATCAGCAAAGTACAAAAGGGAAGCAGAGCTGAGGAGCTGTGTCTTCTCAGCTGCCCATGTCGATGGACCTTGGCTTGTATGCTCCTGGACTGTGCTTTGGGTTTGACTCTGAGCTGTATCCTGACTGCTGGACTCCAGACTTGGCTACTTGTTTTGACCCTGTACTGTGTCTTTGGACTTCGCTTGTGTAGATTGAACCTCGGACTTTGGACTTGGCATACTGACTTGCTGCCAGGTAGGCCAGGGATTTGGGACAATAGTAATGTTTTGGATGGGGTGGAGATCAACTGAACCAGGTAGTGACAGCTGCCATGATGTGGAATAGCTTCATACACTCTTTGTCTATGTAGGCTTTAGGCCTAAAGTATATTCCCAAACCCCATATGCCTGCAAACAGCCTGAAGCTTAAAGAATTAATTTTATTTCATACATAGTGTGGGTCACAGTGGGAGGCTTGAGGCTAATCAGAGGTTACTACCAACATCCTAATTGTGCACATGCTTAAAATGAAAAGGATTGCAAAAATGGTTGCCAGTAGACCAAGTGGGGCCAACAGACTTTGATTTGGACTGGGGTATTTTGGGGGGGGGGAGTTTTTGTTGGTGTTACTGATTAATTTTTTGTAGCTTTATTTTTACGTGGAATTTGTTCAGTTTGGTTATGTAGTTTTTTATGTGTTTTCTTTATTTTTGTGACTACTTTGCTATGTTTGTAATTATGTAAATCTTTTCATATTGTAAGCCGCCTTGAGCATTGCTTTAACTGTGGAAAGGCGGCATATAAACAAAATGATGATGATGATTTCGTATTTGGTGCATTGAGAAATAAGGGACGCGGGTGGTGCTGTGGGTTAAACCACAGAGCATTGGGAAATGTTTGCCTCTCTTATAAAGCCAAAGTATTAATATACCAATTGTAAATAGCATAATGGTGGGCTGTATCCAGCTAGACCCATGGAAACCAAACGACTTGTTAGGCATGCCATTTATTTCAATGGGTCTACTCGGAGTATGACTTAGTAGGACTTATCCCTGTGTGCTTAGATGCATAGTTAGAGGTTCCATAACCACATTAATGCAGCCAGTGGAGGTTGATCCAATAGGGCAAATGGGGCACTGCCCCAGGAAGCTGGGTCAGCAGCCACCTGCCTGCTGCCTTACTTAGAACCATCCCATGTTGTGGCCCTGGCTGGCAGCTTCCTCCTCCTTCATCTCAGTTTACCCTTTGAGAACCCAACAAGGAGGAGGATGGGGACAAAACTATGAGGAGTCAGTTTCATCTGTCACAGCATCTGCTCCACCTAACCCTGGCTTCCCTGCTTTCTGCCCCACCACTTCCAATGGGCCCCAGCCACCACTGAATGCAACTGAAAAACATATTTGTTGAATACTGGTTCATCTGGAATTTAAAACTCTGACGGAAAGAATATATTTCTAAACCTGGCTAAAAAGCTTTGTCCCACGGTGGTATAAAAGGTTCAGGAGACTTGCATGATTCCCATTACCCAATGTCCATTAAGTCCTTGTTTAGGTTATTTCAAAGTGTGTAATGCTTCTGACTGTGACTTCTAGGCCAACCATTCCATGTGTCTTTAAAAGGTAGCAGAGGAAAAGGTTTGCAGCCTCCCCTATAATGTAGGTCAATCAATATCTTCCAAGGAAAGAGGCAGGGCTGGTGGAAAGTCACCCAAAAGAAATGTAATCTAAAATTAGATTTCCATTTCTGAAGGTAATGAGGATTGATATGAATTAAGCACTGCAGTGTGTTGAATTCAGGGATGAAAGACTTTCCCTAAAACATTCCAGACTTTTAAGAATGATTGGGCAACCATTAGGCAGGTTCAGTGATGACAGGTGGGCAGGTAGGGAGAGCCAAGCATGACTGCCTGGAGGACAAGCAAGGTTAAGACAACCAGTTGTTGCCATTTCCCAAAATTGGATCCCCCCTTTATTGCTTTGAGTGTTCAAACAGTTTCACCTATATCTTGTGGTAATCCTCGCCACAACAGTGCAAATTGGTTCAGTTACTCTAACACCGTATCACAGATGATAGGCTGAAACTGAGATAGTATTATTTGTATACAAGAAATCAGATGCTATACCTCACCTTTTTAGTCTACATGTATGACACTAAGTTTGCTTATGGTCTGGTGAAATCCAAACCAGGGACCTCGTTCCTTATTCCTACCTAAGGCTGCAATCCTATCCCCACTTACCTGGGAGTAAGCTCCATTGAATTCAATAGGACTTCTAAGTAGATGTGTTAAGGGTTGCACTGCTAGTCTATTAGCGACTAACACTTCCACATTAATAACCATTGACTCATAACTATGGATTTTGTAGTTGTGCCACCAAACTGGATTCTGGAGAAGTGACAGCATCATGCAGTTGATAAAACTCAGGCAGGTTAACCCTGGCTTTTCCTCTCTAACAAGGGAGGAAGGATTTTATTGGAAACATCCTGTGCCAGGGAACTTAGCCAGATGGAAGATGGGGGATTTCTTTCCATAGGCCTGCTGATAATGGCTAATGGTGCTACTGCGATTACTTCCAAGTAAATATGCATAGGATTGAACTGACAGAGACATGCTTACATCTTGGCCTGATCACCAAGGGAATTTTGTAACTGACTACAGTGAGGTTTTAAGTTTGCATATTGCAGAGGAGCAGGGAGAGGATGTTTAGCATTAGTTATAAATGTTTCAGTGTTACTGATGTCCTTGCAAAGTAAAAACAATTGCTATTTCATACACTCCATTAACCCATCCCAAAGTTTACAGCTAAAGAACAACCAACTCTTTTAAAGTAAGTCCTGAATATGCTGATAAAACTTTTAACTCTGCAAGATCAAAGGCCTATGCAGTATGTGAATGATTTAAAACCAAAAGTTGCAGCAACTAGATAGACTGAACCAAGGAAATAATTAACCATTTAATATTGGCATTTGTGTTAGATCTGTGCATCCACACAGAGCTGTACCATAAAATACAGTGCCATTTAATAAAACTGTTAAGAATTGTTTGGCCTATTTTAGCAGCTGGAGAGGGAAATCCTAGTATGTACAAATATTTTGTTAAAAGCTATGTATTTGCATTTGTATTTATTTGAAACATTTTAGGCTCTTTTTCAGGGCAAAAAGCCTTCTCAATGCAACTGATGTAATAGCATAAAACTGTTAAGCACACTTTCAATAATGTGCGTGTGATTATGCCTTACATACAGTACTTCGAATTATCAAAATGTACAGAATGACCAAGATCTTGTGACTGATTTAATCACAGATTTTGGATTTGGTTCCATTTCAGAGTGATAGCTCAACAATATATTATACATACCGTAATTCAATGAAGAAAGTAGGCTTTTCAGGTTTGGGAAGATTTCCTTTCTGAGTAAAACCCCTTCCACCATTTAAATGATCTCACTCCAGTATAGATTGTTCTATGTATTACGAGTGCTGGGGTAAAGTCCCCTTATTTTTGCAAAACTATTGCATTCATGTAAAAACAGGGGGGTAGTGTTCTCCTTATTTGAGGAAGAATGTTTTCTTATACAAAGAGGAGAAGGGGTTTTAGTTCACTGTAGCTATATGAGATGGTCATGTCCCCCCTTTATTTTACTTTTAAAGCAAGAGACCTGTGCCATTCACAACGGTGTGGACTTTTCTGTGTTGGTTCTCTCAGCTTGCCCTGCTTAAAACACCTTCATAACAATGCACTACAATGTGGCATCATAGTGTTCCCCCTAGCCACTCTACCAAGTGTATCAGAAAATCAAATCTCCTTGGGTGACATCCAATGATGTCAGTCCACATGCACAACAGACTTCTGCTCGTGCAATGGGTTTTTTTTCTTCCTCTTAGCCCCAGGTAAGCCCCAACCCACATAATCAATCACAAGATGCAGCCCACACACCCCATTTGAATGGTAAGGCCCATCAACGTTGCCCTCCTCCCGGACATCCTCAAATATTTTACTGCGGATGGGGTGGTGGTGGTGGTGTTGAAGTGACTTCGGCCCTCAGGAGTTGGCTTCCCAAAGGGAATTCCCACTGAATCTGCTAATATAACTTTGGATATTGCACCATCTCTTTTAAATCTCAAACCAAGTGTGTTTGTATGAGCATGTACATTTAGCAAATAGGACAAGATTCCCTTCCATGCGGCCATTTCACACATTTTATTTTAGGTTTATACACATGATGATTTGCACATGCACATTAAACATGCAAAATATAGCATGGCAAACCTGTATCATGTGGATACATTCATCAAGGAGTGGATGCTAGCTGTGACTTCTAACAACATGTATACAGTGGTACCCTGGTTTACAAACTTAATCCGTTCCGGAAGTCCGTTCTTAAACCAAAGCTTTCTTAAACCAAGGTGGGCTTTCCCATAGCAGCAGGGAACTCAATTTACAAATGGAACACACTCAGCAGGAAGCGAAACATGTCCTTATTCCAAGGCAAAGTTCACAAACCAAAACACCTGCTTCCGGGTTTGCAGCGTTCTTAATCCAAGTTGTTCATAAACTAAGCTGTTCTTAAACCAAGGTACCACTGTACATGGAATGAACATGAGCTTGCTGCCACCTATGCTAAGCAGCCCACAGTCTGATTCTTTGCTTAGCACTCCTTCTCTGGGATGCATAGGATCAGACTTAAGGGTGCCTGTGCAGCGTAATTGCTGGCATTACCATCCACAGCTACAGAACTGGCAGAGCAGGTGTCTTCTTCCTTCTTTATCTAACATTTCCTTCAGTCCCTACCTGCTCCATAACTGTTTTTACTGGTAACAGGTGTTGGGTTTTTTAAAGCGACTGCAGCAGCATACTGCTTTTTTAAGGAATCACATGTGTTGAAATCAGTGAGGCTTTATGCATACATTACATTATGTGCAGGACTGCAGTTGGTTTCTGTTACTTTTTTATTAGGGAAACATGTTAGATATTGGTTTATTAGCTGAAATGTGGAATTGAATTTCTGAGTTTTAATGGTTTATTTTGCTGCAGTGTTTGTTTTCTTTTAAATTGTTCAAACTAGTTTTGTATGATGGTGTTGATGGGTTGTGAAATGTTTTACACTCCTATTTTAAATTATTTTGATTGGCATTAGATTTTGTAGCTTTATGTTTTCATTGTATGTAAGTTGCCTTGGGGATAGGTTTTTGGTTTTTACTCCAAAAGCCTGCATGGAAACATAAGTAAATATATATTTTAAAACCTGTTCTTCACCGCACTTCTTGAACACCCTGCACGATCCTAAAGGCACATAGTAACATAAGAATTAAACACCTGCTAAACAAACAGTGTAGCATGTGCTCAATTTCTGAATAAAAAGTTCAGTGGCTCACCTTAGATTTCCATGAATAGGTTATGCTTGTTCAGGTTCATTGGAATGACTTTCAAAGAATACCTTTTCCATTCTTTACCAATTCACGCAGGAAGAAGACTCAAGGCTACTGTAGCATTCCACAGAATTTACTTTTCCCTCATACGGTTTATATGAAAAGCAATTATGTTTACTTGGCCCTCTGCTCTTTTTACCCTACATTGGCTTTGCCCTCTATTACTTCAGGACAAAGGAGCTTTTGTCTGGCTGAATTTATTTAGCAACTGTAACTGTTCAAGTATGTTCTGACTGCCAAGAGAATACAAGGCCATTGATACCAGGAGAAAGCATTTCTCTTTTCAAGCAAATACCTAAGGCTGTTAAGAACTTTTATAGCAGCTGCATCTGTATTTTATTTTACCAGTTAGGGAGGGGCTTATTTGATTATTATCTAACAATCATGGCCAAACCTGTGAACAATATTAATTTCCTCATCACCATAAAAGGGATGAAGGGGATACCAGGACATTTTTCCGCTTACCATTTTGCTCTCACAAAAAAGACTGTCTCCTCCTTCTTCTTCTTGAGCTAACACTTCTTAAGTTTGGTTCTGTTGCAGGCCAGTGCTCTGGTTTGCTAATTTTTTGCAGATTGCATTGTGGCTTCCCAGTGAGAAACATACGCATGGACTCTAAAGAGTAGCATCCGGACTAACACTGCTGTTTTCAGGGTTTGAAAATAATCTGGTGGAAATGTGTACCTATTTAAGCACGATTAAACGTTTAATGAAGTGTTCCTGGTCACTGCTAGGTCAGCTTCAATTAGTGTGCAGTTAAATGCATTGTAGATTTGTGAGGGGTAAACTAGTTCCCAGGATTCAGCGGGGTGCCATGTGATTTAAACATATGATCAGGGTGTGCTTCTGTATGATCTCTAATACTATGGTCACACCCACACCTTACATTTTAAGCACATTTATGGAGGGGCTTGTTTAGCCTGATTGGAAACTTCTGACCCATAGAGCTACCTTTGGACACGACAGCACTGCCTGTTGCCTCCTGCCCTTTGGGTTCTGTTGGGAAATAGTCCCCCTCTCCCTGTTCACTTGGGGCAGTTGCTGAAGGAGGATTTGCATTGCAGGATCCTGCTCTGAGTTGGGGGGAGAGAAGGAAGGAGGGAAAGCATTGGGGGCAGGGCCAGATTTAGGTTTGATGAGGCCCTAAGCTACTGAAGGTAATGGGGCTCTTTATATGTTCAGCTGTCCTTTCTCAACAACCAATTGTTGTTTTTTCTGTTGAATATGTGCTATATGGTAATTTATGGACCTAATAGGTATCTAAAGCCATTTGCACATGTTGCCATGCAACCAGTCCATGCTGAATGTGGGCACCCTATATATAGAAATAAGCAAACCAATGATATTTTGGGGAACAGGCTGGCAGGTGGGGCCCATACAACACAAACCACTGTTGCTGTATGCAGGTTTTATTTTGTTTTTTATCTTATATTTTGGAAACGCGTGTCCAGTTTTTCCCTTTACATTTTTTGGGGGCCCCCAAGAGAGTGGGGCCCTAAGCTATAGCTTGTTTAGCTTATATGCAAATCTGGCACTGATGGGGTGTGTGTGTTAAAGCAGAGCCATCTTTCCACCACTCACTGTCTGTCACACACAGATAATCTCCAGGTGAGGTGAATGGAATTACCCTTCCATATTTACTTTTCACTTGATACAGTTTTTAAAAAGCATATATACTTTACGCCAGTCAAAAGCTTGGGTAGCAGTTTTTAAACTGATCCACTGCAAACTGCAACTACCTAGGAAACAGCAGGGAACCAGCCACAAACCCCGATTCCGAACTCAGCCACACAGGACAGCCGGCTCCGACGGCGCAACTTCAAGGGAAAGCTGGAAAGCGCTGCAAGAAAGGCCAACTTTTCCCGCCATCCTCCTTTGCCTTCCGCTTTTCCAACCAAGCCCCACTGGACCCGGCCACGCTCTCTCCTGCTTGCTCCGTCGATGAGCGAGCAAGAAGAGGACCGAGGGACCCGCAAGAGCTGCAGCGAGGCTCGCGTCCCTCGCCCGGTGGCCGGGAGGCGGCGGCTCTGAGGCGCCCTCCGCTTCTCGGCTGGGGCAGGAGGAGAGGGGCGGAACTACCGCCAGCCAGAGCCCAAACTTTCCCCGGCATGTGTCCTTGGGCGAGGCACGCGCCCAGCGGCAGGAGCGCGGAGAGGAGGAGAGCCGCGCGCTCGCCCGGGACCCTGGCGGCAGCATGAACCTGTGGCGCTGCGCAGCGGCCCAGGAGAGGCGGCCGGGGAAGGGCTGCGCGCTGCTGCGCCTCTGCCTGCTCTCCGCCACCCTCCTCCTCTGCCTGCTGCAGCTGGGGCTCCGGCGCTCCTGGGACGCCGCAGAGCCCGCCAAGGAGGCGCGCAAGCCCCCTCTCCCGCCGGGAGCTCGCAGAGCTGAGAAGGCGAGCGAAGCGACCAGCAGGCGGCAGGTGACCTACGTGAGGAGCGGCCGCCGCAGGGGCCCAGCCGAGCCCACCTGTTGCCTCCAGGGGGCGCCCCCGAGCGACGCCCGCAAGAAGGTAAGAATGGCCGCCTCCGTGCGGTCGGTGGTTCACCCTTCAGTTGGGTTCAGGCCTGGTGGGCGTGAGGACGTAATCATATGAAGGAGAATCCCAGATTCATGGAAAGGACCCGGTGGCTCATCTAGTCCAACCCCTTGCAATGCGGTGCATTGAGGCCCTGAGGTTGCCAGGACATGATGTTAAATTATGAGGTGGCCTTGGGTTGTCTGCTGGGAGTCGCAAAAGGGATGGTTTCGTTTCTTTCTCTCTTGGCTGTTTATGCATAGTACATTTAAAGCACATCCAACCTCCAAGAATTGTAGGCGCTGTGGTTTGCCCAGCAAAACTACAATTCCCAGCACTGTTAAACTGTTCTTCCCAAGATTATTGGGGGGGGGGGGGTTGGCGGCGTGTGAACTTTATTCAGGTGGTCTGTGGCATGTTTTTGTTTTGTGGTTGAATATGGGATTTTTGTTTTTATGCTTCTTTTTATATTGTATTTTGTTTTATTACAATTTTAATTCTGTGTAATTCAGATTGTAGCACAATAAAATACAATATATGTATGAAATAAATCAATGGTGAGGCATGCACTGAGATTGAGCTGGTAAAGCTGTCACCAAATTGTAAAGTGAGGGGCCCAGTGCAGCTGTCTTATCTGAAAAAGTGCCTTGGAAATATTCTACAGAAATCTGGAGCATCCATAGGATGTGTATTCTGGAATAAAAGGCATCCCTTGACAATAAATATCGTAAGGCAACCATAAGTCATGAGTGCTAGACTGGTACATTTATTTAATCTCAGCCTAGCAAATCTATTTCCATTATGGCAGGTACCCCCATATGCTGGTAAAATTGCTTTCAAAAATAAGGTTAAGGTTGATTTGGGAATTTGAAGTTGTTCGTAAACTTGGGGCCCAGACAGGGTTTGAAGCAGTTGAGCCAAAGAGATCATGAGAAGTAAATTAGTTTTTATGATGAGGGACTCAAAATGCTGTCCTCATCTGGAACAATAACAACCTGAAGCAATACAAGCTCTGTAATGAGGACAGAGTTCAAATGTGATCAAAGAATGTCGGGCTTTGAGACTCTGCAGTAAGACTGCAGTCTGAAGCAACCTAAACTTTGAAGTAAACCCACTTGCAATCAGTGGGATTTGAGTAAACATGATTTAAGGTCAGGCTGTTCAGATATCAACTGGTGTCTCAGATCTAAATAGCCATGTACTTCAGGGAAATGTCATTTTCAGATCTGCATTATGTCCGGTCCTCTCTATATGAGTGCCCTTCATCAATTAGAAATAATTATTGGTGGCAGTAATTTCCCTCTTTAAAGTGTATCAGATGTCCCCAGAAGTACTTCAAAGAAGAAAAGCTGTTGCCTGTACTTCATTGCAGATACCTTACTGCAGTGTTTCCCAACCTTTTTTGGGCAAAGGCACACTTGTTTCATGAAAAAAATCTCGAGGCACACCACCATTACAGCCCCGTGACGTCAGCGCGCAGCGTCACGCCGGGAGGGACATGAATTGCTAGCAAATTACATCAGTGTTTCCCAACCTTTTTTGGGCAAAGGCACACTTGTTTCATGAAAAAAATCTCGAGGCACACCACCATTACAGCCCCGTGACGTCAGCGCGCAGCGTCACGCCGGGAGGGACATGAATTGCTAGCAAATTACATAATCACCTCCTTGAGGGCTGGCTCATCTTCTCCAAAGGCAGAACCCCATTAATTAACAGCACAGACTCACACCATAGCCAAGACGAGGGGGGAAAACCTCAGTCATGCACAGTCATGCACATGTGGGGGCTAAATGAGGATGAAGACCGTGCAGAGAGCAGGGTTCAAATCACCCCACCTGGCCAGGACAATCCCTGGGTGCTCCCTTGGGTCACTCGCCTGACCCACCTCGCAGGGCTGTTGTTGCGAGGATAACACGGGGAGAACCACGCGCGCCCCCGGGAGCTCCTTGGAGGAGAAAGCGGGCAATGAATGCAATGCACGAAATATATGAGAGGCGACCAGGTTTTGCAGGTGAGGGGCCCCCGCCAGCCTCCGCTTCCAACACCCGGCGCAACGACGCCGAAGTTTCCCCCCGGGCTCGGCTCGGGGAGCAACGCTGCTCCCCCCGGCTCCCCTTCGCCCTCCCGGCTCTCTCTGCCGCCCACTGGGGACCCCCCTCACCTGCCAAGTCCGGAGCGCCGGTGGAAGTTGCATGCATGCATGCAGGGCGCCGCGTTGCCATTGCATTGCACTGCACTCCATGCAACGCCTGCACGCATGCATTGCCTTGCATGCCCGCCAAGGGGTCTCCCCGCGGTCCGATGCGTCCCCTCCAGCGCGGATGCAGCATTGCAAAAATAACCCCCCCCCGACGCAGCCCTACCTGGGGGGCAGCCTCCGCCTCCGCCGCTCCGCCTCCGCGGGGATCCCCGGGCTCCATCCTGCCGCCCGATCTCCGCGGGGCCGCAGGCAGGCTGCGCAGGGTCTGCGCGGAAGAGCCGCTGCGCTCATTCCATGGCCAGGAGAAGAGCGCTTCAAACAAAACGTCCGGCCCGCCAGGCCACGCTGGGAAACGTAGTTCGCGCACCCCGCGCGGGCGCGGAGCCCAAGGGCGAGGGGACTACGGATCCCGGCAGCCCCCGCGCCGGGGATGGAGGGGGAGAGGCCGGGTGCAGGGATGGAGGGACGGGTGGGCGAGCGAGTGAGTGAGTGGCAGCCGCCAAGCCTTGGCCGAGAGCCAGGAAGGGCCTCCCCGGAGGAGGAGGAGGAGGAGGAGGAGGAGGAAGAGGGAGGCGCAGAGCGGGAGGGAGGGAGGGAACCCCAGGGGTCATCTAGTGACGGCGCCCCAATCGAAAATGTGACTTTTAAAAAAAATCTTTCAAATTTTTTAATTTTTCCCGCGACACACCAGGCAACATCTCGCGGCACACTAGTATGCCGCGGAACAGTGGTTGGGAAACACTGCCTTACTGTAACTCATTTCCTACATTTTATCTGGATAATGTGTATATGTAAGTACGTACGTATATATGTGAATGGTAAGCTGCATTGTGTTAAGGCAGGACAAATATTTTATGAATAATTCAGCGGTTCTTTCTCTCTCTCTCTGCCTCTGCTTTTCTTCTTTTTTCAATAATAATAATAATAATAATAAATAATAATAATAATAATAATAATACTAATAATAATACTATAATTTATTATTTATACCCCGCCCATCTGGCTGAGTTTCCACAGCCACTCTGGGCAGCTCCCAATCAAGTATTAAAAACAATACAGCATTAAATATTAAAAACTTCCCTGAACAGGGCTGCCTTCAGATGTCTTTTAAAGATAGGATAGCTACTTATTTCCTTCACATCTGAAGGGAGGGTGTTCCACAGGGTGGGCGCCACTACCAAGAAGGCCCTCTGTCTGGTTCCCTGTAAGCTTACTTCTTGCAATGAGGGAGCCGCCAGAAGGCCCTCGGCGCTGGATCTCAGTGTCCGGGTTGAACGATGGGGGTGGAGACGCTCCTTCAGGTATACAGGACCGAGGCCATTTAGGGCTTTAAAGGTCAGCACCAACACTTTGAATCGTGCTCGGAAACGTACCGGGAGCCAATGCAGATCTCTCAGAACCGGTGTTATGTGGTCCTGGCGGC
This sequence comes from Podarcis vaucheri, assembly GCF_965113315.1. Classification (NCBI taxonomy): domain Eukaryota; kingdom Metazoa; phylum Chordata; class Lepidosauria; order Squamata; family Lacertidae; genus Podarcis; species Podarcis vaucheri. Next base: position 73,812,742 of record NC_138761.1, read on the forward strand.
CGCTCCCAGTCACCAGTCCAGCTGCTGCATTCTGGATTACCGTATTTTTTGCACCATAACACTCACTTTTTTCCTCCTAAAAGTAAGGGGAAATGTCTGTGTGTGTTATGGAGGGAATGCCTATGGGTGGCATGCCTACGGATTTTCCTCTTCTAAAAACTACATGCGTGTTATGGTCTGGTGCGTGTTATAGAGCGAAAAATACGGTAATTGCAGTTTCCGGGTCACCTTCAAAGGTAGCCCCACGTAGAGCGCGTTGCAGTAGTCCAAGCGGGAGATAACTAGAGCATGCACCACTCTGGTGAGACAGTCCGTGGGCAGGTAGGGTCTTAGCCTGCGTACCAGGTGGAGCTGGTAGACAGCTGCTCTGGACACAGAATTAACCTGCGCATCCATGGACAGCTGTGAGTCCAAAATGACTCCCAGGCTGCGCACCTGGTTCTTCAGGGACACAGTTACCCCATTCAGGACCAGGGAATCCCCCACACCCACCCGCCCCCTGTCCCCCCAAAACAGTACTTCTGTCTTGTCAGGATTCAACCTCAATCATTTCAGGGATGCTTTTGTTTGTTTTTAGGAACATAGGATGGGTTAGACCAGTGTTTCTCAAACACTGCTCTGGGATTCACCATTGGACCTTATACCACTTTCAGGTGGGCCTCAGTGCCACAGCCTGCCCAGTGCCACCCTAGCTATGCTATTTCTAAGTGATTCCCACCATAGCTTTGGATGGCTGCTACAAAAAGCTCCAGTACGCAGACACTCTTTGTATTTGTGGTCAACCTCGGATGGAAGACATCACCCATTATTAGAGCAGCAAGCAAAGTTTAAAATCAAGGAAGTCAGACCCTAAGCCCTTTACCCGATGTTGCTATTCTTTTTGGGCCTGTGGTCACATTTGCAAAACAGAGGAACAGTTTGGGCAGTATGTGCATGCTACAACTCTCCCCCCTCCCCAGCTGTAACCCCACTAAAATCACCCCATGCCTCAATTAGGCTTGGAAAAAAAAACATTCTATTACCCTTGGAAGAAGCCATCTTTAGCTCATTTCAGAAGGGGGGGGGGTGAGACCCTGTGGGCATCATAAGTGGCTTCTGTGGGCAGCTGTGTGCCCACAGGTACCACATTGGTAACCCATGCTCTTACAGTGCAATCCTAGACATGTCTATTCAAAAGTGAACCCCACTGAGTTCAATAGGACTTGCTTCCTTGGATTGCTTTGTAAATGTAAAAGTTATTCTACCCCCACTTCTCCTCCAGCAGTTAAAATAGATTACAGAGAAATTTAAAATACTGATAAGGATCGTACTCTCAGATGTTTGAAATGATGTTCTTAATATAATCCTTAAATAACCACTGGGTTTAGATGAATTGTTGGGGGGAAATTTGCTTTGCTTTGCTTTGTTTTAGTTTTGATAAAGACTATCAGGAATAGCGGTATTCTTCTATGAGTAAACATTGTGATGAAGGTTTTTGGCATGCTCATCAGGGACTTCCTGCTGGGAGCCGCAGGTAAAGAGAAAAAAATGCACAGGGGCTATGCTGAAAAGATTTTGAAATATTTCATAAAGTTCTGCCTCTTATCAGATGCAAGGATCTTGATTGCAGGTTATCTCCATAATTGCAAGCAATTATAATCATATTAATCATATGGATTTGTTCTTCTTAGTCTGTGTTAAAATAACACATTGAGAGTTAAATGGCTTCTGTCTTCACCTTCAGGCTGTTTTTATGTAAAGGTATAACTGCTAAGTACATTTATCTGATTTTTAAAAAGCTGAATGTATGGAAAACACCAATAAAAAACAAAAGGATTGTCCTTTGCAGCCCAACCATGTGACAGATCTGGTAAACACCAGAGCCACCAATATAATTATTCAGCATGTTTGCCAAGAAACCAGATGTTTCTACACTTTCTGGTTTATAAAAAACATATTCTCCCACTTGGCATTCACAGTACATCACAGCCATCCAAAGAATAACCAGTGGAGAGAAATGATGTGTTATGATTTGCAAAATGAAAGCATGAAGCCCTCTTTATAGCCTGATAGAGTAGCCAAGATAAAATTGTCAAGTATGTCTCAAAATGCCACAATGGGAAATAAATGTATGATGACGATTTTAAACAATACCAACAAAAATCAGGTTTTTTATTTTCATAAATGCACATACAGTATTTGTCCTTCATGGCTGCTAGCAATTATGAAGCCTACATATTACTCATTGCCTCAACTGCAGCTAAGATAATAGAATGGAAGTTTACATTTTCATATTTAATTATGCATTCATTAAATGTTTATCCTGTGCCTTTAGCTCATCCATGCTCATTATAAAAGACTAAAAACAGTGCAATCATACATTTTTTAATAAAAACAACAAAAAATAAGATCAAAATAGTAGGTAGAACATAATAAATACAACGCAACACATAAGCATTTCATCAATGGCTTACTTAATAGGTTTTAAAATGAAAGTTTAGGAGAATAAAAAGGTATTTTGCCTGGCACTGGAATGATATCAGTGTATGCAGGTGAGCTTCCCTGGGGAGACATTCCAAGGCCGAGTACCTTGGAATAGTTCTTTGGCCACATCTGCACTATGCTATAGCATTTTAACAGCCATGACTTCCCCTGAAGAATCCTGTAGTTTTAAGAGTTCTTAGAAGACCACTAGTCCACTCAGTTACAATTGTTAGCAACCAATCCCCTTTCGCAAGGAACTCTGGGAACTGTAGGTCTGTGAGGGGAATAGGGGGTTCCTAACAACTCTCAGTGCCCTTAAAAGATCACAGTTCCCAGGATTCTTTGGGGGACGCCATGACTGTTACAATGGTATAATAGTGCTTTAAATGTATGGTGAAGACGTGGCCTATTTCATTCACCATCTGCCTTTCCTCAAAAGGGGGCAGGCCCAGCCCAAGACATTGTGGTCTGAGGGAAAGGGCAATACCGGACACACACACCCCACACACAATCCAACTTCTCTCTGTACTGGCAGTCAGATTTTGCTTCAACAATGGGACAGTGTCCACTACTGCATCTGAGGGCAGCAGCCTAGTTTAGAGGGCAGAAGGCTGTGGGAGAATGAATGGGAGGCTCAAGACGAGCAGCTGGGAAGGCTGCTGCCACTTGGCTTCTACCACCTGAATCAGATGTGTTACTCTGCCTAATGTTAGGGTCGGCCCTGGCGGGGGGGGGGGGCACCAGGAAAAGACATACAATGACTTTAGGGACTGAGTGAACTAGTGTGGACAAAGATGAGCTAATATGTACTTGGACTTTAAACAATATAGGTGTTTAAAGTTAGGTAGTCATCAGCACTTCCAATTAAGCTCAGACATGGACTGGAAGTCAGCAGAGCTGGGTGAATACAGCAACCCTAGTGACTATTTCAAACTAGCTCCCATCCTTTAAAATGTATGTGTACAAGATTGCAATAGTCCAACTTGCCCCAAAAGGAAAGGTTTGAGAGAGGCTGATAACTGGGACATCTTTCAAAGTCTTCCCCAGCTTCTCCATCCCCTCCTCCTCAATACTTCCACTTGATATATTGCCTGTCCCACTTCTCCTCTTGAGTTGCTGAAGGCAAAGCCTCGGAAATGCATATTTTTATACCCCCTGTTTTGAGGTTCTAGATTCAGGGAAGATAAAGTTTCCTGCCAGAATTGGTTCTCTGCCCTTTGTCACAGGGAGTCAAAGAGAAAGTTGGGAACTGACTATTACAGGCACACCATTACAAGGTTTTTTCTTATGTTTCTGGGAAAGAAACATTTCTTGAATGTTTAAAAATTGAAATCTTGCAGTCTCTTTGACTTTCATCCAGATTTATTTTCCTTAGTAAAGGGAATTTGTAGCCTTTGGCAAAAAAACACACACACTGAAATCTTTAGGACACTTAACAATAACATTATTATGTTACAATAAAAATGCTATTGCATCATCTTAGAAACTAGGAAATGCCACACTGAAACAGATGGACTGAAGAAATTATATCTGACCGTGCCTGGACTGGAAGCTTCAAAGGAAAAACCAAAACTAATTATAATCATTAGCATTCCTTCCAAGGGCTTATGATCTGATATACCAGACCTTTCAGAAGTGACTGATTCAGAGTAGTTATTCTGCATCAACATTCCTTGCTTACTCAGGCAGGGAATCTCAAGTGTTGCATATATTCTTATATCTTCACTCAATATCTTGGATTGCTTTTAGTGTGCTACTGACAGAGAATTTTGAACTCCTCCATCTCTTCATATCTGAATTAACCACCCTACTAGGTTTTCAAAATCACAGATGAGAGGAGCCTCATTATACTGCTTCTCATTTTGTTGTTTTGGTCATCTTTAGTCTCTGATTATCCCATGCACGTACAAACAAAACCCAGACTTTGGATACGATCCTAATCATGTTTGCTTGGAAGTGAGGGTCACGCTGCAAAAATAGCAGATACTGTTAGTACTGTTTTAAGGACATTTAGCAATTGGAGACATAGTCCTTCACTCCTGTGTTTATAATTTCGTGAACATTTAGCAACAGCATTCCTGGTTGCTGAAATAATGACATAAAAGGCATCCTGAATTGAATACATCAATGTCACATGAGGTGTGCTGCTGCTCTGTTGCTCTCTCAGCTGTGGCAGTGCTGCCACTTGCCAGAACTGGAATGGCTGGGGAAGCACTGGGTTGGCAGTTGTGGGTGCAGGTGTGCATATACCTGCTGTCACTGCCAGCCTGATCCTTCTCCTGCTGTGGCTGCCACCCTGCCCTGCTCTGTCTTGGTCATGGTGACGGTGACACCAGTGGCATCCCACCTCATGCACTGTGAATGGATGAGATGTGGGGCATGCGCTGGGAAAAGTTAAACCAACAACTATGGGGCTTAAGTGCAACTAGCTTTCTTAGAATTGGTCCTATATCATTCCTTAGAAATCCTCTGGGTGCAAAGGGCTTATAAGGGAGTTTGTGCTCTCAGTGCTAAAAAAGGGGAACTTTTCGCACACATGGATTTTATATAAACTCTTGGTTATCTTCTCCTGTGATCAAACCCATTTCGCCTGGGAGATTAATAGCATTACAGCACTAGATATTGTGACTTCAAGCCATTGGCATCTGCATGGATAACTAAGGAAGACTTCAGGGAGTTCTTGTTCAAATATTGTCAGTCTGAAAGAGCAGACTGAGAGAGATTATTGTGTTTGCAATAAAAGGATGCCCTTTCATTGACAGTTGTTTTCAACAGCAAATAATCGGGTCCCAGGAGCACCAGCGCAACCTGGTACAAAATCAGGGGGGAGGGGAGCAGAGAAAGAATGAAAGAGAAGATATAGAAGCTCTGGAATTATTTTCGTAGTAACTGTGCAAGGAAAAGCTACTGATCTTTTAATTATATTTTAAAGCCTTTTCATTTGCAGTTAATAGACCAGAAAATACTGATTATAAAATGGTTCCTGGCAGTGATGTCTCTTGCAAGCTTACTAGGTTAATGATCACACAGCAGAGCCATGATCCTTGCATGCTTACCTTAGCTTTTAAAAAATTAGTCTTGCTTCATACATTTTTGAGCAGCAGCTGGGCAATCCTATCTTTCAGGGGGTGGGGCAAACTCATAGCGTGACATGCTGTAATTATAATCACCTAGCAAAATCTCATCAAATTTGATGAATTGCAGGGTGATGGGCGATGAACAGAGAGCTCCGTCTTCCTTTCTCCCAGTAAGGTTCAGATTCTTTTCATCCCTTCCTGTTCCTCATTCTCTAGCTCTAACCCCCCCCCCCCAACATCCCAGCAGTGGTTATTCTGCCCCAGCTCCTATGTCGAGGGAGGCAGACGGTTCTTACCAACATGCTGGTAAGAGGGTATTGCCCTGTTCTTCATTTCCTGCTAGCACTTTAGTCACAACAGCTAATGAGCAGGATCTGTTGGATCAACTTCCTAGCATTGCTTTTTTTGAGTGGGGGTGGATACTCTAAAATACACAGTTGGGCAATGCCATCTGTCACTAAACAGGGGCAACATTTCTAGTTCTATCGAACTCTTCATCAGGCAAGATACTACACCAAGGTAGGAGGTAGTGAGGATAAGGGATGCTGGAGACCTCTGACAGAAACTGGAGAGGAAAATGCTGATGTCCACTTATTTGTCCAGTGTCCAGAATGGAAATCAATCCAGCAAATATGATCAGTTGTTTCTGCTTTCAGTCTTCAGATGATACATAATGGATGACTCCCCTTTCCCCAAGTTCAGTTGTGTTTCCTTTGTATTGTATTGAAGTGAATGGCCTGTGCATTGAAATGAATGATGGGGCATAGCATAATAATACTGTGATTGATAACATCATTAGTTATGTAATTAATTACATAAAATTACACTACAGTGGACACTAAGAAAATAATGCAGTTTTTGTCAGAAGGTGAACTGCGTCAGAACAGAAGCACTGTACATAACGAACATGGGTCTGAATGGAAATCAACACCACCTTGCATCCCTAGCAGGGATGTGGTGGTGGTGGTGGGAATTAAAAAGCAAAAAAGTATAAAAATTATTCTGGATGTTATGAGCTTTTAGACTCTGTTCCAAAACTGTACACTTAAAAAAATCTCTGCTCGTTGTTACAGATACCAAGTTACACACCATTTCTGAGAACACAAAGGCCTCCCATTACTCAGCTCCCTCAACACATCACAAGTTGATACACACAGGGCCCTAATTAGACACACAGCAGAAACAAAGAGAAGCACAGCAATCTGTATTTTAGCAAAGCTGATGATTAATTCTGTGTGGCGCTAGGTGAGAGAGTCAAGTGATGCCAAATTGACTAAAAAGGTATTTTCCAAGGCACCTAAAAATGTAGCTATGTTGGTGTATAAGAAAAAACAACAACCTGCAAAATCTACAGCTGGGCAATGTAACAGAAGGGGGGCGGGCTGGGAGAGCTTGATTCTGCACTTCCTTGCACAATTTCCTTGTGAGTAGGTCAGCCATGCCCTGAAACTATATGGTAATTGCTGCCACTTTTCTTCAACACTTACAGCCTCCAGACAGGAGGGAGTTCTAGAGTGCTTAAGGAAATACTAAAACCCGGGACTATGAAGTAGCATTTAGATTCTATGACCCTCTCCAGGGTGCAAGATCTGTCTCAGTTTACAAGGAGCAATAGGGCTAGTATCCAGCTGCCTTTCCCTCTTGTGGATACAGTGCGAGCAGCTCTTCTCTCCATTGAAATCCCATTATTTCACCCCAGGAACATAGGTGCAGTGGCTAGACGTGTGAGAGATTACCTGAATCCTAGAGTTTGGCTGAAATGCACTTCAGACCCCAGCAGCCAAATGCTATGAAGTTTAATTAAGAATAATAAAAATGGATAGAGCAGGCTATTGGAAAATAAAGGGACCCCCTAGCTAAAATTTATGCTGACCTAGCTACATATAGGCTTCTGGTTTCCTCATGAGTAACACAGTGTAGGTGGGCTGTTTCAGGGCTTTCTGATTGGGAACTAATCTTGATTGAAAAATTGCATATATGTGTAATATATTATTGGAAAAATATATGTGAATGCTGAATAGTATAATGGCTATTAAATGAATGCGGAGACACACCCATGCATTTATAAAATATAACCTGCAGTCTTCCTAGTGGGCTGAAACATAAAGCAGATAATAAATGGAGCGATTGCAATTTGTTAGAATGTAAGTAGTTTATCATTTCTAGAAAACATATCCATGTTCCTTTAGGATCTTTGTAACTTATTGATGCAGCTTGAAGTTATTTATGCTAGTCAGCCTTTTTTTGAGAGAATAAAGTAAAGGCGACATGCCGGCCTTCTTAAGGAGCCAGATAATTTATGAGAGTAATAGAATTCTGTATACAAATATGCTGAAGGCCATGCATACCAGTGGAATGAAAGCTATAATTTGGAATCTACTGTTGTGGTAATAACTCAGCAGCATTTAGAGCAGAGGCAGTTGAGCTGTTTCCAGCCTCATTTACAGGAGCTAGCAGCAAACTTAGCTGAACAAGTGGGACCTGCAACAAAGTCTTGCCGTTTTGGAGTGCTCCTCTAGCCAACCACACCCTCTTCCAGGCCACTCCATTCTGTTCCATTTATATTCCCCCTCCCCCCAAAAAGTCATTCAGCATTCTGTGGTCACAAAGACGTTAAGTAGCTCAGTTGGTAGAGCATGACACTCCTAATCTCAGGGTTGTGGGTTTGAGCCCCACATTGAGGGGTTGGACTTGATTACCCATGATTCCTTCCAGCTCTACGATTCTAAGACTCTAAGCATGCTAAGTCCTTGCTGGACCTTATTGGGGTCATCATGTCCTCTGGAATAATCCTAACTTCTGGGTGGAGAGCAGTGGGGCTGACCAGAGCAGTGGGGGCCACCATTGCTTGTATATTTTTTGATTTTGTTGCTGGGCTGGCAACAAGTGGATGCAAGAAAGAAATCCAGATCTGACTCCTCTCTGTTAAACCAGTTTGGGATCCATTGGACCCTTGGCTGGGCCATTTGTTCTGCCTCTCTCTCCTCATCCTTCCCTGTTTGAGGACATTACATTGGATACTGCTGGCACTGGCAACAGCCTACAGTGTTGGTGAGTGCAGCAAAGCCCCCTGCAGTATTGGATCCTCTGCCACATCAGTGCAGGTTAGGATTGCTCTGCCCATTGGCCTTTGGTCTGATCCAACAGGGTCATCTTATAAGTAACTACTGGAAATGTTAGTTTACTGATCTTTTATAGTCTGGTAATCCTACACCTGAAAATAGTTAATATTGCTTGAAGATACAGCCATTAACACTCAGGTGGTAGGAAAGGTATTTGCGTGCAACAATAATGTATAATAAAAATAAAAAACCCTTGTTGCTTAAAGGCTTAAGGTTGTTCTTTTTAAATCTTTTTTTTTAAAAAAAATATTAGGGGAATTCGTTCTGCTCAACAGATTTTTGCTTGTAAAAGACTACAAGGTTTTTTTTATTTTTCTTGCTTTAGGCATAGTAATGCTATTTAGAGCTTTTAATGAAAATTTTTAAATGAAGGTGTGGTTCTTTTAAAGTAGTCAGAAGCAAGTGAAGCATAGTGGATCTTGTTTCAGACTTATTAGCCAACACGTAGTTAGTTCTTCTTAAAAAACAAAACCTGCAGTTGCACTACTATGCTCACTTTCTTGAGAGTAACATTCATTTAACCTGCTGTGATTTAAAGCCAAATAAACCTGTATAGAATTGGACCAAGAGGATGGGGATGGGCATAGCTCAGTGGTATAATACATTGTGTTATAAGTTTGGGGGTTGGGTGGGAAGAAGTAGGCTGTATGTGAGAGCCATCTAAGTCCTGGATCCATCAAGTGTTAAAATATAAGGCAGGATAGCTTCCTGAGTTGAGGGAATATCCTAGGTTATTAAGGCAACAAAGGAAGTGGCTTGGCACCAGACATCAAATGGGTGGGCCTTCCTCCCTCAGCTCATGGTTCGTTAGAGGGATGAAGAGTTTAGAATTGCAGTGATGGGGGCCAGAAGTGAAGCAGCAAGTTGGAGAGAGAGTGAGAGTAATGTTTGAAAGCAATATTTGATTTCAGTTTGGGTTATGGGAGAAGCAAGATCCTTTTGGGGTGCTGTGAACCGCTCCATCATATGCTCAGGTTGTACATATGTGTAAATAAACCATATATCATAAAGACACCACAGTCTCCACTGTGCCTCATTCCCAAAGGAAACATGGACCTTGGGTGAGCGCCTGGAACCCCTGAAATCTCACACTGCTCAGAGATTGGGGTGGCATGCAACAATACTTTGCCTGCAAAAGGTCCCAGGTTCAATATTTGGTGTCTCCCATTAGGCTGCAAAAGACCTGCCTGAAACGCTGGAGAGTCACTGCCAATCAGAGTTGACAATATTGAGCTAGATGGACCAAAAGTCTGACTTGGTAAAAGGTAATTTCCTGTGATGCTCCTTTTTGCTGTACCATATGTATTACAGGACATTTCTTTTTAACTAGACAGATTCTAATTGCTCCCTCTCATAGTGCACTCAGTCAAGGCCCTATCCATCTGGAAGTAAAATGTGGGCACCTTAAAGAAGGTGCTGGTTTCCAAGCATTTTGGTGACCCTGCACCCCACCGGCGAAATAGAGATGTAATTTTGTAAAGGAAAAGGAATGATACCCTCCCAACAGCCCACGAGTATGCCCTGTGTTTTCCAGGGATGTCTGATGAAAAAGCAAAACAGAAAAGATGGAAGGTGTAGGTGAAAGAATTAGCTGCCTTGAGCTCCATACAGTTCATAGTATGCTAAAGAAGGGTGTGACTTGCTCTGTGGAACTCTGGAACCAAACGTTTAAAAGGGTGGGGAGATACTGCAACATTTTGCTGCAAGCCCTGCTTGTGATTTGAGATTTAAAATTACATTTAACCTTTTTCTTGCAAATGCTATTTCTCTGTCAAATTCAAAAACTGTTTGTTTTATACCTGTGTATAAAGAAAATAAAAATACACCCCAACATACAACCAGCCCTTTAGAATATGCATGACTTTTTTTTTTAATTAAATGGATTTCTGTGTTCAGAGACCAGATGTTCATTGTCAGCTGGATCCACTCAAAATGGTCTTTAATTTCAGAGCCTAGACGAGATTTCCAAATTTCCAATTTCTACCTTTCCAGTACCCTGGTGGGCCTCCAGATTTTAAAAGCTGTGGTTATGCTTTCAAGCACTTGAAACTAAGAGTATATTTCTAAGTATGGTGTATAAATAATAAGCCATTAGTGGTAGTGCTCTCCAGAGTCCTGAAAGCCTCCAAAGTAAAACTAAAAATCTGGCAATCGACTGGAAGACCTGCTTTTGAGGGTTAGAGATCACAATCTCCCAAGCACTTGATTTTACTGATTAATAATTAAAAGCATCTGGTTCATTTGGATGAGCATCCCATTTCGAGCTTATCGTCTGGGAAATGGCCTGTTTGAAGTCAAGCACCACTTACTCCTTACAGACCAATGTTTGTCTAGGGTTAGACAGACTTAAAGGTGGCTAGTTTAGCTTGCTTAGTGATCTGGATTTATTGGAATGCTCTGCTGTAAAATAGTATAGCTGACCTGTCAACAGTGATGGGCAAGGATGGTTTTGGCAACTTGGACATTAAGTGGAAAAGGAGTTGCTAAGTTTCAATCAGGCTATCTTTTTAAGAGCCCCATGGCAAGAAGAGAGGAGGCAGCCATAGTTTCTTCCACTTCACTTGACCATTCCATTTCATTGCTCTCACCCCTTTGCATGCAGCTCATGTGAGTGAGCAGCACCAAATCCAAAATCAGCTGATGTGTGGAAGTGTCTGTGGCCAAGAAGAGCCCTGGCTGCATCCACTCTTGCTGCTGAAGAGTTGTTAGAGAGAGAGGTGTGCTCTCCTATTTGCATTTTGATCCTTCTCTGTCCTGCATTGCAGATATTACTGATCCTTCCCCTTGCTGCTTTCCTCCTGTGAGCATGAGAAACTTCAAAGAACATATGCAAAAACAGAGAATCATAGTTGGAAGGGATCCTGAGGGTCATCTAGTCCAACCCCCTGCATTGCAGGAATCCTGCACAGAGGCATGCAACATGTTATATTGCAATATAACATGGCTGTGTAAATGTTAAAACTGCATCTAAGCCACAGGCTTAGAATTTGCATTCTAAACCAACAATTCAGCCAATCTTGTATATGAAACTTTCTCCTACGGAGGGAATTGTTTTGTAGCCTTCTGGCAGCTAATGGCCCACTCCCAGCATCCCTGAGAGATCTAACCATTCTGGTCAGTAATGTCATTACTATAGCTAAATCTGGAGAGTGAGTTTTCGAGCCCCAGGATTTCCTAAAGTCCCTTGGTAGGCTGGATTGTAGCAAGCTATGGTCACCAGCATTAAGCAAAGGCCTCCCAATGGCCTCCTGGCAGCAGTCATTCCAGCAGACTGCAGCAACGGGACAGATGGGAAGCAAGGTCCACAGTTGCTCCTTTCCCTGAGCAGTTTTCATTTGAACTGGTCTTTAGAAGAGCTTTATAACTTTAAGAACTGGTGTCTGAGTTTGCTTGTTTTCCTTCTCCCTCCTCTTTTTCCTTTGCGTTGTGCCTTTTAGGTTGTAAGCCCGGGGGTAATGACAGTCTTGTTTATAACTGATATTATATAAGCTACCCTGGGAGCTTTTTTGGCTGAAGAGTTGGGTAAAAATAGTTTAACGAAATCACAGGGGCTGGTGCTGTACATCTCCCATCCTCTGTTGCGCTGATAGACACTTTGATGCTTCAACATGTACAGTCACAGGTATCTAGGCAAGAGCCCCACCTCAGACCATGGTGTTTCTGACTTGACCCCTGGAGTCCTTCACACTTTCCTCTAAATTTAGATTTAGAGGCTAAGCTCCTTGGGGCAGGGACCTATCTTTTTTACCTCTAAAGCATCCTGTATATTGACAACGAAATAAATGATTGATTAAGTAATATTTGACTGTTTCCTCTGGCCCATCATTTATTTAAAAAATCATTTATTGCTCTTACACTTGTTAATATTCCCTCTCTCTCAAAGGCTCAGGGTGGATAATAACTCTTAGTGCATTTTATAATGAAACACTGGTGTACAATATATTAAAATAATAAAAAAGAGCCTGTACTTAAAAGACCTTTCCCTCTACTAATCCCCTACCACTAGATTATTGTCTGAATAAAAAAGACATTGCATTACTTCCTGGGGATTTCGACTCAGATAATTTGTGCACTTGTCATTATTATGCTTTTTAATATTGTGCTTCAGAATTAATTGCTTTTAATTATTAAAAACTTAAGCTCACATGAGAAAGGCAGTAAAAGTGGAGCAAGACACTTTTGCTGAATTCAGGGAAGATAATCTGCACAGGGCAGGCCTTGTTGGATCAGGAACCATACGCAACAATCTGAGGCTCATGATCTGTGCATTCAGATGCACAGTGTTCCGTGCATCCAGTTACGGATGTTGTCTTTCCGCACAGCATTGCTTTCAGTGGTGCACATTTGAATGTGTATTGGGTGGGATTTCCAGAACATACAAAGACTGGTAACACGGGCATTCCAAAGTGAAACTTATCTTTACTAAGGCACAGCAATCTTAGGAGTGCCCCTCATTTTTATCGGTTTTTTACAGCTCTGAAGTGTGTTTTGCTTTTGACATTTGGCCTGGGAAGTCTTGACGTCTCCCCTCCTGGCTTCCCTTAGCACACAAGCTAGTTTACAAATGCGGCTGCTATTGAGTGCTCAGTGGGTAGCTAATTTTTGGCACAAGGCCTTTGTGGGTCAGCTTCAAGTTTTGAGATAACATGCTCTATTATTGTAGGGCTGTGGGATGGATTCCACATGTGGTCAGACTGCTAAATGGCATGAAATCAAATACTGATGGAGAGTGAGAGCATTATTTAACGAACTGATACAAAGAAGGCATTGTACGCGTACACAATGCTGATGCTGTCAAGGATAGCCTTAAAAAGGCTCTCTCAGGGAAATGCCTTTGAAGTCTAAAAATAGAGGGGTGGACCTACTACTGACTCTTTGCAAGCCCTTCCTCCTCCAAGCTTTCCACTTAACTGGGTGGGAGTTTGACTCTCGGGCAATTACCTGCTGCTTCAGAGGAAGCCATCTCTGCTTCCAGCAAACACCCTGTGACATTCAGCCAACAAACCCTCAACCTTTTAGGAGAAGACTTTGTAGCTATAACTATGTTTCCCTTCAGTAATGCTGCATTACAAAATATTTAAACTCCAGTTCTAGATATGTTCGTGTTCAGTAAGGCAATCTATATTTCAGTGGTTAGCTGTGTACAGATTAGCAGCTTAAAATGTGGTGAAATAGTTTCCCCTTCTGTTATGTACTGAGTAGAATAGGATCCAAACTGAAGCAGTCTGATTGGTCCTAGAGCAATAGGATTCAGAATGCAGCAGTCTGATTGGTCCTAGAACAATGCAGCAGTATGATTGGTTGGCAGGAACCACCCAATCCTGCTCCAGATAGAACTGAATCCACAACCTGATTGGCTTACAGTAGAATTCCGGAATTAGCCAATCATGTGCAGCCCATTGTGTAAATAATGTATATAAAGCAGATACTGTGAGGGGACATTCATTCATTCCTCCTCACCACTATGAGCTGAATAAAGAGCATGAAATCACTTTGCGACTCTGAGTATATTTCACCTTCTGTGTTTCAAATTGCATGTACACATTGCTGTACACACCAGAGATGGGGTGGGAATGTCTTCACTTGATATGCATTGCCCCTTTGGTTTCCTCATGCCTGCAGGAACCTCCCACCCCCCCCCCCCGGTTCCTGTTCACAAAGCTGTCATCTTCTGTCTCAAGAGTAGCACATCTCGACTTAACTACAGAGTGATTGTGGCTTATATGTTCAAATCAGATGAAAGCTGGTTTGATAGGAAATGCATCAAACAACACTGTTTCTCAAGGAACTGCAGGTTCAGTATGAATCGTGGCTGACCTCATGTGAACACAACTTCAAACACCAGCAGCGGGAGAGCACTTGAGCCAAGAGTACACAGGAATGTGTGCATAGCCACAGAACTCTTTTAAAATTGCCATCACTTTAACTTTACCTACAGTGGCTGCAGAGTAGCTATAAGAATGCCACGTTTTGAGTAGCAAAGCACAAATTGTTGGTGCAGCCAGTATAAATGTAAAACAATCACTGGTGTTTGCAGTGTGGAGTGAGGCAGTTCAATTGTAGAAAAGTGGTGGGCTTCTTTGCAAAATTAGTTTTCCTCCCTCAGCAATTCATTAGCTTGCTTCTGTCACAGATGTTAGTAGAGCAAATCATGAACATGGGGAAAATAGCCTCCAGGGTCTGTTTCCTATCCTTTTTACTGCAGGTAAATTATTTGCATTGCATTATCAATGAATTTACATTCAGGATACAATATGTATTAAGAATTAATAGTTCTCAATCTCAAGCCACAAGAGACTTATCACTGGCTGTGTACACACGCTGCAGCTTAAAATGGATTCGATGCGTCTCATTTGTGCATGTTTTTTGCATAGTCAAGATGATCTTCTCATCTTAAGTGGCAGACTGCAATTCCCACCCCCGTGCTTTAGTTCAGATTTTCTCAATTTGTGGATAATGCGGACGGGGGGAGGGGGAGGGGGGAGGAAATCCCAGCCTAAAAGTGCATGCTACCTGACTGTGTATTGTTTTAGTGGATTTTTTTAAAAAATTAAAAATTAATTTCTATCCCACTCTTCATCCAAGGCTCATGGAGCAGTTTGCAATATAAAAACAAACATAACATAGTAACAAACAAAGCATGTAAAACATGTAAACCATGGCTTCATTTGTCACCTGCACCCAGCAAACACCCCCTTCCCCTAGTTTAAAAGGCCATTGATTGTTTCGTTAGCCAAAGGCCTGGGAGAAGAGGAATGTTTTTGCTTTGCGCCACATATGTGGTGATGTTTTGCTGGTTGCAACGACCATCTAGTAACACACTTTCTACTTCAGTTGACGAGGTGCTCCATGGGTTGCTGGTGGGATTGGTCAACACACATGATGTTGTTTTGAACAGCTGTTTTTGTGCAAGTCGGGTACAGTGGTACCCCAGGTTACAAACACCTTGGGTTACAAACACTTTGGGTTACAGACTCCACTAACCCGGAAGTAGTACCTTGGGTTAAGCACTTTACCTCAGGCTGAGAACAGAAATCGCCCGGTGGCAGCGGGAGGCCCCATTAGCTAAAGTGCTACCGCAGATTAAGAACGGACCTCCGGAACAAATTAAGTTCGTAACCAGAGGTACCACTGTACAGTGGTACCTCGGGTTACAGATACTTCAGGTTACAT
Organism: Podarcis vaucheri; assembly: GCF_965113315.1. NCBI lineage: Eukaryota > Metazoa > Chordata > Lepidosauria > Squamata > Lacertidae > Podarcis > Podarcis vaucheri. The sequence continues at coordinate 73,828,577 of NC_138761.1, forward strand.
ATGCTTCAGGTTACAGACTCCGCTAACCCAGAAATAGTGCTTCAGGTTAAGAACTTTGCTTCAGGATGAGAACAGAAATCGTGCTCCGGCAGCATGGCGGCAGCAGGAGGCCCCATTAGCTGAAGTGGTGCTTCAGGTTAAGAACAGTTTCAGGTTAAGAACGGACCTCTGGAATGAATTAAGTACTTAACCTGAGGTACCACTGTATATCATAAAGCTCGTATCTCAGAAATAATGGGAAAGAATGACTGCCTTCACAGGTAAACGAATACTTGTATGTTTGCCCACAATGAACTTCAAGTTTCCAGAATTCAGGAAGGATAGGGAAATATAAATTGAGGGGGAGGAAGTGACAATGCAAACCGTCAAGCACAGCTCACTAGGATGGCTGAGAAACATTGAGACAGAGTTCAGTTGAAAGCCCTCATGTATGGACAAACATGTACAAAAGCGCACGGGGTGAGGGGGAATGAAACTGTGTGATCCATGTACACACATTAAACTGTCTCATGTGTACATAACAGTTTGAACCACTCATAGTCAGGTTTGGTTTCCTGAATCTGCAAGATAAATGCTGGAGATCCAACTGGGTTAAAGGAAGTGTGGAGGAAAGATCTGAATATATGGATTGAACAGACATCCTGGAATGGCTTATATAGTAGGAAAAATAGTAATTTTCTCAGTAAATCAAATGTTAGAGACGTTTTGTGTTTCCATGACTCACATATTTATTGCTAGTCCTTGACTTGTGATGGTTATGTTAATCTTGGCTGTAATGCTGAAGAGCAATTAGAGAATTAATTAGCTGGATTTCTGTTTTTCACATTTATAAAATGGGCATGTGAGGATAAAGATTGTGTCGTTCTTTTTGTCCATCTGCCTTGTAAGCAGAAGACATGTTGGCACACACAGGGAAGTGGAAATGTTTTGGATTGTAGTTGCTGGCTGACACTGAGCAGTGCTGCCAGCAAATAAAATGACTCCAAGTGGGGGGACACAATCAGTCAGGTTTAGCAACATAGGATCATGGAATATTGGCTGAGCAATTCGCTTGAAAAAAAATTGAGGCACAGAAAGAAACCAAAGAAAATATATGTTAAAAAAATATTGTCAGGAAACTGATCGTGATTCTGGCACACATTGCCCATTGAAGTAATGTGAAAATGGTCTTTTAAAACAAGCAGACACCCCCCCCCCAGCAGGTGCTAAATATTTCTCTCTGGTCATGGAATATTGCTGGTTCTTAATGTTTTCATTTCTTTTCTACACGTACAAAACCTCTTCTTAAGCATTTGGTTCTGACCTGAGGCAAACCCGTGGCTCCCCAGGTGGTAGAACATCTGCTTTGCATACAGAAGGTCCCATGTATAATCCTCAGCATTTCCAGATAGGACTGGGAAAAGATTCCCTGCCTGAAACCCAGGAAAACCAGTGCCACTGCAGAGACCAGGCTGAAAGATCTCTAACCCTGAGAGGCTCAGTGAGAGCTGTCCTTGTGGCACATGGAGTAGGAGAACTAGGCTCCGCTACCAGCCATTGTCCCTGGCCCAAGACCTCTGGTGCCTTGCAGCATGGGTATGGCTGGTGTATATGTCATTTCCTTCACAATGATGTTATTTCCATGCGGTCCATGCACTGCCACTAACATCTAGATTAGCTTGCTACATATGGTAGATCCGAGAATTTAGAATATAGCAACCTGACAGCAAGTGATGTGGGAATTACCTACATGACACAGATGATCTATGGGGTGAGTGGTACTTCACATTATAGCATGTAGGGTGCTGTTCGTGGCAGTCTCCCTGTGGGGCAAACTGACCAAGATCCAAAGTTCCATGAGCTCAAGGGGGAGGGTAAGACTTGTTGTTCGTAAACAGCATTCCCCATGCCAAAATGCAAGCTGCTTTCCAAACTGAGTGGACTTTCAAAATACAGTTTTTGCAATATGACAATGTAGGTCAAGCAATCCAGAGGTGGGGGAATCCAAAAAACACAAATATTGGGATAGCACAAGTCTCTTGTGTTAGCCCAAGCATAGGAATATAATAATTCTGCTGGATCAGACTATGTCCAGCATTCTTTTCTAACAGTAGCAAAACAGAAGCCCGTGGGAAGCCCACTGTCAGGACATGAGGACAATAGCATTTTCCTGCTTGTGATTTCCAGCAACTGGTGTTCAGGGCAGCTCTTTGTACCCAAACCATAATATACAGGGCTGGCTGCCCATGACTTAACTCTCATCCATGCTATTGCTATGGGAAAGAAGGATAATACACTGTCACCTGCCCTCGGGCAAGCGGACACATCGGTGCCAGCCATAATAAAGTATATGGGTGTAAAAGTAGAGTTTGGAGAACAACATTATGGCCATCAATTGAAGTGAACAGTTAGGGAGTAACGGCAGGCTCACACACTGAATTCACATGTAGAAAGCAGCCTTACATCCTGTCAAAGGTTTTGTCCACGTAGCCCAGTGTGGGATGACTGGGAGTGGCATAGTTCTCTGCCCTTGAGGGCAAAGCAACCCCCCCTCTCAAACAAGGAGTATCAGTGACAAGGCAGAGCCCACCAGCTGATATCCAAAGATCCTTGTAGTCTGTCATTCCAGTGATATAATAGCTACTTGTAAACTTGGCCTTTGAATGCTTTATTATTGCAGTGTTGCCATTTCAGAAGGACACACGAGACGATTTTAATTGCAGATTATTTAAAGGGCGCATATGCTGAAAGAGAAAGTGGTCTCCAGGGGAACATCAACACAGATTACTGTCTAATTAGGCCAAAGAAAACACTTAAAAAACAACAACCTGACCTTTACATGATTCTAGATATTAAACAGATTCTCAAAAACATAACTATCTCATGGAAGAGAACATCTTCCATGAAAAGAAAGATCTTCCATGCAAGAAAAGTTTGCATGTTGGATTTTTTTTTCTACAGCTGTTATAGCACTGCTTAAAACACAGATGGAAATAATAAAGATGGACATCTAATGACTAAAAATGCATTGATGTATAATCAGGGTAGAGAGAAAGCCTCTAGTCTAATTTTGTGGATTTCCCCCCCTGCTTGATGAAAAGTACCTTAAAAATTTTAAAACGGTGGGCACCTCTGAACACATAATTCTGTTTCTCTTCATTCGTCTTCTTTGATCTCACATTCTTAGGCCCAATTTGTTCACTCTACTTTTTTTAGTCTTGTTGGAATGCACCATGTGATTTTGTCAACGATGTCATAAGGCCACATCTTATGAGATGATGTCTCTTACGTGAGGCAACAGGGTCAACCAGGGGCAAATCAGTGGGAATGTGGACCATTATTGAGTCAAGGGATTGTGAGAGCAGAGAATAAGGGAAATGGTGCTACTTTGAATATGGTCCAATATGTATAAATGAGTCAAGCCTTATGCTATACTATATTTCTGCTACACAATTTTATAAGATACATAAGTATTTTTATACAGCTATATGCATCTGTTTACATGCTGGTTACGTTAGGCAACTTGGATTGTATATACAGTATATGATATGCTAGAATTATTCATATTGTTGGCAGGATTTTTATTATTATTTTTAGTGGGTATGTAGGGGGAATTAACTTCTTTTCAAAATTGAGGAATAGGATGGGAGTTAGAAAAAATCCATGCAGAGAAACTTGACACTGAGATTTTCAAAACATTCCATCCCTATCTTGTGGTTACTGAGGTTCTTCGTGAGGAAGAGAAAGGATTAAAAACAAATAAGGAAATGCAATTTTTATAATAGCTGAAATACCAGCTCTGTTCTGCTGTGACACCACTCTGTGCATCAGATGTTAAGTGACACACAGGCTCCTTAAAAATGTAACATCTGTACTAGCTGTCAGATGTGCTGCAAAGCTGTGCACTCTCTTAGATGAAGACAACTGTAGTATTAAACATCCTCTGTTGTGGGGTGTATTTTATATTCCCATGGAGCAATCCAGTAAACATTATGCCATGCTAGAAAGAATGTGGAACTTAAACACTGTGCAGTGCACCACATTGCATTTATTTCCATATGATTTTATGCCTAATTGTTTGTGAATTACACTTTCTTACAAAATATGGAGGACTTCCCATAGATGTACATGTAATTCTCAGACTTTGTCTTCTGTTTAAAAAAGTCTGCTTTGCATCTGTATTACAGCCATTGTATGCAGGGAATCATTTGTAAAAAACACAAACAAACAAACACAAAGCACTGTAGGTGTGTTATGTATTTAGCAGTAATTTTTTAAGACTGCAGTTAGCAGTTAACATTTAGGTATGTACTGGATAAAAAAGAGGAAATGTAAAACTATAGACATCACAAGCTTTTGTGGTGGTGGTGTTTTTAAAATGATGTTTTAGCTTCTCAAGTTGTGCTTCATCTATATGCTGCTGATCCTGATATGAGAAATGACATCTGTGGATAAGAATTTTGTGCTTTAGAAATCTGTGTCCTAATTGGATCCGTTCATTAACTTTGAAAGGAATTTGTGTCAGCCATTGGACAGGAAATCTAATTGTGTTTAAATTTATGCCCTACCATATTCTTGTTACTGTCAAGATCAGAGGTCCAAAAAATCTTGACTTGCGGAGGTTTTAGACTGTCATTAATTTTTGGTGGGATTCAATCATATCTCAGCAAATTCAGACTGTACAATTAAAGCTGATGTGGAGCCCTTGTGAAATAAAGCTTGGACTTTTTGTGACAAGGAAAGTGAACAGAAAATGCACTGAAAAGTGTGGGATAATACTTGCTTTCATGAGTGCTCTTTAAATGGCTTTCAGCATCTAACCTCTTCACAAACAAATAAGGCTGAATGCTCATTAAACATGTCATCCAGAAGCAACTTTGAACTTAGATAATAGTTTTTCTTTTTCCTTTTTCAGACACACATGCACCCCCTCCTCCACCCAAAACCCAATGTTCCTGGCCTGACAAGTTGGCTGGTAACACTTCCTCCTCCTGAGATTGGCTTCCTGTCTAGGACCCATTTGTCTCTAATGTCTATGGAACCATCAGATTATTTTCCAGAGCTGGTACCACCATCTCCAATTTGCTTTGCCAATGTTTACAAGCACCTGGCAGTTATAGTTGGATTACCTGATGTTCCCATTTATCATGTAGAGTTTAAATTGACTCCTATTTTGTCTTGAGGCTGTTCTGATTTAATTTTCTATCAATAATATACTTGGCCCATAATATCACTGGGATGAATGCGCTGGCCCATACTTCTGTGCTGCTAAAGCAGCCTCTTGTGCCAGGTTAGCAGGGCAGAGGACATAAAAGTAGAACACTGCAATTGCACTGATGTACATTCAAACATGTTGAGAGGCAGCATACTTTTATCCTACTTTTTAATTCCCCCGCTTCTGCTTTTACATGGTGCTACCAGTGGTCTTCCATTCAAGGGGCTGATCAGGTCCACAGCTGCAGCATTAGTTGCTCTTGGACAATTCACTGCTCCCCAAAATTTCTTATTCCTTTTTTAAAATGTCAGATTGATTTGCCATGAGCCAAGCTGTTCTGTTGTGATAAGCATAGTGAAATCCCTCTCTGTACAGCCCAGCTTGTATTTGTAGGTTGATGGTGAACAACAGGTGATTCTTTACATAAAATACTTTACAAGTATTTCTTTACATAAAAATGGTAAAATGGGTCTAAAACTTGGGGGGCATGAGATAAAAGGAACGATTTGGGCCCTTTGGATTTCGACTGAGGGAAAATAAGCTTTTGAGTTCTTAGGAGTCTTGGGGTCTGTTTCTGCTTTAGCGCTGCTTGGTTTTGTATATCTTATCTTCCCCTGCCAGTAACACCCCCCCCCAAACCATTGGCCATGCTGACTGGGGCTGATGGGAGTTGTGAACCAACAACTGTTTGAGGGCGCCATGTTGGCTAACCTAGACACATGTCTTTCCACAAAAAGTAACTACATTAGATCTGCCACGATAAAAAATTCTTCTCAGAAAGGTGGCAAGTATTTTATTTTAAAAAATAAAGACACAAGTTCAGTTTGTTGCAGCAGATGTTTTCCCCACCCGCTGCAAGCTGTATGTAAAAATACATTTAAAATGTAGGTTTGGATATGCTAAAGTTCACTTTATTTTGTGTGGTACATGCACTGCCTGCCACAAAGACATTTCTGAATTAACTGGACTCAGGTCTGCATATGTCCTTGGCTTCTGCCTGGGAATGTGTTGTCAATTCCCATTCTCATCTCTGTCTTCTGACCTGTCAGAATTCCAGCCTTCAAGTTCCTTCAAATGCTGTCTGGCTGTAGGAAAGTTTTGAATGGTTTTGGAAAGCTTCATGCTTCTCCCTCCCAATGGGTCCAGGCAATTCAACACTGCTGCCTAGAAATGAGATAGCAGTGACAGATGCTGCAAGTTGGTATTTCAGCTTCAGTTTTGAAGGGCATGCAAGCTCATTCATTGACCAGTAATGGAAAGTTAAGAGAATGCAAAAGAACAGTTTAAGTGATGGAAAAACCGAAGTCGGCTTTCTGGCTGTCAATTGCAAAAAATTTCCAAAATGTTCTTTTCATCTTTCCTCTACAAGGGAGCGAGGGAGAACTCTACCCTCAATGAACAAAAAGCTTCATGTAGTGTTTTTGGCTCCCAGCAAGACAGTGTTTATTTAAGCTGCAAAAATATGACTCACGCTATCCATTCATGGCTGTTGATCTGGTCTGACTCTCATCCCCCTTTTGTCTTTGAACTTTGCCCTTTCCCTCTCATTACATTCCACCCCGCTCCCTGCAATGTGTCTACCATCCATCCTTGCAAAGGGTCCTTTTCTGGTAGTCCTAAGGATATGACCTCCATGAAGTCAGTTGTATATGAATTCAGAGCCTGGCACCCAATTTACTTTTGTTTCTGTTAGTGTTCTCGAATGGTACAAGGCGTTTCTTTCATGGGCTCTGAGGGTTTTTATGATAGAAACAGGGTTACCAATGTGGTACAGTGGTACCTCAGGTTAAGAACATAATTCCTTCTGGAGGTCCATTCTTAACCTGAAACTGTTCTTAACCTGAGGTACCACTTTAGCTAATGGGCCTCCCACTGCTGCCGCGCCGCCAGAGCACGATTTCTGTTCTCATCCTGAAGCAAATTTCTTAACCTGAGGTACTATTTCTGGGTTAGCGGATTCTGTAACCTGAAGCGTCTGTAACCTGAAGCATCTGTAACCCGAGGTACCACTGTACTCATGGGTGGAATGGCATGGGCACTCACAAAGCCTTCGAACTCCCACGCTCATTGGTCATGAGGAGGTTACCCTTTCTCTCTCTTGAATAGCACATAGTGTCACTCTTCCCATTTCATCTTTAAACACAATTTCCCATTTTCTCTTTAAGCTCTATATGCTTTCCAAGGCCCAGATCAATTCTACTGGATCCAACTTTTACTCACCTCCCTTGGAAAAGCAAAATATGTGTGCAGGAGCCTTCTCTCTTTCTGTTTCTGCCAGGGGAGGGGGAGAGGAGGTGATCCAGTGGAGGGGAGGGGAGAGGTGATGAGGGGCTGGCCTAAAAAGGTTGGAGACCTCTGCCCTATCAAATCCCCAATTGCACTCTTGTTTAGGGCCTGTGTTTTAGTTTCCAACCTCCTAGAATTCCTGATGGGTACCTCCCTTCCCATTATTTTTACATATATTTATTTTCTCCTTTTCTGTGCAATAGAGGAAAAACACGGGTTTTCTAATCCATGGTCTCTAACGCCAACTCTGCTCCTCCTGCTTGAGCTCACTCTTCTTAATGATAAATATCAGGAGCAGGACGCTGGCTTTGTCAGAAAAGATCCCACTAGCACAGGGTTAATACCTAGGATCCAAATCTGAACATGCCAGTGCACAAATTAATGAATGAAATAACTCCTCATCAGAACTAGGCCTGGGCAATGTATTGATGCATCACCCAGGACCGGTTTGAGGGCCAGAGCGTGATGGCACCTTCACCCGGCGGTATACTGTGGGTGGGGCTTGCCTGACTCCCTCCACTGCCAGCACCCGGCGCATGGAGGGAGGAACAAGCTGTATCAGCCCTGGCCCCACGAGGTGCCAGGGTGAAACCACCACCACTCCCGCTTTTCAACATCCTGAGATGTCACTATATCACAATGTTTGGCTGGTGACACATTGCCCTATTCAGCACCTCTTCTGATGAAAATCTCTGTGGGACTCAACGTAGTGATACTTGCCATCAGAAGCTGGCTCTCACTTTGTTTGCTTTTTCTGTGGTTGGCATTAGGTGTATCATAGAGAACAGGAGAGAGGAAGTATAACTTCCTACGACATCATACATTCCCCCACTTCCCCAGTCTCTGAATATCAAATGAAACTACCGTTCACATCATAGCCACAGCGTATCAACAGCATGGAAGAATCCTTTTTAATTCCAGCATCCCCAGTAGGGCAATACAAAGGCAAACCAAAATCCTATTTCTCCAGGCAAATGGTAAACAAAACAAGGAGGGGATGGGGGAAGGAAGGAAAGAAAGTTGACTGATGTTGCAGCCATGGAGTCTGCATTTAACCATAGTCTTCCTGTGGAAGGTGGGAGGAAGTAGCAGGTGTTCAAATGAGGCTGTGCTAGTGGTTATGCAGGTTTCAGCTTGTCCCTCAGCTAAGTCAATGGAGTCTGATTTCTCTTCCTTCTGAAGCCAGGTGAAAGTACCTCAATAAAGAAATTGGAGCTGTGTTGCTCCACTTCAGTTGCTATTGAACTCTAATGCCCATCAGGCCCCAGCCTACATAGTCAAAGGGTGGGAGTTGTACTCCAACAATATGGCCTGGCCACTGATGCACCACCCCTGCTTTGAAAGAGCATTATTTTTTATATCTGAGAGGAAAAGGGGGGCCATATGCATTTTTGACATGATGACAGAGATTCCACCAAGGGAATGGATTTCTGGAGGGTGGGAAGGAATATAATTGCCTTTGTTAATGCAAGCACATTTCCTCAAGTTCTTTCCTGTCCTATTTTATGTGTGAAAAGTTATATGCTAGGCTGACAGGATCTCCAAGGTTTTGAGCTGACAGGTTTCACAGATTCCAAAAAGTACGAACAGTGCTGACACTAGCTTTCCCCAGAGATGAAATCAAGAGCATGCCATGCTGTGGGCAACAACATTGCCTCTTTCAGGACACCACAGAATGGTCTTGATGGAGGGGGTGTGTGGAATAACTTTTCTCTACAGGTGCAGAATAGCTTCTTGTATTATAAGGTTAGATTCACAAAATCAGAGGCCTGATTTGGGGAGCCCTGTTTGACAATAAGCGCTTTGCAGCTTTTCATATGATCTTGGTCTGTCTTTCTGACTTCCTCTGAGTCTAGATTGTTCCACTCCCCTGGCAGGAACAGATACAGAGCCAGCCACAACAGCCAGGAACAGATACAAAGCCAGCCACAAAAAAATAAATCCATAAAATGGGATCCAGTGTGGATGCGGGAAATTATAGGACAGTTAACTTAATGTCTATTTTGCAAAAACTGGTGCCTGCCATCACAGGAAGGGGGGCAGGCAAGGGAAAAAGAGACAGCGGTACGGCATACTGGTGCGTACCGCCTAAAAAAAAGCACTGGGTGGAAGTATTGTTAAATATAAAATATATATTGACATAGTATACTTAGACTTTCAATGCATTCTGCTCTAGATCTAGAAATGTCTTTTCTTGAAAATATGTTTGTTCTTGACTATGCTAATATTCTTTTTGTCCCTCCTTGGTATTCCAGACAATCCGCTGGCACATAAATTTGCAACCCTGGGCAAGTCCTACAGCGTCCCTGAATAACGAAGCCCGCAGGCTCTTGAAATACATCAGCACTGCACAGGTTGGTTTTCATCTTGACAGTCATTTAGGAAATCACAGTTTATATAGATTTGTTCTCAGGAAAGAAAATCTGTTGCATAATCATACGGCAAGTAGCATAATGGGTAAGGTATGACCATTCGTTTTGTGATTTTACCATTTAACAGGCACTGCTTCAGATAAAAATAGTAGTCAAAACAAAAGCTCTAAAGAGGTGTTCTGATTCACAAAATCCATCATTACCCTGAAAACTAGGAAGCTTTGACAGGGACTTTATTGTGTGTGCATTTTATGGCACATCGTCTCTAAAACATTGAAGCACTTCTGAGTATTTATTTATTTTGTTAAATATACTTCTATTCCACCGTTCCATTTATCGAGCTCTGGAATATGTAGCTTCACAATAACTCTGTGAAGTAGATTAGGCTAGTGACTGGACTAAGTTCACCCAATGAGTTTCATGGGTGATTCTTTCCCAGTCTGAGGCCAACATGTATCCACTTCCCAGGGTCCAAACTATTGGTTTTCAAGAAGAGAGCTGTGGGTGATATCCAACATTGTTCAGGTAGACTTCAACTCTCCCCTGAATACCCCTGCATGCCCCCAAAATCTGTCCTGAAAGCTTCACCCTTTGGAGCAGATTTGGGAGGTGCAGGAGGGTTTAAGGGGGTAGAAGAAGGAAGTCCTTTTGCACAAGTGGAAATTTATTGAGCATTTGGGTGGACATCATTGTATGCCTGAATAGGGTCCCTTCAAATTAAAAGTCGGATGTACCATTGCTCTATCCAGGTAACCAGCATTGTGCTATATGACAGCAAATCCCCTTGGTGGGGAAAAATGTGTTCTTGGATCTCAGAAGTTTAGTACAATCTCCTGGATTACATCCCATTTCATGCAAATTTCAGAACAAATGAAGACTTTCTCACAGATGGCAGCTGTAGACCCCTCCTAACCTCTTGTTATATGACTCTGGTTAATCTTTGTCTTTATTAAATTCTGTTCATTTGGTATAGCTCTTCCACAATAACTTAAGCAAAGGATCTAAACCATAAGGGTGTTGGGTTTTTTGCCTCCCAAAGACTATAGCCCAAAGGTAAAGTTCAAAAAATTGTACTGATTTCATTTTCTTTTCTTTTTTAACAAAACTGATTCTGTTTCATCTTGTTTATGGGCGGATAAATACACCCATTTTAACAAACAAACAAAAATACTTTCGAGGTAGTCAGTGGACTGTCTCTTTCTTAACATTTTAAGCTCTTTAGAGCAGCTCCATGAGGCAAAAATATATATTTTTAAGTTGCTCCCAGGAAATGACCATACATCAAAATGTGCAGTTTCTTCTCGGGGAATTGAATGAAGAAAAAGATGGCAACTCCCATAGGTACATGGGGCAGCCATCCTTTTCTCCATACAATTCCCCACTGAACAATATGATGTATTTGAACAATGTTTCAACAGAGAATTTTTACTGCATGGAGTTGCTCTAAACAGCTTAAAACATTTAAAGGAAGAAAGAGGCAGCCCTCGACTGTCTTGTAAGTGCAGGACCCATGTGTGGGTTGGTTTATTGACTATGTGACTTAATCCGCAGAACTACATTCTGATATGTGCACAGGACCTGGGGTGGAGGGCGAAAGGTTCACCCTCAAATGCAGAGTGAACTGGAATCCTCCCTAAAGCTAGCATCAGTTGTCAATATTAGTTCCAGATCAGTGTTCAAAACGCCCATTGTTCCAGGCGTGTTTTGCGACAAGGAATTTCATTAGCACGAGTAGTTTCTGAGGTCTGGGCGCAGTGCTGCGCCTAAGATTTCAGATTAAAACTGCAGAGTGGAAGCAAAGGAGGACCTTTTTCTGCCTCCCCACTTCCAGCTATACTCTCTGAAGACTGGAGAAGAGACCCTCTTAAGAATATTAGAGGGGTGGTTAGGGGAAGCATAGCTTTATTTTTTGCAGTCTTCAGATGAAAACTAGACCATGTGAAAAATGAACATAATATTTTAGCTGCAGTTCATTCATTTCCAGCTTTGTATTCTTGTTATTAAAAAAAGTGTGCCTAGACAGTCCATTGTTGTGCCCATAACCTAGGTTTAAGGTGCCATTTTACTCCTGGCTTTCATATCACAGTTTCTAACACTGTTCCAGATTCCTGTTAAAAGAGAGAATATGTTCTGACTTTTATAACTCTCCTTCACTGAAGAGGAATAGTGAAGGGTATTTACCACTCCAGCAAGGTGAATATTTCAGGTCAGCTTCCCAGATTGCAATTTTTATTAACAGAAGTGCTCATGCAAATCACTTCTGTGAGCAGAGCAGAACCACAGTGTGAGAAGATATTTCAGTATCTGCTGTAACACATGAGTCAAAAGCACGTAGAATTGTGCATGAACCTTGCATTATTACAGTTTGACATCGTGATCCTGTGCAGGTTTACACAGTAGTAAGCCTCACTGAGTTCAGGGGGACTCCCTTCCAAGTGTACCTCGTCTCTCTCACCCAAATGACTTGTGGGACCACATATTGGAAGTGGCCATCTAATGTGCATCTGAATGGTAGTCTGAAAGCCATTTCCTAACTCCTTCCCCCCCCCCCCCGTACTATTGCTTTGTCTCTAGGAAGAGCAATGAATGTTGCATGATGGATGTACATTCCCTTGAGAAAACATTTCCCCATGAAATGCTCCCAAGCATGAAGACAATGACTTTGTCCTAGGCATGTGCCACTCAACCTGTCAAAGGACAGCTTTGTTTTTTAAATGAATGCTTACAAACTGGTGTAAGAAATCTCTGAAACTGCAACATGCATGTTGTTTATGCTGCATTGCACCCTGACTCTTTTCTGCAGTGCCCTTTTTCTGTGGTTTGACTGGGCATTGCTTTTATGCCTTTATTGGAACTATTTGCCCTGGGCTGAGGTTCTAAGCTACAGAATCCTTACAGCAGAGACCCGAGGGTCCTTTCAGCAGTCAAGGCCTTGGAATACCTGAAGTGACAGGTGATACCAAACGGTTCCATATTAACTTTACCCTGGTTTTTTTTTTTTTTGGGGGGGGGGGTTGAGATATTAAATACTTGTATAATACTTAGTTTCCTGCATTTGTTGGCTATGTGGGAAAACCTTCCTGTTAGGAAAAGTATGCAATGGTGATATAACTGCCGTTTCCACCTTGGGGACTGAGGATAACCTGAGTCGGAACGAGACCATTTCCCTCCACTCATAACCTGAAAAGTGCAGACTTCTTCCACCACTGGTATTGTTCTCCATGCCAGGAAAAAATACCACACACACATAAAAAGTGGCACCCAGATGAAACAAAACAGAAACACATCCTGCATTTGAAAATCAAATAACTGCATTTGAAAGGAGAGCAATGAAACAACACCTGTGAGGTTTGAAGGTGTGGAAATGCAACCTAGCTTTTGACTAGAGCGACGGAGTGAAGTAGCTTCACTGCACAGCAAGCCAGCCCTTTGCTGCACTCAAGGATGTAATAAAATGTGGCAGAGTCTGCTAGGCTTCACTAGCTGGGTCAAAACCTACAAGCGCATCAATTTGTAGAGAATTTATAGTTGCTGGCATAGCAATCAAGACTTTCAAGTTTGGGGAATGAATGCCTCAACTCCTCCAGGCAGGCATAAATTAAAATGGAGAAGGAAGAGGAATCCTCATTCTCTTTTTGCCAGATGCTGCAGAATTCCCACCTAAAAATGAACGTTAGGCGTTCTGCAGTTTTATTTCATGGTTTCAGCAAGCTATCTTTTCTCTCTTACTATCATTCTGGTGGGCTCTTTTAATGCCTTTATTCATGACTGCTTTTAGTGAGGGCGTAATATGAGTATGGGGCTCTTACATAGCCACTAAGCCCCTCTGCTGGATCCAGATCTCCCTCTGCGAAGACTCTGGCTCCCTCTTGGGCTCAGTCATGTTTTTGGGGTCCCAATTCTTATAGCTCTGATTCTCTGAGCTCCTCCCATTCCGCCTCAGAATCTGACCAACACCTCCATGGGACTCATGACATCTACAAGGACTATTACCATTTCAACTGCTTGCTATGATCAGGGACCAGTTCGCTCGTCGTGCTGGTGAGCATTGCTGGGAGATCAAGGAAAGTAGAGGAATTATTGTTCTTACCAGAGATTAGGAGGCAGTGCTGGAGAAAGGGGCACTTCTGTCAGCCTCATGCAAGCATATAGTTGTTAGCATCTCTTGTTTATATCAGCAACCCAATGGGGTTTGAGGCAAGGCTAACTAGTTAGCAATCACATGCTTTCATGGTGCTGGCTGTGGCACCCCCTGCCTCCGCCCCAGCACCCAATAGTTTCTCATAAAGATTGAAATTGCCCTGCTAAAATACCCACCAATTCCTTCATCAGTGACCCCTGCTAGCAATGTTAACAGAACTCTTATTAATTTTACTTCAGTTTAATGTGTTTAAGCAGTCTCCCACTCCCATATTTAAAACAAGTGCTTACTGCATTTATGGAAGGGTAGAGGAAGGAAAGTCAGATCCTTACAATAAAAATCATAAAAATCTTGTGGGAATGAAGAACAGAGGAGTGAGAAATAACCACAGTAGCATCCAGCCCTTCCAGTGTTAATTCTCCCAGTATAACACATTCATAAAGTTTAATATTCGTTAATCATGTTTGTTCAGTTTGCTCATTAGGAAGGATTAGTTAGCATCTGTTTTAGTCAAGGCGGACTCCTGATTTTCATTTTTGCTTCTTTAATTCAGCTTCCATTTGCATGGGTAGGATTTTTATAGATTTTTTCCCCAGTCTTGGAAAGTCTGAAGGGATTTTTGTATAAGCAAGACGGTGCGTGTTCTGTGTCAGGATGAATGAATGAATTGAACAATTCAAGAAGGACACTGACAAACTGGAACGTGTCCAGAGGAGGGCAACCAAAATGGTCAAAGGCCTGGAAACGATGCCTTATGAGGAACGGCTAAGGGAGCTGGGCATGTTTAGCCTGGAGAAGAGGAGGTTAAGGGGTGATATGATAGCCATGTTCAAATATATAAAAGGATGTCACATAGAGGAGGGAGAAAGGTTGTTTTCTGCTGCTCCGGAGAAGCAGACACGGAGCAATGGATCCAAACTACAAGAAAGAAGATTCCACCTAAACATTAGGAAGAACTTCCTGACAGTAAGAGCTGTTCGACAGTGGAATTTGCTGCCAAGGAGTGTGGTGGAGTCTCCTACTTTGGAGGTCTTTAAGCAGAGGCTTGACAACCATATGTCAGGAGTGCTCTGATGGTGTTTCCTGCTTGGCAGGGGGTTGGACTCGATGGCCCTTGTGGTCTCTTCCAACTCTATGATTCTATGATTCTATGAATGGATCAGTCTCTTGCCTGTCTGTCCTCTATCATGCCATCCCATTTCTGTGCTAATCTGTAACTTTCAAGAGAATATGAAAATTTGCATTTAAATATATATTTAAAATTTTAATATGTTTTAATCTAATTTGTAAACATTTTTTATCCTAAAATGTGCTTTTTTTAGGATACATTTTTTGAGTCAAGGACTGATACACACCATACATTTAAAGCATATATCCTGCACTCAAAGGAATCCTAGGAACTCTAGTTTACCTCTCAGAGTTCCAGTTACCAGCACCCTTAACAAACTACATACAGTTCCCAATGCTTTGGGCAACCAAGCAGTTTGTTATGGTAGGAGGCCAAGAAAATTGTGTGCAAAGATAAAAGATACTATACATTACAGCAGTTAAAGACAAGTACAGTGGTGCCCTGCAAGACGAATGCCTCGCAAGACGGAAAACTCGCTAGATGAAAGAGTTTTCCGTTTTGGAGGTGCTTCGCAAAACGAATTTCCTATGGGCTTGCTTCACAAGACGACAATGTCTTGCGAGTTCCTGCTGGTTTTTTCCCCTCCCCCCCTTTTCTAAGCCGCTAAGCCACTTATCAGCTGATACGATCAGCAGATAAGCCGCTAATAGCGCTAATCTGTCAATGGGCTTGCTTCGCAAGACAAAAAAACGCTAGACGAAGAGAATCACAGAACGGATTCTTTTCGTCTTGCGAGGCACCACTGTACATATATATTTTTATCCCAGGAAGCCAGCAATATCCACCCCTCAGCCTGCATCAATATCAGATAAAAAGCCCTGGCAACCTTCTCTGTGCTACAGGAGGGCACAGTTGTGTGGGAAGTAATGTGGTTTAAATGTATGGTGTGTACGCAGCCAAGAATAATAACACAAAAGTCAGAGGGGTACGAAATCCAAAAGTCAACTCAGTTTCAAACTGCACAGTTATCCAGGGTTGTATCAATTAGCATTGGAATCAAATTCTTCAAGAACCTTCATAGTTCTATGTGTCTTAGATACTACTCTGTAAACATGGAAATGTGTCCCCTCCCATTAGAAAATTTCTAGTCCTTAGAGAGTAGTTTGAGAGAGGCCTTTCTATCTCAGTGTTGCTTCCAGTCACTGATCAAACAGGCTTTGCAGATTTTAATAGAATGCAAAATCCCACAAATCCTGTTTGCTGAATAGGTTTTGCAGGTTTTTGTAATAAATTAAGAAGTGGTGAAAGTGGAACTATCACTCTTTCAAACTTCTTCCATTTCTTTGCAGAAATGGCTTCTAGCATCCTGGCTTGTGAAATCTCAAAGCCAACCAGGAGCGGCTGAGCAGGACTTTTATTTATTGGGGTGTTATAATTCTGTCCCCTGAATGAGCTTCCTGTTTCTCTTCAGGAACAGCCTAGGCACTCCAAACAGAAATATATAAATTAAATGAAAACGGGATATAAATACATTGAAATAAATAAAATAAGTGAAAACCGTAGGAAATCAAATATGTGTGTGTGGGGGGGGTGTAGAAATTTATTCAGATTGCAGAATCTGGAGTACAGAGCTTGGATCTTTGAACTACAGAGTATGAGCAACCTTGCCTTGTGGAATTCTGAGGCAAGATTTCTTTTGCTTCTCATGTGTGCATAGCTGGACAATTGTTAGTTTGACTCCTTCTGTAGCAAATAATCCTGTTGTGAGTTCTAGACAGGATTATTACAGTGCATTCTTACTTTATATAGAATGTGTTCAGCAAAGAGCTGAACATATAATTAATTCTCATTTTCTCCAGTGGGATTTATTTAAGCACATCCACTGAAAAAGAATGAATGGATTTAAGCATATGGGTATTCAAATGAGCAGGGATTTAAGCCCCACGGGAGGGTAGGGAGGCGGGCGGGAGAGATTTTTTTTTATCAGAGACTTTATATTGGCTTGACTGTTGCTTTGCATGCCTGTAGGACAACCTCCATTTAAGAATATCATATTATTTTACCATATGTATAGCCTCTCTTTCAAAATGACTTTCTTTACTACACACAAAAACAAATGCAACCATGGAAAATGTGACAATATCAAAACTAACAGCAGGCGGGGGGAGAAACAGCCTATAAAAGAGCAGGAAAATACGTTTTTATATCACGGGCTGGATTCGTTAAAAGGCCTAAGAAATGGAAAAGGAGTTCACCAGGCACCAAAGAGATAACAAAGTATGCAAGCATTAAGCAATGCCCATCACCAGGAGCATGCGCTTTGCTGAGGGGTCACAACTGAGAAGGCCCAGCACACACACACACACACACACACACACACACACACACACAGTATAACACATCCTTTTTGAACACCCCAATGTTTTACTTTGAGAAAGGTGGCTAGTGACCTTCCTCACAGTGAGCCACCAGGAGACAGAATGGCTGTAGCATCAGGACAGGAGGGGGGGGGGAAAGGGAGTAGAAAAAGCAACCGTGAGCAGCATCTGCACTGCTGCACCATGAGGAATTTGAAGCAAGGGCGGGGGGAGCTCAGGCTGCCCCTTCCAGTCCCAAGTTGTGTAGGACTTTCAAATCAGCGCCAACACTAGGGCAGGGGTGCCATCAGGGTGGGGGTGGGGGCTGAGGCCCCCCCAAAAAAAATTCGATAAGAAATCCATGCCCCCTCAATATTCCTTGGTGACTGTGCGTGCGCAAGTTACGTCTGCGCGTTGTGTGGAATGCATGAGTGACTTCAGCATGTTGCAGAGTGTGTGAACCCCCGAAATTGTATTGGTTTGGGTACGCAAGAACCCACAGAACGGCGTGTGCAGTGGGGAGGGGATTGTTACATCTGGCAAGCTGAAATGCTTGTGGATTTTGTTCATAATCGCACAACATTGAGTTCCACTCCAATATTTGATCCTGGAAATGGACTGGGAGATGGTGTAGCTATTTAAGCACTGGTGTGATACGATCTCAGCACTCGGTCTCTGTTAACTGGGACTCACTGTGGTTTCCACACAGTTTTTGAAGGCAGCCCCCGCATACAGTAATCTAAGTTGGAAGCTGGTACAACATGGTCCCGGTGGCCAGGCTGTGTCCATTCAAAAGGGGTTGTACCCATTGGAGCAGCCTTAGCTGGTGAGAGGCTCCCTGTGCCAAAGAGGCCGCTTGATGTTCTAGTGGGGAGGCTAGATCCCAATAGATACAGATTTCAGACCTGTACGGCAAGTAACCTAAAGTTAAGAGTGGGAGTTAGCTCATTACCATTATTTAAATAATGTCAAATTCGGAATCCAATCCAAGGCTTGAAGGATAAAATAAATGGTCTTTTGTAGTCCAGGGAGCTGTTTTTGGTGAAATGCTTCTGGCACATAATATTCACTGGAATTCAATTATTTGCCTTTTAATGTTTGCTTTGCTCTTCTCACCGTCTGACTTCTTTCGATCTGGCACATCCTTCCTTTAGCAAAGCAAACAAACAAGAGATAAGCAAACAATAAATTAAGCCTGGTTGCCTTTCCCTCACCCCACTTTGTCAGTCACATAACTGTTGAACAATTTCCTGTAAGACATTCCCTTATCCTCCCTTCTCCCTGCTCAAACAAAATGTGAGATGTGTAGAAAGATTGTAACACAGAATGAAATCGACATTTGTTATTTTAACAGATTTCATGTGATCATATGAGCATGAATAACCTGCCAGGAAACCCCAACAGCTCAAGGAGGCCATGGTCAATATGCTTGGATGACCGATTCAGTTTAGTTCATCAAATCAAAAGAAAGCAGTGCCGTCTATATTCACTGGGGTAAGTCTTCCTTTTGAGTGGGGGAAACCATTTATGTTATTCATGATTAATTAACATTCTTAAGGGGCCCTTTTCAGAGAGATCCAAGTTGACTTACAGAAATATAAGGTATCCAAAATTTAAAACAAAGCAACAGAAGCAACAATTCATTTAGTGCTAAAACCATCCCAGCTCCATAACAAAGCAACAAAAACAACACTGGTGCAAAAGCAGTGTTAAAAACAGCCCATCACATAGCACCAAATACCTGGGGGTACATGAAAAAATTAACTTGCTGCTGAAAAGATAGCAGTGTCAGCGCCAGGCAGGTGTCACTGGGGAGAGCATTCCATAAATGGGGAGCCACAACCAAAAAGCCCCCTTTCCCTTGTTGCTACCCTCTGAACCTCTCTTGGAGGTGGCATACAGAGGAGGGCATCAGGTGCTGATCTTCAAGCACAGGTAGATGCATGATGGGGGAAATTCAAATGAAGCAATCGTGAATGGCATGCTCTTCACACAATCTGCTAGGCTATCTTATGCTTATCTTGCTCCAGGATATATGTGGTTTTTTCTTTTTAAAAAAACACCATTGCAAGATTAATTGGAAGAATGTGGGCTGAAGTAGCCGACTTTTTCAAAAAAATAAAAAAGTCGTGCAAATGTGTATTCAGAGGTATTTGCACCACTCAAGCACAGACATATCCATTTTGCAACAAGATGCCTATGGATAGAGGCAATTCAATTGACACTGTGTACTTTCAAAAAGCTTTTGATGAAGTGGTTGATAGGGAACCACAAATGGAGAGAGGGCTGTTGCACTCATGTCCTGCTTAGGGGCTTTCCATAGGCATTTGGTTGGGCACTGTGAGAATAGGATGCTGGACTAGATAGGCCTTTACTCTGAGCCAAGAGGTCTATTCTTCCCTCCTTAGGATTTCACATAGATTATGTAGAAATAATTCAATTGAGTCAGTTTTAAATTTCATGTTGAATTTTGTTACCTTACTACAAAGAACATTATTGCCTCCGTATCTAGCTTCCATTAAGAATGCCTTCTGCTAACCTAAGAAAAGCAAGCGCACAATGAGACCTTTGCATAAATAAAATATTTTAAAAATGGAAACTAAACCAGACCCTTCTGCTGGAATATATAAGCACTGAAGATTTTCCCCTAAAGCACAGAATGAAAATAAGAAACAAACTCTAGTAACGTTCAAATAAATTAAGTGTGCATGCGTGTGTTTGCAATTCTTGAGGAATTACATAGCAATCAATTCTAATTCCTTGTGACTCCAATCCAATTACAGTCTTTCAGTAACATTGGCACTTAATTCTGCTCTTTGGTGTATGATTGCACAGAGAAGCAATCTTGTTCAGAATGAGACAAAATCTCCCTGAAATACACTTCTTATCTAATGAATTTCTATTTATGAAAGAGGAAATGAAGACCAGCTGGTTTCTTCCAAGAGGATGACTAGAGAGAGAACAAATGTTTTTGAGTATATAAAGGACAGCCCTATGAAAAATACGTATTGCATGAAACATTGAGAGGAATGAAGTTATTGTCTGTGCATTTGTGAGGACTGAGATGAAAAGCAGAAGCATTTCATATGAACATGATGGAGCAGAGCTCAAATCCTCTGGAGGCTGCCCGTTTTAGATTATTTTCTAGCTACTTCATCCTTTGGGAGGCACGTGGCACACTGTGGTGTATAGAGGGCAATGTTACTGGCTGGCTGGGATGTCGCAAAATGCATCAGTGAATTTGAATGATCATTTTTAAATTGGCTTAGTATAAAAAGCACTCTTCGAATTTATTAAAGAGATTAATGCTCCATCTGAAAGTGTTGTTGTTGTTTTTTTTAAAAAACCACAGACTCACAAAAGGTTTTACCAGGTTTCAGCATTCTGAAGTGTTTAACTATGCACACAATAGTTAAGCATTTTTAAATTGACAATCAGCAATGAATGTAAGGCAGCTTTCACTTTACTTTTTCCTCTAGCTACAGAACACTCATGAGGCTAAGGCTGCAATCTTAACCCCACTTTCTGGGAAATAAGCTCCATTGAATTCAACAAGACTTACGTCTGAGTAGACATGGTTAGGATTGTGCTGTTAGCTGCATGTAATCCCCATTATGACTTGACGTAAACTCCACTGATTTCAGAGGAAGCTAGGTGGAACTAATGAACGCTAGGTGGAAGCAGGATGCTCAACTTTTCTTCTAGGTTCCCACCTGCCTCCGTTTCCAGAAATCAGAGCAGCAGGAAAATCAGTGTGTAGCCCACAGAAGAGCATTGTGTATGACCTTAAGCCATACTACATTTCTTATGTTATCATGCTATGTAAAGACTTGCCAACATGCAGTAGTCAGTCACAATTCAGCTTATGTGTGGAAGGCCCTGCCCTGTGGTTTATAATGTGCTTAACACTATTGGTTTATGCTAAAGGAAATGTAGCCATGGGTCTTTGGTGCCATCTCCTGTTCCCTATTTTTCCACCTGAAATTGCCCCAGTTACTACTGGTTGCAAAGGTGCTTCTTTACTACAAACTGTTCTGAGGCCCGGTGGGGTGGGGTGAGTGTGGAGTTAATGAGCAACTGGTTTTTAGACCTCAGTCTGAATTGGGAGTGTGAAACCAGATGCGGGCCCCACAGCTACTTTCCCTTCAAAATAAAGGTAGCAGCACTAAGCATGCTCTTAAAAAAATTGTGATTAATATAATGTGATGTTTAGCCCTGAGAATGCTCTGAGTTTAATTCATCTTGCAGTGTTTGGACAAACTCATACATGCACCTTCACCCCTTGATAGCAGGAGCATTAACTGGTGACAAGCATGTGCCGACATGCCATTAACACCTGACATGTTACAGATTTGTTTCACTACATACAAAATGACTTTCAACTGAGTAAGTTGACAGCCATTGAATGAAGTTACATCATGCAATGCACATGCACATCCGAACTGGAGAAATTGGACCTAACCATAGTCATTCATACCTTAGTTACATCTGGATTAGAGCATCTGCATGGGAAGGTTGCTTTGAAGAGGTTGGAAGCTTCAGCTGCTCCAGAATGCATCATACAGACTTCTGGGCAGATGTGTTCTGAGCACATCATTCTAGTTTTGTTTCAATTATGCTGTCTGCTAAGTTCCTTATGAGCCCAATTAAACATACCATATCCATTGGTCATATCCATTAAGGCCTGAAATAATTTGGAACCAGGGTTTCTTAGGGTCCCCAAACTTGCATATGAACTTGCCTAGGTGCTTCAGTCAACTACTGATACCCTGCTGATTGCCCCTTACCACCACTGTCTGAAGTGTAACATGCAGGAACGCAACAGGGTCTTTTTGAGTGTGGCACCTAGATTGTGGAATGCCCTCTCTAAACAAATCCTTGTATCTTCTACTTCACTGTTGGCTTTTCACTTTTCAGGAAAACTTCTGGGCTGATTAGAATTAGGCTGACAAATCATGCAGTGACTGCTTTTCATTAGTCTATTATTATTATTATTATTATTATTATTATTACTGTTTTTATTTACGTATTTTCTGAAAATTGTGGTATTGTAAGCTCTCTCTAGTGTTTCCACACACCTACCAAGAATTAATGTTTTCTACCTTAAGTCCTTCAGGGATAGGTGAGCTAAATTGTTAATAGTAGTGATCCTTCAGATTTTGTTTTTATTTGATGTAACAATACCTCTTCTTTTTGCTTTGGGAAGACTGGGCAGTGACAACAACCAGTTTGAGATCAGCATGGCCAATAGTGGATGTGAGGTGCATCGCTTTGACCCCAGTATCAAACTGGCACATATTCAGAAAGGACAGCGCCTCTGGTACCATCGCCTGTCCATTGATTGGCGGGATCCAAATCCAATGATCGCGGCTCATAAGCTTCATACCAACACCAAGAAACTTGGCACTGTATTAAATGACTTTGGACACCACAAGGTAAGACTCCACTTACTGTTCATATAGCTTTATGAATTACTGGGGGCCTTCATTTTGTTTATAAGCCGTTAGAGCTTAAACTCCATTTATATAAGCAACGCAGAGAATGTCCATAATATCAGGATAGTCAGACGTTTAGATAATTCAGAATGTTTTTCTACATTGACATAGAACTATACTAACATGTATTTAGGTAGTCATGATGTGAGTAATCAAGCTTCTACTGTGGATATTTGAGGATGGGAGGGACACAAATGGGGGAAGAAATCATGATTTAAAATTAATAGTCAAACACCCCCACAATTTTTAAATCACCCTCACTTCTTAAGATCATATTTTTCTCCCTTTCTGCCCCATCAGTACTGTAATGTACGTCTTACAATATCTGCAACTTTTATTCTTTACCGGCTCTGAAAATGTAGGAATGAGCAGAATTGCACAGTGATCCTAAGTGCAGAATTTAAAGAGATGGGAAATATAATTGGAGCAGAAGAGATTATAAAGGGATTGTTGATGTTCAGAGGGTCACTATTTTCTCCCTGTTAGTGACACCAGTAGCAAAAACACCCTGGCTTGAAAAGGAGTGCAGTTGTTGTTGTTTTTTAGTGTTTTTTTAATGGACTTGCCTGACCTCCTTTTAGGGAACTGTGAATGCAGTAGAAGCTTTCCATTAACTTTTTGCCAATGCATACTTCAAAAAGTTCATGACATTCTCAGCTAGCATATTTTCAAGTTATAGCTGCCCTTGAGAGTGTGCAGGGAATGAATTAGATTGCTAATATATCTTGATGCCTGCAGGTAGTGCTGTATGCTTTTTGGTTCCTTTTTAAGACATGGGCAGACTTGGCTGAGGACTCCACCTCCAGGGCTTGCAGAGCAAGGCTGTGAAACATAAAGCATCATTGCAATGTGCTATTTTCTGGGGAATTAACACTTCTGAAATAGCTAAAAATCGAAAATGAACCTTTTTTTAAACCATTGAATCACATTATGAATCTGTCTTGGGACCAGATAATACTTAACCACAGAGAGAAATGGTACCTTTTGGTAGCACTTACATTTGGTGGGTGGGTGTACTTCAGGTGGCTGCTGTTCGCTGATTTTTGAACTTTGGATTCTTACTTTTTATTGTTTGTTATCATTTGTCTTTGGTACATTATTATGTTGTGTGTATTCTTGAGCTCTTTCAAAAAGGTAGGGTATAATTTATTTTTAAGAGATGTATTAAAAAGGTCATTCTGATTATTAGTATTAGTGTTTTATTTTAATCCCACACATCTGACTGGGTTGCCCCAGCCACTCTGGGCAGCATTTCTGAATGTTCCTTTGTTTCTTAGGGAATTTCTCAACACACCAAATTGTATCCATCTAAGTCATACTCTGAGTAGACCCACTGAAATCAATGGACTTAAGTGAGTTGTGTCCATTGAGTCTGTTACTGCGTTGGAGTCATCCCATTTTGTTTGGTTGTGCTCTCTAATGCTGCATCTCATATCTGCTGCGATTCTAGCCATTCTCTTTGAAAATATACCTCTTTTGCAGGTATATTTAATTCTCCGTTTGGACTGTAATATTTTGTAGCTATGAAATAATGCCCCTTGCCAACAATGCCAATGTCTGTCTCTCTTTTCAAACTAGAATGACTGGAGTTTGTAAAGACTGGGAAAACCTCTAAAAAGAGCCATACCTTTCAGTGGTGTCCAAACTTTTTTCAAAGAGGGCCAGATTTAAAGGGCCGTGAGGGCCGACCAAAGTTGCTGACTTTTTTTTTTAGGATTGAAGTTGTTCAGGTTGAAGTTAACTGCCACAGGGGCCGGATTAAACTGACCGGCGGGCCGGATTAGGCCCCCGAAATGGACTTTGGACATGCCTGCTTATGTGGAACTTTAGAGGTCTCTATGCTGGAACATAGGGATAAACAATAGGAGAAGACTATCTACTTAAAACCCTAGTTTTGAGCAGCCAGAACTAGACAAGGCAGCAGGGCCATCGTAAGACATGTTGCTGCCTGAGGCAGACAAGATTACGCCTCCCCTCATTCCTTGCACAGAAGCCAGCGAGACTGGGAGTTTCATCTTACTTTGACACGGGCAGTGGGACAGCATCCTCCATGACATCTGAAGTCTATCTTAGGGAGTGCAGAGCACACACAGCTCCATCCCGTCTCTGCCCCCTAGCATCTGCTGCTTGAGGTGACGGTCCCAATATGTCTCATGATGGGGCCACCCCTGCAGGATGACAGAACAAAGGAGATGGAAGCCAGCCAAGTGAACACTGCACCTTGTCCTGTAGAAGGCTTATATTCACAGTGTGTTTTTTTGTTTTTTTGTCTGGGGTAGTTACTTAGGGAGAATTAGAACTGTGTTGCTTCCAATTAATGAGAATTTCTTGTTTATAGAATGAAACACACAGTTTGTTTACACTGCTTTCTCTGTTCTTGAGAAAAGGCTGGGGGAATTAAGGTTGCGTTGGGTATTGCAGAGAGGCTCCCCAAAGCTCCTTATCAATTAAAGAGTGCATCAGAGTAAATACTGACAGTACAATGCCAGACATGTCTACTAAGAAGCAAGTCCCACTGAGTTCAATAGGATTTACTTCTTTGTAGGTGTTTATATAATTGCCGCCTGGGCTTTTCATCTGCCTATATGTCTATCATGTTCCCCCTGAGAACAAATTGATGCCAGAACTTTCCAGCACATATTAATTAGAGGTCTCTTCTCCCCTGCATTCTTCATTCACTTTGTTCATTCACTTTCTTAGGGTAATTCTAGAAGGACCTTTCAGTGCCCTTTCCGCAGCTCTTGTTTTTTTTGGGGGGAAATCAGGCATGGCACCAGCATCTTTTTGAAAATTACTCCTTGCCTTTTCCTCCTTCCATTTTTCCACTAGCGTGAAAACATGGAGTTTTTGGGAAGATCCAATCCCAGGGCACAATCCAAACATGTGGATGTTCTTTGGGCTTCTTTGCATATTTACCATAGCAGTGTTGGTGGGTATGCTTTGACATAGTAACATTCCTGGTGACTGTTCTATTATCTAATACCACATCTCCTTTTTCCAGTTGCTACAATCCAAGCCATTCCCATTGAAATTAAAAATCAGATTTGGTTCCTGCATTAAAAAGAACATGTCCCACAAAACTGCCTGCATTATCCCTTAGTAGCTCCTGCTTAATTTTTCCACATCTGACCTCCACAACAGATCATGGGGAGCCATTCATGCAGCTCTTTCTACTAATTTCTGATTCTTTCTATAAATTGTATTTTCTCTCTGGTCTGCTTCTATGGCAGCTCTGTGAGTTTGCGATGGATTGTCTCTTGAGTGTTCTTTTGGAAATATTTGCCTTCATATTCATGTGGCTGACACAAAAAAGAGCACCCCTACTATTTTGGAAGTTAAAGTGTGGCTGTGTTCATACAATCATACATCTGCTTATTAAACTGAAATGTGCATGGATATTTTGCCTCTGCACACAGGCCATTCCCCCATGGAGTTTCTGATTAACCATAGTATTAGTTTCCTATTTTGTCCAAATCAGGAAATTCATGATGTCATCTTTGGACCCAGCGAATATATTAAACCATGGTTTAAAGTGAAGAAAATGATAAACTGTGGTTAATGAGAGACTTCCTTGTTTCATCACGATTTGTGCAGAAGTGAAAAGCAACAGGACTCTCTCTCTCTCTCTCTCTCTCTCTCTCTGTGTGTGTGTGTGTAGGGGAGAAAGAGCATATGCAAAAGGATTATACCTATCTTGGCTTAAACAGAACGATTGCCCAAGGCAGCTTTGTATGTTGGGTGTCCACGTTTCACTTGCACATCAGGCATTTCTTTTTGGCTTTAACTCACTATCTCCCTTCTCCTTCAGCCATGTGCCTGTGACTTGCATTTCTAATGATCCAGCAGAATCTAAACATTGTCAGTCATGGCAGCAATTTGCAACTTTGGAGGATGTTTCATTCTCCATAAATCTGTTTGTGCCCTTGGGCCAAGGCACTGGAGAAATAGCCTGGGATCACAAAATAATGAAGATATATCTATCTGGAACCCCTCAACAATGATTTATTATCCTTTTAGGAAAGCCTCCCCCCATGTAATAATTTGAGGATCCCCCTGGCATTAGCTCTGCCATATGTATACATTGCTGGTGGCAGAACAGTTATTGTTGGGATAGGGCCAAATTATACAATGTGCTGAGTTTTAAATAGAAAACAAAATGCACTCATGGAGGGTGCTACTGAAGCACAAAATGTGCAGCAGAGAGGCTTCTTAACCCTTTCCCTTACTGCAGTGAAACACCCTGAAATATACTCAGAGTCAAGAGTGGATTTCATGCTCATTATTCAGCTCATAGTGGTGAGGAGGAATGGAAGTTCCCCCAGAATGTCTGCTTTATATACATTATTTACACAGTGGGCCCCACGTGATTGGCTAATTCCGGGATTCACCTGTAGGCCGATCAGGTTGCGGATTCACTTCCATCTGGAGCTGGATTGGGTGGCTCCTGTGGACCAATCAGACTGCTGCATTATGGACCCTATTGTTCTAGGACCAATCAGACTGCTGCATTCTGAATCCTATTGTTCTAGGACCAATCAGACTGCTGTGTTTTGGATCCTATTCAACTCAGTACATGACACACCCCAAGCTTCTTTCACTTAGTTGAGGGGTGGGGCTACACCTCTCTTTCCTGCTATGGGTGAAAAACCCAGCTTGGAGGAATTTTAACAGAAAACTGGCAATAGGAATGGGTTAAGACCCTCTTCCTCTGGAGCTCTGAGGCTTCTTTAAAAAAAAAAAGCCATGGGAGCAGGGCTTTTTTTATGGGAAAAGTGGGACATAGTTCTGTCAAGATTACAAACTCGCCTAAACATCCAACGCCATGGTCCAGTCTTTGTACTGTCACTGTATCACAGTGAGGCAATTGCTGTCATTTTATTTTGATGAATGATGTATGCTGTATGCAATCCTCTGTAAGTTTCATCAAGCTCCTCCCTCATTTGAACAGGTAAACAAGCCACAAAGTGGCTGACCTAGTAGAAAGGGAGCTGGTGGCACTGTGGTCTAAACCACTGAGCCTCTTGGGCTTGCTGATCAGCGGTTTGAATGTGCTCGGTGGGGTGAGCTCCAGTTGCTTTGTCCCAGCTTTTGCCAACCTAGCAGTTTAAAAGCACACCAGTGCAAGTAGATTAATAGGTACTGCTGCAGCGGAAAGGTAAACAGTGTTTCTGTGCGCTCTGGCTTCTGTCACGCCAAAAATGGTTTAGTCAAGCTGGCCACATGACCCAGAAAGCTGTCTGCAGACAAACACCAGCTCCTTTGGCCTGAAAGCGAGATGAGTGCCACACCCCATAGTTACCTTTGACTGGACTTAACCGTCCAGAGGTCCTTTACCTTCTTTACCATTACAACCGAAAGGGGGGAGCATGGGGACCTAGGTGCCACCCATGTGACCTAAGCACCACCCACATGACCTCCTAGGCACCCCACCAGGTCCTGTTTCCACCAGCCTCCACTGAATGGAGAAGTAGGTTGGGAAAACTACACACAACTCAGTATCACTTGCAATTGGCTCTGAAGCTGTGTTCACATTCCTGCTTACTCCAGTGCACTCCCACTGCTGGTTTCGGTAAACACAATACAGTATTACCCACAATCCTGTATCTATCCTGTCCTTTCTTATGAAATGCTGTGTTTTCCTCCAAAACAGCTTTAATTGGAATTGAGGAAAATAACAGTTTAGCTGGTAATATGTACGCAACCTTACTCTTGGAGGTCAGGTAGGACTGTGTACTTAGGCAATCCTAAGGGAACATATCATGAAAAGCTGAATTTGCAAAGCAGTAAAAATTATTTTGCCCTGTTTTGTTCTACTTATGCCAAACATGGAGTAGTACACTGAGGACCTGTCCTATAACTGGTAGAAATCTCGTTGCATTATGCACACCACCCACCTGCTTCTGAGGTTTCACCAGCCTGACATTGCTCACACTTTCAATCAGATCTTCTCTGCCTTAAAGACTATGAATTTGCTACAGTACTGGAGAGCTTCTTCCAGCCAGCACAGACAGTATTGGGCTAATGTAAGCTGAGAGCCCATTTTCATGGCTGCTTTGTGGTAGCTGCTATTCTTGCTACAGCAAGTCACTTCTACTGTGAGCACAGATGTAGAAATACTCATTTATGTACAACATTTGTTGCACCAACATTTGTGTACACCCAGATGTTGGTACATTGATCTTCAACAGATCAATGCAAAGTGGCTGCTCTTCTAGGAAGGCCATACAGCAGATTGTGTGACACTCAGTATGCGGTATTCTGTGCCTAACACCAATTTCAGTGCTTGAAAAATGCATATAGCTCTGAATCAGAGATACAAAATAAAAGCAATTATTATATTTTATGGGGTTGGCTTCTGGAAGTGGAAATTTCTTGAAGCAGAATTTATTGAGCTTTTTGAGTTCTTGGATAAGGGAAGCAGGGATTATTATGGAGCTTGAGGATAGATGTTCATTTATATATTTGCTCATATATCTAATATTTAATGCATTCCTATACCACTGTTCAGGTAAAAATTGAATAGCAGTAAAATCAGCATGACAGAAATGAAATAGATTTGTACTAAAGCCAAACACTTCAAAGTTCCTATTGAAACTTAAACTGTTTTAATTTTAAAAGCCTGGGAGAACAAAAATGTCTTGGACTGGTGCCAAAAATATAGCATAGTAGGTGCCAGGCAAGCCTCTTTGGAGATGGAATTCTACAAACAGGACACCACCACCAAGAAGGCCCTTCCTCCAGTTTCCAGATGCCATCTAAGTTGATGGGGGACCCTGGAGGGCCTTGGAATAGGAGCAGTTTTATATGGGATTAGGCATTCCTTCTGGTACCTGTGAGAGTAGAAGCACCAGGAGATGGAGAAAAATAACCATGACAAAATAAAAGGAATGTTCAGATATGGATTTTCAACTTCTGATAGTCAGAAAATCTGTTCAACATTGCACCGGGTTTCTAAAATCATTGTTATCTCCATAAAGCCTTTTTTAATGTTTTAATTTTTACAAAGTCTTAATATTTAAAATTGGGTTGAAATCAGGTTTGTAGGCAGAGGCATTTCTCATTTCCCACTCTGCAACCTGCACACCCCACCCCCGCCCCAAGCAGATTTTTCAGGGCATGTGGGGGCTACAAGGAGAAGAAGAAAGAGAAGCATCACTGTGTGAGAGGATGCTTGCTTGCCTGACATTAGATTTCACCCTTAGGTTCCCAGTTAAAAGAAAGGGAAGCAGTCTTTGAGTCACAGTGGCTATTTTAAGGATAATTGGTGCTGGCTTCTTAAGTAAAGGTGGCTTGTGTGACAAATCTGCTAACAGATGTCAGCTCTGTTTGGAAAAGCATGCCGAGATTTAAGGCTTAGTAAGCAAAAAACTAACTTTTGGTGTATTTTTAAATATCTAACACCATTGCTGAAGAACTTAACTCTGTGGTAGAATGCATTAACAGCTCAGTGCCATCCTGGACAAGGAGTTTTCCTGCCCACTTTCTGATTTCCAGGCAGTTCATGCAAATCTTAAACAGCACAAGTCCATACATTTCTACTCGAAAGAAAATCCAATGGGGCTTACTTCCAGGTGTGTACAGATTTGCAACCTAAAGCACATACCCTTTGGTTTGGAGTAGGAACATCATTATTTTTACCTCTTCTTATTTTATTGCACAAATCTAAGGTGACAGCTCAAATATGAATATTCTGTTTTGAAGACGTTTGCACCTCCTTCCTCAAATAGAAATATTTTATCTCTATATTCACCATTATTATGCTTCCCTTCTGTGCTGCCACATCTCCAGAGATTAAACAGCTGCCATTTCTCCTTGCTCTACATTCCAAACTGTGAAGAAATGTACTAATGATGCAGAGCCGACCCTGTCATTAGGCAAAGTGGGGCAGCCACCTCAGGCAGTTGGTTTTGAGTGTTACAAAAGTGGAGCAGATTGTTAACTTACTTAATTATTAGTATATATTTGTCACAGAGCGTGGCGGTCAGTAAATTACACAGTTCAAAGTTGTAGTTAACTCTTTATTAGCGAAAACATGATCCTCCACAGACTGGGCTGAGTCTCAGGCTTCATGAGTGCAGCAGCTCATTCCCTGTGGGTCTTACTCCATGAAATCAGTTGCCAAGATTAAGGTCCCTGCCTCCCCACTGCGGTCTAAGTCCTCCTCTCCAGGGCTTTCCCCAAGCAATCTGAAACTGTGCGTGTGTGCAGCCAGTCTCTCATCTGCCCTTTTCATGCATCTCCTGGTTCTGGGAGATGGGGGAGAGAAGCTTGTTGCATAGGGTGAGACACCCGTAACTTCACCAGCTTGACTCATCCCTGCCTCTTGACCTCTCTCCTCCCACTTGCTAGCTTCATCTTCTGATTCTGAACTTCTCTGCCACAGACTCTCCCAGCTCATTAAGCCCTGTTACTCCTTCAGCTTTCAACACCTCCTCTTCCCAGTCTCCTCCCTCTGGCCACTCATCGTCATCCCACCACCACTCTCTGAGCCTTCTTCCTTTGGTGGCTCCCCAGCTGGTTCCGCCCACCAGTCCTCTGTGTCTAACCAATCCATGACAATATTTTACTGCCAGGAAAAGAGGAGAGGTGCTTGTGGGATTTTCTGCCTCAGGTCTCCAAATTACCAAATGGCCTTGGTTGGGAGAAAGGTGCTATTTGCTGCTTCACCACAGGCTGCAAAACGTTGTGGGCTGGCCCAGGTTATGTCACAGTTCATTGCATTGAGTTGGAGACTGGAGTCTGCTGCCTTTGAAAATCGCGCTCCAATCATCTATTTCTGCCCTCGAGAAAAGAACTAGGTCACCCTCTCAATCCCAAAGTATCCTGGCAGTGTCCCTTTTCTCAACTCACGGGAGACCTTATGGCTGGATCATAATAGCAATAAATTAGAACTGAGCAACAGCTGGCCAAGTACAAACCACATAGCAGCAGAGGTATAAACAAGTTGTGCCATTTCTGGTGGAAGCGATGCAAACTATTGAAATAATTGTGCAGATGAAAAATAAATAAATGTGCATGTCAGTTACTTCTAGCATTTAGACCAGGCTTGGAGAGCTTTTTCAAGCTAGGGGCAACATTTCCTCTAGGCAGCTTGTGGGGCTTCCTCATGCCAGTGGTGAACAGAGCCAGAGGCAAAAGGGGGCCAAGCAACAGATGTGTGACAGTAGCTCTTACCTCTGTACAGTAGGCTAAATTCCAGCCATGCAAAGGTCAGAGGTTTCTACACACACACACACACACACACACACACACACCTCTTCATCTTAGGCAAGGAGAACACAGCAGGGCTAGTGGGAGATGTAGCCTGGGTACATTCTCTGTGGCCAGAAATCGATAGCAGTGGCTATATTCAGCCCTTGATCTTGAGGGGTTTTTGAGGTTTTTTGCCCCTGATTTAGATAGTGTAGAACATGTGCCTGAAGAAAAGCTATTCTTAATTTTCAAAGCAGTGAACTAAGGGAACTTCTTTCTATTTATGGTTCTGCAGCATTGCCCAATAAGTAAAACGGTGAGAAATAATGAGGAGTTTTTGCTTCCAGCTTTATCAGAAGGCATACTGTAGTTTTGGGGAAGCAATATCATTCTTTTCTTACTTTGCACATGAATTGAAATTGAAGATCCCAGCCCTTTAGTGCTTCTTCCCTACTTTTTTCTTCACCCACGAAGGGATTCATGTAAAAAAATGCTCTACCGGGTGGTAAAGTGTGTGTGGATTGAGAATTCAAATGTCACCTTTTTTCTTTCTTTCTTTTTGGCATTCCTGTGTGGTGGAAAATCATAATGTCGGCACTGGCTCTGTCTGCTGTGCCGCCTAACAATGGAATGAAGAAAGCCCCCAGGATCAAAAGTCAGGCTAATGGCAGGGAGGCTCAAAGACATGGCTGCCCATAGTGACAAACAAAAAAAAGCAAAACTCACTCCTCCTTGATCTCTCAAAATTTTCCAGGCCTTCTAACAAAGGACAATAAGCTCATTTTTATATGCTGACATAGTAAGAGCAAGAAATAAAAACACACCAGCAGTTGTTGTTTTTTAGGGCTGTGGAATTTGCAACATATACCACATATACATTTCGTAACCTATCTATAATGGGTCCTCTACCGGTTTCATGCAGGAATCTGATATGCCAACACAAATAAATTAACTTGCGGCTCAGATCTGTTGGTTGAAATGAATGGGAAGCATGCAAGAGATCCAAGTGTGCAATTGTAGGTCTTTGGATTAGAGTATCTGGTAGTGATGCAGTGGGAACTTCCTTGTTTATGAGCACTGAATAAAACCTCAATTTTCTTATAATTGGTTAAAACACTTGGGGCTTATCCACACTAATTTTGCCCTGCTGCTTTAAAGCTCCGTGTTTGAGTGCCCCCCGTTTTTTGCTCCAGAGCTTTCCCTGCGAACACCTGCTCTTTAAAGTTGAATCAGAACAAATGGCTATTTGGGTTTTTTTGTGGACTGTGCCTGGAAAGCGCAGAGGGAAGGTAGGTGTGGATAAGCCCTTAGCTAGGAATCCTAGGGCTCCTTCAAA
Organism: Podarcis vaucheri; assembly: GCF_965113315.1. Taxonomy (NCBI): domain Eukaryota; kingdom Metazoa; phylum Chordata; class Lepidosauria; order Squamata; family Lacertidae; genus Podarcis; species Podarcis vaucheri. The sequence continues at coordinate 73,862,019 of NC_138761.1, forward strand.
TTGGCTTATGCCTGGTCTTTATAGAGCATTGGTTCTGATTTGTTTGTGAGGACTTTTTAGGACAATGAGCGTTCATTCCAATTTGTTTTTGCTGTGCTTACATTTATTCGATTATTCTACACTTCTCAATTCATTTTCCCACCACTTTCCTAGCCACAAAACCCCCTTTTTCTGTGGATTTGTTGCACTGGGGTAAAGAACCCACTTTAATTGTGAAAACTTAAATTTTCTGTTATGCACTTGAATCCCTCCCACAAAATTTGAACAGTCTGAAGGTGCCCCTACCCTAATAGGTAAATCCGATGAGGGGCCTCAGGAAGGGGCATAAAGGCTGCTTTGCCAGCAGAGGCAGAGGTACATCAGCAGGATGAAATCAAACACTAAATAATGTTAGATCTGGAGCAGATTTTGTGCTTTCTAATAGAAAAGCACCGTAACGTGTTATCTCCAGGTTGACTTTGAAATCTTTCTATTTTATGAAAGCACAGTACAGTAAAATATGAAGGTCAGACTTCCTTACTGCTGTACCAAAACGTTTCTTTCTTTCTTTTTTTTAAAGGGAATTGGCAACAAGTTGGATTGCTGTAGCCAGCAGGTGTACTTACTGAAAAGTTTGACAAGTGGAAAAATGCCTATGATGTCCAAACAGAAATGGAAGATGGGAAACGGCAGGAACAGAAAGGGGAAAGGGCTTGTTAATGTAGGGCCTTTTAAAATCATGGGGAAATAGCTAGTGATAAAATCGAAAGCTCTTTTAAAAACCATCATGTTAAGGTGATAAATCCTAAACTATTAGAGCATGTGATTCAACAAGAAACATCTGTCTTCAGTTCTATAATTGAATTATGGGCTCATGCAAGATTGATGGTGCATGATACAAATTAAGTGATTGCTTACACAATCAGGACCGAGTTGAACCTTGGTGGAAGGAATGCCATTATGATTACTACAACTTAATTTTGTGCATTAACCATTACCACGTGTGAGCCTTCTTTCCAATGATATGTCAACACACAAGCGAATGCTGTTTCTATGGCAAACTGTTATTGGTATTGTTTCCTGCTTGGCAGGGGGTTGGACTCGATGGCCCTTGTGGTCTCTTCCAACTCTATGATTCTATGATTCTATGGTAGCCAAGTAGCAGGTGTTTCCATTTAATATTTTAGAACTAAGCTCATTTGTGGCATCTTGACCTTCACCAGTTAAACCTTGAGGTGTGGGAAGTCATTGCTTTTAGAATAAGATAAATTCAGTGGACATCAAATAGTCCTTTAAAAAAATGGAATGTCACTGTTGTGTTGAAAACTGTCAGGTTTATTTCCCATTCATAAATGTGTTTTAATGATGTTGTAACAGTAATTCTGAAGCTAAGGGCTACATTTCCCAACAGCCTCATTGACTTATGACCTAGAAAAAGTAGCTATCCTTCCTCTGGGAGATGAAGGAAGGAGTCAGGCTAGAAAATGAGCAGTGTTGGTGGAACACAGGAAGATAACTACTGTCTGGGAGCATTCTGCAAGTGCTGGTGAAGCATTATTCCTATATTAAGATGTTTGAAATCTGCATATTTTCCAGGGATGGATGGGTCAGGCAATTTTGGTCCACGTCAATTTCACAAGTGATAATTCCCAAGTCTGTTCAGTCATCACATTTACCTTGTGAATTTTTTAAAACCTGCAAGGAAATTTGTTCTTAATTGCACCACTAAGTATATACAGTGGTACCTCGGGTTAAGTACTTAATTCGTTCCGGAGGTCCGTTCTTAACCTGAAACTGTTCTTAACCTGAAGCACCACTTTAGCTAATGGGGTCTCCTGCTGCTGCCACGCCTCCAGAGCACGATTTCTCTTCTCATCCTGAAACAAAGTTCTTAACCCGAGGTACTATTTCTGGGTTAGCAGAAACTGTAACCTGAAGTGTATGTAACCTGAGGTACCACTGTATATACTTAAATATTTTATCTCAACATACACATTTCTTGGCGTCTTTTTAATCTTAAAATGTGAATTTTAAAATACATTTTGGTACTTTTTTATAGCCAAGAGCGGTATCACAAAATTCAGAGAAGTGCAAAATCAGTGCAATGATTTTAGAGCACTATGGGCAGAATCTAGAAGCTAGAGGAGGCCAGTAGAGAAGTCAGGGGAGAGAAGGCTGAGGTGATGGGCAGAAATTGCAAGTTTCAGGAGCTTGGAGGCAAAATAGTAAAATGGAACCAGGCAGTTGTTGAAAAGGAGGACGTGGCAAGGATGACTGAATGGGGAGATTGGTGGCATATTGGAGTGTGGTAGGGGAGCAGCCTGAAAATAATTATGTGGTGGTAAGAAGTAGTGGCAGACTTTGGTCTTTGAAATTTCAGCAGTGCCCTGTGCAAGGCCAGAATTTGTGTCCCCCCTGCCTCTCAACCTTCTGTTCTCCTTAATTCACTAGGTCACAGTTGCAACGCCCTGCAGTGCCCCGAGGCTCAGTGCCCAGTTTGGAGGATCTGGTCACGCTGTCCTAAATCTGCCTCTGAGAGGAAGGATAATGGTAGGGAAGTTGTCAAGCAGGAAGGGATAGAATCAGGAAGGCTAGTGCAGGGGTCAGAAACCTTCTTCAGCTGTGGGCCAGTCCACCATCCCTCAGTCCATGTGGTGGGCTGGGCTATATTTTGAAAAAAATAAAAAATGAACAAATTCCTATGTCCCACAAATAACCCAGAGATGCATTTTAAATAAAAGCACGCATTCTACTCATGTAAAAAGCACACTGATTCCCGGGCCGGATTGAGAAGGCGATTGGGCCGCATCCATCCCCCGGGCCTTAGGTGGCCTAGCCCTGGTCTAGTGAGAACAGCAAGGCAGTTAACTTGTCAAATCAGGCAGAAGGAAACAGGAAAATTGCAGAAAGGCTTGGAAAGAGAAAGAGTTCAGAACAAATAGTTTCCATTTAATATTTTGCTCCTCCTTTAGTGTTAAAACTGAAGCTATCTAAAAATAGCAGCATATTTTAATTACCATGCATGACTATTATTTTACAGTTCAACCCAGACCCCTTGGGTGTTCTCACAAGCGATGCTGAAAATGCCGCGGTCTGGGATGTGTTGTTTGTACATGTTGCTAATGTGAGAAAGGAAAATGGCTGTTTTAAGATCTAGTGAACAGTCTAATGGATGTCTCTTTTTCTTTCTTCATTCCATTTGCAGAGCTGGAAAAGTGGGAGCACTTAGGTATGCCTCACTTGTGAAAACAGCTTTCGAATTCAAATCTGGATTTATTTTTTTAGGAGCTTGCTTTTATCTGTGATTATCTTCTGAATAATGGCGAAGGCTGGCAGAAAGTTAGAGGCTATGAATCTCCAGAGAGCCTAGGCATGAATTTCAGTGGAGAGATGTTAATTTAAATGAAGAGGTTAAACTGGGTGGAAGGGAGATGCTGGGAAGTAGTAACTGAATCGGATATCTGTTACTCCCCTGTAACATGTCCTAGCAATGAAGGCTTTTGGTGTGATGTTCCTGTGGTACTGTTGTGATTCTTCCTTGTGTTCTTTCTCACTTCTGCATCTGGCTCAAGTCTTTGATAGGTTACAGCAGGCAGTCCTTAGGTTGTTCTTTTTGCAAAGGCACCATGGGATGTAAGATACTTTCCCCCTTCATAGGAAAATAAGCATTTTGTAAGCAACCAAAGCAATTCATGTGTGTTTTGCGAGAGGCATCATAACCTTGTTTGAGGTGGGACCTCCTGGATAGGGGCATAAAGTATCTGCCTGGGGATGATAAATCCTGAGCTCTAGGAGTAATTTCTGGAAAATGAGCAGTGGTGGTGAGGTTGCCCCCCAAAAATCTAATGAGGAAATGGTGTGAGTGGTAGCTAGATGAAGAATCTGTTCCCTTCCTTCTCACCTCCTGCCATAGATCTTTAACCAGGATGACCAAGGCCCTTTCAGTGCCAAAAATCATGGAAAAAGCAGATTGAAGCAGATATTGATCATCAGTATCATCCAGAAATACCTGGAGCGGCTTGGCAGCAGTGGACATATTGACTTGCCTAAGGCTTCTTAAAGGCTTTGTGGTTTGAGCAAAGATTTGAATTGGTTACTTTGTGGCTCATGCTCTTAACTACCATGGGACTCCAGATGTTGTATCCAGCTAGGGTTGCACTTTCTGCAGGTCATTAAGAAGCTGGGATTTGTTTGTAAAAAAAAAAAAAATTGGGCAAGAAGAAGTGAAAGAATGTGCTTGGTGTTGACTGACAGTAGGCTTTTTGAAAGATGGCAGCTTTAGGGCATGGCTCAATACTGCCTTGTTACTAGTATTCTCTGCCTGTGCATTCTTGCTTCTGTCCAATTCTTGCTATATTCTGTTCAGCTGTAAATAAATAAGGAGACCATATCAATTTTCTAGCACCCCCTCCTCCCAAAGATGATAATCCTGGTAACAGCTGCCATGAACTTCTCTTTGCATGCTAAAGGGAGTACAGTGGTGCCTCGCAAGACGAAAATAATTCGTTCCGCGAGTCTTTTCGTCTTGCGATGTTTTTCGTCTTGCAAAGCACGGTCCATCGCAACTGCGCCTCTTCAAGCGGCTTTAAGAAAAAAGCACAAGACGTTTTCGTCTTGCAAAGCAAGCCCATAGGGAAATTCGTCTAGCGAAGCAACGCAAAACTGAAAAACCCTTTCGTCTAGCGAGTTTTTCGTCTTGCGAGGCATTCGTCTTGCGAGGCACCACTGTATGGGGAAAGAATTAAATACAGCAGTTATAGTTATAACACTGAACAATCAAACACAATTATTGCACATATTTGAATTGCTGTTGTGAATTGGTGGGAGGGTGGTTAGCCTGCATGATGCCTGAGTACCATCCCTGGTATAACAAAAGAAGTTGCTCTCTGCCAGAGGGCAAATGGATGGGCCCCCTCCCTCACCTGGCTGGTATTTGGAAAACAAAGGCAGAGTGAGCTGAGTGGAGAGCTAGAAATGGGCAGAAGCTGGGAGAGAGGCATGACTGATCTTTGCTAGAATCCAAGGCTGTGACTATGGGGGAAGCAAGACCTTTGGAGGTGTTAACGCTGTGAGCTCCTGCAACTTAGGCTCAGGTTGTATGTATTTGTGAATAAACCATATACAGTGGTACCCCGCAAGACGAACGCCTCGCAAGACGGAAAACCCGCTAGACGAAAGGGTTTTCTGTTTTGGAGGCGCTTCGCAAGACGAATTTCCCTATGGGCTTGCTTCGCAAGACGACAGCCCATAGGGAAATCTCAGGGACAGCGGGGAAGCGCAGCGCATCTTCCCCACTGTCCTTGGACCTCCTCCGAAGCCAGGCGGGGGGGAGGGAACACCTTCTGAAGGCGGGCGGGGGGCGAAAGTCTTTGCTCCCCCCTGCCTGCCTGTCCCGGAGGGCTTTTGAAGGCGGGCGGGGGGAGCAAAGACTTTCGCCCCCCGCCCGCCTTCAGAAGAGGTCCAGGACCTCTTCTGAAGGCCGGCGGGGGGCAAAAGTCTTTGTCCCCCCTGCCTGCCTTCCCAGGGGCTTTTAAATCGCCCCGGACAGCGCAGAAGTCCTCCGCTGTCCCGGGGCGATTTTAAAATGCCGCCCGCCAGCATTTTAAGATCGCCCAGACAGCGGAGAAGTCCTCCGCTGTCCCGGGGTTTTTTAAAATGCTGGGGGTGGGAAGAAAAGCCCTTGTCCCCCCCCCCAGCCTTCAGAAGAGGTCCGGGGACAGACTGTCCCCGGACCTGGTCTGAAGGCGGTTTCCCTAGGAACGCATTAATTGATTTTTAATGCATTCCTATGGGAAACCGTGCATCGCAAGACGAAAAACTCGCATAACGAAGAGACTTGCGGAACGAATTAATTTCGTTTTGCGAGGCACCACTGTATCGTAAAGGCACCACAGTCTTTGCTGTCTCACATTCTGTGGAAGCGCCTGGAGCCCCTGGAATCTTGCACCACGCAGAGGTTGAGGTGATGTGTGGCATACTGTAATGTTTCTGCTTGTTTAAATATTTGCTTTGTGTTAGAAATACATAAAACTTCTCTTTCTAATCAGCTGCAGGTATAATTTCAAATGCATTGTAACGTGCTTTTACATTCAGAGAGAGGCTGCTGATGGAGCCTGGTTACATATTGCAAACTTGCCGCATAGCTTAAAACCAGAACGGTGTAAACAAGCTGCAAATATTTGTTCTTCTGTCAAAAAGGAGCAACAGGGGCTCACTGTTGTAAATCATGAATTCTTTTATGTAAACATCCGGTATGCTAGGGAATCCAGCTGTGTCTGGGCCTGTGGCACTTCACATCAAAACTGCAGATAAGATGGGATTTTTCTTCTGCACTACAGATATTGCCAAGTAAACATGCATAGGATTCCACTCTGAGTCCTACTAACCTCAGTGAGAGAATTTAACATAACCTCAACTTTTGATGCCTACCTCTGGGACTGGATTGTGCCCATTGTTAGCAGAATCTTTTCCTCCAGTCCACAAGTTCATCTTTAGCAGATCTGCACCGTATGTTTAAAGCACATCCAATGTTCATTTAAAGCACATCACTTCCCCCAAGGAATCCTGGGTACTGTTGTTTGAGAAGGGCGCTGGGAATTGCAACTTTGTGAGGGGAAACTATGGTCCTCAGGATTGTTTGGGAGAAGTCCAGCGCTTTAAATGTGCGTTAAATGTGTATTGTGTGGATCAGGGTGGGATGGGGTGGTGGTGGAAGAGCAACTCATTTTATTGATGGTTGATGGCAGAAGAGATTAAGTTAAGGTGCTTTTTTAAAAAGAAGAAGAAGAAAGCCACCACTTTAAGGCTTTTACAGTGCATGAGTTTTAGTTTGTGCAGCAGAGTATGAATTGCCTGCCTTTTGTGCAATATTTTTCATAGAAAAACAGAAATGTAAATAAGAGAACCTCAGTCGTTTCTACAAAAGTTTGTCTAGTCCACGGGGATTCTACATTCTATTCTATAGTAACTGCTGCATTTTACTACCACAAGAAAGCTTCTGAAATGTGAAGTTAAGAACAAGGGAAGTTTTCAAGGGGTCAGGTTACCAACTTAGAAGACTTTAAAAGGAGATTAGACAAATCCATGGTGGATTAGGCTATCGGTGGCTACTCACCCAATGGCTCTGTTCTACCTTCACTGTTGGAGGCAATATAGAGTTGCTAGAAACCAAAGATGGGGACAGTGTTGTTGCACTCAGGTCCTGCTTGTGGGCTTCCCATTGGCTTCTGGGTGGCCACTGTGAGAAGAGGGTGCTGGACAAGATGCAATACTGGCCTTGGGGGCCTGATCCAGCAGGCTGTTCTTATTCTTAGGTAGAGTCTGAGGACTAAATGCATGAAAAACCTGTCAATGGCTGTTAACTATTTGAGCTAATTAGAATGCCCAGAGTCAAAGATGCTACACCTTTACTTACACAATGCTGGGGACAAAAAATAGCAAGGGCTGCGGCCTCACGCTCTGCTTGTAGGTTTCCCAGAGGCATCTGTCTGGTCACTCTTGAAAACAATACTAGACTACTGGCAGACGAAGGTGGGGGCGACATTGCGGCCCATCCTTGGGGGGTGACATTGGGGCCTCCCCCACCCCCCAGGGCGCTTGGCGCGCACCCTGGGATGCTTGCCACTCACCGCACACGCCCCAGACAAGTGCTGCTTGCTGCGCACCCCCCGGCGTGTGCCACGCCCCTGCCAGTGGCACGCCACACCCCCTGGGACGCATGCCAGCCACGCCCCCGGATATACGCCACTCCCAGTGCCGGAGCAGGATGCTCCGCCACTGTACTAGACTAGGGATGACCCCCCTTGGATGATCTAACAGGGCTCTTTTTATGTTCTTTTTTATTCAGGTTTTATTGGCAAGAAACTTGTTCCCAGATCAGTCCAAGGAAATCCACAATTCAGGATAGTACAGACAGGGATGTCTCAGGCTTTAAAGCCATTCTTCGTAATAGCTTTTATGGGTGTGTCAGCAGGCCCTAAACACCCTAATAATAGAAGTTATGGAATGATAATAATAGACCCTTGCTTCCAGCTCTAGGTAGCCTTGGACTGTGTTTTACTCGTGTGTGTGTGTGTGCGTGTGTGTGCGCGCATACACACACACACACGCTTGTGTATTGAAAGGCAAGAGAAGTCCTTATATATTGGCAAGAGGCCTGACCCTTGGATAGGTTTTCCATCCTGCCGTTATATGAAGCAGGCTTGTGGTGCTCTGTGTTTGTTGTGCTGCTCAACCAGTCCTTGTGTGCATCTCTTGATTGAGGTACTAATATCCCAGGAACAGAATCCTAAACAAATCCTACAAGAGCAAAACACCAAATGCTCCCTATGCCAAGAATAGGTCATGGTGATGGAACAGCTGTTATGGGGTGAACTCTTCCTGAATAGCCCAAATAAGAAGGGAAATTGTTACAATCCACTCCTTTATTTGCATATGGCTTAAACATGTAAATATACAATGTAGTAAATTTGTCATCCATGCAAAGTATAGGAACTAGGAAAATTATTTTCTCCCTTCTTTTCCAACCAGAAAAGATTACAGTGCTTAACTTTGACACCATGGCTATGTAACCTAAGTCTCTTTGGACCCAAGCACTGCAGATATGATCTCTTGTTATGTACAGAGATGCAGGAAACCTGATGTGTGGTAAATTGGGATATCTTGCTTTCTCTAGTGGCTTTTATCACATGCTGTGATAACGCCGGCAAATAGCTTCTCTCAGGTACTTACTCTCAACTGATTGTTCTCTGTAGGGAACTTTAAATGGCACTCAGGTCAATGCCAGATATATCAGAAATCCCATTAACCTTGTTGTTGCAGATATTAAGGCCCCCTTGGCCCTGACTATTGTAGCGAAAGCCTGAGAGTTCATTCCCTCCCTCTCTCCTGGGAACAGGAACAGCTCCTGTCTCTAACCATTTGGTCTGCTGCCACCAGCCCTTCCTTTTCCTCTGACTTTGAGAGAAGGGCAGTCCTCAAGGCTGTGAGAAATTCATCCTGGTTAGAAAGATGTGGGAGCATCCAGCCCACACCTCTCTCCCCCTAGGAAGGAGGGCAGCTAGCTTTCCCGCAGTTCTCCCTAGATATGAAAACAGCATGGGCCCAGAGATCTAGGCACCGTGGAGAGAAGACTATCTTGTGAGCAGTCACAACAACGCATGATTAATCCCCTACAACCAGTTTTAAGAGAAAGGGGTTTAAGAGAACAAAAAGGGGAAAGGCAGAATAGTGCATGAAAGGAAGTAAAAAGCACTACACACATTTCATGCTAAGTAAACTACAGCTTGAGGCCTCAGATTAAGAGGGGGCTCTAAATGCTTTTTTATTTATTTCTAAATTTTATGATATGTGCATAACACACAGGGTGCATGCCTCTTCTGCTTCGTTAAGTGCTAAACTATGTGTGTAACTGATTTTATGTTCCTGAGCATAAAAAGTTTTCGTATATGCTAAGTAAGAATTCAGAAGGTATTTTCATTTAAAGGTGTTTCATGTGCTATGGGATCTCTTAAGGTTGACTAGGGTTACGATCTCAGCACCAGGCAGAGGGCTTTCTCGGTAGTGGCGCTTGCCCTGTGGAACGCCCTCCCAGCAGATGTCAAGGCAATAAACAACTATTTTACTTTTAAAAGACAACTGAAGGCAGCCCTCTTTAGGGAAGTTTTTAATGTCTAATGCTGTATTGTTTTTAATATTCAGTTGGAAGCCGCCCAGAGTGGCTGGGGAAATCCAGCCAGATGGGCGGGGTATAAATAATAAATTATAATATTATTATTATTATGTCTTCATCTGGCCCTGATACCAAGTCCCCTCTATCCTAAGTAAAAAGGTAAAGGTAAAGGACCCCTGACAGTTAAGTCCAGTGGCGAATGACTCTGGGGTTGCAAGTCTCATCTTGCTTTACTGGCCGAGGAAGCCGACATTTGTCCGCAGACAGTTTTTCCGGGTCATGTGGCCAGCATGACTAAGCTGCTTCTGGCGAAACCAGAGCAGCGCACCGAAACGCCGTTACCTTCCCGCATTTTGACATTCTTTCGAACTGCTAGGTTGGCTGGAGATGGGACCGAGCTACTATCCTATCTAAGTATCTAAGCAGCTATCCTAAGTAGTTACTCACAAACATAGGCCCCTGAGTAATGCAGCACCAGGTTGATTGGATGGATGGTGAATATTGGCCAAATTCCATTGTGAAGGGTTCCTTGTCTGGGTGGGCTCTGATTGACAGGTGGCTCTGAGCAAGCCAGTCTGATGAGTGGCACATAGCCAGGAAAGGTACTGTTACCACCTTTTGGGATGTGGCTATCACAGCGTTAATGACTGTCAGAGTTGCCCAACTTCCCTGCCAGACAGTAAGCTTTGCACAGCTTGCGCACTGAGACTTGGCAGGAGCTTCCATGGTCTGCCTGCCTCTAGGGAATGGAAGCTGAGGGAACTGTGAAGCTTTAAAAAAAAAATTTAAGACATAGACTGGGACTGTGCCACAACAATGAGTCCAGTTGGCATGTTACATTCCTTTCAGTACTTCTACAAGTGCACTCCCAATATGTTTTTTGGTCATATAAAAGAAACCGGAAATGGATTGTCAGTGCTATCTCAAGGCTCTCTGATGAGCTCTGGATTTCATCCGTCCTTGTAGCTGTTGTAGCAGCTAAGTGCACCAGCTCCACAGGGCTGTGAGTAGAGCAGGGGCTATGGGCCTGCGGGTTTAGAAATTGGAAGTCTTTATTACTTTTCATTCCAGTTGCTGAAGAAATTGCATGTAAACACAAGTATACTTCAAATTTATCTGTCTCCTCTTTCCCCAGTCTCCCATACTCAGCATCAGCGTGTGAAAGAATGACAATGTAGCACCAGGGAAACAGATTATACACGGAACATAATGCTGGCAAATGCATGGCGAATCATTAAAGCAACATTCTTTTGTCTCTCCTGAGGGTAATTTGCAGCAGGAACATAAAATGTTTTTCAGATGCTCATGGTGTCCTGGTGATAAGCACCGCGTAGGTAGAATGCTTAAGAACCTGCACACTCCTTTGGCATCTCCATTTTTATGACAGGGCCTGAAATAATGAAGGTTAGGTGTGCAACAATATCAGCAGCAGTAGTATTATTGCTAAGTTTATTGCATGCCCTTCAGCAGCAGATCTCAGGACAGTTTAAAATTCAGAAATTAAAAACAGTTCAAGTAAATTGCAGGAGTAGGGAGTGTGCATTGTGAGAACAAAGGAAGGTGCATTACACCAAGCCAGGTCAATCCATCCCCGAATTGTCTAGGGCAGGGGCCATAACTCAGTGGCAGGGGATCTGCTATGTACAGTGGTACCTCGCAAGACGAATGCCTCGCAAGACAAAAAACTCGCTAGACGAAAGGTTTTTCCGTTTTCGATTTGCCTCGCAAGATGAATTTCCCTATGGGCTTGCTTCGCAAGACGAAAACGTCTCGCGACTTTGTTTCCTTTGTCTAAAAACAAAGACATGTTTTGTTTATAAAGTTAATTTATTTTCCCTTCAATTTTTGAACTGCTCTTTACAGTATGTGTGACTTTAAAGAGCAGTTAATAAACTGTTGTTGTACCAAATTTGGCTTTGTTTGGACTTTTTTTTGACCATAGGAACGCATTAATTGAATTTCAATGCATTCCTATGGGATTTCGTGATTCGCAAGACGAAAAATTCGCTAGACGACAAGACTTGCGGAACGAATTAATTTCGTCTTGCGGGGCACCACTGTATGCAGAAAGTCCCACATTCTATGCTTGGCATCTCCAGACAGGACTGGGAGAGACTCCTACCTGAAACTCTGGAGAGCCACTGCCAGTGTAGATAAAACTGAGCTAGGTGGACCAAAGGTGGTATTGTATAAAGCAGTTTCCTGTGACTCGATGTCTCTTGACTGACAGCAGCTTTCCAGGATCTCAGGCAGCAAAGTGATCCTTTTAGCTAAATATGCCATGGAATCGGGGATTGAACTAAGTAGGCAAAGTATGTGCTATGCTCCTTCCCTGGAAATTTCCTACAGTTCCACACTGTAAAATGAATCTGGAAATAAGGAGGAAAAATCAATCTTTGGCACACCATGAAGCCGCCTTATCCTATTCTATTAATGTCTGGGAAAATGTAGCTTTAATGTGTGTATGGTGGCATGACCACCTGTTTTGCTTAGGGGCACATGAGCAATAATGCCAGTATTTCCCACTTGGACTTCTTCCTATAGTGAGCAGACAGCTGTGCTGGGGTGTGTGTGTGTGTGTGTGTGTGTGTGTGTGTGAGAGAGAGAGAGAGAGAGAGAGAGAGGAAGACTTTCTAATTCAAGATTTAATAGGCTTCATTCTGGGTGCAATGGGAAGAGCGGTGATGTTGCCACTTCCACAAAGATCTGTTTTTCTGTTGCTAAGTACAAGTCTGCTGTCCTCTTTCCTTAGAGCTCCGACTGGAACAGGCCTGTGCTCATCCAGAGCAGCCCTTACATCAGGGCTGAGGGAGCTTTGGCCTTCCAGATGTTGCTGGACTCTCCTCAGCCAGCTAGCAGGGCCTGTCAGGAGGGCCACAGAATCACACACCCCTTGCCTGACATGGGCTTAGTGTCTATGTGGGGTGTGTGTCTGGTGACAGAACTGTCCAGAATGACATGCACTAGTAACACAACAATAATTTATAGGAAGCCATGAGTAGAAAGGCACATCTATTTGGTTCATGTCTTTATTTAACTTACTCACACCTTTTTTTTTAGAGCTGAGGGTAGAAATCTGCCCTTCATGGCAGTCATTGTTTTGGGTTTTAGATGCTGGAGCATTTTAGATGCTGTGCTTTTCTGTCAATCTTTTTTCTTTTTCTAAGCATGCTGAACATTTTTGTGTGAGCAGTGCAAGTAGTGTCAAACTTTGAATTGGCTACCCGCTATCTCTTAATACTGTCGTCTTTCTTTTGTGAGCTTTCCCGTATGCAACAGATATAGAGGCACAGCTTATGCTTTTCTTCTTCCGGCAGCTCACTTTATCCTGGAGATGCTGTTCATAACAGTCACATTTCAGTTCAGTTTTGTGACTGTTGTAGGTTATGAGCTAAATACCTGCTGCTTGTCCTCCTGAATGCAAGGCTGTCAACTCTTTGGGGCATTAACTTGAGAGTACATGAGGTGAAGGGAGGCATCAAAGCCAGAATACCACAACCTAAAAGCCCCTCCAGATGACCCATATACTGAGTATTCATCTGGACTTGTGTGCGCTATCCTTACATCAAGATTAGATTATCTCTGGTCTTTATTAAGCATTTGTTATGATTTAGACAATGAGCATTCTTCCCGATTTGCTTACAGGGTGTTTTCACAGGTTTCCATTAGTTATTTATTCATCTCACCCTCTTCAGGCCACTCAACAGGTGTGTGTGTTGTTCACAATGTTGTTGATGCAACAATAGACCGTCCGCACATGATTCTGCTTTATGTGTTGTTCGGTGATGCTTCCCCATTGTTACTGCAATTATTGTCATCTGGAGACACAGCAAAAGCTGGACAAAAGCAGTAACACACAATCCTGGAACATTCCCTGTTTAGGGAAGTTTTTAATGACTGATGTTTTAATGTATTTTTAATCTTTTGTTGGAAGCTGCGCAGAGTAGCTGGGGAAACCCAGCCAGATGGGCGGGGTATAAATAATAAATTATTATTATTATTGTTGTAGCATGGAGAGTTTTAGGATAGGCAGCAACTGGAAATGAAGCAGTATGTCCATCCCAGAACTTCTGTAGGAGCAAACAGTATTGAAAATGGGATCACACATTGCTGCATGTCAGGGCATTTTTGTGACAGTAACTCCCTATATGGAATACCAGCACCTGTTCTTTTGCTGCCAATGGCAGCTGTTTTATTCTGGCACAGCAATCCTATCAATATATGAATGCCAGCACCTCTTTTTTTAAAAAAACCCCAAAACCAAGAAACCACTGAGCACCTAGATCCCATCATGAGCACAAAGCACCATGAATGCACCATGAAAAGGATGTCTGGATGCACCCTCAATGCATTTCCTTGTCATTTTCTGAACCACACAAGTTTATTTTTTAAAAGTGGATTTGTTGTGCTAGGGTGAAAGAACAGCTTAATCCACTTTTATTGTGCAAACCTGAAGGTCTGGTATGTGACAGAAACATTTCCACAAAAGACATCCTGTCACTGATGGAGTGGAAAGGGGGAAAAGCCAAGTGATTCTTATTTATGTAAAAAAGAAAAGGTTGCATTTGCAGGTGTGTAAGAAAAGGGAAATGCTTGTATGATAAGGCAGATATCTAGTTACAATAGTTATGCAAACTGGAAACTCCCTTAAATTTTTTACCATGCTGTACACCTGTTTTTCTATAAAGCAAGAGACCTGTGGCCTTCCAGGTGTTGTTGAACTTTCATATGTTTCCCCTAGTATGGCCAATGGTCAAGGAGGATTTGAGCTGTAGTCTAGCAACATATGGAGAGCCACTGGTTATTTACCCCTCCTCTAGGGTCCCTGAACCAACTGCAAAGGAGAAGAGGATCTCTATGCTTTCAATAGTTGTGCAAGAGAGAAAATCCTGGAAATCGCAGCTTGTGAGACAAGTAGTAGCCGTTGAAATTCCCTCCTCTTCTACGTAACTATTTCAGTAAGGGAGATGTCCCTTTCTTCTTATTTAAAACCATGTGCAAGCATGCAGTGTCAGAGAGAGAGATCTGGCGTTGAATCCCTCCTCCCTTCTGCCACTGCAGCCTCCAGCATCTTGGCTCTACCAACACTGGAGCTCTGACATCAGAAGAGCCAGAAACAGTATGCGTTGGGGCAGTTTTGAGAAAGGACTCGGAATCAGCTTGGTTCTGAAGAGTGCAAAGCTGTCTCAGCCACCAGGGATTCCCTAAACCTAAACGAGGATGACATGTGGTCTACTTAAGGAGCTCCTTTAAACCACTTCCTTGTTTTTCCCCTCCCACTGGAAACAGTGGGCGGGGGGGGGGGGGAGAGAGAGATGTTTCTTTTAAAATACCCACAAAATTGATGGAGGAGCATATTTTTCTCTGAATAGATCTTAAGATACTCCTATTCAGATATACCTGGTTACCTTATATGTCACATGGAAACATAGCAACTAGTGAGATGGGTGTTTACAGAAGGCACAAGAACTTTAATGGTTAAATGTGTCGCCTGTGGCTTAATGTTTTTGCACAACTGCAGGAACTAAACTAATTTTTCAAGTGTATCTTATGATACTTTTAACATTTTACTAAATGCAATGCATATTCACCATTTATACATTTCCACCCCTCCTCTCTCTCGACCTGTATCATACTGGCTAACAGCTGTTAGCATGAGATGCAGCTGTTTCTCCACTGAGCTGAAACTGATGAAATCCCTCTTGGAATTCTAATTGTAGGGCTAATTCAATGGCGTGTGTAAATTCTACATGTGGTGGATCATGGCAGTGAGTCTTGGGCCTTGCCCAGTGGGGCTTCCCCCGCCACTCCCTATCAGGCTGCTTATTGTGAATGACCTATGTGCAAACATTCCTGCACAAATAGGCTTCCTCTGTTTCATGAACCATCTATTGCTTTTGACTGCAGCAGATGTATGGTGTGAATGAATCCTACCTGTGTACGAATGAGCATATTTCCCAAGTAGTCTAAATTCTCTTTTTGTTTGGGGAGGACAGTTTCCCCCTGTACCGTATTAAATATGGGATGTACAATATCTGAACCTTTTGTTACTTGTCCCTATACAAAAAAAGATTTAAGACCTAATACACCAAACAGATGTCTTATGGATGTCATTTTCAATTGCCCTAAGTAGGAGCTTGCTGCCTACTGCATGTATTGAATTATTTTCTGTATGGGATCCCACCACACAAATAGAAAAAAGAGCAACCACCAGGATTGCCCAGGTGAAAATCCACCCACTCAGTAGGTCACTACACAAAAGTAGTTCACTGGGTGGGCACATTTGCTCTGTCAAGCAGCCCCCACAAAGAGGTTGCACTGTCTGCTCTGACCCTAATTTAATTATTGCAGGCAGTTAATAGGTATTGAAGAGTTAAACAGGGCATGAAGCAAAATCATGCAGATGGCACACACAGCAAAACTGAGATGGCACAACTGAATTATCACCAGATGGAGCCTGGTGACGAGTGCATGCTTTTCTTCATCTTCCAAGATGGACTTTTTCTTTTCTCCTTTTGGAAGACATAAACTGACAGCTGTGGATCTGGGTGGAGACAACAAATGTCTGACGTGAATACTAAGTAGTCTAGGTTCTCTTTCACACACAGTAAGGAAATTGCTATGAATCCTCTTCCGCAAAAGCATTAATAGGGATTTTTCTTTGGCAGTAGTAGCAGTCCTGCAGTAATTAATATACTTAAGCAAACATCTGCATAGCATTCCATGTTTGTACTTCTTCTTTAGAAGAGACGAGTGCCTTTCAGATGTTTGACATCCAGTCTCAAGGGAATGCTCTAGTCCTGTTTAAAAAAGCAATCTATAAGCTTAGTTCCTTTAAATAGCCTTGCATGATCTAGGGACTATATAGTAAAATGTACCACACTGGGATATTTAAGAGCAACTCATTATCCTGGAGTTTGGTGCTCACAGCCATGAGCCACAATCATTTCCTTACCACTTCCACTGATGTCTCTTGTTTTCCATAGTCATGTTCCACCTGAAGCCAAAGGTTCAACACATACTTGACTCTGCTGTTGAAATAGTGGAATTTGAAAGTGCTGAACTTTGGCTGGCTCCTACTCCTAATGATTGTCATTTGTTGTAATTGCCTTTAGATCTGTTGGGGGCATAGGCAGTGCAGGGGCTAAGGAAGGAACACCAGTCACCATACTTGAAATAATTTTCATGGGAAATGTGGATGCTATTGTGACATTTGCTTTTCAAGTTCCACATTAATAAAGTCTCTTCTTTTGGTTCCTGATAGTGACTTTTGCTTTCACCAGGAGAGACTATGACAAGATAGAGGATTTCCTTTTTCTCAAAATGTTCCATAGATGCTAATGGCACAATCTTACAGACATCTACTTAGAAGTAACTCACATTTAGTTCAATGGGACTTGCTCCCCGGCAAGGATTGATGCCTAAAAGTCAAGTTATTTGCGACTGTTGAAACTGAAGCAGTCAGGAACGAATTTGTATTTAGGAATGAATCGAGTGCCCATGGAAATGACAGATAGCACTTCATTCAGCCAAGTCAGTCAAAAGGGTAGTCAGGACAGCTGAGCAATCTCTATTGACAAACTCTTGGCTGGTGCATCTCTCTGTGCTGTAGGGGTGGGTGTGTGGTCTTTTATTTGGGAAGTCTTCTGCATGATAATTTTCATCAGGTTATCTATCATTATTGTGTTATATGAAAGGGAGCATGGATGTTCCAGTGGCTAAGATACAACCAGTATCAGCACAGAGAACTGTTCAGTTACATCAGGATCCACACCTGGAAAATGAATTTATTAGTAGTGCATAAAATACTATGCACAGGACCCAACAATATGCCAAGAGATATGATGAGGCTGCTTCTTCTGTTCCCTGCAGCCCCCTCCATCTCCTCCAGTGGCCCACCAAACTCCAAAGCAGATTGCACGGGGGGGGGGGAGGGGCTGCAATGAAGAAAGGAAGCATAGGTCTTATTTGCACATGTAGAGGTCAGTTGTGCAAGGGGGACACTGATCTCACTATAATGCATGTCTCTGTTTTCTAATAATGAGTTCTTTTATACCTCCTTTGCAATCACTTTTCTGTGGTAAATAATCTACCATTCTAACCTCTAATAATCACATGGAAATGGCCTCTCTGATGAGGCTTGATATATTAAATACACAGTTGATTCATATGACAGTTGATTTATGAAACAAGGAGCCTGTTTTTCATGCTTTCCTGTCATACTGTTACAGATCGATATCCTCAAAGCAGATATGGAAAGTGCAGAGTGGAAAATTTTGGAAAACCTGATCCTAGAGGACGTTGTGGAACACATAGGGCAATTGGTCTTGGAAATCCATGTTCATTGGCCAGGATTTGAGGTCAGCGGCAATGACAGCACTGTGGTTCGGTACTGGTACAGTCTCCTCAAAGAGTTGGAACTGAAAGACTTCAGGCTTTTTCACACTTACAAAGACTTATCAAAACCACAGATGTTCCTAAAAAGGGAAGCCTTCAACGCAAGTAGTTGTTATACACTGAGCTGGGTGAATACAAGATGGAAATAGGGGCTTCGGCCTATGGAACAGAACTGTGACTCATCCCCTTCAGTGGTACTATTGAAGGTGAGTTCAGAGACGCACTGTCAAAAATTACCCAAAGTGCAAATACAGCAGCTGTGGTATATAATAAAAATATATTTTTGTTCCCCAACAAAGCAGGAAGGCATAGCTTCTATATATCAGGCTTCCTCAAACTCGGCCCTCCATATGTTTTGAGACTACAATTCCCGTAATCCCTGACCACTGGTTCTGCTAGCTAGGGATCATGGGAGTTGTAGGCCAAAAAACATCTGGAGGGCCGAGTTTGAGGAAGCCTGTTCTATAAATTCAGGCTTCAACTCTTCTAAGATAAAGTATTTTGTTTACTTTATCTATGCACTTGGCTGCTGCCTAGCCCAAGCCTGTTGAGATGTTTTCATCATCATACTGATTAAAAACTCAAAATGTGTGGAAAATAAATTGTTTCTTCATGGCTGAATAGCACCCCCCCAAAAAAAAAGCTGTCTTAAAATACTAAGCTTTCTTCTGTGGGGCGGGGGCTAAGGTTATCAGGATGGTGGTTTACAACATATGCTGTTATTAACTGCCCGTCATCATGTGTGAAATGTGTCTGTTTTGGTCCATGACCACATTTTTAGAAGCAGCCATGCACAACTACAAAACAGTTGTGTAAATTCACACAGCAACAGCCAAGGTTTTCAAAAGGCAACTCAGATTGGGGCTTCTGGGGGAATTAAGCCCCCTGCAATTGGCCTATCTGAATCCTCCCAAAGTGGCACACAGGTGCCTGCATGCTTCACACCCATGGGGCAAACAGCTGTTTGAGGAGGCATGTGGAACTGGGACTATGGTAGCAATGATAAAAGGTGAAACCTTTCCCCTCTCCATGCTATGACTCCACTACAAACGCCCCCCAAACAGCTGATTTTAAGTTTAAAAAACAGTGTGAGATCATGCCTAGTTAGGCCCTTAGATGAAGCACATGTAGCAGTGGGTGAGCAGATGGGAAACACAAATTTGGCAGCAGCAATTTATTGATGCATGTATTTAGAATGAAAAAGTAGTTGCGTAGCTATAATGCTTCATCCACTATAAATGCCATGTTACCAGAAATGCGTGAAGCGGTTCTAGATTTCTGAAGATGCTGCACACCTTCAACTGTAGAAACGTACAGCACAAAGAAATTCTCCCACAATATTTTAATATAATAAATTCAATGAAAGATAAATTTACACTCTGGCACTGCAGAAAACTAGGCAGTTACAACTTTAATACCAAATAAAGAGTAAAAAAGAAAGGAAGGAAGAAGCAGCAGCCACCTGCAGACAATGCTAGAGATGTTACACTAAGCTGGTCTCCATCTTTTAATATAAAACATTTATTAAAAATAAGATCTGTAAAAAGGAGGATTGAGACATATGTACAGTAGTTTAGCACAAAACACATAATTCTATGAAATAAAAATAGATATTAAAGTGCCCATTTACAAGACATAGGTGGTCACATGGCAATGAAGCTGCAATGTGCTTTCAGTTCTACCTCTTGGAAGCATCTCCACAAAGGCAGTAATTCACTAATTGCACAAGCTCCACTGGCTGAATGGGGCTTATGCTAAAACAGCATTTGATGAATTACTCGTTAACTGTCTTCTATACATATATACATAATATTCTTTGGATTTATTTCATTATAAAAAGAAAATCTTTGAGTAAGAATAGAAACCTGACTTGTCAATAATAAGTATAAAAAAGGAGTCATGATAAAAATGAAGAGTTTCTTAGCATGTATCCAAATCCATGCATCTGCAAATATAATGGGATTGAGAAAAGGTGGTGGAGGTGAGGGAGCATAAATTGTATTTCCTGTCCCATCTCACCATAAACAGCCTGTCCCTCGGTGAATGGAATGGGTTGTGGTGTTGGGGGCTTACAGGAAGGGTGTGGATTGCTGAATATTGGGCTCCTGCAAAAAGAAGGTGCCCCACCCAATTTTTGGTGACTTCTGCTTTAGCCCCCATGTGCTGCAGCCCACCACATTCAGCAGCAAGCCCTAACACCCAGGAAAGGCCTTTTGGTAGTGGGAGGAGCTATTAAATGTACCTCATGCTCATCACCTTTTGTAAGCATTTTTCTGATCTAACCCATTAGCTATATCTATCTGCTCCACAAAATGGATAATGGTGAAGAAAAACACCCAGGACTTGATGGAACCCATCTTTGAGCTAAACATAGCAACAGATAGACATCCTCTGCCTATCTGGGTCTCTGCACTAGGCCTTTCTTCATATTTTCAAGCTGGGCTGTTGGGTTTGAGGGGATTGCCCTCACAAAGAAACAACAACCGTGTTGCACATATAAAATCTTTGTGTATTTCAACATGACCAACAACTGCTGTTAAAATACAAAAACAATTCTAACAACTTCTATTATACTGTACACACACACACACACACACTCAGAAATATCCAATGTATTTGGAAATTTGAGAGTACTGCCAAACAGTATTTATAAACAGGTGCATCATCTTACAATGCTGAAATGAAAACATTTTTCTCCCAAATTGTGCACTTTCGAGGATAGAGTGAAGCTTATGAAGCTTCATGAACACAAAGCTAGACACAACTCTCCTCAGTTTAATTTAATTTTAAAATATCTTACAAATGATATTCCATTTAGACCACTTCATTTGGTCACTTTAAGCTTACAATAGTTTCAGATGAAGTCTTCTGAATTCCCCATATGGTATATGTGCACTGTAATACTGAAATACCTGAGGCAACCCATCTTTATATTCTAATGTCAGGTCATCTTTGTTGCAGAATAGGTGTTCCAAAATCTCAGGTGTTCACCAACTGATGAGAAGTTTAGAGTTCTCCAGTATGGCCTTCAGTCCCACAGCTTAATAAGACCATCCCATCCACAAGTGATTACCTTGGATGTCTCATGTGGGTGCCAAACGGCACCTATACAGACTTTGTCATGGGCTTTTAATCGACTGTATAGTTTTGTTGTCTTCCAGTCCCAGATGTTCAGTTTTCCATCTGCATCACCTGATATCACATAGCTTCAGAGAAAAGAAATTAAAAATTGCTTCAATCCATTGAAACCAAATTTTGAAGGGTTATGTCAAAACACCAAAATACGGTTTAACACAGAAAGCAGATGAAATATTAATTGCTTTCCACTGCAGGGTTTTTGCGATGAATTACGCTAATCACAATGGCCTCAAAAGTTACCTGCCCAGCAGTGGGCTGCTAACAAGATGCTGTGTGCATCAGTTGCCCAACTGGTTGCCGCTGTGGTCAGTATCACCATGCAAATCAGCTGCTCAAAAGGGTTAAAATAATTAAACCAATTTCTCCTCATGTTGCCCCATCATATGACAAGGAAGGTGAAGACAACCCCCAATTCCTCCCCTCCCCCTAGATTCTGTCAAAAACGAATGGTACCAAAACATAGGCTCAGCACTGCTAGTATTGGGCAACCACATGTGCAGCCTTGACTACTGGATGGAGGAACCTGGACACTCATCCTCCTCCCTAATCTGGAATCACTGTTACAGACTATACACATATGAGGACTCCTTGGACAGTTTAAAAACATCTTTTAAATCACACTAGAGTCCAAAATCAGACCATAGGAAAGTCTGAAAATCAAAATGGGACATGATAACCCATAATAGCCAGATGAACTATAATGAAGCATACCTCATGTCAGGTGAAAAATCTACTTGGCAAGCATACCCAGCCACCATATGGCCCTTGAATATTTTCTTTTTATTTAGCCTGAATCTGTTTTGCGCTCCAAAAATCAAAATCTGGTTGTCCATCGATTGACAAGCCAGCCACTTCCCTGTTAAGAGTAAAAAAAAAAAAAGGAATGTTAAATGTCATTCTTAAAATAAATTCATGCACTTAGATTTCTACATCTGATATCCATAGTACATTTAAAAAAATAAAGCCCCAATTTTGCATTCTACAAAGACACACAATCTGAGACATGGAATTATGAATTATTTTAGTTGTAATAGGACTTAACATGGATTTGTAGTCTGCCATAAATATGGAGCCTCAAGCGCTAAATTCTAAAGCAATAAATTATTCTATGAGAGGCCTAAGAAGATACGTTGGCTTACCATTTGGAGACAAAGTCACTGCTGGCATTGAGTGCATACTTGGTTCTGCTATGTATTTGAAATCTACTGGTATGTCCCTATGAAAGAAGACAAATATATGGATGAAATACTACAGACATACACCTAGTAAACAAAATTAAGAGATGAGAGGGGCCCAGAGGTCTGCAGTCTAAATGTGTTTACTTGGCTATTGAATTCTGCAGTGTCTAACAACGCCATGTGTAATACTTACTTTCTTTCTCCCTGTGTTCCAAATTTAGGAAACACAATCTCCTTCAGTGCAGAAAGTGGGTGGTCTAATGCCTAACCATTTTGAAGTGAAATGAGCCCCCTGCCCTGGACAATGTTGTGGGGTTTCTGCATTCTGTCATACAGTAGTTTGCCAGTTAAAGCAAAATGTGACCACCTGCTCATGAAAAAACCCTAGCCTCAAAACAGCAGTTGAGCCCTGAAAGTTTGAAGGTATCAGCTGGAAATAAACAAAAGAACAATGGAGGAGGAAGGAATCAGCTGGCTTGAGCTTCTAACAGTTTATAGTGCATTGGATGGGGTAGGGCAGCAGTGGGAGATACCTCGCCCACAGGCCTAATTAGGCCTGCCATTTGGCCAAGCCCCACTCACCTGCCCTATACCAGATGTCATAAATGACAGCTGGTGTGGGGCAGCAGCATTTTCCTCTCTCATTCTCCAGAGCTCCCCTCCCTGTGTAAAACAACAACGTGCACTCAAGTTTGGGCCAGGCAGCCAGTTTTTAATCTGACCCCTTTGGCATTATGCGCACTGTGGAGGTGGTTTTTAGGAGGGCTGGAAAGAGAAGAGTTGGGGAGGAATCTCTTTACCTATCCTTCACAAACCCACACTATGTCACAAGACACCTGATTCTATGCTAGCTGGAGCCCTGAAAAGGAACACTCCTGGGTATGCACTGCAGCACTTTGTTGCAGATCTCTATAGTTCTTTATTTTTGAATAATGATCTAGACCAGGGGTCAGCAACCTTTTTCAGCTGGTCCACCGTCCCTCAGACCATGTGGTAGGCCGGACTATATTTTGGGGGGCAAAATGAATGAATTCCTATGCCTCACAAATAACCCAGAGATGCATTTTAAATAAAAGGACACATTCTACTCATGTAAAACACACTGATTCCCGGACCATCCGTGGGCCAGACTGAGAAGGCAATTGGGCCACATCCGGCCCCCGGGCCTTAGGTTGGGTAGGGAAGCTTGAACCGTGGGCTAATGGGGGAGGGCAAGGCTCAATCCTGTTGGCTGCTGCTTCACCATCACTATGAATAGTTCCTAGTAATATCTCAAGATTTACAGAAAGAAAAAGGCAGCATTCAACATGATTTTCTTGTTTTTCAAAAATAAATAAATACTTGAAAATAAATACATGGGAAGATCTGCCGCAAGTAGGAGAGAGTTAAAGGACTTCAGCACACTTACATGCTTCTGTACAAAGAATAAAAGATTTCCCACTAGAATTTCCTTTGCTTCATGATTCTGCTCAAGGCATTTAACTGTTTAGTTTTGGTTAACTAAATGGTCTTTGGAAACTCTTGAGAATTGCTATGGCTGATATAAATATCATCAGCGTCTGTGGGTGGCACTGAAGATTTAACAATGCAGAAACCATTCATTACACAGCTACATTAACCTCCATAATATTTACATACATCACATTAATGACAAATTAGATGGAGTGTAAATGCTCTCATGAAGGTTAATTGCAGCTTAATTTTGTTCATATAACCATGAGATCATATAAATTCAAAGTAATCAAATTCTTCCCTCTTATGGCAAATAACGTCAGTACTTCATGTCCAGCTTTTATGCAGCACATCATTAAAAGAATCCTACACATTTTAGATAAACTGCACATTTATTTGTTTTTGTTTAAAAAAACAAGTAACCCTCACCCTGAAGGGCACAGCAAATCTGAGTAGACAGGATGTGAGGGCCCTCAACCGATCTCTCACTCACTATACCAAACATTCTGCTATTTTGAAGTTTATTATTCAACTTCAGAAGTCATTAAAATGAAGTCAAAATGTCCCCCAAGAAAGATTAGAGCAGGAGCCCAGTGCAACAGCACTCTTTTCCACTTGAGATTCGCAGCAACTGATAGTTAGAGCTATACCACTTCGGATAATGGAGGTAGTACAGACACTAGGTGTAATTGTCAGTCCATGAATTTCTCCGTTTGCATTTACTGTGATTTCTGTATTTCATCTACCCATTCCTCGTGGTTATAGTAAATGTTCATATGGCCCTTAAGCATTGTGAAGTGGTACTGGTAAAGCCAGTAGGTGGTGCTCTTTCCCCAGAGTCAATAACTAACCAAAGCCCAAACAAATAATTTTATTGCAATGGTTCCATTTAAAAAGAAAGAAAGAAAGAAAGAAAGAAAGAAAGAAAGAAAGAAAGCTGACTAAAAATGTCTTCATTCTGATAATTCCAGTCTCTGACCTGGAAGTAAAATGTTTGTGTCTTGGCATCCTTTCTCGAATTATCCAGTATTTGACACAACACTGGAAAACATACTCCTTTATTTGCCATATTTGCCCATTGTTTCTTTGACAACATCCCCTTTAAATGTGGAGTAAACTGTGGTCCCTCCTAAGTTTTATCTCAGGGCTGGTACAGAGATGCAAGCTAACCATGGTTTAGGAATCAGGCCATGTCACTGTCTCAGCATCATCAATTCCAGAGAAGGGGAGGAGTCTTGTGACTCCAGGTCCTAAAACTTAGATTCTACAGCATAAATTGCAAAACCAAGTCGAGAAATTACTAAACATTCTGGATTGGGTAGACTCACAGGAAAGAAGTCTAAAGTTCTGCAACCAGTTGGCATCATGGCTAAATTGAGGGGGAAAGTATAAAGAGAATACATTCACTACTCAAACTGTATTTTCTTCCTCTCTAATAAAAAAGTCAAGACACAATTTTTTTACTTACCATTCCCAGACTCTTAAACTCTTGTCATCAGATGTACTCACAAATCTTCTATTCTCATCCACGAAAACAATGGTGTTAACAGCACCTAAATGCCTATCATACTCCTGAACAATTTCTCCACTTCGAATATCCCACTGCAAGACAAATCCAAACAACTCCTTAAAAATGGTGAAGAAAATGATCCATTTTTAAAAACCAAGTATTTTGTAACAGAAATAGCCTATTATTACTGCAACAATAGGAAAGGAATTCTGGTTAAATAGTCAATTGGTTTGATCTTCAAATTGTTTCTGCATGATCTTTACCAAATACTCTGAATTTTCTAACTTACCTGTACAATTTTCTTATCTGACATTCCTGCTACAAAAAGACTTTGCTTATCTTCATCTGGATTGAATTTGACACAGTAGGGAACTTTCCTGTTTGTGAATCTTGAAATACACTGTCCTAGAGAGGGGAGGGGAGGGGAAACAGATCAATGAAGAGGAAGAGATTCACATACCCAGCTTCTTCGTTTTGTTGTAGCTGTTGGGTTGTATGGTGGGATGACAATTTTGCACATAATAAAATAAGCCTCAACCTATATTTCTGATGGGTGTGCCATTTGCCTTACATCCAGATTACCAAACCCAATCCACTGAGGGCCATTTCATGCAATACAAAGCAACAAACCTAGTTTTGCCAACAAATATAATTTCTGCAGTACAGAAATATAGGCAGTTACCCTCAAACCACTCTAACTCATCTAACTCAAGATTGTTCACAGTGGTCCTGATTGGCAGTGAACTCCCCAGGATTCAGACAATGGTGTTTCCTAGCCCACCCTGAAAATGCCAGAGTGTCAAGATGTTCTATCACTGAGCTATGTTTCCTTATCCTATTTGATAAATACACCCTTATTCACTTTTGAACCAACCATTTTCCAGAACGGTTTAAATGCATCCAAAAAGCAAAGCTATTCTAAGATGATAATGCTGTACAGGGATCTGCGCTCCTGCCACCCTGTTGCACTTTTAACAGTTGTATTTGTCATTCACAAAAATACAGGTATCAGAAGAGGAAACATAACAAGCATTCGCCTACCTGTCTCCGTGTCCCAGAGTTTAAGATACCGATCATATGCAGCACTGAGAAACTGAGTCCCAGCATTGTTAAAGCATATATCTCTAACAGCTTTACTGTGCCCTGCAGGAGAAATATATATAGTATTAGTAGGAAAGGGTACCAGACGTTTTTCTTTTCGGTACTAGGGCAGTTGTTGGACGCGCAGTGTCTGTGATTTGCAATATGGCTCAGGCACTTTTATCTCCCCCTCTATTCAGTCCTCCCATCTCCATTGCCCCTGCTTCCCCTTAAAAGCAAGCTATTCTATCCAATTAAGAGCACAAACCATTTGGGCTCAAGTGCTGTGACTGTGGCTCTCAATCCAACACTGGAAACTAGGGATACAGCACCTTTTTGCGTAAGCAGTTCTCAATTCAGCAGTGGCTGCGCACAGGGAGGCCTAGATCCACCTGTGCACCATCCCTCACTAGGGTCAGGGTGTCCTTAAGCTACTTCACGTGAACCATAGTTTTTAAAATGTAAGTGGAAAGAGATGCTGAGCAAAAATACATACACTTCACGTTAATGACCCCATTCTAAAAACAAGCAGCCCTGAAGATCGGGGGGGGGGGGGAGAATAAGCTATTTGTTGGGGTGGGAGCTTCCCTTGCCCTCCCCTCTGGTACCACCCAATTGCTTTACTTGGGAGAAACGTGTGTTTAGCTATGTACCACACATGAATGAATGAATTGTACCGCAGGGAGGATTTTAAACTACCATGCTCAATAATTATTTTCTTAGCATCCATCACTTCTAATTATTCCCTTGAGGCACACATTAATATTTGGACATATTGCTAAAGGCAGCACACAACTGGAATCTGACGCAATTATCATTTATTAAAAAGCTGATTTAAAAAAAAATAAAAAAAGTATTACCAATGAAAGTTCTTAAGCATCTTCGTTCACCATATACTTCCCAGAGCTGATGGGTGGAAAATACATTTTACAATATGGTTTAAGGAAGACACAAAATGCAAGTAGAACAGCTAATGCACACGACTTATTATTTTAAATTAAACCCATCTTATTTTTGCCTCATTTATGAATCGCTTCCCATAAAATTTCTTGAAGCAATTCAACAAAACAAAACCCCTGACCATTAGGTCCAGTAGTGACCGACTCTGGGGTTGCGGCGCTCATCTCGCTTTATTGGCCGAGGGAGATGGCGTACAGCTTCCGGGTCATGTGGCCAGCATGACTAAGCCACTTCTGGCGAACCAGAGCAGCGCATGGAAACGCCGTTTACCTTCCCGCAGGAGCGGTACCTATTTATCTACTTGCACTTTGACGTGCTTTCGAACTGCTAGGTGGGCAGGAGCTGGGACCAAGCAACGGGAGCTCACCCCTTCGCGGGGATTCAAACCGCCGACCTTCTGATCGGCAAGTCCTAGTCACTGTGGTTTAACCCACAGCGCCACCCGCATCCCTAAGAAAAACATACATTTACACTATTTCAAATCCAGTACTGTTAACATTCTTTCTTGGTTAAAAAAGCTTTAGAACACCTACTGAATGAAAAGCTATGGTTTTTTAAAAAGTAATTCCCATAATATAACAAAACAGGTACAAAATGTAATTAACTGTGTGATTTGAAAAATGTTATACCAACAGAACTTGCTGGTTCATAGGATATTCACAGAACTACTTCTTGGAACTGCGTTATCAACAAACAAGGGAAGCAGTAATGGAGAAGGAAAGTGCAGCTGCATTGCCACGTCTACCTCTCCCCCCATGTCTTAGTACATATTGAATTGTTGGCACCCGCCTGTCTTGAGAAACATACTGCTGCGTTTGCAGCACCAAGGTGACCTCGCGGGGCGCAATCCTGGGTGGTGTGTAGGGGGTTCCTGGGCTGCCCAGACGGACGAGACCCCTCTCTCAGCCTCACTCATGGGGCCCAAAGGAAAGCAGAGCAATACATTTGGCACCAGCTTGGTTGCAGGAGTTGCTGGAAGGAGGCGTACAAGGCACCATCCTACCGTCTTAAGGACTCCACTCCTGATTTGTGTAGGTTTTACTCCTTAGCACTTTCTTCTCTCGACAATATCCGGCAAGGCAGCAGAGAACAGTTATACACTTTTGAAAAAACAGGGTCACATTTTCCACTGATCAAAAGAAATTAAGATAAATTGAATAAATACTGCATCCCTAAAGAGAGAAAACCAGTGTAATGTAGTGGCTAGTGTGGTGGACTGGGACATAAGAGAACTACTACATGCTGTCTCAATTAACAGCAGTTTTGGAAAAGCATAGCCTGTACCACATACTTTAGTTGAGTAGCAATCCACTTTCGAGCTCAAACACAAACAGTAACATGTGAGGTGCATCTTCCATGCAAAGGTTTGCATGCATGACAGCCCATTTCTTTTGCAGCCCCCTTTCAGGAATTTTTTAAATGTAGAAACAGCACAAAACTGGGCTGTTATGCACGAAGGCCTCTGCTTTATGGAGAGGCAGGTGTGCATTTCTTTCCCTCACTTATGGAGATGGATTGCTGCCTGTTTTGAGCAAGGTGTCAGTGCAGAGTAGCTGAACACATGTCAGACATCTATTTGAAGTCATCATTATTGAAGGAAACAGAAAGAAACAGTAAAGGTTACCAGAATACAGTGGTGCCCCGCAAGACAAATGCCTCGCAAGACGAAAAACTCGCTAGACGAAAGGGTTTTTCTGTTTTGCGTTGCTTCGCTAGGTGAATTTCCCTATGGGCTTGCTTCGCAAGACGAAAACATCTTGCGCTTTTTTCTTAAAGCCGCTTGAAGAGGCGCAGTTGCGACGGACCGTGCTTCGCAAGACGAAAAACATCGCAAGACGAAAAGACTCGCGGAACAAATTATTTTCGTCTTGCAAGGCACTACTGTATATGACTTGACCTCTACAGGCTAAGTTAAAGCCACTGACCAAGGAGATTCCCCTCCCCACACAAAAAGTTTGTACGGCGGCCTGCTTGGTATATATTTCTTCTTGTTGCTTTACAATGATCAAAGCGTCACTGTATTTGTTTCATGATAAACAGAAGATTCCATCATAAACCTGACCTATTACTTTAGCGCAACAAAAAGGCAACAACTGAATTTCCCTTGACATGAGTGTGGAAGGGGAGGCATATCCCAACATGTTTTGATGTGAATTTAACCATCTGTAGGCAGCAGTAAGTGTACTTTCTGAAGGTACTCACCTTAATTTTACAGTCCATGGAAGAAGACAACAGCAAGTGGCCAGAAAGAGGAAACAGTCTGACAGCGCTGACTCCCTTATAAATAAAAACAACTATGAAATAGCTACAAATATTTTTCTTTTCTTTCCAAACTTGTTCATATTTAATCCTATAGGAGACATTCATTGTTAAAGGGTGGCTGCCAATGCCACTAACTTAGCTGTTGGCGCAGCAACAATTCTGTTTGCTGATTCAACAGGTCGCTATCTTGATACTACTGAACAGAGTAAGTAGCACAAGTTGCACTGGTGCCCACCAAACCTCTTAACAAAGAAACGTGTACTGTGTGTTTGGAAAATGGGTTCCTTTTCAAAACATTATCAATGTTTTGAAATCATGCTGATTTTTATTCTCACCCGATTTTTATTCTCACCGCTGAATAAAAGGCTCTGGTTGTTGCTGTTGTTTTTAAGAGTACAGCTTTATCAGTGGAATTCCCCCCTCCTACCCCCACCCCATGCATGGTTCTTGGGGTTCTCCCAACCCAATTTGGGGACAGTACAGTGGAAAGATGGAGGGCACAAGGAGAAGGGGAAAACAGAGGATGAGATGGTTGGACAGTGTTCTCGAAGCTACCAGCATGAGTTTGACCAAACTGCAGGAGGCAGTGGAAGACAGGAGTGCCTGGCGTGCTCTGGTCCATGGGGTCACGAAGAGTCGGACACGACTAAACAACAACAGGGCACACACACTGGGGGTAGTTTTGTTGCACTACTGGACTCATTGCACTGGCTTTCACTAGCGCAACAACTTCATTGACACAGGCTCATAGTTTCATATGACATATAGAAAAAGCCTGGGAGTAACTACTAAGCAGGCACTCCAAATCTAACTGAATCAAGGTTTTGCAGGTTTGTCCATGGCTTTGGGGGCCCTAATGGATTCAAGTTAAGCATACTGCATCTAAATGACAGCTATATGTGCTAAAGTTTGAGGAATACTTTCTGCCGTTCCATTCCCACCATCTCTAAGTAGGCATCTGAATTTGTATAAGCTCCCTAAGAAAGTCTCAAAGATTAGCAACATAAAATCACAGAAACACACTTGTAATTCTACAAAATGTACAGTGAGGACTACCAGTGCAAAATATATAAATAACCTCTGAATGAATAAGGAAACACATTTCTCAAAGCCAGTTTAGTTCACTAACAGGGACCCATGACAGGGAATTATTAGTTAGGAGAGTAACTGGCTGAGAGAATTGCATCTCAGGGGAGTTGTGTGCTTGTATCATGGCTTAATGGTGAAAGAATGATGGCCTATATAGAGTGTGAAATTAAATACTCATAGTTCCGAATATAGCAATAAGGTTTTCACACACCATTAGCAAACGAACACTATTGTGCATCCAATGACACCGGTCTAAACTATGGGTGAGAACTGGGATAATGCAGAGCCCACTCCTGCCTCCACTGCAGAGGAACCTTACCTAGTGGCAAAGGAAATAATTTGGCAAGTTTAGCAACTGGCTGAGCCACCATACAGTGCTGCATTTGGAAGACTTTGGACATTCGACCTCCTATTTCTCCTTCTCACCCCATATTCTGGTTGTTCTCCCCACCCACCAGAGAGGATTTGGAGCCAGCACGGGGGAAAGTTCAGCTGTGCTAGTAGTCCTTGTGCTGGCTTCTGCTAAGAGAACTGGGCAGCTGAATCTACCCACAAGTGTCTCCACCTATATAGGATCGCCAAGTACTGAATTAATACAAGCTGGCACATGAAATAAGTTTGTGCAAGGGCAATTTTTGAAATTGGGGGGAAAAAAATGATGCCGGGCCCATAATTATGAAACAAAGAAAACTTAATATTTTAATTGTCTCTTACCTTTGTATGACCAGACCATACATGGATCTGTTTCTTAGGAAGGTAGCATTTCTCAGGGGGTACTGTTGAACGTAGGTTAACCCCAACATCCTGAGGAACATGAAGATAGGATCTCCCTTGATAGTCATACATGTCTTTGACTGCAAAATAAACAAAACAAAATTAGAACATGCAGATTTACCGTCTCCCTCAAATATGACACGAATGAAATCAGTTTTAGGACACAATGGTGATTAAAATGAATAATCTACTAACTGCACAGCTCAAAAACTAACTACTCCTGACCAGATACACACATTCATGATCTTAAATACTTTATTCTAGTTGGCTTTTTCATGCCTCTTAGATGACAATTTAAATCTCCATAGGCTAAAATGCTATACCCAACGCTGTATAATATTTATGTTTAAAATACCCAGTTCTGTATGAAGAAACATCAAAAGTGATTTGACTGCAATGTTAGGTTTTTTTTTATTGGTTTATGAAAATCCAATGAGAAACAATTCAGAAATCCTGTTTGCAATTTCTGCACACCCCTTGCAGTCTTCGACGAAGGCACCAAGCAGTGAAATGTACATTAAAACACTGCATGTAACTTCAAATTTCAAAGTTAACTTGCAAATTATCATTGCATTTGTGGTGATGGGCAAGAGGGTTCTATAAAAAAGGAGATGTGAATGAAGTCCTGCCACATGTGTGAATCTCAGGAGAGATGTGACAAAGAGAGGAGCGAAACATTAGGTTAAGAAAATGCATGATGTAGAAGTGGGGAACAAAAAAGACTTTTCTCCATAATCCTATGAATTGCTTCCACATCAGCAGCAAAATTCAAAATGACAATTTCAAGCCTTTATAGTCAACAATGAAGCCTACATTCGTATATCGTCAAAAATGAGGCAAGATCAATATGTAATGATCTAAAAGTTGACAAAAGTAAAGATTCAAACGATTAAGTTTGATGTGGTACAAATGACAGCCAAGAAAAGGAGGCTGCCAAATTAAAATACAAGGAACTGACATTTGAGATGAATATACAAGCAAATGACATTTCCACAGTGTTCCCAATAATACAATCTGCCGCAATCTAAATTTAACCACATCTTGAAATTCTTTCCGGTGTTACCAGAAACAACAAAACCAGGCTGTTTCTAAGTTTCTTCCTTACTGAAATCCCCCTTGTGTCTCTGGCACCATGTTTTCTTTTAGAGATCGTTTCTTCCTATGTGGTATGCTGCAAGAAGAACTAACATAGCGTATAAATGACAACATCTATTATTCCTGATAAACAAGTGTTTGAAAGTAGATGCAGGAAATGCAAATCAGCTGCTAAAGAAAGCACTTACCATGCAAAATAGTCTTCTCTTCTCCAGGCTTATCATCTTCATGTTTGCCTTTCTTTTGTCTCTTTGCTGTTATTTCATCCAGTTCCCTCTGTTCTTCCTAAGTAGCCCAAACATGAAAAATTACCAGACTTGTTTTTACAACAAAATCTAGAATATTTTCACTGAATTCACTTAGTTTCCAATTTTAATGCTATTTAGGGGGGGGAAGGTCAAAAAAGCATGTTAAACAAAAGGTCAGTAAACTATTCAGTTTAGAAACAAGTTTTCGCAAAATAAATTCTAAACATGTTTCCCAATTCTGATTCAATTCATTGCTTATATAGTCAAACAGCAACAGCCATACACAACTCCAAAGTCTGCAGAAGTCAAAAGGTGGAACCCCAAAAGCAGTTCAATATGAAGTGAGCAGAAAACCAAGTAGAGGGTGAAATGAAATTGACCAGCTGGAAATAAGGAGGGAGGAAGAGGTACAGGTATAAAAAGGGTAGGGAGAACACTCTTACTGACCTGATAAGTAATTTATTGGCTTACAGCAAGACGCTAATTTTAAGTAGCACCACTGAGATGAAAGTGATAAATGCCTACAAAAATCAATGGACAAATCCAATGTTTTACTGTATCTGGGACTGGAAACAGTGGCATGTCCCATACCTTCACGCAGAAATCACTCTGATCACCTGCCACCACAGTGAAGATAGTCAGGGCATATGTGCGGGCTCAGAGACTGAGTAAAAAAGCATGGCACTTAGAACCCACTTCAAAATATGTTGCTCTAGCCACTGAGCTCTATAGTTGGGTCTCCAAGCCTCCGACACCCTGCCGAATAGTTTCCCTTTATGGCAGTGTCAGATTCCTCTCGTTAGGAACTAAGTCAGGCAGAAGGAAAATCCAGACACAGAACAAGAGCCTCCTGAGAAAGGCACCCAATATTGAGACAGGAAGGGGGCAAATGTTGCTAGGGGGACAAGCACCCAATGGAGAAGAGATCAACCTTGCTGCTGCTTCAAGAAGCAGCAGTTTCTGAATGGAAGGGAGCAATAGAAAGCACACAAATGGCCAAGAAGGAACAGCAGAGATGCACATGTACAATATAAAAGAATTCAGCCCAACATGGTGGGTAGACACAGTTAACTCTGCACTGGCCACTTCTTGCTTTGGGCCCACTATTGGCTCCAGCTCCCCACCACCACTGGTGTGCAGCCCTGGCATCTCCTGTCACTTGCTGCACCTTCAGAAAGATTGCCCAAATAAACCTACACTGATTCTGACAAGGGGAACTTTTCAAGACCCCTCCCACTGCAGCCCTCCGTGTCCCATCCCCAGAGTCACCAGAAGCTCAGGGGACTCTCAAGGCATTCAATACAATAAAAGCAGCTGGAGCTGGAAGGGAAAGCCAAACACCCTGATGCAAGATGTGAGGAACTCCCCTAAGACCACACATGGGATCCCAGACTAAGCATCACCACTACTATTCTACTTCGAAGAATAAACAAGGGGTGCTCACTTCTGAAGGTTTTGCAACATCCTTTTCATCAACATATTTTGCCCACGGTCCCAAGAAGCCATCAATGTTAGATGCATCATTCTCTTTGAATTTCTTCCGTTTCTCCATTTTCTTTTGTCCTGTTTCAAACACAGTCAGACCTGTAGGCAGTAGCAAAAGTTTATGTCTAGGTTCACTTTAAGAACAACAATGTATTATTCCACATTCCACACTTCACCATTCCACTTGAATCATTTCAGTGTTGTCAGAAAAGAGAGAATGTACTAGATTAGGGGAAGCTGAGGCTTTTGTGTGCAATTGTTGGCCTTGGACATGCATCTTCAAATGATCTGTCAAACAAGAAACAAGCACTGCATGCAAAGTGAATGGTAGCTGTAAAATCACAAGATGATAAACCAATCAGCTCTCAATACGCTATATTTTATTAGCCTTTCTAGAGAGTTGTGCCTTCATTGGCAACTGACTTATCGCCGCCTTCTGCACTCTCCAATGAAGAAACATCTAAGATGCAAATCTTGTTAGCATTTTGTCAAGAAGTTGAGATACACACAGTTCTTTACACACTATGCCTGACTTCTGCTATGTTCCAGAAGCAGTCCCTTTGTATGTCCAACATCAGTCGCTTAAAAGCACCTCCCTACTTAAGTAAACTACTATTTCATCCACTATATAGAATTTATTTTAAACATTTTGGTAATGCACACACACACAACTGATTGAACTTTGTAATTAGGCGACGCTATAACAAATATTCTTTACCTTGATTCTTTTCAGCTTCTTCAACAGAACCAATATATTTAGTAGGGACTTCATAATTATCTATTGAGGGATCCAAAGCATATCCTGTGGAAGGACAAAACCATAACATTTTAAGATTCACCTCTTGTGGAATATTTTTATTGGCAGAGCTCCAGTTTCAGCCACCAACTCTCAGAAGACCTTTACCCTGAGGACACATCCATCACAGTGAAGCCAAAGCACAGCTTAGCACAAAGGAGCAGACATGCAGCTTTCTGGAGAGGCAATTGTGACCGCTTTGCTCCTCCCTGGCCATTTTGCTGTTGCACTGAACTAAGTCATCATTCAGCTTAGCATGTTGTTTGAACCCAGAATACAAAAGTGTGCTTCTTTCAAACCTGATTTCCCCAAGGGAAGGGGACCTTCTGGATGCCAGAGAAGGCCTCTGTAGGGACAAGTGCCCCTGTGCCTGCCATGCTAGCAACCCTTTCACATGGTGGATACATGAGAATAGCTTCATAGTTTATAGTCAATTCTATCTTAATTCAGATAAAGACAGAAAGTAGGCCAATAATAGCTTGGGTGATGTGGCAGGCCTCAACCAAAAGTATCTATTACTAGGTGCCAGTATATTAATATGACAGCTACTAGTCATGGATCATCTGCTATAGAAGACGGGATCACTTTGCTTTCAGCAAAGAATGAACTGTTTAAACAAAATTCTCAGTCTGTTTATCAAAGCTGAACATAGCAGACTGTTCTTGAATCTGCTACAACCAATGAAATACAATGTTAACTTGTTCACAAGAACAGAGATTTGCACGCCCTGAGCTTACAGTAAACTGACTCAAAGTGGCAGATATTAACAACCTTAATGACCCTGTCAAAAGGCAGCATACAAATATAATTAACTGACAAACCTACACTGAATAATAGTTTTAGAGTGCAATCTGCTTGCCTAATGAAAGTAGCAACTCTCCAATCCAACCCAGAGTCTGGTCAATTGCCAGAACCTAGCTGGTGAGGTGGGTTTTCATGAACAATTTGCAAGGGCGACCATTGTAAATGACAACTGTCTGGATTTTACTATTCTGATGAGAATTCCACATAAATAAGCCAAGCATTATAGAACCCAGTTTTATGCTGAGTGAGGTCTTTGCATGGGGGCCGAGGAGCCAATTTCTCAGTAGATTCAACTTCACAGTTCTTATTTAAGGCAGAAATGCCAATTTGGATATATGTCAAAATCAATACAGCAGCTTATTTGTCCTCTCACTGTATTGATGCCATTTCTGGGACTATTTGTTTGCTCCCTCAAACCGAGTGATCGTGAATGGAGCCACTGGGTGAGATTTAATCTTCAGCGGGAGCTGTGTTCTCTATAGCCGCCTGCATTTCATTCAGCATCTTTTCCTTATGAAAAGGACTTTGAACAACTCCTACTTTATGCTGAGAATGTGAAAGAGATTCCTATCTTTTTTTCCTGACAGAGACTTCCAAATGCAGCTGTAAGGGGAAACCTGCTGTTTTAAAAACAGACCTCTTTTTATGTAACTGGTCTCTGCTTAGAACCTTTGACTTAACTCCCCCCAACCCAATTACAAATAAGCAGGCCTACATGCGGTTCACCTTCCCCGTCACTGAGAAGTGAACCTGAATAAAATGAAAGATGAACACTGTATGGTTTTAGTCTTTAAAAAGAAGGAGACATTTGTGAGACTGCGCTGCCTTCTCTTCCCCACCTTCTCTGTGGCAACAGAACTGACTCAGCCGTGGTAAGGACACAAGCATTAAATTGCCTTTGGGAGGTTACAAGCAAATGGCAAGTTGTCTAAAAGCACAGTCCAAAAACACAAGATTGACCAAGAAGGATCCTTTCCTTCCTTCCTATTTGACATAAAACACCATGAAAGTGATGCGGTCAACACAAGTATGTGGCTGCTAATAAATACTATTTGTTTCGGTGACATCCGGTCTATAAATGCTATCACTGCAAGATGGAATTATCCGCAGTGCCACTGGCCAGCATGCATGCTGACAAAAGGCAGCTGAATGGCTCCCTTCCAAATGAAACCACAGAGTTTGTCTATCCACACAAAGGTCAAGCTCAGGGTAGAATAATCCACTGGCAGCATGAAACTTGCTTCAATAATGCAGCAGGTAGAATCTTGCTTATGGATAGTAGAGAAATGTTTTATTACTGGTCAGAGTATGGAAAAAGAATACTCTCCCTTCTGATTCCCAGATATCGCTCTCCTTCTATATATCCCCTGAAAATAAAATGCTCCTCTGCAACCTGACAGCAAAATCTTGAATGTAATGACTGGCTACCTTCCTAAAAGCGAAGGACTTCAACGGCCTTGACAAAGCATAATGGGTATAACCATATTTTAGCTGGTGAAGAATAAGTTCTGAATGAGTGAATATTGTCAAACATACTATAATGCTCTTTCTAGGTTGAAACATAATGTACCTACTTAAAGACAAAATGCAAGAGTTGGGGCAAAATTGAGGCTTTGTTCTTTTTTTGCTACTCTGAAAATAAATTCTAGTCCCTAATGTTAGCGTAAGGACTATGACCAGCTACCAGCACTGTGATGGTGGAGCACTAAGATGGGCCTGGAAGACAGCCTAGCATCTGGATGAATTAGATTTATTAGTTCCTACTGCCAACATCCTAGCGTATTTTATTAGCCTGATGGAACTGGACAATGGTGCCTTTGTCTTATGCTAGCAACATTTTAGGCATGAAGTGCATTCCTGTGCAAAGAAGCTTGCATTCTTGGAGACAGACAATATGTCCTTCTCTGCACCCTGGTATTTAGAAAATTATTTTATTGTGGTTTTACAGAGAGAAATCGCTCACCATGTCATGGATGCAATAGGAAAGCAAAGTATTTTTCTTCTTATAAAGTACACTGAAACCACACCAATATTTAATTCCAAGGCAACATGCACATATCCCCATATATATAGACATTGCAATGGTGCATTAAGGGCTATCTTTGGAGAGCTCTCCGAAACAGTAAAAGCAGATGGGAGATAAAAAAATTCTCCACAGATTGCTATCCATTCTCTCTACTTTCATTTACAACCATTTTCAGACATCATATTGGAATAGGCATTCGTGATTAGCAGATTCCAATGGCTTTGGGATTATTTGTAAAGCTGGTGCTGCTCAGAAATGGTTGCCCTCTTATGTGTCTTGTTTGTTGTTATGTAATTTTTGTTTATTTGAAAAATCTCAGTTAAAATGGGACATTACTCTCAGAACATCGGAGGCTGCCTCATACCAAGACTAAGGCTACGTTTGGGTCTGGACCAGAGGCTCCAGCTGGTGCAAAAAGCTGTGGCTAGACTGATGATAGGGACAGACAATTGCTCCCACTCGGGTGCTTAAAAGCTTCCACTGGCTGCCTGTATATTGGCTGCCCATAGGCTAGGTTCAAGGCTCTGGTATCATTTTACCAAGCCCTTAACAGCTTGGGTCCAGGATACCCTAAGGACCACCAGATTCATTATATCCGTTCCTTATCACGGAGTTCTTTGGGGAATCACTATCAGCAGATCCTCATGGCTCAGATGCACAGCCTGGATCCACCAGAAGCTGCTATGGACTCAATTCTTCCAGCTGAGATTGCACAGGTCCCTCCCTGTTGGATGCCCAGCAGCTACTGAAGACTTTTATTGTTATTATTTCTGCAGACATTTTAACTGTGTTCTGATTTTATAGTTGTAACTGATTTTTATGTTCATTATACTGTGCTAAATCACCTGTATACTACTTAAGAGATTACTGTAATTAGTCCGCATATAAATTGTTGAAATAAAGAAATAAGTCTGTCTGTCGAGCTCAATATTAGCTACGCTAACTAGCTGTGGTTCTTCAGGGTTTCAGACAAATGACTTTCCACGCCCTATCTAGAAATGATGGAACTGTACCTGGGACATTCTGCATACAAGCATGTGCCCCATCAATGAGTATTCTCTAAAGAATAAAGGACAGGGTCTTCCTTTTTCTATGTAGCCATTCTTTTGGTTTCTTGAAGATGCTTCCTCCCTCTACTTGCCACAATCAATTGACTGTCTGACAGTCAATTGCTTAAAGCAGCAACACGAGGCTTATGGAATGGACACAGGGAGTCTTTTTAGACTTCAATCTTTTTGCACAATGTTTAGATGTACTTCTTAGAATTTCTGCCCTTGTGTTCACTACCACTATTGTTGTGAAATTCCTGTTCACTGATCCTCTTTCAGAGGACATCTACAAAATAATCTCAAAAGCTATTGAATAGTAAAATACCATTCACTAGTTGACACTTCCTTTAAGTTACTCTTATAAGTAGGCTTCATTTTTCAAAGAAGCTGCTAGTGGATGTCAGGATCGAAATCGTAGCACACAAAATTCAGAAAATATACAATACTCTTCGTGATATTAACTACCACTTGAATTAACAACAGCACTGCTCCACTTTCTCTAGCAGCATTTCACAATTGGAACAGATCGGGTAACCATAACTCCTGGATAACCTAGCAGTTTCCAGGGGAACCAGCATGAAAAGGGACGGCATTAATGGTTCTAGGAATCAAAGCAGCTTCTGAAGAGACAAGAGTTTGGAGGCATGTCTTGCAGATATAGTATGCTCTGTACTTATTTAGTTATTTTAGGAAAATACATCATAACCAAAACACTTATCTCACCATGATGCATATGTTGGAGCAAGTGCAGTTCAATCTCAACAGCGCTCTCAACTTACATTAGAAGGTAGAAATTATTACTATTACTATTATTTAAATTCTGGATACTGCCCTATACCTATAGGTCTCAGGGTGGTTCACAAAATACAGAACAAAAATAATTAAAACAATTAACAATACTAATGTATACAAACTAGTAGAAAATACACTCCCCAGTGAAAGCCCTTAAACCACCCCCTAGCCCACAAATACAAATAAAGAAATCCAAATTATCATATAGCAAATATAAATACAAATAAGTAGTTGTGGCATACTTTAACATACATTTAGCACATAGTAATTAAAATAAGCTTCAACTATCTTATAGACTCAAGTACATTTCTGCCTGTGTTGTATGCTGAATAATGAACTCCCACCTCAGAGTTCATGTAATTAAAATTTAGATTGGGGCGGGGGAACATTAGCAAATAAAAGAGTGACTGAGACGTTAAAGCTACCTGGCTAACTGAAAGCTGCATGCTCTGTAGTTTCTGACAATTCTGGTGGAAACAGGGATACGGCATATGCCACCTCTAGGTCTCCATACTGGAAGACAAGGACCTCAAGCGGCTATTGACTGTGTACTGACCCATGCACAAAGATCAATGGCCTTGTATAGGACATAGCATGTCGATATTACACTCCTAATCGGATCCCTTTTCTAATTATCTGAACTAGCTAACATTTAGAACTGATAAGAGTATATTTAAAACCTTTGAACTCTATCAGACCATGTCAACCACAGACAAATGTAGCAGATTCCAGATCACAAAAGGATTATCTAAAAAATATACCTTACCATAGGTTGCAAATGTTCTTCTCTGTTGTTCAAACATGAAATCATTAATGTGTGCTGGTTCTGTATATCCAGAAAGCATGTTCCTAGGTGCAGCCATCTGCTGAGTCCTAAATGGATTCACCGGCCCAAACTGCATTAAAAATAAAGGCCATTTCACACGCAACTCTTTACTTACATGCATATGTGCATCCATGCATTTATAACATTTTCATCCTGCTCTTCTTCTAAGGTTCTCGGGGGAAAAAAAGTGATTCTCTTCCTGCCCATTTTA
Source organism: Podarcis vaucheri (assembly GCF_965113315.1). Classification (NCBI taxonomy): domain Eukaryota; kingdom Metazoa; phylum Chordata; class Lepidosauria; order Squamata; family Lacertidae; genus Podarcis; species Podarcis vaucheri. Next base: position 73,902,840 of record NC_138761.1, read on the forward strand.
TCCTTAACATGAGATGTAGTGACTGGCTGGCCCAAGGTCATTCAGTGAGCTGCACAACTAGTTGGACTTTTTAACCTAAGGCTCAACAACTCTAGTCTAATCCAGTCTTCCCCAACCTGATGACCTCCAAATGTTCTTGGACTACAACTCCCATCAGCCTCAGGCAGCATATTCAATGGTCATGCATGATGGGAGTTGTAATCCAAAACATGTGGAAGACACTAGGTTGGAGAAGCCTGTCCTGATGACAACATCCACTGTGATCCATCCTACTAGCTTTCTGTTTTAAAGCCTTTGCATACAAGTTGACCAGCAAAACAAATGAGTGGCTAGCACATTTTCCGTAAACAGAGCAAGTGGGCACCATGGATGGGAACTGAGCTTGGCAGCGTTGCCTGTTATCGCTGAAATGGCTCTGGGGGCTAGGTGGGGAGTGTGGTCCAGCAGGTTGGCCAGGTGAGAGCCATTTGGAGCCCCTGGGACCCTTGGACCTGCTGGCACCTCACAAACCAGCTACTGTAAAGTATAGTATAACCCACAGAGAACCTAAAATAATGAATAAGTCCACAACCATCAGAAAAGTAATGTTGCGCCATTTGCTAAATCGAATCAGATTCCTTCCACGCATTGTTTGCTGTTTCTCAAGGGTTAAGAGGAACAAACCCATTTCTATTTATTGAAGCATTCCCATACACTCTCATGCTTTTAATACAGGTTGAAACTTCATAATCAGTATTTAAACCTAAACTGTGACTAAGTTTTATAAAAGAATAAATAAACAGAAAATTAGTGTACATATTAACATCCTTGCTTCAGATGAGCTTTTCCATGGGGAATGGAAACTACACTTACTGATTGGGTAAACCTAGGAAAACTGCCTCAAGCTTACAAAAATAACTTACAGCTTTGGACAGCAACAATTTCAAGATTTTGACAGCTGCATGTATTAAAACTAACTATATTGTATTTTTATACTGGTTGCATTTCCCCAGAGGTGTTTTTCCATGAGGAATATTCGATTTCAAGATTAAATTGTTTTTATGGTCCATTTATTTGACAGCTTTTATATAGTAAATATTATTTTCCAACCTTCCCCCCCCCCCACGCTGTGCTGGAGTAGATTTTATTATGCACACTCATTTAAAGCGTATTTCTTTTTAAGATTTGTGAAAAAAAATTAAAAGGGTAACTTACTACAATGCTTTCTACATTCTCAGCTGCTGCTATGATAAATACTGCTAATGTAGAAGATAAGGGTAGATCCAGATTATATTTTTGAAACTGTGCAAACTCAGAAAAACAAACAACATGCAAAAATAATAAAGCACAGATCTGTGTACATTTTAGTGTACCCATAATTTGAACACATACTTTGGGATACAGAGAGGTACAAGTGACCCTCCTATCTGACAAATCATGAAACATATGAATTGCCTGAGCATTTAGCAGAAATAACTTGCATTGCATATGGCCATCTACTATGAATCAGGCCTTCAGAATTTTACCTTGGCTTCCGCTCGTGTATACAGATATGACAATTCATCAGAGAGAGAGGCTAGATGCAGTTATACCCACCAACTGTGTGATTCCACAAATGGGGGGGGGGGAGAGAGAAAGAAACAACATAACCCCTGGCTAGATTATAAACAGCGAATAATGCATGGTTTTCTTTTACTCGTCTAATATTCCCCCGGTCTGAACATGATATATCCTAAGCATTTCAACCGAACACAGAAATGAACTTTGTGTGTGTAATTCCATGATTTTTGCCTGATGAGCATACCTATTTGCAACTTTAAGGGGCCTCATTATAGAAATTTTAAACAATGACTTTAAAAAAGATGTCCACAAGGACATCTGACTTCTATTTTTTTTTATTTACTACCCTGCAATTTTTACTTTCGTGTGTGCAAATTATTGCTTTATTATGAGAAGAAACTACCTATGCCACATTTCAAGTACTTAGTTTAAAAGTTTAAATATGTCATTACATATTTTAATGTAACATGAAGCGCCGTATACATATACAAAATGAAAGCCAAGTTTGCTTGGCCTCAGATCAAGATTTATAGAAAATACCTGTAGAATTTAGTATTGTCCCTAATTTAAAAGGACTGTTTTTAAAACAGAAACGATTTAATAGTTCACAGGGTATTCCTTGAAGAAAGTTAGCCAATATTGTTCCAACTTACTCATATTTTTTAAAAAAGTTAGTTTGCTTACCTCAGGTGCAAACATGGTGTCATAGGTTGGGTTGAACTGAACTTCCTTTGTAGTTGGATCAAGGTGAACTCCCGTTTCCACATCTTCCTAGAAAATTCAATCGTATTTTAATAAAAACCATTTTCTGACAGCACATCATAGGCAATAAGCTGATTCTACCAAGTGGCAACATTCACTACTTTTAATACCATGTTTTTACTTTTAACTCTGAAGCACTAAATGCTAATCAAATTTGCTTCTGATGTGGTACTGTCCCCACACTGAGGAAGTATCCTGTGGATAAATTGCTGAGACTGTAACTTCTTGGGGTGGGGGAGGAAAAGAAAGTATTAAAAAAATGCTTATACTTCCAAATATAGAAATGCCCATTTACCTTTTCTGACAATACAGCTCACCACAGCTCCCCTTTAGTCTTGTACAGTGGTACCTTGGCTCTCAAACGTCATGGTACTCAAACAACTTGGAACCCAAACACTGCGAATCCGGAAGTAAGTGTTCCGGTTTGCAAACTTTTTTTGGAAGTCGAACATGCTCCGTTTTGAGTGCCACACTTCTGTTTTGAGTATTATGCTTCTGATATGAGTTCCACACTTCCATTTTGAGTGTTATGCTGAGGTCTGTCTGTTTTTGCTATTTATTTTGCGTTTTTGTGGCACTTTTTTGTTTTGTTTTTGTGACTGTGTGGAACCCAATTCAGCTACTGATTGATTGATTGATTGATTGTGTGGCTGGAGTAGATTGTTTATTGCTTTCATTTTATGGATCAATGGTCTCATTAGATAGTAAAATTCATGTTAAATTGCTGTTTTAGGGGTTGTTTTTAAGAGTCTGGATTAATCCATTTTGCATTACTTTCTATGGGAAAGCACACCTTGGTTTTGGAACGCTTTGGTTTTGGAAGGGACTTCCAGAACGGATTAAGTTTGAGAACCAAGGTACCACTGTAATGCAAAATCAGCCATGAAGGGGATTGCCTTCTGCACAAATTCCAAACCTACCACAACAAAGCCAACTCATACTTGTTCCAGTTCATGCAATAATGCAGTCCAATGAAATTTATGAGCAACTGATCCACATGAATAGTCACAACTTATAAATGAAAAATTGACTATTTTCATGTCACAAAGTTACCATAGAATTAGTGACAATACAGTTGTGCCCCGCAAGACGAATGCCTCGCAAGACGGAAAACTCGCTAGACAAAAGAGGTTTCCGTTTTGGAGGTGCTTCGCAAAACGAATCTCCTATGGGCTTGCTTCGCAAGACGACAATGTCTTGCGAGTTCCTGCTGGTTTTTTTTCCTCCACCCCCCTTTTCTAAGCCGCTAAGCCGCTTATCAGCTGATCCGATCAGCAGATAAGCCGCTAAAAGCCGCTAATACGCTAATCCGTCAATGGGCTTGCTTCGCAAGACAAAAAAACTGCTAGACGAAGAGAATCACAGAACGGATTCTTTTCATCTTGCGAGGCACCACTGTATAGCTGTTTGTCTGTTTCTTGTTACCAGGCTACTCTGCTTTATTAATTTCAGCTATTCAGTTCAAAGTGTATAATATGGAAATGGGGCCCCATGCATCAGCTACCCCAACCTATTTCCCCAAGGAGTTAAATCCTATAACAAAAATATTAATGACAAATACAATCTGCCCCCCCCATTAAAAGTAACCAAGGAACAAAATGTCACAATCACACAAAACAGTTTACTCAGTTGCTTAACTGCTTTTATCAACTAGGACATTTTCCGAAACATTAAATCTCCATGTAATTCAAAATCATTGGGTTCCACAGCAAGGTATGCAATGTTCTGCTTGCACATGGGTTTTTTTTTAAGCTACCTCCTCCCAGTGGCAACCCCTGTGCCCTCTGGTGTAGGACTCCATATGGTAAAAGTGGCTGCCGCTGAAAGGAATTATTTCCCTTCCGCACAGCACACTTATATTGCATTTTAGACAATATGTTATACTATACCAATGGCTAGAATTTAAAGAGGAATAGTTTGCCATGTGACAAAGGTGGTTATGTTACTAAAGCACCAGTCAAAAAGTCACTGGACTAGTTGAGAGCTCTTTTTGATGCTGACCAATATTCTTTTTGCCCAGTCTACAGAATTGCATGACTATTTCCACATGACCATCAGCACTTTGGAGTAAAGTTCCTTGAACTGCAGTCCCTGCATGTTGCATAGCAACCTGCTTTTAAAATGCAGACGAGTTGCCAAAGCTGTTTGAAACATAAAGCACAGGAATCTGCAGGCCACTGTGCATGCACACAGTTGAGTAAGACTAAAGTCACTCTCTGGACTGCATACATTTGTTTTCTCCAGTCTTAACATGCCTCAAGTTTTCCACAAAGGACCTGCTTTTGCCCCTGTAAATTTCCCCTAAATCTGTTTTCCACTGTCAGCATCTTTCTTGACCTGTGAAACCAAGAACTAAATGTGCAATTCAGATGTGGAAGTGAACCAACACATACCACAAATTGAGAAAATTAGGTTAACCTAGGCCTAGCACATCAGTGGAAAGAGCCATCAGGCTTGATACTTACAACTGAGTGAGAAGAAACACAAGATGAGCATTTTGACATTGCCATGTTTTCAGACCATGCTTAAGGTATTGAATTGCAACACAGTTAATTAAAGGGAAAAACAACGTGCTTAGGTGTCATTTCTGCACAGGAATAGAGATGGTATGAGGAGCCTTTTTAAAGCCAAAGGCTGCATTCTCTTGGGATACGTGGTCGAGGCAGTGGTGGGAACCGAAGAACGGGGGGCCAAATGTGACACTACAGGCCTTTCTATCTGGCCTTTGGGACACTGGCCAGGTTAGATCCCACTCCCTCAGTCAGAAGGGAATGTGGTCCTTAGACTGAAAAGGGTTCCCAACCCCTGGGTCAAGGGCTTGGGGGAGCAGTGGTTGAAGGGCCACTTACCAATAATAATCAGAAATGGGCAAAACACCCATTTTCTTTGTCTCTGCCATACTTTTCCCTCTATTTTCATCCACCCCACCCCCATCACCACATACTTTCCTTCTATCCACCCCCAACCACAATTCATTTACAGTGGTACCTCTGGTTACATACTTAATTCGTTCCGGAGGTGCATTCTTAACCTGAAGCACCACTTTAGCTGATGGGGCCTCCTGTTGCTGCTGTGCCACCAACACACGATTTCTGTTCTCATCCTGAAGCAAAATTCTTAACCCGAGGTACTATTTCTGGGTTAGCGGAGTCTGTAACCTGAAGCGTATGTAACCTGAAGCGTATGTAACCCGAGGTACCACTGTACTTTCTTTCTATTCAGCTTTCCTTGTTGCTGGGTGAGGTTATAGGTTTCTATTTCCCTTATCCCAGCACAGAAGGAACGCAGGCTGCTAATACCCAAACAGAGTGATCTGTTTCTCCACTGGCAGCTCAATTTCCTTCCATGCTAGGCGAAGAAGAAGAAAGAAAATATTTCTCTGAGTCCAGCATGAAAAATGCAGCAGGAGGAAGCAACGGCAGCAGCTTGCAACGATTTACTGTGAAGCAGAGGCAGATGGAACAGGGCTGATGAAGGAGAAACTGTGGGCTGGACGGAAAGGCCTCACAGACCAGAGGTTCCCACTCCCCAATTGCAGGATACGGAGAAAGACAGACAGTATTTTTTGTGTAGTTCTCTATAGGAGGAAAGAATGTGTCTTTCAAAATAGAATATCATGCACTGTATATTATTGCTAAAGCTGGTGGCTTTCAAAGAACTCTTCATAAGAAGTTTGCTTACAAATGGTCAAGCTGTACAGAGGTTTAAGCACCAGACTTTTCTACAGTTGAGAATAGCAAGATTAGGGACAGCTTCTGTTTGAAACAATCTGAATAACCTACTAGGGGCTGAGTCTTTAGTGTGGCAGACCCTGCCCTGTCGACAGAGGTTCAGCAGCAGTAATCCCTGCTTTATAGACACTCAGACTGGCCTTTCAAACCTGAGATTCTTTGCCAACTAGGCCTGGGCGATATATCAATATGAGGAGCGATATATCAAAATGAGGAGCAGACCAGTATATCGCTGGTGAAACCACCACTGCTCCCGAGTCCCTCTGCTAGCAATGTCTTCTAGCAGTTCCTTCCTCCAGCGGCACTGCTAGCACTGTCTCGCGGGCAGAGGCCAATGCAGCTTGTTTTATCAACACTGCAGTATATTGCCCAACTGCGATGTTTGGCTGGCGATACACTGCGATGTTGCCCTGCCCTATTGCCAACCACTGCTTTTACTATAATGCTGTGTTTTAAGGTTGTATACTGCCTTGTGATATCTTATATGAAAATGTGGTTTATAAACATTTCAGTAAATAAAGTAGGCATATTATAAAGTACCTATATTCCTCAATTTACTACTATTGCCAGTTTAAAAAAGCTACAGTCCAAAGTACAGTAGTACCTCTAGTTGCAGACATGATCCGTTCCGGGGTGCCAAGTCCACAACTAAAGCGGCGCTTCTGCGCAAGTGCGATAGAGCACTGCTGCGCATGCGTGCGGTGCAAAACCCAGAAGTATACACTACCGGGTTTGCCACGTTCGCAAGCCAAAAAGATGCAACATGAACTAACGCAACATGAGGTATGACTATATGCCCTCCCTGTGTCCTTTAACAAAAGGGTTACAAAAGATAGAAGACACCAGTTCAGTGAGCTACTTTGCATAATGCATCATCTAATCGGTGACTTGCAATCCAAAACAATAAGTGTGTCTCACTAACTTTGCCTATTAAAAATGATGTACACACAGCATTCCACAGTATGTGCTCCAATGGTGGTCTAGATGCACTGCCTGACTTCATTCTTTTCAAAGCAGCCTCTTCCCAATTCAGTTGCTTGTAATGGCAACAGCTACTGGTATATTCACAAAACTTCACTTTGCACCCCGTACTCTAACTAAAAAGAGTTACACTAACAGCAGTTAATTTTTTCAGAAGACACCACAACAAAATTGTATGGAGTAGTACAATTATGTGACAAGTGTGGTTCACACACTCAAATTCTATGCTATGGGTTTGAAGCTACCGTACTTTAAAAAAAAATTATAATCTATTTTGATGGATCTCAAATTCTACTACATGAAATGCATTAATTCTTGAGTAACAGTGAGGATAATTTTTGCTATTAAGGAAACTAGACAATTATGCAACTATTCTAGCTGTCAGTAACTAATGTAGATTCAGAAATCGAAAGCACCCCACATTTAATTAAGGGAACATATGAAATTCTCTCCTTGCTGAAATGTCACAAATCCATAATTTTATCTCATTCCTCTTTCCTGTTAAAATTATTTTACTAAGAGAACAGACTGTGACATGAACAATTCTCACAAGGACAATTATAGCTATTCCAGTTCTATTGTACTGTTAGCTCAACTTCTAACTTTAAAACCAAACAATTAATTCACCATTCTATCTGAACATGGGATCTTTGAAATTGAAGCACAGTAGTATTAATCCAGCTTTCACTTACAAGGTTCCTGCATTCACCATTTTCAACAAGCAAATCTATTTTTTTGCACAGATGACTTCTTGCTAATCCAGACAAGTTTATTTGGATCTGTCTCTGAAATATGTTCAGAACCATGATGTTTCAACCTCTTTGGTGCTGCTTTGAAGGGGGGAAAGTGTAGGTCACATCACTATGTGTGATTTTGGAAGAGTATGTTCCAACATTTCAAGTACAATAGTGATCATTTTGCAATAGATTAAAAAAGGAGCAGGGGAAATTAACACAAACGTGGATGTCTTTCAATATATTATTTACAACATTGTATGGCTAGCATGCACGGGGTAACACCTCCAAAAATTTGCCATATTATAGAAGATTAGTCTCTTTAGCCATCTTTGGGGGACTCGTGCATATATCTAACTCCTTGCTTTGCAAATTCTTCCTGCTTCTGTACCACACATTTCTAAACATTAGGTTTTTTAAAAAAAAAAATCACACATACCAGAAAAAGTCAAAACAGGCTGACAGAATAATCCAGCATTTATGGAACATGAAGAATATACTGCAGCTCTTTAATTAAACATTAATATGACAAAAGTGAAATTAGAAAGCGCTGTCTGCTGGATTTGTCTTCTTTCATTACATACCATTCTCAAAGATAAACACAACACCTTGAAGGCATTGTTCAAGCTTTAAATCAAGAGAAAAATGACTGAATGGGTACGTGGGACTGCCTTTGAAGATGATTCAGAAGCTGCAGCTAATGCAGTATGGTGCAGTCTGTCTCCCTACAGCAAAGGCAGCCAATGTGGTGCTCTCCAGATGTTGACTGAGTATAACTGACCATTGGCCAGCATGCTGGCTGTGGCTGATGGCAGTTAGAATCATAGAATTGGAAGAGACCACAAGGGCCATCGAGTCCCCTGCCCAGCAGGAAACGCCATCAGAGCACTCCTGACATATGGTTGTCAAGCCTCTGCTTAAAGACCTCCAAAGGAGGAGACTCCACCACACTCCTTGGCAGCAAATTCCACTGTCGAACAGCTCTTACTGTCAGGAAGTTCTTTCTAATGTTTAGGTGGAATCTTCTTTCTTGTAGTTTGGATCCATTGCTCCGTGTCCGCTTCTCTGGAGCAGCAGAAAATAACCTTTCTCCCTCCTCTATGTGACATCCTTTTATATATTTGAACATGGCTATCATATCACCCCTTAACCTCCTCTTCTCCAGGCTAAACATGCCCAGCTCCCTTAGCCGTTCCTCAGAAGGCATCATTTCCAACCCCCTGTAATGCAGCAGCCTTTTTTACCAACGTGGGGGTTGAACCCATGACCCTGAGATTAAGAGTCTCACGCTCTACCAACTGAGCTATCCCATGTTAACTACTATTGCCTGAACTTTTATTTCAAATCATTTAGTCCACAATAAATGCAATGTGTCTCTTCCTCTACCCATCCAACACCTTCGAAAAGAGTGACCACATTCACTCTCCCAGAAGCCCCAACCTGCAAATCACAAAAGATGCTTAACTCATTTTATCTATTTGTTAATTAGGAAAATGAAAGAGGGGGGTGTTTTATTGTTTTTTGAGATCCTCCAGCTGCCCCAAGGAATAAGAGGTTCCACACTCCTCAATCTGAGAAGAGGTTTAGGAAGCCCTATCACAGACATCCAAATTTATCTTGATTTCTCTTTTCATATGAGCCACTCTCATTGGTCTAATCATGACTTCTTGACCCTTGCACTCAGAAAACTGTATCTGCCCCTTTTGAGCATTCCTTTTTTGCAAGATCAACATCTTTGCAACTAGAACTGTCATTTGAAACCAGGCTGCTTGATTCTTGTTTGGTCTCGATATCTGACGTGTGCAGCAAGCATTTTTTTAATGATATAATCACTAGAACAGGAATGAGCTTTTTTTTTTCCTTTACAGGAAATGCACCCTCATGGAGATAATCTCTTTGCAAGGAGTGGGGTTGTATGCTGCCACTGAGAGTGGGGCCAGAACCACCCCCACACTGTTTTTCTCTTAAAATGATCATCACTCCTCCCTATTTCTCTCTCCTTTTTTCTCTCCTGAATTTTCAAGACACACAGAGAAAGAACAGTGTGGGTGGTGATAATCTTAAGAGAGAAAGGAAGTGTGGGCTGGTGACAATCTTCACTTTGCTTTCTTGCTACCTGCAGAGGACCACAGATTGCCCACCATTGCCCAAGAATATTACACAACGTAATGTTATTCTATTAATGAATTATGGCAGAGAAAGAAATATATAGTATTGGTTTTAGCCTTCAAACAAAAGCTATTGTTTAGTACAATGTAGAGAACTCTTGACACATCTACTTGCTTAAGAGTTTATCTATTTTCAGGGGTGCCCAAAGTTTTGCGGCCTAGGAGAACATTTTAAAAGCTAAGAAAATGTCATCGGCACTGCACAATACTCATTACATAGAAGAAAATTTGGAAAGACTCAGAACTGGGCCCTCCTACAGGCAAAACACCTACTCCTACCCTCCCGTTGAATTAAAGCTGACAAAAATGCATGCAATTCCTCAAAGAATAAGCAACACTCACACTCAAACAATGAAACAAAACATCACACTCAATTTATGGTGTAACTGTGGTCATATGGGAATTTAGAAGTGAATTTCTGGAATACTATACTACAACTTATTGTCAGACACCTGATGCAGCATGTAATAGCATAGTAGGAGCAACAAAAGGGGTACATTGGAAATGTTTTCTAAGTTCAACACACTTCAAGTCAGTGAATTTTTCATGGCCACTACAAAGGCTGTATAGAAAATCAGTAAGAATTTGAAAAACGTATTATAAAAACTTTTAAACGTATTAACATTAAAATAATGTGTAGAATAACACATCCTCAGAATTTATTTTAATCTACTTTTGCAAACAATGTCAGAGTTTGGAAAAGTCTACCAAACATATTATTTCTACATAGACACCAGGTCCTGCCCATGGACAGCTACAATTCTAGGAGGGATTGTCTGTATGTGCGTGTTAGCGTGTGTGTGTGTGTGTGCGCGCACACACACACACACACAATGTATCTATATAGCTCTATACGCGCACATATATATTAGCGAACAGGACAACCAAACAAAACAGATGTAATGACTACATTCACATGTCACAGCAAACGATAGCTAATGCTTAACTGTAAATGTGCAGGAAGCTCCCGATTTATCCTTCTGGTAGCACAAGTGAAAGCAACCATGACATGTAGCTTAGCGTTGTAGCCAAACTAGGAGTTATGGTTTGTTCACTCCAAGCAAGCCACACATGAAGCCAAACAATGCTCTTCCCAAGATGTGCAAATAGGGCCATTCTTGAGAAAAACAGGGTGACAGTCAACTCAGTTTTTCCAAAAGTAGATCCATTGAAATTAATCAAACTTAAGTAAATTGAATAAATTTCAGTGTATCTAAGTAAAATTTAACTGAAAAATATCCATAGCTACTATGTGGAATCTTATTCAATGCACTGCAACAAAAAGAATTATTCCAAATTGCTCTCTGATTAGTATCATGAACATAACAATCTTAAAATGGGAAGGTATTCTTCTCTATTACGATGATGAAGTACACTAAAAAAGCTTAAAAAAACTTGAATTACTTAATTAGAATCATACAACCTAAACAATTGCAACACTGCTCATAATAAATCTTCCTTACTATGAATTAACCATTGCAAATCAGACTTCTGCCTCTATGCAAGTTTCAGAATTGGAAGCAAACATTACTGTTACGCAATTTAAACCCAAGGGTTGTCTACTTCCTAAAAAGTATGTACTGTATTTTTCGTCCCATAGGACACATCAAGTTTTTTTTGGGGGGGGGGGAATAGAGAAAAAAAAATTATTTCCCCCCCAGGCGCTTGTGGGGCAGGCAGCGGGGAGAAGCGCTCTTCTCCCTGCCGTCAGCCTCCAAACCACTTCAGGAGACAGCGGGATGGCGGCGTTCCGCCTCCCTCTGTCCCCCGACCTTGTGGGGCTGGCGCTGGGGCTCTCCTGAAGCCTGGAGAGCGAGAGGGGTCGGTGCGCACCAACCCCTCTCGCTCTCCAGGCTTCAGTGAAAGCCTGCATTCGCCCCATAGGATGCACACACATTTCCCCTTCATTTTTGGAGGGGGAAAAGTGCGTCCTATAGGGCGAAAAATATGGTACCTTTCCTGTTGGACACAGGATTGAACTACTTATGTACATTTCTTGGCTGTTCACTGCCTTTTGGCAGTGAAAGTTTATAGCTGATGCTTACAAGATAAATTATTATGACTGTGTAGGAAACAACCACCACCAAATTGCTGAACACTGTTCAAAACTAGCACCAAAGGAAACATTGCAGGATTTTACCTAGACAAAAGATGTTGGAGCAGTTAGTAGATTACAGTGGGGGTAAAAGAAAGGGCTGAGATAAGCAAGAGCAGGAAGACTAAAATGAGTCCTCATTCTCACAACCTAAAAACAGCTACATGATTTCATGAATAATTATATTGCCATAGATGTAAGAGTCCCATGTGCTTTAGACACACACAGGCATGACAAAGAGATGGACAGGGTTATGCAGATAGATTCTGTCAATGTTTAAGGGCTTGGGCAACTGGTTCTCCCAAACTGCTTCTGGGAAGACTGCCAACTTCCTTCTCTCAGGTGGTTGACTGCTGAACTTTGGAAGAATGATGCAGCTATGGCAGAGGGAGAGAAGCAAGAAAAAGGTTGAGTCTTTTGCTTCTCTCCTGATCTGCTAGTTCAACCAGCAGCATTGCTTAAGACCTGCCATTGATTAAGACAGGCAAGAAAAGCACATCTGTAGGGGAGGTGAGAGATCTGTGTGAGGGTCTCCTTGTTTTTCACAAGGGTAGCAAAAGAAATTGCTGAGAGGATGAAGTAGAGACCAGATCTTAACAGCCCAGCCTAATAACCATACTCAGTTTTATTTCATGCCCAGTCCTGGTCCACCCTATACTAGCATTTAAGTTTGGAATTGTGATAAGTAGTACAGAGAAAATGATGACCTGGTGTGTGGCAGCTAAGAAAAGACAAATTCCATATTAAGGTATCTGAAGAAGTGTGCATGCACACGAAAGCTCATACCAATAACAAACTTAGCTGGTCTCTAAGGTGCTAATGGAAGAATTTTTTTGTTTTGTTTCCATATTAAGGATCATTACAAAAGGAATTGAAAGCAAACTGTCAGTATGATGTCTATATACTACCTCATGGATCAGAAGCACTATGCCTCTGAATATCAATTGCTGGGGAACACAAACAAGAGCTACTGCAATCATCATTGGGTTATTGTTGTTTTAATGGTCTTTAATCTCATGGAATTGGAGGTTACTGTGAAGCATAGATGATTAAAGTGGAAACAGGAGGAAGCAATTTATAGACGCCTAGCCTGTTCTACTACAACAGAATAAGCTTAAAGTTTCACATACATGAGACAGCATTAATAAGACAGCCTAAATGGATCCTAGCCAGATGTGAAGAATATTGTACAACAGGGCTGTCTCACCTTCTGCCATCCAGATGTAGCTGGACTCCAGCTTCTATTGACACCAGCCAGCACAGCAACTAATCAGGGATGTTGGGAGCTGGAGCTGAGCAACACCTGCAGGGTCACAGGTCAGCCATCTCTGCTGTACAGAATGAAGCAGGTAAGCTCCCCTTACGTATAAAGGGAGTGGAATCACACCTAGCATTAGAGCCTAGCATAATCAGCATATCAATGGTATGAGCTTAGTTCCTTAAAATCTAGCAGAGCAAATATTAGACTGGGATCCAATCAACAGAAAAGACAAGTGATGTTTTCTTTTCAAGTCCCTGCACTGCAAGGTGCCTAACCTTGGTGGTTTCCCCACTCAGACTCTGAGTAGGGGCAAGGGAAACCCATAAACAAAGTTTATAAACAAAGTTTATTCCTAGCAAAAGTTTGAAATATGGGTCAGACCAAGATGCAGCAGCGCAAAAATATGACACACTACCTTTTAGAGATCGCTTTCCCGTTAAGGAATACCAAATAGGCCACCTTACCCTCTCTGTCAAAACACCCAAGTATTTTTGAGCCTTAAGTTTGTAAACCCCATGTCCCTTCTCCGCCTTAAGAGTTCTCCTAAAGCTTTAAAGTTTAAAGGAACAGGCAGGCTTCCAAGAAGCGAGAACTCGTCTGCCAGCACTCTCCCTCCACGGCGAGAAAGCTCTCCCTGTTGACTTTCTGCCCGTCCTGCATAGAAGTCAGAGGAATTATTCTAGAAAAACTGGCGCCAACCCTCGTGCGCCAATGAGAAACCTTCGCGGCGTAGGTTACCCCAGGGGAGAATCTGCCCGGTTCGGAGCAGGATGAAATGACTTCACCTCGGGGCGAGAGAGGGAGAGCGAGTGCCAGCACCGCAGCCGCCGCTTCTGGGCGACCTCCTCGGACCACGTACGAGCGCGGAGGCAGCGCTTCCTTGCCCCCACCCGCCCCGGGGCCCCAGGCGGGCGACTCCGGAGCAGCTCCTACCTTGACAGCCACCGCCGGGGCCGAGTCCACGACGGGCAGCAGCGCTTGCTGGGCCGGGGCAGACGAGGCGAGGTGCAGCACCGCATCCTCGTCGGCGACGGGAGCCACCGAATGGCCGGGCCTGCCCTCTGCTTCCGAGTCGGAATCGGAGTCCGAGACGCCGTACGAAGCGAGCGCTGCTATGGCGGCCGACATCTTAGCAGAACGGAAGTGGACCTTCGGCAGGAGGGAGGAGCCACGAGGAGCACCCGACGGGTCCTGGCAGCTGTACAAAACAGCTCCCTTTTCCCTGTCGGGAATAACGCGCTCGCTCCGCGACTTTGCCCAGTTTTAAATCGCAAAATTGCTTTTAGAAAATTGCTCTAATTTTAAAAGCATCCGTCAAGAAGTCTTCGCCGTAGGCATCATTCATTCCAAGATTGGTTTTAAGATTACATGGTGCAGGACTTTCAGCAAGTATACAAATCCCAGCATGCAACCGACATGCCGACCCAGAGCCAAACATGAAAGCTTTTTCGTCGCTGAACTGGGCTGTATAAAGCGGCTCCCTGATGCACATTTATTTGGGAGAACGCTTCAGTAGGACTTCCGAGTAAATAAGCAGAGGTGCGGCAGCTGCAAGTATGTGAGAAGGAATGTTATGGCCTGCCATAAAATGGCTGCAGAGACGCAGTGCCCCATCGTTGCCCCTTCCACAAATATTCTGTGACACTTAACACTTAAGTGCTCTATTTCCCACCACCAGTAAACAAAGCTTGTTTTCTCAAGTAGCCCCAGAAGAGCAGATTCACGAAGCCCTAGGCTGCAACTCCACCACCTACCCAGAAGTAAGCCCCACTGAATTGGACTTACTTCTGAGTAGAAATCCTACTGAAATCAGTGGGACTTGCTCCCTAGAAATGGCGTATAGGATTGCGCTGCCTAGAGCCATGCAAGTTGTTTAAAAGGCTACATGTCCATTACGAGGACAAACTACGTATCAAGCAATGCACTGGCTCATTCTTGCGGCACTCGGGAGGAACCACTGCATACCGACAACCATGCGGTGTCATTTGTTTTATTATCCTGTAGCCTGCAAAGCACTTGATTTCACATTGCATTAACAAGTAGGGCTCTTTAAAGCAAACAACAAGCTTTATATGCATGTTTACTTTTAAGTAAGCGCCACTGAAATGCAGCGCAATCAGAACCACAGCTACTCAGAAATAAGACAATTTCTTCCCCGGTACGTAGGGCTCTTGGCACTGGGTTAGTCCCAGGTTAACTCACCTTCAGGTAGATTCCACGGAACTCAATGAGGCTTATTTCTGAATCGTGCATTTTAAGTGTATTGTAGCCTAATCCCACGCATGCTTATTCAGAAGCAGGTCCCATTAATTTCCATAATTTACTTTTTACGTAAGTGTGCTTAGTTCACTTGCAGCCTTACTAAACAGTTAAGCCTCGCTGAATTTAGTAATACTGTACTGTCTTTCGATAAACATCCGCAAACTGCAATCCAATCCTATTTATGTTTACTCAGAAATCCGTCAGGTGTGCTGGATAAGGTTGGCTCCTGAGTGTAATAGGACTGCAGCCTCACTTCCTTTGTGCATCCTAGACTAGAGACGTCCTATAAGCTTTAAGAAAACTTCAGTGATAAATGTTCCAGAGCCTGCGCTATCAAGTACTGGCTCCTCAGCACTTTTCGCTTCCAGTCAAACACGTCTCAAAAGGAAAATGGAGGCGGACACAAAATATATAGGATGACCCTGGGCCATGAAAAATATTTTTCTCGAATAAGCAGGGCTAAATGCTGGAAAGAATTCGTATATAAGTGCGTCGGAACAGCCTCCAGCTCCGCCTCCTTTCGTTCTCATTGGCTGCGACAAGCCGGCTTGAGTAAACGCCGCAATAATTCTGGTGCCTCCTCCATCATCCTCCCCCCCCCTTCAAGAGAACAAAAGTAGCCTGTACCACCCGACATCGTGCTGGGGGGTGGCGAGGCAGGGGAGCCGGATGATGGTGGTGTCTCCCGACTCCCTTTCCAATGTGTGTCAAGGGATCTGCCGAGGACGCCAGTCAGGTGGTTGCGTAAACAACACCTCCACCTCCCCCCACCCCCCTTTACCATCCTCCACCCCCGTTCCAGGAGAGAGTGCTGGAGCCGGCGGAGAAGCCCCGCCTTCGGCACACATACACACACACACGCGCGCGCCGCTGCGTGTCTATTGTGAAGCTTTGTGCGGGGGAAGCTCCGCGTTTTCTCTCCTTCGCAGTTTCTCTCTACCGGCCCCTTCTCTCCCCCCCCGCCCCCACTCTCTCTCACGGATCATCCCTGCCTCCTTCTCCTCCCCCCCCCCCCGAATTCTCACGAGCGCTTGTCCGCGAGGGGGGCGGCTATTGAGAGTTCGAACTTCAAACCCAAACGGACCCGGTTGGCACGAGCCCAACAGACACAGAAAGGGGAGGGGCTGAGCGGCGGCGGCGGCGGCTGTGTGAAGATGTGAAGAGAAGGACGGTGCTGCTGGCTATTGCTGTGAGAACGGGCAGAGAGAGAGACGGTGAGTGCCCTGCTGCGGCCCCGCATTCACTGCAGTGCTCCCCCCCTCCCCATTTCCCCCCCCTCCTCATTCCCGCCGTCGCCGCTTCTCTCTCCGACCCCCACCTTCCCCGGTTTTCCAGAGTGGAGGGAGAGACTTCACCTCACCGATTCCAACCCGGAGAAGGGAGGGAGCCTCCCACCTTGTCCTGCTTGCCGCCGCCTCTGCGCGGCTTACGGAGGAAAGACGCAGGCGAGTGGGTCAGGGTCTTGCAGCCTCTTCTCCCTCCCCCCTCCCTTTCTCAGGTTGGGGTATGCAGGAGCTTCCGGTCGCCTTGCGCTCCTCGCCCCCCCCCCCACGATGAGAGATTGGAGTTGTGGTCTCTGAAAGAAAACGGGGGGGGGGGCAAGGCGAGTCGGCTTCGGGATCGTGAGGTTGGTTACTCACCGTCCCTCTGTTTGAGCTGTTTCCACTCCTGTGTACGTATCTATTATTCTGAAATAAAAGAACAGCCTTAAAAAAAAAACCCGCCCCCCCCCGTTTCCTAACTCATCCCACCCCATCTGTCCAATTTCCAACTTCTGTCTCGTAAGATGCAAACTTGTTACTTCCTTTTTCCTGACCCATCAACCCACAATTTGACTAAGGAGTGGTTAGAAGTATGAGGGCCCCTTCTCGCCCCCCCTTACCTTTGAGAGTGAAGTAGGAATCTTAATCTGCATTAGTGGTTCTGAATACCAAACCAGCAGATGGTATTTATTCTCGGCTAATTAACAGAGAGCAAAAGCCTGTGATCTAGTGTAATAAGGTTTCAGTGAAAAATGGAGGAGGGGACTGGGAAATAGCCTTTTAATTTATTTATTTTATTATTGTGTTTCTATCCAAATTTGGGGGCTATTTTACTCTGGCTTTAGCCCCAACATAGCTGCTGTTCAGCACATTGCTTATTTTATTCATTATCATCTTACATTTATATCATGCTTTTCTGCCATCCTGTATTCAGGGCAGTGTACATGTGATTTCCAAGTGATCATCCATCCTGGCACTGACCAGACATTAGACCTGTTCAGTCTAGGAACATAGGAAACTGCCTTATATTGAGTCAAACCATTGATCCATCTAGATCAGTAGCAATCCTCTCCAATGACTCACTGCCCTTCCAGGCTTTCAGGCAGGGTTCTACCAGTCCTACCTGGAGAGGTTGGGGATTGAACCTGGGAAATCCTGCATACAAAGCAAATGCTGTACTACTGAGCTATGGCCTTTGCCTTAGCTTCAGCAAGGTGGCAGCCTCATGTTCTTTAGATCATGTAATATGAATATTGTTCTTCATATTTGCCAGACTGCTGCTATAAAGTGCAGTAAAATATTAGGGAAGTTTTTAATGTGTGATGTTTTACTGTGGTTTTATAATTTGCTGGGAGCCTCCCAGAATGGCTGGGGCAACCCAATCAGATGGGTTGCAACAACAACAACAATAGTAATAGTAATGATAATAAAAATTACTACTGTATACAACCAGTATAACTGAAGTGGGCAAGAAAGTAATATAGGGTGGGATGAAGAGTTGTAATGCTTTTCTTCTGGACACGTAAAAGTAAGAAAGGACCTCTCTTCCTCTCTAGATGTGTTATAATAGGTGGTGCTATGAGAGATCATAACTACTTCATTAATTTCTGCTATTTTTCTTAAATCTAGCTAGAGACCTTAACTGTCTGGTAGTAGTCAAAGCATACACATGCTTCCCAAATGTATAAAATCTACTGCAAGCAAAGTAGATGTGCTTAGGGTACAACAATGCAAAAATGGTAGTAATCTAAAATGGTCTAAATGCCTAATTTTAAATGAAACTAAGCTTATAGTGATAGATCTAAATCAGTTCTTTCAACTGCCTTTAACTCTTTTAGCTGTTAATTTCTGGCATTTTACATAATTTTGTACTAGTTTGAAATTAAAAATAGTGCAAATATGAGGTATTGAATTTGACATTTTATTTTGAGTGCTTTTAAATAATTCATGTACATAAGAACTTTTGAAAGCCAGTGCTGGACAATAAGGTGATAGAGGTATCTCATAAGTTTTTTAATCTATAAAGCATAAAATATTTATATGAAAATAGACTCCCTAGTAATATTTTGTTACATTTCTAGGCTTTTTCTAATCTTTTGCAGAGTCTGAGAATTGCAGAGACTAAGTGTCTGTGATGCTCTTATTTTAAAGAATTTGAAATGTGATCTGCCAATAATGGATCTTGCATAATGTACTTTAGTTGCATTGAATTGCTTCTTCCTGTAAATTAGGTTTTAAAAATTAAAACTTTGTCTGGAAATAGATGTCTCAAACTGTGTATTAAAAAAAGAGAAAACATTTCTCAAGGGCCTATTTGCAAAAATATTCACTGATACTACCTTTGGATCATTATACTGCAGATGTTCCATCATATGTGAAGCAAATGTAAAAATAAAGCTAAATCTAGACATTCTATAATAGATGATAAAAACCTGATTGTAGGCATAGTCAACTTAATAATAACAACAGCAAATATATATCTATATTAGCATCCTACTGGCTTTAGGTAATAATGTAACAGATTTCTTTTGAACATAACAATGCACATACAGAGGTCTCTTGTTTACGAATACCAGTGTTCAAAAATATCATGCTCGGGATGTATCTTTGAAAACATTGGTCAGATACCCCATTCAGAAAACTATTTTGTTGAAGTCTCTATTGCTTTTATCCAGCAGCACTGGGCATGAGATATATAATTAAGTTGAAATGTGTGAATACAGTAGTGCACTGTTCTGCAGTAGCATGCATTTGCTGTAAAGGCTTTCAAATATCTGTTTCTAGTTTTACCATCAGTGAGGTGCAGTATGTGTGTGTGTTTTCAGAGTGAGTCTATGAACAACATAACCAGCATTTGTATAAAACCGAGGGAAATAGATATATGTGAAGATAGCCTTGTCTGATTTAGAATGAGTCAATACAAGAGGAATATTTAGAACAGTTCAGTTAGAAAAGATGCTCTTGTTACCATTCTTGTCTCAGGAAGAGTTATTTGCTTTAGACAAGCAAATGTGTGGATTTTTAAAATGCTGGTTGTCATCTAGTATATTATTTTACAAGCTTGAAACTTCCAAAGGTTATGTCCAGTGGCGGCTGGTAATAGAGGATGTGGCATATAAACTGATTGAAGGTGAATGGTAAAAGGAGGATCAGAAGCATTGTAAGTGGTTAATACTGTAAATCATTTGAAAGCACAGTGTTTCTGCTAACCATATGAAGCTAAATTACCCTACATAAGTGAATCCAATTTTCTTTTTAAGCTGCCCTGGGAGGGCTTTGCAGCATATATGTAGTTTAAATAAACAAATTGAAATTGAATACCGACTGGCATGTGTTGGTGTTCATTCCTAAGGGTTCTTCTTTAATTATCTTTTAGATGCTTAATGTAGTTGCCAGTTCTTGACTTGGTCACAGAAGATAATACCCTACTAAGTCACTCTTGTAGGGCCCCCATTGAAATAACTGGATTTCAAGGAATACATTCTGGAATATGTACACAAATATTACACACCCACACCCACACACCAATTATATTTGGCAATAGTTTTTCCCCTCCCCATTCAGTGGGATGCAGAACTTTTAAGCACACAATATGCATGGAAAGAAATGGACATCTCATTGCAATTTGTTTTATACAGTGGAGTGAAATGCACTGGGATAAGATTTTGGAAGAAAAGTGGGGCAAGCTGATGAAAACCTGATAGAATGGTTTGAGGAAGGCTGATCTCTGTGTTTTGTTTGTGACAAGTTGGAGATAATAAGAGTGCAGTGCCTGTTAATTTATTCTTCTAAATCACATTTATGCATTGTGTACAGTCTTTTCTATATATTTTCCCCATTTTGTACATCTTGGGTATAGATTCCATTTCCCCTGTATATTAAATCTGACCAGCCTGTTGGTTTGACATTATCTACTGGCACGTCAAACTCCAACATGAGAATCTGCAGATGAGAAAGACTTTTCTAGGCTTCTTGCTTGCTATAAAGTTTTAAAAATGGGAAACAGACTAGATTACTGTAAAACATTACCACTAACTTTAGTTGTTTTATATAATGACTACTTGCTAAAGAATAGCATTATGTTATACCAGGGGCGTGGAACCTCCAGCCATGGGTCAGACATGGCTCTCCAGTCCTTCCTATTTGGCCTGTCAACCAGTTTGGAAGAGCCATGCCCACCGCCCATCACCTTTCTCTTGGAGGGAGAAGCAGTTTTCATTGAATGGGAATGCACTGCTCCTTGAATTCCTGGTTTTCTGAGGTTTGTAGAGCAGTGCAGGGCTGTTTGCAAAAGGGCTTTCAAGCAGCCCAAGTCCTGGCAATGGGGGCTTCAAGGCACAGCATCACTTGACATCATAGTGATGTCAAGCGATTCACTTTGCAGTTGAGTGTGGCACATTTAATTAACATATCTAATTAATATCCCACGACAAACCAAAGTCTTAATACATATGGTAAAATAATCAACTGAAATTTTAGGGCTTAGGTATGATCTGAGATTTATGTGTATATAATTTTTAAAAATAATTATGCATTCCATTTTGTACCAGCACTTTAACCAGAATTCCTCTGGAATAATTTTGTTTCATTGCTGGAGTTCTTCATTCTGTCCATTGTTGTGTTAGATTCTGGGGTAAATCACTATTCACTGCTTTGGGGTACAGAAGTTAAAAAGGAGGGGAAAGCCAGTAGCTTTTTTGATTGGGTGGGGGTGTTGTACATTTTTATTTGTAGTTTACCATCCCAGAGCCTTCTCCCAGCAGCATACCAGACTTGTGTCAAGTCAGGTTCTCAGAAGTCGTTTTATACTGTCTTGGCCAAATCCCTGAACATATTGAGTATTTTAATATTTATTCTGGCTATGTTCTTGTCTTTGTACAAGAGGAATACATTGTCTGGATTGTGTACAGGTAGTATAAATCAAATAACCTCCTTAAACATGCTAGTTTAATCAGCAGTTTTCCAGCACATATTTTACATTTGCACAATGATTTCTTGCTGTCACATGCAATTCCAAACAGCAATAATGTCTAATGAAATTATATTTCATAATAACTGCATACAAAAGAACAGTTTTAATGGGAGGGGCATATACATTTTGAAAACAAATTATTTTTGCTGGATAGACATCAACTTTGGTTATTCTGATTCCAAGCAAATTTGTGCATTTTGAAAGAACTCACCACCACATAAGTCTGCTTGAGAGAATACAAGTTTTAACACTCCAGTTTCAAGGAGATGAATATCACTGTTGTAAAATTGGCATATGCATAGTAGCGCCCCATATTTTTGACTGAGTTGGAGCAATACTCTCAACTCCTGTCTGCATGTGTCTACTGTATCTGAGATACTCCGATCATAAAATCATAGAGTTGGAAGAGACCCTGAGAATCATCTAGTCCAATCCCCTGAAATGCAGGAATATGCAGTTTTGTCCTACACAGGGATTGAACCTGCAACATTGGTATTATCAGTACCACACTCTAACCAACTGAACTATCTACTTGGTCAATGGCATCATACCTTTATTTATTTACTTCCTAAATTTATATTTTACCTTTTCTGCCAAAGGAGGCAGGGAAGCAACTCACTCCAAGGAAGGAGGTCCTTTAGTAATACTTCCAGGCCTTTCACTCCACCATCAACCAGTATATAACCATTACATTTTCTGATCGCTATAATATAGCTATGTAATAGATATAGCTTCTGGAATAAGGTGGAATTTCTAAATGACTTCATTGCCTGAAGGTTTACAGCCAAGTTAAGACATAATTGCATTTTCAATCATACACAAGTAGTATAGGCGCAAACATCTACAAGATCTACATAAAGGATTTCAAAAACTACAGTAACTTGGTTTACGAACTTAATCCGTTCCGGAAGTCTGTTCTTAAACTGAAACCGTTCTTAAACCGAGGCGCGCTTTCCCTAATGAGGTCTCCTGCCGCCGGTGCCCTTCCACCGTTTGGATTCCGTTCTTAGACCGAGGTAAAGTTTGCAAACCGGGACACTACTTCCAGTTTTGCAGAGTTCATAAACCAAATCATTCGTAAACAGGGCTGTTCTTAAACCGAGGTACCACTGTACTTAAGCAAATTTAGAAATAGATACCTGTTTGGCTGTGTCAGTCTAAAGAGTCAACTGAATCGAGAAAGGGTGGAATTCAAAATAGTACTAAGGAGATTCCTCCATCAGGCAAGCATAAATACTTTCACTAATGGCACTATCTCCATTCTCCTCTAGTGAGCTGTTCTAGCGGTTCTCTCAACCTCCCCGGAGCCAACTGGGAGTGAGGGGAAAGCACCATTGTGCTAACAGGATTCATTGCACTGGTGGCTTCTGCTATCACAACTATTGAACATCAATAGTTGTCACCTACAGCTCCCAGCTATATCCTATCTCTAGCGCATCGTTAAGGATCAGCAGCCTGTATTGGAATGTGAGCTTTTCTTTTCAAATATTGGGTAGAAAGCTTCCTTTGCCGTCATCATCATCTGAAGCAGCTACTTACCAATAAACACAAATTCAGGAGCTAGCCCTTTCAACTGATTCAGTATTAGCCTTGTCCTCATATTTGCTCAAGTGATGCTATCATAAAGGTAAAGGTAAAGGTACCCCTGCCCGAACGGGCCAGTCTTGACAGACTCTGGGGTTTGTGCGCCCATCTCACATCTATTGGCCGGGGGCCAGCGCTGTCCGGAGACACTTCCGGGTCACGTGGCCAGCGTGACAACGCTGCTCTGGCGAGCCAGAGCCGCACACGGAACGCCGTTGCTATCATAGGGCAACATAATTGGCAGTACCATCAGGGACTCATTAATTTGCCTATTTTCTGTGTGATACGTGTTATCATGTGCCAGCAGTGCCTTTCTGCCTTGACACGAATTGAACATTAAACATGTCAACACTCAGAAACCAGTGGATGAACATGTCTGCTAGGTATTCTCTAACCAACTTCAATTTGAGTCTTTTTCTTGCTTTACTGGATCTCACTTTCATTTGTGCTCTATAATCTGATATTCCTATCCCACCCTTCTTGTCACATTATCAGTTTTGCTGCCTATCATTTTTATCCCATGCATGAGACTTAGGTGTACTTGGTGCATTAAAGACACCACACCACACATCACCTCTTTTTAAAAAGCCCGATGTAATCATAAAATAAGATCACAGCATAAGAGTAACATAAATCCCATATGTCAAACAGGATGAATTAAATCCAATCCAAATAACCAAAGATTAAGTGGACTTGAGACGTCCTATTTTGAGATGATTAAAACAGATGGAGTGAGGGATCTCTTAAGCACGGGGCAGGTGTCAATAAGATTCTTCATTACTTACATGTGGCTTCACATGTAATGAATTTTGTATATAGATAGCATTTGATTTGTATTCTCCCCAAATATAATTAATAATTTTAAGGATTAGGACTTTTTGCTTTGGAAGATACAAATCCTTGAAATACACTCAAAATGTATCCCCCCCCCCCAAAGCCATTGGGGTTATTTTGGACCCCTGCAGCTATTTGAAGTACAGTAATTGTAAATTTTGTGCAGCAAACCTGACCCACTTAATACTCTGTGTGCTCCTCAACAACTATGGAGACTGTTGTCCCATGATGTTTTTGTCTCCTTTCCTCCTTTGTATTTAATCCTCCAACATTGTAGATGGTAGCATTGAGATTATAACTTTCTTGTAAAAAAAAGTAGTAGTTGTTTATATATCTAGCAGGTGGAAAATATAAAAAAATCACTGAAAGTCATGTTCATCCATCTCTTAATCTGAAAAATGCCAAAAAAGCCAGTATATTCTAATGTGTGAAATGCAGTTGTAGTCTCAGTCCAGTTCCCAGTGGAGAGGTGTTAACATAATAATTTACAGCAATTACATCCTTGTTGACAATCATTTGTAGAAAGGTCAAAGATTAAATAGTTTTAAATTAACCTTTCACTTCTAGATGTGACTGTTTCCTGGCCAGTGATGAGACACAGTGATTGCAGTGTATGCTTTCCTATAATGAAGCAGTACCTGTTTATGCACAGAAGACTATTTTGAGAGTGTAAAATCAAACACCCCCTGGAGTGTTATTGGTAGAAGACAACTGAAAAGCAAAAGGTAAGTTAAGATAGATGGTACAAACATAATTTCTGATCTTAGACATGTTGGCTGTGATCTGGTAAGCTGAATTTGAATGCAAGGTTGAGCGTACCTATCTTCCAGTATAGTATAGAGAGAATATAGTATACTTTCCTGTAATGCAGTGGTAATTCTTATAATTTGGATCAGAATTCCAGTTTCTTTGTCTGAAAAATTGCTTAATTAAATGGTAAATCTATAATTTATCTTGCACATCCCATTTCCTTTCTACCAGTGAAATATTGATTATAATTACAAATTTTAATGTCAAACAATGCAAAATTAATGGGCTTGAGGCAGCTGTCATTTATCTCTGGAGGAGGTAGTGTGCAAGCTGCCATTTCCTAATCATGATATTCTTGAAAGTTTCCAACTTCTTCCTCTTGCTGCCTTCCATCTCAACATCAGTTGCCTTGTGTGCAGTTTTTTTAAACACCGAGAGTAACTTAGAATCATAGAATCATAGAATCATAGAGTTGGAAGAGACCACAAGGGCCATCGAGTCCAACCCCCTGCCAAGCAGGAAACACCATCAGAGCACTCCTGACATATGGTTGTCAAGCCTCTGCTTAAAGACCTCCAAAGTAGGAGACTCCACCACACTCCTTGGCAGCAAATTCCACCGTCGAACAGCTCTTACTGTCAGGAAGTTCTTCCTAATGTTTAGGTGGAATCTTCTTTCTTGTAGTTTGGCTCCATTGCTCCGTGTCCGCTTCTCTGGAGCAGCAGAAAACAACCTTTCTCCCTCCTCTATGTGACATCCTTTTATATATTTGAACATGGCTATCATATCACCCCTTAACCTCCTCTTCTCCAGGCTAAACATGCCCAGCTCCCTTAGCCGTTCCTCATAAGGCATCGTTTCCAGGCCTTTGACCATTTTGGTTGCCCTCCTCTGGACACGTTCCAGTTTGTCAGTGTCCTTCTTGAATTGTGGTGCCCAGAACTGGACACAGTACTCCAGGTGTGGTCTGACCAGAGCAGAATACAGTGGCACTATTACTTCCCTTGATCTAGATGCTATACTCCTATTGATGCAGCCCAGAATTGCATTGGCTTTTTTAGCTGCCGCGTCACACTGTTGGCTCATGTCAAGTTTGTGGTCAACCAAGACTCCTAGATCCTTTTCACATGTACTGCTCTCAAGCCAGGTGTCACCCATCTTGTATTTGTGCCTCTCATTTTTTTTGCCCAAGTGCAATACTTTACATTTCTCCCTGTTAAAATTCATCTTGTTTATTTTTGCCCAGTTCTCTAATCTGTCAAGGTCATTTTGAAGTGTGATCCTGTCCTCTGGGGTGTTAGCCACCCCTCCCAGTTTGGTGTCATCTGCAAATTTGATCAGGATGCCCTTGAGTCCATCATCCAAGTCGTTGATAAAGATGTTGAATAAGACCGGGCCCAAGACAGAACCCTGTGGCACCCCACTAGTCACTCTTCTCCAGGATGAAGAGGAACCATTGATGAGCACCCTTTGGGTTCGGTCAGTCAGCCAGTTACAAATCCACTGAGTGGTAGCATAGTCAAGACCGCATTTTACCAGCTTCTTTACAAGAATATCATGGGGCACCTTGTCAAATGCCTTGCTGAAATCAAGGTAGGCTACATCCACTGCGTTCCCTACATCTACCAGGCTTGTAATTCTGTCAAAAAACGAGATCAGGTTAGTCTGACATGACTTATTTTTCAGAAATCCATGCTGACTATTGGTGATCACAGCATTCCTTTCTAGGTGCTCACAGACTGTTTGCTTAATGATCTGCTCCAGAATCTTCCCTGCTATTGATGTCAGACTGACTGGGCGGTAATTATTTGGGTCCTCTCTTTTCCCCTTTTTGAAAATAGGGACAACATTTGCCCTCCTCCAGTCTGCCGGGACTTCGCCTGTTCTCCAGGAATTCTCAAAGATGACTGCCAGTGGTTCTGAGATCACATCTGCCAGTTCTTTTAATACTCTTGGATGCAGTTCATCTGGCCCTGGAGACTTGAATACATCTAAACTAGCCAAATATTCTTGTACTATCTCCTTAGTTATTCTGGGCTGTGTTTCCTTTGCTGAATCATTTGCTCCAAATTCTTCAGGTCGGGCATTGTTTTCTTTATCGGAGAAGACTGAGGCAAAGAAGGCATTGAGGAGTTCAGCCCTTTCTGTGTCCCCTGTTTGCATTTCACCATCTTCTCCTCTGAGTGACCCCATTGTTTCTTTGTTCTTCCTTTTGCTACGAACATACCCATAAAAGCCTTTTTTGTTGCTTTTAACCTCTCTAGCAAGCCTGAGTTCATTCTGTGCTTTAGCTTTTCTGACTTTGTGTCTACACGTGCTGGCTATTTGTTTGAATTCCTCTTTGGTGGTTTCCCCCCTTTTCCATTTTTTGTACACATCCTTTTTTAATCTTAATTCAGTTAAAAGTTCTTTAGATAGCCACCCTGGCTTCTTTAGGCACCTTCCATGTTTCCGTCTCATTGGTATTGCCTGACGTTGTGCTTTTAGTATCTCCCTCTTAACAAACTCCCAGCCATCATGAACTCCCTTTCCTTTTAGTATTGTTGTCCATGGGATCTCACCCAGCACTTCCCTAAGTTTTATGAAGTCGGCTTTCTTAAAGTCAAGAAATTGAGTCCTAGTATGCTTGGCTGCTCCTTTCCGCTGTATAGTAAACTTCAGAAGAGCATGATCACTCGCGCCTAATGATCCTTCCACTTCTACCCCACTAACCAGGTCATCAACATTGGTTAGGACCAGATCTAAAATGGCTGTTCCTCTTGTTGCTTCTCCCACTTTCTGGACAATGAAGTTGTCTGCAAGGCCAGTGAGGAATCTGTTTGACCTTATGCTCTTGGCTGAGTTTGACGTCCAACAAATATCCGGGTAATTGAAGTCCCCCATTACTACTATCTCCCTTCCTTTTGCATGCTTGGCCATCTGTTCCAGGAAGGCATCATCTATGTCCTCCGTTTGGCTTGGGGATCTATAGTAAACTCCCACAATGAGGTCTCTGTTATTCTTCTCTCCCTTAATTTTGACCCAAATACTCTCACTTTGGCTTTGAGGATCTAAATCTTGGATCTCTTCACAGGTATACACATCCCTGACATATAACGCCACTCCTCCTCCTTTCTTGTCTGGTCTGTTTCTCTGAAATAGATTGTATCCCCCCATTATTACATTCCAATCGTGGGACTTATCCCACCAGGTTTCAGTGATGCCTATTATGTCATATTTAGTTTGCTGTACCAAGAGCTCAAGCTCATCTTGTTTATTTCCCATGCTTTGCGCATTAGTGTACAGACATTGAAGTCCATTAATCATTCCCCCGTGTCTCTTATTTAAGGATTTTTTCCTCCCACCACTAGGTCCACGTGCTGTTTGCTCCATTTGGTCTATGACATTTGGATGATCATCTTCATTAATTGATAGACTCCTACCTTCAGGAGCACTGTCTCCCTCCCCCACATTAGTCAGTTTAAAGCCCTCCTGATGAGGTTTCTGAGATTTTTGGCAAAAACATTTCTCCCAACCGTTGTGAGGTGCAGCCCATCACTTGCCAGAAGTCCATCTTCAAGAAACTGCAGTCCGTGATCTAAGAATCCAAACCGTTCCTGTTTACACCATTTGCGAAGCCAGCTGTTCACTTCCACTATTTTCCCCTCTCTCCCTGGGCCACGTCGTTCAACTGGGAGGACAGATGAGATGACAATTTGTGCATTTAGTTGCTTCAATTTCCTGCCGAGAGCCTCGTAGTCTCTTTTGATCTTCTGGAGGCTATTGCTTGCAGTGTCATTGGTTCCCACATGAACCAAGAGGAAGGGGTATTTGTCATTGGGTTTTATGATTCCTTGCAGTCGTTCAGTTACATCTTGGATCTTAGCCCCGGGGAGACAGCACACTTCCCGAGACATCTTGTCAGGCCCACAGATCACTGCTTCTGTTCCCCTCAGTAGGGAATCCCCTATCACCACTACACGCCTCCTCTTGGGTTTAGTCGGGGTTCTTTCGTGAGCTGTCCGTTCCAAGGTCGCCTGCACATTCCCTGAGGACTGACTTTGCTGCCCGTCTTCATATACCTGATCGACTGTAATGAGGGAGAGATCCTCAAATGGAGTCTGCTCTTCGTCTTCCATGCTAGGGGAGAGGACCTCAAAGCGATTGTGTATTTCTAAGCAATCAGAGTGAACCCTGGGCCTCCTACTTCTTTGAGTCACGTTTCTCCATATATCTGGCTCCTGTGTTGGTGAACTAGACTCCTCAGGGGAGTCCCCTGTCTCCTCCTTGGTGGAGACGGTGTGCTCTGTTGCTTCCAAGAAGAGCTCCAGCTCTCTAATTCTTTGGAGCGTAGCTACACGTTCCTCCAGTTGCTGGACTTAACTTGTGTGCAGTCTTTTAAAGTGAAGGTCTTGGCAAGGTGTGCCTTATTGATACTGTGATTTATTTATTAAGGGTACTGAAGTTGGCAAATGGAAACTTGAGAGACAAGACCTTGAGTACTAAAAAAGGAGTTCTAGCAATAGATCAATATGAGTTAAACTGTTTTCCCATGGTTTCAAATTTTTTAATTTTAGAGATGCTCTCCCATAGACTAAGGTAAGAACCAAAGCCCTTTCATGTTGTATGAAGGAGAAATGATGATGGATTGAGAACACTCTTCTAAGAATTGGAGTCTTACTTTCTGTGGATTCTTGTATTTTTTCAGATGATTAATATCCCTATTGAAATCTATATTTCTTTGAATAGTGTTCCTCTGAAAGCAAGTCTTCTGCAACTGTATTTTCAGCCATCAGAGCAGCAGGGGGAATAATGCATTCAAATATGAAATACATCAAACCATATTTGATTTGTTGCTTAGCAGCCAAAGCAAATTATGGAAATTGAAATCTGAAACAGATTGAACATCATGATAGCAAAAGAGTTTCACTTCTGTTTGTACCATCGTATTAAATAACACAATTTCTGTTCTGTGGGCTTTTTCTACACTTTAGCAAAATTGTTCTGCTGATGCTTTCAAAATACACTGTAGAATGAAAGTAGTGTTATAAAGCTCATATCTGGCTTACAACATCTGAACAGATGAGCACATTAATTAGATATATCAGTAGGAGATATTAGAAGATTCTCAGCATGGTGTTTTAGGGAATGCCTTGAAATTTATTTAATTTACATTCTATTTCAACATATACATTGAAGAATATGAAAATTACATATTCCAATCTTCTCATAGCTCGCAGAACTATTTCATGCTGCACATCTCATCCTTACTGTTGGGAATTCCTCCATCAGGCTAGATACAGGATATAACAATTGAAGCAATGTGAAAAGAAAAGTTGGAAATCTAGTTAGCTATAGTTTTTAACTTCTGCTGCCTTTTTCTCTGGTGATTGTCAGCAGCAGTCTACGAAGCCAAGATTCAAGAGTAATTGATAATTAACCAATGCTTCCAATCCAAATTGCTAATTACTGGCATATTATGACTGTGATGCAATTTTGCAAATAATTATTGAGTGAGGACTTTGCTATTACAGTGCAGTCCCACTATTTTGAAATATGTCTGTAATTTCTACATTAGTTCTTTTAAGTCAGCTGGGGACAATCTCAATAGCTTTCTACTGTGTGAGTGTAAGCGGATCCTGTCCCTCCCGCTTTGCTCCTTTAAAGCAAGCAGGTTCTGCTTCTCTCCCTCCCCCCGCCCCCCCCTTAGTGAGCTGAAAATCTTTCCTGCTATTTCCAGCAAAGCGGGAAGAGCCTGCTTGCTTTAAAGGAGCCAACCGGACAGGAGCCGCTTACACTTGTGTAAGCGGCTCCTCTCCCCTCCCGCTTTGCTCCTTTAAAGAAGCAGGCACTCTGTCCCTCTCTCCTCCCCATTCAGCGGCTCTTCTCCTGCTGGAAACCACGGAGGAGGGAAGCATTCGCTCCGTAACACGCACAGACATTTCCCCTTTCTAGGAGGAAAAAAATGTGTGTTATGGAGCGAAAACTACGGTATTTAAACTATACATATATACAAATATATATATGTGCTTTTGTTTAAAGCAAACATGGCTTAGACAGACAGCAAGCCTTGGGCCAAGTGTGGCTGCTTAATTCTTTCATAGTTTTTTGGTTCAAAATCCCCAAGCTACTTCTACCCCTAGCTTGGGAAAGGTGAACTTTTAGCTGAAATGGTAAAACAGTCCTTTCTGTACCCTGGGTGGTAGCCACCTTCCTAGACTGATTTTGCTTTAAGAAGCACATGCAGATAGGGACAAAACAGGGAACTCTGAAAAGTGTAGTATGAGTCTTAAGATGTAGGCAATTTGAGGTGGCATACTCTGTCCTGATCTGGTGTTAGGCTTAGATCTGATTCTATAGAACTGTATCAATTCTTAATTTCTAGTTCATTCTGACTAAACTACTGTCAGCAAAACTTTCAGTTAATTATTCAGTAGCTGTGAACATTTGTCATCTTGTTAGATTCTAAGTGAACATCATATACAATTTCTTGCTAAAAGATTGAGGTCTGGAAGGGAGGGGTGATTGTTCTTTCGGCTGAGGATTACATTGTAAGTATCAAATGCAAAGACAGGTTGCGATAAGTATAAGTTTGTTTAACAGTTTTAAATGTTTTAGTATAACCTTTCTAATCAATGGAAGTTAAAAGACTAGAGTGAAAATCTACAGTTAAACCTAGGTTTAGAAAGTACTACTATTTTGTGTTAATACATGTTGAGTGTAGAACATAAGTGATGACATTGACAGTCATGTCTCAGTCTTTTTATAAAACATAATAGGGAGAATGGACCTAGACAATTTTAGGGGATAATTTTTATTTGTTTGGGGTAGTAGAATGCCCCAGACAGATGCATAAATGTTTTGTTGGAGAGAAGCACTTTAATATACTTCCCTGGAATAGTTTTTGTTTGGAAAATCATTTGGGACACTTTAATCCACTATGGGACGTCTATGGGTGGCACTGTGGGTTAAACCACAGAGCCGATCAGAAGGTCAGTGGTTTGAATCCCCACGACGGGGTGAGCTCCCATTGCTCGGTCCCTGCTCCTGCCAACCTAGCAGTTCGAAAGCACGTCAAAGTGCAAGTAGATAAATAGGTACGGGAAGGTAAACAGCATTTCCGTGTGCTGCTCTGGTTTGCCAGAAGCGGCTTAGTCATGCTGGCCACATGACCCGGAAGCTGTATGCTGGCTCCCTCAGCCAATAAAGCGAGATGAGCACCGCAACCCCAGAGTCGGCCACGACTGGACCTAATGGTCAGGGGTCCCTTTCCCTTTAATCCAATATGGCAATTCTTTAACAGAAACAAAAAAGTACCACAATGGCAAAACATTAGTAGATTTAGTGAGGGTTTGTGTTTTTTTACCCTAGGTGTTTTTTGTTTACAGAATGAAAATTTTGAATTACACGTCTGAAATTTGTGGACATTGGCTGCAGCTGCGCAGGTGACCATATCCTAGTAGCTCTGCTTCTGTGTAAATTCTGCAATGAAAAGTGACCCTGGTTTGACTTTCAACCTAGTTTATGTGGAAGAAAGTTCAGTCACCCAGCACAACTTTTTCTCCACTCCTCCCCTGTCCCTTAAAGATTGTAAATGAGAGCTGACTCACACGATGCATCTGCTGTTTGGCTGTAGGTGGCGGATTGAATGTTTAAGTGTCCCCACATAAAGATGCTAACATTTCAAAGAGAACATTAGGGTTGGAATTCTTCTCCTTGGGCAATGAGATCACAATCAAAGGAGAGGCTACCCAGGGAAGCAAAAGCTTTGAACAGAAGGGGTGGAGCACACAGCATTCACAGGAAATGAACAACTTGGCACAGAACCACAAAATCTATTTAAAAAGGCAAAAGATACAATAATCATGGCTGTGACCCACTCACAACTAGTTGTGGTTTGGCAAAGAAACATGATTAATAAACATAAAACACTTAAAGATTTGATAATCATCACAATTGGGGTCAGTAGAGACTGGGTGTGGCCAGGTTGCTGCAGAAAATAATTGTTTCTTTAGCTGCTTTTTGTTTCTTTGCATATCGGGCAAGAATAATTGAATTTTTCTTGTTCTTTTTTTGAATGCCTAATGTTCTGAACAGCACTCTTAATAGGTTATAACATGACTATCATGCTTTCCTGAGCCTTTCATCTTCATTTTGCTACATTGCACTTCTTCCCACAAACTTGTTTATAGCTGTGTGTGTGTGTGTACACTTACACTCTTGTACGCATACCCATATGTTTACAGATGCATCTGTCAGCTGCGGATGGCATTTCATGTGCCTGAGAAAAGTGTTCTTTGACCCACCAAAGCTTATGTCCAAATACTTGTTCGTCTTGAAGTTTCACTGGACTAGCCCCCACCCCCCAGGATTAATTCTTGGCTTTTTAGACTGCTGTTGAGTCACTAATGAAAAATCTTTAAAAAGAAGGATGTGTTCCAGTTTTGAGTTGGTACACCGAGTACAGAAGCATCCATATACACCAGCGAACCAAGAGGCTGCCCATGTGGTACTGTCTGCTCTTATATTTTGCCCCAAGCTTCTACTGTAGATATGCCATTCTCTGTTTTATCATGGCCATGCTAGACATGTACCTCCAGGGTGAGCTGTGTTATAGCAATGACAAAACTGTTCTGTGCCTTCCAGCAGGGATTCCAAACTGCTCAGGCAGATAAAGGCCCTTGCATGCAGTTAAATCTTGCTTGTAATGCATTGAAGGTTTGGCCACAGTCAATCTGTAGCTGAGGAAAGTCTTGCTGGTAGAGAGATAGGATTTCTGAGAGACCTCTACAACAGCCAATATCCTCCTAGATGTGTCTATCTCTTTGCAGCTCTCTCTCATTCTTTAACCTCCTGTTAGGCAAACTTACCCCAACTGCTGCAAAGGTCTGGGTTGTGCACACTTGATTTTTATATTGAAGAAGGGAGATGGAGATTTTTAGACCTTGAAACATATTGTGCAGTCCGTGGATCAAAACAACTGTGCTGCTTTGGTTATTTCCCTTAATAGACAATGTATTTTGTGCTCTCCTCCTTTTTTGTTATTGTAAAAATAAGTTGTCACAGTTGGCGTTTTGTGCAGACAAAATCTTTGGATTCAACCCAAAATCACCAGCTCAGGTTCTGAGTAATAACAACACGTGCTTTATTCCTTGTTATTGGAAATCATGGGGGGGAGAGACAAGAAAGCACTTTCTATTAAATAAGCTTTTATGATGCACGGAAGAGGGCATCTAGAATTTGTCACAAGAAGGTAAACGATACTACAAATAAGAGAATAAACAAAAATTATGCAAAATCATAATACATGATATAGAGCCAGTTTTTCTGAAGGCAGCCTTAGTTTTCACTGCCAGCAACAAATAACAGATCTTGCTTTCTGAATTCTGGTTAAAGAAATAACTGCTGCTCCCCTGCTAAGAACAGCAAAAAAAATCTGGGAAACTTGCCCCAATCCTTCTTTTAGCCATACAGAAGATACCACATTCTTCCTTTAGCCATTTTTGTGTTTGTGGTCTCTGCACTGCTGGAAATGTGCATATGTAAAGCTACCTACAGAATTGTGTGGAGCTTTAAGAACAATGTATTTGTAGCCCTGGGGAATAAGGTGGATTCTTCTTTGTGCACAGATAATGCGTAGAGTAATATTTATGTTTCTGTGGAAATTTTGAATGTGGCAATATTCATTTTGCTGATATGGACATCTATATCCTTTATTCACAAGAATATTGAATCCTATGCCATAGAATATGTATTTCTGGCCATGCAGCAACAAGCTACTCAAGCTACTATGTTGGTCATGGAACACACATTCACTGTTTGATTTTGTTCATGCAGAAGCCTTATCTTTGCTGCTCTTCATATATTGATGTTCAGTTTGCATATCATAGTTACCACCTCTGTTGACTACAGTCCTGCTTTTTCTGTGCAGGAATGATTTCAGTCATTTGTAGGCCCTTTGTTACCATAGTGTCATGTCCCCTTACTGCTGCTTCCCTGATCCTACATACTGTACTACTGGCTGACACTAGAGAGGGTGGGTTCCGGTTCATCCCTCAATACTATTACAGCCACAGAGTCAAAGTTCATATCGGAGAAGTAGGCGTGGGGGAAGCAGGGGAGAGAAAGGAAAGTGGCTAGAAAGTGAAGCATTGTCCTTCAAGTCTGGCCTTTCACTTGTTCCCGCATACTACCCCAGCACAGCCTCTTATTTATCAAGCAGTGATCCCAAATGTAAGTGAGAGTGATTCCTAGGGGAGGGAGACAGAAATGGTTGATTCTTTTTCCTGCCAGTGCTATAGGAACTGGAGTCTTTTTTAGTTGCACCATGAGGCAAAAGAGAAGCAGGAAGAGGAGAAAAAGGGCTAAGATTGGGTTGTGTAATTGTGCTGTTAAAGCGTGCCCACAAGGATAAACAAAAATGGTGGCATATAGGTCTAATTTTGAGGGTTGCGGTTGGCAGTGGTTCAGTTTGTGTGTTGGGATGAGGCCCCTGACAGGTGTCCAACCATGCCAGCTGCTGAGGAGAGGAAGGCCCTCATGCTTCTTAAGGGAAAAAACCCCACATTATTTATTTAGCCCCACCCATCTGACTAGGTTGCATTCTGGGCAGCTTCCAACAAAATATAAAGGGACACAACAATTATTAAAAGCTTCCCTAGACAGGGCTGCCTTCAGGTGTCTATGAAAAGTCATATAATTGTTTGAATTTTTGACATCTGGTGGGAGGGCGTTTCCCAGGACAGGTGCATAGGCGCCGACTCCATGGGGCTTGAGGGGGCCCGAGCCCCCTCAAAAATTCGTTTGGGGGGGCTCAGCCCCCCCAATAATCTCGGGCGGCGGTGGGCGCGTCCGCGGCTTTTATAGGGCGCCCGGCGCGCACCAGCTCGATAACGGGCACCGGCGCGGCGGGGGGCGCCGGGCCGGGGGAGGGGGGCGGCCGGCCTGTCTCCTTGGCAACCCCATTGAGCAGCGCCGGCTCCCCCGGGAGGGCCATCCCCCCGCGCCGCCGATCGCCAACACCGCCGACGCTGTGGCTGCCCGAGCCCGAGCCTGAGCCCGAGCCCTACCCGAAGCCCGAGCCCGAGCCCGAGCCCGAGCCCGAGCCCAAGCCCGTCAGTCAGTCAGTCAGTCAGTCAGGAAGGAAGGAAGGAAGGAGAAATGGGGAGGGAGACGAGGGAGGAAAATTGCGCGCAGGGTGAAGAAAGGAGAAGGGCGAACGAGACGAGCTTCCAACCCAAAAAAGGGCTGGAAGACTGGGAGGATGAAGGATCGGGAAAGAAAGCGACGCCTTCCCCGCCCGCGACGTCGCCCGCTTGTCATTGGCAGCGCAGCGGGCGCCCAGAGGGGCTGGGCACCGGCGCAGGGCTGCTCCACAGCCGCGGAGGACAGCTGCGCGGCTAGCAAGGTGCGCCGCGTAGAGCGTGGCCCTTGTGTGGCCCGGTGGCCAGGCAAGCTCGGGCGGGGACCCCCATGCGAATCTAAGACGGGAGAAGAGGGCAGAGCAAAGGGGGTCCCTTCCCCAACCTCCGGCTCTGAGACTTCCCTGTGCCCCAGAAAAGCGAAAGGATTTTCTCTTCTTCTTTTTTTATAAATATTTTATTAAGTTTTCAAATACAAAGTTAGAAACATACACTGAAGAAAAAAGTAAAAGAACAAGAAAAAGAAAAAAAGAAAAAGAAGAAAAGAAAACCAACCATTCAACACATTTTTTATATAACTAACTGGACTTCCTCGCATCTCCCTTACCCTGCATTCTTTATAATAAAGATATCAGCAAATTATTACCTTGTTTCGTACCTTATTTTGTACTTTTCAAATACTATACCTCTAAATTTAACATACTTTTCATCAGTTACTTATATCTTAAATTAAACATAGTATTACCTTAGATTTTGACCTTTTCTTACTTAAAATATAATTTCCTGTTTCCCAAATCTAATTGCTGAAGCTATAGTTTCTGAATCGTGTAAATTTTTAACATTCATACAACTTATATTGTTTTTGTAAATAGTCCTTAAATTTTTTCCAGTCCTCTTCCGTTGTTTCTTCTCCCAAATCTCGGATTCTGCCAGTCATTTCAGCCAGTTCCATGTAGTCCATCAATTGCGTCTGCCACTCTTCCAGTGTGGGCAAATCTTGTGTCTTCCAATATTTTGCGATAAGTATTCTTGCTGCTGTAGTTGCATACATAAAGAAAGTTCTATCCTTCTTTAACACTTTCTGGCCAACAATGCCCAAGAGGAAGGCCTCTGGTTTCTTGGGAAAGGTATACTTAAATACCTTTTTTAACTCATTATAGATCATTTCCCAGAAGGCCTTCACTTTTGGAAAAGTCCACCAGAGGTGAAAGAATGTCCCTTCAGCCTCCTTACATTTCCAACATTTATTATCAGACAGGTGATATATTTTTGCAAGCTTGACTGGGGTCATGTACCACCTATAAATCATTTTCATAATATTTTCCTTCAAGGCATTACATGCCGTGAATTTCATTCCGGTGGTCCATAACCTTTCCCAGTCCTCAAACATGATGTTATACCCAATATCCTGAGCCCATTTTATCATGGCTGATTTGACTGTCTCATCCTGAGTGATTTTCTCTTCAACCTGCCCTCCATCCTCTTGCAGAAAACTCTTTGCCTGCCCTGCCCGTATCTCGTTTTTGCTTTTTAATTCCACACACGCACCCTTCGGACTTCGTGGCAATCGGGCGCGCGGGTGAGTTTCCTAAGAGAGTGAGGACCCCCGCCTCCTCCCCACCTGCTCCCTCGCCAGCCAGCCAGCCGCGCGCCCTAGCCGGAGAGCCCCGGCCGTCCCCGTCGCGCAATCGGCTGGATCTCCCTTCAGCAGGCCGTGCTCACAACTCGGCCCAGGGACCCCCAGCAGTGGATCTCCGGCTCAGCTGAAGAATCCGGCAACAAGCCCCCTGCTCCCCAATCGCTCCGCTGAAATACGCTCCAAAACCCCCCAGATAGGCCGCTGGCCGCCAAGTCTTGTGGCGCCCTGAGCGAGGGTCTCTCCCCAACACCGCCACCTCGAACTGCGTTCTCCCGGCTACCCGAGCGAACCAGCGGCAGGACCCCGGTATGGGCCCCCCCAATATTTTTTATAAGTCGGCGCCCCTGGACAGGTGCAACTACCAAGAAGGCCCACTGCCTGGTTCTTGTAACTTCTTGCAATGAGGGAACTGCCAGAAGTTCCTCAGAGCTGGGCCTCAGTGTCAGGACTGAATGATGATGGTGGAGGCACTCCTTTAGATGTGTTTGCACCTGGCTTTTGACTACTTATAACCAAGTGAAGATGCCTGGGTGCCAGGATGGCGCCTGACATCTCCACCATCTGAAGGTGCATGCCTACGGATCATTTGATCTGGACCGTTTATACACGCTAATACCCCATCTTGTAGAATTCTATCAGTTATATTTTATCTGCATAATTAGAATGAATTTCTGGAACCAAAATGCTTTTTCTGTGCAGCCTAAGCAGAAGCAGTCACCATTAAGAGAAAGAGGTCAGAATATGCCAATATATATGTGGACTCTCCATGGATTTTTTCTTTAAGGTCTGAAAGCTCTTAACCTAGCTCAAGGTTGTCCTCTGAACTAACCAGATATTTAACTGAGAATCAATCATAATAAGTCTGTCATATGAAAAACAAGACTTTAGAGCCATCTTGCCCCAAAATGGCAACTAGACATTCTGTTTTGACAACTGTAACTCCTTTTAAGGAGCCATTTGGTGTCTAGGTTATATACCTGAGTTTCTGACACTGTCCTCAGGTATATAGGGCCAAACTGTTTAGGGCTTTAAAGGTCAACACCAGCACTTTGAATTGTGCTCAGAAATGTACTGGAGCCGATGTATATATATATTTTAGGACTGGTGGTATGTGCTCCCGGCAGCCGCTCTTAGTCACCAGTCTAGCAGCCATATTCTGGATTAATTGTAGTTTCTCAGTAACCTTCAAAGGTAGCTGTACGTAGAGTGCATTGCAGAAATTCAAACAAGAACATCTCCATTTCTTCCCCCACTCCCCAATCTTGAGAAGCTGAAGAATCTTAATTTTTCATATATGTGGAGCATACTAAAGTTCTCAGTTTTTTGAGGTTGCAAATATATGTACAAAATATTGGTGTGAAAATCAAAACCTACCTATAGTGCTTCTTAACATTGCCATATATATTATGTAATTCAGTGGTACTAGATTTGTCCCTAGTAACAGCCGCATGTTGGGCTGTCAAATTTCAGCAGCTCCTTCTGGAATGCTAAAATTCAGCATCACCCCCACCTACCTCTCTTGCTCCGTTCTACATCACTGTTGACACGTCCCCTGTGGCACCAGTGTCCAGTGCAGCTGAACCAGTTACACTAGCCTAAAATTGCCTCTGGCAACAGGGCTGGTTCCAGAAACATTCCTAAGCAGTAGCAGCAGACATAATTAACAACTGGGAAGGGGGGGAGGGAATAAACCTTATCAGTAATGGACCAGCAATCCTATTAGATTCCAAATAACTATACTGTCTTGTAAATCTGTCTGGTTCCAATTGGCTACTTTGAAGGAGGAAGAGTTTAAGAACTGGTGCAGTTGCTTCTGGGTCAATGAAAAAGCTGTATGCCCACCTTGGCCTCAAGGCAAAAAACCTGTTCCCTAAGAGCTAGAAGCTCAGTGGAATGAGGACACACCCATGACTTCTGTCCAGCAGGTAGATAGTTTATACATGTGACAAACTGTGCAATGCATTGGAAATTCCTCACCCTTCTGGTGATTTTCTACCTTCATATCAGTTTTTGTAATTTATTGTGTTACTTTATTTGAGAACTTGGCATTTCTTAGATCAAACAGTGGAGGGGCAGAGGCCTCCTCACCCTTTTGCCTTACTCAGCTGCTTAACTTTTCTGTTAGCTTGATCCTTTGTTTCTGGGGCCAAGACACTGTATCAGCTGGAGCTCCCTCTAGTTTATGGAGCTGGCTTAGTCGCTGGGCTAGCTACCCTTAGCTGCTGCTGAAGCCAATGATATAATGTGGTCGGACTCAACTTCCAGGGATTAGGAATTTGAAAGGGTGGGGGGATTTAGGAAGTGAGGTGTGGACAATGGATGTCGACCAAGAGGTATGTGGACAGTGAGTAACTAGTCATTGATGCTCTGTTGAGGATTCATTTTTTTAAAAAGAAAACTAAATAGGTTTTACCTGGTTTTAAACTGAACTGAATGCTGAAATTTGAGTCTCCACAGAGCCTTATCTAAAAGCGATGCCTATGTATGATTCTAAACTGACTCCCTCTAGCTAGGTTTGTATTGTGTGGAACTGTATTGGTGAGGGTGAGGGGATTATTCCTTCTCCAAAGTTGGGATTTAGTCCAGTTTTTTTGTATTTGTTTACTGTGGTCCTTGTAGTTTCCTTGCTAGGGTAGAGCTGAAAACTTTTGGTGGGAGAAGTTTGGAAGAGACATTCTTCACTCGGTCATAGCAGAGTTAGCACAGTGGCGGTTGCTTCACGCACATTAAAACTTTGTTAGATTAGCATCTGGCCACATCCATCTTTAAACAAACGTTCCTCATGAAAATACTTCAGCTAGAATACATTACAGACTCTTAGCTTTACAAATAGGTGAATGTTCTACCCACAGTTTCCAGAAATTACAGCAAACAAGTCTCCATCTGCTGGCAGTAAAATGAAGTTGAAAAAGGTTCCAAACAGCTTAAGTCTGAGTAAGATACAGCGACTGGCAAATTCAATAAATAAGAGAGAAGAAATTAAAAGAGAAGAACTTGGTTTTCTTTCAAAAAGGATCATGCAGTCTTTGGGCTAGCAAAGATGCAGACTTTAAAATCTCCCTTTTGGAGAGATTCAGTTCACTTGCAGGATCAGCTGTGGTGGGAGCCAAAGCTGCATGGTTCCTTGCTTGTTTCAGGAAGCAAGAAGTGGGGGAAACACAGAGGTAAAAGCTGCTGGGAGCCATCTATGGGACACTCACTGGCAACATGACCTCAGGGCTTAGGTTAACCCTTCTTATGCATGCATTTGTGAGTCAGTAACTACATCTTTACCTGCACCACATCTGGTGCCACGTAAGATGTCAGGTGTGGGGCAGATGGGTATGGTTTGGTGGGCACGGGCCAAAGATTTCTCACCACTGAGAGTAAAATGTTCAGATTTGGACCTAAAAACTAGCCCCAACCTGAGAACTTTAGCAATATACAGTGGTACCTCGGGATGCAAACGGGATCCATTCCGGAGCCTCGTTCGCATCCCGAATGGAACGCAAGACGTGACGGTGCGTCTGCGCGTGCACGGGTCACATTTTTATGCTTCCGTGCATGCGTGTGACATCATTTTGAGCGTCTGCGCATGCGTGAGCGGCGAAACCTGGAAGTAACACGCTCCGCCGCGGAGCACAACTCAAACGTGCTCAACCAAAAGCACATTCAGCTCGAGGTATGACTGTATAGAACAGCAGGGTAAGGTTTCAGTAAAGGTGTTGCTTTTTCCTTTTCCACTCCTCATCCTCTGCAAGAGTCAAACCATTCTACAAAGCACTTATTTGTCATGATCCTATGATCCCATTTGTCTTCAGTGGACAAAGCTGGGGATTCAGAGGTGTAGAAGGGGTTTCCCCTCAGAACTGGCCCTATGTTTTTTTCCTGCAGCACAGCTCAAACCTGAGGAAGCCATTTTGCAGTCTTTGGATTCCAGGCCTGAAGCTCCAACAGAACCAGCACTCTTTGAGTCAACAGCTAGTGATCTTGATGAAGTCTCTTTAACTGATGAGACTTCATTTACTAGAGGTGGAGGTAGTCCTGCAGCTTCATCTAATGCTAAATCTTGGTTTGCTGTTCAGCAAACCTTGCACAGAACTATCCAAGACATTTACTGATTTGCTTGGACTTTGCCTTATCAGAACCTGACTTCGGCTTTGCTTGACTCTTGTTTTATCTGAACCTGAATTTTGTCATGCTTGATATTGTCTGACTAGAAGTTGAATTTGGACTTGCTTGATTTTTCCTTGTAAATTTGTGCTTAGCACTCTCGTCCTGCTTGAGCGCAAACCTCACCCAGCTGAGACCACCATCTGAAACAGACAACTATTTTGCTGTTCAAGGTCTTTGTGGGGAAACACCTCTTAGGGGCTGGTGTTACACTGCAGTATTTTGTTGCAAGTCTTTACTTCCATATTCAGAATTTGCATTACAGAATAGAAGCCACACTTATTCAAGTGTTTGTGTTATTGCAATAGTCAGAATTTCAACTGAATGACTGTGCTATTCATTGTAATGTCAGAATGATAAATATGGGACTTATTGCTATGGCAGTAGTGTCACATGATATTAGTGTTTTGAATCAAAAACAAGCACATTGCAACCTAATGGGATGCTATATATGACTACGTGGTAGCAGTTTTTCAACACCTTAGGTTGCAAAGAAATTTTATTGTAAAATGGTACTCTCAAAAGAGCAATTATTTCATTTAGTTTGAAAAATCTGATTTAAATATAATTTACTTAACATCTCATCACATTCTGAAAATTAATAATAACTTGTATAGCTAAAGGTGTACTGTGAGTACAAACTTGAAGTAGGATAGCAATATTTCTCAACAATGGAGCTCAGAATTTTAATTTGATAAAAGAATGCTAGTTTACATATTGCTAACCTTTTAAATAAAATTGCAGACCCTTCTGCACAATCCAGCCATGGACTCTCTAGGGCACATTTTGATTTTCAGTAGAAGATTTTAACCCTGCCAAAAATATATCTGTATAGAATATATTCTGAGAACAGCTGGGAAGAGCACTGCCCCTGGTTTGGCTCCAGTTCCATGTTCTGTTGCCAATCAGTACCTCTTTCATTAATTTAGCATTACTGTATTCACATTTATTTACATAGCACCATTAACATATATGGCTCTGTACACAATTAAAGGAAGTAAATCTACCACGAAGCATGTACAGTCTAAAACTATGAATACAGTTAAAATAAGTTAAAACGTACTTCCACATTTTCAGACTCTAGATCCCCTCATCACACAGTAGTCATAAATCAGCCCTTGGAGAGTGATAACAAGTTGATCACTGTAGTAGTAGTAATGGATTTCTTGTATCAGCAGGGGCTTCACCTAGATTACCTTTGAGATCCTTTCCAACTCAGTAATTTCTTATATCTAAAACATTTTAAACTTTTATCACTAAAAAAGCAGTTGTTAATAATTGGAGTTATAAAATATAAAACTTGATAAATATATTTAGGGAGCTGAAAATTTCTTGGGTAAGATCCAGTGTTGGTTATACTCAGAGTAGGCCCATTAGAATTAATGGACTTAAATTACTTAGCACTGGATAGTACTAATTTCTGAGCAACTGATTTCCTGTGATCTTAAGGAATGTTAGGCAGTTTTTATATATAAGAGAATAGCTTAAATAAAGTATTTTTTAAATTCTATAATAATTTTTCAAATGAATCTAAATTAACTATATATCACTCTTTGAATAATCAGCAAATTAGGTCATATATGATATGAAGGTTCCTAGAGACAGACCTTTGAACAATAGATTTCATTTTGTCTGACATGATTTATTATTTCATTAGCTTCCAAT
Organism: Podarcis vaucheri; assembly: GCF_965113315.1. Taxonomy (NCBI): domain Eukaryota; kingdom Metazoa; phylum Chordata; class Lepidosauria; order Squamata; family Lacertidae; genus Podarcis; species Podarcis vaucheri. Next base: position 73,946,351 of record NC_138761.1, read on the forward strand.
TTCCAACTTGGATCTTCAGTATGGTCAGTACAATGAGCTGCACACATTTATCACCCCCGCCCCGAACATCGCTTCTTGTTGTCTGTATGTCCTAGCCTAGAATTTAGGAGTTATGGTTCTTCACCAAATATATCCTGCTCCATTTTTTAAAAACCAACCTTCACATTTCTGAAGAAGAGGGGGAATTGTGAGCAGGAGGGTGAGTGTCTCTTTGAAAAGGCAGCACTATTAAGGGAAGACACTGTGTGTTGAATTCCAGGCCAACGGTCCATTCTGTAGCATCAGAATGACAGGAGGTGTTCAGTATGATTAATGGAATCACAGCTCTGTGATTGACTAGCCCGTCTGTGCTTTCTGTGTATTTAGAATTCTGCCACTGATGACTAATTGTGAAGTTAACATTACAGTAGAGGTTGAACTGCAGTTTTTTTGTTTTTAATAGCAGAGTGAATTTGTGCATCCCTGTTTTAGCTGTTAAAGTTTAGGTGTAAAATAAATGTACAGTACTAGACTGCATTTTGCTATTTATAGGAAATAGGGGACTTTTTGAATTTGAAATATATTCTAGACTACCTTTAACATAAATTGGTGTGCATTTTATTTAAACTCAGATTATTCAACTGTTGTCTGAATTTGAAAAGCAAGTTATCCTTAAGTAGTGAAATTGATTTGAGATTCCAACTGTACACAAGCAGTGTTCATAAAAAGTAGATTTTAGAGAAGGAAAGCCTTCACAGAACTCTAAAAATTATAATTTATTAATGATGTAATTATATCCTTAGAAGATACAGTTTGTTTAAACTATTCACTTTTTTAGCTTTAAAAAGGGATTGGTTATCTATGGCTGTCAAGAATACAAAGAGCTGTTGTGATCAGCCATAGAGCTTTTGTGGCTGTATGCTATACGTAGCAGCAGTGGAGAGATAATGAATAAGCTCAAAGTGAAATCATTTTGAAAAAAATAGGACTAAAAAAAAAAAGCAGTTTTATACTAAATTACATTAATTTTTATTTTGGGGAGTGCATATAATGGGAACAAAAATCAGCCTGTGTACTAATAGATGCACTTCAATGCAGTTTTTTATAGGTTTAACTCACCCTAAAGTAAGCACAAGTCCCCACTGATTTCAGTGGGAGATAGCTGTGCATTTACTTAAATTTCCCATTAAAATAAATGGAGTTAAATGTGCTTAGCTGTAGCTGGATTGTGGAACAGGTATGTTTTTGAAGAATACAAAAACATCAACACTGTCAGAAATTTGAAAGTGTATTTGTTACTATTGTACTGAGTCTTGTAAGCCACACAGTGAGAGCAATGTGTTCTGAAAGGAGAGTTAACAATTTTTAAATCAATGAATAAAATATACTAGAAATGTGGCTAGACATGTTGTAGTTTTTAATGGGTACAATATATTTTTAGGGCTATTCTTGCTTTCCCTAACTTGAGACAGAACACTAAAAAAATCTATTTGTTTTTAATGTAATAAAAAGCACATTATTTAGTGACCTAGCCACCATCATCCATGCCTTGGGTAACTTCACAGATTGACTAGTGTAATGCTTCTAGACAGGGCTGCTCTTACTGTCAATTTCAAAACTTCATCTAGTCCACAATGCAGCCAAAATGGAAGAAGGTTTTAGTTAGATTCATACGCACAAATATGAGAAAAAATAATATATATGTAATTTCTCTAAAAGTATACATGTTAAAGAGACAGAACATACGGTGACAGTATCTCTTTAAAAGAAACAATGATAAACAATGATAAAAATTAAGTGGAATGTAAACTAAATTGAATGAATTTTAAAATAGTATTTTTATACATTTGCATGGGGGTTGTGTTCTGGATCATTGTGCCATGTCAACAGTTGTACGCAAGACCATTCCACCCCCTTCTGGTGTGGAAAACTATACAGTCAGAATATAACTGATCCAACACCAGGCAGAATTAACATACCAAAACTTAGGGTATGTTCATATTACTGCTTACTCTGCATCCAGTTTTCTAATTGGATTGGAGCAGATTTGAGGATAAAGCACATCAAACAGAAATATTTGTCAAGAAATCATAGGGTTGGTATGGATTGTAGCTAAAGTCGGCCCAGTATACCTAAAGGAGCTTCTCCACCCCCATAGTTCTGCCCGGACGCTGAAGTCCAGCGCCGAGGGCCTTCTGGCGGTTCCCTCACTTCAAGAAGTCAAGTTACAGGGAACCAGGCAGAGGGCCTTCTCGGTAGTGGCGCCCGCGCTGTGGAACGCCCTCCCATCTGATGCTGATGGTGAATGCAGCAGTGGGAGCACATTAGATGTGGAATAAGCAGTAGTATGAATGTACTTTAACCAAAGGTACCCATACTTTCAGTGGTCACCCCTGGTGTTGGTTGCATGATGAGGGATCAAGGACAATGGAATATTTACAACATCCTAGTTTTGAAGACTCTTGATTTGAATTTCATTCAAATTCTGGATGAAAATCATTATTTAATTTTTGCGCTTGCTTTTGTAGTTATATAGTAACTAAAATGTTATGCAAAGAAAACCATTTACAAATAGTTTCTCCAGTTGTTAATTCTTTATTGTTAATCCTATGTTACCTGAAAGTAAGCCCCATTGTACATAGTGGACATGCAAAGGTCATACTGTTCACTTTTCATAAGAAAAGTATTTGTGGCATTAACAACTACATTTGTAGCATTCTCAAGTAAGGGAAGTTCAAAATGAACAGCAGTTGAAAGAAAAACCATTTTGTAGTTCTCTTGACTTTACATTACTGTAAAGAATGTATATAATGTCTAATTTTCCCATTATCAATAAGTGAGCAATGATCTTGGTAATTAAACCATGTTGTAATTTATCTCCTGTCTTTTCCTAGGTGTGCTGTGTCATCGATATCTCAGGATGCCACTGGTAAAAAGAAACATAGACCCTAGGTATCTTTGTCATACAGCACTACCACGAGGCATCAAGAATGAACTGGAATGTGTTACAAATATTTCCTTGGCAAATATAATCAGACAACTAAGCAGTCTAAGTAAGTACCCAGTATATTAAGGGACAGTGCATTTTGAGCTAATGTGTAATACAGCTGCATTTTATGGTTAAACAAAATAAAATTACTCTCTTCAAAACAATTAATTCATAATGTTCATCCCATCTTTTTTGAATCATTCCAAAATGTTATATGTCCCCATCAATTGTGCATTTAACAAAATGTATGATGTGTAGTTTTATTGTTGACTTTAATGATCTTAAAAGAACTGAACTGGCAGTTTTGCAAAGTTTATATAAAGACTATAGAACTCAGGCAGAAATTTCTCTCTGTACTCTGCCAACTTGCTATGTGTCTGACCCGCTATTTTGAGGATAATATTGGGATAATACAACTGCCATGTCTCTGTTGGAGAGGCCCCTTTTATGCCCTTCTGCCTTTCAGTAATTTTCACTCTTCATTTGGTTTTTGGTTTTTTTTTAAAAAACTAGATTTTAGTTCTGTACATATTTTGGGCAGTTGTACTACTTATGGAGCACAATGACAATTGTTAGTGAATATTAGTAGCCAACATGTGCAGTTGCCATGCAAAACATAGATATAATAAGGCTCCTGCTCAGTAGGCTAATAGTGTTAACCTTGCCAAAGTTAAAGGGACTCGACTGATTTAATAAAAGAACAATTGACTTTTGAGACTGGTAACCTAAAGCAGAAGATTGGTAGCTCTACACAATTTTAAGGAGAGAAGGTTTATATTCCACCCTGGGGAAAGCTTAATGGTAGAGGCTGCTCCCAAGACATCCTGAATAAAGAGGAAAAGCAGGAAAACAGGTGGTTGCATATGTTTAAATTAGAGTAAACAAGAAACAAACCACTGATTTAATGTTCAGAGAAGGGGGGTGGATATGGGATATTATTAATGGTAAAATTCAGAACCACTTTTCAACTCAAAAAGGGTCCTCAAAAATATAATTGAAAAATAACAATATACAAATAAGCATAAACTACAAAATATTTGCAAAACACAGATTGTGTAAATATGAGCAATATAAATATATAATAGTATTTTGGAATGTTTTATGTGTTTGCATGAGTACTGTTCTAGTCTATCATGCTTATATTAAGTAGGCAGTAGAAACCTCCAGTCCATGGGCCATGCCATTTTGGGTGGCCATGCCCAACCGTCACTCACTTTATATCATATGACATCAGGTGCAGGATGACTAAAGTTACACCTGCAGAGGACAATCAGATGCCTTAAGAGTTTGCTCCCAGTTGTTTCTTAGCAGCCCTGGCCTACTGTTTTTACATGGAATCAGAGCCACCTGGTGTCATATGACATCAGATGATTGACAGATGTGGGTTGGCCACTTTTTTATCCAGTCCATTGGACAAAAGTGGTTCTCCATCCCTGTCTTAAGTGTTTTGTCATAAACCTTAGGGGTACTGGAAGTAGTCTATATGACCTTTCCTAGTAGCACATTTAATGATTGATCGTTTATATATTTCAGTTTTTGTACTGATCTTTTGCAAAAACAAAGACACTATGGCTCTATTTAACCAGATAGCAGGAGTTTGGTAAAGCTGAAATAATATTACAGTCTTACGTGTAGAAAATCGAAGCTGATTTCATACCACAGATTTCATATTTTCACTTGTGACCTATGTTCTAAAGTATGCTCATAAAAACTTGTTTATTCATTCTCAAAATAAAAATAATTTTAAAAACATAGCTGTAGGTTAATTGCCCTGAACTACACTTTGCTTTATGTATGTAGCAGAAGTGAAAAAAGGAAACAATAAAGCTTTCCCCCTTTTCTATATTAATTTTAAATGAAGGAATACTTTAGAACCCTACAGCAATCTTACTGAAATGTATTGTTTTTCCCTCTGAGCTGTAACCACTTCAAAAGGCTATCAGGTGGAATATGGTGCGCGCAGTACTGGCCTGAACTGCAACTGTTTCTAGTACATTTTAACCACTGTCATTATCATTTTCCATCCTGTGTCAGCCAAATGCATCCTAAGGAGCTATAGCATGTGCATAGCTTGTCTAATAAATTAAAGTCTTCAGCTTCTTCAGGATCCTTGACCCAGAAGTTCATTATGACTTAAATTAAAAAATGAGTATACATCTCTTTTTTCAAATATGCTTATCTGGTGTTTTTATACTGGAGTATTTGACTGAGTATTAGAATAGGGGAAGACTCTGTAATGTGTTTCTCACTAATTAAAAGTTGTGTATGTGTGTATGGTTTCATTTTGTTTTTAAAGTGACCACTTTAATTCAGTTCTCTCCAAGTTGGGAGAGATGATAACCAGCACATGCATAAGAAATCTACTACTTACATGGATTATTCAGTGAGCTGCTGCCCTGTTCCCTGCATTACCACATTGAGTATCATGTCTTAAATTAGGTGATCACTCTGGAGTTTCAGGTGTACAGAGATAATATCAAATTCCAGATTCTTCTGCTAGTTAAGAGTTTTGCCAAATACCACTGAGACTGTAACTGTGGCCTGGATAAGATCTAGCTTTTAGCCACTAGTGGTTCCATCTATATATCATTCTGAGTAGCGAAAGCAAGCACATGAAAACGTATTAACAGCAATTGCACTTCCATTTGTTTCTAGGATTTATTGCTCCCCCTTCACTATGGGTGCCATACAGCAATATAATAGTTCAATAATAAAATCAACTAAAGCATTTTACATCTCAATAAGGTGTGTCTTAAATATATATCTTAGCTGTCAAAGGCCAGGATAAAGAGGTGTGTCTTCAGCATACAGCAAAAGCTGTACAATGAAGGCACCAGGCACACTTCTCTGGAGACAGAATTTCACAGCTTTAAGGGCTGCCACAGAGAATGTCCTCTTCCATGGCCACTAGGTTGGCTCCTCTTCCATGATTAAGACATACATGATAGATGTTTTATTACCACCAGGCCTAGTGTTTAACACACTACCACCATGCCAGTTATGAACTATCCCCCTGAAAGATTGTCAGAATGGGAGCATGAGCATTTTCTTCAAACATTAACTTTGTTCCTCTGGTGGACTGTCAAGTTTCAGCGGTTGAGAAGTTCAGTATATGTGCAGGTATATTTCAATGCATTATATGGTTTTGTATCTTAAAATACTACAAGGCGAGCATTTGAGGATAAAATGGGATTGCAGGATTTGAGATTTTATAGAGGACAAGCTCTCTGGTAAGCCTAGTCACAATTATCTCAATAATGATGGGAAAGATCAAGGAAGTACAATTTTTTGTGTAAGCTATGAGCCATTCAGTGACAGGAATTAGCTTTTATATTGCATGAAACCATGGGATGTAGCAGGCTTTAAATATAAAGCCTGTTGGGAGAGAACTGTAAGTCCCAGTGAAATTCTTCAGGCAAATAAACAAGAAGTGACATTTTGAAATATATTATTGTATCTTTTTCAGGTTTATAATTACATATATGTGCATTTTAAATAAAAAGAAAGAAAAGATTTCTATCAAAATGTTGGTAAAACATTGATGATTGTAAAGGTAAAGGTAAAGGTACCCCTGCCCGAACGGGCCAGTCTTGACAGACTCTGGGGTTTGTGCGCCCATCTCACATCTATTGGCCGGGGGCCAGCGCTGTCCGGGGACACTTCCGGGTCACGTGGCCAGCGTGACAACGCTGCTCTGGCGAGCCAGAGCCGCACACGGAACGCCGTTTACCTTCCCGCTGGTAAGCGGTACCTATTTATCTACTTGCCCCCGGGGGTGCTTTCGAACTGTTAGGTGGGCAGGCGCTGGGACCGAGCAGCGGGAGCGCACCCCGCCGCGGGGATTCGAACCGCCGACCTTTCGATCGGCAAGCCCTAGGCGTTGAGGCTTTAGCCCACAGCGCCACCCGCGTTGATGATTGAGACCTTATCAAAACACTGAATGCTTGGCCAAGATAGTTGCATTTAAGGTTGCATGGCATTCAGTGTTTAAAAAAATTACAAAATGCTGTGCAAGCCACCATTACAGACCTGTGCCACTTTCTTATTTTGAGAACTCTGCTCTGGCAACTTTAATTGCATTAATTTTGATACAGCAGAAGACTGGCAACACTCCGGATTCAAAACTGAATCATGTAGTCATTGAATCCATTTTATTTCATTTGCAAATACATATTTAAACACTTCCTTCCATGGTTATCATGTGCATTTCATATTTTTAGAGTGCTACTGATTACTGTAATTCTGCCGTGGGAATAAAGCATCAAATGTCTTGTTGCACCTGGGAGAACACCGGGTAATAATGATTGAGAAGGGAAATAGGGCATATCCTGGATGATAAAATAAAAAGTGTAAACTCCTAAGTACAGGGTCAAGCTTCTATTAAGGAGAATTGCAATGTCTTAACTTTCTTAAATTGGCAAATTTTGATAATAAACAGATTTACTAAGGTGGACAATGAAGCCACTGGATTGGGTAATTCCTCCAAGTGACGGAGGCAGGAGCAAAGAATTATGGGAGACAGGCTAATGTAAGAATGCCCTATATCAAAGAATAATTTAACAAATTTAGCTGCTTGTTCAAATTCTTAACCCTAACTTTTAAAAACTTTCCTTTGCAGGTAAATATGCAGAAGATATATTTGGTGAGCTTTTCAATGAGGCACACAGTTTTTCTTTCCGAGTGAACTCTTTGCAAGAACGTGTGGACCGTTTATCTATCAGTGTTACACAGCTTGATCCAAAAGAAGAAGAACGTAAGTTTTTATGTAAATAATATTATGTGTGGTCTTGTGGATCATATCAGCCATAGTTGCTATTAGTAGTGAGCATATCTGGTGTGAGATGCAAAAGACAACAACAAAAATATTTGGGGGAGGGAGATTCTAACAGAAATTGGCAGGGCGGTGTCTGAATCTGTGGATCTCCTGATTCATGGAGCCTTAAGAGGCTTCAGCAAAGACCTACCAAATGTTACTGAATTGTATCAGCACTTAGAATCTCTCTGACGCCAGTGATAGTCTAAATCAGAGCTTTCCAAACTGTGTGTCATGACACGTTAGTGTGTCAGCTGCAGTGTGTAGATGTGTCGTGCAAACACTCCCCACGCTCGTCCCCGGGCTGAAAGGGGGTTAGTTTAACCTCTGATTTGCTAGTAAAACTGAATTACTGTGTCACGAAATGATGCCTGACTAAAAAGTATGTCACCAGCATGAAAAGTTTGGAAAGCTCTGGTCTAGATGAAGGTGAACAAACTGACAGACAAATTAGAAATAATGTTGGCTAGTGGCCCTCTGCTTCAAGGTTATAGGGCAGCCTGCTTGGAATGAGATTGTACTTCCCCAAAATCAGGTTCATAAGTCAGGGGTACTCGTTCTGATCAGTGATGCCAGCTTTCCAGCTAAAGTTGGATTTCACCATGACATTTCATGCTTTAGTGCTGGGTAGCTAACCACTTTTACCCCAAGAACCACATAGAGGGTTGGCCACCTCCCCCTCTCTCACACACACCACTCATACTGTTATTTGTTATCAATTTGTGGGATTTTAAGTAGTCTCTACAAAAATACTAGGGGCACTGTTTTGTATTTTATGTCTTGTAAACTGCCTTGTGGAGACTTCACTTTGAAATATGACCTAAAATGTTTAAATAAATACTGTAATATCAGTACAGAATGCTGTCTCCAGGCTGTGGGTTAGAAAAGATCATACCCTTCTTTCTTGCTTTGCATTGGCCTACATGTTTGTGCCAAGCCCAATTCAAGATGCTGGTTTAAATGTGTAAAGTCCTAAATAGTTTCAGAGCTGGGTACCTAGAGTTGTACCTGCTCCCATGTGTGTCACTGCTTTCCTTTCAACATTACACGTCTTAATCTAGGTGTTTCTGCTGAATAAAACTCTATGGAATCTGCTAGGAGTGGGGCCTTTTCAGTTGTAACATCAGTCCAGGGACACCTGTTAAAACCAGACACTTCTATGTTTGTACCAGGCTACATCCTAGCTTTTTATTATTCCAGGCTTTCCTTTGCATTCTTTTTTTAAAAAAACTAGTTGCTGTGGATTTATGAGTCTTGCTGGCTTTTTGTTGCTCATGTGGCTTTGGATATTTTCCTGCTCTTTTTAATTTTTACAATATTGTTTTTTATTGATTGATCAATCAAAATTATAGTGCTATTCTTTATAGCAGGCCCGTCCAACTCCCAAGAGACTGTGATCTACTCACAATGTAAAGACCAGAGTTGTTGAGCTTTTTGGGGGGAGAACACAGTTGTTGAGGGTTTGTGGGTTGTTGTTTTTTTGTGTTTTTTTGAGGGAGAAGGACAGACTTTAAAGACATGACTAGTAATATGGGAGTAATGCTCATTGCTTTGCTACTCCAAATTATGCATATATATTTAAATACAGGCAACCCCCTATTTACGTGGGGGTTATGTTCTGATGCACTGCATGCGTCAGTGAAATTGTGTACATTTGAAACACCATTGAAAAAGCCTGTAAAAAAAACAGTTCTGTCCCAATCCCATTCTGGCCCTTTTCATATCGTTTTTGGGTCACTACCAGGTTCGTGGCCAATGCATGTATGTGCAGTCGTGCACATATTGAACACACATAAATGGGGAGTTGCCTGTACAGAATTGCATGGAATCTTCATCGTACGTGATCATGATTTCTTTTTGTAACTTTATTTTTAATGATTCAGCAACAATAATTTCCACAATCTACTTGTGTCTTATGAGCTACAATTGTCAAATACAACTTTTGCCTCCTAATGCAACATTTATATCTCACTATCTAAATGTTGATGGTTTTTTTCAGTTTCACTGCAAGATATAACAATGAGAAAAGCTTTCCGAAGTTCCACAACTCAAGATCAGCAGCTTTTTGACCGCAAGAGTCTGCCCATTCCTTTGCAAGAGACTTATGACACATGTGAACAGCCTCCTCCACTCAACATACTTACCCCTTACAGGTCAGTGTTAAAAAATGCACAGAATGCATTTTAATTTCTCAAACTTTACTAGTGATAAGCAAGAACCCTCTAATCAAGCGAATGAGTTTAATTTGGGAACTGGAGATTTGTGTAGCTCTATTCTTATTTTTACTAGGGCAGTTTTTACGAGGACAGCTAATCATTCTAAGATTACTTTTTGCATGTTCCATTAACTGTGATGACACAGTCCCTGAGAATGCATAACTGTTGTCTTCTTCACTGTGAAATCGTACTAGTGGCTCAACCAAATTCTTAGCATTCATGTAAATATCAGGTATGATGGGTATAGTCTTCTAGCCTCATACTTTAATCTTGTCCACAGCCCTACAAATACTCAGCCCACATTGTAGAGAAAAAGTGATGTTGCTGAGGGTTTTGTTTGTGATACAGTACTGCACAGGAACCTGTTATCAGGGCTACGGCCTGTAACATTTGATTTAACATGCAATAAAACTGCTAGCATATTTGCAAAGCTAAAGAGGGACGCGGGTGGCGCTGTGGGTTAAACCACAGAGCCTAGGACTTGCCGATCAGAAGGTCGGTGGTTCGAATCCCCGCGACAGGGTGAGCTCCCGTTGCTCGGTCCCTGCTCCTGCCAACCTAGCAGTTTGAAAGCATGTCAAAGTGCAGGTAGATAAATAGGTACCGCTCCGGTGGGAAGGTAAATGGCGTTTCCGTGCACTGCTCTGGTTCTCCAGAAGCGTCTTAGTCATGCTGGCCACATGACCCGGAAGCTGTACGCCGGCTCCCTCGGCCAATAAAGCGAGATGAGCGCCGCAACCCCAGAGTCGGCCACGAATGGACCTAATGGTCAGGGGTCCCTTTACCCTTTACTTTAAAGAGGGTCTGGTACAGCTTCAGATTGGATGAGGGACTGCATGATGAGATTCCTGAATGGTAGGAGCTTGGATAAGATGACCCCCAGGGTCCCTTTCCAACTGAACCATTCTATTACTTCTATGCAGAGTACATTTTCAAGCCCAGTGCTGGGGCCCTCAGGTGGGGCACTGACTTGCAGCCCAGAGGGACCCAGAGACCCATTGGCTACTCTCCCTTCCAGGACCCCAACCAAATGCATTGGATGGGCAAACTAGTCCTGCTGCAGCACTGACAGAGCAATTCAAATGGCCATAAGAATGCTTTGGGTAATGCAGCCAGCTGATTGGATGCAGTGGGGTAATCGAGCTGCCCGGTTGGCTGGAGTTAGAAGGAGGGCCTCTTCACCCTTCTCCCAGATGGATGGGTGGTGACTGAAGCCTCCTCTTCATTGCTTTAATGAAGAGAGAGCAGAGTCCAGCTGAAAAAGCCTGGTGGGACCTGATCTTCTCTTCTCTCCCTCACCCCATGGCAGCTTCCTTATCTCCCTTCCTTTCCCAAGATCCACTCTCAGCTTGAATTTGTGTACACACACTTGTTCAACCTCTGCATGTCTTTTCTTTTTTGGTACATGTAGAAGACTTCATTTTCCCTCCTCTCTTCCATATACTATTTGTTTGTGCCGTCCCCCTAAGAACAATCAATTTCTCTTATTGTTCACTTTATATAATGAAAATTATATAAACCTCATACCCTTCAAATTGGTAGGATTTTCTTTCCTTAATTGGGAGGTGAGGGTTCAGCAGTCTCCTTTTTGCTGTTACATGCTGCTACATGTTACATGCCATATTTTATATTTATTTAGTAACATGTTTTATCTAATAATCTTATTTTTCCTTTAGAGATGATGGAAAAGAGGGTTTGAAGTTTTACACCAATCCTTCCTATTTCTTTGATCTATGGAAAGAAAAGATGTTACAAGACACAGAAGACAAAAGAAAGGAAAAAAGAAAGCAAAAGGTATTATCCTCCTAAGAAATGAGTTACGTTAAGTGGTCCTGAAGGATGCCCTGCTTTTAAGAAAATTTAACATCACATGAATAGAACAAATTTTTCAGATTTGCACTATATTTTATTGGTTTTATTCCAATCATTTGCTTCTCTCTTTTTTTAACTAAAATTGACCAAAGCAACCAACAAAGCAAGACAAACCACAATAAAACAATCATTAAAATCAAACATGCTGTCATCCAGGAGGCAGAATAACACAAATAAAAAACATCCATAAAAGCCTTCTGAATGGGAGAAATTATCAAAGACTGTCTAAACACAGGAAGAGAAAAGATGCTGCTACTTTACAAAAGAAAAGAAAGGATGCTGCTGAGATATAGCCTAGTAATCTCAACCCAGTCTGGAAGCAGTTTCCCTTGTGTCAGGCAGAGGTTGTTCCCCATTATCATGTTAGCTGCCAAGATGGAAAATAGAAATATTTAGAAGGATTAAATCAAAATTTAATATGGTATAGTCAAATCTGGTCCATTGCTATTGCTGAAAAATTAACTCATAAATTAAGGTATACTAGAGGACAAACAAAAAAGATTCTCTTTCAGCTATGTGGGAGATTTTTATTTTATATACAGTATTAATGATAACAAAGTTCAAACTCCTGTGAAATATGCTACTGCGTTCTTAGTAACTTTTCAGCTTTAAGTGAGCATATCATGAGACTGAGGACAATATCCTGGTATTTATAAATAAAGCAAATATTTTAAAAGATGTCACTGCACCAATAATTATTTTTTCCAGGGATTTTATTTATTTATTTTACAAAATGTATGTGTCACTGGATTGTAGAAAACCCCCTCAAAAAAAGATTTGTATATGTGTTTGGGTTTAATTTTCTTTCTTTCTTAATTTGTGTATGTTTTTTAAGTGTATTAATTTATTTTAAGAAAAAACACTCAGGTAATCCATTCTCTTGCACGACATCTTATATGTCAGATAAAGGGGATGAGTGCTTATATAGATGAAATGCATGTTTCTACTCCTTGTGGCCTCTGTTCAAACACTATCTTCAGTGTTTCTCAATTAGCATGATTTACAAAGCATAATAAACCTTTGCATTAATAGCTGGAGCAATTAAAAATGTACATATAAAAGTTTGAATCAGTTGTAGTGATAAACCTTACTGATCTATTTTGAATTTTGTATTTGTCCTATAATTAAGTAATTTTGTTGGTGTTATAACAGATTGCATTATAGTTTTCCAGGAAAAACAGTTGTCAATTTATTTTTTGTGCTATTTTGTAGCAGAAGAATCTAGATCGTCCTCATGAACCGGAAAAAGTGCCGCGGGCTCCTCATGACAGGCGCAGAGAGTGGCAGAAGTTAGCCCTGGGTCCAGAGCTTGCTGAAGATGACGCCGGTCTCTTACATAAGCACATTGAAATTGCTAATGGCCCTGCGTCACATTTTGAGACGAGGTTTTCTTTTTTACTTCTTACTTTTAGTAGCTAATTATTTTGTATATTAGTTATAAAAAACATAAGGATTGGCCAGTTTGTAAAATAATTTTTCATAGAACTTAGAAAACTTGAGGCCATTGTTTGAACTTTTGATATCATAGACAAAATGCTCATGAGTTGGTGCTATCCATCACATCAAATTGTATTCTTCTCCTGACCTAGCAGCTTTTTTTCATGTATTGTCTGCATGGATTTTTGAGCTGCATAATCACCTGAGGCCTATTATGACAACACATTCCTACTATACCCATTTATATATTTGGATGTACACATGCTGTTTTTATGCTGGTTCTTCAGACAACCTCCTAACTACCAGCGGTTGCCACTCTGTCCTCTACACTGCCACTGCTGTTGTGATCCCTCCATTGTTCAGCTGTTCCTCCTTCAGTGTCTTAAGCCAGTGGTGTCCAAACTTTTTTCAAAGAGGGCCAGATTTGATGAGGTGAAGGGCCGTGGGGGCCAGCCAAAGGGCCAACCAAAGTTGTTGACCTTTTTTAAGGATTGAAGTGGTTCAGGCTAGACTTTGGACATGCCTGGTCTAAGCCTTTGTCCTCCTTTTGCCTCTATGTTTCAGAGAACCAGAAATCCCCTTTATTTGCTATCTACTTTGCAATTAGAAGAACTCAACCATTTACATTATTTACTGTTATTTGTATACTCTGTTAACATACAAAGATTGTTACAGAGTAACGTAAGTAAAAAATATTCGCTAAATGCTTGCGAAGTGCTTCCTTTATACTTGCAGTGCTACATTGTGTAACCTAGTTTGTCATGTTCTACTGATCATTTTGTACTGTTTCTGTCTTTGGTCTTAACCCCATACAAACTGCCAGAAGGACTGTCTTCATTCTTTTGAGGTTCTTGAAACCAATAGGGCTGTAAAAGGATGCAAAATTAGCATATGCAATTTGTAAGTGGATTTATTTCTTTTCAGACCTCAGGCATATGTGGAACACATGGATGGACCCTATTCTCTTTCTGCATTGCCATACAGCCAGATGACCGAATTGCTGAGTAGAGCAGAGGAACGTGTCTTAGTCAGGCCACATGAGCCACCCCCACCTCCACCAATGCATGGAGCAGGAGATGTGAAACCCATTCCACCCTGTGTCAGGTATGAAACACTTAAGATACTAATTCAGGACACCTTTTCATGAAACTGACAAAGCAGGGGAAAGATTGACACCACAGGTCTTGGCTATAGGCAAAATCAACCTATCAAGGAACTAAAAGGCATGGAATGCTTGTCTGCCAAATACTTTGATATACTGTACTATAATAAATACAGAACTTAACATTGAGATTTCAGTTTTGTTATACAGTGGTGCCCCGCAAGACGAATGCCTCGCAAGACGGAAAACTCGCTAGACGAAAGAGTTTTCCATTTTGGAGGTGCTTCGCAAAACGAATTTCCTATGGGCTTGCTTCGCAAGACGACAATGTCTTGCGAGTTCCTGCTGGTTTTTTCCCCTTCCCCCCCTTTTTCTAAGCTGCTAAGCCGCTTATCAGCTGATCCGATCAGCAGAAAAGCCGCTAATAGCGCTAATCCGCTAATCCTTCAATGGGCTTGCTTCGCAAGATGAAAAAACTGCTAGACGAAGAGAATCACAGAACGGATTCTTTTCGTCTTGCGAGGCACCACTGTATTATTACTGAAAGAAAACTTACATTAAAAAAAACCAAAAATCAGTTTTTCAAAGTGTCTTTTAAAGTACTATCTTGTTCGGTACAAAACACTCTAAAGTGTAAGTCTAAAAAACAGACTTCAAACACAACTTTATATGAGTTTTAGAGTGTTTTCCAGTGCAGGACACAGGCACTGATTTTCGAAAATAGGTAAGGAAAATATCCTGTTTCAGCTCACACAGTATTAGCCATGTGGGGACCTGGCTTGAGACATAGGCTTCGAGAAACGAACACATTCCAAAATCTAGTTGTAAATTTGTTAACATATTTAGAGATCAGTTTAATACTAGTTCCCAGTTCTAAAGTGCTTTCATACTATGCTTTAAAAGCAGGTGTGGGGAACCCATAGCACTCCAGATGTTGTTGGGACTCCAATTCTCACCAGCTGTAACCACCTTGGCCAATGGTCAGGAATAATGGGAATTGCAGTCTAATACCATAAAGAGGGCCACAGATCCCTCACCCCTGCTTTAAGTTGGTTTCAGTCTAGCACGGGCCATATGACAGAATTTATGGAACATTCTCAAAAAGTGAAAGCGTAAATAATGAAGTGTTGTTGTTACATTGTTTGAGTAGTAAATGACTAAACTATGGTGCCCTTTAGCATACGTGTGCAAAAATATATCTGCAATAGCCTTATTACTGGAGTTTACTTGAAAGTTAAATATAAATGCCCTGTGGCCAGCTTTCACTCTTATAGTAATTGCTTGGAGTGTTTTTCATTTCAGCTCTACCACAGGTTTGACTGAAAATCGTCCTCAGTCACCTGCTACTGGCAGAACACCAGTGTTTGTGAGTCCTACTCCTCCTCCACCTCCACCACCCCTTCCATCCGCCTTGTCAACTTCTTCATTAAGATCTGCAATGACTTCCACTCCACCACCTCCAGTGCCGCCGCCTCCACCCCCTCCAACAGCTGTTTTGCAAGCTCCAGCTGTGCCTCCGCCCCCAGCTCCTCTCCAGATTGCTCCTGGAGTGCTTCACCCTGCTCCTCCTCCAATTGCACCTCCTTTGGCACAACCCTCTCCTCCCGTCACCAGAGCGGCCCAAGTCTGTGAAGCCATTCCAGTTCCACAGGGCGAAATGCAAGGACTTCCTCCACCTCCTCCTCCTCCTCCATTGCCACCTCCTGGCATCCGACCCTCATCACCTGTTACAGCACTCTCCCACACTCCCACATCTGTTGCCCCTGGGGCTCACGTTCCAATAATGCCTCCATCACCACCTTCACAAGTCACTCCTGCTCCTGAGCCCAAGCGTCACCCATCAACACTACCTGTCATCAGCGATGCCAGAAGTGTCCTTCTGGAAGCAATACGAAAAGGTATCTCTTCTGTTCATTGGTTAGCAGCGTTATTCGTTTAATGAATCAAATACTCTCTTAGCAGATTTAATGTTTTCAATTAAATTATTTCTGATGAGGATATTTTAAACACTTCATTGGTTCTGCAAAATAGGCAGATTACCATATATAGATTCTTTTCTCATATGCACTTTACATATCCTTGGCTAAAGTGTAAAGGTGACATGTTAGAAGTTTATAAAATTATGCATGGCCTGGGGAAAATAAATAGAGAAAAGTTTTTATTCTTCTGTCACAACACTAGAATTAATGGACACCCAGTGAAGCTAAATGTTGGAAGATTGAGGATAGATAAAAGAAAGTTCTTCATGCAGCACATAGCTAAACTGTGGAACTAAAGAGGATTAGACATAACATAGCCATGATGCCTATGTTTTGCCTTCACAGTTGGAGGTGATAAGGCCACAGGAGGGGAAAACCACAGGAGGGGAGAATGCTCTTGTGCTCAAATCCTGCTTGCGGATTTCCCATCAGCTTCTGGTTGGCCACTTTGAGAACAGGGTGTTGGACGAGATGGGCTCCTTAACATAATGGGCTCCTTAACATAAGAATGTAAAAGTGGCTTCATATAAATGTTAGCTGAAGAAGTGTTCACACAACAGAACAATTGGCTTACAGTTTTATGACCATGAGGTTATAGCAAATAATGTTTCTTTAAATTGAGCCAGAATGACTTTAAAACCCACAATTTATGTAATAAATAGAAAAACCAGGTTTTCCTTTCTATTATCTGCAAATTGTTTAACCAGTCAAATACAGATAGATATTGTGCTGGTCATGTTACATCCTTCTGCCACCTAAAAACTATGATAATTTTCATGACGTCGGTCTTTTTACATTGTCAACTTTAGATAATTAGTAGCTTGAGAATGGTTTCAGAAAAGCTGTGTATTTTGTCAACTTAAATAAAGCAAAGCAGAAAGGGGGTGGGCATATAAGACAATCACCAAGTGGTATTCTGCTTTGTGTATATACTGCATATCCCAACATTGGAAGGTCAGGCTTGCTTAACATTTGGAGAGCATGTGCTCTTAGACGTTGTTCTCCAGGATAATTTGAGAGAGACTAGTTTTATCTCCTGGGAGTCTTAGTCACCATATCAGAGGCTACAATTTTTATAGCAATTTAGCAGCAAACCTCGGAATATTTATTGAGGGAGTTGTTGACATTTCCCTTTGCTGTTAAATTACTCTGAAATAATAAAAGAAGCCATTATCCCATTTCTACTAGACTTTGCTGCAGTTTACTCTTCACGTGTGACTCTCTCCACGTGCAACTAACTATGCAGGCAGAATTTATTTTTTAATCAACTTTAAGGAGAAGTTGGAATTTTTTCATATGAGCAACTGTTGTTGATGAGTTTAGAACCCTAAAAAGGACAATGAAGAAGAAAAAAAGGGTATATAATATTTATTGTTGCTAATGCTTACTGGTAGGTTTAGCATCCATCAGCCTTCTATTTGAGCTGATTTCTAAAGTTACCAGGAAAAAACTTCATTGTCACTAAAGGACCATTGAATATTTAATACAAGCTACAGCAGAAGTTTGTTGTTGCTTTTTACAGTAAAAGCATGATTGAAAAGAATATATGCCTCTCAAAAAGACATCTGCATTAGTAGCCAATTATAACTTCAACCTTTGTTACTTTTTTAAAAAAAATTAGAAATAGCTTATGTTCAGGAGGAGAAACTGGAGTGTCATTGTGTGATAATGGCATTTTTATGCCTTATGATATATTTCCATACACTTATGTCCTTAGGAGAAGAATCAAAACAATTTCCTCTATGTTACATGAAATCCCCTCCCTGTATAAACCTATAGCCATATACAAACTAGTTTTTTGTGGAGATTTGCAAGATACTGGGGAAACCACAAATGCATGAACTATAAAAAGCTGTCTAAAACAATTGAGAATTTTTGGCATTGCTTTGAACAAAGCAAGTTCATATTAGCATGTCTGATAAATATGGTGTACACAGTACTATTAATTCCCCCCATGTACTTTTAGGTATTCAGTTACGAAAAGTTGAAGAGCAACGTGAACAAGAAGCTAAACACGAGCGTGTTGAGAATGATGTTGCCACCATCTTGTCTCGTCGCATTGCTGTGGAATACAGTGATTCAGAAGATGACTCAGAGTTTGATGAAGTTGACTGGTTGGAGTAGAATGGATATATGCTACTAAACTGAATGCTGATGTCCATTGTGGTGCTTGTTCTTTAAAACTGTTTGGTCATTTCTAGTGTTTTTGTATTTTCTTTATATAATCCATGTTTTTCTACTTTTCAGTTCACAAAATGTTGGCACATCTTTGAAACTAAATGTTTTACAGTGATACAGCTCTTTTAAAAGAGTGTAATTTTGTTCCAGTAGACCACTAAGTATTAAGCATGGGCAGCTGTTGGTAGAGTAGCAGATTAAAATTTTCTGGCATATCTTTAACTGTGCACTTTGTGAATTTTAAGTTATGAAGGCAGAAGCTTCCAGGAGAGTTGTACGTAGTAATGAGCATTACTACACTGTTAACAGTTTAAAAACAGAGAAGGGTGTAATCCATCAAGTGCTGCAATTCCCAGGTACTTCATAGGGACTTGAGCAGGAGAAGAACTTGGGGGTTTGCACCCTAGTTATTACTGCCTTGATTAAATCTGTACATTACAAGGTACATGTAGTTCTAGCAGCACTGGACACACTGAAAGAAAAACAAATAATGATCTTTGGGGGTTTTATTGTTGTTTTTAATTAAAAATATGGCCTTATTTGAATGTTTTAAGATTTTCTTTACTGGTACCTATTGTGTGATACTATTTTGCCTGCTTGAGAGTTTGACCCTCCTCCCCCACCTTGTGAAATCTTCTGACTTAGCCATTCTATGTAACTTATGTAACTGTTAGAAATAACAGTTTGATTTAAATAAATGGTTTGTTTTAAATGTTTCTAGCTGTTGCTTTTTTCAGCACCGAGTCACTTTAAGAGCATTACTATATAAGAAACAAAAACAACAGCAGACAACACCAATGTTTGGCTGAATTTGTAGCCCTACTCAGAGGGAATTTATTGCCTTAAGTAAGTCAGGAACTACTTAGTATGAATCAACCAATCACACCAACCAAAATTAAAACAATTGCTTGTTTCTTAAATTAGCTGTGCTATGAAAACATTAGCTTCAGCTGAATTTACCCAATCCTCAAGTTCTTTATCTACAATTAATAATTGTTACCATTCACTGTTAGAAAACAAGGGTCATCACCTTAAAAAAACAACCACCACCATGTATTTATATAACAAAATGCTGTTTTTGTCTATGTGGTATGTATCTGCAATTTTATTCCTTCCCAAACAGCTAGAATAACAAAAAGGGTCAAAACACCAATTTGATTTAGCTAAGTAATGAAGAACCTAATGCACTGTTTAGTTTAACACGAAATAACCTAGCTTCTCGATTTTAACAGTCTGCGTAGGAAGGCAATGTGTAACTGACAGCTAGAGAACTCATAGCTCTTACACTTTCCAAAGTAGGCTGATGATCATTAGCAGGTGGGAGGCTGTTTTATATTTCCTGCTCTATACTACAGAGCAATCTATTCTGCCTCTCAAAAGAACCCATAAAGCAGCTTGATGGTAAATTCTGCCTTCAAAGAAATGTTTGTGTGCCAAGAAGTGCTGCCAGAAATAACTGTGATGAATCACACATAATCTGTAATCTATATAAAGGAGTTTTTTTGTCTCCTAATATGTTCTAATGAACAGATTAATTAGAACTAAACTAACAGCTATAAATATTTTGTCTACAGATGAGCTTTCCAACCTTGACGAGGGAGATTCTCTGTAAGTAAGTGATGTTTTGCAAGAATTTGGATCAACTGAGAGATATGCCTACTACTTTCTGCCCAAAGCAAACCGTTGCCTGTGGCAGTCTCTTTACCTTGTTTCTCTGGGAAATGGGCTGACTGATTCATTTGCTATGGTTAGTAGCCAGTTTTTTTGCATAGTGCAAGTCAGCCATTTCAGAGACACACCTGATAATTGCTACCTAGGTACTACCATGCACTTTCAGTCTACTTCATCCTTTTTCATTGGTATTTTAAACAAGCAAAATTACTGCCATGGTTTTTTCAAATTCTGTGCAAGTAAAAGCTGAATTCTGGAAAACATACATAATTTTTTGCAAAGTGAACTATGTTTTCTGCACTTCTGTGTAAGAAGAAAATATTGATTTTGATACTGGTCACAGAAATCATTCTGAAACTCAATTCCCCCCCCCCCAAGACATTTGTCTAGTCTCAATAAATGTGGATATAGGCTTGAAAGTGTTCCATTTGGAGAGACAGCTAAGCAGGACTTAGTTTTGCAAATAGTCTTTATCCTGATAAGCCAGAGGTGCTACTGTGCCCGCAGATGGTGTTTGCACTCTCCCTGAAGGACCAGGTTTATCTTTTGCAGATGCTTGTAGCTCAAGTGGCATGGAGAGGTTCCTTTCAGCTAATGCTGGTGCACCTTCTCTTCAGCTGGAATAGCCTGGCCACAATCATTCATGCTCTGGTACATCTCAAATTACTGCAACCCATTTTACTTGTGTTTAATTGTGTTTGTATTTTGACACTATGCTGAATATGACTAACAAATTGTCTAATCCAACAAGCTACCATACTCGCTGTCATTATGGCATGAAGCAATACCATGAAGTTGCCAGTTCTCATCTCCTGTTGAAAACTGTTTGCTTCTACATGACTCAGCAATAACCTTACATGGCTTCTGGAGACAGTGTTAATGAGATAGAAAGTGGGGCCATTGGTGGTCTTTTCAGAAAACAACACCCCAGCAGCCTTCCTGGAGGCTAATGCAATGCCTGATAGCATCATCTTGGTGCCACTCTGCCCCAGTTAACACTGCAGTGTTATGTAGCCATGTGCTCAAGTTTTAACAGTATGACCAGTTGTGACTCAGAAATATGCGCCTCCCAAGGTTATTGGCAGTGCTGGCAGTGACATCCACACAATGCTTCTTAGCAGTAAGTCTGATAGTGTGCAGATTTTTCTTCTACACTTAATCCCTACACATATGAATCTTGATCCATATGAGAATCCTCACATGGATGTTTCTCTATGCAGATAATCCTGGCTATATTAGGACTATCACTATCATTATTATATTTACTGCCTTTTCCCCTGACAAGACTGAAGGCAGCTGACAGGTTTTTTTAATTTTTTTTTTGCTAAAAATATAGATTTTTTTAAAAAAAACTAAACACTGATATAATTAAAACTATATACATATAAAATCTGTTTAAACATACAAATAATTATAATAAAAACAGCATGGCACCAGCCCTTTTGTTAAAAGTCCATTTCCAAAAACCTGGTAGAAGAAGAAGGTCTTCACCTGCCAACCAAAGGACAAGGAGGGAGCCAGTCTAGCTTCTTGGGGAAGGGGGCAGTTCCAAAGTCAGGGGGCAGCCACCAAGTATGCCTGTGAAAGTGGTGGGACTGAAAAGACCTCCCCTCAAGATCTCAAAACCCAGACAGGTTCATATGAGGGAATATGGTCTTTCAGATATCTTGGACCTAATCTGTATAGTATTTTATAGGTCAAAACTTTGAACTGTGCCCAGAAACAGACTGGTAGCCAGTGGAGCTGTTGTAGCAAGGAAATAGTATGCTCCCTACAATCAGCCCCAGTCAGCAACTTGGCTGCAGCTCTTTGAGTTTTTGAGTACTTTTCAAAGGCAACCCTATGTAGAGTATGTTACAGTATTCCAAATGTAATATAACAATACACTTCATGTATAATTCCTGCATCATGCTAATTTTGGTGAACTACTAAACATGAAGAAGAAAATGAAACATTACAACTCCAGTATTGACTGGGTAGGAGTTTGAAACATAACGTGAGACAAACATTTCCCTGAATCCACATTTCAAGGTCTCTGTCCTCTCAGTGTACAGAGCAGATCATAGGATTTGTGGAGTCTGAATGAATGGTATTGTATACTCCATAGAGGAGACGGCTCTGTGCACCTCTGTGTGTTATGGTTCATTTCCCCCTCACCCTTCTCCCACCACAATACCCATTTCCTGTTTTCCAGTTCCACACTAAAATGCTGTACAGAAAATACTAGAATCCCCTTAGGAACCGTCTCAAAAATGATCATTGTTTGACATTTGCAAAACAGTGATACTATCATATAGAATGGGAGAGGAAAACAGTTTAAGGTTTGGTAGTTTTCAATTAATTAGCATGTTGAAACTGGAGTTCAAGGGTCAATCATGGCATAAAGACAGGCACCTGACAGGACAGTTGATTACGCTCCTTGTGTGTTTTGGTGAACACCATCACACTGCATATACATGGACATTACACAGGGCTCTGCATACAGAAAATCCCACACATAATCCTTGGCATCACCAGCAATTTTGGGAGATACTGAGCCCCAGGAGAACTGCCACTAGCCAAACATGCAATACTGGATTACATACAGAATGTATACAGGAGGTCGCATAAATATTATAAAGTGGGACTTGCACAACTTACATATCTCAGTGTCTCAGTGTCCTTCTGAAGTTCCATAACAGTTTTCCTCTCATCATTTATTTTCATTCTATAGCAGCAGCTTCACAATCACCACAGATGAAATTTGTAATTTTGATCCTTTATTGTGCTTTCGGAATCTGGGGGAATAAAATACTCTCTTTTACCTTTTGAAAAGAGGGTTTTAAGAATGATCATGTCATGTTGCTTTCTTCCCCAGTCTAATCCTCTATTTATAGAATCAAAGAATTGTAGAATTGGAAGGTGCCCAAGAGTCATCTAGTCTACCCCCCGGAATGCTCCTTGATTTACACCATGCTTGTAAGTAAGAAATAGAATGGTAGCCAATATAGTTTGCGCAAATGCTTGCATCAGCACAAAAATACAAAATCCTCTCAGTTCCATAGACTGGGTGGATGGATGCAAATTCTGTAATTGCAGAATAGCTAAACTTTACACTGACTGATTACATTTTTCTGAAACGTTATTAAAAGGTTTATCATAAAATCATAGAGTTGGAAGAGAACCAGGTATCATCTAGTCCAACCTCCCCAATGCTCAGTCCCCCATCCATTTTGAAACCAAACCAGACCCTGCTTAACTTTGCAAATGTGCTAGCAGTTTTATTGCTACACCAGCATCCCTTACAGATTGGGGGTTACAATAAAGAGTTAACGTCTCATGGTCACCAGAGCTGCCTTTCTATCTCCTGACTTGCATTCTTGTGTTTTTTGCCAATATAAGTTTTATTATGTACATTTGGTAGCCTCTTATTCTTTAAAAAAGTTATGTTTATAACAATTGCATGCCAATCTTGAGCTGAAATGAATACTGCATGGAGTCCATGTCATAGATAGCTCTCGGGAAGAATGAGGGCCCTCTGCTGCTAGCATGCCAACAGTTTTTTAAGGCCAAAATTGTGATGTGGCAAAATATTAGCTAGCTTATTATTTTTGGGAAAATAATATCTAAGCACCCACTCTGTTCTTGAGATTGTAATTTGTTTTAAAATGGTGTTGGTGTTGTTGATGTTAATTCAATTTATATATGCCCTTTATCAAAGTTCCCAAGGCGGTGTAAAACATTAAAAACATAATAAAAAGCACAATAACAGACAGCATAACAATAAAATAAACATATTGACAGCAATAACATCTCTGCATAGTGTGTATATGTTAAAACCAGGACCAGCAGGATACAGCTGAGGTCGCATGATAAAGCAAAGTCGTCCACAGTGCCTGTCTCTCTAAATTGTGTGTTGTGCCACACTCGCCACAGAAGCCATGTGATGTTATGCTGCACACCCTCTCCCCATAGCAGCTATTTTGTGACTGGAGCCCACAGAACTCTTTCAAAATTGTAAATGTGCTTACTAGTCCAAGATGGTTGGCAACCTTTGGCTTATGCTCTTGGAAGTAGTATTCAGCCACCATGATTAGTAGCCATTCATTGACTTATCCTCCAGGACTTTGTCTGATCCCCAGGCAAGAAGAAGCTGGTCACCTGCAGTTGCTCAAGGGACCCTGCTTTCCACAGTGCTCGAGTCATCCTGCTGATGTTTCACTCACAGCTAATCTTTTTGTATCAAAAGCCTAATGGAGAAAGAAAAGACTTGGAATTTAGTAAAAGAGTCTGTGAAAATGGAAATGCACACCAACAGGTGGCAGCATCCCCCTGCTTTTCACAATCTGGAGCTCATTAAAGATTTCCAGAAGATCTTTGGAAGAGCTGCTTTTGTGACATTTTATCTACACAAATGCATACAAGAAGCATGCGCCCCCTTTTCCATGATCACACCTGAATATTTGGTAAAGGTTCAGTTCACTGCATCTGTACACTGGTGAGCAGAGAGGTGGATGACTGTCGCACGTGATGGTGCACACTCATCTCCGTAAATGGCATTTGTGAAACAGTGATGAGTGTGGATATGGTAACATATGGGATATAAGAGTAAGCAAGGCTGCTCTCCCATTAGGCAAAGTCCGGCAACCACTTCAAGCAGCAGGTACTGGGCAGGGAGGGGGAGAGCAGCAGCTCCCTGGTTGTTGCTCCTAATGTGCCCTGCCCAGTTCCCTGTGTCTGAAGACACAGCTATGTAGGCTATATCACATGCCTTTGCCCCGCACTAAATTAGCCTGCTGCCTCAGGTGCTGTGGAAGACCCATTACCAGGGTGAATTAAGATTCAGCTTCTGTTTCTGGGCTGAAGTTGAGTGGCGGTGGGGAACACACATTATTCTTTGCAACAGGCAGTGAAGTGTTCAGCCCTGTGTGTAAAGTTTATCAGTGATACAAGAATATTGCCATAAGAGAGTTGGGGTTGGGAAGGCAAAACTCCCCAAGCATATGGAATGCAATCACAGAATAGGGCTTGTGAGCAGTGCTTGATTGCAAAAAGTGCCTGATCTTAGGTTTATATTGTAGGTGTTTTCCTCACAAGCAAACATAGCAAACTTGGGGCAGAGGGGATTGGTAGAGGCGGGGAGGACAGGACATGACCACTTTTCCAATGCCGAACTTCCCCTCTCAAAGTTGCTTTGCCAATATTTTAATCAGGCATATTTGCATCCTTGCATTCAGTTGTGGTATACTAAGGAATTTTGTGGAAAAGCTTCCTGCCTAGGTATGCTTAAATTCACAGTTACTTTCATAAAATCATAGAATTGTAGAGTTAGAAGCAATCCCAGGGGTCATCTGGTCCAACCCCCTTCAGTGCAGGAAATTGCAACTAAAGCATCCCTTGCAGAAGTTCTCCAACCTCTGCATTAAAACCTGCAGTGAAGGAAAGTCCAGGGGGAGTCTATTCCATTCTTACTTCAGCAGTGCTCTCTAAAGGGCAGTTGCTTCTAAAAATAAAACACATTTACTGATGTTGATATAATGAAGAGCAGCCTGTCAAGGCCATATCTACATGTGAGCTTCAAACATGCGCTCAGGAAGCACAGTTGAGCCAGTATGATACAAACTTTAACGGAGATGGGATGCTCATCTCAGCTCATCTCAGCTACCTGCCAATCTCCCATTCCCACCACCCTTCTGAGTAATACCCCTCCCCACCTTCTCACTATATAGAAGGATCTGGCAACTTCTGTTTCAGTGTATCTGAAGAAGTGTGCATGCACACGAAAGCTCATACCAAGAACTAACTTAGTTGGTCTTTAAGGTGCTACTGGAAGGAATTTTTTTATTTTAACGGAGATGTACATCTAGTGAAGCTGTCTTTTCATGAAACAGGGAATAGTTTCCTGCACACAGCAGATGCAAAACCTGAAGCTCAATATCTATTAAACCAGCCTTCATCAGCCTTATGCCCTTGAAATAGCTGTGTTGGCTGGGGCTGATGGGAAATGTAGTCCAAAACTTGTGAAGGGCACCAGGTTGGCAAAGACTGCCTTAAACTAATCTACCAAAAGTACTTCTGCAGTGGTAAAGTCACAAATGAAAGCAGTTCAGACAAAATGAAGTGACCTATACAGACAGGAATGGAGTTTTAAGACTCATTTGATCTTTCAGTTATAATCATAACTAGCTGCTCCTTTATTTTTTCTTCTGCGAGCAGCTATGTCTGACTGTACCCTTCCCATCAAACACAGGGATTGCCTCCCTGTGGATAAATAAGGACAATTTTAAAAACTTGAGGAGAAAGGTATCCATCGGATAAGAGACCTTCTGCCTAGAGGTAAAGCAACCTCAAAGCATGATCTCCTAGAGAAATTGGATGATGCCCAGTTAACCTGGTTTCTATCTATTCAATTGTGCACATTCATTCTGTTGGGAGCCACTCAGAGTGGCTGGGGAAACGCAGCCAGATGGCCGGGTTATAAATAATAAATTATTATTATTACTATTATTTGCAAGATACTTGGAATGCAAGGGGAATGGCCTTCATTCTCTTATGTCATTTGAATCTCTATATAACAAATCAAAATATGGCATAAAAGGAGCTGCAACTTTAAATTATAGCATTCTTTTAGAACAATATGCAGGTAATACAGGAGGCCTCCAGACAGTGTGGGAAAGAGAATTGGGGATTCTAATTGCACATAATAAATGGCAATCAATTTGGCACAACCCATCCCTAAGTACAATCTCTGCTCGTTTGCAGGAGGCTTCTCTTAAAATTGTATTTCGCTGGCACTGGACTCCACCACGTCTAGCCAAAATAAACACTACCCTCTCTCGCCCATGCTGAAAAGGCCACTGAGTGATAGGCTCATATTTTCATGCATGGTGGAGTTGCACGCTGGTATACACCTTTTGGGGAAAGGTGTTCCAGATTATTTCCAAAATTACTCAGCAATCCCTTCCACCCAATTCAGCTCTTGCCTTGTTATCCTTAGGCTCAAATTTAAAAAATAACCTTAAATGCAGAGACTTAATATTATTTTGTATTATCAGCTAACAGAAATCCCCCTTGAAACCTGGGTAAATAATATTTGGAATGTGGCTCTATTGGAATGCCTTACTCGCCATAGAAGGGTAATTAAAGGCACTTCAAAGATAGACATTTTTGGCGAGACTTGGCTTCCATTATTTTCCTTTATAAATGAGACAGTATATACTTTCATTGCACCCACAACACAAGAATCTCTGTGGAGAAGATACCTGAATTGACAATGCATAAATAAATGTATTGCTTATGTACTGTGTACTGCATATGAAACTTAAGAATGTACCACTGGACAAGTTACTGTAGTTCTATGTTGTTCTTGTATTTACATGAAAATCAATAAAAAATATTTGAATTAAAAAAACCACACACACAGGGATTGCCTTTCTAATTTTAAACACGTTAACCCCAGATTTTCATTTTATAAATGACAGCAAAGATGCTTTGCTGATTAAACTAC
This sequence comes from Podarcis vaucheri, assembly GCF_965113315.1. Taxonomy (NCBI): domain Eukaryota; kingdom Metazoa; phylum Chordata; class Lepidosauria; order Squamata; family Lacertidae; genus Podarcis; species Podarcis vaucheri. Next base: position 73,974,073 of record NC_138761.1, read on the forward strand.
TGCTGTCTACACAAATGCTGAGCTTGTGATAGCATCACATTCTTGTTCATCAACTGCTTTATTTTTATTTTTATTTAAGTGCCCAAAGTGGAACTTCATAAGTCAAATTCTTTCTAATTCAAAATTTTGACTATAATTAAAAAAAATTCTCATTGCCAACACATGATTGTTCAAAACACCTTCATTAACTTACTGTTCAGAGAAGAGTAAACACAGCCAGGAGAAATATCAACTGCACAGATTGTCTTACTTGGCAACTGGAGTAGTTTAGAATAATCTTTGTATGTCATGTGCCCTTGCATGTGCTGCTCTCACCAGCATCTCCTGCACAGCCAGACACCTTCTTACATCACAAGACAGTCTCAAGAATAAATAAACACTCAGAATTCAGGTTTATTTTGAAATAAGTATTATTGAAATCAGTGGGGCCTACTTTTGAGCAAGCATAGCTAGTATTTATCAGGTTCCCTTACATCCTTTGGCAGTTCACACATTTTCTTCCAGATCACACCTACGTCTTTCGCCAGATCACTTTTTACATACTGACTAACTACCTACAGTAATAAATTATTTTATGGGGCTATGAGCAAGGTATGTATGACAAAACCCTTTGGGTTGAAAACCCCTAACTCACACGTTACAGCAAACTAAGCAGTGGTGGCTGACACAAGCCTTATTTAATTGATATCTCAAACTGCTGTACAGCAATCATGACTGCTATGTAGTTTTTCAAAATGGGTATTCCCATATTTTAGTTCTGGCAATGCAAAAATCACAGAAGTGTGAATTTTGAAGGATAGTTATGCTTGTGTATTGTTTTGGGAACCAAATTCCTATGCCATCCCCTACTAAAAATACAAATGCAAAATGGATAATAAAAACATAATCATGAAAAAGAAAAACACCCAGCAGGGCAATGAAAACACAAAAACCATCTCAAGTACACATACAGTACTTTGGTTTTTTTTACAGTTGTGGACAAGAATCGAGGCATTTGGAGTATAAGATGCAAGAGGGTTTCAGTAGTGAGACCCAGATGCCTTACTGTCTCTGTACCACCAAGGCCACCACTACAGACGGTCATATTGCACCTCCTAGGGTTCAAGTGACACAAAGAGTGAGTATGGCCCAATACAAGCCACTTGGCCCTATAAAGCTACTGACTTTGGTCTGGTTCTTCAGCTTGACCTCTCCGCCTGGGCAAAGGAATTATGGAAAAATCTTCATTGTGAGGAGGGCGGCTGAGAAAAGGACTGAAGAACAAAGGGGAAGGTAGTGAGAAAGAGTTTGAAGCTGGCTGCATGGTCATAATTTAACATGTGAGGTTTCATGGTACCTCCAACAGCTTGTGTGTCCTAAAAAAGAAGTTTACCAACTTCCTTCTTGGGGATGCTATAATCTGCACTAACCTGCCTTCTGTTCTTCCTTGAGGACATCTGCTGAAAGGCAGACAAATGTCTTCTTTTTTTTCCACAATACTACTTAGTTTGACAAAGAAAATATTGATTTTACCTGATATAACCCATCCTCATGGCATCTCACTGTTTTTCAGCAGGGAAACTTGTTTTCTGCTGATTTATTACATATTGATCCTATGCTTATTTGCTTTAATATTTCACTCAGTATGGAGCCTCTGTGAACCAACTAGCAATTTGTCTGTTTGTTCTTTCTGCCCTTTATAATAAGCATACTCTTTCCCACCATTTTCTAGAAAAGATTCTGTACTAGAACATTCATCTCTCATCCTCTGATCATCATCAGCCATGTGGAGATTATTCATCACCAAACTTAAAGGAGCAATCAAAGCAGCATAAAGATTGCAAAGCATATCAAAGAAGCCTTATATAATTTACAAAAAATCAGCCCTTTTAATTCATTTCTTTGCAATAATGGAGTCAAAATATTTTAAAAATGCCACGCCCTGTTCCTCCACAGGAAAGTGTGTCACCTGATATTTAGAGTTGCGTAATGTAATTGACTCATGGCTTATCCCTACTCCCTTTTGTTCCGCTGCTTTTCTCCAGGGAAAACCACTGTTTAGCATGCAATCGGAGCAAACGGCAATTTGTGTTTTCTCTGGATTGACGTTTACTTCAATTTAGAGCTAGAGAGCAGGTTTTCCCTAGTAATGGAGCAGGACCAGTGCTTTCTATGCACAGAACAAGCAGAAATGTCCTAAGTCTGGGGAGATCCGAGTTCAAATATCACCTCAGTTTTGAAACAACCTTCAACAGGTGCAACTTGGACTACAGCTGGGCCACAGCCTGCTCTATAGTAGAACACCAGCAGCATTACTTATCAGGGTTCCTTCTTTGAGGGAGGACTAGAGGATCATGGCAAATAATTATACGATCTTCCACAGACATCTGAGGGCAGCCTTGCATATGCTTCTAATGTTTTCTGCTCTGTTGTGGTGTTTCTGTATATTATGTCGGAAGACGTCCAGCGTGGCTGGGGCAACTCAGTCAGACGGGTAGAGTACAAAAAAAAATTATTATTAAATAATTATAGGAGAGGATCTTTTCAGTTGTGGCTTTGCATCAGTGAAACACCCTCCTCAGGTATGCCTGGTACCTTTGTTTCAGTGCCAGGTTACAACATCCATTTCCCTCGCTTCTGATGTTTTAGCATGTTGTTGTTTTTGCTGTTAGTATGGTGCCAAAGCTTCCTGTGGTTGTTATTGGGTGGGGGTGTTGTTTTGTATACTTCTATGTATTGCATGCGTTTTTGTATGAATTTGTTAATATTATAATGTATTTATGTTTATATTTTCAAATACATTTGTAAGTCACTTAGCAAGAAATCTGTGTAACACGACTAATCAACAACAACAACAACAACAATCTTTATTACAGTCCAGAGACCCAACAAAACATTACAAATCAATACAGAGTTCATACAGCCTACCTCCAGGTTAATCAAGCACTTTGTTTGGAATATAGGGCTCGTTTGTTCTTGCAACCACCGATAAAAACTTTGCCACTGCCAACGATCTGGCTTTTGTCCGGTCTTCCAGTAGGAACCTGACATAGTGAGCCTCTGACTTTCCTGGGAAAGGTACCAGCAGTATACAGGTGAAACTTGGAAAATTAGAATATCGTGGAAAAGTTCATTTATTTCAGTAATTAAAAGGTGAAACTAATATATGAGATAAAGGCTTGACATATCTCGCTTTGCATGTCATGAGTCTATAATAATATAATAATATAATAATGATAAGTAAAATTGGAAGACGGAAGTCCCCAAATGCTAGAGGTGAATCTTTGGATATTGAAACAAGCGTCCTTTGACCAATCACTCTCTCAGCATAATCTATCTGCAAAGTCCCCCTAGTATTTCCCAGAGCTCCTTGGGAAAAGGGTAAGATAAAAATGTTATTTGTAATTTTAAAAGCACTAAAATATTGTAAGTGCTATAAAAGTTCTTATAAAAAAACAAGGTAGTCCCTGCCCAGAAGCTTACAATCTAATAGACAAAGGTGTACCAAATCTAGGGGGCAGAAGTGCCATTAGCCCCCTCAATATTCCTTACCAGGGGCTCAACTCCCACCCACCCATTACTGGAAGAGGCTGAACTGACAAGCCAAGCGCAGTGCAGTATCAAAGGCAGGCTCCGCCTGAGCATGAGAGAGAAGGAGCTGCGGCCATTGAAACTGTGCGGCGCTGGGCAAGGCTTCTTCCTGATGATGCAAGCATGATGGGCAACAGGCACGTGATGTCACAGGCATGCATCACGGACATGATATGTTGCTGCTCCCCACCCCCCAATCTTTGGCCCAAGGCGGCACCTCTGAATAGTCATGACACAATAAGAAAAAAGAATGGGATGGGAAGGGGAAAATAAAGAAACTGGAACAATACTTCTTGAAGTTACATGGCTGTTCTTACAATGACTATGCAGGAAAGAAACAGTTCAGGGGAAGAAAGAACTAAATGGCAGCTAGTCTGTCAGCTAAACCAATGGGATAAATTATAAATACCCTTGCTGGCTATTTTGGGGGCACTGTGATAAAAACAAAGCATTTTCAATGGCTGGGTCAGGTCCCAGCCCATGCCATGAGATAGCTGGAAAACCTGAATCCCTCTGAGCACCACAAATAGTTTCTCACTATCTCTGCTGTCATTGTAGTGAGCAGCCTGAGAGGATGCCTAGTTTGGGTTCAGACTCTTTCTCTTTCTCCCAACAAATGCTCCATCCTGCTGCAACAGCACAGCTCCCAAGAGCATCATTGTGTTCTGGTCTATTGGGAGGCTGAGAATGAGGCAGGTGAAAGAGCAGGGGGAGGAAAAAGAGCCAGGTGGGGGCTGTTGTGTTTCAAAGCAAAAGATGGCATTGCCAGCAGGAGGCTGCAGGCAGGTGGACTGCAGGGAACGGATGTGTTACCCCATGCAGGCACATCATTACTGAGTCCCTGTAGTTCAAACACAGATCTATTATAGGATGTTATTGTAGGCTCCCTGCTTCTTAAATCATCAATGCTTTTTAAAAAGGGGAAAAAAACCTGTAACACAGTTAGGTGAAAGAGTTTGAAGAGCTATGGTTTACTTTTTTGCCTTTCCATTGCTCAGGGGCTCAGAATAGAACTTTATATGGCATGTTTCTAAGGCCATAGCCAAGGCACTCCAGGGCAGCTATCCCTAAACGACTTCAGTAATTCCTCTGTAACAAGATCAAGCTCAACTGGATAGAGAATCCCTGCAGGAATGGTTAACGAGTTGCCTTCTACCCATGTGCATGATTTGCAGTATTCGTTTCTGCAGAAAGCTATTTTATTGTTTTTGTTTGTTATCACGGTATGTATTTTTGTGTTTTTATATTGTAAACCACCCTGTGATCTTTAGATGAAAGGCGGTATAGAAATGCAATAAAGAAGAAGAATAAAAGGTGCAGAAAGATCTACAGACCAACTGCAAAGGCTGGTGCTTGATTGCAGATGAGATGGAAACTCATGGATAACTTTGAAAAACATTCTCCTGAGAAACAGTTTGACTCAAATACATTAAGTCTGGGCACCAGGACATAATAGTTGGTGGCAGGTAGGCGCTGTGGGTTAAACCACTGAGCCTAGGACTTGCTGATCAGAAGGTTGGCGGTTCGAATCCTGCGACGGGATGAGCTCCCGTCGCTCGGTCCCTGCTCCTGCCAACCTAGCTGTTCGAAAACACATCAAAGTGCAAGTAGATAAATAGGTACCGCTCCAGCGGGAAGGTAAACGGCGTTTCCGTGCGCTGCTCTGGTTCGCCAGAAGTGGCTTAGTCATGCTGGCAACATGACCCGGAAGCTGTACACTGGCTCCCTCGGCCAATAAAGCAAGATGAGCGCCGCAACCCCAGAGTCGGCCACGACTGGACCTAATGGTCAGGGGTCCCTTTACCTTTACCTTACACAGTTTCAACAGGATGTTGTGAGAACTTACAATCAGAAGATATTTATAAGTGCTGATCATACTTATGCATTATGAAAATACTCATGTCCATATGCTTTCCTCCATACTACTGAGATTGTGAATGCAATCCTATCTATACTTACTTGGGAAGACTCATAGTGAATTTGAGTGAACACTTCTCAGAGCTTATTATTATTGACCCTACTCATGGCTGTGATGTCAGGAAAGAAGCAGGCCAGGTTCAACTTCTTGTATTAATTTACAGGGTCCTTCACAACATGGGCTCAGGATATCACAAGGACCCACCTGATCCCTTATACCCCCTCCCCATCACTTAGATCTTTGGGGGAGTCTCTGTTGGTGATCCATTATGGTTTATGCATGGCTCATAACTACTAGAAGAATTACATTCAGCGTAGTGAGCCCAAGCCTGTGGAAATCCCTCCCAAATGAGATTAGATAGCTACCCTACTTTCTGAACTTCAGGCACATGACTAAAACTTTTTGTTCCAGAGGTCATTTTAAGGTAGTGTTTGGTTTTATGATTTTTTTTCTTGTTTTCTTGTCCCATTTCCTATGGATTGTTTTTATTCCTCGCAAGAAAAGGGAAAAGTTGACAGCTATGATGATTGTTGTATATAAATATTTTAAAAACAGGCAATGAAGGATCACATTTTCATACAAGATCAAGAGCAGAGAATTTAAAATGCATTCATTTCCTCGAAGCGTAGTCTCTACATGGGAGTGAGACTGGGGGCATTTTACACGTGCTTAAGGTGTTGTAAGAGACTCTTTAAGGTGTCAAATCATAAAAAGAGTGTGCAGGCAAGCAAACTTATTTGAAGAATTCAATAAAAAACACACTCCTGAGAAATAGTGCTTGACAGGAAATTGAACTGAGTAATAATTCTCTTGCCTCCTCTTGTAGATGTGAGCCACAGAGTCAGAACTGTTTGACCATAACACCATGAGCTCAGTGCAGCAGATCAATATAACAAAATAATGGAACAGCCAAGAAGCTGTTGCCATTTATTTATTTGAGGTTAAAAGCCTCAGAGAAGGGCCATCTGAAGGAGATATTGCATTAGCCCAGTGTTCTGAATTTTGAAGACAATAACATCCAACATCAAAAGTGTTAGCTAGGGAGTACAATAGACTAAGATATAAAAGAGATTTGGAATCAATCCAAGAAAAGCTATGCACTTCAAAATCCTATCCATTTCAACAGAAGAGAGTTGTGTCTTAAAAGATACTTAACTTTGACTTTTTTGCCACCATTGTTTTTTTTAACCATTTAAAATCTTGAAAAGTATTTGTTTGAAAGTTTAGATATCCTAAACCTTCCTATATCAGAGACTGAGGATAATTTAATATACTTTCTGGATTGTTGGAACAAGAATATGAAACCCTTTGAGGCACAAAGAACTTTTCTTCAGACAGGACAGGACTCAGTCTGCACACTCCCCAAAATTCCATGTTACCCAGAATTCCATGAGTCTACCCCATCATCTATTTCAGCTCAAAATCATCCCCCACTTGGCTGTATTTCCCACCTCAGGTATAGGGTCTCAATATCATTTCTCTCACACACATGAAAAAGCATGTATGTTTTTAGCTGTTTCTGTTTTATCTAAAAAAAAATCCTTCCAGTAGCACCTTAAAGACCAACTAAGTTAGTTCTTGGTATGAGCTTTCGTGTGCATGCGCACTTCTTCAGATTTCGTGTGCATGCACACTTCTTCAGATTCTTCTGTTTTATCTGTAAGTCATCTTGAGTCCCTGTCAGGGAAAAAGGTGAGCTTATAGATACATTTCTTTTCCAACACTGACTAGAGCTAATGATAATTCAATATTTGCATCCTCACCTTTTCATTGCTTGGTTTGCCCATTTCATTTATATCCCATGCAAGTCAGGGTGGTATACTGACCACATCCTCACCTCCCTAGCTTCAGCAGTGCTAGTCCTTCCCTTAGACCAGGGGTCAGCAACCTTTTTCAGCCGTTGGCCAGTCCACCTTCCCTCAGACCATGTGGCGGGCCGGACTCTATTTTTTTTTGGGGGGGGGGGATGAACAAATTCCTATACTCCACAAATAACCCAGAGTTGCATTTTAAATAAAAGCACACCTTCTACTCATGTAAAAACGTGAGACAGGCCCCACAAAAAAACCAGAGTTGCGTTTTAAATAAAAGGGCGCATTCTACTAATGTAAAAACACGCTGATTCCTGGACCGTCTGCAGTCCAGATTGAGAAGGTGATTGGGCTTCATGCTCCGGCACCAGGGGCGGAGAGCAGGTGGGGGTGGGGCTGGTGCATGTCTCGGGGCGGGGCAGGGCACCCAGCGCAGGTGGTGGGGGCAGCTGCGATGGCACCCTGAACTCCCATCACCCCTGAGCTCTGGCCTTGCTAGCTAGGTGTGATGGGAGTTGTAGTTCAACAACATCTGGGGACCCACAGGTTGAGAAAGGCTGCCTTAGACAAAGTGAGGGAACTGTCTCAGGTGGCAGATGCTGGGAGGGGGGCAGGAGATCCCCCCCAATTTCTCCCAATGTCTCTAGCCATTCCCCTCTCGTGGAGACTAGAACTATATGTGCCACAGGTCTGTCACATACCTACCCCCAATAGTCTGCTGCCCTCAGGTGCACTGGAAGCCTTTGTCTGTGTTGAATTAAGCCACTTCTTCAAAATCAGTTAGCTATGCCACCTGCTACTTACTTACACACAAAATTGCCTGAAAAGGCAGCATAGTCATCATTCTCATGCTAATATGCCAGGTCTAGCCACTGAAGAAAAGTAGCAGAAATTGTGATTGTGGAAGCAGATCAATCTAATGTCTGAGACAACCGTTTGTAAAATGCATTTCACATGGGCCTGTTGTAATGGTTCTCAAAGGCAGTTACCTCAGGTTACCCATTTTTCCGTGCTTTGGGTTTATAAATGAAAAATGAACGTTAAGTCAGAATCTGAAAAATAGTTCCCATTGTGTACTCACACCCCTCCATGTAGCTTATTTACTCCACAGCAAGGGGACACAGAACAAAATGCTTTGGAAGTATGCAGTTCTAGACGGAAAAGAACAAATTCCAGAGCTCTTCACCCAGTGGTTTCATATACAGAAGACCTTAACAACTTGGGACCAGTTTACCTGTAATATTGTCTTACCCCCATATATGCCCAGTCAACTGCTTTGATCCGCGGAGCTGGCACTGTTAGAAATGTTGCATAATGCCACACAATGCTCACCCCACATTTGTCAGAAATCCATCTTTCAGTGTGGCAGAACGTATACTTTGGACTCCCTGCCTACTGACATCAGGCAGGGGCCTTCATTGTACTCCCTTTGGCAACAACTAAAAACACTTTTTTTAGACAAGCCTACCCAGATATGTGGGACACGGGTGGTGCTGCGGGTTAAACCACAGAGCCTAGGGCTTGCCGATCAGAAGGTCGGCGGTTCAAATCCCGCCGGGTGAGCTCCCGTTGCTCGGTCCCTGCTCCTGCCAACCTAGCAGTTCGAAAGCACGTCAAAGTGCAAGTAGATAAATAGGTACCGCTCCAGCGGGAAGGTAAATGGCGTTTCTGTGTGCTGCTCTGGTTCGCCAGAAGTGGCTTAGTCATGCTGGCCACATGATCCGGAAGCTGTACGCTGGCTCCCTCAGCCAATAAAGCGAGATGAGCGCCGCAACCCCAGAGTCGGCCACAACTGGACTTAATGGTCACGGGTCCCTTTACCTTTACCCAGATATGTAGAATGTTGTTGTGAGTCTTAAACTCTTTTCAATTTATTGCTGATTTTAATTTGTAATGTTGTAAATAGTTCTGTTTTAACTGTTTTAACTGATAATTCTATTGCATTCTTCTTGGAAACAGCTCTGAGGGTGGTTGTTGTTTTTTACAATCAAGCTGTGTATAAATTTTATGAAATTAAAATAAATAAATAAATAAATAAATAAATAAATAAATAAATAATATGCCAAGTAGCACGGAGTACAAAATGGAAACTTAAGGAACACTGTAGGACCAAGACTTTGAATAGAAGTCCCCAAGTATCATTGCCATTGTGGCAATTTGGGCCAGGTAGTAGGATCCTTCCTCATACAGTCTGCATCTCCTGGCTCTTCTGGTTGGCAGGGGTGACTTATGAAGGCTCTTGGGGGAATGGTGAAGTTGTTACTGTTGCTGTGGCTAATCAAACTGCTCCCCTTTTAGTCTCACAAAAAAAAAAACCGGACTGTCATGCCGACTCTAAGAACACTTGCTAGGAAGCAAAGTCTACAAAACCCAGAAGAATTTACTTCCAAACAATGTGCTTTGGATTGAGCTGTCAATCAGCTTAGAAATAGAAATAAATCTGATCAGCTGGCTTGTGGATTGAGTCATTTTTCATATTCACAGGCGCCCTTACTTCTCTTACAGCAAATTTGCATCTTTCAAGCATGCTTTGCAAGGTACATAATGTTTTCCTTATCTTTTGTGTACAGATGAATGAGAAACAATGAGCAAGAAAAAAAGATGAATGAAAACCTGGACCACTTTTGTCTCAACCTTTAAAGGGTTAGCATCCATTCCAGTGCTATAGACTTGAGGACTCTTGAGAAAAGCAGAATGAAGAATTTCTGGGAAAAGATAATCCCTGAGAGCAAGTGTTGTATAAGAGTTCCTGCTTGCTGGCAGTTGCAATGGGGAGATTAAAGAGTGATAATCATGGCTGGTGCTCAGAGAAGAGGGAAGGGAGAAGAGGGCAAGCAGAGAAAGTATGGCAGAAGGCACAGAAACCTTCTGCAAAGCAAAACCATACCCACTGAACCAACTTGTCTAGTTCTTCCAAAGACTGGGGGTACTAATATCTTCCTAATTTAAAACTTTGCATTTTCTCTCTCTCTTTCATACTGCATCTGAACACACCTTCCCAGTAAAAGGTAAAGGGACCCCTGACCATTAGGTCCAGTTGCAGGCGACTCTGGGGTTGCGGTGCTCAACCCGCTTTACTGGCTGAGGGAGCCGGCGTGCAGCTTCCGGGTCATGTGGCCAGCATGACTAAGCTCAGAAAGTATTACATTGAAACACAGTGCCCTGACATTCGTAACATTTAATCCATGCACCCATTTCATGCAGAAGATCCAGGACCAGAGCACCCCCAACAGATGGCTACATAACCAGAATGGCTCAAGGTGCTGGACTGAGCCACTTTGCTAGCTACGCAGCAGGTGGGTGACTTGTTTACCAGAAGGGGCAAGGGGAGGGGAGGTCAGAGCAGTCCATATGCACCAGTGGAGACAGTGTTCCTGCTGGTGTGTTTGCACTGTGTTGACCTCTCTGCTTCCTTGCCCCTAGTCCTTTCCCTCGCAAGAAGGAACAGTGCCCCATCTGTCGGGAATCTAGTGTTGTGGCTCTGTTCCATCTGGCAAGCAGCTTTGGTGTACTGCCTTTACTAGAAGGTTTTCAGCACCACCCTTAATTGACTTTTAATTTGATGTTTGCAAAGGTGCACCAAACCTTTAATTAATGTTATTCCAACTGCAATAATGTGCTCCATACAGCCTTTGTTTTTGTTTTATTGTTTGTATGTTGTTGTTTTTGAAAACTTACTCAACTTTTTCTTAAAGGGGTGCCATTTTGTCTCCTCTCAGTCTCCCCTTCTCCTGACAGAGTGAAGACATCACAGTATTTTCATTTGTCCCACTATCACCTCTGCTCAAAGACATCTAGGCTGTGTATGCATTCCATTTTACTGCGAATCCAATGTGCTCACACTGCTGGTCTGGAAAGCGGTGGTACACACAACATTGGCCACAAGCCAAGTAAAAATAAACCAGGTTGCTATGGGACCACAGAGCTTTGAGGGGAGAAGGCAACCAAGAGAAGACTCAGTAAAGAGCACATGATCTTATAATAAGTGCAGTTATTTAATTACAGCCTGATCTAGCCACACCATCTCTCATATCTCTAGTGCAACAAAATTGAGCTCCAGCAAATAAGTCTACTCTCCATATGAGGAATTTGACTTATTTCTCTAACTTCTGCCCGAGGCTCTTGTCCTCCCAGTTTACCTTGGAAATATACCCCGGGGAATAAACTCTCATTGCCATGCTAATAGGTCAGCAAAATCACAATATCCACCTCAACCAATATCAAATTAGCACTAACAGCGACAATAATATTTAAAATGCAGTTATAAATTCAAGCAGCAGATAAATAGCAAGTTGACATCATAGCAGTAACATTGAGATCACCAAAAATGCCACTCCAACGCATAGAAAGAGTCTGTTCCCTATTTCCAATAATAGCACATGGGGACAGCCAAAAGACCCCCTAGAACCAAACCCAGTTTCACCATGCCTTGTCACTACAGTTAGCCCATGATGAATCACTCCCACTAAATTATGAAAGAATGGAGTGGATCCACCTTCTCACCATAAACCTCACACTGGGGGTCACTTTGAGGATAAAAAAGTTAAATGGATGGCCCTGCCCAACTTCTAAGGGCATGACTCACCTGTGGCCATTTTCCTGCAGGAGTACCTGTTCTCAGGTAATGAAAGTACCATCTTGTAGGTTGGTCTTCCTTTCTGTCGCTGCAGTGACATGCACACTGCTTCCCACAGCCCTTCAACCAGCCATATGCCAGCTATAGAACTGTTCCCACATATTTATGCTTTTTATTTAACAGAATTTATATACCACTTAATTGTCAGAACCTCTAAGTGTTTTACATAAAATATAAATTACTGATCCAAATTGCCAATAAAATCAGATGTTTAAAACTATATAGCTTAAGTGTCATGAACTGGCAGGACAAAGGCAAGAAGGAAGAGGATCCCAGCAAGGGGTGAATGAGATGCACTGGGGCAAGATGGGGATGGAGAAGGAGAGGTTGGTATAGAAAGTACTCACAGTTCAGTGGAGGATGGCGAGGGGATGGGGTCAGTGCATAGGAACCACAGCAGCAGGACCCATCACCAGAGCCAGAGAGGCCCCTGTCTCCCTGAATACAGCAGGCTTTGAGGTGTAAGGAGGCATGCTCTAGGAGGCTGAGGCAGCTCCCTAGCTGGCCAGGTGGGGCTCATTGGCTCTGGAAGGAAGGGTGTGATTCCTCAGCTGGAACAAGTGAGGGTCACATGCTTCATCAAGCTCAGAGGCTGCAGTCAGCATGCAGAGTATAAAAGGGGCAGCAGAGCTAAGGAGTTGTGTTTGCTCAAGTCTCCACATTGGTTGGGCCACATCTTGGATGTTCCAGGGCTCTCTTTGAGACTTTGCTTGTATGGGACTGACTGCCAGATGCTGACCTCTGGATCAGCTGCCGGGGTAGGAACCTGGACTTTGGACTTGTTGGCCTGCTGGACTACATGCCAGCCTGTGTCATAGGATTATGCACACCAGTAAGACTTGCCGCCAGCTATCCAGGATATTAGGATTTTAAAAACAATCAGCAATTTAGTTTATAGTTTTATTTGCATTTTTGTAGTAGACAGATGCATGAAGTTGGCACAGTTTGATATGATTGTAGGAATATAGGGCCATGCCTTTTACCAGGTCGTTACCTGTCCATCTAGATCAGCAGCCTATTAACCAACTGCAGCCACAGTTATACAGCACAAGCTCCACTGAGTATTAAAAGATGACATGAAGCTTTTTCAAGTTAGCTTGGTTACACATTGTAGTTCATTAGTTTGACTCCATTTCAGTTGCAAATCCAATCACTTCCAGGCTGAAATTTACTGAGAAAGGAAAAAGCAACAAAGACAGACCAAAATACCACTGGGCGTATGACACTGTAATGGGATTGCGTCAATGGAAGCAGTGGGTTTTCCAAGCATGAAGTGTCATCAGGAGAATAAATTAGCATAATTAAAACTGACAGTATTGTAATGCTGGATTGGCAGCACAATGAGTCCAGAACACAGAAGTCAACAAGCTGTCCAATTTGGAAGAGAATGCAAGGAGTCGTATAAGAAATTGTTTTGTTTTCAGTGTATGCACATTCAGAATTTTAATTTCCATCCCATCTCCCCCATATTTCAGAACTTTGCATATGCTGGTGCTAAATAAATCTTACAACCATTAGTCACTGAGTAGCATGTGTTAACAAAGATTGATTTTCTCATGTTGTTTTAAGTAGTCCTGTATCTGGCCAACTAAAGGATTAACACAGATTGGTTTTTATTAACTGCATTCAGTGAAGGGGTGGCAAGATGGCAGTTTCAAAGTTATGGTGATATGCCAGCGTGTGGGTTGATAGCTAAGTTCTTGCTACAAAAATAAGAAGCCAAGTTCACTGCCTTATTCAATACAGTGGTACCTCGGGTTAAGAACTTAATTCGTTCTGGAGGTCTGTTCTTAACCTGAAACTGTTCTTAACCTGAAGTACCACTTTAGCTAATGGGGCCTCCTGCTGCCGCTGCGCAGTTTCTGTTCTCATCCTGAAGCAAAGTTCTTAACCCAAGGTACTATTTCTGGGTTAGCGGAGTCTCTAACCTCAAGTGTCTGTAAACTGAAGCATCTGTAACACGAGGTACCACTGTGTTTCTTTATCCAAGCAAGGAACATTGAAAATTACATACAAAAGTAGCCCGAGTAGTAGCAGTCAACAGAACTAGCAATCCTTCACTTTGTGCCTCAGACTCCTCAAACCAGGCAGTCCAAGAAGTAGGTCCCCTTTATTGTAATTAGGGATGGGAAAAGAAACCCAAACTTGCCTCCTTTGCTCTTACCAACCCAATATGCAAACTGAAACAGAGCTATCCTTCAAAATACTCATTCCTCCTAATTTTGTGTTACAGATCTCCAACTAAAAGATGCATGCAAAAAAAGTAAGTATCAGGACAAAGTTGGCAGGAAAATGCATAATTTTAGGGGAAGTTGTCTGTGGAAAAAGTAGCATATAAATCCCTACATATTAGGAGAATCGCATGCAAAAATGTGTAGAAATGTTCCTGCAGACTTTTTGAAAAAATCAGGAATTGATGTTGAAATGGGAAGAACTGAAGGCTGGAAAAATGAGAAAGAGTTAAACTGACATTGACAGATTAGTTCCTCTCTAACCCCATCCCATCCTCCTTACTATACCCATGGTCTCCTCATAAATGGCAGATGAGAAGGGAAAGCTGTTTGGGGTGGGGGCACACACAACAGAATAAAATAAAATTTAAAAGCCTTTCATACAGAAAGTTTCCATGCAAAGGAAGAAAGCTTCCAGTTGTTCATGTGTAGAAAAATGTATTGTACGAAGGAACCCCCATCTTTAGAGCTTATCTGTTGTTTGTGAACTTTCACTTGATACGCATGAGAAGCACACAAACTCTCCAGGTCTTATTGGCTGACGTTCTGGTGCTGCCTAAGTTTTGTGCAGATGATTGCAAACCAGGTACAATCAATGCATGGGGGTGGGGAGAAGTAAGATCACAGCACCAGGTCCCACCCCAGAACTCCATATGTAGATTGTACCTTGGACTCATAGCTGGTCTGTGTACATAAGTGAAAGTACTTTGCAGCCTTCTGCAACATTACCTCATGCGCTTATATAGGCTCATTGTCACCATGAGGCCTTGTGGGTGTAGAACATGCTTGTCAAATGGAAAAGGATTAATTCAAACCAGGGCTCATAAATGCTTTGATTTGGGAACCTATTCTAATTCCAAAAGCTCAGACATGCAGGATGCCTGTGAAAGGGTGCTGAGTGCTTTTCCCTCGCCACCGAATAATGATACCCATCAGTAACTGGGTTTAGGATAAAAGATGTCAGTTTGAGAGCTGCTTAAAATTACAGAAAGAAAGATTTAGATCAAATATTATGAGCATATGCATTGCAACAAAAGACTATGAATAGCAACAGATCAAACTTCCATGAGAGGTGGATGAATGTCTTGCCTGGGATGTTTTTCATGGAATAATGGGCATATATTTGGAGATATATGCAAGGGTACATGCCCTCTGGGGTTTTTTAACCTCCCTACACCACTTGGGGCAGGTGACATATGTACCCAATAGCAAACACTTTTCCTTATTTTCTTTAGATTATTTTTATATCACCTTTATAGGGACAAACCACCTCATGGTGGTTTACAAACTAAGAACATAAAAGCTTGTAAAAGTAATACATATGTACACACACACACACACATTACAAATAACTGATACAAGAACAGTTAGTAATATTTTTATTTTTATTTGAAATGTTACCTAACAGTTGAACCCAGAACTACAGAATGTATAATGTAAAGCCAGCATCAATAAAAAACAGACTGAGACATTCAGGTCTTTAAGACTCCTTTAAAAATAGGAAAGGGAGCCAGGAATGTCTTCAGTTGAAGGACATTCCATAGAGATGGGGCCATAAGAGAAAAGGCTGTGTCTCTCCTGTCTAAAAACCTGGCAAGTCCTGCCAGCAGGCACATGCAGGGGGTCTCTGTGGCCTGGGAACCTTCATGCAGCTGCAGGTGGTCCTTTAAGTAACCTGGTTCCAAGTCATTTAGGGCATTAAAGTCCTCAAATTGGGTTTGGAAATGCACTGGCTGCTGCAATATACAGTTACTGACTAACACTTGAGTGCATGAAAAGGTTAATCTGAGTCCTGAGCTCAAGTCACCAGCATGGGTATGGTTTAGCAGGCTTTCGCAACCTCTGCCCCATCCCTTTCTTCTTCTCTCTTCATGGTCCCTGGAGCAAGCGAGAAGCCTTGTGGCCATGGCTCCCTGCAAGTGAACTGTAACTTTCTTGAAGGAGATTTTATAGCCTGCGTCTTTGCTAACCCAAATATTGAATGATCCTTTTTGTACGGAAACCAATTATTTTTCTGTTTAAGTCATTTGGAACATTTTCTCTCGCCTTTGTTTTCCTGCCAACAGATGGAGACTTGTTTGATGCAACTTCTGAGTAAAACATTCACTTATTTGCATTCTAACCAAGTTTTAATGCGCTTGGAGCAATAACCATTGTGCTAACTCTTTTACAAAACAGTAAGAATATCTCTTCCAAACCGCTCTCGAAGAAGAAGAAGAAGAAGAAGAAGAAAAAGAAGAAAAAGAAGAAGAGGAGGAGGAGGAGGAGGAGTTTGGATTTGATATCCCGCTTTATCACTACCCTAGGGAGTCTCAAAGCGGCTAGCATTCTCCTTTCCCTTCCTCCCCCACAACAAACACTCTGTGAGGTGAGTGGGGCTGAGAGACTTCACAGAAGTGTGACTGGCCCAAGGTCACCCATCAGCTGCATGTGGAGGAGCGGAGACGCGAACCCGCTTCCCCAGATTACAAGTCCACCGCTCTTAACCACTACACCACACTGGCTCTCAACCAGTGCAGCTGGGCACAGAATTGGTATTATATGCTCTGATTGCCTATATACGCTCACAAACAACCAGACACCTGCATTATTCAGCAGCTGAAGTTTCTTTAAAGGGCACTGAATTAACCAGGGCATTGAATGACTGTAGCAAGTTCCATTTTCCCAAATGGGGATGCATCTGAATATATCATCTGAATTTAGTAAAGGGCACCCTTGATAACCAATACCATGTGTGCCTCCATAGATAGCACCAAGTACAGCTAAAACAACACTGTGTGAAAACTTTGTCTTTCAGAGGGAGTACAACTCCAGCCAACCCCATTTGCTCACAGTTTGATTCAGATCAGCTGGTTTCCCACAAAGCTATATCACTTCCATTTTATCTGGATTAAGCCTCTGCTGACATCCATCCCAGAACTGCCTCCAGACATCATGGTAAGGATACTTTGCACTAGGTCTGAGAGCCGAAGTTGAGAAACTGTGACTTTCATCCTAAATTTCTGGTTCTATGGAAATAATAACTCAAAAACTGGAAGGGTTAACCATGCTGAAGATCTCTCCTCTGAGCAGATTAATGAATTCAGAGTAATTTAATTTTCTTACCTCTTAGATCTTGTGGAGTACGCCTTTTTTGTAGCATTAAGTTGTAAATAGATTCAGTTTTCCCTACAGTACATAACATTAACCAGAAGTGACAAATCATATCTCCCTGCAGGTATGGCAATCTTATTATTTATTTTCCCGTGATGCAGAAGATTACTTGCTACTATTACAACTGTGGTAAATATTTAGTCATACAAAATGTGTCATGAAATTAATCACTTATCAGAGCAAAACCTAAATTCCTACTTAAATAGTCATCCAAGCTCTGGTCAATACAACCACCGTTTATTACCGGTATTTCTTCCCCTATAATTCCCTTTGAATGTTCACTAAGATGATACAGCACAGAATTAGTTTGTTTCCTTATAAGGATGCAGTTTATCAGAGTAACAATTGAAAGGCAGTCACACCTGAGAACTGTGGCCTGGGAAAATGTGTAAATTTGGTAATGAGACACCTTATCACTATTCTGTGTAAAATAAAGTACATCGTTTTCCAGGAACTGTCGACCAACAACATTTAGTTGAATTCTGTTCTTGCTTTTTGTAAGGAGAGAATAATGCAGCCTTCTTTGAAATTCCCTTTAAAAGGAAATCGTTATAAAATACTTTATCAGTGGCACTTAACAGCATGTTGATTTGATATATAAAATAATAATAATAATAATAATAACAAATAGGAGATAATAATAGGTAATGTTATTTATGTCTGGTGGAAATGCCCAGTAATCAGACCCTTTTGGAAGAAGTTTTAGCAAGTCATTGTTCAAATTATCAAGAAACATTTGGCTTTTTAAAAATTCTATACAGTCATTTTACAGTGGTACCTCGGGTTACATAT
This sequence comes from Podarcis vaucheri, assembly GCF_965113315.1. NCBI lineage: Eukaryota > Metazoa > Chordata > Lepidosauria > Squamata > Lacertidae > Podarcis > Podarcis vaucheri. The sequence goes on from NC_138761.1 coordinate 73,992,184, forward strand.
GCTTCAGGTTACATACGCTTCAGGATACAGACTTCACTAACCCAGAAATAGTACCTTGGGTTAAGAACTTTGCTTCAGGATGAGAACAGAAATCGTGCTCCGGCGGCGCGGCAGCAGCAGGAGGCCCCATTAGCTAAAGTGGTGCTTCAGGTTAAGAACAGTTTCAGGTTAAGAACGGACGTCCAGAACGAATTAAGTTCTTAACCCAAGGTACCACTGTACTTTGATACTAGGATCTGTATGTAGAAGGAAAGCAACAATTTGGTATGGAGTACATTGGCAGGTGCAAAACATCTGGTGGCAAAGAAGGGGCATAATTCCTTTTGAAGCCCATGCTCTAAAGGAATTGTTAATTAAATTATGAAAAGCAGCAAACAGAGATGATGAAATTCATGGGATTTTTTTTACACCAGAGAGAGAAGAATACAGTAGAGACTTTTTGTATAAATTGGTTTCCTTTTATTGAATTTATGAGGAATAGATATAACCCTGGTTTGGTAGAACACAGAAGCTATTCTATGATTAGAAGAGTGGTAAGCAAGGAATCTATTCTCCCACTGAAATCAATGGGTGATATTCAACTAAGTGGTAATTAATGGACCTAACTTAGTCACGCTAATAAATTTCAGTGAGTACTCTTAAAATATAGCTGAATAGCCAGTGGCGAAGTTACCTGCTCCAGCACTGGGAGCGGCGTACATCTGGGGGTGTGGCTGGCGCACGTCCCAGGGGGTGTGCAGCGAGCGTCCTGGGGATGCGCGCCGAGTGTCCCGCAGGGCAGCCATGATGTCATCCCCCCCGGATGGTACCCAGGGCAGACTGCACCCCCACCCCCAGCTTCGTCCGCCAGTGTGAATAGCACCCAGTGGGACTTGAAAATGCTTAACTCTGACTGGATAGTTCCTTTAGCAATAGCAGGCTAGTGAAATTAACACTGAAGGCTTTAATAGTGCATCAGCTTTTTGTGGACCCTTCAGGCAAAACTCCTGTTGAATAAGGATAGAATGCGCTCTGGCTAAGGGCTCTGGCACTTACCCCATTGGTGTAGCTCATCTAATAAAGAGCTTGGCTTTGGAGTGCTGTCAATTTATTCATTTACTTATATATCTGTGAGCATTTTGTGACATAAATTGATGCAGAACAGATGTAAAAGTTTACCAGGTTCATCCATTTAAAATCTGAAAACCATGTTTTGTTGATGTGTGTGTAGGATGTTTCAGTTCAAATGCTCCTCTTTCTTCTTATTTTTTTAAAAATGAAAACGTGCTTGCAACACATTCTCCCTCCTACGCCTGCCACCACCACCGAGTATTCATATGAATGGGTTGATTTGATTGTAATTAAAATCTAATAACAGATGACACTCAAGCAGAAATTAGAGGTAATTTCCAGCATTATTGAAACACCCAACTTCTAGAGCTTATTGAGCTTCTCAAATTATTGAGCGTGATCCCCACCCCCAGGGGTGAAAATTAGGATGGGGCTGGCCTACTTAGTTATTTTAAAGTGGGGAGAGTGTAGCTAGTTATTATTCTCTTGTAGTCTAAGGATTTAACCTTTTGCTTGCATTGGGTTAACAGAAAGTAATAGAAATAATAAAGCAACAGAACATGCACATACACATGTATACACACACAATTAAATAGACTACAGCAGCATCCAGAACACTTCCAAGTTTTTATTGGATATTTGTTTGGCTGAGTGTTTTATGTTGCATGATGTCCTTCTAGAAGCCATAATTTGCCATTATGTGTTGGTGCCTCATATAATTTGTGGGGCCCACCTTCTTCTTGAGTTAGAATCCACACCTGGATCCAGTTAAATCAATGGGACATGACTATTCTTAATTTTATGTGAAAGGCTTAAGAAGCTACCGTATTTTTCGTCCCATAGGACACACCGGCCCATAGGACGCACCTAGTTTTTTTTTGGGGGGGGGGGAATAAAGGGGGAAAAATTCTCTTTAATTCCCCCCCAAAACCAGGTCGGGGAATCCAAACCAGGTCGGGGAACAGCGGGATGGCAGCGCTGCGCCTCCCCGCTGTCCCCTGAGCTTGTGGGGCTGCCGGATGTCTGCTTCAGGGCGCCTCTGCTTCAGGGCGCCCCGCACGCCGGGCGGCAGGCTGCTATCCGCAGCGTGGGGAGCCTTGTGGGACCTCCCGCAGGCTCCCCAGGCTTGCTGATAGCTTCCTGAAGCCTGGAGAGCGAGAGCGGTCGGTGCGCACCGACCCCTCTCGCTCTCCAAGCTTCAGCGAAAGCCTATATTCGCCCCATAGGACGCACACAGATTTCCCCTTCATTTTTGGAAGGGGAAAAGTGCGTCCTATAGGGCGAAAAATACGGTACTTAAATCAATTATTTTGAAATCAACAAGAGAAATCAACGACTAATATTTATAGGTTGGGTGGTATCCATTTTTGTAATTTCAAATTTCAAAACAAAAACTAAACTACAATTTATTTTTTTGCATGATTCATCAGCATTCAAACACATTTACATCCCATTTTTTTTTTTATAGCTTGGGACTCAAATATGCTTGGGACTCAAATATGCTTAACTTCAGGTTAATCTTCACACTCAGTTACAAAAAGCCACTGCATCCAAAACAGAATTTAAAGCTACTGCTTCAAAACTGTAGAATTTGAAAATAGTTTTTAATAGATTTATGGTCTCTAGAATAACTTTTGGGGTCGTTTTTGTTGAAAAAAACAATGGCTACATTGCAATTGCAATTCTACCTCCCAACTATGTGCTAAAATATTCAAAATTCATCAGATACATGAAGTGTAATCCTCCGTTAGAAGATATGTATGAATATGTACATATACCTGAAGAAGCGTCTCCACCCCCATCGTTCTGCCCGGACACTGAGGTCCAGCACCGAGGGCCTTCTGGCATTTCCCTCACTGTGAGAAGTGCGGTTACAGGGAACCAGGCAGAGGGCCTTCTTGGTAGTTGTGCCCGTCCTGTGGAACACCCTCCCATCAGATATCAAGGAAATAAACAACCACCTGACTTTTAAAAGACATTTGAAGGCAGTCCTGTTTAGGAAACATAATGTCTGATGTTTTCTTGTATTTTTAATATTTTGTTGGAAGCCGCCCAGAGTGGCTGGGGAAACCCAGCCAGATGGATGGTGTATAATAATAATAATAATAATAATAATAATAATAATAATATTCCCACTTACACATGTACACATTCAAACACAGTGATGCAGATTGTAAAAAGGCAATGTAATGTCTGCAAATCTCATATGCATATAAGAACAGTGACTAATTCACAACAACAGTAATCGGTGAAAAGCCAGCACTATACTATACTGTTCAGATATGCTATGACAATTATACACCTGTATTGCAAATGAGAGCTATGGTTCTGATAAAACTCAAATAAAATATAATCAAATTTGCTGATAAATCTCTAGTTCATTCATTTCACACTGGGATTTCTCTCTAGTGCTTGTTACTAAATTTTAAAGAGCCCTCCAAGCAGGAAAAGCTAAGACATGCAAAATTACACTGTGAATATTATCTCTTCCCCAAAGTGCTTTCAACATTTGCATATAACTAGAGGCTTCTCTTATTTGGAAAGGCAGAAATGTCATAGCTGCTGCTAATGTTATTCTGCTCAGGTACCCTTGCAGATCCAACCTGAGTAAGAAAATGAAAGGCAATCTTTTTACTGCAACTAGATTGACGTCAATTCTAGTCCAAGAGTTAACCAGAACAAAACCAAAGTGTCCCCTTCCTCATTTAGGAGTACTCCTTCCCAGAAACAATTTGCAAGCTGAGAGAGAATTTTTTGACATGGTATATACATAAAATTATTATTATTATTACTACTATCAGTAATGTTCAGACATATTGGTCTTCTGAGTAGTAGCACATTTTTAGAAAAAATTAAGATTTTATCCAATTATTAACATTTATCGATTTCAGTATTATAAATGATTGGGGAATAGTTAAAATGTGGCTGTCCTGATGTAGGAAACCATGCGTTCATACCGATATGGTCGAGGAACCCCTTTAATAAGAGATGTTATGTTCTGCCAGAGATACTGAAGTTTCTGAGGTCTGCTCCGCCACATGTATACACTAGTATTCAAGGGGGAGAAAGACCCACATAGATCAGCACATGTCATCATTTGCAAACATAATGCCAGTGTCTATATACTCACTACATGAGTGGCAGAGGGGTTCCCAATGAGTGTACACGAGGCAGAACAGACACTTGCACGATCTTCAAATATTATGCTGTACACATGTTTTCTGTGGGTTTTTATGAGAACAGTGTGCATCCTTGTGGAGAAAAGGTCACATATCACAGAGCTCTGATGGCACCAGACACCTCTTAGGTTGGGCGGGAGAGGGAGGGATGTTCTTTACAACTGCAGCCATCTGAAATGAAGGGTCTGACAGCATCAACTATTATGCAGCCATGAGGTTAGACTGGGAAGAGGGAACTCCATTTCTTTCCTTCCTAATACTGTTGTCTAATTAGTGATGGCAACCACCCCGCTCAGCTTGATTCAGCATTAAGTCAGCAATTACAAGTGACATTGGAGAAAACTTTATTTTCAAAAAGCCCTCTACTTCCAATGTTTAGGGTGTGCATGGTGTTGCTTCTGTATCCAAAATGGCACTACCCATGCACAATAGAGAGAAAGAGCTTATCAGCAGGCTGGGGTGGGAGAAGCACAACATTTTGCAGGACAAAACACATGGGGGGGGGGAGAACTCCAAAGAACATGTTCAGTGGCATGGAATGCCAACTGATGAAAAACTGGGTGTGGGAACAGTTATTCAAGACTAAATTGGATATAGGCCAGTACATGTAAGTCCCCTCATACCCCATACACCCATTTAACTTAATAGTACTTAAAATGCATACCTATGGTTGGATTGTGCCCAACCATCTGGGGAAATTAATATTAAAAACAATCCTACTATAAATGATCGATCAGATTATTCAATGCACCAGTAAGTAACTTGTGTTAACAAGACAGCCCTCCAACAATGCAGAATCTTGCACGTGCTTCAATGTGTAGACTGGTCTATTCACTTCAAAGAAGAGGATTCACTAATCTGGGAATTTCCAGGTTCAAAATGGCAGGCACATTCCAACTTCAAATGGTTAGGCACATGCAGTGCCCTCTGACATGACTTTCCCTCAAAGTGAGTAGGGTATTTCCCCACATTTCCCCTGATAGGCTTAAGCGCCTGTCTCCTGCTTTCCAAATCCATGCCTTATGGAGTGAGCAACTGGAGGCTGTTGCTGTTGTGTGTGTGTGTGCCCCTGTTGTATGTCCTGTGCCTTCCTTCAGCTGCCCTACAAAATAAACTTTCTAAACGAGTCTTGAACACTTGTCCCAGGAGGTGTGTGTGTAATATTTGTAGGTATCCTGCCTAAAGAGCTAGGTGAGCGCTGTGGTGTGTCTTCTTGCTTCCCTTGTGCTTATAAAACTGTGGTTGTGAGCAGTATAAATGAATTTGTATCTTTGCTTTGGGGATGGCGGGAGCAGAGACTGAGTTCATGGGGATGCTGTGGTATTGTATTATTTCCATGGGTGGGGGGTGGTGGAGGTGGGATGCAGGGGTGTGTTGGGTGAGGGTCCCCATCATCATGGGTTCACTGGCTCCCTCTATGTGTAGAACATGTATTGTCAGGTATTGGCAGAATTCCCATGATTGCTGATAACATGTCTGCCAATTTTTTTTTTTTCTGCTTATATATATTTCTTGTCCCCTCCTTGGATATGGTAGCAATTCTGCCAATGTAGCAGCGGCATATAGTGTATCTGGTCCCAAAGCAATATGAGTAAAGGATTGTTCTGCCCATGTTTTCACACCTTAACATTCAATAAACATTTGCATGCATTGTAAAAAAATGCACAACTTTACAATATCACAAAAGATTGTGTGAAATGAATTAGATGTCAATCAGTGGAACTATTGCCTCTTGTTTATGTACAGCTTATTCCTTATTCAGTAAATGCTGGTGTACTGTAAATTCATTGTATTTTGGTAATGGTGGAGCAGGATTATATAAGTAGCAACTAAAGACATTGCTCACATATCATTAGCACAGCTTGATGCTCAAATAGCCAAAAATTTACAAAAGATTGTTGTCTATCTGATGTTATATATACTACGTAGGTACAGTGTAAGCAGTATTATTCCTTGAAACTAGTTGGCACTGTTTATACATGCTTCATCCTTTGATGACCACATGCCAGATGATGGCTTTGTTGTATGGAAACAGCCTTCCCAGATCAAACACAAGCAGAGGTTTCATGTCACCTCAAATGCAATACTTTCCAGTAAAAGTAGTTCACACTGCAAGTTATCGAGTTGAACAGTAAAGTGATGGGAGATCATGTGGCATGCATGCCTGTGTGAAATAGCCTTTCATTTCCTCATTTTGATAATTATGGATCACCTAACTAGGTCTTTACATCTAAATACCTGATGTTTGGCATTCTATAGTTGTTTGATACTTAATCAATGGACTAAATTTGTATTTCAAGCATATTTTTGTGTAGTATTTCTTGGTCTATACTTAAATAAGTGGGAGGAGTGAGAGATGTAGGGATCACCTGATCCAAAAGATTTGGTCTTTACAGTCTTTGTTGCCAAATGATGTTGTGTAGCTGCTGCAGATATTAAAACTAACATATACATTCTACTCACAATATACTCATTTGCTCCAGTTTAGGGAACTGCCAACACAACCAAACTCTCTAAGAGCCTGTCCTTCTACTTAACTAGTGCTAGCAGAGCAATACTTCTGCTGATTTGTTCAGCAACTTGGGGGAAGGGAAGGGGTAACTACTAGATCGGGCTTCCTCAACCTCGGCCCTCCAGATGTTTTTGAGACTACAATTCCCATCATCCCTGACCACTGGTCCTGCTAGCTAGGGATCATGGGAGTTGTAGGCAAAAAACATCTGGAGGGCCGAGGTTGAGGAAGCCTGTACTATATTCATACTCTCTCTCCCCACACCCAATCCATGTCTCAACAAGTGAATGGCATCGCATGAATTTCATAATTTTCGTGGCAAAACTGTGTCACCATCCCTTAAAAAAACTACAGGAGTCTGAATGCTGCAGCTATTGAATCCAGGGTCCTCCCTGCCCCCCCCAATAATCCATACAAGTCATAGGTTGTAGAGCTGCATATTGCCCTCTCATGTCATGTGTCTGCTTAATTTCATGCAGATGGCAAGGAAGTGAAAAACAGCACGAAAGAGTTGGAAGAGAGAAAATAAGCAATCCTGCCAAACTTTGGCCCCTTTTACTTTTGTCTCAGTCACACTCACTACCAGTATGCAGCCTGACAAATTACCCAATGAAATGCAGCCCTCACCCAAGAGAAAAAAGTGGGTCTATTCTTGCTGTCAGAGGAACTATTTCCCATGCATATATTGCTTTCACTGGATTGGAGCAATTACTCTCAGTTCCCAGATTTTGTTAATGTTTATGTTTTCCTCATTTTAATGTTACTGGATCAAAGTGTTCATGCAGATGCAAATGCCAGATGATTTGGTCTAAACTATAGGTTGTTTCTTTCTTTAAAAAGATTGCATCTGGATTAAAATACTTTAAAGAATTTATGACCTAGGAAAAAAATATGGAATCTGCTTTCTAGAACTTATTAGAGATGTTTTAGATAGCTGCAGTTTTTAAATTCAAACAGAAGTGATAATAAATAATCATTTGACTCTAGTTAAGTAGGAACTCTCCCAAGGATACTTTGAATCTAGACGTATACTGCAATACACCATGGTTTCAAAGTATTGGTTTATTTATTCATTTTGATTCAGCTGTGCAAGTCCTTCCAAGCTAAGATGTAATTCTCACCTGCTGCTTCTGGAAAAAAATGACTTATTATAAGTGAATGGGTTATATCACAATGTGGCCTAATGCACACAGCCAGCAAGCTGTGCATAAGTCCCCCTGAAGAATTGGTCAGACAAAGACAGACAAAAAGAGGCACCTAGGGCCTGTGGATTGTCACAGAAATCAATTTATTATGAGCTTGCGCAGGTGTGTCAGGAAGGAAACATGGACCAAATCTAAACTAAGCCACAAAGGAGGTCAAATGGGAAAATATAGAAATTTTCTCCGATGCTACCCCTCCCCCCCCAATGAATGGAAATTAATTGGAACTCTTGAAGATTTCAATGACACTCATATATAATAATTTCCCTGTGAGCTGCAACCATCATTTGAGAATCAGAATAACTCTTTGATCTTGCTTCCTCTCTTGAAACAATTTTATTTGATAGTCTCATATCTTACCTAAGAATAGTGATGAGGCCTTTTAAAGACTTAGAGGAATTAATATTATACACATGCTTGATTAGCTTTATCTCTACAGAAAATAAAATTACTACTGAATAGAAACAAAATAAACAAAACAGTATATTTGAGAAACTTGTTTTATGATGTGGTTCCTCTGCATAACTAAACTAATTTCATATGGGTGGATAAACCCAATTCATATTTTCAAGTAAATAAAGGTGAGGCATCATGAAAGGTTTTTCAGGCTCTTAGAGGCTATTAAATCTGCTCAACACACAAAATAAAAATATGTAATGAATTGTTTTATTTGTGTACAAAATGTCATAATTTGTCAATACTGTGCAGCAAAATATATTATCACTCACATCCCAAAATAATCAGACAATATTTTACTTCTCTCTCTTTCTTTTTGCCCTTTAAAAATGGCAATACTGTTTTGGCAGTTCAGCAGCTAAAAATAAAGTGCTATAATTACGTAGTCTTGGAATGCCTCCACTTTACAAATGTGATGCACAATCTTGTATACAACCACACTGTTGTCCCCCCACCCACAACCAGAAGCTTTAGACTTTTCACATTCTCAAGAATACACACACATAAAGTGCTACTGTTTAAACATCTCCCCCCAAAAGACAATTTCACAACATGTATCTGGTTCATACCAGGCACTGTAATTCACAAAAGTCAAAGATTGTCACTTTGTGCAAAACGACACAGAAGGAGAAGTCACTTAGACATCACTGGGGGATCTTGAACGAAAGGACACTTTTGATTGAAAGCAGCCACAAAACAGAACCCACATAGACCTCTGAATTTCTTGGTTTCTGTAGGCATAAATGATAGGATTGATCATGGAATTGTAGGTAGCAGGTAGAAGTGTGGCATAAGTGTACACAGCAGGGTAGCGGGAATCTCCAACTACGCAGTAGATAGCAAAAGGCAACCAACTGGCTCCAAAAGTCCCAAGGATTATAGCAAGTGTTGAGACTCCCTTTTTGGTTGCAACATAGTGAGATGCAGTCAGAAAATGTTGCTGGAGTGCTATCTGGTGTGCATGCCTGCAAACTATTTTGCAGATTTTAATGTACAGGTGCAGCATGAGAATAAAGATGACAAAGAAGGAGGCAGACAGCAAGGTCACATTACTTTTGGTCAAGGGTCTCACAATACTGCACGATGAATAATCTTCTAGGCAATTCCAGCCCAAGACAGGTAGAAGTCCTAAGCAGAGGGAAACCCCCCATGTGATGATCAGCATCATATGAATACAGAGAGCAGTCTTCTCAGAGTAGTAAGTCAGTGCGTTGTACAGGGAAAGGTAGCGATCAACTGTGATGGCTAATAAGCTACTCACAGAGGCAGTAAAAGAGGCAACTAGGAAGCCAACTGTAATAAGGCTGATGGTTTCTGACTGGATCACATACTGGAAAACAAAATTGAGGATCAGGCCAACTCCAGCCAGTAGGTCTGCTGTGGCCAAGCTCCCAATCAGCACAAACATTGGGGTTCTTAGGTTGGGAGTGTAGAATATAATGGCCACAACAATGGCATTTTCACAGGCAATGATGGTCCCAGAAATGCAGAGCATAATATCCCAAGGGTTGATGGTAAAGATGGGGAGCTTGGAGGAGAGCTCCAGAGAAGAATTCTGGTTGCTGGCTTGGATCCAGGGCACAGGGCTCCTGGTTTCATTCAAGGCAATGCTTTCATTCATCTCTGCTGCAGCTAGGTATGCCACCTGCAAGGAGAAGGAGGAGGAAGAAAGGAAGGAAGAAAAGGGGTGTTAAAATAATGCCTTTGCTAAAACAAAAAAAACAAGAGAGAAGGAAACACAGAATAATAGCTAAGTTAAAAGGACAAACTAATAGAAGGCAGAAATCTAACACGAAAGTGAAGGAAACATGTCTAGTCTAAGGCACAAGGAAGTGGGGATCAGCATCCATAGGCGTGAAAGAAGCAACACAAACCCATAGAGCTTGGTGCGCTCAGAGAGCCGCGTTTGCAAAAGCCGACGGGCGCTCTCCGTGGTGCTGAAACTAAAGTTTTCCCTCCCTCTTTGGGAGCGGATCCCAAGGCAGGAGAGCCTCGTTCGCGCAAGCAGGCGACTGGCTCAACCGCATCTCGCCATCGCAGCCTCTTAAGATCCCGCTGGTTTGGCTTTAGCTACGCGCTGCGCTCTCTCTTTGTCCTGCGATTCTCCCGCCACACACACACACAAACACCCCCCCCCCCGCAGCACCCGCTCTTACTCTGCTTCAAGGCTGAGAGATGCTTCTCATGGATGCTGCTTCTGCCGCTGCTCGCCGCCGTCTGCCCCGTCGCGTGGCTGGAGCCGCGTCCCTTCTTTGCCTTTGGCGGGCAGGAGCCGAGGAGGCGGGAGCAGGCGGCTGCCACCCTGCGCGTCTCCGTCCCGAGTGTGAGCCAGAAAGAGCGGGAGCGCTCTCAGGCGGCTCCGAGTCTGACGTAGAAATGACAGAGGCGAGGGCAGGGCCATCAGCCGCCCAAGCGCGCACATGGAGCGCTGGCCCCGGACGAGCCCCCGCCCGCCGAGGGAGGGGGGAAAGCGCGCGCAATTAAACTCGAGGGATGAAAGAGCAACGGGGCTGCGGGGAGGAGGAAGGCACCGCCGAGCAGAGACGCTGAGCGTCTGGCGAGGGCGGAGAAGCGTCCCCGAAAGCAGCGGGGCGGGGGGCGCAGGCGAGCAGATACTCCAGTCGGGCGCGGGAAGGAAGGGGAAGAGCAGCGCCGAAGGGCACGTGGACTGGGCAGGAGAGGGGGAGAAGAAGGCGGGAAACGTTGCTGTGGGGGCCAGCAGGACTGAGGGGGAAGAGGGGAGAAAAGGGGCTCGTGGGTGGCGAAGATAGCAAGCGCTCAGCTGCAAGCGCTCTCCTGCCCTGCTGCCTCAATCCCGAAAGAGGCCGCCCGCTCTGGTTCCTGACCAGGCAACGCGGTCGTTGAGATTCCCCCGCAAGGCGAGGCGCTTCCCACGCCAGTGCGGTCGTGGGGGAGCTGCCGCTCACCTTGGCCCCCTGGAGTGTGAGACACGTGTTTGCAAACACGTGCTGTTGCATCCACACTTTTACATGGAAGGGGTTGCACTCCCTCTGAAGGAACAAGTTAGTAAGTCTAGGAGTGCGACTGGATTTACTCTGTCGCAGCTGTCCCAAGAAGACTCCTCAGCTAGGGGTGCTTAACCCCCACTTCCGGCTGGTCACTGGTTGCCCTTGGGGTTTTTTTTGGACCCTGATAACCTGTGCTCAGTGCTCTAATGACTTTCCATTTGGACGACTGCAATGTGCTTAACATGGGGCTACCCTTAGAAGTCAGTATGGAAGCTAACACAAAAATATATCATGGAATTGTGTGAAATACTCAGTCTGAGCCTCAGTTTCCCCATCAGCAAAGTGGAAACAATAGTGACTTTTCTCAGACTGCTATGGGAGGGATGGCAAAAGAGTTCACCAAGTACTTTGCAAAGTGAATGCACCACATTAAATTTTAAGGAGAAATAGTAGTAGTAGCAGTTAGCAGTTCTTATAGGACTCAGTGGGATATACTAAGCAAGTGCTACCATGCAGCCCAATGCTGTGCACAGGGAAAGGCTTCACCAATTTCTGTGGACCTACCCTCAAATAACTGCATAAAGTCTCAGTCTGAATAACTTAGGCTGTGTACACAATATGACATCTGAAGCATGTTGTTTCCCTCAAGGAATTCTGATCACTGTTGTTTTAAAGGGTTGTTGGGAATTGTAACTCTGTGAGGAGTAAACTACAGTGCCAGTGGCACAAGCTAGCTACTTGGGATGCAAGCCCCATGCTGCTATTTTGGGCAGTGTCGACCCTGCACACGCCTGAGCCACTGTGTCACTCTCAGGAGAGAAGCGAGGCTCGGGCACGGTAAGTGTGCCCTGACCCCGCGGTGTGGCACCCAGCGCTCCCCCCCCCCAGCTATGCCTCTGTGCAGTGCCCAGAATTTTTTTTTTTTGCAAGTAAATTTTTATTCAGAATTTGTAGAAGAAAAAAAAAAGGACAAACAAATACAAAAATAGACATTTTAACATAAATTATTCATCCTATTTTCATGCTATACAAAAAGTAAGCATACAATCATACAAAAAAAATAATATAAGCATTAGGCTCTACTTAGCCTTTGACTTCCCTCCACCCTTTTGGTAAGTATCAAATAAATCCCGGATTGCGTAATTAGTTTATTAAAGTTTATACTTATTAGCTGATAAAGTTTTTCTAATACCGCCAGTTCCTCCTATATATCCGTTCCAATATATTTCCAAAATTTACTCCAATTTTTTTGAAATTTCTGGTCGTCTTGGTCTCGTATTCTGCCTGTTAATCTATCTAGCTCGGCATAGTTAATCATTTTAACCTGCCAGTCACTTACGTTAGGTATATTTTCTGTTTTCCAGTTTTGTGCCAGCATAATTCTTGCGGCTGTGGTGGCATAGAGAAAAATTTTTTTATCTTCATTTTTTATTTCCTTACCCATAATTCCCAGCAAAAAGGCCTCAGGTCTTTTGGGAAAAGTATATTTAAAAACTTTTTTAAGTTCATTATAAATTGCTTCCCAAAAAACCTTCACCTTGTTGCATTGCCACCACATATGGTAGAGGTCTCCCTCCACTTCACCACATTTCCAGCATGTCTTATTTTCTGATCTATAGATTTTAGCTAATTTTGCCGGCGTGAGATACCATCTATAGAGCATTTTCCAGACATTTTCTCTCAAACTCGTACAGGCCGTAAATTTAATATCTCTATTCCACAATTTCAACCACTTTTCAAACTCGATGTTATAGCCGAAGTCAATTGCCCATTTAATCATTGCCTCTTTGACTTCCTCGTCTTTTGTATGCCATTCCAGTAATATGTTGTATAATTTAGACAATGTTTTGTTTTTACCTTCTATTATTTCTATATTGAATTTTGATTTCTTGTCCTCAAAGCCCATTTTTCTTTTATCTTGCTTTAACATATCATTCACCTGATGATACTGTAACCAACCGGTGAATTGATCCTTTATTTCCTCATAAGGTTTAAGTTTAAGCCCTTGTTCTGATTTTCTTACCAAATCTTCGTAAGTGGCTGTCTTCTCTTCCATGTTGGTTTTTTTTTTTGTTAAGACCTCTACCGGTGAGATCCACCATGGTGTTTTTCTTTCAAGAAGGTTCTTATTTCTTTCCCAGACCTGATATATTGGTCCCCTGAAAATATGATTTAAGAAAGCCCTGTGGACTTTCACCTTCTCATACCAGAGATATGCGTGCCACCCGTACCAATTATTGAAACCTTCTAAATCCAACAGGTCTCTGTTCTCCAGTTTTATCCAATCTTTTAGCCAAAGTAGGCACGCTGCTTCATAATATAAACTCAAATCTGGGAGAGCAAAACCTCCTCTTTCCTTTTTATCAGTTAATATTTTCATTTTAATCCTTGGTCTTTTCCCCTGCCAGATGAATTTCATCAGGGTTCTCTGCCATTCTTTACATTGTTTTAAACCTTTAATAACTGGAAGAGTTTGAAATAGGAACAACATTCTCGGCAAAACATTCATTTTAACCACTGCTATCCTTCCTAAAAAGGAAAATTTCATCCTCTCCCATATTTCCAGATCTTTCTTTATTTTTTTCCATGTAACTTCATAATTATCTTTATATAGGTTTATGTTTTTTGCCGTGATCCACACTCCCAAATATTTCACTTTTTTCACCACCATGATTTCCACTTTTTGTTCTAGATCTTTCGTTTCTTCCTTAGTTAGATTTTTAACCAGCATTTTAGTTTTATTCTTATTTACCTTAAAACCTGCCACCTCTCCAAATTCCTCAATTTTTTGTAATGCTTCTTTTACACTATCTTGTGGATCTTCCAAAGTCAGAACAATATCGTCGGCGAAGGCTTTAATTTTAAATTCCTTCTTTCCTACTCTAATTCCTTTCACTTCTGTTGCCTCCCTCAGTCTCTTATTAAGTACTTCCAAAATTATAATAAATAATAAGGGGGACAGGGGGCAACCTTGTCTGGTCCCTTTATAAATGTTAAAATATTCTGTTGTATTATTATTTATCACCAGCTTTGCTTTCTGTTCTTTGTATATTGCTTCTATGCCTCTTCTAAATTTTTCACCAATTCCCATCCTCTCCAAAACCTTCTTTAGGAAGTTCCAGGAAACATTGTCAAATGCCTTTTCGGCGTCTATGAAAACCAGTGCAGCTTTTCTGTCTATTTTCATGTCCAAATATTCAATAATGTCAATCAAATTCCTTACATTATCCCGTAATTGTCTCCCTGGGAGAAATCCTGTTTGGTCACCATGGATTTTATTAATCAAGACCTTCTTTAATCTTTCCGCCATTATATCTGCAAATAGCTTATAATCATTATTTAATAATGAGATTGGCCTATAGTTCTTTACTTCCATAGTGTCCACCTCTTTTTTAGGAATCAAGGTAACATAGGCTTCCTTCCAGGTATCAGGTATCTTTCCTTCTCTCAATATATTGTTCATAACCTCTCCCAGCACTGGTGATATTTGGTTAATTAATATTTTATAATATTTGGCTGGAAGACCGTCCGGTCCCGAGTGCCCAGAATTTTTTGAGGAAAAGAATGTGCTTCAGTTGTGCTTTAAAGGTTTAGTGTGTATGCAGCCTTAGCAACTAAAGATCAGAATGCTCTAATGCAACCTTCTTAAAAACTGCACTGAGAACAAAGAAGACTGAGGAGAAGATAAGGTATTAGAAAACAGGTTGAGAAAGTTGCCTTAAATCAGAACTGGAAGGAGAAGATGTAGCACAGTAAAGGTTCTTTTCCCACCACCACTGCCCATCTATTTCACTGAACAAAAACAAAACTATAGTCTATGTCAAGACAAAGAGGAAAATTAGCATCTGCTAATGATATACACTAAATGAAGTTTCCTTATACTGTACTAAATCAGATCACTGGTCAATCTAGCTCGCTCTTGTCTGCACTGACTGACAGCAACTCTCCACTGTTTCAGGCAGGGTTCTCTCGAAGTCCTACCTGGAGATGTTGAAAATTAAACCTGCACCTTTCTGCATGCAAAGCATTTGCTACAGCACTACACCATGATCCTTCCCATACTATCAGAATAATATTTGAAGCTTTGGACCATGTGGGGAAAATCCATACTGCAGCTCAACCCCAGGCTGGCATTGCCTTTTAGGAAACTGGACTAATGCTAATTGAAGGAGGAGCCTATGTATGGCCCTAGAGCTTCTCATATTGCCTTGTTGAGGTAGGAAGGAATGGCACTTCAGCGACTGCCAGGCCATCAGTACAAAGTGAGAACCCAGCCTAAGGAGAGAAGACACCTGCAAAGTGGTAAGGAAAGCCACTTTCCCTATTTCTTCTTTAGGTTTTTTTTTATACATGTAGGTGGAACATTTTGCTGCTGTCAGTCTGAGTTTGATTCATAAGTATCTCAGTGTTCCCTGAATTTAATTTAATTTTTTTACCACAGCCTGAGTCCTGTAAACACCAGTTTAGAAGATATACTAGCAGTTCGGCAACAGAACACATGATACTTCTCTAGATGAATACATGTTAATCACAATGTTGGAAGTAGTTTGGGACGCGGGTGGCACTGTGGCCTAAGACTTGCCGATCAGAAGGTCGGCAGTTCGAATCCCCGTGATGGGGTGAGCCCCTGTTGCTCAGTCCCTGCTCCTGCCAACCTAGCAGTTTGAAAGCACATCAAGTGCAAGCCTTGCAAGTTGCTGCAAAAGAAGGCTGGTGAACAACATCACGAGTGTTTCGAGAAACAAATTGAAACTCTCAATTTTGTTACTTTTACTATTGCCAGGCGCTGTGGGTTAAACTACAGAGCCTAGGACTTGCTGATCAGAAGGTTGGCGGTTCCAATCCCCGCGATGGGGTGAGCTCCAGTCGTTCGGTCCCTGCTCCTGCCAACCTAGCAGTTCGAAAGCAAATCAAGTGCAAGTAGATAAATAGGTACCTCCGGCAGGAAGGTAAATGGCATTTCCGTGCGCTGCTCTGGTTCACCAGAAGCGGCTTAGTCATGCTGGCCACAAGACCCGGAAGCTCCCTTGGCCAATAAAGCGAGATGAGCGCCGCAACCACAGAGTCAGTCATGACTGGACCTAATGGACAGGGGTCCTTTACCTTTAGGAAGTAGTTATTCAAGCAAAATAATTTTTTCATACTATTTTAATAATCTGTACACACTCATCAGACAACACAAGAATCAATTTTATGTTGCAGTGGGTGTTGATTGCTACAACAGGTTTCTTAAATAGAACATAATGGCCAGTCATGGCTAGTACTATTGGTAGTATCTCATTCACCCAGGGTGAGACTCACAGATTTCCCTGTAGCCCGTGAAGTGGGATAGAACTGTAGGTTTTTGCAGAAGACTAAAAAGAAGGAGCCTTTATGGGTGCTCTAATGCTCTTTTCTCTGAGGGAAACTTGCACTCTTTATAGTTTCACACAGGTATTGCTGTATGCTTGATTAACCCCCCCCCACACACACACACTGTACATTTGTAAAGATATAGAACATCATAAGACACACACAACTGTTTTCTCCTCACAAAGAAACTAACCCTGTAGAAGGCCTTTGGGATTCCCTATTACTGAGAAGAGTGAGGAACTATACAGTAAAACATCTATTAAATCTTTGGAAACCCTTGATACAAGAGTCATAGGCTGCAGTCCTATACACACTTACCTAGCAGTAAACCCCATGGAACTTCATGGGACTTAGTCCTGGTGTACAGAATTGTACTGTTAGGGAATGCTTTCATTACCCGTTTCATTGTAAAAGAAAAGGGGCAATAAATCCTTCAGGTTTGCAAATATATATTTATTGGGCTCAGTGTATTTCAAATATCTTCTTCAGATGCATGATCAGTTTGAGACAGTTTTTTTTGGGAAATATGCACAGAGGCTGAAGTCTCAAGTTCATCCTAAGCATGCTCCTGAAAAAAAATATTCAAAGCACACTGCACGCGGGGGGGGGGGCTTCCTCTCTTCCTGTCTTCAAGTTTGGTGTCCTCCTGATATTCTTTATTTGAAAACACTGTTTCTTCAACATCATTCACTATGCTGTACTCAGATAGTATGACGTTCAAAACTAACTGGAATAATGCAGCTGCTGCTACTACATGTGATCAAGATTAAAAACCACACATAGCTATGAAATCAATGCCTTAAAGACACATTCCAGCTTTGATTATCTCCCGTTTGGGAGAGGATAATTAGATAACAGCAATTAAAGTGAAAATCTTTGCACTTCTTGATGATTCCCCATGAGAAACATATGAAACAACCTTCATTCTTCAAAGGCAGAAGAGATCCCAACTCCAGCTGTCATTAGTAATATTACATTATTAACATCTTCACAACGTTTGGTATGAATCTAATGGTTGTGACTGAAATAACTGGTGGATGTTATATGTTATATGGCATAAAGAATCAGTCCACAATCAACTGAGATTTTTATCTTTTATCCCACTTTATATCTTAATCAGCTAACTATTCCTGCTAGTGGTAGCTGGCACAAGGACTTCCACTAAGACATCAAGGCTTTCCACACCTCTCCTCTCCCCATGCACCCCCTGAAATTGGCTTGGGAGTGTGTATGCATGTTGAGGCTCATTCTGTCCTGCAAGCTGAAAAGCTTGCACAGATGGAATAACTGCCACAGCACAACATTGAATTCCTACCTCCGTTTTGGAATGAATATCCAATACAAATTATTCATGCCTCTTATCAAGGTGTGTGTACAAGAGAACTCCAGAGGATATATTCCTGAAAAATAATTAGGGTCTCCTGCAAATACCATCTTATCAGGAGGTAAGCAATGCACAATGTAGGAATTGGGCCTGTAGTGCTGTGGCACCTACCATTCGGAATTCCCTGCTGTTGTATATTAGACTGCTGCTCTCTTTTGTCTTTTTGGTACCTACTATATACCTTTCTCCCCCCCCCCCCCGCAACAAGCCTTTTAAATATGTTTTTACTGTTTTATCACTTTTTTGCTGCCCTGTTTACTGTTTTATCACTTTTTTGCAACATTTGAAATCCGGGCAAAATTATACGTTATGACATGAGGATGCCTCCAAAAATTGCACCCTTGTGCTGGATTATCCCTTTCCCCTATATTAACAAGTAGCAAGACATTTACCTGGGTTGTGATGTCAACTTTTGCATTTCTCCATTCTTTTCAGCTGCAGTAAGTGTTGTGCTGTGGGTGGTAGCACATTCAATACTGTGATGTCACATGAGTAAGTGTTGCTTTGCATTAGGAAAGAAACCAACTGGAGGTTTCTGTTTCCATTGACAGCCTTGTATGACCTGTAACATGTAGTTCCTTCCTGAGTTGCCTCCATTTAAAACTGTTACTCCTTGTTCTTTCCTCTGTTAACAGAAAACAAATTAGCGTCATCTTTATAATAGCATCTTACAGGTGTTAGAATGTACCTCCTTGTCCCTATAAAAGACACAGCTCTTTTTCAGGCTTTCAAAACACTTATTGTATTAAAGACTTTTCAGTCTGTCACACTTCCCTGAATCTTTTTCAGATTTTCTATGGCTTTTCTTTAAAAGGTGCAGTAACCCAAGAAAGCTAAGAGTAGGTCAGTCAGGACTCCAGCATTTGCATCCTGAAGTTTGAATATCATGTTCTAATGTATTGTGAAATGGTTTTGGGGGTGGGGGTGGGGGTCACCACCTCTCTTCCTTTCATCTCTGTTTCATTTGCATCCTAAATATACACAGGATTTAATTTGCCTAGTCAAATATATATTCAGCTGAACAAATCTGAAAGACTTGTGCTGCTATCTTAGATATCTCTATTCAGAATAAGCCCCATTGAGTTCAACAGGATCTCCTGCAAGGTAAGTGTGTGTAGATTTGCAGCCTATATTGAGAGTACCATATGCCCCAGAGGTGCACTTAGCCTATTCTAGAACTTGGGACTATAGCTGTTGCAGCATCTACTGTCTGTAATCAATTACAAGCCAAAATCAAGTATGATGATGCTTAGTTGCCTACTAAAGAAGCTTTTGTTTAGGAAGGCTTTCACTAAGTGTAACCCAGTCATTTATAGAAGATCAGTTTTATCTTTGATGAAGTGCTTTTGTTTGTATGGATGGTTTTATTGTTTTAGAGTTTATCAGGTTGATTGTATTGTTCTTAGACCTTGTGTTTCTTTTTTCCTTTTTTGTGTTTCTGAGTTTTATTCTGTGTTTACTCTGTACATTGTTTCAGAGGCTTAATGCCAAGAAGTGGTCTATGGATTTTTAAAATAAATTATAAATAATAATCTTTGAAATCTCTGTCATATTTTCTATCGTAAGAAGTACTAGGAATTCTTTGAGCTTTGATTAATGACCTACTTCCATAATGCTAACAGGCCTAGAAGCCAGTCTAACAATACTCCTGATAAATCATCAAACAAAGTTTATCATTGTAGTTAAAAGGGTTTACACTTGCACTCTTTGCAATTTTCGGAGCACAGTTAACAAACATTACAGCAGTGACAGAGAAAATAGTGCTTTCAGGGATGAAGAAATATTTTTCCCAGACCTCTTTATATATTTATATATTCATATACTGCCTTTCATTCTAAAAAATGAGACATTGAAAATGGCTAACACCCCCATTGAAACAACTAATTAAGAAGAAAGTTAGTATAGAAGCAATATATAATTGCATAATAATTATGCCGTCATACCACTTTTTTGAAGCCTGTTTTCTGCAATTGTCTCTGCTGCTCTTTCGGTAACAATGCTCTTTTTTGTATTTAAATGGGCAAGGGATAAGATCAACAGGTGTTAGATCGCAGCAACAGGCTATAGAGCCCATTGAGAAAGTTTGCGGAAAACATCATCCCATTGAAATCAGTGGGGTTTCAAAATTGTTACCTCTGGGCAAACTAGATATAAGGGAGATGGAAAGTACAAATAGTGATAAGAACTGTGTTAAATATTTTTATGTTAACTTTTCAACAGCCTATCCAACTTAAATATAGTATTTTATTACAGGGAGGGCATTTTTTAAATGTCATTTTTTCTGACATTCAATTAAAACATTTTAAAAAAACTTCAATCCTGCAGTTATTAAATTTGTTAATCACCCTACTAAATTGGTGCTTCCCTAATCACAAAATAATGCTTTCTTCCACTGTATTGATCTGCACTGAAAAATTTAGCATCCTAGTTTTCTTTTTAAAAAATACCAAGCCGTGAAATTGTTTGGTAATTGGTGCTTTGTCATGAGGTTCTGCATTAAACTTGAACAGAGCTCTGTATTTTGAATTGACAATGCCATTGAGAGGATCTGTCTTAAAGAAACACTCTGCCCATCTCTATTCTTATTAGAATGCTTGTCAAGAAACACCAGCATCATAAAATACATACAAAAAGTTTTTAAAAAGAAAAATATGAATATTGAAGCAATTTCATCAGCTTAAAAGCGACTTTGTTAAAGTTGTCATTGGTTTATATCCAGTGTTGCCTTTCTGCTAATGAAGGTGTACCTTCCATTCATCAAAGGGACTTTGATCCAATGTACAGTAGGTTCCCACCGTTGGAAGAGTGGGAGACAGGTTTCACTCATTCCCCCCTTTTCCCTACTGCATCTTGTGGTACTGTACACCACATGCTTAAAAGCATCATCAGGGGGAACCAACTAAAATGGTCTCCTGTTCCATCAGCGAGAGCATTCTGTGAGCAGAACTTATATGATCACTGGATCCAACAAAAAAGTGCTGTTGCTACCAGGGCCGTCTTAAGCATATGTGGTGCCTGGGTGCAAAGATCTGCCTGGTGCTCCCCCCCCCCCCCGTTTGCCCAAAGCTGTTGATCTTTTTTAGGAAAGGTTCCCCAGAGTTGTCGACCTTTTTTTAGGGAGCTGACAGCATGCTTATTTCTGCTCAGGAAAAGAAAACAGGAAACAGGTGCCTGGGGCTGCAAAGAGGAAGGACCATGTGGGGGGAGTGTGGGATTTAAATCCACACTCCCGTGCTTTAAAAAAACAAAAAAAAAACCCTGTAAACATTGCTAATAGAATCCCCTAGCATTGCAGTAGGTTGGACTAGATAACCCTTTGGACCCCTTCCAACTCTACAATTCTATGATCGAAGTCAGACATCTATGATTCTATGCTTCCCCTGCAGCTGCTTCAAAGTTTTTTTTATATAAAAAAACTCGGGAGATCCCATCGCACCTATTCCTGGCTGCTTTCCTGGCTGCCTTCGCTGCCTCCCACTGCGAGAAAGGGGCCACCTCTTCTCCAGGAACCACCCCCTCCCCCAATAGGTGGGGGCAACATGTTTTGGCACATCCCTCATCCTTCTCCCTCACCCCTCTCTCGCCTTCCGGGATCCCTCGCTCCTTCCCCTGGCCGTTTCTGCAGTGGGTGCTTGTGGGGCTTTCTGCCATTCCTTGGAAGAGCAATCACCCCACGGCAAGGGAGAGGGGCAGTGGGAGCATGTGTATACGTTGTCGTCAGGCGGAACGGAAGCAGCCTCCCAGCCTTTAAATGGCATTGCTTGTCATCTGAGCATGCTCCTGTGTGGGCAGGTAAAGTGTGTGTGTGTGTGTGTGTGTGTGTGTGTGTGTGTGTGTCCTTCGGAGGAAAGTGATCCCTGCAGAGGCTTGGGAGGGAAGCTGCGCTCCCACCAGCCATGTGGTTGGCGGGGCGCAGCTGGCGGGCGTGCAGGGAAAGGGGAAGATGCACAGCTCCCCCACTCACTGGGGCGCCCATGAGAGGACAGTGCCCTGGCGCGATGCACCACTAAGCCCTATAGGAAAGATGGTTCTGGTTGCTACAATAACTTATAAGATCTTTACAGCTGCCCTTCATGCAAAGCTTCAGCTCATGCTGACCGCATAGTAAAGACCTATGTGGCTTCATTAGTCCCACTCAGCCCCCACCCATGTGGTGTTCCATTATGGAACATTTATTTACTTATTTGCAGTATTAATATGCTACCCAGTAACTAAAGTGGTTTACAGTGAAGTTAAAAAAGAGTTGTATACGAAAATAAAACCATAAAATCTAATATAGCAAGAGAAGATAACAATTCTAAGACAAAGTTCACAGCAACAACAAAGATTCAGAGTTGGGATGGAAAGATCTGTCAAGTTCATTTCTACCAATTTCTCATTTTTCCACATTGTAGGCACCAGGCAGACATATATGGGGAGGACATTTCATACCTGGGGTGCCACTCACTTGAGAAGGCCCTCTCATCAGTAGCCACTCACCGCAGCCTCCATACAACTGCACCTGATGGGTATTGCACTATAACATTTGCCATGGCTGCAGTGGAGTGTTTATTAAAGTAAACAGGTAAAGTGTGAAAGGCACATAAATGACATATGGATTTGCAGCCAATCAACACTCTAGTGCACCCCTCTCCGTGTTAGGAATGCACACCATCCCTTCACACTTAGCTGTGTAACAGCAGTGTGTCTGTAGCAAACATAGCCACTATATAAAGCATGAAGCAGCTTTTTGAGGTTGCCTTTTTTGAAGCCAATGTGAGCAATAAGATGGGTGCTTTCCCTCAATATTCTATTCTCATTTTTAGGTAGATCCTGTGTGTATGTGTGTGTATCTCTGCATAGAGTTACATCCACACAGTTGGTACATTTTGCTGGTGCACTTCAGGGTATTTTGAACTCTGATGTTTTATCTAGATACCATGGTCAAACTGGGTCTAAGGTTGAGCATCACCAAAAACACACCAAATGTCTTTCATCTCTATAATGCAAAGGCACCTTAGAAATGATGTTTACACTTTAATGCAAGTAAACTGAAACATGGACCTTACATTTTATGTCTCAGAACGAGAGCCATTTCATTAAATGAGTTGTTGGGAGTGAATTCTAGAAACAATTTGCCCAGCAAAGGTAAGCTTATTGTCCTCATGCTGTTCAGCAGCGAAATGTACCGTTCCTTTACAAGGCCACACAAAGACAAGGCCACTGAACTGCGAACTGAATCAAGCAGGGTGTCCATGACAACACATTCAGCAGATACGCTAAAGCACAGGCCAGGGTTCACATCACATGCGTACCAGCACGTTGTAATTAAATTTGACTGTGCACAGAAGACTGCGGAGAACTACACACAAGTTTCCAAATATTATGTCTGAGTAAGGAATTTTTCCCTTGCTCCAGATCTTGAGGTTGGTAGAGACTGCCAGTCTTAACTCTGCAACACAAATCATTAGCATGAACTTGCTACAAGACAAAACAGAGCAGAAGCTTTTTGCTTCACTGTCAAGAGCTACATGATTGCAGCTGTTGGGGCTGACCTGGAATGCAATTCTGGTCAGATTTATTAGTAATCCTGTCTTCTTGCCCACATCCATTCCTTTCTTAAAGCTCAGTAGTGAGTTTGACTCACTCGCTGCTGCTGCTGAGTCATCTTGCAGCTACCTGCTTTCTAGTAGCCACTGCAGAAAGCATGAAGATTCTTTTATGCTTCTGCTCTCCCACGGCAGTAATATTGCAAGAAGGGCAATGTAGGCTAAGTAGGGTGGGGGTGCTGGCACTAATTGCGCCCCCGCAAGAGATGGGAGTTGCCCCCCCAATCCCATATCGCCCCGTCCCAGCCACAGGACCTCTGTCTTCGAAGGATTTAGCTTCAACAGGCTCCCACGTAACCATCCAGCCACAGCTTCCAAACATCTGGTCAGTGTGTCTGGGGCCGAGTCAGGATGGCCATCCATCAACAGATAGAGTTGGGTGTCATCGGCATACTGATGACAACCCAGCCCAAAACTCCGAACAAGCTGGGCGAGGGGGCGCATAAAGATGTTGAAAAGCATCGGGGAGAGTATCGCGCCCTGAGGTACTCCACACACCAAGGAGTGGCGCGATGACAATTCCCCCCCAAGCGCCACCCTCTGTCCCCGACCAGAGAGAAACGAGCGCAGCCATTGAAGGACTGTGCCCTGGATCCCCACGTCGGTAAGGCGGTGGTCCAAAAGTTCGTGATCGACCATGTCGAAAGCTGCTGATAGATCTAGAAGAATCAGCAGCCCTGACCCGCCTCGATCCAGCTGTCTACGAAGGTCATCTGTTAGGGCGACCAGAGCCGTCTCGGTCCCATGACCAGCGCGGAAGCCAGACTGGAATGGATCCAGAGCCAATGTTTCATTCAGAAACCCACCAAGCTGTTCAGCAACCGCTCTCTCAATCACCTTACCCAGGAACGGAAGATTCGAAACCGGGCGGTAATTGGATAGATCTAAAGGATCTAATGATGTTTTCTTTAAGAGCGGGCGCACCACTGCCTCCTTCAGTTCCCCTGGGAATGTCCCCGTGCCAAGGGACAAATTGATGATATTCCCCAGGAGGGCCCGCACCTCGTCTGGACACGCTCTAATCAGCCAAGACGGGCACGGGTCGAGAGGACAAGTGGTGGGCTTTCCAGCTCGGAGGAGTCTGTCCACATCGGCTGGGGATATCTGGTCGAAGTGGTCCAATACTGGACCCGAGGACAGTCGAGGGGCCTCCAGTTCCTTTATTGTATCCAAATTCAAGCAAACAAACAAACAAGCAAACAAACTTCCAAGCATATCCAAGCAAACAAACTTCATCTCTTGTCACCGCCATTTGCTTCATTTACTCAGGCTCCCTTCCTGAGAAAGTTTAGTCATCTCTCCCTGGTCTTCATAATTCATTTAGCTTCTCTGCAATCTCCTTTTCCTTTCCTCTCTTGTCATCCAAAGGTCCAACCAGTTCTTTAATTGGTATCCTGCTATTTACATATACAGTATTTGAAGAGTTTGTTGTTGTTGGGTCTTGATGTTTTCAGCAATGTGCTGCTCAGATTCTCTAGCCCCACCTTTAATTATCTGCCTGCATTGGTTTTGTTCTTTTTTGTTCTCTCCATTTGGAGAGCTGCTCTAAATAGCGCACATTCTGTTTTGTCTGCTTTCCGTTTTGAAGAGTGAATATGCTTGAATGAAAAATGAAGTAAAACAATATTATGGCTTAGGTCCCAAAGAAGCTTGTGCATGCATGGGATGATGGCACCAGGTTTCCTACTCCTCATGCCACTCCAGAGATCTCCTGACCTCCCACATGCACAAAGGACTGATTGGATCCCAACCTACACCCTATAGGGAAGAAACATGCCCTTAGCCTATTGAAATGGTATTCTGAGCACAATGCCTTTGATTTCTCAAGCTGTGCCACCTTCCAACAATCATTCTTTGTGCTTTCCAAAGGGTTATAGGACACAACAGCTTCAGAAGCGAATACCTAGTGGCTCTTGACAAGTATGGTACTGTGCAGACCTTTAAAATAAGAATTAGAGATTGAATCACCAGTGGAAATTTCAGGGAGATCTGTCAAATTGTGGCTAGGCCATCAGCCTCATAGTGAAAAACCCCCAGGGAGACAAAGAAAGGGGAACACATAAAGAAATGACTAATATATAAGCCTTTCCAGAATATAGCGCCAATTTACAGAAAGCAGAGCAAATGTGTTTTACTCAGAAATTAATTAATTATTATACTGTGGTTATAGTCAATACAGCAGGCAAACGGAGCTCTTTTCATTTCTTGCTACTGATTCATAGACTCCTGAAAAGGTGACTTCCTTGGCCTGGTTAGTCTTTGACCTTCTTGAATTGAGATGGCCCAGTATATTAGGCAGCCCAAGAGGGTTGGGGCAGGCCCAGCATCATCTTGGTGAAGCAAATGCTGGGACCCACTGGGGCTGATGCCATCATCCCTTTAAAAAAAGCTTGTATTTGACACTTCTACCAGTCAAAGCGATACAAATCTCAAGAGTTCTCTGGAGAGAGGGATTGATGGTAAAACCACTCTGAGATCTGTAACTCTGTGATTATGATGCTTGAAGGGTTTACAATCTCTGAAGGGTTTACAAGAAATTAAAAATGTCAGTAAAAACAGTTAAAAACAAGTAGTCAAAACTTTGAAAAGAACATTCAAATAAGCAGCAAACTAAAAATAAATTAAAACACATCAACAGCTACATTTTTGGATAGATTTGCCTACACAAAATTGTTTTAAGCAGGCAACGAAAAGAGTACAGTGAAGGCAGCTGCCTGATGTCAATAGATTGGAGTCTTCCAACAAACAGAATCAAGGATATGGGATGCTGGAGATCAGAGGCGTACAGAAGGTACATTAATTATGCCTTGTTACTTCTCTTATTTCAGGTTACCCCCTGACTAACATTTGGATGGTGGGACACAGTATTGCCCACTGGGCCCGGGTGCATCCCATCAATATCAGCGTGGGTAGCTGCCTGGGGCTGCCTGAAAATGTCATAATTTCTTGGGTCACAAGACCCAGCATGAGGTGTGAGGAGTTTTTGCCAACAGTGACGGCCAGAGCTGCCCTGCATGGGCCTCCCGATGCTTTGGTTATTCAACTTGCAATGAATGATTTGGTCCTAATGAAGGGCATTGACCTGACCTGGAACATCAAAGAGGACTTTGATAATTTGGTTGCCTTACACCTGGAATTGATAATAATATGATCCCAACTCTTGGAGAGGCGTGGTTGGCGTAGATGCCCCACCAGGTGGCAATCAACAGGGCCTAGAAAATTGCAGATTGTGCCATGGCACAGAAGGTGCAACTATTGTGGGGCTAGGTGATACGGCACCCTGCCATTACATTCGACCAGGAGGCCTTGTTGCACAGTAATGGTGTTCACCTTTCCAATGATATTTGGCTGGCCAATATCGTCAAAGGCATTAGGGGTTGGTTGCAGGTGTGAGGGTGTTGGCGGCGAGCCTTTTGGTTCAGGTGGCGGTTAGGCATTGGATAAGCCTTGTCATGGGAGGGGTGGTTGTTGCCTCTGGCCTGCCCATCCACGTAAAGGGTATTCTATTAAAGGGATCCGGGGGTGATGTTCCTGTCCAAAGCCTGGGTGTGGGCTAGGGCCATGCCACGACCCCATTGCTGACCCTCAATTGATGTGCATCATAAGGTTCCCCCTATTGGTGGTTGACCCTTACAGGACTCCTGCAGATGGGCAGGAGTCAGGATATAGTCTTGCTTCACCC
This sequence comes from Podarcis vaucheri, assembly GCF_965113315.1. NCBI lineage: Eukaryota > Metazoa > Chordata > Lepidosauria > Squamata > Lacertidae > Podarcis > Podarcis vaucheri. Next base: position 74,019,558 of record NC_138761.1, read on the forward strand.
AATTGCCTAAGCCAAACCACTCACATCTGTAACCAATAAAGTTGTGGCCTAATTTATCCCATTAACCCAACATATTTGTGTCTGTATGTTTATTTCTGAGGGAACTGTGGGCCTTGGGGCCTCACCACGCAATAAAAAAGACTACTGTGGTCAAGCTCTCTTGGTTCAGGAATGGTTGTTGCTGTTGTACCAAGCATAGTTGGTAAACTACTGAGCCACTGAGGCTCCTGGACAAAAAGCTGGATCCAGAAGCATCCTCAGACAGCACGCCTGTTCTTTCATGGGGATTGCAACCTGTCCAGGACAGGCAATTGACTAATTTATCAGACAAAGGGACCACTCACCCAAAGTGCTTTCTCTTTGCCAAGATTCAAACTCAGCTTATTCATTCCACTACCATGTCTAAGCAGCCGTCTTGGGCGCTACATAGCCTCTCCTGATCCAGATGTTATGGAGAAATAGAGCTAAGTGTCATCAGCATCCTTGCCCAAAAACTTCTCATGACTGCTTCTTACAGCAGTTTCATATAGGTATTACATAGCTCGAATCTGGGTGAGTGCTCAGCAAGTTCCACCACCTCTTTTTCTAGAAAAAAAGCCCTGAGTTACACTTATTAATGATCCCATATGTCATATTACCACCCTTCACAGGAGTTTACATAGGTTTCTCTCACTTCACCCAATGCCATGCATACAACAAGATAGGTAATATGAAAGATAGAGATAATAATAGCAATTTGAACCTATGTGTCTCTAGCCAAGATCCAACACAACCATGGCTCTTACACTAGATTATTTTTGCACAAGCTAATAGCAAGCCAGTTTCATTTCTCTTGTTTTATGCCAATATCTCACATGCTGAATTACTAAATAATAGTTCTTTTAAATATACACCGTTCTGAAGGGCCACTTGTTATTTTCATAAATCCTCATGAGTTTCTACAAATATTCAACACCTACGCATCATTCAAACCCTTCAGTAGGAATGGTGAATTAAAAGCCGCAAGCATACTGAAAACAAAGGTTGTGTGCTGATCCAGCAAATCCATTCAACGGGTCAGAGTCATAGTGACAACAGTCTGAGTCTCTGCTCTGCAAACGCCATTTGATTGCTAATGTCAACAAAAGCATTTGGTTATGATGAGAAAGACAGATGCAATCACTTTCTTGCATGAAGCCAATGTGTCTAAAAATAGGAACAGGAATGGAAGAGAAGATAAAAGCAGATTGGGTTCTTCCTGATCAGCATGGCTGTAAAATGAGGGACTTTACCCAAGGCTGTGTATTCCAAGAAAACCACAATTTCAACAGATTTATGAAATCATTAATTGTAATAACATCATGAAATTATTAAATTAATTAACTTGACTAAAAGACTAGGAACAGGGGCATAGAGCTTTTTAGCTGAGACTTTGCATCCTTTGTTCTAAAAGCACTTGGTTTTTTAATGCAATTTTTAAACAAAAATATGTTTGGATCTCTGTTGTCCATTAATGTACTGTTTCATCTAGTGAAAGATGAGCCTGTTAATCATCCAGATGTTGTTGGACTGTTAATGCGTGCTTCAGAATGGAGGTCACACACATGGCCCTCTCTCCTCCTCCATAAGATCACCAAACCCAGGAGCTAAAAATTACCTAGCTGCGCCATTGGTTGGAATGTAAGAAAGGGAGGGATTCTTAGCTGTTTGAAACCAGTGGCAACACTTTTCAGAAAATTCCGCAGGCATCTGTTTGGCCACTGTGGGTATAGCATGCTGGACAACATGGGCCTTTGGTCTTACTCAGGAGGGTTATTCTTATGTTTTAAGAAGAACCTGGAGTACTCCTGTTTCATATTCTGGTTAGTCAGCTGCGTCCTCTTTCAGAATATCCCATTCCCTCTCTTTGTCTTGGTTTTCCATTCCCCACCAACAGTCATTCTGCATTCTGTAGCCACCACTGAGCATGCTCAGTCCTCATAAGGATGTTTTGGCTTTCCCTTCACTTCCCTCACTAAAGAATTATTTACTTCTGAAAACATTTGGATCCCCCCATGCCTGCTGCTACCTTTACCATTTGTATGAATGGTACTGTTTTGGCTACATAAGGATCCAAACTCACTTTGGAAATACAGTAGAACCTTGGTTCTCAAACATAATCCATTCCAGGAGTCTGTTCGACTCCCAAAACAGTTTGAAAACCAAGGTGCGGCTTCCGATTGGCTGCAGGAGCTTCCTGCGCTCAATTGGAAGCTGCAGAAGCCGTGTCAGACGTTTGGCTTCTGAAAAATGTTCGCAAACTGGAACACTTACTTCCGGGTTTGTGACATTTGGGAGCTGATTTGTTTGGGAGCCAAGACATTCAAGTACCAAGGTACCACTGTAGAGGGAAAGACAGGAAGCTGCTTTACAGGCAGGAAAGAAAGGGAATGACAGGATGCAGGCATGCGATTGGCAAAGTAGGTGCAGGGAGGGGCAGCTGCCCCCTAAATCAATAAAAATACATAGCAAACTGAAGTTCTGCCCCCCTTAACAAAAGGCCTGCTCCCCCCACAAAAATCCTGGCTACGCCTATGGATGCAGGTGGTTGGACATTTGTGCATTTACTGTCTGCTCTGACTAGCAGTGACTGTCCAAGGACCTGGGCAGAAGTCTCTACCCATTTCTTCTAACTGGAGAGATTCCAGTCTGCAGTCCCCAGAAGATTTGAAAAGAATCGCACCCCTGAAAGAATTTGGGGGCTGTAATATTTGATTCTCGCAATGATTTGAATCAGCAACAGTTGGCATTTTAAGCTTTCACAGTTCACCACTCAGAGAACATGTGTTATTCCACAGCTTATGCATGCTGTAAATAAATAAACAAGCTTGTAAACATATGGGTTTGCTGAGCAAGTTCTCCAGTATCAGAGAAAAGGAGGAAGAAATCAGAAATGGATTAATCACATCTTTCCTCTAGGTACCCTAGTAAAATTCTCACTGTATTATGCCTCCTTTCACCTCCTCTAAAAAGTGTAAAATCAATAAAATAGTAGACTGCGCAAATCACACTTGTTTATGTAAAGTGCCTGACATTCATTTAGACAACGGAAAGGGTTTTTTGTGGCTGCAGAACCTGAAAAGGTGGTAGCAGGGGGGGAAGCTAGCATGAATGGATGTGACCTATATCTTAACATGTGGCAAATTGGGGCAGCGTGGCCTATCAAGCATCTCATGGGGTAGCTGAGAGTCAAGCAGGATCCAATCTAGCCTCCATATATGGAAAGAAACCGCCCTAGTGATCATGGAAATCGATCACTGGCCAATTGGCTGGCATTGAACCACAACTCCCCATGAAAAGAGCAGGGGGTCTGTATGGAACACACTGAAAACAACCGCAGAGACAATTGTCACCTAGCATAAAATAAATTTTGCTCTGTGAATTGCTGCTGGTCAGGTGTCTTTTGATGAATCATCGCTACCGAGATGTGTTCAAAGGGCACATTCCTCAAATCGAGCTAGTCTTGTCACCCAGTAAACCAATCATTGGTCGCCTAGGAAACAAGCTAAAGGTGCAAGTTGCATGCTCTGTAGGAGCTTCTAAGATTAGAGATTGAATACTGGTTAGTTTACAAGCCAGAGAAAGCAATATCCCTCAAATTCTCATTTAAAGCAGCTCACTGCACAAACCGTAGGTTCTATTTCCCCCGTGATGAAGAGATCAAAAGAGAGGAGACTTATGTTAGCGATGTACTAAATAAAGCATGCATCTTTGATAGTTGGAGCATTTGGCCTAGGAAATTACCAAAGGTATGTTTCCATGGCAACTAGGACAATTAATTTTATTATACTCATATTGCATGTGGTGTGTTTTCAATCATTCACATAGGACAAAAGCACACAGACATTTTAGAAATGACATTGTAAATTTGCTTCCAACCTCACTGGCCACTCAAATATATTCACGTTGAAGTGTATCCACTGCAGTGGTGGAGAGTATGTGGCCAGTGAGGTTGGAAAGCCAGTTTTGGAAGCTTTTGTGTAAACCCACAAACAAAGTTGAAATTTAAAGTCCTTCTTAGCATTTACAGCCATTTCTTTGACACACACACATGCACATACACACTCATTTTCCTCATCACCTTTTTAAAGTCAGCAATTGCTTTGTCTGACAAGCGTGGCTGGTGCAGTCAAGGTGCTCTTGTGTGGATGGGGTGTTGTTGGCAAGAGAGGAGGGGGTGGAGGGATAGGGGAGGGGCTGCTTATGCATTCTGCACTCTGAATTGTTCAGACTATCTTTGTGATGCTTGATTATCTGCCTCTCCACAGCACTCTCTGCTCCCTTTAACCTCCATGAACCCTGCCTGGAGGTAGCTCACAGGTTTGTTTCTCCTGGTGTTGGCACTTTAAATAATCAAAGTGAGTGAGAGGAGACAGATCCCACCCCCTCTCTGACCATCACCTGACAGGTGACCTATTTTTGCATAGTGCTGTGCAGGAAGCCCATGGCTTGCAAAGTGTCTTTCTTAGTGCTATGGAAGATAGTTAGGGCTTCTGTGCACAGTGCTGTTTAAGGCCCGACAATCACTGAATTGTCACAGGATCACTGACTGTAACTATTGAACACGCCTTGCTCATGACACCATGCTGGGGTTCTAAATATGGGTTTTTTGTTCACTGTGATGCTCTGCCCTTATGATCAGGCAGCATCAGATTTAATGAATGAATGAATTGCAATGAATGAATACAAGGAGCAGGAAGGAGAGAGTATATAGTTAACTTACATTACTTTTCAACTACATTAAGTAAAAAGGCAGTGGTTTCTTCCACCTGTAAAATGGTCCATCATTCACAATTTTCCACCTGCTTAGTTCAATCACTTATTGGAGACGTTTGCTGTCCTCCTGTTCCATTAGCATCACTTGAGGTAGGTAGGTACAATTGGTACCAAGACACTCTACAGTTGCCAGAAATAGAGCATTGAGTGGCAAGTGTTATACTGCAAGTGTTCTTAGCCTTGTGACTGTTTGTTCTGTGAAGAGGCAAACAACAAACCATCCAGTGATGATTTGTAGTAAAGCTCTTCTCAGGAATGTGCCAAAATAAGGGGCTGCATCCAAGGAATAGCCTCTTGCAGGTGTTACTATTTCTCATAAGAAAAAGGAGTCACAAAGAAGAGCCTAGCTTCAATATTTTGGTTTGATCCATGAGATTATTCAACACCCCCTTTGAATCCAACTGTTTCTAAAGGTCTGGAATGAATTTTCTTGAGGCTGTTAATTTTGCAGACAGAAAGTTGATGTTTAGAGAAGACAATGCTTTCTGATGTGGAAGATCAAACCTTACCTGATAAATTTGGCACTTACTATTAGGCTGTGGGGCAAAAAAGTTGCCTACCAATTCTGACTACCAACCTGAAGGCATGACAGGAGTTACAGGAGGAAGGAAATGTTTTTGATGCTCTCCACAGAAACAGCATAAAGAGCAGGAGGAAGAAAAGAGGTGAAGGACCTTCTGGGTTCAGAAAGCATTCTGGAACTCAGTTTGGTTTTCGGAAAGAAGACTTGCTCTGTCTGAAGAAAGAGCCCCAATAATAGATGGTAGCTTGGCAGCAGTGGCAGCTCCCTGGTTGTTCCTCCTGAGCCCATGGATATTTCTCTTCTGATCAAGGATAGAGCTGGGTATACCACACAGCCTGTCATGGGACCTCTAAACTAGCCTGCTGCCTCAGATGTGGTGGAGGATGCTAACAGCTGCTGGTGTTTTGAAACAAAATTCAGCTGCCACTCCATGAAATGGAGACAGAGAACCATCTTATTTACTGTATTTATTCAAATCTAATGCACACCGTTTTGGAACAGATTACATTGCAAAAATTAAAGTGCACATTAGATTCGATGGAACATGTACATTTGCCACAAATACTTTTTTTTGTTTCGAGGTGCACATTAGATTTGATGGTACATTAGACTCGAGTAATTACAGTATTGCCTCGGGTAGTAAAAACTCTTGTGCTAGCCCTGCTGGAAGGACAGGGGCTCAGGATGGGATACTTTCCATCCTGTTTTCTTCCTTTCCTATCAAATGCAATGAGACCTCAGCTAGCGAAATATCTTCTTGAAGTGACTTGCTCTGAAGCTGGTGGTGGGTAACCAGATCAGCAGAAATATTATTTCATTAGCAGAAATTGGACTCTGGCTCAAATGAACCCTGTTATTCTATAAGGGGTGGAGAGTTACAGGCCAGACAGTGGGCTGCTCAAAAAAACCCCAGACCGTTTCCCTCAGCCTTGGATTAAGCACCACAGCTCTTCTACAGCAGTAGTCCCCTGACAATGCACATAGTCAAGAAGTGGAGAAATGTTATGTCTCCCTCACGGTGAGCTTCTGTTGATGCTCCAGGGCTTCCAGAGCCCATGAGAAAAGTACCTGTCACAATAGGCTCTAATATTGTTCTCTCTTTTCTCTCTTTGTTATCTTGTTGCTTGGATACTGCAATGATTCACTTCCATAGATATTTAAAAACCCAGAAGGATAGGATAAAGAATGGCTTGATACCGAGTTTGAGCAGTTCAGAAGACCTGCATACCGCAGCAGTGGGCTGTGCGAATGGAGCAAGAACAAAGTCGAAGGAAGTGGCCAGGGCTGTCTTTGGAACGCACAGTTCTCCCCCTCCGTTCGACTTAATGCCAGTTCAGGGAAGTGATGCACAGTTTCTTCTTGTAGCCCTGTGACAAACCCAAGTTGCAGAGACAAACCTGAACAAACAAACAAACAAAGCTGCCTGCAAGTTGTTGAAGAGCAGAGGGAGCCCATTTCCCCTCATGCTGTGCCATTTGCGGCCTGTGGAAAGAGGGCTAACATGATTTGGTGTGTGAAGCTGCCCGTCACTTCCATGGAAGATAAGTGTGAATGCTGCCAGGCAGCTCCTGTCCTACGGCAAAAAAGCAGTAAGGAAAAGGAATAAACCAAACTTCTTGGCAGTGGGGAAATATGTATTCCGATATGTGCTTTGTTCTTGATAGATAGGAGATGGATGGAATGACGCAAAGGGAAATCAGAAATTGCTCAGCAAGTCTCCAGGTGCAAACATTGTTCTTAATTTGTAAAAAAAAAAACAACTCCAAAATATACTAGACTAATATATGATACTCATATCAGGAACAACCTTTCCATGTGTCTGACTCTCCTAGGAATCTGCTTCCTTTAAATAAAATTTTGCTATCTGGGAAATGCAAGCTAATTTTGCTGTCATCTTACAGGCACCAAGCAAGGGACAGCACCACATGGTACTGGGAGGGTGACAAAGTGTAGGCTGGGAACAGGAAAAGAAAACAGGCTCACCACCCTGAAATTTGCCCATCCCTATACAATACTTGTAGTTCAAAGGTCTTTGCATATACACTCTAGCTGCAGTTCTTGTAAGGAACTCAATATTATTATCTGCTATACACACTGCAGGCGGAAGGACTGAAACAGAGAGTGTGGCTTAGGTTTACCTAAGGTTGCCTAGTGAGTTCCTAGCGGAATCAAGGTTCAAACTGGGGATTTCCTCAGCCACTGTGCTATGCCAGCTCTCTTTTATAAACAACTGGCAATAGTGAGGAGTAATGACAGAAAAAGAAAACGCTGATTCTGCTAGCATCCAACTGCACAAATTTTAACCACCAACCTATCTCAATCGGGTTCCTTCCAGCTGTATTAGACTCCAGCAGACACAGCTGTGGTCCAAGCAGCTGGAGGACATCAAGTTGGGGACCACTTTTCTAAATCATCCAGGGCAGACCATTGCTTGACACAATAATACTGGGATTGATATCAATTTGCCAGAGTTTTTTCTTGAATTATCTTAATGGGAAGCACTGGCACGTATTTCTATGTCACCTGTTCATTGTCTGCAATTCTTTAAAAATCTAAGTGCCTTGAAACAGAAACCATAGCAACATACGGTATAACCTCCAGACATAAGAGGAATTCAATGTCACACACTTCTGATAGTTTTGCAAATGCAAACATTTTGGCTTCCAGACAGACTGATCCCCCACCTCCTCCTCCCATGGGGTTCTCTCCATTAAAACCAATTTTATGGGGGGGGGACCCTGTTGTGCAAGAAGTGATTGTGCAGGGCTTCCACTGACAGATCTTATGATTTGAATCCCACCTACATTAATATAAAGAAAGAAACTGAAGTCCTTTTGTAGCTTTCTTAGAAGGGACCACTTGATTCAAGGTATTCAGGTCGGAGTTAAACAATATAAACTTAAAGCTTTTGCAGATGACCTGGTTTTGACATTACAGGAGCCAACATCTAGTACCAAGAGGGCTTTGGAATAATCCAGGATTTTGGACAGGTGGCAGGCTTTAAATTGAATAAGTTAAAAACCAAGGTTTTGGAGAAAAATTTGATGCCGATAGAGAAAGAGAGGTTTCAGAAAGAGACAGACTTAACATTAGTAAAGAAGGTAAAATACCTGGGGGTGAATATGACTTCTAAGAACGTGAATTTATTTAAAGATAACTATGAGAAATGTTGGGCAGAAGTGAAAAAAGACTTAGAAATCTGGTCAAATTTGAAGCTTTCTTTGCTAGGTCGAATTGCTGTTATCAAGATGAATGTATTGCCGAGAATGTTATTTTTATTTCAATCATTGCAAATTATTGATAAGATGGATTGTTTCAAGAAGTGGCAAAGAGACATATCTAGATTTGTCTGGCAGGGCAAAAAGCCCAGAATAAAATTTAAGATACTTACTGATGCTAAAGACAGAGGGGGGTTTGCCCTGCCAGACTTGAAACTTTACTATGAGGCAGCAGCTTTTTGCTGGCTGAAGGAATGGCTGCTTCTTGAAAATACAGATGTTTGGGATCTTGAAGGGTATGATAATATATTTGGGTGGCATGCATATCTGTGGTATGGCAAGGTAAAAGCACATAAGGCATTTAAAAACCATATTGTCAGGAAAGCATTGTTTAATGTCTGGATGAGATATAAAGACTTTCTGGAGAATAAAACTCCAAGGTGGCTATCACCTATGGAAGCGAAAGCTTTGAAAAAACTTAATATGGAGGCCAAATGGCCAAAATATTAGGAAATTTTAGAGAAGGAAGGTGACAAATTGAAATTACAGAGTTATGACAAGCTTAAAGAGAAGGTGCGAGACTGGCTACATTATTTTCAAATAAGAGAGGCTTATAACTTGGATAAAAAAATTGGTTTCCAGGTGGAAAAATCAAAGCTAGAAACAGAACTGTTAGTACCCAATGCTAAGATACTATCAAGAATGTAGAATCTGCTGTTGAAATGGAATACCGAGGAAGAAACGGTAAAATCTGCAATGATAAAATGGGCACAAGATATAGGATATAATATTATGTTTGCTGACTGGGAGAAGTTGTGGACCACCGGGATTAAATTCACGGCATGTAATGCCTTAAGAGAGAATATTATGAAAATGATGTATAGGTGGTACATGACTCCAGTAAATGCAAAAATCTTTCACTTGCCCGATAATAAATGTTGGAAATGTAAAGAAATTGAAGGTACATTCTTTCACCTTTGGTGGACGTGCCCAAGGATTAAGGCTTTGTGGGAAATGATCTAGAATGAAATGAAAAAGGTATTTAAATATACCTTCCTGAAGAAACCAGAGGCCTTTCTCCTGGGCATAGTTGGCCAATCGGTGTTAAAGAAGGACAGAACTTTCTTTATGTATGCTACAGCAGCAGCAAGAATTCTTATCGCAAAGCACTGGAAGACACAAGATTTACCCACTCTGGAAGAATGGCAAATGCAATTAATGGACTACATGGAAATGGCGGAAATGACTGGCAGAATCCGAGATCAGGGAGAAGAGTCGGTGGAAGAAGATTGGAGGAAATTTAAAACTTATTTACAGAAACATTGTAAAATTTTTGAATGTTGATGAAGTTGAAATGAATTGAAGGGGTTCTAGCAACAAGGTAAAATGTAAGATGGAATTGATAATAGATAAGCTAAATTGGATATGAATTTGCTGAAGTAACTTTAAAAAAGGGATACAAAAAAGGGAGGCATGAGGAAGTCAGGAAAATAAGTTAACTAAAGATGACTTAAAAAAGAGGGAGTTTTTTATGTGTTTTTCTTTTTCTTCTTTTTTGTGTTTAATGTTTGTATTTTTGTATTATGACTTTGTATTTTTTTGTTTTTGTATTCTTTCTGAATCTTTTCACTGATAAAACTCAATAAAATATTAATTTAAAAAAATGAAGTCCTTTTGTAGCTTTCTTTGCATAACAATTCTATTCTCCACTTCACCCACAACTAATGCATCTACAATTCCAATATATAAACATCACAAAACCCCGATATATTTTTATGGGATAGGACTTTAAAACAAATGGCTTGAATATCAAAAAGCATACATTTAAGCCAGGCTTCTTTTCTCCCCTACAACTGCTTTTTAAATGCAGGGCAGAACAGTTGGTTTTGGATTGTCTTCATGTGTATCATTTGCTGTAATTATTAATCAATCCCTAATGATTTATCATGAAGTCAGTAACCTGCCAGTAACCTGCCTCTTTACTGGTACTTTCAACAATGGATTCTATTTACTACTGGCTAAATCACTAACTGCTGCCAGTACTTCACTCAGCTGCATTCCTCAGAATTGTTTGCTAAACCTCCCATCAGCCTAAGCCATGACATGATACCAACTTAGCTAAGAGGCACATTCATCTAAGCACATTTGGCTCTTTTGTCAGTCTGTAATGAGGAACAGCACACTTCATTCTAGATAAGCAACATCCTTACCATTTACAAGGTTATCGTCTTTTCAGAGATCTATCTTTGGATTATTGATTTTCCCCCTTAAAAGACCAAGATTATTTTGGGTTTTCAGCCAAATCTAAAGTTCACAGCATAATAAAGGCTGCCTTTTCCCCATCAAAACTGTGTATACTTTGATCATTAATCATTTATGTGCAATAGTGTTTTAGAATCCTTGCATCCTTCATCCTACACAGCCCTGTAGGCCAGGGATGGGGAATCCTCTTAAACCCGGGGGCCACATTTATTTGTGGGCAACATTCTGGGGGCCACATGCCGGTGATGGGAAGGACCAGAGGCAATAGTGGAGCCTTTGCACCTACTATAGGCTAGTTTCTACACACACACTTGTCTATTTCTCATCCAGGCAAGGGTCAGGAGTAGGAGTCAGGGGCAGGTCAGCAGTTAAACACTGTCAGAGAAGTTAACTATTCAAACAAACCCAAACAGCACAGGCCTAGTAATCACACCAACTCCTCCCAGTAGGTCTTGCCCCAATGGGGCATTTGTGAGGACTGAAGGTCCTCGCCTTCCCACTGCTCTCTAAGGCTCCTCCCCTGGGTCCTTCCCCACCAACATGAGGCTCCTTCGTCTTGTTTCTCTTTGCTCCGTCCTCTGTGTTCTGGGAGACTGGGGGTGGGGAGGGGAGCTGGTTACAGCAGGAAGAGAGATTCCCTGACTTCTTCAGCAGCCCGCCTCCACTCTGCTTCTTGAACAACCCCTGCTTCTGCCTCTGATTCTGGATGGCTCTCTGCCCCAGCCTCTTCCTGCTCACCAAACCCTGTATCCTCTTCAGCTTCCAACACCTTCTCCTCCCAGTTTGCTCCCTCTGGTCACTCATTATTGTCCTACCACCAATCCACTGGCTCTTAGCCTTCTTCCCCTGAGGTTTCCCTTGGAGGTTCCCCAGCTGATGCCTCCTTCTCCTCCTCTGCATCCAGCCAGTCCATGACATCAAGCAAGGGTCATTGTTGGAATTCAAAGTTCCATTCAAGCCAGCCAAAAACAGCCAAAGGGGGTGTGAAGCAAGGTTTTTGATGGGTGAGGCCTGGACAGTGGCGTAGCGTGGGGGGTGCAGGGGGGCCCGGCCACACCGGGCGCAACATCTGGGGGTTAGAGTTAGGGGGCACAAATCCATGGGTTAGGGGGCGCAAATCCACGGGTTAGGGGGCGCAAATTACTTGCCTTGCCACGCTACGCCACTGGGCCTGGAGAGTGCCCTAAGGGCCAGGTAAAGACCCTTGGTCCTTGGTCCCTGAGTCTGAGGTTTCCCATGCCTGTTGTAAGCAGATGAACACATTTCACATTCTACTTATGGAGAAGGGGTCTTCTCTGAGTAAAACTTAGTGGAGGGGTATTTTTTATCATTATGTTATGCATTCTGTGTTTTTAACTTGTAAACTGCCTTGTGATCTTCGGAATGAAGAGCAATATATAAATTTAATAAATGATAATAAGACTGCCACTCAAAGACCCTTCATTTTTCCAACATGCCCCCCAAAGGGCCAACAGGTCAGATTCAAGAGGCTTTGTGTTTTTAACCTGTTTGGCATTTCAAGTGTGAAAGCTAGCTGAGCATGGAGACCAAACTTGTAAAATACATTAAATGTAGATACTTGAGATGGTCTATGTGCAGAAAAAGAATTCAAGACAGAGGCAATAAAGCAGCCAGACGGGGCCTGGCTCCTTTCAGTGTGTCATTCCCAATCAAACAGAAAAAGTCTAAAGCAAAATGCTGTGCACCACATTCAAGAAGAATTAGTGCCACATAACTGTGAAAAAAAAGGTCTAATAGCAAAGAATGACAGAATTGTGTCATTTGCAGCATGAAACTGTGTCATGAACTCTTTAACTGTTATTTTGAAGGAGGACCATTAGAGCTTTGCAATTCGCTGGTTATTAGGTCGGCTTGACATATTTCAATTCACACTGACCCTTCCTTGTGCCTATGGTATCTTTCAGAGATAATGAACATTACAGAATGCCTATATCTACAGTATCGGCACTGAATTTTCACTGCTGATAAGAGATCCAGTAAATATTGATCCTGCGGAGAAAGCAAGCCAACGTACAGTAAAATTGTTTGGAACAGTTCAGGAAAAAACTGTTTACTCTGTTCTGGATGAGATTGTACTTTTCCCTCTTAAGGAACAGGTGTGCAAGTAGGCGGTACTAAGATCCAGCCCTTCTTTTGAGTGCACAGGTAGCACTTGTGGCTTCTACTGTTGCACCAAGTGCCCTTTTCCTGGACAGAGAGGGTCTGACCATATCTATGCTCTGGTTACATCTGTATTAAATTTCTACAATTTGGGCTGCCTTTGAAGACAGTAACTAGATTATGGAGCATATCTCAACAGCATTAAAACAGCTCAGATATTGGGATAACCTCATGCTTTCATATGGATCTGCTCTTTTAAACACCTAGCCACCTTTAGAGGATGAGGCAGGTGGTGACTGGGCTTCTGCCCAGTCCTTTGGTGGTGACCCATCTATGGAATAGCGTAGTTCTGCTAAACTACCTGAATTCCACAGTATACTTGTGCTGCCATTTGACTCCACTGTTTACAATTTTTCCCTTTTCATGCATGTTTGTGTGTTCCTACTAAAGAAGGATAACACTTCATGCATATGATGACGTAGACTCCATCCATGAAAGATTATGCCAAAATAAACATGTTAGGCTCTAGGTGGCATAGAGAATTACTCTCTTGTAATTCTCAGAGTAATTGGTCTGGTGCCAAATGTACTTAGATTTAGGCACCAGGTTAAAAGAATTATTTTAATCATAGTGCTTAAATGAACAGGATGGCATTTTATTTCTGTTTCAGAAGTTTTGATGCTATTTCTTTCTACTGCTGCTTTATCTTGTTTTCTTCTGCTTTCACTATTTGTGATCCATTGTTGCATTGGTTTTTACTCTGCATTTTTATCTCTCTTTTTTTGGGAAGGAGCCTTGAAAATTTTGCATATAAATCAATAGGTGGGATATAGGTATCTTCAGGAAAATAAGTGTTTCCAAATTATCAGATAATCTACCCTTTAAAAAATCTATTTATTCATTAAGTGTTTATAAAAATATTATTCAAAGAACAGAGTTAAACTTCATCGTCTTGGAGTGGTACAGAAATACCATGATATAGTTCAGACTGTTGCATATTTACAGATGGAAGGGACAACTGGATTGAAACCTCCTTTTTGGAATTCTAACTTTAGAACTGGCCTGCTGACAATCATATAAAGCCCTATCAGGACTATATAAATTTAACACTTGTAACAAGCTGTATCACACCACTTTAAACTGTCATTGCTCCCCCAAATAATCTTGGGAAGTGTAGTTTGTTAAGGGTGTTGGGAGTTGTTAGGAGATCCTGATTCCCCACCCAGAGCTACAATGCATAGAGTTCCCTTTGATGATTGACTGTTAAACCATTATTGGAACTGTAGCTCTGTGAGGGAGAATAGTGGTCTCCTTAACAATTCTAAGCACCCTAAACAAACTACAGTTCCCAGGATACTTTGGGGGAAAGCATTACTGTTCAAAGTGGTATGATGCAGCTTAAAACCTGTTACCTGTCCAAATTCTTGAATCAGTTCCAATACCCTTTTAGTACTAGATTCTGGCTCCTGTAAAGTCAATACTAAGTCATCAGCAAATGCTTTCAGTTTGTACTTTTTAGCTCCCACTTGTATACCTTTAACCTCTTGGTCCTTTCTAATCATATTTAACAAAACCTCAAGGACCGATATAAAGAGCAATGGAGAAATTGGGCAACCTTGTCGTGTCCCTTTCTCAATCTTAAACTCTTCTGTCACTACATTGTTCACAATTAATTTTGCCTTTTGTTCTGAATAGATTGCACCTATACCGTTTTCAAAACCTTGACCTACCCCCATCCCCTGTAGATTCTTCTTCATAAAACTCCAAGAAATGTTGTCAAAGGCTTTCTCTGCGTCCACAAATATCAAGACTGCCTTAGTATTGATATTCACTTGTAGTTTTTCTAGAATATTAATTATATTCCTCATGTTATCAGACAAATGTCTGCCCGGGAGCCATCCATTTCCATTCAGACCATTCATATCTCCAGTCATTTCAATGATAAGGCCCATGCACAGTCTAGCAGCCATCAACAAACAGATTACCAATTCCAAGTAATCCACATTCCCTTCTGAGCAACCTTTGGTGGAAGAAGCCAGAGACACAAGTGGGAAGGCAACAAAAAGAAAATTTAGCTTTGTTCAGGGGTAGGCTAGTCCCCCCCCTCCCTCTCACACACAAAATAAAAACAGTTTAAAACAACTTACCACCACAAAACTAAGGTGGGTAAAAAGCCATTGTTCAGGGGTAGGCTAGCCCCCCCCCCCAATAAAAACAGCTTAAAACAACTTGCCACCACAAAACTAAGGTGGGTAAAAAGCCATTGTTCAGGGGTAGGCTAGTCCCCCCCCCAAAAAATAAAAACAGCTTAAAACAACTTGCCACCACAAAACTAAGGTGGGTAAAAAGCCATTGTTCAGGGGTAGGCTAGTTCCCCCCCCCACTCCCTCACACACACAAAATAAAAACAGATTAAAAAAAACTTACCACCACAAAACTAAGGTGGGTAAGAAGCCATAGTAAAAAGGTGTGTCTTTAGCATTTGCCAAAAGCTTTATAAGATGCCAGACAGACAGACTTCTGTGAGGAGGCAGTTCCACAACTTCGGGGCTGCCACAGAAAACAGCCGCTCCTGGGCCACACTCCCTGAGCTGCTTTCTGAGGGTGGTGGAACAATGGAGGCCCAAGCAGAGGGGTGAGGAAGGCTCTGTAGAAAATGAGGCATTTCCCCCCAGCTACTTGGAGCCAGCGGGAAGGTAAACGGCGTTCCGTGTGCGGCTCTGGCTCGCCAGAGCAGCGATGTCACGCTGGCCACGTGACCCGGAAGTGTCCCCGGACAGCGCTGCCCCCGGCCAATAAATGTGAGATGGGCGCACAAACCCCACAGTCTGTCAAGACTGGCCCGTTCGGGCAGGGGTACCTTTACCTTTACCTTTACTTGGAGCCTGAGACATGTAGAGATCTGAATGCCAATGCGGAACACCTGGAAATGAGCCTGGAAATGAACCCATTTCAACCAGTGTATCTGTTTTGAAATGGGTTGTATTTTTTTAACGCTTGACGTTTTATTATGTTTTCATATGTGCTGAAAGCTGCCCAGAGTGGCTGGGGAAACCTAGCCAGATAGGTGGGGTATGAGTAATATTATTATTATTATTATTATTATTATTATTATTATTATTATTATTATTAAATTCTGATTGTGTGGGATTCTAAAGGGAACCCCAGTCAGTAATTTGGCTGCTGCACTTTGGCCCAGTTGAACTGTCCCAAGTTGTGTCTAAGCGCAGTCCCATGTAGAGCACACTGCAGTAATCAATCTGGAAGTTGCCAGAGCATGGAGTACAGGGGCCAAGTCATTTCTGTCTAAATGGGGCCATAGCTTCCAAACCAGCTATAGCTGGAAAGGGGCCTATAGTGACAGTGTTAAATCAGGGAGCAAGCCCAAGATATCAACCTGTTCTTTCCAGGGGAGTGCAGCCCAATGAGGACTACCAGTAGCCACAGAAAAGGAAATTGAGGGAGAGTGAAAAGGCCTGCTTGAGGCTCATATCAATTAGTGGGACAAGTTGTGTCATATGAGCACAACTTGTTCCACTTGTATACCCTATTACAGTGATGGTGAACCTTTTAGAGACTGGGTGCCCAAACTGCAATCCAAAACCCACTTATTTATCGCAAAGTGCCAACACGGCAATTGAACCTGTTTATCTCATTTTTTTCTGTGTGTTTCACGTTTCTTCTTTATGACTGCTGTTGTAATAAACAATCCTTCATAAAAGTTATTGCATTACATTCTTCATTAAATTATATTTCCATTGATATATAATTTTATGGTATAACTCACTGCTTTTTTTCTAAAAATGTTTAGGGGTACTCTCATTTTGACTTAAGTAAATCACCACTGGGGGAAAATAATTACAGTTAAAATTGGGGAAATAAATACAGTGAATTTCTTCTCCTGTTAAATTCACAAAATGTTTAGGGGTATGTGTCCCCCTGCATCCCCACAGGAAAAAAAGGCACTGGTATTACTCCAAAACTAAGTGGTGTTATGAGCCATCAAACCTCGGAAATACATTTTTTTCCAGGAGGTTCCACAATTTTGGCTACTAGTGTACACTGGTGGGCTGTACCACCCTCTCCCAGTTTTTAATATGAGATAATGATTGTCTGTGTGCACACATACAAATATATATATATATATATATATATATATATATATATATATATACACACACACACACACACACACACACACACACACACACACACACCACAAACCCAGCCAGATTGGTGGGGTATTATTATTATTATTTTGCTGTTTCTTCGGCTGCTGTTTGATCGCAGCCTCCATGGAATGAATTTCTTGGTTGGCTTCCGCGGGAAAGCCCAGCGAACATGTAAACCCAGCAGCCCCTTCTTAGATTGCCGTCTTTATATGTGTTATGTTCTGAAGTTCTCACCCTGGGCCAGCAGGGGGATACTGTAGATAGTTATGCAAATGAAGGATCGAAAGTGACGTTCAGTGATTGGATAGTTTGTGTGCAAATGAAGGATCGAAAGTGACGGTCAGTGATTGGATAGTTTTAGAAAGTTGTTACAGTAACAAGGTACTGGAGCTCTATATAAGGAGGCTGACTGAGCCCTTCAGCTTAGTTCAGTTCTGGCCTCAGAATAAAGAAGAGCTGTTTGAAGAATCGCTGTGTCGTCTGATATGTTCGCCCACAACTTAACAATATGCTTACTGACCTGGGAGTTAAGCCCTGCTGAACACAAGGCGGCTTACTCCTGAGTAGGAAAAACAGACTGGCGGGAGGCCCTGGTGCATCAAAAGTCAATGCCTGCTCAGCCCCCCAACTAACTGGCTAGGCCCTGGTGCCGCAGGCTTTGGACGGCATGCGCGAGCCCTCTCCTCCCCCCCCCCCGCCCCTGGCATGGAAGCTATGGCCCTGCTGGGGCAAAGCTGTGTGTGCCCACAGAGAGGGCTCTGAGTGCCCTCTTTGGCATGTGTGCCACAGGTTTACCTAATAGGGCAGTGGTGGTGAACCTAACTGCACCCCATTCAATTTGTGCCCATACATTTCTCTCTCTTTTTTGCTGTTCTCAGGATGTGTGTACAAACACAGTCTTCTATTTCTTTTAGGAAAAAAACATTTCTAAGAATATTTTTCAACCACGCAAATAAGTCATACAGAATATGCTTTCACATCAACTGCATGATGAAGTCACTGACTGCTGTACTAGCGAACTGCACAAGAAGAGTTAAGATGAGACTGTGACTAGATGACAGGTAGCCTAATTAGAACCAAATAATTAGTTGTGTCGCAAATAATCAGTGCAAAGCAAAGCAATTCCAATGCAGGAATAACAAAAGTACGATATATCTTAAAAGGGTTAGCAAATCCACTTCCCAAATGAGATTGTGGAGAGTTGGCTATTATTCTTTTGAACTCCTTGACCGCTGCTGGTTGATTAGGGCCAGGTGGAACATCCAGTTTCTGTTCTGGCTTTATTGCATTATCAATTCACACTTTCCCAGGCTGACAAATCTGGAAGATGAAATTTAAATGTTATTTTTAAATCTTGGGTCAGGTAAGGTAACGAAGATCGTATGTTCCTTCGAGAGAACCTAATCATGTTAAAATGTCATTGACTTTCATGGCTTTTCTGAATATTTGGGCTGAGTCTTAGAGACAAATTAATTGGTTTAATTTCCTCCCCCAGTTAACTGTACACTCACTGAGATCTACAATGTGTGTGACAGCCAAATATTAATATTTGTAATTATTTGAGTTCATTTTATCCAGTCATTTGTTCAGGAATTACTTGCAGCAGAAATATACTCATTTCCTCTGATTTTGAAAGAGCACTCATAACTGTGGCAGCCTTCACCTCATTAGACCTTTTGAACAGATTGCTGGTAATAAGTAGATGGGATCACAAATGTGCAGCCACTTGCCACTTCTGCCAGCTCAGTCTATATCCCCCCACCCCCGCCCCAGCTGATTATTTAGCTTCAGAATGAACACCTTGATGCCTATCTGTGACTGGATACAGAAAGTAGCTTTCAGGGGGAGATTGTTTCTCAAGATCTATACCCTCCTTTCTTTTCTCCTACTATCATTTCTACATAAACAGGTTCTGCAGGGTTGTGAGCACTGGCAACCTGTTAACCAGAGCTGACAGTAGAATGAGCATGCATTCTGTGGGCAATGATGCCTCTATATTAGAACCCTTCAGCTAACTTATCACCTTTCCAGATTTCTTGTGAGAAAGCTGAAGATTTACCAAGCAGCTGAATGGATAAGGTGTGCAGATGGCAGTACCCATCAATGAGCCCTAGTCAGAGAGCAAAGATTGTGTGGTGCAAGCAGAAATTACTTTGAAATAAAACAGCATGCCTTTCAATAGGCCAAAGCTAAAGGTTTCCAACTGTAGCTTCTAATATCTGGCTGCTGGTGTAATTAGCAATCACCCACTAACTCTGCCGACAATTTATTTATTTATTAAATGTATATACTGCCCTTCAGTTGAGGATCACAGGGCGGATAACAATATAAAACATAGGTAGGCAAACTAAGGACCGGGGGCCAGATCCGGCCCAATCACCTTCTAAATCCAGCCCGCAGATGGTCCAGGAATCAGCGTGGTTTTTACATGAATAGAATGCGTATTTTTATTTAAAACATATCTCTGGGTTATTTGTGGGGCATAGGAATTTGTTCATTCCCCCCCTTCAAAATATAGTCTGGCCCCCCACAAGGTCTGAGGGACAGTGGTCCGGTGCCCTGATGAAAAAGTTTGCTGACCCCTTATATAAAAACACAAAAATACATAAACAATAAATACATAAATACATAAACATAAAAAATACAACAAAACATCCTCACCCTCATCCCAGTTTAAAAGGCCATAGATTGTTTAATTGGCCAAAGGCCTGGGAGAAGAGGACACCACTTTTGATGTAGGCAAAATTAACCCCTTACTCATTCTCAGTGGATTCATTTTTAAAGGAATTTTGTTCCAAGAACTGGAATAAATCACGTAACAAGATTAAGCATGATATTATTCTATGTACCTTGCAGGAACATAGGAAGCTGCCTTAGTCAGACCACCTGCCTGAGTCAGACCAATGGTCTAAGGTCACAAGGGAAAAAGAGCAGCTCATCTCCAAATTTGAGACACAAAGCTGATATAGGTGTTACAGGGGATAGTCTAAAACTTCAGTGATCTCAATGATAAATGGAGAGACAAAATATTTACAACTGTGGAAAACTGGAATAGGAAAACTATGATAAAATTGTACAGACTGTACTAAGAAGTGTTCCTTCTAATACAAGAGTCTAGAACATATTGTAAAACGTGTTGGAAACTTTTTTCACAGGAGAAAGGATAAAAGGAAGAAATGTAATGGTGTCTTTGAGTGCCACCTTTTATAATAACATAGCAACTCATTAAAAGTATATTCTGAATTTGTACCCAATGTGCACCATGATTTTTCTTATATTATCATCGGTGTTAATAAATGACAAATTGTTATTTTAAGGAAACTATATCACATACCAAAGTAGAATTTCACATCTTTCTGCTGGCCTAGTGGATTCCATTGAAATACTCCAGAACTACTCATCCAGTCTACAAGACCTGTAGGGCAATGCTTGCATGGCTTATTGCACCAAATGTAGTTCAGGGAGCTGCTGATTCTAAGACTTCCAATTCTACTTCATACTAAGTTCAAGGACGCCCCACTCCCCCATGACATTACAGACTGTAGCCGGGGGGACAGGGCCTCCCGTTGTCACGAGCTGGAATAAAGCGTAGGTCAGCAATAAAAGAAAAACACAGTGTCAGTGCAGTTAATTCTTTATCCAAGCAAACCATAACAGCGCAGGCCTAGTGATCCCAGCAACTCTTCCCAGTAGGTGTTGCCCCAATGAGGCAGTTGCGAGAACGGAAGGTCCCCGCCTTCCCACCACTAAGGGTCCTCCTCTCCAGGGTCTGCTCTGCTCTTTCCATTTCTCTCTGTGTTCTAAGAGACCAGGGAGCAGAGGAGCCGGTGACAGCAGGAAGGGAAGACTCCCTGGATTCTTCAGCAGCCTGTTCCAACTTGGCCACCCTCTAACCACTCCTCACTGTCCCACCACCAATCCCCTGGCTCGGAGCCTTTTCCCCTTGGGGATCCCCTAGCTGCTGTCTCCCAGCACTCATCTGCACCCAGCCAACCCACGACACCTGTTGGCAACAGAGGCCAAAGAGTGACAGGGAAGGATGAGAGGTTGGGGGACAAGCCAGGATGATCAAGAGAGGCTTTAAAATGCAGTTTGTGAACATATCACTTTAATTAATACATGACATGGTAGGTAGGCTTAAGATATAATAATAATAATAATAATAATAATAATAATAATAATAATAATAATAATGTAATAAAAACAATAACTCCCATATATTATTATTATGTTGTGTATTTTTGTGTTGTTATATTGTAAACCACCCAGTGAACTTCAGATGAAGGGTAGTATAGAAATTCAATTAATAATGATGTGCTTTTAAAAGCATTGTAAATGTAGCTGTTACTATAGGCCCATGTTCTTGCAAATTAAGGTGGCAATACATTAATTGAGTAAGTGTAACAAAATATAATAATGAGTTTTTATGTTTGGAGAACGGATAAGTAAAAAGAAAGAAAGAAAGAAAGAAAGAAAGAAACCCACATAATATGGCCCCATAATCAAAGTATGAAGGATAGCAAAATACAGCCGTTGGCAGAGGCAGAAAAATAGATTTACAGTAAACTGAGTGTAACAAGAGCCTCTTGGGATTTACAGAACAATAGCTACAATAACTGCTGTATTGAACAATGAAAATCCACATGACTGCAGGGAAATAGCAGTTACTTAATAAAGTAAAACAAAACCTAATAGCTTTATGCAGAACTGCAGCTCAATAGCAGCTTCCATAGGAGAGTCAACTGTTAGGAAAAGAACTGGCCAGTGCTGGAAAAATGATAATGGTCTAGACAGGCAATGACCTGTGCAGCAAGCAAGTGAACTACATAAAGGCATGAGAGGTCATTGTAACCAGAGGAGCAGAAACAGATATTGAGGTATGGCCCAAATGCATAATTGGTCAAATGAAACAGGAGCAGCTGTATTCAATCTGTCATATGAACGAGCCTTTTGGCTGTGCACAGAGCCTCTTCACTTCTCTCTTTGTTGAAGTAGGACAGAGGTGAAGAATCGGCGGTTCTCCAGAAGTTGTTGAACTGCAGCTTCAATCATCCCCAGCCAGCATGGCCAATGGTAGGGATAATGGGAATTCAGCAACATCAGGAGGGCCACAGGTTCTCAACCCCCACAATGGGAGAGCAAATCAGGAAGTCTGCCATTAAGTATAGATTCACATCACATCAGAACCAGGAACCTATGGTTAACAGCTTTAGAAGAGGATATGGTGTAAGGAAAAGAGGCTTACTATATAATTACCCCCCCACCCCCAAAAAAGTAAGTGGATACCAGGGATTCTTTCCCTGGAGGCATTATGACGATGTGCCCCATGCCAATGGGTTTCACATTATTTTTTATGAGAGGGAAATGCTGGCGTACAGAATGGGGGGTGGGGAATATTCTTTGTTTTACCAAAAAGGAGAGAGAAGCCCTGAAGAGATGGGACTGTGTCTTGTGAAAGTTACTGATTACAAGTATCACTAAAACCTTAGCCTAAGCAAAATGATACTTTAGAAATATACAGCATCACTGCACTGTGGAAAAATTTTCTGAAAAACCACTTATCTTTCCAATAAAAGAACACACACTTCACTTGTCTTTTTACAAGCAATGTGCAACCTGTTGCTGTTTATTTTTCTTGGTCTGGCAAATCTACTAAATTATCCATAGGTACAAATATTTAATTGTAAGGAAAAAAACCAAGGTAGCTACCTGTAGAAGTGAAATACATACATGATTTTTAAAAAATAAACTTTTAACAGAATACCAATATAGAAAGAGCAACATTAGCATATTATGTTACAGCAAGTATGAAGTGTAGAAAAAGATTAATTGCATATAGATCTTTTTCCATTCATTAATAATCACTCCCATACAAATGGAATCTGTCTTAAGTCTACTAAAACTAGATGCAATGGCAAAGAGAAATTGTGACCTTAGATAGGAATTCATCAGATGATGTGTGCTCCTTAAAAATAATTATTGTTTCTTGCTCTTTACAGAGCAAATGTTTGATTTAATACTGGCATTTTTAATGTAAATGCTGCTTTATACTTACAGAAAAGATACACGGCTTGCAGAAGTAATATTTTAAATGAAACTCAGGGTGATAGTGGAATATGGAATGCATGTCAAGTAGATAATCACCCACACTGGTAAGTCAGTGTGCGCCAGCTGCTTCCCACTTCCCACCAAGCATGTGACTGTTGGTCAGACTTGCTAATTATTTGTCAATGGGCATTTGGCAACTGGCTTGGCCATTACCTGACACCAGGCAGCTGGCTACCTGCCAAAAGCCTAGGCCTGCTGGCTGCATGATAAATTAATGTTTGAAGGAAAATAAGGGGAGGAAGGCTTCTTAATTCACCTACCTGTGCAAATGACTTCCCCAACTTTCCTTCTTGAGGGGGCTGTCTAAGTGCCTCTGCATTAAATACTTGGCTCCACAACTCATGTTTTCTTCTAGAATTAACTTTTAAAGAGAAGCTCATTCTTGTCACAATGAAGGATCTAGGTAGCAAAAAAAGATCTGACAGAAAGAGCATTCTTGGGTGTAAATAGCTGTTTGCAGGAATCAAACTGAGTGGACTTTAGAGTGGAATTTGACTGCTCAATATCAAAGCAAGACACCTATAAACAAAGAGATAACACAACTTCAATGTTTATTATGTGCCAAAGAACAGGATACTTGTTGGGAATGGGGCATGAGTTTCTCACTAATCAAACAATAGGAACTCATTTTTTTCTGAATCCAATAGAAATCCAGTTTTCATATAAATTTACAGAAGCTTATGAGAGCACACTAGTGTTCCAGAATAATAATCCTCCCATATGCAGCTAGGTACATCAGCGCAATGCTCCATGCCTCAAGCCACGGCGAGTTCTCATCTCTATTACCTAATTGCCAAACACATCACTACTTTATCAAATAAAATTTTAATGACACTCAGCTCTGATCTGGGAAGTTTTAGAAATTACTTTGTAGCACACAATAATGTTTCCAGAGATGCTGCTGGGACCCTGCCAACATCTCAAGAGAGAAGGGTGGAACAAGAGCCAAGTGCCATTTCAATTCCCAGTATGCTTACTTAACTTGCTGGCACGTTTTCACTTCCTGCTATCGATAAAGTAGACAGATACAATACTACCCTCAGATCATGTCCTACAAACATCTTGGATGGATGTGTCTTCTATCTTATTTTTCTTTTAGAGCACTCTGACTACAAACACATCCTGTTTGCTTAGACCAGGGGTAGACCACATGGTGTCCCTTCAGGTGTTTTGGAACTACAACTCTTGTAATCCCAGACTGGCTGGAGATGATGGGAGCTGGAGCCCAAAAGTATATTGAGGATACCATGTTGACTCACCTTGACTTAGGCAAACACAACGAACTCCATAATTGTGAAAAGCATTCTCAACTGCTCCCCACTGGCTATATGTATTGTAAGTGCCTATATATATATACTTAAGTGCCCAAGAAATTTGACCTAAGCAACACAGATAACTAAAGAGAACATAATTAATCTGAACAGTTCAGAAGTCTTATCAATAGGCACTCTCTCTTGTTTCTAAAGAGAGGATATTTGTATCTGTTTTCTAACTTAATTACCAACAAAAAAAAGTCATGATAGGCTATGAACCATCTGACGTATGGTAGAGGGAAGCATATAATAGAGATATCTACTTTTCCACTGTGACTCAGTGATTCAGGCTGTCAGAGGACTCAAAAACAGTTGTTCTTCACATGTATCTGTTTCTAATGTATTCTCGATACAGGAGGATGTCTTCTTTTCCCAATGGCTGCATGATGCCTTTGCCAGCCTGGATGTGAGCATGAAATATCTCAATAGATTTTCTTTCTACTTTAGGAGGCTGGACTTCATAAATGTTGTCTTGGGAGAAAGCAGAGATGTGTGTTCTGTGAAAAATAAATTAAATAAAACTAGCATTAAACTACAGAGAAACCATAAAAGAGGAGGGTAGGCATGAATTCTATATACATCACCATTGTAGGCTCAGAGGATTCCATGCCATTTTGCATTAGTAGGTAAGTTAAGTTGATAATACAATGGAGGGAAAATCCTGAAATGCGATAATTTCTACTTGGATTTCTAGTAATAAGCACTTATGATCTACAAAATACAATATATTTTAAACTGCAGGTAGACTGTTTTATTGCAAAACATTGTTGAGTGTTTAATTGGTTGGTATCTTAGCAACAATGTGCTGCATCTAAGCAGAATGAAGAGTCACCTTTTGCCAATAAAAAATACAGCCCATGTTCTGTTTTATTATTAATCTGTCATCACCTGTACCATATTTCTCTGTGTATAACATGCCCCGTGTACAACACGACCCCTATTTTGGGGGACTCCAAATTAAGAGAATGCGGGGAAATTGCCCAGAGTTGTTAAGCTTTTTTGGGGGGAGAATTGCCTAGTGTTGTTGAGCTTCTTTTTTTGGAGGGGGTTGCCGACACTCGCTCACCCGCCTGACCGCCACTGACACTGAGAAGTTTTTTCTTTCTAAGAATCACACAGCTTTATAACCTCTAACTTCTAGAGATAGATTTTCTCTCCCTTCAAGGGATGGTGAAGAAAGGGGAAGCATTGTTGTGACAGTTTTCTAAAATACATTAGGTGGCAAACAGCGTCTCTAATGGAGATAATTTAGCTATGGTTGATGGAGATTCTGTACATATTTTAAAACCATTAACTATTAAACATTCTGGATCCAATGAATATTGATCAGCCTGCACAACAGCAAATTTGCACAGGATTTTTTTACATTGATGTAAAAGGTGTCATTCTCCTTGGTCCTCCCACTGCCTTTGACAAAGGCGCTCCCACTCTTGCATAACTGCCTTCATGCTATGGAGCTCCACGATTCTGTCCTCAGCTGGCAATCCTTCTACCAAATCATTATTTCAATGTTTTCATAGGAGGAAACTCAGTTATTGGAGTGGTTTAAAAGTCAATTCCTCTTTCCAAGGAATTCTGGAAACTTCAGCTCTGTGAAGGGAATAGGGGTCTACTAACAACTCTCAGCACCGTTAACAAACTACAGTTCCCAGGATTTTTTTTGGGAAAGCCATGAATGTTTAAATTGGTATGGCACTGGTTTAAATCTATAGTGCAGATGGGGCGCATGCCGAGGTCCCTCAAGAATCTGTTCTTAGCCCTCTGATTTACTTTCTATATATTTAATGTCCCTAGGTGAGATTATCAAATCCAAATGCATTTAGTATCACCTGTATGCAGATGATACCCCCCTCTCTTTTATCTCTGAACTGTTTGCCTCACTCCAGTCCAGCTTCTCAAACTGAATCTCTGATATTTCTCCTTAAATATCATTTCAAACTCAGTATTTCTCATCTTTCCTCCCATACTTCCCTCTCCTCTTAAACTTTCCTTATGGGTGTAGAAGTTTATTACCCACCCTGGTAATTAGCCATGCCTTTATCTTTTACTCCTTTCTCTCATGTGTTGCCAATGCTCAGGCCATTTTTAAGTTGTGTCACTTCTTTTACAATATGATTGTGAAAATAAAGCCCTTCCTCTCTGTTCCTTTAGCATAAACGCCTCTCTGGTCTTCTGTTATCTCACAGCTATCTAGTGCTCTGTTGTGAAAAACATTTACCTGTCTCGTCACTTAAATCTCTACAGTGGGTTTCTATCCACTCCCACATCTACCAAGGGTACCTTGTTCTTGCTTTCAAATCCCTGATGGCCTTGTCCTATTTTTATCTCTCTGCTTTTATCTCAATAAATCGTCTGTGACCTTTCCTGTTTTTGTAAAGACTGTTCCCTTTATCCTTTGCTGTTCTGTATGCTAAGAAATGCTTCCCAGATCATCTGGACAATCCCATCTGTTACACCCTTCTAACCCACCCTCAAAACCCACCGTTTCCATGGCACTTTTAGCCCTAGTTCCCATGCCCTACTGCAACCGAGTCTGTAACTAAACTCAAATATGAAAACCCCCAGCACATTGCCTTCCTCTGTTGTTTCCATTGTACTAACTTTAGATTGTAAGCTTTTTGGGGCAGGGAATTATCCCCCTGTATGCTGTAAAGCACCATTCACACTGATGGAACAATATAAGTAAATAACCATAACGTAAGAACTAGAGTGTCTGCAAAGAAGCCTCTGTGTACTGCATATGCCAGTGAAGAACTGTAAATTATGGTTATTGTTTCCCCCTTAAGCCAGGCATAGGCAAACTCGGCCCTCCACATGTTTTGGGACTACAACTCCCACCATCCTTAGCTAACAGGACCAGTGGTCAGGGATGATGAGAGTTGTAGTCCCAAAACATCTGGAGGACCGAGTTTGCCTATGCCTGCCCTAAGCCAATGTCCTATTTTTCTTACATACCACTTTGATTTTACCACTTGTCTTATATAATGCATATAAAGCAACAGTCTCTGAAAATACAAAGCCTAACTAAAATATACAAAAACCACTGTGAACTGTGAGAATAAGAGAGAGAGAGAGAGAGAGAGAGAGAGAGAGAGAGAGAGAGAGAGAAGGGGATTTGGAAAAGGGGCATTGAAAGAGCATGAACCGAAAAATAATAGACAGCAAGTACTTACAAGTTTATAACCCCGTCTAAGTGCTTACAACAAAGATGTTGGTGACTCTTGTCATGCTTGTGTTGACTGTGCCCCAATTGAACAAACCTATGAATAGAGGCAGAAAAATCACAATGGAAAAAGAACTGTCTGAAATAAAGAAAATAACATGTCTTTAGCAGCTATATAGGAGTCATACAGTTTGAAGTAAGGGACATCAAGTTCCATAAAGGGCAGCTGGAACATACACCACACTTTTTTCCTGAGACTAATATTGTGGGTGAGTAATGCAGTAGCTCTGAATTTATTTATTTTTAAAAATCCACTTTGATCTAGGTACTTTGGAGGCCCTTCAAGGCATCTTTTCATTTTGAATCTCACTAAAAGCCTAATCAATTTTAGTCATAGTGTGTTCCTGAGAAGCTCGGTTCAGCTGGCACTTTGCACATGGCACAGACCTATGTGATTCCTTTAACTTCACTCAGTGAGTGCAAGACTTGTTGCAACAGCACGTAAGTAGCAAACCCTGACATAGACTGGATTTTTTAACATATTGCTATTTTAACTGATGTAAGCCATCTTGTGTAATACAATGCTTCTTAGATATAGAGAGACTATATTTTTACATAAAAATATAACTGTAGAGTTAGCAAAAGGGCACAAGAGCTGGTAGAGGCACCATCCCCCACCTTTCCATGGATTATTATAGACGCCAAAGAAGCCACTGAGGCCTGCACTGTAGTAGTAAGATAGGTAAAAACAGAAGAGGATGAACAAAAGTTGGTAGTGGATCCCTGCATCACCACCCAGGCTTTAGTTTCAGTCCAGTCTTGTCCACCCCCCTGCAATGCAAGAATCTTTTGCTGTTCAACAGTGGAACAGTCTCCCTCCTTCCTTGGAACTATTTAAGCAGAAGTAGGATGGTCATCTGTCATGGATGCTTTAGCAGAGATGCCTGCATTGCAGGGGGTTGGACTAGATGGCCCTTGGGGTCCCTCCCAACTCTACAATTCTATGATTTTATGTGAGGCTCGAACCCATGATCTTGAGATTAAGAGTCTCATGCTCTAGCGAGTGTGCTATCCCAGGTTCCCAAGAGCCAGTGTTGGACTGAATCATAGGAAGCTGCTTTATACCAAGTCAGACCATTGGTTTATGTAGCTCAATATTGTCCACACTGACTGGCAGGGGTTTCAGTCAGGATTACCCACTGTCCTACCTAGAGATACCAGATGTTGAAATGCAAAGCAGATGCTCTACAACTAAGCTAATAGGGCAGATATGGGTTCAATTCTCCATGAAGCTGACCGTGGGCTAGTCACAATCTCTCAGCCTAACCTAACTCACAGTATTGCTTGAAGATAAACTTGGGAGCAGAGGGAAATAATGTAAGCCACCTGGAGGTAGACCAGGATTTTTGAAAACTATGGGGCTGCTGTGCAGCTTGATATATACTATATATAGATAACCAATGAGCACAATCCAGGCAAAAGGTACCTTTAAAGATCTTTTGGCTTTCAATACATCGTGAACATTCCCAATGAAACAAGTGGAATTTAAAATGTGCTTAATTTTGTCTGGAACATACACTTTTACTATTCACTTTTTAAAAATTTGTTCCCTGCTAGCATCAGTGAGATAATCAGAAACACATTACCTTGTGTATATGCCGAGATCATCTTCCGAAGGAGATTCTGAGAGGTTAATCCCATATATATCTTTTATAGGCTGTACTACATTCTGCAGCAAAACAAGAGAAATATTAGTGAGAATAAATCTTGGGTTTAAAAATTGTTTAAACATTTATACCTGCCTCTTACAAATGCAAGGTGGCTTCCAGACAAAAAAAAAAAAATGAATAAAATGACAATACTCAAGAGCAACATTTTTTCAGTTTTTCCAAAGTAAACAACTGCTACTTCATGATAGAGCTGAGAGCTACGTATCAGTATTAAACAGAATTATTCCACTAACAGGGAATTCTAAAAGCAGCGAGAAAATTTTATTTGCCAGTTTTGTGTCCTACTGAAGCATTTCCATCTTGGTACCTCACTATATCTAATGCAGCATCCTGTTCTTATGGTGTTCAACCCGATGTCTACTGAAACCCACAAGAGGACATGAGTGCACTAGAACTCTCCCCACTTATAATTCCCAGTAACCGGCATTCAGAGGTATACTTTGTCAGATACTGGAGATAGTACACCACCATGGCTAATAGCCGTTGGTAATATGAACAGAAGGGACGCAGGTGACGCTGTGGGTTTAAACCACAGCGCCTAGGACTTGCCAATTAGAAGGTTGGCGGTTTGAATCCCTGCGACAGGGTGAGCTCCCGTTGTGAGGTCCCTGCTCCTGCCCACCTAGCAGTTCGAAAGCACGTCAAAGTGCAAGTAGATAAATAGGTACTGCTCCGGCGGGAAGGTAAACGGTATTTCCGTGCGCTGCTCTGGTTCGCCAGAAGCGGCTTAGTCATGCTGGCCACATGACCTGGAAGCTGTACGCCGGCTCCCTAGGCCAATAAAGCGAGAGGAGCGCCACAACCCCAGAGTCAGTCATGACTAGACCTAATGGTCAGGGGTCCCTTTACCTTTTTAATATGAACAGAGCCACTGACTGGTGGTAATGACTATTAGTGGTCATTACTACAGTGGTGTCTCACAAGACGAAATTAATCTATTCCGCGAGTCTCTTCGTCTTGTGGTTTTTTCGTCTTGTGAAGCATGGCTATTAGCGGCTTAGCGGCTATTAACGGCTTAGCGGCTATTAACAGCTTAGCGGCTTTAAGAAAAAGGAAACAAACTCGCAAGAACTCGCAAGACATTTCGTCTTGCGAAGCAAGCCCATAGGGAAATTCGTCTTGCGGAACGACTAAAAAAACGGAAAACTCTTTCGTCTAGCTAGTTTTTCGTCTTGCAAGGCATTCGTCTTGCGGGGCACCACTGTATCATCTTGTTGTAGTGAATTCCATAGTTTAAGTGTGAAGGAGTACGTCCTTCTCAATCTTCTAACATTTAACTGCATTGGTTGATCACATGTTCCAGCGTTATAAGAGGGAAAGAAAAACTGCTCTCTGTCCACTTTCACCACACCATGCATCAGTTTTATACATCTCTATCATGTCCCCCTTTACTTGCATTTTCCCTAAAGAAAAAAAGCCCAAAATGTTATAATCTTTCCTCTCATAGGAGTTGCCCCTCAGTCATTCTGGTGGCCTTTTTCTGAACCTTTTACAGCTTTACAATGCTCTCTTTGAGATGCACAGTATTTGAAATGGGACTGCACCGTGGATTTTTATAAAGGCCTATTCCACCATTCCTCACAAAGCAACCAATGAACAAAACAGCCAAACAATATATTTCTAAAAAACCAATTATGAATTTGCTACTTTAATTATATTTTCAATTCCATTTCTAATGATGCCAAACACAAGAACATCATTTTTCACAGCTGCTGCGCTCTAGACAGACATTTTCATTCAGCTATCCACCATGATCCCAAGATCTCATTCCAGTTTAGACCTCATTAGCTTTTATATTAAGTTAGAATTCTTTGCCTCCATGTGCATCACTTTACCCTTGAATTGCATTTACTATTTTAATGCCTAGTCACTCTGTTTGGAGAGATCTTTTTGGAGCTCCCTTTTTGCTCATACTGCTTGAACTCAGGTTACCTGAATCTCTAAAGAGTGGTTCTCCATCCTGCAACATTTTGTTTTAGGTGTGCAAGGCACAAAAAAATATTGTGCTGTCACACAGAATGGCAGTTGCATGAAAATTCTGAGGACTCTGAACTTAAAATGTGTATAAATATACAGTACTGCATTGTCTGGACTCATGTTAAATTTTTCACGTTCCTTTTAAGAAGCAAAACATTAAATAAAGCTTTCACAATACTATCATTGCCATGTATCTTTGGATGTTTTCGGGGCACATTATACAAAAGCATATTGTCATTTCTTTTCAGGTTCCTGATAACTCCACATTTATGAAATTAAGCTAGTATAAATTAGCTGCAATGCTACATTAGACTTCAATAGCAGATGTGTCAAAGTTACTTCATACTTTAATTTAACCTTGCCATCCATTTTTTTCTTTTAAATTACGGGAACAATTTTTGTTATCTCACAATGCCTCCTTTATTTTCCCGTAAATTCCCTGTGACTCATTCCCCCCGCCCGCCCGCCCCGTTGTTGAAATGTGTGAAGGGAGAACGGTGAGTTAGCTAGGCAACTGATCAAGGCAATTCACTGCCATGCTGTCAGAAAACCAGGTGCTTAAGTGGATAGGGAAAAGGTTAAAAATCATGCCAAGTCACCAGCCAAGACAACAGATGAAAAATACAGACAATGGATTGTCTAACTCTCAGGATGCCATGAAATTCTATAATCAAAAACCTATTTGGATCCCATCAAATAGCTTTTTTGACTAAAAATTTCCTCCCATACATCCCACTAAATTACCTGGAAATAGCAGGGAGTAGTGTTGCCAATTTCGCTGTCTGCAGCCACCACCCCAAAACTGGCTCCAGAGGGCTGGATATACTTTTGGGTCCCATGCATGCAGAAGAAGTGTGTCTCATTTGTACAGCAGATTCTTTACATTCAACCCTCCTTATAAAAAACAACACTAAAATACAGTGGTACCTCACAAGACGAATGCCTCGCAAGACAAAAAACGCGCAAGACGAAAGAGTTTTCTGTTTTTTGAGTCGTTCCGCAAGACGAATTTCCCTATGGGCTTGCTTCGCAAGACGAAACGTCTTGCGAGTTCTTGCGAGTTTGTTTCCTTTTTCTTAAAGCCGCTAAGCCGCTAAGCTGTTAATAGCCGCTAAGCCATTAATAGCCGCTAAGCCGCTAATAACCATGCTTCGTAAGACGAAAAAACCGCAAGACGAAGAGACTCGTGGAACGGATTAATTTCGTCTTGCGAGGCACCACTGTATCTAAAGGTGGTACGTCTCAAAACAAGATGTATATTAAACATCTCGTAAGATGTATATTAAACATCTAGTAAGACGATTAGTAAGTCCCTGAGCAGAATTTCAAGTTATGTGGATGGCAAATATATGAGCCACAGGTTGTCCCACAGCAGACGTGTCCTCATCCCATGGATAATCTTGGGGAAGGGACAATGTGGGACACAATGAATGGGACCTGGGGCAAACATGTGTGACCCCACTCTCCTCTCTTATATGATTACAACTGGGAATTTGTAAACATCTGAAAATAGCTTCTTTTGAGTATCTGGAGCACATCATGCAAGATGTGGGTATAAAGGACAATCCTTTATTTATTTAATTTATATTTTACTAAGAACTCTTCATCAGGGGTCTAGTTAACACAAATAATGTTTTGTACATTGAGAACAAAGATAGATTAGACTACAGTGTTATTCCTTAATTTTTGTAAACAGCAGGAAGTTAATTTAATTGATTTCTACTTTAATGAAGCCAACATTACAAAGTTTGACCTTGACACAGCTTCAATTCCTGCAACTTTTAAGAACCTACTGATTAAAATAATGCAATTTAAACCAGTTTTTCAGCATATTCAGCTATGTGGAAGTGCCAATATTCTGTTCAAGGCTGATTGCCAAAGTACATTAATTGCTTTCACATGGAAATATCAACATTAGACAACTGTTTTCCTTTATTTGAGAGGCTGATTGCAAAGAGATGAATTATATCACTGACAAGCCAACACAACAGAGAAACCAGGAATATAAAAGGTAAAGTTTGAGGGCCTTGAACTCTAGAGGCACAATTCAAAGACTTGAACTACTAGCGCCTGTCCAGTCATGTTTGGACTCATGTTTCTGAGCAGCCACATCAACACCACAAAGTAAGCCTCTCCTGAAAGAGCCTCAAATAAGGTTTGTAGAGGGGCAATGAGGCCTGCTGCCCCCCCCAGTACATCCCCAAAATGAACACAAACCATTGGACATTAGTTCTCTAACTTGTTGCTTAGGCCTCTGTGTCAAATATTGCTTATTATCACAGAAACAACCCATGGCAATGAAGGAAAAGCATACCGGGCAACTGATTGACTTTAGATAATAAGCACCTTCTTATAGGCATACCAAAAGACTTGGAAAATAATATCCATAAGTAAGTCATTCTTAGAAAAGTGATAATAGTAATTTTGTTTCACTATCATTAGACACAGTAATTATTAAACTTTATTCAAGGCTATGATGAGCGAAGCCATTTACTTTCAGAGACTGCAAGGATGATCTCATTACTTTGGAGTCACAAGGGATAGTAGACAAATTTCACGTGAATAGAAGAGCAAATGGGTTCTCCTGCCCCCTTCCTCCTATCACATTCCCACCACTACATCCCATGTCTTTCTTGAGGGTTCCCTGACCTTCAGGAAGGTTTTTTAGGGTGATACATCAGAGAAGAAAAAGAAGGAAAAGCCTATTGTGCAAGCAGCACTTTGCTCTTGGCAAAGTCTTTATAAAACCCACTCAACTCACTTAACTTATTCTCAGTAAATGTGCATAGGACTGTAGCATTAGGTCAAATTAGGATTCAACAAATTAAATTCAATCAGACTTTCTTGCGCTAAATCTCCAAATGGAGTATAATGTTCCATTCAGTGGGTTAGGAAGGAGTCAGACTGTTAAATTCCTCTACTATAAGGTAAACGTAAAGGGACCCCTGACCATTAGGTCCAGTCATGGCAGACTCTGGGATTGCGGCGCTCATCTCGCTCTATAGGCCAAGGGAACCAGCGTACAGCTTCTGGGTCATGTGGCCAGCATGACTAAGCCGCTTCTGGCAAACCAGAGCAGCGCATGGAAATGCCGTTTACCTTCCCGCCGGAGCGGTACCTATTTATCTACTTGCACTTTGACGTGCTTTCAAACAGCTAGGTTGGCAGGAGTAGGGACCGAGCAACAGGAGTTCACCCCGTCAAGGGGATTCGAACCGCCAACCTTCTGATCAGCAAGTCCCAGGCTCTGTGGTTTAATCCACAGTGCCACCCGCGTCCCATTCCTCTACTATGATTACCTACTAAACCCAAAATGGCTTGGGTCCTGAAGGATTGCTTCTTCCTAATTCATCCTGCCCACATCTGAAAGGGCCTTGGGTGACCATGAAAGCCTTCTGGCATCTTGGCTCCTGGCATTACCCACATAACCGTTCAACAAATTAAACTGTTTTTCTTTATTTCATTTATATGACAAATTTGAAGGGAGACTTGGGAGGCCACAAAAAGTGTTTAGAGGGTTGTTTATGTCCCATAGGTTGTGGCTTAGCCACCTCCACTGTAAAGGATTCTGGGGGCAGCTCTAATCATGCTTAGGTCACAATATGAGAGAGCGAAACCTAGCATCACGAGCAGGATTACAAGATAAAGTGCCGTGCACCTGCTTGGGGAAACAAATGGTTTGGGTCAGCCTATGACCTTCCAAATTCATCAAGGTGCTCCAAACTACAGTAAATTTATCTAGAAACAAGAAAATTAAATTCAAGCAATGATCATGCAAGAAAACTGGCTGTAGCCATGGGCTTCCCCACAAATGTCACAGCAGAGCAAGTGGCATCATCATCTGCGTTCTTCCTATCACTTGCCTGCTGTGTTCATTCCCTTGTGCAATATTTAAAATCCAGATTCTGCTGCTATAAAATTGCTAATCTGTTTTGTGTTATTGTTTTTACAGATCTTCATTAACATCCCCAGATACTGAAGTATTATAATGGTACTGAAGTCTGCACAGGAGTGTCATCTGGAAAGATTAGTGTTCGTATTTGAAAGAGCTCTATTAAGCCATATTTCTGTATTAAGCCAATCCTCTATTAACACATCTTTCACTCCTAGCTGAATTACCTAGTTTAATTTAAACAACTAATACGAATCAACACTATAACTCAGCTTTAAAACTAATATATTACCTTGCTCCCTTAAAAAAGAGTTAAAGAGAGAAGTTTTAAACTGCTTTAAGAACTACATCTGCCTCCAAGCTTCCACATATTTGTTTTACATGTATTTTTTCTAAAGTGTCTTCTTTTTAAAAGTATATAGTACCTTCTCTTACTGCTGAGTGAGGAAAGCCCCTAACATGTAAAGAGAGATGTTCATTTTAGTAAGCCTTAAACACAAATCAAACACAACACTGGAACAAATATGCTGTAAAGAAAGAGGTGTGCTGATATTGTCCCTTTGCGGGTTAGCACACTTCCTTACTTCTGTTGTTTTGGCATTATCTCCCGTATCTGTCATTTTCACTGGCGTTGAACGCTGAGATGCAGCCCCCTCATCTTCTTTATCAGTTCCAGAATCATCCTCCGAACTGCTAGACACGGCCTCCTCGCTGGGTGGTGGTGGAGCACTAGCAGCCGTTTTGCGCTGAAGCACCGTTTCTTCTCTATTGCTCTTGTTCCTAAACAAAATTGGAATTTATTACACATCATGATATCTCAAGAAAGAGGCAGTTCAATTTTATCACCATTCCCTTCAAGAGACAGAAGTGAAAGGGCAAGAAGAGAGAAAGCCTCTTCTTTTCTCATGTATGAAAGTCCAAATGGTTTCTTTAAGAGATCGGGAATGGGATGCAAGATCAAGTGTTCCCTCCTCCCTTCAGCAAATTCTGCCTCCCCGTCCTTAGCCACAGTTAAGCATTATGAGTGCAAATGTTGTTGTCATCACTGACCCCAACAGAAAACAATATATCCAGGTCTTGGTTAAGGCTATTAGAATAAATTTTAAAAAGAGAGGAGGGGGTCTGAAGGGAAGGGGGCGACCTTTCAAAACATGCACCCTTGCAGCCCACCTTTGTCATAAGCACAGATAAAGAAACCAGGAGCATTGTGTCTCCACCAACTCTCAGTCTTATCACAATGCTGCTTTGAAAAATACTCTATGGACTCCTCTGCTATATATGTTACTTTCCATTTATGTCACAGGCCTTTGGGTTCTCTAATTATCTGTTATACTCATTAAGTAGTATCCAACAGTCATACTCAGAGTAGGCCCAATGAAATCAATGGAATGAAGTAAATGGGTCCTGTTGGTTTTAAAGGATCTACCCTATTTCAGTCCAATGGGTTGAATCCAATGAAGTTGTTCCATTAATACAAGGATTTCTTTCTTTCTCTCTTATCTTTCCATGCACCCCCAAATCTGATCAAGAGAGTTGGGGGGAAACCATGGAAAAGATGGAAGGCTGGGTGAGCAGATCAAGAAGAGAAGAGGTAGTGGAAGTCCTTGCACTGACAGAACTCCACTGGATACAAACCACTAATTTGAAATTGATTGCTGTAAGTATTTAAATCAATGGACTTCAATGGATCTAACTCTGAGTAACACTACATATTATCCACTGTTCTCAACTATAACCACAGTTTATTCTGTCCCCGAACGCTTGGGTCTTTCTGTCATTTTGACTAGGACACTGACTACGGCATCTTAAACTAAGGTGCAAAAACATTAGAATATAAGCACCTAATTAAAACAGCTTTAATGTTCTCCCTAACGTTATTAGGGAGAACTCTGCAAGCAAACGCAGTACGAAGGTGGCTTTCAAAAAGCTTTGCTAGAAGCACTGAGTCACTTTTTAATACCTCTAGTCCAGTCATAGAAAACTATAAATTGACAAATAGTGAAGTAGCTTAATGGCTCCAAACCAGGTTCAGAACATTTTGACACTTTGAGTTTTTGAAAATATGGATCAAAAGCAACAATTTGGAGTCTTTGAGCTATTTCAATGAAAAGAATGTGATTGATCTATTATATTGTTCAGGTACAAATGTTCACTTTAGGATTCCCAGCACAGATAGCCTTATTGATCTCTTGCATACATTTAAGTAATTTCTTTCTTAGAAATATAAAGCTTTTGTGTTCTGAGCAAATGGATTTTTACAGCCTGATGAGAAGAATGAAGAAATAAAAATCTACACTCAATGCTCTTTTTTATTAAAAAAAAAAAGTGGTTAAAAAAGTCAAAGAGAACAGAGCAGAAGAACCAAAGACCTCAGTATCCAGTCAGAAGAACAAGTTGTCCTATAGGTTGAAGCATGCAAATAGTCAGATACAAAGGAAAACTATTTCATAAATTAATACAAGTGCAAAGATGTCTCAGCACAGCATTCAAATCTGTGACTTGAACTGCACTGGTAACACGAAACTTCAAATACACTATCGCTATAACTGCTTTTCTTGCAGAAATAGATCACACTGGCAGCTTCTGCTTCTTTATCTGTGGAAAACAGCTGTGGCATATGAAGATGTCCTCCTAGCTATGTCAGGGCTGCTGCTCATTGAGACCAAGATAGGGCAGGGTGGCAGTGAGAGTGGGGGAAGCACCAAGTTGGAGGTGGCATTGGACGCAGGTGTATATGCCTCTGTGTCCACTGATGCCAACCTAGTTCTCTCTTGTTCTCACCCAGCCCCAGCTTGATCCTAGCCCTGACGAGTGGCACTGCCACTGTGGCCAGCAAGGCAGGGCTGTAGCAATGTCTTACTGGTGGAAATTGACATTTAGGTCCATTTGTATGCAATAAACCACTCCCTAGAATCTAACTAAAATTACATCAAAACTTTAATTAAAATTAAGAGCAATTAAAATTACTAAGGAAACAAGAAGGGTATCGGAACTGGCTTTTCTTTGCATTCAGAGAAAGGGAGGAGGAGTGGAGAGCAGCAACTCATTGCAATTTACCTTTTGTACAGGGAATCTCAGCTGTTTGTAGATAGGTGACCAATTATATGTAAATAAGGCAAACGAGATTTTTTTTTTGGGGGGGGGGTCTTTCCTCCCTCACTCCAAACCATCCTTTGTAAAACTAATATAGTGTCTATAAATTATACACAGGCAAAAAACATTTACTGGTTTGACTCAAGAAGGTTAAACTATGGCTATCATTGTATTAAGCCCCATATTAGTTAATATTAGGTACTAAATGAGTAAATAAAAAACATTTATGCATTCAATTCTTGATTTTCTTCTTACCCCAAAACGGATTTTCCAGTTTCATCAGGTTTACGTACAGTAAATGGGCTGGGATCAATGCCAACATTCTTGGGCATAAAATCTCTGAAGGGTATAAAGAATAAAGAATCAAATATAACAAGTTAACAGAGCAATCCAAACCTTAGATAGGCGGGGAGGGGGGTGACAGAA
Organism: Podarcis vaucheri; assembly: GCF_965113315.1. Classification (NCBI taxonomy): domain Eukaryota; kingdom Metazoa; phylum Chordata; class Lepidosauria; order Squamata; family Lacertidae; genus Podarcis; species Podarcis vaucheri. The sequence continues at coordinate 74,058,350 of NC_138761.1, forward strand.
AGGTCTGCTTCTGCAACCCTGTTGCTAATACTGGCCAGAGCATAAAATGGGGGGGGGGGAAACCTTGCTTCATGCTTTATCAGCCAGGATAGTGATTAGGCCTGAAGCCATAAATTGATAGCTGTGGGATTGCTCAACCCCTTCTCTGGAAAACCTCATTTCAGGGAAGTCTGCCAGTAGTACTTCTGCCTGCCCACACTTTTGGCAGACAGAACTAGGTCGACACCAGCAATGACACTAGTAATTTTATACATTTTAAAACTGGTGCTCCTCTATCTAAGCAGATACACATGTCAAAAGCTTCAGAATCACATCTTTATTGCAGATTCGTCCATCATATGAAAGATACGAATTCTTCTGTATTGAATGCCATTTTAAGGCTATGCAAGGAAAGTTTTTCTAAAAGAATTCAATTCAGTTTCATTTGTAAAATGGAAAGGCTGAATGAAAATTCTATTATCTTGAAAAACATACATACCGGATTGAATTTGTCATTGCCAAGCAAAAAGTGTCATCAAAACTGCTGAGTTCATAGGGTCGAAAAAATTCATTATGAATGTCAATCTCTTCATCATAGTTATGAAATTTCTTCACTATTAGCTTCCTTCTGTTTTCAGCAACAGACATTGCTAAAAAAGAAATGCAGGTAAAGTAAATCTCTTAAATACTGTATCATCTATTGCTAAGGGGACTCTTTCCCCCTGGAGCCCTCAGAACATCCTCCCTGACCCTCTGGAGCAGCGTTTTCAAGATGAGTGGGGGACAGCAAGAGGTGTCAGGGGAAATCATCTTCTCCCCCATTCCTCTAGTGGAGTGGAGTGTGGGCAGAATGCCATCCATATATAGTTTGAATACAACCCAGTGTATTAAAAACTACTAATTTTCTATAGAAGAATGGCCATGTGTAGTACAGTAAATACCTCCATGTGTGTTTTCAGCAGATCTCTTGATCCTTAAGTTAACAGGTACATTATTTCACTTTTCTATTTTTATTCTAGTAATTGTGTCCAATTAATGTTACTATTATGTAAGCAAATTGTGTTCATATTTAAAAATAAAGGAAAAACACACTTTCTTGTATGTATAACTGACCTTCATCATAAGGCATTGGCAAGCATTCCAGGACACCTGGAGTCCACCAGAAAGTGTAGCTTTAAGTATGGAACAAAAACAATAGTTTTAAAAATCCAGTGAGTTATATCCAAAAGTTCTCCCATTCCATCAAATGCTCCAACCCTTTCTCCCTTATACAAGGAACAACCTCTTATAACACCTGAATAATGCCTCTTCTTCCTTCCTACAAATCCCTTCTCAAAGCGCATTTGCAGTATTTAGGAAACCCTCTAGTTCCTGTGCCTTGCTGTAACTAAGCCAGAGAATGTCCAACAGGAAGAAGCATGCTCTTTTCCTGATTACACCTCTGCTTCCACTTGCTGTTTCCCTTTGTTAAATTTTAGACTATCAACCCTCCATAAGATGGTGTAAGCTAGAATACACATTGACAGAGCAAAAGAAACAACAGGAACATCCGTACTAGATCAAACCAACAGTCTATCTAGTTCCGGATCCTGCTTCCCACAGAGGCCAACCAAACGTCTGTGGGAAGTCCACAGAAGGACATGAGGGCAATAGCTGTGGCCCCATAAGCAACTGGTATTCACATGCATGTGCCTCTGCTACCCAAGAAAATACATAGCCAGCAGCCATTAATTGGCTTATCCTCCATTAATGTGTCTAATCCAGCTGTCAAAGTCAGTGGCCATCATTGTATCTTGGAGTAGACAGTTACACAGCTTTAACTACATGCTATATGAAGATGTATTTCCTTTTGCCAGTTTTATGATATGCTTTTGGAGTTGGGGCAACCAGAATTGTGCACAGTACTCCTAGTGCAGTTGCAAATACCAGCAGTTTTGATCCCTTTCCTAATGATTCACCAAGACTGAATTCTCCTTTTTCACAGCTGTCAACATATACTAGGGAGCATCTTAATCAAGCTCTTCACTCTGACTATAATATCTTGTTCCTAGTTAGGTAACATTAACTCAGATCCCTATCTGCATATCTTTAAGAGGTAGGATTTTTTTGCCCCAATATGCATCATATTATACTTTACAGGAAATTTATCTGCTATTTTATTGCCTGCTCACCAAGTTTGCTTTTGGAGATCTTTGCAATCCCTTTTACTACCCTGAATTATTAGTGCTATCAGCAAACTTGATTACTTTGCTACTGACCATTAACTCCAAATAATTTATGAATATTGGGGGACTCCACTTTTTACATCCCTAAACTATGAGAATTGTCTGGTTATAATTACATTTTAATTATAATTAACTACAGTATATCGTAAAATCAAACTTATAATATGTTATGTTAGAAATTATTATAGTTGCCCAATTTAAACATTTCCAACCATAATATCTTCTTAAGACATAGAACACAGAATTAGAGTTTATTGATAGCCATGTTTGCTTTTGCTTTGCTCTTTCTGCTATAACCAGCAATGGAAATGCTAGTCACACACAAGGGAATATGGATTGTGGTCCATGTGTCTATTGCTCTACACATAACGAAATTGACTTCAACATCCTGCTGTTTGTTTGACTGAGGAATAATTTGATCTGGTAACCTAAGTGTGAAAAGATAAAAAACCCTTCTTGGCTAGAAGAGTTTATAGTCTCAGCCGTGTAACTGCACTTTTATGAAGAATTTTCTGGAGTCTGCAAGGGCAGCATGGCTATATTGATCTGCACAATCAATATATATTGGTCTCAAAAGCCCAAACACAGTTGGAGCTAAAAAGTCAAGACCTACAAATTTAATAGCAGTTTAAAAAGATGAAAAATCAAAGATAATAGCCAGAAACTTTGCAATGTCATACAGTGCTTTAAACCCTTGTAGACTCAGTATGACTAAGGTTTTAGCAAATGGAGGTTACGCCTTATGTTTAAATTTTTTTATTAATATTAAGAATTACATGACAAACATAGTGGCAATATTTTAATTTTTTTAATGTAGAAAACACAACTGAAGATGGGCCAGTAGCCTGTAACTGAGATCATTTTGTTACAAGATGTAATAGTAACTTATAGTTACTATTGTTTGCTACAAGATGTAATAGTAACATAAATGTTGAGGATAAAGGGAACACATGTTATCAAATGAGACTACAAATCTAACTTAGAACTTAACCTTTGAGGTCATGTGGAACAAGATTTAACTGCTTATTGAAAGCAGGGAACAACACTAAAGACAGCAAATCCTTCCAGAACACAAATTGGCACAATGATTCATCTTACTATGAAATATGGGGTTAAGTTGATTCAGCACCCTGCTAACCGTATCCTATATAGATGTGGAGATGGTGAACAGAAGAACACTACTCATTCATTTTTATTTACATTGTCAACTTTACAAATCTGACAACCTAAAGTGGGGCACAACAGATTGTCTCTTATACTACCCTTCCATGACTGGAAAGAGCCCTTCAATTGAAAAGGAGTATTTGATCTAGCAGGAGCCTCTGCTAACGGAAGAGGAGGGTGAAGGTGATTTTCACCAGTTCTTCCTTCTTCTTTTGTACTATGGGAGAGGGTAGAGGTGTACAGATGGTTTGGTATATGGTCACACTTCTCCTGAAAGACCAAGTCATGGACTCTGTGCAGTCTATGGAAGCACAGATGGTGGTGATGACTAAGAGCATCTTTTATCAGCTTACGCTGATACTCCAGCTGCAACTCTATCTAGAAGCAGTGGACCCTGCCTCAGTTATTCATGCTCTTGTCACATCCATACAAGACTACTAATGTGCTTTACATAAGACTTTGAAGACACTTTGGAAGCTTCAGCTGGTACAGAATGCAGCCATCCAGATGCTTGTGGGAACTAAGCATTCAGATCATGCTATAAAAATTCTGTATCAGCTCCATTGGTGAGCCACTCACATTTGGGTGCAATTGAAATTGCTGGTATTGTTCTTTAAAGCCTAAATGGTTCAGTTTACTTGAAGAACTTGAATGGGTCTGGGCCTTGAGATGGGCCACAAAAACCCTTCTTGCACATATACTAGCAATGACTATTAGGTCATTGACAGTGATGGTCCCATATCTATGGACCACCAAAAGGAGATACAGCTGACTTATTCTCTGATTGTTTTAGATCAGGCTTTGAAGACCTTTTAATTTCAATCTGCTTTTGGTTAAAACAACAGGCCAAATATGTTTTTAAAACTATTACTATTCTTGTAACATATTTTTTATTGGTCTGGATTAGAAACTGTTGTATGTTGCTGTTTTATCTTAAAATATTGCACTACTTGGTTTTAAAATTATTTTATGGTACTGATTATATCGCCCTAATTTTGGGGGGAAGCTAACAAGAAGAGTGCCATGAAATACCTTCTCCTTGCCTGGGTAAGAGTCATTGTGTCTTTCTGGTGCAAGTAAAAATCAGTAGGAAGATCACAGAGGTGAGGCTTCCCTTCTTCTGGTTGAAATACTCCCAGAAACAAGTTAATTGAATCTTGCCTGTCAGCATCTGGAAGAAATGAGTAACAATTGAGAGCCATACACATATTTATGTGTGATACATGGTTAATCCAGGGGTGGGCTGAAAGGAACAACACCAAGAACACCAATTTGTCACTCTACTGCCACATGGCAAACTGGGGGTGGCCATTTCAGGAGTCACAGTTTGACCCTCTCAAAATGTCTTTTTGGAGAGGGGAGCTTTGCCTTTGTAAGCAGTGGTTGGTACAGCTACTGGCACTGAAAAGTATTAATATATTAAAAAGGAAGAAGAAAAAATGTAAATGGTAAGACCCCAGCATGTACTGCAATTGCAAATCTCCATCCCCTTCCCCTCTCTAATCATTTCACTCCACTCCTTTTTGTTTTGGGAACTTGCCTTGAAATGTTCCTCCATGTTTGGGCAAACTTCCAAAACATTATCCATAAAATTAACAGAGAGCATATGATATACAAGGATAACTTGCAGGTTTATCAAAATAAACACAGCTTTAGAATGCAACTGAAAAAAACCGAATACAAGAAAAGCAACAGGGAAGTAACACTGGAGCTACCTTAAGAATCAACGTTGTCTGTTAAATGTGAAAATAACTGAAGTAACTTTTATGAACAAACTAATACAACAAAGCTGGGCCTTGAAAAATAGTAGTTTGTAGTTTTATTAAAAGATGAAGCACTGATGGAAACATTAACTGTTTTCCCTTTAGCCATGCTGAAAGTGTGCACTGCAATTAAGAAAATCCTGTACAGATTCTTTTCTAAATTATTTTTGTACCTACGTGTGCTCTAGCACATTCTTTGTATGCCGTCTGTGGAAAGGCATATAACCAGGAGCTAATGAGCCAAAGTAATTGAGTTAGCTTAAACACTTCATTGCCCTCACTCGGCAAAAAATCTAAAGGGCCAGAATTAGTACGACTAGGACTGTAGTGCACCATGATTAACTGGATAGAGTAATCAGATTACTTTCCTATATATCAATTAAAGGGAAGTTGACTGTCCAGTCCTGTTTCTGGATAAATAGCCTGTTTTAGATTCCAGAAACAAGAAATGTGGCAACATTAATGCTGAAGTCTGTAGTGGGTCATTACCCTTCCTAGACAGATCAGATATATTGCTTTACAATGGTTCTTCCAATAATCTTGACTACATAACGTGGAAAGAAATCAGTGGCTTATAATGCCTGACAAACTACTGTTTGTCCTCTGTTGCCTGTTTGAAAAGGGATTAGAAGGACACACTTTTATACCTATAATAGAAATAACAGTATGTCTGGTTCTAAACGTTTTAACCGCAGTATGACATTTGGATGCCCTCTAATCTTGAGCACTGCTTGGCAATTCCAATTCAGTCAAGCAGTGAAGAAAGTTACCTGCCTATGTGACCTTATTTTGCTTATATTTATGTTATTTTTGTCTGCTTCTCTACAGAAAAATAAGTTTATTTAAGAAGGATTCTGTCTAAACACTTACCATTCTTGCACTCAAATTTCTCAGAATAGATCACTTGGCTGCATACATTTGGGCTTAATGCTCATATTAGCAAGGTAATCTTCCCCGTGGTTTCGTGTTCCTTAACAACTGCAGTGGCAGTTATGAAGTAAATGGCCCTTGCTAGAATATTATAATGCTACTATTTGACTGAGTGCTTTACTCCAAGCCATGAACGATTTCCACTAACACATGGGGTGTTTTAGATATTTTACAGCCTATATGGGAGCTGGAAAACAGACCCTTGATGGCTGCTTGAACACTACCATTCTGCTCACTGAGAGAAGGCAGATTTTGTCCAGGGTTACACTGTCATGCCTGACCCTTAAGGTTTAACTCGGAAGCTGTCCTACTGAATTTAAAGTTGAGCCTGACCCAAATACCTTTCAGGCTGTCAACATGTTATTTTGACCCAGTTTCATTTTCATCATAAAAATTCAATAGCACCATGTAGCCAGTTGTTTAAAAAATCTGTGTTTTAAAAAAAATAATTCTCACTTTATCAAGAATGACAAATGTTGGAAATCTCAGAGAAAGAATTCAAGTTACCTGAAAAAGCATTACTATAGTATCTTGAAAGAGTTTGCATAATATCTTTAGAATGCTGGGTCCAAGGTGCTATTTTTCTGTAGGTTTTTACTCGATGAACAAGTTGAGATCCACCATACTGAAGTGATAATGTATCTCCATGATCTTCATACAATTCTTCAAATAATCTAAAGCAGAGAGAACAACATGGTTAAGAATTCCAACAAGATGAATTTTTACAACAGTATGCCAGTGATTATTTCTATTTTATTTTTACTATCTTTCACCTAGAAAAATGTTTAAGTGTAAACATCCATACTTATCTAAAATGATGTGTCAAAACAGAAATTAAAAAAGTATCAATAACAAAAAACATATATGCTCCATTTCTATTAACAGTTGTAGGAAAAACCTACTATTTTAATAATAATGATAATTTCTAAAATGTCTTACCTAACGGCATCTGTGTCAAACAGCAGATTGGGTTTGTCAATCAGGCCTAAGGAATAAAGCTGATAGGCCAAAGCACATTTCCCAACCATAAATTGGGCTGTGTTCGTGCGATCCAGACAGTCAACACAATTTGTTCGAAGAACTCCAGTCTGAAAAAATAAGTGCAGGGACACATAATTAGTTTCAAGTCCATTAGTAAATATCAAATTATTCTTTAGGGCATAACAGTAATTTTTGCCACCAAATCATCTATACTAATAGAACTTAATTAAGGTTGCACATGTGGTTCACTGGTGCAGATTCTCACATTTGCAAACCCATGGAAGTCTTTTAGGTACACTGAAAACTCACTCAGAGTGTACGGAACTGTTTGTGCACATGGTTCAGGTTTTTTAATTATTCTCTTGTTAATTTATAATACATAGAAACCAGTGTAAATGCCCCATAAACAGAAGGAGCTTTCATTTAAGGAAGCAGAGTAGCACATCTTCCCACCAGTGCAACTCTCTTTCACTTTGCAAGCATCTGAGCGGGATGCAACTGAACAGATTTTTCATGGAATCATAGAATTGTAGAGCTGGAAAGGACCATGAGGATCACCATCCAACGCCCTGCAATGCTAGAATCTTGCCCAACATGGGGCTTGAACCCACGACTCTTAGATGAAGAGTCTCATGCTCTTCCGACTGAGCTATCTCGGGTTCCTCAGTTCCACAATTCATGGCACGTTTCTCATGTTTGGTTTTATGCAAGCATCTTGAACAAATGTATTTTTTTAACCATATCCACAGTATGAGATAAGTGAAACCTTTTTCGGAGTCATATTGCTTTGATAATAAGATTAATACAGTGATTTCTCATTCTTACATAATACTACTTTAAATTTGAAGTATTGGATATCATTTCAAAAAAAAACTGCTTTCAACCCTGATACTAAAAGTATTTGGGGAAAAACCATATGTTTATAGAAGAAGAAGAAGAAGAAGAAGAAGAAGAAGAAGAAGAAGAAGAAGAAGAGGAGGAGGAGGAGTTTGGATTTGATATCCCGCCTTTCACTCCCTTTAAGGAGTCTCAAAGCAGCTAACATTCTCCTTTCCCTTCCTCCCCCACAACAAACACTCTGTGAGGTGAGTGGGGCTGAGAGACTTCAAAGAAGTGTGACTGGCCCAAGGTCACCCAGCAGCTGCATGTGGAGGAGCGGAGACACGAACCCGGTTCCCCCGATTACGAGACTACCACTCTTAACCACTACACCACACTGGCACCCTATAGAGACATCAAGTGTGTGCTTGCACATCTATAGTACATTGAAAAGTTGTGCAGCAATTCTGCTTCATACAGAAAAATGTGTGTGTTTTAGCTATGATTATGTAGAAGCGTAAACATTAACAGAAAACATTCTTGGAACTGAAATTATGGATATTATGTTGTACAGTGCTACCTCAGGTTAAGAACTTAATTCGTTCCGGAGGTCCGTTCTTAACCTGAAACTGTTTTTAACCTGAGATACCACTTTAGCTAATGGGGCCTCCCACTGCTGCTGCACCGCTGCTGCACAATTTCTGTTCGTGTCCTGAAGCAAAGTTCTTAACCCGAGGTACTATTTCTGGGTTAGCAGAGTCTGTAACCTGAAGCGTCTGTAACCCGACGTACCACTGTTACAGGTTACAGACGCTTCAGGTTACAGACGCTTCAGGTTACAGACGCTTCAGGTTACATACTCCATTAAAATACCTGTAAACGGCCAGTGGGAACCACAATTCCTCCCAGCTCATTCCACCTGTAAGACAGAACATTGTGTGTTACAAAGCATTTATTCTATAAGAATTATCATCAATCTGCCCTCAGTCAGTAAAGACATAACCCTGGGAGATAATCCTATAGACATTTACAACTCTGGAGCTTAATGCTTGGGGAGATAACTCTAGGAATCTGAAGCTCTGCTCTAGCAAGGAAACCTGAAGCGGCTACAGTAAACTTCAACCAGAAATTACCCTGCATTTTGGAAAGGGGGTGAAATGTAATGCATAGTTCTACAAACACTGAAAAAGGTCGAAGTGCAGACTTGGAAAATTCAATTTAGAAACAAATAGTGTATGCTTAGCCTTCAGTCAAGCTCAGTATAGGTTAGTTTTGGTTTAAAGTGCAGCTTATAAACTTAAGTGTACAGTACAAGTAGGCCTCAGTTCTTTCACAGAAATGCTTAAACAGAAAATGTTATCCTACAACAGGGCACTTGGTATTATGGCACAGAGGAAAGGGAAAATGCTACTAATCCTGTTTGAACCTTGTATGGGAAGCCAAGGCTGATATTACAGTACTAAAAGGCCCAATTTGGGTAGGAAGTTTCGTTCTTTTGAAATAAAAAAATTCCTTCCAGTAGCACCTTAAAGACCAACTAAGTTAGTTCTTGGTATGAGCTTTCGTGTGCATGCACACTTCTTCAGCAGTTCACTCAAGAGAATTGTTACTAACACTTCACCTGAAGGAAGTACTTTCCACATAGTTAATTTCCATTAGCATATAAATTACTCTGAATGCTTTGTAATGGAATAGACATTCAGGTCTCAAGACAAATGGTTCCCCAAGAACAGGTTTCATTACATCCCAACACAAATGAAGTGCTTGTAAAAATTAAAAAATACCCTTTAATATTAATGGCTTATACACCATTGAATAATACATAAAAATATATTAACAAGTTGAATCAAGCAATTGTATGTGGTAGATCAATAACTGTGTAAGCAGTCTCAAATTAATTTGTAAATTGTAATGAAAAATCAAGCATTACAAGTACAGCCTTTTTTGTTAGACACATTTAAGATTTGCATTTTGCCTCTTATGCTACAGTATCTGCTACATGAAGAATAAATCATCTTAGTGACTACTACTCAGAGCCAATTGAAACAAATAAGAAATGAGCAACAGCAAAACTGTGTTAATGTGTATAGCAACATTAATTTTGATAAAATATACAGAAACCAGTTTTGTATTGGGAAGATGTAGCCTATCAAATCACCCAGGAAATAAACCATGTGAGGCAGAACTTGCTACATGATAAAATACCGTTTGCATTCCCTATATAATTCCTAGCAGGGATAAAGAGCCTGTGGCCCTACAGAGGTTGCTTGGCAACAACTCCTACCAACCCCGACCACTGACTATGCTGGGTGGGGCTGATGGACACTGGAGTTCAAAAACACTTGGAGGGCCACAAGTTCCCTAGCCATGGTTTACAGTAACTGATCATTAGATTCTACTGACGGTATTGCAATTTGTGAACCAATGGTTTTAATCTTGTGAACCGCCTTGAGATCTTCAGATGAAGAGTAGTATATAAATTCTAACAACAGCAACAAATTGTTTCTGTGTAAATACTTCTTTACTGAAAAAGGAGGAGGAAATTGTCTTTCAACAGTCAATTGCTGTTTTTCTCTAAAGCAGCTTGAGGAGAGCTCCTTTTCAGGAGCTGGGCTGCAAGATTTAATTCAGATTTCTCTTCTCCTTCCATGTGATGTTTTATTAATAAATGAATAATTAAGGAAGTCCTTTGTCTAGCTAGAAATGACAAACTATCACATGTAACAAAGGTAGGTAGTTTCAAATAGCACACTGACAGTGCCATAGATTGAAAAACAATTGACCAGGGAAATAATAAAAATTATCCCCCTGGAATAATCAGAACTCTTCAACCATGAATCAAAGCTAGTTAGTCACACTTAAGTGCCATTTAATGGAACAAATAAGTTCCAAATAATTTTTCTCATTGTTTTCCATGGGACTTAAGCATTTTGAGCTTTCTTTGGACTGGAACTTTAATATCCTGGTGGACTTCACAAAATTGGCATTAGTGAAACCTAGGTGACTTCAGAGACAATCCACAGCATACAAGAGCACTGTGTTTTAACAAATATTGCTATAAAACTTCAACTAACAGCACTCAGTGCTCAACTGGCTTTTGAGTTTAGAGCAGGCAAGATAGCTGCCAAGATTTAAAAATCACCCAGAGAAACCCAGTGTACATGATAAACTACTGCATGTATTCCCTAATTTGTTCATACTAATTATTCATTAGGAACTTGGGGCAAGGTTCAAAAGCACAGGATACAGCAGCTATGACAAGCATCATCATCATCATTTAATTTGTATACCGCCTTTCTATCTTACAATACTCAAGGCGGTTTACTAGCTGAAGAAACAAAGAATGTACACCTTATAACAATCTAATGCAATACAAAAATGTGACAATAAAACATAGCTTTAAAATAAGCAATCTACATCAAATAACGTAACATCCAACAAGCAGGTCAGGATCTGGTCTGTGCATGGCTTGAAAACTATTTGGAAACCATGTGCATGCTGCTTTGAGTTCCATGGAAGAAATGTGGGTTATAGTTGTAATGAATAAACACAATAATGAGATTTGAACTTTCGGCTTACTATACTAAAAAGGGAGCATAAAATTGGTGTTCTTGAAGCAGCCAGAAAAGCTGAGCTGACTTCTGCTTACAAATAACCTTCAATTAATGTTCTTAGAACTGTTTATCATCTCCCAGGAAAGCAAGAAAGTATAAAATTAAAGGTATAGGAGATTTGCTGACAATACAAATAATAAAACACTATTGTATGACAAACAATGATTACCCCTTGTTGTTATGAAATAGCTGGTGTATACTTTTCTATTTATCTACATTGGTAATAAATGAATGTGGATTTCAAAGCACTTTTTAGAAATCTTTTAAAATAATTATACACAAGAGAGCATTCTCCCACATACATACTTTTCATCTGGGCGCAAGACACTGCAGTAGGAAGCAGGGTGATTTACAAAGAAGCCAGTTTTCTTCACTACATTCTCTGCAATAACGCTCAGCCTGTCAAGGACGTTACATAGTTTGCTAGATGGAAATAAAAGCAAAAACACTGAAGACATGTTTGTATTTACTCTCGTGGAAGAACATCTTAAAAAAAAAAATCACTTCAATAAACACCAGCCTCTTCTGCACTCTGCATGCACTGTATCCCTAAGCAATGTTAACCAAAGTTTAAAAAGAAGATAGCAACAGACTATCAATAAAAGCATAACCTGTTAACTACTTCCATTTCTCTGTGGCAAAATCATTTTCATAGAAAAGGGATGGGGAACTGGTAACTCTCAACAGCCACAGACACCATGACAGGAGTTGGTGCAACAAGATCTGGAGGGCCAGAGATTTCCCATTCCTGTTACAGCATCTCCAGAAGAATGGATCATAAACAATCGAACAACTCTGCTAGTTTTACTCATGTAAAGCTACCCAGAATCCATTTTGGACTATCTGATACAGTTGGAATTTTGAGAAAGTGCTGTGGGCAACAGTTACAAAATGGCTGCCACGGGGAGCAGGGTATAACACAATATAGCTACCATGGGACAAAACACTAAAGGGGGGATAAGCTGAAATACTTGCACAGATAGAACATTTGTAATAGAACAATGTTGAATTCCACCCATGAAGTGCTTTAAAGTCTAAGCAAAAAGCCTCTGAAATGCAGAGCTGGCTGGGTTGATTTCCAAACAGTACCATTTAACACAAATGACTCACATTTCATTTACATTCCCATGATACACTAAATGAACAATATAAAAATGGAACTTCATCTCCAGGTCCACAAAAGACACACTCTGAAGAGAGTTATGACAAAGTTCCCTCTGTCCCAACTAACATCTGGAGTCATGTGCTGCTCTAGTAATAAAACACATACCTCTTTGTATATTTGGCCATGTCCCATGGAATATATACAATTGCATGTTCAGGAGGTAGAAACTGATTGAGGTAGGTGACAGCAGCAACAAGCTCTTCACTCAATATCCTTTCATGTTTCCGTTTTTCACGTTCCTTCAAAAGGGAAAAATTAACTGATCATGGTAGTACATACACAAAGTAATGTTAACTCTGAACAAAAAAGAGAACACAAATATTGCAAATGATACAGCAGGGTAGGATTTATTTCTGCCCCCACAAAGTGTAGGGAGCCCTTTCTGGGGATCATCACAGATGTAAGATAATGAAGAGAATCACTGTCTCAAGCCTCCTTAAATTGACAGAAAAATCTGTTCATTTCACTCAATTAAAAAGGCAAGGTCCTGGGATCTTGTGAGCACATGTAACAATGCAAAAAAAAAAAAAAAGAATGAAAAAAAGAAGAGTCACTATTGTTTAGCATATGTTAATATTTTTTAGAGTATGCATCTGCCATTCATCATGAGATCCCAAGACATGCTTAAAATACAGTATTAAAAACAGTTGGAACAGATTGCAATCAAAATAAATGGGTGGTCCTAAAATATATGTATCAAGTGTCAAAGTTCAAGGTGAATAGGTGTGTATTTAGGATACAACGGAAAGTATGTCATAAAGGTGCCAGGTGTACCTCTGTGATGAGGGCCTAGGTTGAATGGGCTAGGAGGAAATGATCTCGTTAATACTCATTAAGTATTAAGCTACTCTTTTGCTTCAGTGACTTCAAGTGATAATGTTGCTATGAGAAATAGAAGTCCAAGTAGTATAAGAAATGTAAGCTACACTTTGGGAAAATCCTGAGTTCTGACAAATGTATGGGCCTATTAGACATGCAAAGTTATTACAACTTCCCACGTGCTCCTCATCCACTCACAGGGTAGAAACACTATTCTGTGGCAAGAAGAGTGTATGAAAACAGCAATCTCACCTATTTAAACCTCAATATCCTGGGCTTTCCATCTGAAACAAGTGTAATGAGCTGGACTTTAATTCCATATCCTAACCCCAAACCAAAATGGCATTTGCAAACATATGGCTTTTGAGCAGAGTTTATGGAAAACAAACTGTAAAAATAATGCACAACTAATGTCACATCCTGGGCAGTCCTATGCATGTCGACTCAGAAGCCCCTTGTAAGCCTGTATACCAGCCAAGTCTGCTGTATATAACCACAAACTAAAGGATTATCCTTTCCTCAGCTTAGATCTTCCACCTTGGCTGTGAATCTTAGAAGACCTGCTCCCTGGCTTAAAGGCCTTGTTCCACCAGGCCTGGGAGGACAGGGTGCCTGACTGACTCCAGCTATGAAAGCCAAGCTGCTGAACAGGCTCTTGGGCAGGGGTATTGTTTAATCAAGCCTTGGCTTAGCTCAGCACAGCGTAGGAACACAAAGGACCTTGGAAGACAAGGTGACTGAGCTTTTCTCCAGAAGCCTGCCCAATTATTTAGGTCCTCGTAAGCCATAGCTTGGCTTACAGCGCCATGTGAACCAGGCCAATGGAAGTAAGTGTCAGTATCAATAATGACTAATATGTAGGTTTATATTGTCTTTTAGTTCCCTCCTGAATGATCTAATATCATAAAAATACAATGCGTCTATGATGGCAATGCTTTCGAGAAAAAACAAGCTGAAGAAAGACTAGAACTGGCATGGAGACTAGCTCCTTTCCACAGAGTCACCAGCCTGAGTCTGTAGAAAGCAAGGGGAAATAATAAATAATTTTGTGAGGTGGAATTTCAAAAGTTAAAGCATAGTCATAATTCTTTTTCAGACAGATTTTCTTCAAGTCCTATTAAGTATAGTCCTCTAGATACCGGTAATTGGGACCAAGGAGAAAGCCTGACTGTCCCTTCCAAACTAAAAGGCTAATGAAGTGTTTTGTAGAGGTGCCAGAAGCAGAACAGCAGTCCTCAGACCTTTGAACCTGGTGCTGAGGGTGGCACATCCTATTAGACAACCATAACGTTTTGGGAAGTAAGCTGTCTTCTCTTACCTTCTATGTCCCTCAGGGGGTGAGTAAATGACCTCTGTAACCACCCAAGGATGAAACTACTAGTGCAAACTGATGATAAATTTATTTCAAGGCCAAGCACTATATTGCAAATTTCCATTAAATAATTCCTGGCAACACACAAAAGGGACTTCTTACCTATTGCAATACTCTGTGATTGGAATTGGCTAAGTGGTGCAGAGAGTTGTTTGTCCAGAGAACAGGAGACTGAAATAAGTATCTCCAAGAACTGCTCTACATTCAAATGACAGTATAAAATGTCTGCGGGGCAGGAAAAAGTGTATTGTTTTGAGACTGGGGATATTTATAAATTGTTTGAGATTCTCCTTGGCAGGTCTGTGCCCAGTAGCCCTAGTGCAGCAGCCTCCACTGCATGCCCAGGTGCTTTCCACACTCACAGTCATTGTATTCAACCCATACAAATTTTAGAGGAAGAATGTTTTATGAAACAATTCAATAAATTAAACTTATCCATACTTGGACTTGTAAAAGAAAAAAAGGAAAGGAAAAAATTATATTTGAATATACAACTATTGTTTAGTAATTCAAACATGCAGTGCTTCTGATATAAAAATATACTGAAGTACTAACTTAGTGTGATTTTCAAGAGGCTGCTCTTTATCATAAATCCTCTCCATCAGGCCAAGACTAGATAATATCCATAATTAGTAGCACTTTCAAATAGGTTTTTAAATTTCTTTTGTGTCCTTACTTTACCATTGTTGCACATTTCATGAAATGCCAGTTTCAACTGTATAAATCCGGTGACTAAAACGTAAACACATCCCCCCAATTCAAAATGGCCTTTAAGAGGCCAAGCACGAGGCCGTTGTAAACAACATTAGACATAACAGGGAACAAAATCATTGTGGCTCTTGTATTTTTAGATTGAGTTTAGAACTATACTGTGTATCCAGGCTCACATGACTCTGCCATGTGAATCATTCACAGGGCTTCTGTAGTGTGGCTGCAAATGTGTCTCCCTGTGGGTGCTTGATGCTAGGATGTTAACATTAATGCTCTCTTACCACTTGTGTGTAGGGGGAAGGGGAAATAGTATCCTGTTCATGTGAGGAAGCATTGAATTAACTGCTAATCAACCAGAGAGGCTTTCTAATTCAAGTATTTGGAAGTTCTCTTCAGATCAATGAGGGTTTTTTAAAAAATGCATTAGTTTGTTTAATGCGATGTGGAAAGGAAAAATAATTAAGGATATACTTTTTCAGCATTTTCATGTAATCATGACTTCCACTGTAGACATTTTAACAAGTATCGTATTCAAAAATGTAGAGCAAGCTTTTAATTATGCACCTAAAACATATGTTACAAAATGCTGTCGGTGTAAACCTTTCTTCTTTTTTTGTACCTTTAAAAAAACATTCCCAGTATTATTTGCAGAAGGCGATATATTTGCTTCATCATCCCAAGTTGTTTGCAAATGGTGTCTTTTTCCGACAGAAGGCTCTTTGATCTAGCAGCATCTTCTGTCAGTGGCACAGGGATCAAGGTGATTTTTGAAAAAAAATGTCCCTCTCATTCTGACAACAAATGTATGCATAGGGCAGTCAACTTTCTACCCCTAATAAGCCCATGCAAGACACTAAGGCACACAAAGCCTATATAATCAACTCAGTTTGCACTTAATGGGCAAAGGCTGGTCTATGTTTACCTTTTGGGATACTCTTTTATTATTTATTATTGTTATTGTTTTGACCATCATGGTCATATTAGCCCAAGGGAATAAATAACAATAATATACACTGATACAGTAGTGAAGGGCAGCATCTGGCTTAATCAAGCCATGGCATTATTCAGCAGGCCTTTCGCTCAAAGCTTTTCAATAGGGCTGCACCATTCAGTCCGTTATAAATAGCACACGCTATTTATCACATCTTTTCTATGACTAGTAGGTCATAATACAAGAACTGCAGAGGCAAAAACTAATGTATGAAAGTTCAGGTACTAGAATAATTATAATAATTTAAATGATGTGCAATTTAAAATATGCCTAACAAAATATGAGTCAAGTCACCCTTTTCCAAGGATAGACTTGAAACATATTTTTTTTTTACTGCTCTTGCTCTTTGTATACAACAGACATAAAGATTTGCCACAATTCTGGATGTACTAGGTAGGGCTAGATGTCTGGATAGCTTTTTCTTTAAATATAGCAAATGCTTAACATATTTAACATACTAAGGCAGAATGACCAGCACCAGAAAGAAAGTATAAATGAGACGAGGGAATCGTCTAGACAGAAAAGCGGATATTTCTTCCTTAGGTGTCATTTGCTTTCAAGAATATAAAGTACCAAAGAAAGTGTCTGCTTTCCAAAAGACTTAATGCTGAGTTAGCATACCCACAAGCAAGCACCAGGACTTATAAAGAGAATTTGTATTAATATTTTGATGATAGCTTGAAAACTTCTTCCATCTGTTGCTTCCCTATTTTCTAGCTGTTTTCAGCATTATAATGTATCTTTTGGTCTCATCTGCTGCTTTCCCCCATCTCTTCCAGTTTCTAAAGAGCTAGGACAAGAAACACCTGCCTTGGGTCCACGTTCTCCTCTACAAGCTGGGCACAGCAATTTAAAGAGAACACATATGAATCATCAGCCCTTGTCCCTACAGCCTTTGGCTTCCACCCTAATGCTCTGAGCATGCCATGTGCGTGTAGTCTGCCCGTGACTGCACTGCCTAGAAAATATGTCTATCTAGGCAGCCAATCAATGAGGCACTAAGTAACGATGCACAGATGCTATGCACTCAGTGATTCTACTGACCATCCCATGAGGGATTTTGGAGTGTGGCAGAAACATTGCTGCCAGTGGCTGACACTGATCAGAGAGTCGCCTTACATCTTTTCCAGTTTTATCCTCTCAAGATTAAAAGTTCCTGCCGATAACCAGCTTAGTCATTCTTTATGGCACCCCTCCTTCTTCAGATGCAGGGAAGGAAAGCTAGAATAACTGGTTTGGAATTTTTCAACGGCTTCTTGAAATGCTACAGAGTTTCAAACTTCTGTAAAGGTATCCTGAAATATTTTTACCTAGAATGTTACAGAAGTTCCTAAGATTTAGCTCCTTCTAGAGCACCACAGTCTTGGCAACTAGAGAAACATTTTAATAGTTGCCCTTTTTCCTACATCAGTCTTTTACAACTTACTATGTTTGAAGCACTAAAAACTTGGTTGTTAAAAATTCCTTACCTCTATACACATTAAATTTCCCTTTGGCTGTGCCCTGTTTTGTTTAGAAGCCTCATGTAGAGCCTCACATATATCTGTTTAACTTAGCTTTACAATATATTGAAATAATGGTACAAATATTATTTTTCTCCCAGGAGGATCCACAAATAGAAGCTGCCAGAGATGGAGAAAGAGGGATGTTGAAAGACTCTTATGGGACTTGCATATCCTGTTAGGCAAATGCATTTTGGAGTGTTGAATTGGCTGTTGACAGCTGTTCTGAAAGAGCCCTGGAACAATGCAAGTGAAAACAAATGAACTATTTTGGTAGCCTGGTTTATTTTATTCCCAAGACACAGCTCCTTCAGTCCAATTTATGTTCTACACAGATCAAAAGGATATTTTGTAAATTACTGTAAGACAGGGGTGCCCAACCTTTTTTCAAGGAGGGCCAGATTTGATGAAGTGAAGGGCCGTGAGGGCCAACCAAAGTTGTTGCGCTTTTTTTAGGATTGAAATTGTTGAGCTTTTTTTTTTTTTAGGGTTGAAGTTGTTGAGGGTTTTTTTGAGGATTTTACCCCATAAACTGCCAAAGGGGCCGGATTAGGCCTCTGAAATGGACTTTGGACATGTCTGTGGTAGAGCCTTTGGCCAACAAGGGAATCAAAAGTGTGCTAAAGGTGGGAAAGGAGGTTGCAGAGGAGCTGAACGCGAGTAATAAGGTGAAACAGGAGAGATGCGAGCCGGGAAGGGCGATAGAAGGGCCCGGCCGGGTGGCGACTCACCTCGCAGGCGGTGCGCCATCCCTTTGGCCCAGGCGAGGCGGCGGCGGCTGCTCAGCCACTTCCTTGCCCGTCTCCTCGTGAGGGAAATGCGGCGGCAGCGGCGGGGCGCCTCCGGCGGAGCGCCTCCGGCGGAGCAAGGCCGCTGGCCTGCCTCCCCCCCCACCTTCCTCCTTTTCGCCGCGCCGCCTGCACCTCTGCTGCCTCCCGCTCTCAGCAGGCCCTCCCGGGCGTCGGGCTCTGAGGGCGAAGGCACCCCACTCCACCACGCCCATCTGCAGCATGGCCCCCGCCGCCACGCTCCCGCCAGCCGCCCTGGCCGCTTCGCCCGCCTCCTCCTTGGGCTCGAAGCCCGGGTTGTCCCGGCTCCAGGCCTGCCTCGAGCAAGAGGAGAGCGGCGGCAACGGCGAGCAAGACGAAGGAGGAGGAGAAGGAGAAGAGGTGGCAGCGATTCCGCCGCCGCCGCCCGGCGGGTCCCGCAGCCGCCCCAGCTCCAGATGCTCCAGGCCGCCGGGAGGGCAAAGTCCCGCTATGGCCCCCCGACCCTGGACGAAGGCCGCCGCCGCCTCAGGCCGGCCGAGTAACAGCGCGGGAAGGGAGCGCCTTCGCTTTCTCCACCGTCCGCCTTCCAGCCCCCCATCCCCGCCCACAGCGCGCCGCCTCGCAGGGGGAAGCGGGCTGGCAGCTACACGGGCCACATGATGAGGTCTGGCGGGCCGGATTCGGCCCGCGGGCCTTGTGTTTGACACCCGTGCCGTAAGACATCTGAAAGTAGTCCTGTTTAGGGAAGTTTTTAATGTTTGATGTTTTATCGTGTTTTTAATATTCTGTTGGGAACCGCCCAGAGTGGCTGGGGAAACCCAGGCAGATGGATGGGGTATTAATAATTATAATAATAATAATAATAATAATAATAATAATAATAATAATAATAATTATGAAAATGCAAAATGTATTATATGCTTTAGATTACTGTTGGGAAGAGCAAAAAAATTAGAATATTTCTACTTCCTAATGAAGTAGTTTTAGACAGATTTTGCCCAAAAGAGCTGTCAGAGTTGAGCTGGTTTGAGAATGAGCCCTCACTTTCCAAAATGACTTTTGCATTATTTTTACTTTATTTATGTGGATACCACAATTATGCTAGCCACTGAGTTCTAGTAGAAGTACTTACAACCACAAATATAAAACAATGGCACACAATGCCTAAAAATGCTACACACATCACGAATGGGGGTGGATTAGGACTCCAATTTTACTTTTAAGACTTGGATTGGTCTTCAAGGAAGAGTGCAGTGAATCATGCAAGCTTCCTCAGAGCACAATTCTCCCTCACATCAGCACTCACTAAGTTATGTCTATGCATCATTTGCTGAAGGCTGTCAAACACTGCAGATGGTCTGTAGATAGTGTACATATGGCACTTGCAGACATTTAGATTTTTGGAAGAGGAGAGGAGGCTGGTTTCACAAGGATGGGGGATCTGTACCATCTGTTTACAAACAGGATAAAGATATCCAGGAACTGTGCTACATAAATGCTAGGACACAGGTGGCACAGGTGGTCTAAACCACTGAGCCTCTTGGGCTTGCCAATTGGAAGGTCGGCGGTTCAAATCCGCACGACAGAGTGAGGTCCCATTGCTCTGTCCCAGCTTCTGCCAACCTAGCAGTTTGAAAGCATACCAGTGCAAGTAAATAAATAGGTACCACTGCAGCGGGAAAGTAAACTGTGTTTCCATGCGCTCTGGCACTCATCACAGTCCTCTGTGCACCAGTAGCGGTTTAGTCATGCTGGCCACATGACCTGGAAAGCTGTCTGTGGACAAAAGCCGGCTCTCTTGGCCTGAAGCGAGAAGAGTGTTGCACCCCATAGTCGCCTTTGACTGGACTTAACCGTCCAGGGGTCCTTTACTTTGTTACCTTACATAAATGATCCAAGCACTTTTCATACCAAAGGGCATAGCTGAAACCTACAAAAGGGCACAAAAGTCTCTATTTCATGTGACAGTTCAACAGATTATCTCACTGCATTTTAAGCACTTCAGTGGGAAGAACTGACTCACTGGTAAGTTATAAGGAAAAGGCACTTGCTGACACCTCAAAAGTGGCCTAAAGCCTACTTGCCCCCATACATGGGCTTCAGAAGCTTGGAGGATCCTTTGTAGCTGCTTTTCATGGGGACTAGGAGAAGGGATAGGGAGAGAATCAGCCTTCTTTCTAAACCAACAGAAGGCAGTGGAATCTTCAGTAAATGTAGCTTGGATCCAGGCGCCTTTCCTTGAGAATGTTCAAGAAATTAAAATACATAAAGCAATGTTCTTAACAGTATACTAATAAAAGCAGTAAAATATAATTATCTGCAACTTAAAATCAAAGGTGGAAGCTGCATTGTTCCCAGATATATTTTTCATGAAGTCTGTTAACTTCAAATGCTTGCCTATCACTGTACACATGAACTTATCATTAAACCTACTTTGCATCTTAAGTGCTAAACACTGCTCTTCTAAGAGCCAACATCTTGCTTTCAATAGTTTCTCTCTGAGAAATGAGCACAAGGAAATGAATAGATGAAAAGTTCATTAGCTTAATGAATAAATGAAGATAAAACCATGCCTTACCTTTACAAGATTCAAAATTATGATAGGGGAGCCAAACCTCTGGAGCATCTGATCAAAATGAAGAGCAGCTGCACGTGCATAGGGGTCAGCCTGATCCACTAGAAAAAGGAACTACTATTATTAGGTGGACTGTGATTATTTTGTTACAGTGATACCTCGGGTTAAGTACTTAATTCGTTCTGGAGGTCCGTTCTTAACCTGAAACTGTTCTTAACCTGAAGCACCACTTTAGCTAATGGGGCCTCCTGCTGCCGCCGCGCTGCCGGAGCACGATTTCTGTTCTCATCCTGAAGCAAAGTTCTTAACCTGAAGCACTATTTCTGGGTTAGCAGAGTCTGTAACCTGAAGCGTATGTAACCTGAAGCGTATGTAACCCGAGGTACCACTGTATTAGGAATTGCACCACTAAATGTGCCAAGTTTTAGCAGTCTCAAAAAATATTCAGGCTGGCATAGGAGTGGGAGCATTTGATTACAGTGTCAAGCACACGCTATGAAGTTTTAGCAAGCTTAATAAACTTGTAAATAAATTACAACGTAGGGAGAAAGAATTTTTTTTGGTTTATTTCAGACTGTTGAAATTCTTTGCCTGCTAGCCTCTTGTTAAATATATATTTACTCCTGACCTGTTAAGGGACAGCAAAAAAAATAAAAATCTGGAACTCCCATTTAAAATGATAAAATAGAAATGAAAACTAGCAAGGGTGGAAGCGCAAGGTAAGGAAATGTTGGGCAAATAATTCCAAAGGGAGGGTACAACCGTGGTTCTACAAACCTTGTAATTTTATTGCCAGGCTACAAACTGGGGGCAGCTGTGTGTAGGGGGAACTGGACAAAACCCTATGCAAAATCGCCTTCAGCTGAAAAATCAGACCTAGTTTAGGGACTGAATAGTGGAGCCCAAACAGGTCCAAGGAATAGATCTTGGAATAGCTGTCTGATCAAGCTAGACATTAAAAGAGATACCTAGTTGACACCCTATGTCCCGTTACTTTCTCTTCACCTACAATTGCTATGCGTGTGCGCAAAAAAAAAAAAATTCCTTGTCTTGCCTGCGACGTGGAAGGACAACATTTATATTCCCTGTGTCCAATGGAATGGATTAATGAGAGCTAGTGATTTGACAGTAGGCATCTGTACAAGTTCTAAGATAACATATTGTATACACACATGTAATTGGTGGCTTAGGCATCATTGTTGAAATATCCTGAGACCAATAGAGAGGAACAGAACCCCGCACTTGGACATAAGATGAATAGCTTCCAGCAGAAAATGACATCACTGAAGCATCATAGAGTATTTGTTCAGTTTCTACTTCGTTAGCTACATCTCCCTGTACCAAAAAAAAGCCATGACATCACATTTTCAGCCGCATCCTCGCAAGTGACATTTATACCACCCATTTATCAGACTTATCGTAGTTAAAGCAGTGCTGAACAAATGAACTTGTTCTTAATCCAACTTTAAGGTTTTTAACTCCAGACATAAACAAATTTGTTTGGAAGAACGCCCTATTAATTTTAGTTTTGCTTTCTTCTACAAAAACATTTTCAGGTTGAACAGCCTAAATCCATAGCTGCGTCAAACCAGAGACCCATGAGTGTACTAGAAGACTGCCTGGTATAAGCCTAAGGAATTTAATTACTGAAATATGCTTTATCTTGTCCCAGATGTTTTGTTCCCTTACCTATATAGGTAAGCAGCGTCTCTAGGCAACAAAAAGAACTAAGGACAGACAATTCTGAATAATCCCCTAGACCTTGATGTTCACATGGAATCCAATCATCATCTGAAACGTCCACTTGAGAATAAGGATCCTGGGTATACGCTGGCTTGTAAGTCTATTTCAGGAATGGGAAACAATTTTCATCTGAAGGCCATGTTCCCTTAGGGCTACTTGCCAATGGTAGTTGCACCGATAGGCATAAGTAGGCATGTTCCTATGTGAACATGCACAATGTGATTAGAAAATTGTAGCACACCTGTAATTGCACAACAAAGCCTAGAAAAGATATATGGTAAATTAGATCACTGAATTCAAGGACATTCACTAATGCCCAAGGGTTTCCAGTATTTTACATTAAAAAAATTAAGCACATTAAATACACCACATGAATTTTGAACTATAAATGTCATCCTCAAAAATACCATGATTTACAAGTTTTAGATTTGCTTGTATCGTTGCCCAAATGAGGCAAAATACCTGTGCTACAAAGCTAAAGGATTTAAGGTCTTAGTCTCTATATAGCAATAACATGTCTTCATGAAACTCTCACAGTGAAAAAACAGATAATGATCTATTTTACCTCACAGTTTGCTCCTCTCTTCAGAAACCGTGTTCCAGCAAATTTACTTGATCTTCTAGCTATCAGGGTGACGTACACTGGACGACCATAAATGAGCAGCTCTTGGAAGCCAAGTTAAGGGTTACAGATGTTTATATTATTTCTCTAGCTTATTTCTCTTGAATTTTCCCTTAGTCCTGGCATATACATGAATACACCTACTCTCAGTGCCTTTTTGTAACTTGTTTTGAAGCAGATGAAGAGTATCTTCTATTTTTTTTATATATACTCATCTGCAGGGCTTCCATTTCAAACAAGAATATTGATAACAAAAGCAAAAGAAATGGTTATTAACTATTTTGGATTACTTTATCTGGACAAAGAGTTATTTCAAGCAGATATGAGAACTCTCAAACATTCAGCAGCCCTGAGACTGTGGGACTAGAATATCAGCTTACCACTTTTGCCACAGACTTGTAATCCCATGCATCTTCTCAAACAAGAAATGTGGGTTTTTGCAATAAAATTGAAAGATAAAAAAAGCAAATCCCCTTTCAATGCTCTTTCATAAACGTCCTCAATGAATGTACAGGGTAGCCATGGCTACTTCACAAAGACTATTTATGCTAAGGCTAGATGACCTTCTAAAAGCAATGCTGAATGAAAGCATATTATTTCGAGAATGTTTTATATATATTGAACTAAAAAAGAATCTATGAACCAAATACTAAACATATAGTTATACAACAATTCAATTTCAGATATTACGTTGAGCATCAAGCTTCAGTATTACAAATAATAGTCCTTGATAAGCGTGTGGGTGTAGGGGGGAGCTTTGGAAGATACATGCCCTGTGCTCACATGCAACGTGATTTGTGTTTAGAAATATCTGCAGTTTTCAATCTTAAACATATGGAGCTACAAGTAAAGGCAACTACAAATGGAAATAATATTTTAGACAGGATATTTTTAGTTGCAATTCAAAAATAACAAATAAAGTATCATTTGCTTCAGTGTATATTCTATTTGATCCTTCTGTTGCACATTTTGGAGCTGTTTTCAACTAATGTATTTTTATAGTAATTCTACTCTTTTGTGTTTCCAACTATCTGCCCCTAAATTAGTCTGTTCAATTATCCTATTGAGACCTGACTTCACAGTGGAGCTAGTTAAAGACATGGTCACTGTGATAGGTAAATTAAGCTATTATCAAGCCCTTATTTCTTCACTGGCAATACTAGCCCATGCACGATTTCTCGTAACATGCATGCTCGGAATAAGAATTTTCCTTCATTGTGTTTCATTATCTATGCAGCAGATGAAAACTGAAAACTCATGTCCCCTTTTCACAGCAATTAGACCCAAGAAAGATCCTTAAAAAAAGAACTAGGCAATTAATTTGTGAATGGGTTTAATCAGCATGTCCGAAGACACTGAACAACAACTATATTGTGTGTTACCATAATTCATTTCTCTTTCTACAATTTCAATTTGCTGTTCCTGTAGTAAACATAAATCACCAACAGTAGGAGGATACTTGACTGTCCACAAAATCCATGAATAATATACAACAACCAGTCTCGATGAACCGTGGTTTTGACTATGTCAAGCAGTTTACCATTCCACACATATTTCCTATAAGGTTCACTGCAAATTCCAAACACACCTGAAAAATAATTGCAACCAAAACAGTAAGTATGTGTGTTCAATGTGGATTTTAATCAGACTGATTGTTCCCAACTCAAATCAATTGCATATGTATTAAGGCAATAATCTATTTTTATCTATCTTAAACAGTGAACAAAGATCTTTTTCATAATCACTGATTTTGAATGCTCTCACCCCTGAGATTCTGCACTGTTTTCAAGGACAGGAGGAAACAGAAACAATGTCAATAGTCTCTGGCTAACCATTGTTGGAAACTGGATGCTCGACTACACAAATCTTTGGTCTGGTGTAGCAGAGCTCTACTTTAGTCATATAGAGTGGTACCTCGGGTTAAGAACATAATTCATTCTGGAGGTCTGTTCTTAATCTGAAACTGTTCTTAACCTGAAGCACCACTTTAGCTGATGGGGCCTCCTGCTGCCACTGCACCGCCGCTGCACGATTTCTGTTCTCATCCTGAAGCAAAGTTCTTAACCCGAGGTAATATTTCTGGGTTAGCAGAGGCTGTAACCTGAAGCGTATGTAACCCGAGATACCACTGTACTACGACTACAGTCTATGTCTTGTAAAGGTGAAATGGGAGCAAGAGCTCAAGCCACTCTCAGGAAACAAAGTTCCCCAATACTATTATTAATTTTATTATTTATTCAATTTACATATCTCCCTATATCCAAAGATCCCAGGGCGATGTATTAAGAGGCATATAGGAAAGCCAGATTGCCTTCAAAATTATAGAATGAGAGTCATTATATATGCTTCTCCCCCACCCCAAAAATGGTAGGAGTTTTACAAACTGCCCACATGAGTGGTACTTCATCTAATTATTATTAATGATTCTATAAGATTCCAGGATAGCTGACATGAGTGCTTCTCATGCTCACTCCCTTCACGATGAGATGGGAGCTATGACAAAAAGCCAACACCCTACTCATGTACTCTCAAATTTTCACTGTGGAGGGGTTGTAGGGGTATACCTGCTGGCCCTGGCCCCTCCACCCCAACCTTCTCATATTGACTGGAAACATGAAGGGAAATTGAACTTGCATTTGAGTAAACATGGTTGCAATCCTCCTTGCAAAGTGGTACCTAGGGAAGAATTGTAACCATTTTTGGCCATATGCACTGATAATTCCCCTTTAATCCTTCCCACTCAACATGCACAGGTTGCAGGTGGAGGCCTGTACAGGCAGCCCCTCCACAGATACAATTTAAGAATGTCTAAACAGGACCCAAATTCTCCACATTTTTCCTCCAGTAACTTATACCTCTCTTTTCCTATAACTGAAATTTTAAAAACAAATTTAATTTTCATTGCTGATCCAAAAATAAAATAATGAAAGGCTTTGGCTTAAGTTCATGAGTGCTCCCAAACACTACAATTCTAACAAGCACTACCCTATTTTCCCATCAGTATTTGGCACTGTTGAACAAAACAAAACAATTAACACTATTTAAATGCTACGGAAGACAGATTAATGCTTTATGCATAAATTTGTATCTATCAAACCTTCAAATTAGTTGAATAATCAATTGTCCCCCAAAAAATATTTCAGCATGTCCAATTATTCTCCTGAGTTACCATTTAACTTACCAAAATAAGCAATTAATCTTTTATAGGCATTGTCTTGGTCAAAAACATAAAAAACCAACTCCACTAGCTGTAATTGGCCCTTTATGTAATCTTTCATTAATTTGGAGCTGTTACAACACTACAACAATCAATAACAAAGAGCTAGATGTTTCTGCTGTTGAAATAATTCCAAATATATGCCTGATGGCTTATTTCTATTTAAGTCACACTCACCACTTCCACCCTGAGTTGCAAGTCCCTCATCTTCAAAAATATCAAAACTCTCCTGCCTCGTTCGAGTTGTTTCTGCCTTTAGTATGTCAAGAGGCATCCTCAGAACAGTAAGGTTATACTGAAGAGAGTGGGACAGATCATAGCTGTAGCTGAAATCAGGATGAAAAAGAAATATAATGGTAGAGGCACTTTTGACATAATTCAGGATACAGGTCCGCAGTTGCTCAAATGCAAAACAGGCTACCTTCAGGTGTTATGGCTTCTACATATGCCTTGGGCGGGCCTAATCCAATATGGTACAGAAGGGTCAGTGGGGTGTAGTGGGCAGAATATGAGCTCTTCCTCAGTCAAGACACAACTTGAGGGACCATGTCTAGTCCCTCCTCATCAGAGCCTAAGAGGGCTGCTGTGATTATAAAAGGGAATAACTCTATTATGCACCTTGAGATCCTTTGGAGGTAGCGCAAAATACAAGCATTTACTTATTTAGTATTTCAGCTATTTATATACTGCTTTATCACATGACTTCCTGAGCAGTGTGCATAAAGATTACAAAAAGGCATGCAGTGGATAAGACCCATTAAAATTAATCATGAAAACATAAACTTCATTAAAATGCATGCTGAAATGGAAAGGTCTTTGTCAAGCGACTAAGGTTCAACAAGGGAGGGCAGCTATCTGATCTCATCTGGGTCCTCAATACCAAATGTGCAGCTTCTGGTGGATACAAACTGGGCGTCTGAGCCATGGGGGGCCACTAATGAGACACCCCCCAGGTTCTTAGTGGCTAGGCAGGGATATCAGGAATCAGGAAGTCCTTAAGGTACTCTGGACTCAAGATATTACGGGCCTTGTAAATGAATACAGTACAAGAACCTTGAACTTGGCCCATAAACACGTAAACAGCCAATGCAAGCTTTTAAGCACCAGAGACATGTGCTGGCAGTAGCCTGTTCCTACCATCAGTCTAGTTGCAGCGTTTTGCCCAAGTCCCAAGAGTAGACACTTTTATTGAAACTGATCTGACTTGGGTATGCAAGGTGAAAATGATAATCCTGTGGTGCAGACATTTACAAAATAAAACAACAACAACAACAACAACAACAACAACAACAACAACAACTCTGAAGCTTTGTTATTAAATGGAGTGCTGAAACTGATAACTTGTAACTTTGGTGGAGCTTGGGCTTGGTTCGTAATGAGCTCAGTCCCTCACTCTTCCTTCCCATTACCCAAAGCTTAACTGTTAGCAGCTGCAGTTAAGCCTCTTGGGAGGCCTCTTTGTAACATCTCCCCCATCCTGATGCCTGAAATACTGAAATGAAAGCATCCCAGGCGCTAAGTATCTCAGGAAATGTAGTATTCCAGGACATTTGGAACAGAATTGCTGGAAATTACATGCCCCGTGGTTCTTGGCACCTAAGATACTGGTTTTTCTGTATCCTAGGCAGAGCAAGCCGCTGGGGTGCCTGGGGCGGCGCATGTGCCTTGCGCCCAGGGGTGGGGCCAGCCACCCATGGGAGCAGGGCAGGACATGGGGGCTGGGGCAGGACACTCTGTGGGGCTTCCGGAGTCTGCCTGCTTCCTCCCACTCAGCTGCCCTACAGCTGAGGGAGAGGCAGTGGGCGGACCGTTTGGGCAGCATTGGAGTCTGTGCATGCCCAAGCCACTGTGTCTCTCCCAGGGGAGACGTGTGGCTCTGGCGCATTGCAGGCCCCATGGTGAGTGCCGCTTGGCATTTTGTCACCCCCCTCAGTAGTGAGACCCGGGGCAGACCACCCCCACCACACACCCCTCCCTCCGCCCCTGATCCTAGTCAGCAGTGACTAGTGGAGATCTCACCCAGGTACATTTTGTGATAAGAAAAAGGGATGATGGGGCAGGGCTCTGGTGTGTGGGAGGAGGAGCAAGACTTAGCTCCTGACACACTCTCAATGAAATGGTTGGGAATGCCGAGGAGTGCAAATTTCAGAATGGGCTCAGAAATAATGCTAGTCATTTTCAGATTTCATGGAGAAAATAACTTGTTTTAGCTGAGGCCCTTTCTAAAAACTGAGATGGAAGGGTTCATCCATCATTAGCTTTGTATGCGGTCAATTGTGCCCACTGATCCTTGGAACTTCCACCTTCACCACTGCAGGGGTCAAACTACATGAAAAAGTCATCAAGGGGACTTAATGGCAACCAGGTAAAGGAGCCAGAGACAAGAATGGCTGAGACAATTTCACATATGATCAAGGTGTCTCCCCTGCCAAGTAAGTATCTGAACGTTCCTATGTGATGCCAATAAAGGTTACTTGACTTGACTTGAATTTCACATATGAGAACAGAAGGATCCTAGGACCTGGACAGTGGTAGGCAACAAGAACATTCTGTTTTAACAAATAAGAAGTTGCCTGTGAGTGTTTCTAAATGGAAATACTTCAGACATCTTTATCCTTCTACAGGATTGTGAGAGAGATAATGGAGAAGGAATTCTTGGATGTTCCATAATTAAGAACCAATTTCAACATTCTAATAATCATTTGAAATGAAAAGCATACCTGAAATAAAAGTTACTAGACAGGTCCACGTTCTGAAATATTCGAAGGTATCTAAAGACACAGTAAGACAATATTCTCATAAAGCAAGGGTTTGCTTTGTTATAGCCCCAATACTTTAGCCCCTCCACCAACAATGAAACATCCTATCAGACAAAGAGTCATTCTCATTAGCTCTGAACATGTTTTGAATATTTCTTATATTGGTTTGTGAGCTCAAAACCATATCCTCTCTATAAGAATGAAGATGCCTGGAGAACATATGATAGCTGTACATACCCTAGGAAAAAAAGTCATAAAAGAGAAGGAAACACCAAAACTTTAGTTAATGACAATGCACCAGTATAAAGACAAGCCACAATACTAGACTTCATACGATGTCAGGTGATGAGTCTTGGCCAAAACAGTGTAGGCCAAAGGTTTCCCACCAGTGCTCTGAAAGGTAAGGAAATGAGGCAGCAATCCTTTTGGGGGACTCCAAATTAAGAAAATGGTGGGTAGATTGCCTATAGTGGTTGAAATTTTTAGTTGTTGAGCTTTTTGGGGGGAGGATGGCCCAGAGTTGTTGAGCTCAACCGCATGACCTATGACAACACTCACACATGTCACAAAAGCCATATATCGTCTGTCTGCTGATCAGTGACAGACAATCAACACCAGCCCTTGCCACAGCCACCAATAACATGCCCAACAGCTGCTGGCAATCTCCGGTTCGCATGACCCCACTATGCACTATCCATGTATAAGATGACCCCCAATATTTAACATAATTTAATTTTAAAAAAATTGTCCAATACATGGAAAAGTACGGTAAGTTCCACTGAATTCAATGAGTTACTTCTAAATAGACACACACACCACTGTGGTATTAACCCTTCTCTGTGCTATTAACCCATAGCTATGCATCAGCATTGGTGACCACACATTTGAGGTAGTAGATGATTTTGTCTACTTGAGCTCCACCATAACCAGCAACTTCTCCATCGATGCTTAGCTGGGCAAGTGTGGCTCACCTCTCCAAAAGGGTATAGGAGAATGTGATGCTGGGCAAGCAGTGGCTCACCTCTCCAAAAGGGTATAGGAGAATGTGATGCTAACAACCAATACCAAGATGAAGGTCTACCAGGATCACATAGTTAGCATGCTGCTTCATGGTAGTGAGATGTGGGCAACTTACACCCACCAGAAGCAGTGCCTCAATGCCTTCCATATCTGGGCATCACAATGCAGGAACGGGTCTCAAACAAAGATGCAGTATCTCAGCAACATCTACACTGGCTTGTTCATGTCCACAGAATGGAAGATGGTAGGATCCCTAAGGACATGCTCTACGAGAAGCTGGCTTCAGGCAGCTGGCTTGTTGGCAGACCAACTCTGCATTACAAAGATGTCTGCAACAAGACTTGAAGGCTGGCAACATCAACTCCACTGTGTGGGAATCCCTTGAAGATTACCACAGTGCCTGAAGACAGTTAGATTGTGTATCCACAGCAATGACCAGAGGAGGAATGACGGCTGAGATGAGCGCAGAGAGAAGAAAAACCATGATGCACAAATGGCCACCTTCATCAGCCCCAGTTTCTATGAAACATGTTTATCTCCTATTAGTCTATACAGGCACCGTAACTCTCCAAAGGGTTGACTTCACCCCTAAAGAACCACTCCTCCATTATTTCCCAAGTCACATGGATGCCAACTTATGAGTAGACATGCATATCACTGTGCTATTAACCCTTGTCCTCTGTGTATGATTATGTTATCTCAAAGAGAAAAAGGATAATTTACCTTGCTTCATCAGGATGAGTCACTCGTACAGAGTCATTTGGAATATATATCATAGTTGTATCTTCTATTTTATACATTGCATGTCCTCCAATATCTGCCATCTTTCTTCTCTTTGTAATTAGCACAATGTAGTATCCTTCTAAAAATCTGACAAAGCCTGTAAAAGACAGAAGAAATTACTTCTGTCATTTTATTCAATATAGTACTAGACGGCTAAAACCAAGCACATGCCATTTCAAGTTGTATTTCCTAACACCTCAGAAAACTGCAGTTGGAGAAAAAAACTCCTGCGCAAATGGATCTCCTTTAATTTACAGAATTGTATGAAATGAGCATGCATTTCCTTCTAAATTGTAAACTAAATTATTCAAGGATATAAATTAAAATGTGCTTTCGAAAGTGGTTGCTGGCTTTTGATTTTCTTTTCTTTTCCTTACAAAATGATTTATTGGATTCTTGATGGATATTTCATCAAGTCAGTGCCGGGGTGAACTAAGGAAACCGAAAAACCCCATATCAATGTCTGATACTGCAACGTGACTGATTGTACAATGACTGATTTGTCTACACTTTGTCGTTATTAAATTCAACTTGAAAAAACTTTTCATCACTGCAGGGAAAAGAACCCCTGCCTAGCAGAATAAGAAAATACCACATCCACTTCAAGTGGTAATATTTGATACAGAGACCAGGTGAATTTTTCATTCTTTGAATTTTATTAGGAGTAATCATTTAACTACTCATCAACTATGGATTCTGGCATTTGGCTAGTTACTCTGGCCCTTAATTACTTATCTACATTCAGAGACATTTTGCATGTTGTAACAATGCTGCATGTGTGTACGTGCAGGAACAACAGCAAATACAAGAACCACTGTTCCCATATGAGCCTACCTGCTTTTAAAGATCTTTGTCAAAGACTCTAGTCCAGATATTCCCACCTTCAAAACTTAGACAAGTAGTTCCTGGGGATAGGGCTTTTTTCAGTGGTAGTGCCTCAGATGGCAAATGCTCTACACCAGGCATAGGCAAACTCGGCCCTCCAGATGTTTTGGGACTACAATTCCCATCATCCCTAGCTAACAGGACCAGTGGTCAGGCATGGTGGGAGCTGTAGTCCCAAAACATCTGGAGGGCCAAATTTGCCTATGCCTGCTCTACACAATACATTCAGCTGAAGTCTAGCTTTTTAACTTTTAGGCACAACAGCTTTTAACGGACAGGGTATTTTAGTATGCTTTGCTGCTGTTTTGCTTTTACAGTTTTTCTTGAATTGTCTGTAGTTTTATTGCAGGGTTGAGGAACCTTTATTCAAACTGAGGGTCAAATTCCCTTTTAGTTATGGGATTTTGTGTCTGGTTTCATGAATTACCGTACTTTTCCGTGTATAAGACTATTTTGTTTTACTAAAAAATAATGTTAAAGAAGGGGGGTACTCTTATACACGGGGGCAATCTCTCCCCATTTTCTTAATTTTGAGTCCCCAAAAATAGGGGGCGTCATACACGGGGGCATGTTATACACGGAAAAATACGGTAACTCTACTTACAAAGACTTGATAATATTCAAATTTATGCAAGCCACTTCATAATAAATAAATAAATATATAAAAAGGTGTGCCTTACCTACTATACCAAAAGCGGAGACTGCGCGGGATAATCCAGAGGAGCCCTTCTGTCCAATTTTTGTCCTGTTCCCCAGATCTAAGCGACCAAGCAGCTCTCTCACCTCTTGTTGGGTATAGACATGCTTAAAATGGAGAATGTGCAATCATATAAAAATATGTTCCTTTAAAAACTGCTCTGAATAATTGCATATACAGAAAGAGAAAGGACTGTTTCTATGTCTTGTTGGAAAACGAATGAACTGATTGCTGTTTTCCTCATCCTTTCATGTTTTGTAAAGCATAATCCAATTGTAAACCAGATGCTGCAAGATGTATAGCAGCAAAGTGGGTGAATTTCAAAAAGGCTTCAAATACAGCTTAGGCCCCAGTCTAAAGTGTTTTGTGTTTTCTTCACATTAAAAAACATAGATTCAATTATGGTTAATTAACATTCCAAAAAATCTTAAGCTATGTTGTTAACAACTCATTTAAATAAAACTGAAGACTCAATGAGGGAGATAGACTTTGTAATATGCCGATAGAAAAAGCTGAAATAATATCCATTGGATAAGAGTCCTATAACACTGGAGACGCTACTGGGGCTGAATATTGTGACTTGAGAGGATGTTAGGTTTTTGATGGTTCTTGCTCATAGTATCATTCCAGAAAAATTCACACAGATGGTAAGTTGCCGCAGAGAACTCATTTAAATGGT
Source organism: Podarcis vaucheri (assembly GCF_965113315.1). Classification (NCBI taxonomy): domain Eukaryota; kingdom Metazoa; phylum Chordata; class Lepidosauria; order Squamata; family Lacertidae; genus Podarcis; species Podarcis vaucheri. Next base: position 74,092,135 of record NC_138761.1, read on the forward strand.
TCCATAGGAAATCATTCCATCACAATCGCTCATGGCAATAAATAAGAGACCACTAAATGCATTCTTATGACTTGATCATTCAAAAAGGTATATCAACAGGTGGATGCCACCAACAATCATTTTTCTCCCTTATTTATTATTATTATTATTATTATTATTATTATTATTATTATTATTATCTGCACAAATTGTATAGTAATGGGTAATAATATCCTTCTTAGTGCTTGGCAGAATGAGATAATTGTGAATTATCAGGCTGACACAAAAATCAAAAGCAATGGGTCTCACAGCCACTTGGCACACAACAAATAAGCACAGAGGGAGGGAGGAAGCATATCTTAAACAATTTCCATCTCTTTTACTATAGTACTGGAGATAAAACTAATGGATTTTCTTCAGTCCTACAAGTTTCATTTTCTATGACACAAGAGAAAAATATGCAATCAAATTCTCTCTCAGAGGACATTGTAGGTTGTACCTAAATGTGTTCTTTCTTCAGAAGAGATCTTCCATAGGAGGAAGTCATTTCTGTCATAGGAACAGAACATTTTGATATGAGCCAAGCTCAGAAGTTGTTCCCAGTTACCACAACAAAATCACCCACCACAGCCATTCATTTACTACTGTTCAGCCCCTCTACTGGAAAACAATATAAAATGAGAGGAAACAATATTTTGAAATGAAACATTAGGAAAGGGACCATCTGTTTTTTGATATAAAGTTAATATGGATGGGAAAAAGCTACTTATGAAGAACTAATAAAAAAGACAGATCAGGATATAAAACTCAAACCGTATAAAGAGGTAGAGAATTTATATACAGGGTGGTTACAGTATCACCAAGTTAATGATCTACTAAAAGAAGATAAAAGGAAAAAGGGATTCGAGGATAAGAAATCTAAATTTAATATTGATATTCTAGAAGGTAAAAATAAATTATTATCAAAAACATATGATTTATTATTGGATTGGTATACGAAAGACGAAGAGATAAAGGAAGCTATGGTTAAATGGGCTATTGATTTCGGCCATAATATCGATTTTGATGCGTGGCAAGAACTATGGAATGTAAACATGAAATTTTCGGCTTGTACTGCTTTAAAAGAGAATTTGTGGAAAATGATCTACAGATGGCATCTAACGCCGGTAAAGCTAGCAAGGATGTATAGAACAAAAAATAAGAAATGTTGGAAGTGTGGAGAGGTAGAGGGTGACCTCTACCATATGTGGTGGACCTGTAGTAAAGTGAAGGGCTTTTGGGAACTAATCTATAACGAACTTAAAAAAATCTTTAAATATACTTTCCCAAAAAGACCTGAAGCTTTTCTACTGGGATTGATTGGAAAGGAAATTGAAAAAAAAAGATATAAAAAGACCTCTTTTTATATGCCACGACAGCAGCCAGAAATATGTTAGCTCAGAATTGGAAAACAGACATAATACCGAATATAATGGACTAGCAGGTTAAATTGATGGACTACGCAGAACTGGCCAGACTATCAGGAAAATTAAGAGATCAGGATGAGCAGAAGTTTCAAGAAAATTGGAGTAAATATTTGATGTATATAAGAAACAATTGTAAATCTTTGAAGACACTGGTAGAGTTGGAATAACTCTTACAGCATGTAGTTGATAATAAGATATATAGAGTACGTGATATTAGAACTTTATTTGATACTTACCAAAGAAATGGAGGGAAGTCAGAGGCACGATAGAGCCTAAGTTAAATATGTAACCTATATACAGGTATGTGTAATTTATGAATGTATGTATGTGTACTGAAAATCAATAAAATTTTAGTTTGCAAAAAAAAGTAAAGGGACCATCTGAATAGCTTCATTTCCACTTGAATTCAAAATATTTGATTATTAATACTGCTTGCTATAATGTCTCAAATTGTGATGTACTCACCCTGTCATCAATAACAACTAAATCCTTTGGTTCGGTGCGATCAATTTTCAAGACACGATATTTGGTTTCTGCATGATTGCTCCCAACAAGAAAATAACGCTTTGTAAAAAGAAGAAAAAATAAATAAGATTTCATACAAAGCTAATTAAACCAACATAACTATAGGCAAATAATTTTATTGCACCTTATTATAGCACAAGCTTTCACAGGTAAGAGCCTCCTTATTTAGGCCTTAATCAATATCCCACTTCAGCTATCATTTATCTTACTAATGCCAGAATGTTTGTATTATCATCCACATTACTTTGTGAATAGTGACTGTATCAATTTTAGATACATTTAAGCTTCAGCCTGTGCATTTTGCATTCCACTTTCCTCTGACCTCACTGCTTTCAAAATTCTATCCCACAAATACACACACACACACACACACACACACACGCAGTGGGTAATTGGATCTGACTGACAAGGCAAATCATTATCTGCCCCACCCACCACATTTGACAGGTGGGCTTGATTCTACAATGACATTGGGTAAACCATTTTTGCTTGCATGGTTTGAAATCAAGCTGTGTGGGTATAGTCTTCAAAGTGACAACAATCAGCTAATCATTGAGACTTGCAAAGCACTATGCACAAGGCTTCAGAAGCACCAACAGTCAACAAAAATCCACCCCTGCAATAGGATTTGTGGGTTTCCCCCCCTCTGCCCTCCAGCCCCCTGAATGCCCCCCAAATCTACTCTTTAAGGACCCCAGTTTCACAGATATTCTGGAGAGGTTATGCTAAGTGAGCGAAGGTCTGCCCACACTACAGCGGATCTCCCACATAGCCTTGCTCTTATTTTACTGTACAGTACAGTATTATCAAGGGACGCGGGTGGCGCTGTGGGTAAAACGTCAGCGCCTAGGACTTGCCGATTGCATGGTCGGCGGTTCGAATCCCTGCGGCGGGGTGAGCTCCCGTCGTTCGGTCCCAGCTCCTGCCAACCTAGCAGTTCGAAAGCACCCTTAAGTGCAAGTAGATAAATAGGGACCGCTGTATAGCGGGAAGGTAAACAGTGTTCTGTGTGCTGCTCTGGTGCCGGTTCGCCGGAGCAGCTTTGTCACGCTGGCCACGTGACCCGGAAGTGTCTGCGGACAGCACTGACTCCCGGCCTCTAGAGTGAGATGAGCGCACAACCCTAGAGTCTGTCAAGACTGGCCCGTACGGGCAGGGGTACCTTTACCTTTACCTTTTACAGTATTATCAATTGTTTTAATCTCCTTGCAAGCTGCTTTGGGGACTGCACAATTGAAAAACAACACGGAAACAAAATAATATTTTTTGTTATATGTTTGTTCAGCTGGATTTTTATCCCAATAAAGACTTAGAAATATTAAAACACATTCTAAGTCTTTATAATATACCGCAATGGGATAAAATGGTAAATCATTTCCCTTCTATCTTGTCTATAATAAAAATTACTCTGTTATCTTAATGGAGACAATTTTACATAGTACCTAGGTTTTTCTAGAAGAATGACTCAAGAGAGAAATGCATTTTTAAATGTTTGGCAACTATTCCAGGCAACCTTTAACCAGGCAAAATACCACAAGGATACCAAACAAATGTTCATTTTCTGAGCAAAACAATCTGAAGTACACATTACAAATCACTCTTTTAAAATATCCAGAGCAAATTGCAGTTATTTTTTGTAAATACAGTCATACCTTGGCTTACAGCCGCTTCAGGTTGCGGACCACCGAAACCCGGAAGTACCGAACGGGTTACTTCTGGGTTTCAGCGGTCGCGCATGTGCAGAAGACCAAATCGGTCTTTGCACATGCGCAGAAGCGCCGAATCGCAACCCGTGCAGACAGGGATTGCGAAAGCTGCGGGTTGCGAATGTGCATCCCGCACAGATCACGTTCACAACCCAAGTGTCCGCTGTACATATGTATATCAGGGGCAATTGCCATATCTCTGCATTTCCATCAAATCAAGCTTTGATGGATACCAAATTCCCCATTTTTGACACACCAAATGTTTAGTAAATGGCACTTACTATATTACTTATTTTTAATGCTTCCTGCCTTTGTCAAAGCTCGTGATCATAACCCAACCCAGTTGCAGCCTTAATCTCCATGCAAGGAGATAAAGATAGGAGACCAAGGAAAGCAGCAACAACAGTCACATTCCAATGACTCTTCAGTGAAGCATAGAGATCCTGCAAGCATCATGTGCAATACACTCTTCATATATATAAATGGTTTCAACTGTGTTAAATACAACACTTCTCTTTAGAAACAATATTCCTGTTAATGTTTCATGCACATCAAATACTGACATGCTAAGGAATAGCTACAGTATATCCCTCACAATAGTTTGCTTTACAGCTACACTGTACTGCATCTTGCATAAATATTATGTAGCCTTCTATCACAGAGAGAAAACTGTAATGATAATGCACCAATCTAATCAGTGTCCTTAAATTTTTACTTTCATCTAAAATTATAGTCAACATGAGTCAGCAATTGCCAGCCACCTTTCAAGATGCAGTTCAGCAATTGCTGAAGCCTAAAGGAGCGGATCAACCCAACATATTATTTATTAAGAGCAATTCACACTCATCCTCTCTGTTCCACCAAATTGAAAGGAAAAGTTTCTGTCTTCCAAGAGTACTGTACTATTTCTAATTGCTCAAGAACATTCCACTTGATTAACCTCCTTCTCAGCTCCATAGGCATTCTGCATACACAGACACACAAAGCTTCCAGCAAGCACCACCTTCCACATTCAGTGGAGAGTCAGAAGCTCTTTGCAAACCAAATAGATGTTGACATGCAGCTGGTCAACAGCACTGCAATGGAAAGGGGGAATCAAAAGCTTGCTTACAAGCAAGGAGCCCCAGTATGCTTGCAGTTGCTATAATTATCTCAGATTTACAAGTGGCTCTCTTTGCCTTGCTTTGCAAACATCTGAAATATACTTGAGAGAACTCTTGACAGTGTGATTATTTAAAACAGACTTCCTTTTCTACAGTGGGAATGTGTTGCTTTATAAAACCACCATTTGAACCGAAGGAAAGGGAAAGGTTCGCTGCTGCCTCATGCGAAACTAAGCATTCATGAGAAAAGATTTAGAGATTGTACAGTTGTATATTACAATTCCCCATTCTATAATCCCCAAGGCTATAAAAGCCACTGAAATAAATACAAAGGGGAAATGGAGCTGAATGCTTCTGCCTGGCACCTTTGTCTTGTAAGATTTATCTTTTAACTATGACCTGCAAGCTCTTCAAATCATTCTGAGGGGAGGGGGAAGCCACCTGACATCCATGCAGCTGATCCTATGCATGTTGACACAAATACGTATTTGCATTGGTAAACGTAACAGATTAGGAAGCAAAAGATAACTTCTAATGTTTTGACTAATATGGACTGGGTTGCGGAGGCAGGGTCTAGAAAGTGGCATAATACAAGCTGCAGATCAGGTACAGCGAACCTGTGACCATCCACATGCTGCTGTACTCTATTTCCTTTCAAGCCCAGCCAGTGAGGTCAATGATTAATTATGATGGGAGTTGTAGTTCAATAATGTCTGAAGAGCCAAAGGTTCAATTGGCCCTGCTTTCAATGTATATGGTTCAAACCCTAGCATATCAAGTTAAAGAAGAAATCTTATGCCAAAAAGCTGGGGAAAACCTCTGCCTCTTATTAAAAAAAGCTGCTGCCAATCAGAAAAGACAATGTGGTACTAAGCTCTGGGAATATATAGTGAAATGCAGAGATAGGAATAATCTCATACATACAATGTATACATGGCAAATGAAAACCGAAAAGAAAATTTCCACATTGTGGAGTTCAAGGTTTCCATTTGTTTGTCCTTTTCCCCCTTCATTACCTTTTAAAAATGCCTCACAACTCTTGAATTCTCAATATGCTTCTAAGGAACCCAAATTTGTTTTGATTCATTCGTAATATTATCTTTCCCCACATTTGACCTTCTGAAGGAAAATATGGCTTGATTTTTATTGTGGTTGATAATGCACATACCATGAACTGCTACAATTTATTGCATGTTGTAAAATAGCCTAAGTGTTTTGTAAATATTATTGTCATAGAGAGAGAATACTGGACAGGAAGCACAGTTCCTTATCACAAACCAGAAAAGGTGAAAATCTGCAACAGGTATTTTTCCATTTTGTAAATAGCAGTAGGGTGGGTCTCAATCAGGAATGAAGAGCTGGGAAGTTTTTGAAAAACTCTTTCTCCCTATGTTGTTTCCCAGTGAAAATAATCACCCTAAAGCTGTGTTAGGGGAAATACTATAAGGTACACAGGTGGTGCTGTGGTCTTCTAAACGACTGATTCTCTTGGGCTTGCTGTTTGGAAGGTTGGTGGTTCAAATCAGCAAGATGGTGGTGAGCTCCCGTTGCTCTGTCCCAGATTCTGCCAACCTAGCATTTCAAAAGCACACTAGTGCAACTAGATAAATAGGTACCGCTGCGGTGGGAAGGTAAATGGCATTTCCATATGCTCTGGCTTCCATCACGGCATTCCGTTGCGCCAGAAGTGGTTTAGTCATGCTAGCCACATGACCCAGAAAGCTGTCTGTGGACAAACACTGGCTCCCTTGGCCTGAAGCGAGATGAGCACCACACCCCATAGTTGCCTTTGACTGGACTTAACCGTCCAGGGGTCCTTTATCTTTTTACCTTAGGAGAAATATATATGTAAATAGCCAAAAACTGCAAAAAATTTAGCAGGGGCAATTAGAATAAGATCTGTTATTTGATTATTGATGTAAACCTCCATAATGTAATTTTATATAATTAAGTTTTTACCTCTATTTCAGTACATTGTATTTTATTTTATTGCTATGGATAGTGGCTGATGCAAATAAAGATTATTATTATATGTATATAGCTTGGAAACATACATTCTCCATTGTCTAGTGAACTTATGAACAATCTCAGTTGGATTCTGTGTAGACAAGTCTTGGGGTGAGATATCAGGAGCAATTCTCAAATGCAGGCAAAGCCTATACTATTCAGATAAACAATTTAGGAGAGATAAGATGAGGACCTCTTTAAAATACCCATAATCTGTCAGATACAAGAGCAGGGTACATATCAAATTGTATACAGTGCGTGTGTGTGTGTGTGCGCGCGCACACACACACACAACACAGTAAAACCTGCCATGGACAAATAAAAAGGCAGTCAAAATCAGAGCAATCATATTTACGCAATGACTACCTTAAAACCTTTTTAAATGTCTGGGCAAATAGATACATTGGTATTACCACAGGTGCCCCATCACACCCATTCTGTATTTGTAAGAACTTGGTAATTTAGTGTGGCAGCACCTACACCTTGGGCCTCCCTGCCTATTGAAATAAAGCAGGCACCACTGTACTCTTTTTGGCATCTGCTAAAAACATTCCTGTTTAAACAAACATACCCAGATGCTTAGAAAGTTCAGCTAATCTGCTTCAGTATTTTAACTTCTGTATGTTTTAAAGTAGGGTTGTATTTTTCTTTTCTTGATTTTACTATTTTAATCCTTTTGCAAACCACTTTTTACAATCAGTGTATAAATTTTATGAAATTAAATAAACAAATACATCTTGATCTGGCAAGAAAATAATAGCCATGTTGCTTCCAGTCAGACTTCTGAGGGGAGGGTGTTCCACATATGAGGTGCGACTGCAAATAAGTTTCTCTCTTGTGTTACTATGGTGAAACACAGCAAGAGCCACCTCAGAAGATCTTAAGACACAGCTGGGGTAGCAGAGAGAGAGGCTATCCTTTTGGTATTTCGGCCCAATGACATTTAGGGCTTCACAGATAAACACCAGCACCTTAAATTTATTTATCAAACAAATAGGCAGCCAATAAAACTAGAGGCTATATATGTTATGGAGAAATGAAACTTTTTTAAAAAATAGAAAACATACATCTGAGTATATAATTAATAGATGACAGAATTAAAGGACTAGCAGTAAATGTAACTCTTCAATAATAAATTATCACCATTCATAATAAGCAGCAATCCTACCCATGCTCATTTGAAAGAGCCCATTGAACTCAGTTTGACTTGCATCTGAGTAAATATGTCTAGAAGTGGGTCACAGTGTAAATGTCACAGGCCTGAATCACACAACATGCTAAGCCAAATTTAGTGGTCACTTGGCTCCCGTGGTCTTTTTTGCTGCTTTGCTACACTGAGCTAAGCCAAGAAACATCGGCAAAAGATTAATGAATCCTACACACACTTAACTGAGAACACAGTAGGACTTGCATCCAGGTAAACATATTACATTATCTTTTAGTTTCTCATATTATACTAAATTTAAGGTTTGGTAACCAGGCTGCTTGCAAGAGGCAAAGGCACAGCGCTGAGGAGTTGAAGTACCTCTACTTCAATGTGGCATAACAATTGAAGACCATGTTTCATCAAACAAGCAATATTTAGCTCCTTCTACAGAATCCCCGCGATGGGGTGAGCTCCTGTTGCACAGTCCTTGCTCCTGCCAACCTAGTGGTTCAAAAGCACATGAAGTGCAAATACTGTAGATAAATAGGTACTGCTCCAGCGGGAAGGTAAATGGCATTTCCATGCGCTGCTCTGGTTCACCAGAAGTGGCTTAGTCATGCTGGCCACATGCTGGCCAGCTGTATGCCGGCTCCCTTGGCCAATAAAACAAGATGAGCGCCGCAACCCCAGAGTCGGTCACAACTGGACCTAATGGTCAGGGGTCCCTTTACCTTTTTTACAGACAGGGCAGCCTCACCCTACAATTTGGGTAAAATTATGAGGTGTTTCATTTCTTTGAACAAAATCAGCACCTAACTCAGTTTACTAACATAGTTGCAGATTCCACTTGCAGAGTCTAAGTGTGGAATGATTCTGTTCAGTATTTCAGCTAGCCACAACTTCTTCCAGAATCCTTCATTCCCTTCTACAGCAATCAGCACTCCATACCCTTTAATATTGCTCAGCCATCACTGGGCCGTTGTAGGGGTCTGCTCTGAGGTTTTTGCCCCCTCAACAGTGTTGCTTGATTATTCTATGGTCCAAACAGTATGGCCCCTTATCAGTCTGTTCCTATGCATGTTTATTCAGAAAAATCCCATCCAGTTCATTAGGAGTCACTCCCCTCTAAACCATGAGCACATCTTAGGGGAGTGGTGAAACATTAGTGGCCCTCTAGGTGTCACTGGAATTCAGCTCCCATCATCCATCACCTATCACTGGCAAAGGTTGATGGGAGCTCCAACAAGATCTGGAGAGCCAAGGTTTACCCACTCCTGGTCCAGGCAGCAAGCCCTAGAGAGCACAGTGGGGCTCGTGAGTAAACATCCATAGGATTAGGCTGTAAACTGGGCTCAGAAAGTTTAGGCTGGATCATCAGCAGTGGCATTCCCCGCTTCCCAACGCAGCACTTACAGCTTCCCAGTCATCAGTCAAGCAGTGGGAGAGAATAGCGGGCGCTGCGGGGGTTACTTACAGCTCTAGTCTCGTACAGCACCAGCTTCTGCACAGAGCTAATGATTGGAGCCGCCACAGGCATGATGACAGCAGGGGAGAGGGCCGCACTCAGTCAGCGGCGAACCCCTTCTCGGGCGCCCCTTCCTTCTTTTGAGGGAAGCTCTGCTCCCAGAAACCCCGAGGTTACCGAGTGGGGATAGGAGTCCATGAACCCCGAACCCTTTCCCCCTCTCGCTCCACTGAACCAGCAAGAACCCCCCACCAGCCCCCTCGCTAAGGGGGGTAACAGGTAGAAGGAGCGGGGACTCTCCAAAACACCAGGAAGTAACCCGTCCCGCCTACATCCTGCGCAGGCGCAGGAGAGTGACAGCCGAAGACAGCGCAAGTTCACGTGACTGCCTCTGCCGACGCCATTTTACATTCGGGAACAAAGCCCGTTCTGCCAGGACTGCGTATATCGTTGTTCTCGGTGGAAGAAGGGCGCCGTTTGTGTTGTCCAGCGCTTTATTGATGGTTGCAGTGCTAAGCACACTCCGTTAGGAGTGTTCCGTGGTCACAACTTTCAGAGGGTGAGCCGTGCTGGCACCTTTAAGACCAGCAGGTTACTTCTTGTCTCCAAAGGACAGGTGGTGCCTGGCCTCTGTCACAAGAGCCTCACAATTATGGCACCAGCTTTCGCGGACCGGAGTCTCGTGGCACCTTAAAGACTAATAAATTTATTAGGGCGTAAGGTTTCGCGGATTCAACCCGCTTCGTCAGATGCTGACCGTACTCATGCGTACTTGGGAGTTAGCACCACGGAGTTCAGCGCCACTTACTCCTGAGAGCTTGTAGGCGAACCCCGTTAAGGGCCGACACGATCAGAAAAGGCTCCATTCCCCCCCCCCCCCGCAACGGCTCTCAGTTCTTCTACAGAGAAACCGTTAATTTCGAAACTCTCGAAGGCGACTCCAACTGCCGCTCACCCAGCCGCCGAACGCTCTGGCAGCTGAGCGTGGCCGTTGGCCCTCTGAGAAGAGACCGGTTGGTGGTGCCCTTTTAAAAACTACTCGGCCTCGTGCCCTCATCGCGCTCGTTGATTGGGCGAAGGGAGCGGGGGCGGTTCCAAGAGAACGGCGAGGCTGGTCGCGGTCGCCACGGTTACAGGGAAACAGCAATCTCGGCGGATCAGTGGTAGCCTATCGCGCGCCGCTTCAATGTGGGCTGCCACCAAAAAGAAGCAGAGGGACACAGTTTGGTCAAGTCACGCAGTAAGTGCTCCTCATATCGTTTCATCCGGTGCTGGCCGGAGCCAGACTCTCTCGTGCCGCTGTGTAGTCAGGGTTTCTTAACAATACCATATGGTTTCTTTTTCATAGATGCTACTACATTTCTTATACTGTACCGACTTTCTGCCTTTGCACTCAGGGTTCGCAGTTTTGAAAACAATCTAAATTTACAGTTTAAAGCTAACATTTTGTAGCATAAAGGATGGTTTCTGGACTGGGAAACCTACCTACAGTGGTACCTCGGGTTAAGTAGTTAATTCGTTCCAGAGGTCCGTTCTTAACCTGGAACTGTTCTTAACCTGAAGCACCACTTTAGCTAATGGGGCCTCCTGCTGCCGCCACGCCGCCGGAGCCCGATTTCTGTTCTTATCCTGAAGCAAAGTTCTTAACCTGAAGCACTATTTCTAGGTTAGCAGAGTGTGTAACCTGAAGCGTATGTAGCCCAAGGTACCACTTGGTTTTTGCCAAAGGGTATTGTGATGTAGGGCTTGTCAGTAAATTGGTTTTTCTTGCAAGTAATAGTGATATTGATATTGAACACATTTTTCTCCTAATGTAGGCTTAATGATGACATCTCAACAGGAGGAGCAACCTTATCCCTTTGTAGATATATATGATGAAGACGAAGCTGACAGAGTCTTTCTGACATCTAAGCCCACCTGTTTCGCCATCCTTGGGAAACCCGTAAGAATTTCCAGTTTGATTAAACTGGCATTTTGAACAATATAACTTGATGCACAATCCTATACATGTTTATTCAGAAGTAAACCCCACTGTGTCCAATGGGAGTGTACCTATAGGAAGTATATACACTTACCTAGAATTCATTGGCGGAGGAAGAGTAGTGCGGGGGGAGCGCACTTCCCCCTGCAGCGCGATCCCGCAGCTGTCCCCCCCCCCTGCAGGCGGCGTACCACTCCCCCAGGGTGAACGTCGCCTCCGCCTGCTCTCTGCCCCCCAGTGCTGGAGCATGAAGCTCTGTCACTGCTGGAATTAAGCCCCATTGAACTTAGTGGGATGAATGGAGTCCATCAAAGACTTTTCCTCCATATTGCTCAGTAACAATGGAAATGGCCTCTGCAGGATGACTTACCCACACCACTGTTGTAATATGTAGCATAAATTACATATCTTATTGTGCTTTTGTATTCTTTGCAGTGTTTCTGTGGTAGCCCTAACTTGCCATCAGAAATAGTTTGGGTTTCTCAAAAATAAGTCATGCTGGACCAATCTGATTTCTTTTTTTGATGGAATTACAAACTTGGTAGATCAGGAAACTACTGTGGACATAGTGTATCTTGATTTCAGTAAGGCTTTTGACAAAGTCGCCTATGATATTCTTGTGAGGAAGCTGGTAAAATGTGCACTGAACGAGGTAACTATTAGGTGGATTTGTAGCTGGTTGACTTTCCAAACCCAAAGAGTACTCATTAATGGTTCTTTATCATCCTGGGAAAAAGTGACAAGTGAGGTGCCACAGGGTTCTGTCCTGGGCCCATTCTTGTTCAACATCTTTATAAAGGACTTGGATGAAGGAATTCAGGGGATTCTCATCAGATTTGCAGATGACACCAAACTGGGAGGGGCAGCTAATGCCACAGAAAACAAAATCAGAATTAACAGATTGGAGAAATGGGCACAAGCTAACAAAATGAATTTCAATAGGGACAAATGTAAGGTTCTGCACTTAGGCAGGAATAACCAGATGCACAAATATAGGATGGGGGACACCTGGTTTACCAGCAGTACGTGTGAAAAGGATCTAGGGGTCTTGCATAACATGAGTCAACAGTATGATGCAGCAGCAAAAAAAAGCTGACACTTTTCTAGGCTTCATCAACAGAAGTATAGTGTCCAGTTCAAGGGAAGTAATAGTACCACTCTATTCTGCCTTGGTCAGACCACACCTGGAACACGGTGTCCAATTCGGGCACCACAACTTAATAAGTATGTTGACAAACTGAAACGTGTGCAGAGGAGGGCAGCCAAGATGATCAAGGGTCTTGAAACTAACCCTTATGAGAAATTCTTGAAGGAGCTGGGTATGTTTAGCCTGGAAAAGAGGAGACTGAGAGGAGATATAGCCATCTTCAAATATCTTAAGGATTGTCACATGGAGGAGGGAGGATGCTTGTTTTCTCCTGCTCTGGAGGGTAGGATTTGAGGCAATTGCTTCAAGTTACAAGAAAGGAGATTATGACTAAACATTCAGAAAAACTTTCTAACAGTAAGAGCTATTCAGCAGTGGAGCAGACTCCCATAAGAGGTGGTGGAGTCTCCTTCCTTGAAGGTATTTAAGCAGAGGCTGGATAGCCATCTGCCATGGATGCTTTAGCTGAGATTCCTGCATTGCAGGTGGCTGGACTAGATGACCCTTGGGTCCCTTCCAACTCGAAGAGTCTAAGAAGGGTGACATGATGTGCTCTGTTGCACACTATGGTGACAATATGGAGAAGCCACTACCTAGAGGTGATTCCATGTACAGTAATTAAAGTAATACATGGTTGATCTTTAGTTCTAAGTAAGGATGTTGAGCATCACAGTCTCATCTGAAACCATTGACTGTAAAAGCAATAACTTCCAAATGAGCATATTTATATTCTCAGATATGAATCTTGAGAATACACCCATTTCAGTGAGATTTATTTCTAAATCTCAGTGATAAGATCAGGCTGACTGGAGCTCCAGTCCTTCCAAGCCCTAAGCAGATCCTTTACCACTGACTAAATTAGCTTCATTAGAAGTTTATAATGAATATGTTATTGTGAAGCTTGGTGTTGAGATATCTCAAAGCTAAATATATTGGATGTGATTCAGCAAATCCAGCATTGTGCACATTGCCAAAATGTTAGTGTCTGTTTTGAGTAGTGCCGGATCTGCACACAACAAAGAACTTTTTCAGTTAAACGTGTTGCAACATTTATGAGAAATTGGGTTAGCAAAAACAGAACTCCACAGTGCCATCTGGTGTCACAGTGTTAGAATGTATAAAGAATGCATATAAGACGCTTTTTCTTTGGCAATGTAGCTGAGTCCTAGATTTCTCTCAAAAGTCTCTTCACTGAGTTTCAGGGTGCATTTTGTCAAAACAGATCAAGAAGGTAAAGCAGCAGTTGTACATTTGATGCACTTACTTCTATGTGATAGGCACAATCCAGGAAAAGTTAAGGAACCCACCATGCTTATTAAAAACCGGAGCCACCGTGTTTTTTTAGCCCCTGCAGCCCTGAGCCTGGCTTCTTGTTACAGCTGCTCTTCAATGGGCACTCATGCAACAAATACTGATTTCCTGACTGGTAGTTTGTCCCTCCCCCATTCTTTTGGTCTCCCCCATTCTTTTGGTCCCCCTTCAATTCTGTCCAAATTTAAATCTTGTTGAAATATACAAGCTGTTCGTTATTTCTGCAGCTATTCATGTAAACAATTACCGTATTTTTTGCTCTATAAGACTCACTTTTTCCCTCCTAAAAAGTAAGGGAAAACGTGTGTGCGTCTTATGGAGCGAATGCAGGAAGCCAGAACAGCAAGAGGGATTGCTGCTTTCACTGCGCAGCGATCCCTCTTGCTATTCTGGCTTCTGAGATTCAGAATATTTTTTTTCTTGTTTTCCTCCTCCAAAAACTAGGTGCGTCTTGTGGTCTGGTGCATCTTATAGAGCGAAAAATACGGTATATTGTGTCTCGTTTTGTTTTGGTTTTTTTAAATTAAAACCTGTACTTTGCTTATAACTTGAAAAACTGTTCCTGAGAGAGGATGGATTATGTTGGCACAGGTGCCTAGCCAATCAGTGTGTTTTTTTCCCAGTGTTTCTACTTCAGATTATTTCCCTGAGCTCAATCCTGACCAGAAGATTGTATGTGTGACAACAGGCGGACTACAATTTCCAGAAAGGAGTAGCTCTTGCTTTTATGCATAAAACTATCCCCTAGGCACACATTTAAGTAGTAAGGTACAAGAACTAGCTGAGTTTATATACTATAATATTTTACACCACTACTGGTTTTAATGTAGTAGGAGAAATTTACTTTAGTTAACTTTATACCCCATCCAAGCCCAGCATGGAACCTTAATTGTAAATATGTTTATCACATAGGAGGTAGAATCTAATCACTTCAGTTACTTTGGTTTTCCAGGGCTAGCAAGTTTAAAATGTCAAATATGTTTTTGCTGTGAAAGTAAGCAAGGAACAGAAGGTACAGTTTTAAGTTTAGTATAAAAATGGAAGCTATGGAATATATTCTATCAGATACAGGGATGAAAAATATGATTTCTGGCTTGCACATTTCAAATCCATAAATACAGGTCTATAATAAAAATTAGGCTTTTAGTCTTTGTCTTTCCATTATATTATGTTACATTTGAAGCACTGCAGGGATTATTCTAGTTTTAAACAATACTTCTTATGTTTATTTATCTTCTTTTTCAGAGTGTTGGGAAGAAAACATTAGCTAAAAAATTAGCCCAGATCTGGAAATGCACACTCATAGATGGTAAATATAAGCAATATTATGTTAGACAATATGTCACTTATTAGATTTTTTTTAATGATTTTTGAAATTACATGTGTCAGTCAGATTAATGAAGCAATATGCATCTTTCCCATTGTTTTCAGAAGTTAAGAACTTTAATAGTAAAAGGGAACTAATAATAATAATAATATAATTTTTAAAAATGCTGCCTTCATGCCCTGCTTGCCAGCTTTTATAAGAGTGTTGGAAACAAAATGTGTTAAATGGGTATTTAGTCTGGTTCAGCAAAGTTCATTTATTCTTATGGTCTTGTTTGTTCAGAGTTGCAGGAGCGTCTTTCATTTATTGTATGCAATGTACACTTTTTAACCCCCCTTTTACATTTTGGTCACGGGCAAATTTTACTTCAGTTATATAGCACTTCAGTTTTCCTTCAATTATATAGAAGCCAATAAGGGAGAGTCAGACCGGTTCAGAATTTTTTTTAGATATTAAGTTTCAGGATCATAGTTGAAAAGGTGAACCTGATATTGGTCTGGAAATGCTAGAAGAAAACTTTGAAATACTGAAAAAGATAATACGTACAAGATAAAACCTTCTTTACATTTTTTTTTAAGGAGGCTTAGATAAGAAACAATATCCTTTCAGCCTCACCTAAAGTGCAGGTCACAATCTAGAGCTGCATGTTGTAGCCCCAACTTCTGCCCCCCCCCCACTCCCGTTCAGCACGTCACCCTCCATCTAGTCACACACCTTTCCCCTCTTGCTAGGTGAAACAAGGACAATCTCATTTTACCTTCAGCGGGCAGAAAAAGATTGGTGGCTGAATTGAATCAGGAGGCATAGCTACCACAGTAACATCTTTTACGGCTGTGAAGTGATTTAAAGGGGATACAGGTTCTCTCTGAGGTTCAAACTGAAAACCTCATTGCCACTTCAGCTACCTGTTCTTTTTCTTCTTTCAATTTTAAGTTCTTCCGCAAGTTCATTCTGCCCCTCAGAAACAAACCATAGTTCCCCAGGTTATCTGATTTCCTTGGGAGCTGTTACTTTGCTTAAATTTGCAAGAATGAACACAGCAGGGCAGTGATTGAATTCTCACTTGCTTGCTTGGGACTGATCTGGCATCAGCAGGATTCTGAGTAAAAGGCTGAGAAGGCAACAGAGGTTTACCTGTTTGTTTCAGAAATAAGTGCTTCTCTGAAATTCTACCCTTGGTGAAAAATTACAGTCATTTCCAAAGAATCAAATATATTTGCAAGACTAGAATCTCTCAACTTTTAAACCACACTATAAGTTTTCATTAAATCTGCGCGTAACTTATTTTAACTTAGTTCTTTGTAATTAACTGTCCGTTTACAAATCTTGGTGTTCTTGGATTTCATTACTTAGAAAAACATGGGAGCCCTCTGGTGGATAAAACCACACTTCATGATGCAGGATATCTATAATTAGAATATTTCACCTTTTTAAAACTAATTGTCAGCTTGCATAGCTACTTTGAAGATCAGAGAACAGGAGGGGAGGAAAAAGTGCTTTCCCCTTTCTTCTGCTACTGTTTTCTTGATATAAATGCTGCTTTCTGAAGCCAACATTGGCAGAGGGTGCCTTTTAACTTTGAAAATCCCTAATAAGTCAATGCTTTTATTAGGCCAATGAAAACATCACAAAACTCTTAATCAGATTGAGGATTAAGTGGCTATGTTTAGATTCTAGTAAATCTACAGCATGAAGATAAATTAGTTATTAGTTATTGAGCCAGTGTGGTGTAGTGGTTAAGAGCGGTAGTCTCGTAACCTGGTGAATCGGGTTCGCGTCTCCGCTGCTCCACATGCAGTTGCTGGGTGACCTTGGGCCAGTCACACTTCTTTGAAGTCTCTCAGCCCCACTCACCTCACAGAGTGTTTGTTGTGGGGGAGGAAGGGAAAGGAGAATGTTAGCTGCTTTGAGACTCCTTAAAGGGAGTGAAAGGCGGGATATCAAATCCAAACTCTTCTTCTTCTATTTATGCAGCTGTGAATTCATGCAGTCTGCTTTGCTTTTTCTTTATTCTTTTTAAAATAATAATTGGTATCTGCATTAAAAAAATTGAGTCAGCCAACGGTTTAAACTTTTAAAAAAACACATGCCAAAATTCTCCTAACCCATGAAAAAAAATGCAAATTAAAATTAGAAATAAAAAATCCTAAACCGTACAAAGGTTGAAGATTTAGACAACAGCTCAATATACCTATACTGTTCCCGTCTCCAAAGGTCTTCTGTACAGGTTATTTTTAATTTTCGCACAGCGCATAAATTATGGGATTCATCAAGTTGCTTTAGAAGGAGAGAAGATAGATTCATGAAGGATAAGGGTATCAATGGCTATATATCTAGAATCAAAGACATTATGCCTCTGAATATCAGGTGCCGAGAAACAACATAATGAAAAGGCTGTTTATTTCATGTCCTGTTTGTGGGATTCTCATACACAATTGGTTGGTTGCTATGGCTGATCCATAAGGGCTCTTACATAGTCCTTCATCCTGTTTCCCAAACAGAATCAGCCATGTTCTCACAAGAGAGAAAAGACGGGGCTAGCAAAGACTACAGACACCAAAGAAAAGGCCCTCTATTGAGGCACATATAACTATTTAAGCATATACCTATCTTCCCATGTTGACATCATCTCCGTATTGTGAAATGCACATCTAGCAAAGGGATTGCATTTACATCCCACGGTGGAGGGGTAGTTAAAGAAGCGGGGTGTATCATGATCTGTATGATCATTCTACATTGTTGCTGTTTAATTACTATTTAAAGTAATCTAAACTCTGTTGTGTTGAATGTGCATATGCATCCAGAAGTCAACTCTAATAAATGGTAATCTCTTTCTCTATGATGTAACATTTTTAGCTTCAGAGCTTATTGATGAGAACATAACAGCAGAAACAGAATATGGAATCAAGGTAGAGCCCTTGTACTTTTTAATTGATTTATTGGGCATATTTTGTTTTTAAGGCTATGTTAGTGATGGTCCATTTCATCTCAGTGTTGCTTCAGTTAAAAAGAAGAAGTAAAAGATGTGGTGAAAGATGCCCTGAGTGGTGCAAGGGATCAGAGGGCCTGGCTGTTAACCAGAAGATGGGTGGTTTGAACCCACCCAGGGATGGCTGTGGGCAGGATTCTTGCATTGCAGGGGTGGGACTAGATGACCCTCAGAGTCCCTTCTATGATTGATTCTATGATTCTATGATTCTATGATTCTGGAGATTTTGTGGAGCTATTTTCAGAGTAAAAAAAGCCGGGCCAGATGTGTGAATAGTCTGAATGGTTATTAGGTAGCTGCCTATTTTAATGTGTGTTAATTATGTATTTTACTTTATGTATGCAGAATATGATGTTTTGTTTTGCTTTTTCTTTAGTGTAATGAATTGCTCTATCAAGGTCAAGCTATACCTGAAGACTTGATTATAAAGATGCTTATGAAAAAGATTGAATCTCCAGAGGTTTTTCACTTTGGTACTTCTTTTCTCCCCCAAATCCTTCTTTAAAGGCAGAATTGTGTATGATGGGGGTGGGGGGTCGATGTTAGTTACTTGGTAGCCCTGAACATAAGGTAACAAGGGAATGCATTTGCACATTATGCTTTGCTAGCAACAGTGCAACCTATGAACATATAAATATTATAAATCATCCCATAATTTTTATTTTTTATTAAAGGGATGCATAGCAATCCATTGTCTAATTATTTGAAATAAAGCAATATGGGCTTCTTCTCTTGGATTCCATCTCTTGGAAACCTTATAAATTGCAGTGCTTTGTCTCCCTGCATGAGAGTAATCTTTGGTAATATCGTAATCTTTGATAATATGGAGCCCTATGCAAGGCCAAAATTTAATGCCCCTAAATGGACCTTCTCAATTTTGCACCCCTATTGCTCAGCGCCCAGTGTGGGAGAACCGCCTATACCCCCTGTTCTGAACCGTAGGCCCAAAGGAAGGCCCGTTGGAGTGGTTGGGTGCAGGGATACCAAAGAAGGATGCCAAATACACCAGAATGGCCAGTTCTAGTGCTTTATTAAGAAGGTGTAGCAAAGCAGCGTGCCAGGTCTCCTAGCCTTTACAGACACAAGACAGACATTGCAGCAAGGAGATGACTTATACACACCCAAGCAAACATGCATACATTTTTTATACACAAAGCAGCATACATCATTTCAGCTGACTAGATGAGGATATATGTGACAAATACCCAAACTTTACAGATAGTTCCCTTTTCTGGTCTCAGAGCCCAGCCCCCAAGCCCACAGATAATGATAACATCAGAGCAAGCCAATTAGCTTATATCAAAGCAGGTGAACATAAACTTGCGCATATATATATACATATATATATATATATATAAGCTCATTGCTACAACAACTACCAATTAATTGTGGGGCTATCTTGACAACCAATATAGCCTTAGCAAAGCTTGTGGAACACACCGTCCTAAATCTGATGCTGGAGAAAGGTACACCACCTCCTTCATAGTCACACAGTATGCTCATAATCAGCCCCAGCACAGCCTTTTTTTGGCTAATTTAGTGTCACATAAAGCAAGATAACTGCATGATTGAACATTGATGTTCTCACACAAGATTTTTCTAGGACCCCCCCCATCCTTGTCAAACAACATCAGTTACACACTTATTATTCTGTAAAAGTGGTTGTAAAATTTGTATATTTTCGACTTTAAAACAACAACCCATTAAATAGTGTGTTTTTTAATGGGTGACGTGTGTTTTTTCCCATAGGTTATGTTCTCTGTGATTTTCCTTCTCTCTCTGAAGAACACATGAGTATACCAGAACAAATTGACGTAATTAGAAATGCAAAATTAAAACCAGATTTCCTGATTAATATTAAGGTAATGTCAGTTTTTATTATTTCTTAGTCAATCTACTACTTACTCTGCAAATGTGATTATACCTGTGGAGCGAAATATTTCAGATAATTCAACTAATTTTTAGTCACAGTGGATCCATTGAAATGAGTGAGCATCAGGACATTTTTTTAGCCAGAACTCACTGGAATTGAGTTCCAGCACCTCTTTTGTGAATTCTGGCACCCCTTTGATGCGTTCTGGCAGCTCTGTAGCATTGCAGTATGGTGGCACATCAGTTGGAGCTGTGTGACAACTTTGGCTGCGTGCTCCCCCCCCCCAAAAAAATAGTTAAACTACTTTAGGTGGGTGCTCCCCCTAAAAAAGCTACACCACCTCTTTTTCTAGGAAAAAAGCCCTGGTGAACATGACTAAGTTAGGTCCAGTTATTTCAGTGGACCTACTTTGCGTAAAAATTAGCTTAATACCAGGTTTCTAGTTGTTTCATTCAAAGGTTCTGGTTTCTCCCAAAGTTAACATTTTCTCTGGTGCCCATGGCACTTTCTCAACACTTCAAATGTGCCAAAAGGTTGGTGATCCCATGGTTAGTCATTTGAAGTTCCCCCTAGCAGCAGTTATGCTGACAATCACTTTAGCTTAGGGCAGAGGGGCTGGATGAACATTTTGCTGAATAAAGTGATCCACTGCCTGGTGACATTGAACCAAACAGTACTGAATTGGACTAGACCCTGTATAGGACTAGTGATGTGCATGTATGCAAAATCATCCCTTTTTACTGCTATCTGGAAACAGCTTCTGATTTCCCTTTTATTTTCTGAAGATGTTAATTTTACACTTTAATTTTAGTTGCAAGGTTAGTGCACAACCTTAAAAAATGTACAAAACTGTGAAGCTCTCTTTTAGCTTTACTAGGATGGAAGAGGACCTATCAAATACAATTTCCATGACAGATATGAAAGTTCTTGTTTCAGGATCCAGACCTGAAGGAGGTTAAGTGCAATAATGCCAGTCAAAGCTTTCAACAAAATAGCCTCGTATTTAAAGAAATTGTCCACCACTGCATTCCTCTTTTACATTTTTCTGCAGTGCTTGCTGTTCAGGGGGATATAATGATACAACTTGTATTATTATTATTGTACTGCAGTCTCCCCCATATGAGAGCAGCCAACTTATGAGTGTTCTCAAAACTCCAAGTCCTCATCTTTCCTTTAAAGAGGTTTTACTGAGTCCTAGTATTTGGGGGTTGGGACTCTGCACAGTATCGTCAATGAGAGGTTTATGATGAGAAAACTCACACTGGGAACACTGTGCAGATTTCCTTCCCTCCTCCCTCAATTCCTGCTTCTGTAAAGAGTTTACATTCCTGGCTCACCACTTGTTTGACACCCAGAAAGGGTTCTGTCGGTTCCTGCTGTGCCTCTCATGCTAAGGCAATATGGCACTTAATTTTATAATTTCTTTTAACTAGATGCTGCTGCTCAGTCTTTCCCAAGTTCTGTCCTTCTTTATAGCATACCAAGGAGAGCGATCCCAGGCAGGTGTTAGGCTCTGCAGAGCCAAAATACAGTTGTGGCTTGCCTCCAACATAGCTCATACTGAGACTCACTATGGTATTATGTTTAATCTTAAAGATGAACAATATTATTATGTAAACAACATCCCATCCCCCCTATTTTTCACTAGTGTCCTGACTATGATTTGTGCCAAAGAATCAGTGGACTAAGGCAGCACCCTGAAACAGGGCAAATATATCAAAGAGAAGAGTGGGATCCTGATATTATTGAAAAGCGTAAGAAAAAGAAGAAAGAGCCACGTAAATCTGTGGAAGAAGAAGAGGAAGAAGAGGAAGAGGAAGAAGAAGAGGAGACAAATGAGGTAACTTAACCAGGTTAACTAAACAGGTAAGGTTAAGAATACTGCAAGTAAAGGAAGACTTGGGAATTGTTCAGAAACAATGTTGAATACATTTTACTCAATTCTATTTGTAATTGAATACAAAATTGCTTCCTAGATAGAATTCAAATAAAATACTTCTTTTCTAGTACAGTTATCTTATCTTACACATATATCAAATATCCTCTTCAGTGAATTGAAAATAATTTATGCCCTTAACAATAATACATACAATATAATAGACTCTTCTCTGTGCTTAGTGAATTAGTAAACTTACTTGAATGTCTATCCCAGGGGTCTGCAACCTTTAAGACAAAAAGAGCCACTTGGACCCATTTCCGAAGGAAAAAAAACTGGGAGCCGCAAAACTCGTCATTATAAAAATAACTTTTTTGTCACTTTTTATTATTTCTTTGTTTGACCCCTCAGAATTACTCCTCCTCATAGAAATAAACGTTAAATTAACAAGTTACCTTTTTGTGTGTGTGTGTGTGTTCTTCACTCCCCTTCAAAACAGTGACCAGCGTACATGCCCCTTACAATGTAGCGGGCGGGCAGGAAGGTGACGTTGGGACGGTGCGTGACTAACGCACGCACTGCCCCCATGCGACGTCACAGCCAGTACAGCGCCCGTCACAGTGGGGAGTGTTGGTGTGCACAATGCGCCTCCTCCCCTCGCTAGTATCCGCCGCGGAGCCGCGGCAAAGGTGTAAAAGAGCCACATGTGGCTCCAGAGCCGCGGGTTGCAGACCCCTGGTCTATCCTGTCTTGATCTTTAAGGCTTGAAGCAGGTAGCTATAAAAATGTATTTAGAAAGGGGAGGAAAGACATCATATTAATGAATTATTCGCTTACCTATGCATGCCAAACATCAGTTTTAACATAAAATATGTTACACTGTTTATTAGGCCAGGCTTTGGCAATCATCTATGAAAAAACGAGTCCTGTAATTGTAGAGTATTATTGTACACTTTAATAGTCATGACTTTTCCCAAAGAAACCTGGGAACTACAGTTCATGCTTGGAATTGTAGCTTTCTGACAAACTACAGTGGTACCTCAGCTTAAGAACTTAATTCATTCTGGAGGTCTGTTCTTAACTTGAAACAGTTCTTAACCTGAAGCACAACTTTAGCTAATGGGGCCTCCCGCTGCTGCCACGCCGCTGCTACACGATATCTGTTCTCATCCTGAAGCAAAGTTCTTGACCCGAGATACTATTTCTGGGTTAGCGGAGTCTGTAACCTGAAGCATATGTAACCTGAAGTGTCTGTAACCTCCAGAACAAATTAAGTACTTAACCCGAGGTACCACTGTAAATGAGTTCCAGAATTTGGTATACAAGAATGCAGGATTGACTAGAGGATCATATTGAGGTATACTGAATGATGAAAAAACACCATACCTTTGATCATTGGAGACACTGTTTAAATTCCAGTCTGATTTGTCTGCATTCATAAGAAACATTCCTCATTTGGAATGTTGTAACCAGCTGCAGCCTATAGTGACCCATTGAAATCAACAGACTTAAGTTGGTCAACATCTTTTTATTTCAGTGGGTCTACTCTTAGCATTACTTCAGGAACAGTGAATTGTTTTCAGCCAAAGGGATGCATCCTCCTCTGGGCAACTGGTGGAGTGGAGTGTGGGACATGCCAGTGGTGGGTGTGGTCAGGGGCAAAAGTGGGTGAAGCAACAAATGTGAATTTTACCTTTACCGGTAGGCTAGATTCTACCCGCACTTGCACAATGCTCTCTGCCCTCCATCCAGACAAGCTAGAAATATCATCAGAGTTCAGGGATGCATTCCAACCAGGTAAAAACACCCAAGGAGGTTGCAAAGCAGGGCCAGTGAGGTTTGTGGTCTGGGGAGAGTGGGTGTGGCCAGGGGAGAGTCTAGAGGGCTAGGTAGAGAGGCATTTGGTCCCTGGGACTGATTTTCCCATCCCTGACTTAGTTGGATTCAGTCCACTACCTTCAATCCATGAAGGCCACAGTCTAGTGACCCCAAGGCACACCCAGGCTTTATGCACACAATATAGAGGGTGCTCACACAGAGCTCTCATTTATAGAATTGAAAACGCCTTTGTGCCACTGTTTAGATTTTTCATTCTGTAAATACTTGAGTAGGAAATGGAAGCAAGCTTGGTATATTCTATTTTTAATTATAATGAAGCAAAGTGTGTTTTTTGTTTTTGTTGTACTCTTAGGCAATAGCTGATCAGATCATGCTGACAGAAATTTTGCCACATTTAGTGCACAGACCAGAAGATTTTTTAGAAAACATACAAGAGAAAGTTGCAATCTATAAGGACATTATGTTACGCCCTTTAGAGGTAAGAACAAGATGAGATCGGTGCTACAACTTCTACAAGTAAGTTAGTTGTTGTTTTTAAGTACCTGATTGTCATTTCTTCAAAATGTGTTTGATATTGCTAATCACCACATGTGCCCTGTGAGAACTATGCTCGTAAATTATACTGATGATAACACAAATGCCCACTGCTCCTATAAACCATTCATGTTGTAGTTACTCATCACAGCTGTAACAGCACAGAACTGGGTGGTTGAATTGGGCCCATGCATAAGGAAGTAGAACTCTAAAACATAAATTGTAGGGTAATACATTCTTTTCCTACCTAGCTTTTTTGTTTACAGGGATATGGGTAGTGTCTTTGTACTGGAAGTATGGGCATTCAGTATGCATGTTGGAAAACTGTTTGTCATGCCACTAAGACTGGGATAGCTCTGTTGGTAGAGCATGAGACTCTTAATCTCAAGGTAATGGGTTTGAGCCCCATGTTTGGCAAAAAGATTCCTGCATTGCAGGATGTTCGACTAGATGACCCTTGCGGCCCCTTCAAACTCAACAATTCTGTGATATCTACATTTGGTGATAAAAGAATATCAGTTGCTTATTTTATGATCTACTGCTTTGACTAGTATTGTAGTTTTGAGTTAAGATTAAGATCCAGCCTCGTTTTAGATCAAGGTGTGTTCCCAGTATTGGCAAAGTGGATAGGATAGTTAGCATTGCTATTCTGCCTGCACTACATCTCTTCTTTATCTCTTGCTACATGCCACAACATAGTTACAAGTGCAATTGTACTCGTGAGTCTTTTGTGTGAAGGCAATTCCATCTATGTGCACAATAATCCCTAATATAATATCATGAATATAATACCCTGAATTAGTACAGCTACTATTTTAGACATTTACTATTCATAAAGCGTTGTACAGAAGTGAATGTCAAAAAACAGTTTTATAAACTGTTCTCAAATAAGTAATTGAAATCAGACTGGAAGGGAACAGAATTGGATAGCAGTGTAGTCTTTTCAGTCAGCTGTATGCATAAAGCATGTTTGCTTCTGGTTGTTGTTTTTTTATTCACTTTTAGACATTAATGGCTGAGCAGGATTCCCAGTACCTGTTTGAACTAGATGGAAATAAACCTGCCGAAGAACTCATTGCAGTATGTACATAGCAATTGTTATATATTCCTCTCAAAAGAAGCATGATTAATTGATTATTATCAGATTATTATTTGCAGCTTTTTTGTTGTTTAAACTGATACCTGCTTCCTTTATTTTAGTATGTCTAATAAAATTTATCAGAGTATTGGGACAGTTGTATAATACACTTATGGCCTCATTTACAAGCTTGTTGAGCCCATATAGTTAAGGACAGTCATTAGTTCAATAATTAGTTACATCCAAAAATATTGGTTCAATAGTTTTCTACATCAGGATGATCATCAGTCTCTTCCCACATACAGAGATAAATATACTGTGCACAAAAAACACTGTAGCAAATTTTTTTGCGAGCAGCTCAAGAATATTTCCATGCTTACTAGCCTCAATTCTAGCTATCATGAAATATTTCACCAGTGCCTTGTGCTCGTTTCACAAGAAACAGGCTCATTTAGTATGCTTGGAATATGATACTCAGATAGGTTTTTGTTTTATCTGCAGGGACATGGATTTTATTAGATTGAACTCTTAATAAAGATGCAATACAGAGACATGCTCTGATCCAGAATCTCATGAATGTTGTGATGTCTGTACAAACCTTTCTCACACATGAACTTTCCTGCACAGTCAAATGTAGAATATTGTTCTCCTTCAGTGGTAGAGGTTTATCTGCTTTAGAGGCTTGGTCTCCTTCATTGGAAGGAGCTGTCCCCAATTCCAGTACTACTTTTTTCAGGACAACAGGACTTTTACAGAGCTTCCGTTTGTGAACTCTTTATCTGAAGGAAACAGTTGAAACCCTCACATGTGCAGATATTGTCCTTTCAAAAATGGAAAGCCTTTCATTTGTAGGACTCTGCATTGCAGCTGGTATGTTTTTTTGATGGAGATAAAATAATGCAGTCCTGTGTTGCAGCAGAGGCCTCAGCTGTGCCCAAGCAGACACAAAACTATTGCTAATAGTAGCAGGAAAGCCTGAAATAGGGCATTTCTGGGGCAGGGTCCTGTAGGTCTTCTGCAGGGCCTAATCCTCAAGCTCCTCAGCTGTGCCAGCCTGGAGTTGCTACAGTGAAAAAGCAGGAAGAAACTGCCCCCACCTACTTGTGCCCTAGTCAGCAGAAGCCTACAGGACATTGAAAGTGTCAGTGAATCCATTCCTCTCTGACCCCATTTAGAATTTTTCTTTCCATTGTTTAAAAACATTGTTGATTACTTTTGAGGGGTACCTGAGTAAATTGCCAATTCCTGTTTGATTTTGTATTTCGACAAGTACATATGTGATATCAGTTAAATGTATAAAGGACCATTTATGCAAAAAGTTTTTGTTTTTGTTTAGACAGTAATAGCTCGTCTTCAGTCCATGGGCCTACGAAATGGAGCTCTTATAACCAAACTGCAGAGTGGTGAGGAAGACATGTTGGATGGACTGGATAACGTAAGCTTGATATTTGCATGTGTTATAGTTAGTTGTCTGCAGCAATAGCAATAGCACATTATAATGCAAAGGTGGCAATGACATTTAATGCTGATATAGACTTAAGAAATCTTTTATTTTTTATTTAGCAGAAGCGCAAGACAAAACTAGAAGCATATATTCTATGAGGCTCCCAAATAGTTGATCCTGATTCATCAGCTCAGCACTGTTTGTTTTGTCCAACATTTTAATCCCACCCCCATTTGTTTGTCACCTTTCCAAAACAAATAATCGTTAA
The DNA here is from genome assembly GCF_965113315.1 of Podarcis vaucheri. Taxonomy (NCBI): domain Eukaryota; kingdom Metazoa; phylum Chordata; class Lepidosauria; order Squamata; family Lacertidae; genus Podarcis; species Podarcis vaucheri. The sequence goes on from NC_138761.1 coordinate 74,119,200, forward strand.
CATGGTTAGATTGTCATCTTATGAGGCCCTTGTGGCTGTGCAGTAGCCTGTAGAACCTCATTGTATGGAGGCCAGGAAGAGAGCCTCTTCTGTTGTGGCCCCCACTCTTTAACCTCCCCATGGAAATAAGGCATAAGATGATTTAGTTTCTACTTATTTATGAAGGCCTACCTATACTTGCAGGCTACTGATGCCAGTCATTTGTCATACCTTTTTCAGTTAAATTTTATACTAACAAGTAACACTGCTAGATTTATTTTATTTTTCTTGCATTTTTGATGCAACTACCTTGAGATGTTTTCATAATAGCACAGTATATAAATATTTACAATAAATAAATTACAGTTTTCCCTCTCCATGTCCCTTAACTCCTATGGCCCTTGTTATGGTTGTGCAGTACCCTACATAGGCAAAGTTACATATCTGTAGTATGTAAATGTAGTGCAGTAATTTTTGGAAATATGTGAAGATATTTGATCACTTTGTAAAATAAATGTAGCACTTTAATTCTTTTGTTTTGGCATACAGGATGAACTGTTCCGGGTGCTTGCAGCCTACAAACTTGTAGCACCTAGATACAGATGGCGTCGCAGCAGATGGGGACGAGCATGTCCTGTTGCTTTAAAACAAGGGGAAATTATCATGGGATCAACAGACTATGCCCTTGGGTAGGCCAAAATCCAGTGTACCTTAATGTGAGTACAATCATCCTAAGCCTGTCATTCTATGATTTTGTTTTCTTTTTAGCTTCTTAGGTAAGATGTATATGCTTTCAAGTGAAGAAGCCCTGAAGAAGTTTATGCTGAATCCCCGTCCCTATCTTCTACCACCTATGCCTCTTCCACCTTGTAAAGTAGTAGTATTTGGACCTCCATTATCTGGGCGTACAACCTTGTGTGGCTTGATTGCAAACTATTATCAGGGAAAGGTAGGTATAAATTAATACTTGTGTATAAATGACAATAATTTAGTCTATAGATTATTTTATTTAAATTGCATTAAGGCTCCCAGTCATGTGATGGTTTTGCTGACAAGGAACCAAAGATAGGATCCTGAATAAACAAAAGTCAAGGTATGAGACCAGGTCTCATGCTGGTAGATAGATTGGTAGCTACGCAGATTCAGGCAGGGCTTGCATCTCAACCTACACAATAAGCAATAAGTTGCTCCAATGGAGGAGTCAGGCCAGACACAGCAATTATGAAAGGCCAGATGGGTCCTTATTGGTTTCCTCAGTCACCTGATCCTGCTGGGGTGAAAGCTGCAGTTCACCATCTCAGTGTTTCCAGAGGTGGCACCATAGAGTTTTAGCAATCAGACGAGCAGTTCCCTCTGCCTGCACACTGCCCAGTGGTGCAAAGAGTAAGTGGGCTGGGCTGTCCTAAGTGCCCAGTTTGAGATTCCAAGGATATTGCAGAAAAAATGGGGGGTGGGCGGTCCCCAATGAGATGTTTAGTAAAAAAAGGGTTTGCCATAAAGGTGAGGGGATATATATCAGATTTAAAGGTACAGGGACGGATAGGTCAGTAGCAAAAACAAGGATCCTTGAAAAATATTTTTCAATGAAAATAAATGACATCAAAAGAAGGTTAACTTCTATTTTATGAGGTTTCAGCTTTCGTTACCAGACTTGGCAGTAGGTGCATCAATTGGTGCAGGTGACATAAGGAGGTGGGGCTCTTCAAGTTTCCACTTTCTATATTTTGAGAAAAATTGTGCAGGCATAATTTTTTCTCTCCCACAATCCCCTGATACTTTACTTTCAATGACTATTTAGGTTATTGATATGGAGGATCTTCTTAAAGCACAATTTGAAGAGGCAAGATTACAGCTCATTGAGCAGACTCGCTATGAAGCAATTCAGGCAGGCATTCAGAAAGTGAAAGAAAAAATGGAAAATGAACAACTGTACCAGGAGCAAGGTGAAGTTGTTTTATGTAAAATTTGAGGTGTTTAGTTATTTGTGTTATATTGGAAGGCCTTCCCATTGAAAGGCAATCATTGATGTTACTACAGCAGGGATAGGCAACTTGGTGCTCTCTAGACTAAAACATCAGCCTCAACCAGCATGCTATTGGTCAGGGATTATGGGAGTTATAGTACAGAACATCCAGAGGACGCTAGGTTGTTTACCCTAGTATTACCCAAATAGTATGGTTAGCAATTTCAGATATTTAAATCATATTGTAATCCAAGTAGTATCAAACTCCAAGGCGTTTGCAGTGAAGTCTTCTGCATGCTTACTCAGAAAAAAAGCTATGTTCAGCTGTGTTTATTCTCATGTAAGTGTGCCATGCTATCCCACCACTTGTGGTGGAGAAGGCAAAAAGGAAGTGCTCCAGGGGTAGTTGGAGGGAGGCTGCTGGATTCAAAACCCTTCCATTCCCCAATATGGCCCCAGAATAGCAGGGGGAAGTATGCCATTCCTGGAGCTGGGAAGAACAATCTTTTTCAAGAAGGGGTGGGGGGAATGCTGAAGAGCGAGGAATGCACAAGCACCACCTGAGGCCAGCAGAGCTCAGCAAGGCTTTGAAGCTGGTGATTCCTCTGCTCCCTTTGGATTGGTGCCCTGCTGCCCAGTAAAAATGTATGCTGTACCCTTTTATAGTAGAAAATGTAGTTGTCTTTTCTTGACAGATCTTCTCCATATTTAATTTTCTCTTACAGCGGCATTGATAGCCCAAGACTTAAGTGACAAAGAGCCAGATGAATATGAAGAGGGTATTACCACTGGTGGAATAAGTTCAGTGCAGCAAAGTGTTACAACATCTGGCAGCCAAAAAGGTATTATAGTAACTTGGTTTGTGAGGACAGGTCAGAATCTGAAACTATGGCTGTGTACACACATCAGTCCATTTGTAGCACAAAAATATAGTGGTGAGTGTGTTTTTTTAATCCAGAATCATTCGTGCTCAGTCTAAATATACTGCTTTAAATCTAGATGGATTATAGATCCTGTGCTTACTTGATATGCATTTGAAATCCCCCCCCCCCCAGTTAGGTTATCTATGCCTTTTCCTCCCTGGACATGCCCACCTGTCTGCTCTCACAAGCATGCATTTGATGGTGTTCTGATTGTAACATTAGTGGATGCAGCCAATGGCAGGGTCCTTACATAGTAAGAGAGAAGATAATGGGAACAAATAAAACGATTGTCCACAACACTGAATACATATATGTGTCCATGTGTTTTTTCTTTCTTTCTATGCCTAGAAAGTAGTACCATAAAAGAAGAAGATGAAGGTGAAGTGGAAGGTGAAGTGGAAGAGTTGTCTCCATCCCAGGCTGCAGAAGAAATTGGTATTATTGATCATAGCAAGTAGCAATAGTTAGCTATTCAAAATGGAAGTGTTGTTAGACATAGCATTTTATTTATTAGTGATGACAGGTTATTTATGTATTTTACACCAGGGCTGCATCTTGGGATAGTGCATAAAGCCAAAGTTGGGTATAGAGTCAAATCACATTGGGTTCAATGGTGAGTGTAATTGCCAAAGTCTTTTCTCCCCAGACACCTGCCCACTTTCCACCCCGTTTTTGTTTTTATTTGCTAAGTTTGTAAAGCTGAATGCGCACTAGTTAAATATGCGTAACTTGTGAGTTACCTGTGTACTATTAAGTTTTAAAATGGAATAAAAATATACATTTGAGGTGGGGTGGGAAAATGCTTTATCTGGATTTTACACAGCTAAAACGAACTAAAATCCTGGTTAAATAAAAAGTTATTCACCTGGAAAAGATAATGGAGCCTCTTGACATTGGGGAGCATTTTGCAAGGGTGGGACATCACAAATGAGAAGGAAAACCTACCCAGGACCCACCTGCCCCACTGCAGATTACCAATCCAGAAAAAGGCATTGAATGAGGATCATAGTACTTGGGCAGGTTCATGCAGGAGAAGGCAGTCTGTGAGATATCTCACAGTGGGCTCAGAAATGGACCAGAGGACTGTTGCCTGTGCACTAGCCCAAGTTAGTTGTTTCACTAATGTGCTTTACCACTGAGATGAGTGTGTGGTGAGCATACGTCACCATCAGAAGCATTTCCCAAAGAAATGGGTGTCCATTGAGGTAGCCTGGGCAATTCTTATTATAATTTATCAATGATAATTTGATAGGTCTGCCTTTGTTTAAGGTACTTAATTTGCCCAGCATTTAGCTCTTCTGCCTGCATTTTTCTCTCCTGCACATTCACTGTGTAGCTAGAAATGCCTAGAGGAAGGGCCATTCTAATGACATTCTATAAAGACAGAAGTAAAGATCCCTGCCTCAGCCCTTTCCACCTGTGGGAGTGTGGTGTTCGTTCAGAGCCCCCCGTCGTTTCATGGACTATTGACCTGTACACCACTCCGCTATTCTTCCGCTGCCACCAACCAGGTTTCTTCTGGTGAAATACTGAGTCTCAGTCAGGTTGTAAAGTCAACAACGAAGATTAAAGTTTATTGAAGAACAAACAAGTTTTAAATATGTTCAGAACGGTTTCTCAAATGCACGCCCTTAACCAGATGTGGCAATGTCTCACACTGTCATACTCTTCTCTCTCAGTTCTATCCCTGCCTCCCATTCTGTCACAGCCACTATGTTCAACTTTTTCTGCCTCTGTCTGACCCTCACTCCTCTATCTCTCTATCGTAAACCCCTGGGCTGAGCCTCAAAACCAGGTAGGCTCCGCCTTTGAGCTTTCTCATTGGTCAATCTACATTGGGGTAGGCAACCTAAGGCCCAGGGGCTGGATGCGGCCCATTCGCCTTCTCAATCTGGCTTGCGGATGGTCCGGGAATCAGTGTGTTTTTACATGAGTAGAATGTGTACTTTTATTTAAAATGCGCCTCTGGGTTATTTGTGGGGCCTGCCTGGTGTTTTTACATGAGTAGAATGTGTGCTTTTATTTAAAATGCATCTCTGGGGCATAGGAATTCGTTCACTTTTTCCCTTCAAAATATAGTGTGGCCCACCCCATGGTCTGAGGGATGGTAGACCGGCCCACAGCTGAAAAAGATTACTGACCCCTGATCTACATTAACCATTTCCATCTCCCTATACAAACATAATCACAAGGAATGGGAAAACGTCACAGGGAGCATCACCTGAGCAGAAATTTCCTCAGGGAATGCAGTCACAGGCAGGTATAAAGTGTCAAACCAATGTTTCTGGCAAAATGAACCTAATGTTCACCTGCATGTTTCCATTTACATTTTTCTAACAGAAACCTCAGTGACCCAGACTTCGGAGGTAACATCTGAGCATCCAGAGGTGCAAGAGATAGTACAGAAAGCCATTGAAGCTATAATGTTCTCTCCAATACTGCTACCACCAGAAGCATACGCTGATGCATTAGAAGAAGCAATTACTGAGGTAAAAGTACCAGGAAATGTGCTGTTATTTCAAAAAAATGTAACTCATGATGTGCATTTTCATGAATTTTCTTTTCAAATTCTCTATTTTGAATATAGGTTTGGAATATTTTCACTTAAGAATATAGGGTAGTTTAAAGCCAACAGCTGGTTCTTTGTGTACACAGGGACAGCTGGCATGGTAGGAAGGAGCTGCCCTCACAGCAGCAGCACTGCTGATTACCAAAGTGGAGCAGGGTGGAGACAAAGTTGGGATTATGCAGGCACATCCATGGAGCCAGTCTGGTGCTGCTACTGGTGCTCCCCTCCCAGCCCCAAACTCCACCCCCCCTGCCCCACACCAGCACTGTTTAGGTAATCAGCGGCAATTCTGTTATTGTTGGGAGGGCGGTTCCATGGCATCATCCCACCACACCAGTTGCTTGTATACTGTTGAGTATGAATGCTTTCCCATGAGAGTTCAGAGGCTCTCCCATCAGTCATTTGAGCATCACCATTCTGGTGCACCTTTGCTTCTAATCTCACAACTACCCCACCTTTTGCAGGAAACAGAGGCTGCACACAGTAATTAATATAACATATTACCATCCCGCAAAATGCTTCCTCATCACCAAGATCTCCTACATAATGTTAAACTTCCCAAAACAACCTTTCCATATTAATTAAAAGTTTCCTGCTTGTGAGTCCTGTCCATTTTATTGCTTTCTGATCCTCATGGCCAGGAGATGTGTGATGAGTTGCCTCTTAATTGCCCCTAGAAAGTCTCCTCTTAGACTGCCCACTGTGCACACTTACCTAAGTAAAAGCCTCATTGAACAGAGTGGGACTTACATCTGGATAAACATGCATAGGACTGCACTGTTTACTACTCCATTGTCAGTTTCTACCGTGGCCAAAGTCTTTAATTATTGGCAAATAACATTATAAAATTATTGGCAAATAACATTATAAAAATGGCAGAGGAGTTGGAATGAGAGGAAATCAGTTTTGAAAGCTCCCCCCCCCCATGTTTCTTAATTATTGGGGTAATTAAGAAAAGTTATTCAAAAAAGGAATAATTAAGAGTTTACCATTTAATGCCCCAACTACGACTGATGGGAAGCGATACAAAATGTGTGCTTTTTAAGTTCTTTTTAGTGCTTTTTAACTATACAGACTGGCTCTGTAGTTGGGTTTTATTGCAATATTTGTTGTTACCAAAACTGAACAAATTTGAGGAATACAGAAAACATTTGGCTGTAACAATTTGTCAACGATACCATCTGGATTCTCTGTGACAGTGAGTGAACAAATAATGACAATTGTAAGGAGGAAAGGGGCCAGTGTGGAAGCAACCACTAACTGGCACAAATTTGCAACTCCCTCTCTTCCTTTTAATACATTAATGTACCATATGTGAGCTCGTTTTGATATGTTTGATCAGAATTCTATTACTTAAGACAGTATTCACATGCTGTCCCATTTTACCCTTACAACACACCTGTTGGGTAGATTAGGCTGGGAAATACTGACAGGCTCAAGGCTACTCGTGAGAACTTCATAAATGATGAAGATATGAACTTAGGTCTCTCCAGCCATAGTCCGACAATCTAACTACTACACTACAATTTACTAATAGCTTCATCAATGTTATTTGTTGTTATTAATGGCAGTGTTTTATTACAGCTTTCTAAATCAAATAAATACAGATATCCTGGAGCTGCAGAAAAAGGAGGATGGGTCTTGGATAATTTTCCTCCATCGACAGAACACTGGGCAGCTTTGGTAGAAAAAGAACTTCTACCAGATACTGTGATTTGCTTGAAGAATGCTGAACAAAATGGTCGGTGTATATTTAAAATTGAATGTCTAACATTAAGGCTATTTTTGAAACAATCCTCCAGGGTGGGAAGTATATGAACATGGGAAACTACCTTATACTGGGCCAGATCATAGGTTCATCTAGCCCAAAGGTGGGGAACCAAATGGACTTATCAGTAACCTTCTAAAGACTGCATGCCAGTGTTGGGTGGAGCCAGGTGCAAATGCAGACAGAGCAATGGATGTGACTCTTACCATTGTTGAGTAGGATATATATGCTGGGCTAGATGCACCCTTGGTCTGATCCAGAAGGCTCTGATTTTGTATATGTAGATTCCCCAGCCCTGATCTAGCCAAACAATGTATGCTCTGGCAGGAAGCAGTTCCCCAAGGTCTCTAGCAGAGGTGTTTCTCAGTCTGCTTGTCAGGTTCCTTTTAACTAGAGTTGCCAGGAACTGAACCAGGGTTCTGTACCCCATTACTATTTTGTTTTTATCACTGAACTATCCTAAGTAGCTTGGGGGGAAACCACCTGCAAGCATCAATTAAGGTCTGATTTAGAAAAAGCTTATCTTTATTATTTTTTCCATTTTCTTGCCAGCTAAGCTTCTTAACTTTTTGAAAAGGAGTTAATTGCCTACGGAGCATCAAAAGTGATCTACTAAAGGGAGAGAAGTTCATTCAGAAACAGACCTGTACAATGTACAATGATATGTCCATGATATATGAAATTTCTCTTTAACTTTTGAAACTATATGCAAATTCTAAGTCTTATTTCATAGCATCTTTTTCTATTACATTGCAGGAAAGGTATTGCTCACTAGACTGTACCAAGCAAATAAAGCAGAAGTTGATGCTAAAATTATAAAAAGGCTAACAGACGAAGCTTTAAAGAAGAAACAAGAGGAAGAAGAAGCAAGGTAAAATATTTGAAAAACGAAACACCATTTGCCCTCTACATGGAGCTGTATTTGGGGTTGTTTGTAAAGTTGCAAGTAGGCTGCTAAGCAGGACAGCCTACCAATAACATATTACACCGTCTCTGGAGAAGCAGTGCATTGCTGCTGGATTGCTACTGAGATAAATTCAAGGTGCTTGTTCTAACATTCAAATCCCTACACTGCTTAGGACTTATTTACTTGACGGAACACCTGTACCTCATATGCCTGCCCAGGTGTTACAATTTAGCAAGGATTTCCTCTTTATCATGGCCACATTTGTCAATTATCCACTATGCAGCAATGTATAAGAGGGTGTTTTTGATGCAGGCACCCCGGCTGTGGAATGTCTTCCTTCTACAGGCTTGGTGCCAACCCTGATGGCACTAGTTAAAATCACAGTTAGTTGTCCAGGCCTTTGTGGAGATAAATGTGTATGCCCTCACTGGACTGTAGTTTCATTTTGTTGTCTTGTGGGTATATTAATTTGGTTTGTTATGTATTAGTCCTGCTCCAGCCTCTTATCTGAGTAGCTGTGTTTTTAGCTCTTAACTTTGCAGTTCGTAATTGCTTTCAGTGTAAGTTTCTTTGGTGCAGTCTGTGAGAAAAGCAACTAGCAAATATTATTAATAAAATAATATTAGGATTTATTGGTTTGTACCCTGTTCCAGGAATATATTTAAAGAAGAATGAGCTAGAGTTTTCAACCAGTTTCTCATAAATATCTGTACAATTTACTAATTGCAGAAAAGAACTGCAGGAAATGCTGAAACTGCAAGCTGAAGAATTTGCCGAAGAGAGAGGTAAAAAAATAATGCAACAGCAATATTTGGAATTGTTTTTGTGTGGAAGCTGATCCTGTGAATTTGAGCTCAACCACTGGACCCAATTGAGAATGTTGATCATTAGTTAGTAAGACAGTTAATCTCAGACCGCAGATGCTCTGGTGCAATGGCAGCAACAGAAGTCTCCCCCTCCCCAGTGTCCCCCACATTCCTTTGAGCCCCCAGATATTCACTTCCCTGTGTATGCTCACTATTTGGCTTGCTCTAAACAATCTTGCTGCCCTTGAGTGTAGTGGAGGATGCTTCTCTTATTGCTGTCATTGAGGAAAGAGGTATCTGTCGATCTGGCAGGCTTCTGCATGTTGAATGGCTGGGCAGGGGGCATCTTGTCCTTTGCCTCAAGCAGCAAAATGTCCTAGGCCAGCCCTGGTGCTAGTTTTGACCCACAAAACCCTGTATGACTTAGGACCTCAGCTCCCAATATCATACCTCCTGCCGTATGCATAAGCACTGCAAAAAGCGGTGCTTGAGAAGTGCTTGAAGATGCTGCTTCCTCTGAATGAGCATACCTGCACAAGAGTGAGCATCTTCACTCTTGCCCTTTTTTGTGGTGCTTGTGCATAAGAAATTCAAATCTCAACTTGTTATAAAGCACGGGCCAAGATAGCGTTCATTTTGGACATAGTTCTGTGCAAAATGCAGAATATATGAATGATTTTTCAGTCACCTAATGTATGTATTTATTTCTAAAGTTTAAATGCTTACCTTTGATAGTCACTTGGCATTGCTAAATATATAAAAAAATTACTTAAGAATCTGTTGTTGTTTAGTCGTGTCTGACTCTTTGTGACCCCATGGACCAGAGCACGCCAGGCACTCCTGTCTTCCACTGCCTCCCGCATTTTGGTCAAACTCATGTTAGTAGCTTCGAGAACACTGCCCAACCATCTCGTCCTCTGTCGTCCCCTTCTCCTTGTGCCCTCAATCTTTCCCAACATCAGGGTCTTTTCCAGGGAGTCTTCTCTTCTCATGAGGTGGCCAAAGTATTAGCACCTCAGCTTCAGGATCTGTCCTTCCAGTGAGCACTCAGGGCTGATTTCCTTCAGAATGAATAGGTTTGATCTTCTTGCAGTCCATGGGACTCTCAAGAGTCTCCTCCAGCACCATAATTCAAAAGCATCAATTCTTCAGCGATCAGTCTTCTTTATGGTCCGGCTCTCACTTCCATACATAACTACTGGGTTCTTTAATTCAGTATGCTATTTCTAAAAAAAAAAAAACTATTTTCATTTCAAGTTGCAGTACTAAACATATATGTTTAAAAATTAATGGAGTTGCCTTCTGAAAAGGTATACACCTTGGATTCTGTAGAAGAAAAGACTCCTGTTTGCAGAAGGGATTGATAGCCAGTGCAGGTTCCTGCTGGAGGATGGAAAGGAGGAATTTGCTATGTTTGCCTTCTCTTTTTCCTCCAGCTCAGTGATTCGTGAACAAAATTCTGAACTGAACCCTAAAAAAATTATAGAAGCTGCTGAAATATTTCTGTGTGAGATAAAGTTAGCTTTTGGGTGGTGGTACTTGTTATCTTCTATTCAAACAGTTACTCATCAAGGAAAAAAAGAATGTCATGCACAAATGCCTGTATTGAAGATGAGCCACAGTTCTTTGCCTGAGAAAAGCATGTTTTCCCCAAGCTACAATTTGATTTCCATAATCAAACACTGACTAATCAAACATCTCAGTCATGTTGACCTTTGCATGATCTACTCATGTTTGCATCTCAGTCATGTTGACCTTTGCATGATCCTGTTCAATCTACTATTGCAGATTGATTTCACCTGCATATAACTGCATATACTCAGTTTCTATTCTCAAAGCAAACATGATAAATTTTATTGTTGCGGGCATTGAGTCTAAGGAATGTTGATTGAAACTTTTTAGTTGTTTTCTTTGACTAAGAGGGGCTTCATACATTACACAGTGACAAACGTTGCCTCTAAGCGTACTTTTCAGGCCTCAGAAGTAGTCAGACTCTTGAGTGTCAGACTCTGGGACCCTGGCAGGCTGTTCTAATGGGACAGGTGCATGGTCTAACACAAGCACTTTCCAGAGCAATAAATCATGAATCAAACAACTAGAAGCAGATGTATAGTTGAAACCAGACAGAGGTCAAGATCCAAGAGAGCGGCTGAAGGTTAGGAGGACCAGAAGTAGGTAAGTAAACAAAGCTAGGGATGGGCCAAAACACATTTGGTGTGGCTGTGAACTCTGTTGTATAGATGTTATCATCTGTTGCTGGTTTTATGCTTGTTAGATCTTATGCACTCTTCATGATGTTATGTCCTCTTGACAAGCTATCTGAAGTTAAAGACTAAGCAGTGGGTAAAACAATAAAAAAGTCTGAATAGGACATTTTGGGAACATAATTTTTTAAAAAGTCATTCGGATCAATTTAGAAATATCTCAAGAGTGGGCTTTATGTAGATCTTGGGTGGGGGTGGGGTAGAATTCTATAGCTATGGATCCAGCACTAAAAAGCCTCTGTCCCTGATGACTTATCTAGGGAAATATCCCAAGTTCTGAACATGACTGACATCTCTTTGATATTTTGTAATTCAGAGTTGCTTTTAGTCATAATCACTGGGATGTATGTAACCATGCCTTATTTGTTCTTCTGCCTCCTGTGTGATTTCAAACATGCCTACCTATTGGAACATACATCTAGTCTAAAAAGAGAATTGTTGCCATAATAATAATAATAATAATAATAATAATAATAATAATAATAATAATGTTGTTGTTGTTGTTATTTATTATTATTATTATATCCATCTGACTAGGTTGCCCCAGCAGCTCTGGGTGGCTTCCAATACATTAAAACACATGAAGAGTCCTTATATTGTTAATGATACTATGGATTTCTATCCTTGAAGATTTAAAGTGGCTTTGTGAACATTAGGAAGGATGTGTTTTCTTGTGCCTACAGAATCCATAGACTTTGATCATCCATCTGCATCTCAATCACAGACCAAAATGCCACCAGTGACTGAATCAGGCCAAACAGTACAACCTTCTGCTTCTGGCGAGACTAAAGAGAAAGAAAAATCTGGAGGTTGGTCTTCTGTACCATGTGACTTATCCTTTTTTATATTAAAAGAAACTCTGTGCCACATTATTCTATGCCTTTGCTTGCACTTACTTTCTCTCAAATATAATTTATTCAATAATGAAATAATGTAAAGATGTCGCTGTCAAAGATTTGCACACAATACCATTGATTTTTGCCTAACAAAGACATTTGTCTTGTATTATCTTCCTTTTCCATTTTCCTTTGACCATATCTTCTCTAGTAATAACATCTTTCTGTACCCTAGTTCAGACATTCAGGCTGCAAAAAAGCCAGGCCTTAGAATTGTACATAGCTGAGTCCTTAGCACTGTACATAGACAGCACCACACAAATGATGTTTTGTGTGAGCCAGTTGATCTCATAGAAACTGTGTGCTTCCCCAAAGTTTTTAGTTCTAACATGAATTTGTGTTTAAGTGTGTCTCAGTTATGTAAAGAATCCCAGTTTATCTTCAATAGTGATTTTATCTTATAATATATCCAATCACAGAATCATTAGAAACTGAAGGTCAACTTGATGAAGCGCAAGCGTCCCTGGATTCCAAAGAGCAACAGGAGAGCAAGACAGGTAGGATTTCACAATCAGACTTTTGTGCATACATTTTGCCACACAAATAAATAAAACAATAAAATGTTACTTGTTTTTATTTATTTGGGTGGTGCCATTTATTTCACTTCCAACATAATTGGTGGAAATGTTGATTTTCTTTATTGTTAACTTTGGGTTTGTCTGTGCCCTGAAGTTAGTTTCTGCAACTACAAAGTTCAATTTTACATGACTCAGGAGCACAAACAAGAAGAGTCATACTTCCAAAGATTCCCAGGGTTATTCTGAGACAGTCAAGGACTTAAAAGGTCTCAGCAGCTATCTCTAGCCTCAAATCCAAAACCTGTCTTAAAGGAGAATTAATCACAACTGTTCCTTAGTTTTCTCTTGTTAGTACTAAGTGATCAGCTAGTAGATCTCATGGAAAGTGTGTGCCCAAATACTCCATAATCCCCAAACAAACATACATGCAAGAATTACATTCAGAGCATTTCCTTCATAGTGTGCATGCACTGTGTGAATAATGAGCAATAAGAGCTGGATTTGATATGGTCCCTCTAAATTTAATTCAGTGGCTGTGTCTTCTCAGTCTGCCAACTGTGTATTAAATTACTAATAAAAATAAATCCCGTCAATAATATACATTTTGATGACACACCAGTATCGTACCCACGTTTTAACTTCCTAAATTGCAGATAACTGTAGTAGCTTCCAAAGCATGCTTTTCAGCTCTTTCTCCTTCTTCCTCTCCCTCCACCCTGGGCATCTTCAGTCATGTCAACCTTTACCATTAGTCCTGCTCTTGCATATTGCAGCATTGTATCTCTGTAGTAACTCCCTTGATATTTTGAAATCTTTTTGAACCTTTCCTATAAAGTGCAAATGGGGATCCTGTGGTTCTCCAGAAGTAGTTGGAGTTCCAGCTCCTACCCAGCCAGCATGGCCAGCGGTCATGGATGAGGGAAGCTGTAGTGCAGGAGCACCTGGAAGGCTACAGGTTAACCTTCTCTTCTATAAAACATGCAGAAGGCATAATCATTTTCTGCTTGTTCTCACAGAATCAAAAGAATCAGCAGAACACATTGAAACTGAAGAAGAACCTCAGCCACCAGCACCACTGAAGAGTGTTGCATCTGAACTAGGTTAGAGATCAAGTTTTCTTCCACTTTCCCTTCTTCTCTCCTTCCCTTCTTTCCTTTTCTTAGCCATTCAGTTATCTAGAGATCCTGTGTTGCATATTGTAATGACAATTATGCACATGTCTTGCTTTCTCCACCATAAATCCAGTTTTGCAGTGAAGAATTGTGCACTTGAATTGACATACTATGCAATTAAATAACGATACTCAAACATAAAAAGTAACTGAGCCTCTTTCCTTTTCTTTAGCAGTATATCCATGAAGAAACAATGCAATAACTTGGCCATTGTGATTCTCAGATAGTGAGAAAAATAAATTATTAAACATATGGGGTGATATGCTACATAAATCATAATCACAGTAGATGCACTGGACTTAATGGACTTAAGGCCATCAATTTCAGTGTATCTACTCTGACTGAGTTGAATATAACCAGCATGTTATGCTGAAAAGAACTATTGATTTGTTGAAAGCATGTGCTACAAAGAGCCAATGAGAAGGGAAAGCATTATTTGAAATTACCTTATGAGAAATGGGACCTGCAATAAAATGTTACACTGTGGAGTATCCAGTTTCTGTTGGTACCTCCCTCCTGTGTGAGGGTGGTGCCATTTTGGCTACATAAGTGTGGGCACTCATGCCTGAATATCAATATAGAAGGGGCAATATACTTCATACAATGTCAAACTGTTATCTAAAATGCAGTTTGCTTTTTTTCCAGGAGTCAGGCTACCTGAATATCCTGAGGATGCTTTCCCAGATGTAGTAGAAATGGATCCACTTAAAAGCAAGATTATCCAATTTCTGCATGAATGGCAAAGAACGGAAGCAGCAATTGCAGAATCACCTTTAATTCAAGTTTCAGAATTGGAGATTGACGGGCAAACTCTGCAAATGCTTCTTGACCAAACTATTCAATCTATGGAACGTAAGTCTCATAATTGTTTTTTATTGACATTATTTCTAGACCAGGAGATATTTGAAAGAAGAAACAATAAATAAATCAAGAACTCTAGAAGAGCAGTAGTGCTAGTTTTTCAAAAAATATGAAAGGGCTTAACAGGATGCTTCTGTTATATCATCATAAAAAGTTTCTTTATGGTAGGCTTGTAGAGCTTATGATCTACTTCTAAAGGTAGCAGAACACCTTGTGAGTGTCTACTTGCCAGCCCGGCTGGGGCTGTGAAAACAAAGGGGTTATATAAGTTCCTACTCTTTATGCAACATGCTCTGCACATCATCTACAACAATATGTAGGACTACAGGTTCCCAATCTGTGTCTGAGCTTTAGAATTTTATGGTGCTTTCTTGGTAGGCCCTCTGGCAAGTGGAACAGGGTAATGTTCTCTGGATCTGATCTTACAGTGGTCTCTGGTGGACAGCTGATGGACGAGAGCTTCTGCCTCTGAGGTTTGAACCTTCAGTGGATGATGACTCAGCCTGGGTCAGGAGCAGATAATACATTACTGCTACGGATAAAGTTGTTATATGTTCAATCGATTTTTAGTGAAAGACTATGTCATGATTTATCTCTGCCGTTGCATGCTTTTATACTTGCATTTTAAAGAAAATAAATTAGAGCGTGATTATCTCTGGCAGAACCTTTTAAGTACCATGGCTGGGAATTTGGTCCTGAAGATGACGATGAAGAACAAGAAGATTTGCAAGCTGAAGCGGAGGCACTGGCAGAGGAAGAGGAAGAGGAGGAAGAGGATGAAGATGAGGAAGAAGAAGAGGAAGAAGTAAGTAACAGCCTAAATGTAAGATTATATTTAGCTATGATTTAAAATACATTTTCCCCCAATCACAGATTGAAGACTATGGTGCATTTCGTTCTCAGCCTCAATACATGTTTTTTACTGTTTCATGTAAGGGAGTGCTGAGATTTGGGGGTTTTCTTCAGCATTATCTTCGTGCTATGACATTATTGAAATGTGGATAGTATGTGCATAATGGACACATTCTAGAGAAGGGGTGTCTGACCAAGTCCATTGCTCTTCTTGGGCACTTTAGGAGTCAACAGTACATCCTGTGGCACCTCTAGTGATTGAACCATATTTAGGGGAAAGAAGCAAAGGGTAAAATTAGTAAAGGCGGCTGCTGTCTTTCGTAGCACCAGCCAACTTAGGATGGATTTGAGATACTAAACTCGGGAATTAACATTTTGATGCAAAATTAGGTCTGTGTTCTCCAACTTTGTGCTGAGTGCCCAATAGAAATTTTGGAGAATTCAAATGAAAATGGCACCAGAAATTGCTGTGATAGCTTATTTCTCCCATGTCCCAGGTGGAAATCAAGCCAGCAAATATGATTGATATTGGCTGCTGTTGTTGCTCTCAGTTCACGAATGATACCTAATTGATTGTGGGGTGAGTGGGGGTCCCGTTTGTATGGCGTTCCCTTAGGAATGAAATATATGGAATAAAATAACGTAATGACAACATAATTTACAAAATCAATTACATAAGTTACATAATTTTGCCACAGCAGCAGCGAGAGGAAGATAGTTTTTGGAGGAAGACTTAACTGCTGCAGAATAGAAACAGAGCTGCACACAACAAATACAGGATAGAATGGAAAACAATGCCTTCTTACATTCCAAGTGCAGAATTCAGTCTGTCACACTATACAAGTTCATTAGCACTGATCTGCATAACACTGAAATGCAGGACTGCTCCCATTATGTGTTCACATTTCACTGAAGTTAATACAACTTGCATGTGTTACTGCTACCTTTCTTTAGACTGCTCCACATCATCGCAATCCAGTGAGAGTTACAGTGAATGCTACCCCCAAGTAGAATCAGTTTTTTCTATGCTAATCTATTTTTGCAGAATGCAAAAAAAAGTTGTTGAGGCAACCTCGCAATTAGCTGCTGGAGTATTTACTCACTCAGACAGCATTTATCAACCATGGGGGGTAAGCTAGGCATGATTACCATACTCTGCTGAAAAACCTCTTGCCCATCCCCTCCTACCTCACCACTTTGCCTACATATGATCAACACTGCCAGAGGTGAGTGCCCTGATCACATATAAGGGTGAGGGGCAGTGGTAGATATGCAGCTTTCAGCGGCCGTTTGGATGCTTATAAGTATGCTAATAAGTAAGTCTAATTTTTTAAGGATGTTTATCAAAGTTATGCTCAACACCTCATCAGAATTATTTTGCTGTTTTAAGGATGAAGAAAAAGCTGCTCAGAGGAAGAGACATATGGGAGATACAAAGCACTTTTGTCCAGTGATTCTAAAGGAAAACTTTATCCTTTACCCAGGACTTACTGAAAACTCAGCTAAATATCGAGAAAAACACTATTATTTTTCAACTCCAGAAAACAGAGATAAATTTTTGGAAAACCCCGAAGAATATGTGTCTCGTAATGAGCCATTGAAAGTATGCAACATTTTCAGCTTCTTTCATATGTCTGTTATAGATAAGAGATTAATAAACCAAAGTCCAAGTCTCAGACACTGTATTAACTCAATTATGAGAAACCTAAATATAGGAGGCACATTGCATGAAGACATAATTTCTAAAAACTTTGTTAAATGAGTATACGTTTATGGACTATCATTTTTACCAAGGGGGAAAAGGAGTGATACTGAGCTGAATGAAGGAAATGAAGAATGCTGAGTAGCTGTAGTGAATTTGAATACATTTTGGCTGCAATCTGTTACCCAGTTTATCTGGGAGTAAGCCTCATTGAACTCAGTAGAACTTATGCTTCGGTAATCATGTATAGGATAGCACTGTTAACTACCTCTTTTAGAGCCCTGCCAAAGGCTTATTTAGTCCACTATTCTCTTTACCATAGTGACCAACCCATGAGAAGCAAACAACCAGGATAGGAGAGCAAATTTATTTCTGTTACCAACACTGAAGCATGTACAATCATCTGATAATCTGCCTTTAAGAAATAAATGCAGTTCTTTTCTCTGAAATATTTTAAATGATGTATTATTCAGCAGAAACCTGCTCTTATAAAATCCAAACATTTATATTTATATTTTTTTCTGTTTCTTATTTAAGGCTCCCCCTATAAGAATATGTCTTTTAGGATCGCATGGAGCAGGTAAAACGGTTTGTGCCCGTTGGTTAGCAGACAAATTAGGTATTTTCCACATTCAGTTTGAGGAGCGACTACAGGAATTGATCATGATCAAAACTGGAAAAAGAGTTGGACCTGAAGAAGAGGAGGAAGATGAGGAAGAGGCTACCATACAAGAAATGGTTGAATCCCCTCAATCTGCAGCTGAAGAACTTGAGGGTGAAGAAGAAACTAAGCGACTTCAAGAGGTAACACCTAGGATACATTAATGGCTTTCTGAGATGAATGTTTGAACCAGTTTACATAATGAACAAAATCAAGTCCCATAATAAACAAAATCAAAACCGTGGAACTTTAGACTGTAGGTGGAGGTTCACATGCTACAGTTCTCCCTAGGCATACACCAAAATCCCTGCCTGCATGTTGAACAACAGCATGCTTGCCTGAGCTACTTTGAGGGATGGTACAGGATATAAATTTAATAAATAATGTCAGGTCAAAGGCTAGGCCTAGCCTTTCACCCTGTTGTGCTAGTTTGCAGTGTTCAGTAGCTTTTGTGAATTAAAAACAGGATGCATATTCACACCTGAAGTCTGAAGGGGTACATCCAAGAGAACATTTACTCTCTTGGTTCTAACTTGGCCAAGGATAGAACTGAGTCTTCAGCAGGAAGAAAAAGCAGACAACCTGTTAAAGTCCTAGCATCTCCTGGCTTCAAGCAATAGAGGAACATGAATCCTACTTGGACTTATCCTAACATCCACATAGAGACACCTTTCAGGAAAGCAACAACAACTGTTTAAGCTCTGTGTCCAGTTCTGTGTGTTTGATGTGGTATGAAAATCTTCTATCTCTTCTATCTCTTGATAGTGCAGTCATTAAATGTTGAATATGCATGAGCCAACCAGCTCTTGTACCCAGTACAAAACAAAAATTTTGCAGGTTGAATGAATTAACTCAGTGCTTCCGTTGTTCCACACTTTCTATAGTGATCCAATTTCCCATGAGAGCTAAATGAAAATGAATAATTCAAAGTTGCTTGAAAAAGATTCAGCTATTCCTTTTTTTTTTTTTAAAAAAAAGGTTTTTCAACTAATATTATAGATAAAGTAGCCTGGATTTTCCTATATACCTGACCCATAAATGTATCTCTTAGGAAACAGAAATCAATACATATACAAACCTTTGTTTTACAGTATGTAAAATATTATGCAATATAATTTAAACATATTGAAGTGCCGTATTTTTCCATGTATAAGATGCTCCCATGTATATGATGCCCCCTATTTTGGGGGACTCCAAATTAAGAAAACACCCTCAGCACTACTCTTGTAAAAGATGAGCCCCAATTTTAAACCTACTTTTTTGGTTAAAAAAAAACACCCTTGTCTTATACACAGAAAAATGCGGTATTTTGTTACAAAAATGTTGAGCAAAGAGAATGAGTTATATAAAACCCTTATACTACTAAACAGTTGTCAAGCAAAGAAGAGATCAAATACTTACATGTATTTTGGATCATTTTAACAGAAAGAGATGCTGTTAACAGACGAAGAAGAAGCAATCAAGGCAAATCTAATAGAAGGTGAAGCCTTGCCCATGGAGGTGCTTGACGGCATTGTTCTTGATTGGTGGATGAAGGAACCATTTCGGTAATTTTTGTGTGTCTAATATGGTCTGGCTTTTTTCCCATCTATAACTCTTAGGCCACAATCCTGTAGTTACTTGCCTGGGAATAAGCCCCACTGAACTCAGATCCAAAGAATTGAACTCAGTGGGACTTCGTGGTAGGTATGCATAGGATTACACTGCCTCAGCATCCTGGGTCAAACATATCAAAACAAATACCTCTCTTCATCTGAACCTGGAAGATCTGAAAAACAGCCTAACTTACAGTAACACGAGACTGGCTGGTGCTTGGTCTTGTTAGCTTTATTGAATTATGAAACTTATTAGTCACTTCTCTATTTAAAAATCGCTGTAGAATAAGTGTCATCTATTCTTTGAAATCAACTACCATATGAGATTCACTGCAGTTCAGCCTTGCAGATCATTTATAGATGCTATTTTGGCGAGCTTTTATTTAAAAGCTTTTTACTAAGTTTCTCATAGATCTGGTATTAGTGTGATTTCTGTTGTTGTTTGTAGTACTTATATATTTTAAAAATTACAGTGGGTTATGGAAGTGTTAGCTGGGTTGGGTAATGATCATGAGTTGTGATGAAGGCAGGAGCAGAATTATGGGAGGTGGAGTGAATCTCTTCAGTTTGGCAAAAGCAGTTTGTTCCTCCTGGCTCCCTCTGTTCTCCGGTCAGTTAAGGCATCAAGTCCCACCCAGTCTTCAGATGTCTCTTTGCAAGTGCCATGGATTGGCTTCTGTTCACTAGAGTCTGTCTGTCCAGGCTATCTCTCTTTTTCCTTCAGCATCTACATACAGGGTCCATTGTTTTCTTCCAGTGTCATGTATGCGCGCGCACACACACACACACACACAGAGAGAGAGAGAGAGAGAGAGAGAGATTTTGACTCTCCCAACAGTTCAGAATTGAAATGGAGCCTCTTAAGCCAACCCTGGTATTCAAATCTGTGTCATGTGATACTGCTTGCTCTGTATAATAAGTAGAGTCAATCCACATTTGGATCACTCCCTTACCCTGGACCAGAAGGAACATTCACAGTAAGTGGCCATCATGCCAATCTACCCTAGAAGCCCTAAATATCTTCTCCAAATGCAGAGCTGCATTAGGGATACATTTAGGAGCCTGGAATATTGACCTTACGAATCCTGATTGGATTTTTTCCATCCAACTGTACCCATCCCTTGCCTACTAGTGGGAAATTACATTCTTGCTATTAATTGGGAAGTCCATGGAAAATGGACAGTTACTTTTTTGCATTTAGATCCACAGGTTTTATACTGGATGGTTTTCCTCGAACAGCAGAGGAAGCTCAGTATTTAGCAGACCGCTGCCTTTGTCCTGATGTTGCAGTTTACCTTGAAGTTGATGAAGAGGATATTACTGACCGACTTCTTCCCAAGCATGTGCAAACATGGCAAGAGAAACAAGCTAGAAAATTTGAGAAGAAGCAGCAGATAAAAGACATGAAGGCAAAATTAAGAGTAAGTATTCAGTATCTATTAATAGGCAGTATATCACAGATAAAAAAGTACGGTATCCCTGCTTGCAGGTTTGGGATCCAAACTTATATTGTAGGAGTTTTAAAGCAAATATTGGTGCAGCACTAAAAGGTGGACAGCTAATTTCTGTGGCACATAGGTATCCTAACCACTTCAGAATTGTTTTGCCTTCTGGAGCCTAGATGAGAGTGCCTGCTTGAGACTCCCCACCTGGCTTGAAGCAGATGCAGTGCTGATTTGAAGTAAGCGGTAATTCAAATGATCCAGCTCGTCAGGAGGCTTCTATGAACAAAAACTGCAGTGCAATCCTGTGCATGTCTACTAAAAAAACCAGGCCCTTTGAATTAAATGGAATTTAGTCTCTGATAAGCATGCACTGATTGCAGTCTTAAACACAATCAACAGAGGGGAAAAACCCTGTGTTGCAATACAGAATAATCTGCACAAATCCAAATGCAACACATGCCCAGTAATGTAATACCATTAGTTTGATTAGTTTTGTAGTATGATCAAACTAATGGCAATACATTATTAGCCACGTGTTGCGTTTAGATTTGTGCACATTAAACAAAATCAAAGCTCCTGACTCTCACTGAGTCTTCAGCATTTCTTAAGTGGAATATATTCCATAAATGTTGCATTTATCTCATACCCTCCAAGTGTTCAAATTTTCCATGGACAGTCCTAGGGGGGAGTGAGAAATGTTCTAAATTTCATCTCAGGAATGTTGAAGGGTATGCAGGTCACTGCATAAAGAAGTATGTTTTTTAATGAAGAAAAATAATGAAATATTGCTATTGGGCTTCATCATATTATTGTAAACTTAGTAGAACCCTTCTTAAGTATATCTACCCAGCCAAATGTTGCCTTACAGTCCAGCTTTGGACAAAAAACCACAGAACATCCATTGCAATTTGGATCTGCACTGGTTTCCACAGGTGTATAGGAAAACTAGAAAAAGTTAACCTTCCCATGTATCCTCAGATGCCCATGAAAAACCTTTTGAAATTGAATTTTAGCACGTCAGTTGTTAATGTGTGTGTGTGTGTGTGTGTGTGTGTGTCATATGTACTCTTTTTAACAGGCAGAGCTGGTTGCTCAAAGAAGGGCAGAGCTTTTGGTAGAACAAGCAAAAAGGAAAACGGAGGTAAGGTAAACATTAAAAATAACAAAAAACATTATGATCACTTTACTGTATATTGGATTTTGTAAAGTGGCTCTCAGTTTGGCATCCATGATGCTTATTAAAAAAGATAATTGTGTTATAAATGGACTTGGGAGAAATTGCTGTTTATACTGTATTTCTGATTATATAGGAGCTTTCCCGTTCACAGAAGGGCATTTTGGATCCAACTCATGACTCCCTTTTTATATATGTCAGCTGTCTAAATATAGTCAAGTATCTACTGCATATTAGTCAGGGAGTAGGTACTTCGAAATTAGGGCATATAAATTAATGTGCAGGAAAAACTTGGGCTGGAAGCAGTTTTAATAAACAGACAAAACAATAATACGCTTTTTGTGTATAAAATTAATCCCTTAGAAATCAACACGAATTAATTTTTATTAACTGTGATGTATTCCAGACACCAGTTTTTCTGTACCTCTACACAAATAGTGAACTGAGAACATGAATCAACAAGCATTGCCATAAATTCTATTTTACATAAATGTTTTCAGGAAGAATATAATAATTAAATATTTCCATTTTCTCTTTTAGGAGGCTGCTGCTAGGCTTGAAAATGAAGTTCATGATGAAGAGGAGGAGGAGGAGGAAGAAGATGATATTGAAGCTATTTTGGAAGAAGAGTTCCCAAAAGAAGAAGATGAGGGAGAAGCTGAAGAAGAGGAGCAGGAGTCTGAGGCTATTGAGCGCATAAGAACTGAACTCTCAGAGAAATATGAAACTGATGTTACTAATCTGCAAGCAGTGCAGGTATTTTCAGCATTGCCTGATGTATTGTATTCTGCTTTAACATAAGTGTAACAGAGACTAAATGACACTATTTTACTATATCTAAAAAGAAGATATGTGAAATATCTTCTTTTTAAATCATCAGTATTGTATTCACTTTTACAGAGCAAAATTAAACCCCCCAACAGACTTGCCTCCTGGAGAATGCATACATAATTTGTTCATGAAGAGGCAATTGTAGGCATTTCCTGCTGCATATCAGATGTGCCAAATGGAATAAAATATTGGGGGCTCAAGTAAGCCCTCCCACACATAATCACAAGACACGGCACGCACACACAATTTGAATGGCAATGCCCATCAATTTTGAGGGGCAGCCCCCTCAAATATTTTATGGGGGTGAAGGGATCTGGGAGTTGACTTCTATTGTCAATATACATATCTTCAATAGGCTGTGAGGAATGTGCCTATTTTAACTGAATTTTGTGCATAAGGCACAGTAAACACATTCTCCAGTCAGTATGCATAATTTCCAGGAAAAAAGCCATTGTTTTCTATCTCTAGTTCAGAAGTGTGCAGTCTTCCTGGGCTGCACCTGGCCCACTTCCTGATCTTATGTGACCCACAACATACCCTCCCACTGATCACTAATCTTCTGCTAACTGCACCTCCCAGTAAAAAATATATAATATGGACTGTTTCCCCCAAGTGGTTTTTGCCTTCCTTTTGGCCTTCTTCTATAAATTGGCCCTATCTCCCTCAGCTATTGCAGGAGTTATCACCGAGCAGAATGATTTCAAATACCATAATCTGTTTCTTTTAAAAAGGGGTAGATTTATGGGGGGGGGGGTGTTTTCAAGGAGCTTTAAAAACACAAAA
Source organism: Podarcis vaucheri (assembly GCF_965113315.1). Lineage (NCBI taxonomy): Eukaryota > Metazoa > Chordata > Lepidosauria > Squamata > Lacertidae > Podarcis > Podarcis vaucheri. Next base: position 74,142,869 of record NC_138761.1, read on the forward strand.
AATGAGCTTACTTAAAATGATTTATGATACCCAGCTAATTAGAGGTTGCACTGCAGGGGGCTGGACTAGATGACCCTTAGGGCCCTTTCCAACCCTTCAATTCAATGGTTTTATGGTAGCTAATCCTATGTCAATTTTAATACCCATAGTTGTAAATTTTGATTGGAGATCTGTCGAGCAGCCTTGTAGGTTGTTGATTGTGAGGTAGGTAGTTTGCCAGATATCACAAGTCAACCTGCCACATGACACATAGGTACAAGTCTCCTGCTAAATATTTTGTGTTGCCTGCTAAATATATTGCTTTATTTGCATAGTTATGCTTTAAAGGCATAGTTAAACAATAGAATTTGTTGCAACAACATGGATGACTTTAAAACTGATATTAGACAAATTGATGGAGGATAAGGCTATCAGTGCCTCCTACCCCAAACAAAAGAGAATGTGTCTCAAGATGCTAAAGGCGGTCTTTAAATATAATGGTCTGAAGTGTGTTGGGCTGCTTTGAAAATATGATCCATTTTGTCACATTCTCTTTTGTTTGGGTGCTCACTTCGCATGTCTACAGTCTTTGCACTTCCTATCAATGGCTACTAGTCATGATGGTTATATGTTACGTACTTCTATGACCCGAGTATCCCTCTCAGTATCAGTTGCTGGGGAGCAGAAGTAGGGAGAGCGTTATTGTGCTCATGTCTTGCCTGAGGGTTTCCCATAGACATCTGGTAGGATGCTGGATTAGACTGGCCTTTGGTCTGATCCAGAAGGCCTCTGTTCTTGTTCTTAAGGATTTACTTGGCTTTGTTGTTGTTGTTTCTGTTTTGCTTGCTTTTGTTCTCAGGAGGAACTTGAAAAATTGTTGATACCCGAAGTAACTCTTGTATCCAAGCGAAAGCCTCACATTGTGTGCTATCAATTGTATAAAAAGCTGAAGGACCTAATAGAAAATCGTGAAAGCATTTTTGAGAAATGTTATCCAATAAGCTTATCCCTTGCACGCAAGATGCTAGTTCTTGCCTATAAACATCCAAGCAATTTTGGCCAATGGGACCCAATCAAGGTAAATAACCTTTAGGGAAGAATATTTTGCTTGTTTTTTACCATTATTTCTTAAATCAGTTATGTGGGGTCCTATATCGATTCTTATGCATAATTGTGCTATGCTATTGTTTCTAAGTATTGTTTATTATTCTAAATTGGTAAAATAGGATTGATTGTGCAAATATAATATCTGCTGCTAATAGAATCAGGGTGGGAAACCTTTTAACCTTGAAGGTCACATTCCCTTCTGATCAACCTTCCTAGGGCACATGCCAGTCAGTAGGCTTTCTACAGTGGGCTAATCTCTTCAGGCTTTCACACTCCTCTTTATCATCCCTCCAAGCAAAAAACAAAGAAACACCATGATCATAGCTCAAGTACATTCCAGCCAGGAAAACAGAGTACAAAGCAGGTCTGGTTCAGGATGTGTTTCAGGGTGTGCGTGGCCTGTAGAGAATCTCAAAGGTCAGATAGTGGATGGAAGGGGCTTCCTTGTTCTTCCTCTTCTCATTAGGTGGTGACCGCAGACACAGCGATAGCTTACCATGGTCTGCATGGACATCAGTTTCTTTCTCAGCTAGACAGAAGATCATATCTCAAGAGCTGTCAGGCAAGATGCTTAGCCAAAGTCATCCCATAGGAAGCTGCCTTCTACAGAGTCTCACCATTGCTCCATCTAACTCAGTATTGTCTAAACTGACTGACAGCGGCTTTCCAGGGTTTTGGACAGGGAACATTCTCAGCCTTACATGCAGATGCCAGGGATTGATCCTGGAACCTTCTGTATTCAAGGCAGATCCTCTGGATTGCAGCCCTTCCCCTAAAGCAGGGGAGTCCAAACTTTTTTCAAAGAGAGCCAAATTTGATGAAGCGAACATGCGTGAGGGCCGTCCAAAGTTGTTGACCTTTTTTTTAGACAATAAACTCCAGGAAATAAACTGCCGATTAGGCCCTGGAGCTGGACTTTGGACATGCCTGCCCTGAAGGAAGAATGCAGTTTGTTCCAATCTAGCACTAAAGAGCAGGTTTTCCAGGGGGAAGTGACAGGCAAGCGTAATCACTTGGAATCCATGCTTAGAAAGCTTGGACCCATGCTTTCTAGGCATGGGACAAACAGAAGTGTGGAGAAGCCCTCAGACAGCCTACCCAACGCCTGTTTTCTTTAGACCCTTTTTTCTTTGCCCCAAGGGAGTTGCCCATATAAAACAAAGGAGAAACCCAAGTTAGTGTAGCTGTGCCCCGAGTAGAGGTATATCTGCCCTGAACCAAAAATAGGAGTTCCTGACTTTGACATTCAGTGACAGTGAGGAAGATGGGATGAGCTACATTTCACTTCCAAACTAATAGGCACTTGACACCCCAAGAAGAAATTACTAAATTGTTAAATTATTATTGTTCTTACTAACATAATGGTTTTCTGCAAAAGAATGCATTAAAAGAACTGCTTGGTTATTTAATGGCCTAGTTTAACTGATGTGACTGTTCTTGCCAACTTTTCCTCACCAATTATTTGTGCTAGCATAAGTAATAAGTAAGTAGGAAAATAGGAAAATTTTGCTTCATTCTTATAAATCAAAAGATAATATTTGTTAAATTGTGAATATACTGGTACATTTTTCATTGGAAAATAGTTACAACAGCAGTTCTGGAGGTCAATAATTCTGTGTTTATTACAGCTAAGTGAAGGAGAAGCAATCAAGCCTTTTCAAAATCAAGATACTCCTAGCTTTCCACTTATCCATCGGAATTGTATTTATTTCTTTACAAGCAAAGAGAACAGGGATACATTTATGAAAAATCCCATCAAATATCTCCGTCAGCCAAAGCCGAAGCCAACTGTGCCAGTTAAGATTGCAGTTGTGGGGCCTCCAAAATCTGGAAAGACTACAGGTAAGTCTTGAGTCCTGAGTGTATAGATGTTTATATAGTTATAACAGTATTGCATTTATGGAGAGGATGGTATTTTTCTGTTCTACCAGATAACTATACTGCCGGTAAGTTCATTTAGGTTTTTTCCAACACATTATTTTTTTCTTGTGTGATGTTAAACTGTACAAGGGATCACCTTTAGCAGGCTACTTTCAGAAAGCAGTCATAGTAAACCTTACGCTTTTATTATAGCTGTCTAGGTCTAATGACACATCCACAAGATATGTTTGAAGTACATGGCTTGTTCCAAAGGAACCTGGAAACTAGTTTATCCCTCACAAAGCTACAATTCCCAGCACTCTTAACAGCACTCCAGTTTCCAGGATTCTTGGGGGGAAGCCATGTACTTTAACGGTGTGGTGTCTGAGGGTCACCTATGACTGTGATTCTGTTCTATTGATGCAATCATTTTCCTTCTAAAACATAATGGTCAGTATTATGGGTCGGTGTGGTCAAAAGCTGCTCATTAACAACAAAACTGTTTTGCAGTTGCCAAAAGATTTGCAAAAGAATATGGATTGTTGCGCCTTTCCATGGGAGATGCCATCCGTATGGTGTTAAACAATCAGCCAGAGACAGAACTAGCACTTATATTGAAGTGGCATCTGCAGAAAGGACTGACTGCACCTGATGAACTTGCTGTGAGGGCTCTAGATATTTCACTGATGGATACTGTGTGTAACACCTCAGGGTGAGAAACTTTCATTTTAGTTATTTCATAGCATTGCCTCTAGATGGGTCACATTTAGGACTACATCTGCATAACATTGCTTCCAGCAGATATGGAAGGCAGTTGCCTTTGTCTGCCATGCAACTCTGCCTTGCCTAACATAAAACCAAAAAATGTAATAAATAATGCTGTACAATTTGGTCATAAAGGTTCAGATACACATGCTGGCAGATTATAAGCATTTCTCTTCAGGGTGTTTTAGTATTCTGCATTAAAGGAGGAGGATAGTAAAAATCGTACTTGAAATTGTGAAACGTAGTTTGTTTCTTAATCCTGCAAATATATCTTTTAGATATTTTCTAAAGCCCTGGTGAAACAGAGAAGGGCTCTGGCTGCAGTCCTATGCATATTTATCTGGGGGTAAATCGCATTGAACATAATGGCCTGGATTGCACAACACACAAAGCCAAACCATGACTTAGCATGAACACAACAGAGTGCAGACTCCTGGAGAGGAGATCACAGCCCCTTTGCTCCTTCCCAAGTGCTCTGATGCTACACTACACTAACCCATGACTTAGCATATCATCCAAACCCAGACATGTGGTTTAGCTATCCCGGACATACCATGAGCCCTAAACCATAGGACAAACCTTGCCTACTACTTATGGTAAGTCTGGAGCAAGCTAAACCATGAACTCAGGTTCAGAGTACTTGCTAATCAAAGCTATGGCTTAACTTCATGGAGAACAGCAGTAGAGCAACTGGGAAGGAACAAAGCGGTCACATTCGCCTCTCCTGGAGCCCACACATTCATGGTAAGCCATGGTTTGGCTTAGTATGACTTGTGAACCAGGCCATTATCTTAGTCTATAAACATGTACAGTCGTACCTTGGTTGACGAACTCCTTAGTAGTCAAACCCAGGAGTGTTCCAGTTTACGAACATTCTTTTGGAAGCTGAACATCCAGCAATGCTTCCAATTGGCTGCAGGAATCTCCTACAGCCAATCGGAAGCCGTGCCTTGGAAGTTGAACAGACTTCCATAACGGATTCTGTTTGGCTTCCAAAGTACAGCTGTATAAGATTCCTGACTAAGGACAGGAGGAACAGATTCTGTAGTTGATAGGCTATAACTTAGCACAGGAGTGATGAGCTTCCAGCTTAAGGGTCAAACTTGGCCTGCTAGGCCTCCCTATTTGCCCTGCAAAGCTGAGCAGCCACACCTATCTTCCTTACATCTGTCATACATAATGTGTGGATTGAGGCTTCAAAGAACAATTGGGAGCTTAAAGTGGGCTTATGATAGTTGTTGTACTGGAGAAGGTGTGATCCCAACCACCTATCAGCTGATGGGCAGTAGGTTTGTGACTTCCTCAAGGAGGAAAAGCAGTTTCCAGTCAGTAGAAACAGCTTCTCTATCCCAGCACTGATGGTTTGGTGAAGCTGCCCTGACATTAGAGGTGAAAAGGAAAAGCATGCAGAAGCTTACAATCTGTGGGGCTGGCAATGGCCCTTGCACCCGAGAAGCTTGGGAACCCCACACAAGGTGGGAAGGGACATCATGTGACTGACAGGTGGGTTGCCCCTGATAAAGTTTGCCCATGGAGCCAAAAAGGTTCCTCACTCCTAATTTAGGTCTATGTACAATGTTGGAATACTATTGAGGCCTGCTAGCTCAAAAATACCTACTTTGTTTAGTTCCCTGGTGAATGATATTATGTTTTGACAGCCTATTCTAGTTTTATTCAGTCCCTTCAAAATGTATTACCCTGGTTATGTTTCTTTATAAAAAGGCTGATTCAAAGCTTTAAGATAATTCTGGAAATCGGCACAGTGCCAACAGGAATAATAAAGAATGGATGTGCTGTTTGGCTCTGTTTATTATTCCTGATTCAGGATATCCTGGCATGTGTATGGGCTTCATCAACAAGAGTTAGTGTTACAGAAATAAATAATTAATCTGAACCCAATCTGAATTGTGGTCATTTTCCCTCCCACAGAATTGTTATTGATGGATACCCTGTAACAAGAAAACAAGTAGACCTTCTTGAAGAAATGAAAATCATTCCAGTAAAAATCTTTGAATTAGATATTGATGTGAAGGAGGTCCTCAGAAGAGCACTGCAGGATAAACAAATCCCTAACAGGTAGCAACACCATGAAGGGTGTGAAGTAATAACTCCCTCAGGTCACATTAATACAGTGGTAATAATAATAATAATAATAATAATACATTTTATTTATATCCCGCCCTCCCCAGCCGAAGCTGGGCTCAGGGCGGCTAACAACATTCTAAAACATTCATTATAAAATTAATTAAATCAAATTAAAATCAAATTAATGGCAACCATCAAGCAAAATTTTGTGCAGATTGCCAGAGGAGGGGGTCAGGCTGCGCCCTGACAAAAGGCCTGGTGGAACAGCTCTGTCTTGCAGGCCCTGCGGAAGGATGTCAGGTCCTGCAGGGCCCTAGTCTCTTGTGACAGAGCGTTCCACCAGATTGGAGCCGCGGCCGAGAAGGCCCTGGCTCTACTTGAGGCCAGCCTAACCTCTCTGAGGCCTGGGATCTTTAGGGTGTTTTTATTTGCAGATCGTAAATTTCTCTGTGGGACATACCAGGAGAGGCGGTCCCGTAGGTACGAGGGTCCTAGGCCGTATAGGGCTTTAAAGGTTAAAACCAGCACCTTAAACCTGATCCTGTACTCCACCGGGAGCCAGTGCAGCTGGTACAGCACCGGATGGATATGATCTCGCAGCGAAGACCCCGTGAGGAGTCTCGCCGCGGCATTCTGCACCCGCTGGAGTTTCTGGGTCAGTCTCAAGGGCAGCCCCACGTAGAGCGAGTTACAATAATCCAGTCTGGAGGTGACCGTCGCATGGATCACAGTGGCTAGGTCAGGGTGAGAGAGATAAGGAGCCAACTGCTTAGCTTGGCGGAGATGAAAAAATGCCGCCTTTGTTATAGCTGTAATCTGCGCCTCCATAGAGAGGGAGGTATCGAAGATTACACCCAAACTCTTAACGGATGGTGCTGGCACTAATTGCACCCCCGCAAGAGATGGGAGTTGCCCCCTCGATCCCATATCGCCCCGTCCCAGCCACAGGACCTCTGTCTTCGAAGGATTTAACTTCAACCGGCTCCCACGTAACCATCCAGCCACAGCTTCCAAACATCTGGTCAGTGTGTCTGGGGCCGAGTCAGGATGGCCATCCATCAACAGATAGAGTTGGGTGTCATCGGCATACTGATGGCAACCCAGCCCAAAACTCCGGACAAGCTGGGCGAGGGGGCGCATAAAGATGTTGAAAAGCATCGGGGAGAGAATCGCACCCTGAGGCACTCCACACACCAAGGAGTGGCGCGATGACAATTCCCCCCCAAGCGCCACCCTCTGTCCCCGACCGGAGAGAAACGAGCGCAGCCATTGAAGGACTGTGCCCTGGATCCCCACGTCGGCAAGGCGGCGGTCCAGGAGTTCGTGATCGACCATGTCGAAGGCTGCTGACAGGTCTAGAAGAATCAGCAGCCCCGACCCGCCTCGATCCAGCTGCCTGCGGAGATCATCTGTTAGGGCGACCAGAGCCGTCTCGGTCCCATGACCAGCGCGGAAGCCGGACTGGAATGGGTCGAGAGCAGATGTTTCATCCAGAAACCTACCAAGCTGTTCAGCAACCGCTCTCTCAATCACCTTGCCCAGGAATGGAAGATTCGAAACCGGGCGGTAATTGGATAGATCTAAAGGATCTAATGATGCTTTCTTTAAGAGCGGGCGCACCACTGCCTCCTTCAGTTCCCCTGGGAATTAAGTACCTTGGGTTAAGTACTTAATTCATTCTGGAGGTCCGTTCTTAACCTGAAACTGTTCTTAACCTGAAGCACCACTTTAGCTAATGGGGCCTCCTGCTGCCGCCGTGCCGTCGGAGCACGATTTCTGTTCGCATCCTGAAGCAAAGTTCTTAACCCGAGGTACTATTTCTGGGTTAGCGGAGTCTGTAACCTGAAGCGTCTGTAACCTGAAGCGTATGTAACCCGAGGTACCACTGTATTTCACAATTAGGCATGGTTTCTGGCTTAACATAGTTTACAGTGAAGGAGCAACATGGTAGACAATGTCCAGTTGCTTCCACTTCACTACTCCCCTGGCAGAAACAGGAAAAACAAATTACGAAGCTGCCATTATGCTTGGCTTCCCTTTACATCCAAACAACGGACTGTGGATTGTTATTTCCTAACAAGCCACAATATGTAAGCCACCAACTAACCATGGTTTAAGGCTGATTAGCAGTTGTGGCTTGTTAGGGTTTCGACATAACAGGAAGCCAAGCTTAATGGTAGCTTCCTGGTAGGTTTCTCACACATGGACCAGGGAGGTAGTGAAGTGGGAGCAGTTGACCATTGTGTACTAACCTACTGCTCATACTAGGCTGATATTAAAGCCTAATATTAATGCACTTAAAATTGTCTTTTCAGATATCCTTATCCAATGCACGACAGCTCCCATATTCTCTCTATCAAGAATTCGTGTTACAGAGCACAAACTGAAGAAATAAGACCTTACTACGAGGAGCAGCACCAAAACTGGTATGTGATTGATGCAGCACACAGCAAATGGTGGATCTGGAACAAAATACTTGAGGAAACTCAAGGAATCACCAAGAAGATCCAGATCTATCTGGAAAGAATACGACAAGGTAAGCAAATAATAATAATAATAATAATAATAATAATAATAATAATAATAATAATAATAATAATAATTTATTATTTATACCCCGCCCATCTGGCTGGGCCTCCCCAGCCACTCTGGGCGGCTTCCAAAAGAATATTAAAATACTATAATACATCAAACATTAAAAGCTTCCCGAAACAGGGCTGCCTTCAGATGTCTTCTAAAAGCCTGGTAGTTGTTGTTCTCTTTGACATCTGGTGGGAGGGTGTTCCACAGGGAAGGCGCCACAACCAAGAAGGCCCTCTGCCTGGTTCCCTGTAACTTGGCTTCTCGCAGTGAGGGAACCGCCAGAAGGCCCTCGGTGCTGGACCTCAGTGTCCGGGTAGAACGATGGAGGTGGAGACGCTCCTTCAGATATACTGGACCAAGGCCGTTTAGGGCTTTAAAGGTCAGCACCAACACTTTGAATTGTGCTCGTACTGGGAGCCAATGTAGGTCTTTCAAAACCGGTGTTATGTGGTCTCTGCGGCCGCTCCCAGTCACCAGTCTAGCTGCCGCATTCTGGATTAGTTGTAGTTTCCGGGTCACCTTCAAAGGTAGCCCCACATAGAGTGCATTGCAGTAATCCAAGCGGGAGATAACCAGAGCATGCACCACTCTGGCGAGGCAGTCCGCAGGCAGATAGGGTCTCAGCCTGCGTACCAGATGGAGCTGGTAAACAGCTGCCCTGGACACAGATTTGACCTGTGCCTCCATGGACATCTGTGAGTCCAAAATGACTCCCAGGCTGCGCACCTGGTCCTTCAGGAGCACAGTTACCCGATTCAGGACCAGGGAATCCTCCACACCTGCCTGCCTCCTGTCCCCCCAAAACAGTACTTCTATCTTGTCAGGATTCAACCTCAATCTGTTAGCCGCCATCCAACCTCCAACCACCTCCAGGCACTCACACAGGACCTTCACTGCCTTCACTGGTTCTGATTTGAAAGAGAGGTAGAGCTGGGTATCATCCGCATACTGATGAACACCCATCCCAAATCCCCTGATGATCTCTCCCAGCGGTTTCATGTAGATGTTGAAAAGCATGGGGGAGAGGACAGAACCCTGAGGCACCCCACAAGTGTGGGCCCAGGGGTCTGAACACTCATCCCCCCCACTTTCTGAACACGGCCCATGAGGAAGGAGTGGAACCACTGTATAACAGTGCCCCCAGCTCCCAGCCCCTCAAGACGGTCCAGAAGGATGTTATGGTTGATGGTATCAAACGCCGCTGAGAGATCCAGCAGAACTAGGAAACAGCTCTCAACCTTTGTCCCTAGCCCGCCGGAGATCATCAACCAGTGCGACCAAAGCAGTTTCAGTCCCATGATGAGGCCTGAATCCCGACTGGAAGGGATCCAAGTGGTCCGCTTCTTCCAGGCGTGCCTGGAGTTGTTCAGCAACCACTCGCTCAATCACCTTGCCCAAGAATGGAAGATTTGAGACTGGGCGATAGTTGGCTATCGTGGCCGCATCTAAAGATGGTTTTTTAAGAAGCGGTTTAATAACCGCCTCTTTCAACAGGTCTGGGAAGGCTCCCTCACGGAGGGAAGCATTCACCACCCCACGAAGCCCATCGCCCAGTCCTTCCCGGCTAGTTTTTATAAGCCAGGATGGGCAAGGATCAAGGAGACAAGTGGTTGGTTTCACTCGTCCAAGCAGCCTGTCCACATCCTCGGGGGTAACAGATTGGAATTGATCCCACACAACTTGACTAGACAGGACTCTAGCACTCTCCTGCCCCGGCCCTGCTCCCACGGTGGAGTCTACCTCTTCTCGAATCTGAGCGACTTTATCTGCAAAAAACTTTGCAAAGTCATTGCAGGAGATCATGTGGCCTGTACTGGGCCCCGATGTTGCAGGTGGTTCCGCTAAATTGCGAACCACCTGAAAGAGTCTCCTGCTGCTGTTTTCCGCAGATGCAATAGAGGCGGTGAAGAAAGTCTTCTTCGCCGTCGCTGTCGCCACTTGGTAGGCTCGACATTGAGCTCTAACCCGTGTCTGGTCAGATTCAGAATGGGTTATCCACCACCGGCGCTCTAGCCGTCTCAACGATTGTTTCATTGCCCTCAGATCCGTGGAAAACCACGGGGCTGTCCGGGCTCCATGCAATCGGAGAGGGCGCTTTGGAGCCAAACAGTCAATAACCCTGGTTAACTCCACATTCCAGCGGGCCACCAGGGAATCAGCAGAAAGGCCATCAACATGGGATAAAACATCCCCTACCACTCTCTAGAAACCATTTGGATCCATTAAGTGGCGGGGGCGGACCATCTGAAGGGTCACCTGCAGAGGGGAAGGGTCACGGAGAAGTCCAGTTGCACCAGGAAGTGATCTGACCATGGCACTTCTTTGGTTTCGCTTTTACTTAGTGTCAGATCACCAACATCCATAGAGGTGAACACCAGGTCTAAGGCATGCCCGTGGATATGAGTTGGGCCAGACTTCTTCAGGGACAGCCCCATGGAGGCCATGCTTTCCACGAAGTCCCGAGCAGCCCCTTGTAAGGTTGTGTCGGCATGGATGTTAAAATCCCCTAGGACAACCAAGCTAGGTGTCTCCAGGAGGACATCCGCCACAACCTGAAGCAGCTCGGGCAGGGAATCCTTGGTGCAGCGGCGAGGTCGGTACACCAATAGGAATCCTGTACTGCCCCTATTGCCCAACTTCCAGAACATGCACTCAGAGAACTGGGTCTTTCCAATAGGACGCCTGGTGCAAACTAATGACTTCCTAAAAATCACTGCAACCCCCCCTCACCGCCCACAAGGCCTGGGTTGCTGTGCGTAAGAGAAACCTGGTGGACAAGCAGCGGCAAGGACGGGCCCATCTGCTTCATCCAACCAGGTCTCTGTCACACATGCCAGGTCAAATCCTCCATCCACAATCAGGTCGTGGATGACAGTGGTTTTATTCATCATTGACCTGGCATTGCACAGCAACACTTTCAGGTCATGTGGGTTTGCCTTGTTGATTCCAGTATCCTTCCGGTCAGGACCAGACCTGGAGGCCGGGATAGTCCTCAGACTACGACTAAGCCTGCTTCCTTGGTAATGACATGGTCTGGTCTTAGCGTAACTCCTCCTCCTACCCATGATCACTGAGATCGGTTGTCCGAGTGCATCCCCCCCCCCAATGGAACCTGCCCCAGCCATTTTGTTTGCTGGGACCCACTCCCAGGCAGCCCTGACCCCTCCCCTTAAAATCAAATTAAAGCCTATACAAAAAGCAAACTAACAGAACAATAAAACTATAAAAACAAAAAACAAAGTTACAAACACAACATAATTAAATTAAACAAATTCCCACACCCAACTAAACACCCACCCCACACACCCGAGGCCTCCCTGGAGCCCCATAAGCTGAGGAGGTGAGTATGGGGCCCGCCCCCAGGCCCAAGGTGGAGAATGGGCTTGCAGGGGCAGCAGCCCTCCCCACAAACTCACGACAGAGCGGCAGCAGCAATGTCCCGAGGCCTCCTTGGAGCCTTATATGCTGAGGTGGAGTATGGGGCCCGCCCCCAGGCCCAAGGTGGAAAAAGGGCTTCAGGGGGGAGCGGTCCTCCCCAAGACTCACCGGCAAAGCAACAGCAGCAAATAATCCTGCTTTACATTAATGGGGGGCTTTTTTGTTAGTGGATTTTATATGTAATTCTATTATGCTACTTAGATTTGATTTTAACTTCAAATAAATGAAGATTAATATGAAACTTAAAAATAGAAGCTCAGAGTCTGATGAAGAAGCACATGACTATCTGAATAATAAAGAGAACATGAACCCATTACAAATCTTTGGGCTGGTCCACACTGGGCTTTATCATGACTTTCAAGTTGTTTGAGTCCCAGATTTCTGGCCATTGTTCACATTATGTTGCTCTCAACCAGAACTCATCCCATGAATCACCCCAAATCAGGTGGAAGAACCTAGCACTCCACAGGTGCAAGTTTACTCCAACCAATTTTGGGCTATTCCCTCCCTCCCTCCCACTGCAACCCCATAAGATGCAACCCACAATGCTCAGTAGGCGTCCCGTCCCCCCGGCCCTCAGGAGAGGCTTTTGTTGGGAATCGGGGGGGGGGGTGTTGCTGAGAGGAAAGGAAAGAGGAAGTTTACTTTCAGCTCATGCAACACTGGATACAACTCCTACCAATTCAAAAGTTCTGCAGTTTATTATCTGTATTTATACATTTATGGCCTGCTTCTTGCCCATCATCTTTCAAAGGGGTTACAAGTCAACCCAAATGGTAAATGGGATGGTATTGCTGTTATCTGGTACAGTCAGGATCCTTCCAGATTGCCCTTTCACCAATATGAGGTAGGGCCAGCTTGAAACTTGATTTCAATTATTATTGTTGTTCTCATTTTTTATTCAAAGTAGCATTTTGTAAGCAGACTCCAGATTCTGTTTGGAAACTGAAGGGAAAAGCTACATATGGTCAAAGTCTAGTTATAATTTAGTATCCTCCATGTAAAGAATCCATTTAGCAAATGGATTTTTTTCAGCTGTGAATGAAATACAATACTGCTAGTAAAGCTAACTTGCATGACGCATTCTAATAAATTAGTCATGTGTAGTAAGCCTTTAGATTCCACAAACTGGTGAGCTTTCTCTGCTTCATGGAGGCTAGATTAAATTAGAAACATCTTTCTAACTTCTTGATATTCACAGAAGTTAATCTGACTGACCTGCCAACCAAGCTATATACAGCATAACATACTGATTTGCTCTGTATTGTTTGGTATAGCTTTTGCATTTTCACATATCAATAAAATAGGTATACTCTACCAAATATGCAGTGTCACAGGTGAAACTTCACAGCATTGTATCCAATTGTTAACAGGAATGGCAGCCAGTATTGCCGATTTGTGTATCATGCCGCAAGAGCTGCTGTCTCGGCTGGGAGAGTTTGGGCAATATTGTCCTGTCAGCCTTGCAGAAAAGGGAGAGCTCGTTGATTGTTCTGTAACGCCTTCTCTAAAGTTTGCAGCAGAATTTCGAGGACATTACTACAAAATGGCTGGACAAGAGGAACTAGATGTAAGTATCAAAAGGGGTAGAATATATATAGATAATCCATTTGGAAAGCAAATGGGTGCTGGCACAATGAATATATAAATAAAAGTTCAAAGAGCTGGTGTCCTGCAGTAGCTCAGTGTGGGCTGGAAACTCCCTACTTGCAGTCTTACCTCTGCCACAAACTCACTAGGTGGCCTTAGGCAAGCCAAAAGATTGAAGAGTTTATGGGGTATCTTAAATACTAACAAATGTATTTGAGGACTAGATTCCAGTGAGCTTCAACCATTTGCAATATGGCACTCAAACTAGTTTACTGTTATGGGAAGCACTTTGAATGTTTTAATTATATAGAAGTGTTAAGAATTATTGTTTTATGGATGCTGACTCCAAGAAATAGTTAGCCATTGTTTTGTTGTGGCATTTGTCATATGGCCTTGTTTTTATAAACCCTTTATTCAAAATGACCCCAGTGAAAGGGAAGTTCCATTGTTAGGTTAGAATTTTCTTTCCAAATGTTTGCATTCCTGATGTGTGTGTGTGTTGAGTGAAATGATGATTTTATGGAGGGATGGCAATACCCAAGTGTTTGCCTTTATTTCGAATAAGTTCACACCCTCTATCATATCACCTGCTTGTCCTCATAGCCTCTTTTTTCACTGAAAGCTGGGCCATGGTGATGTTACCTTTATTGTGTTCTCCTGGACTGCTTTATCTCTCAGAATTGGATTCTGTCCCTTAAACAAAGATTGGATTATGTGAAAAAGAAAAAGCACCAAAATTCTGACACGCTTTTTCCACACAAAAGGTGGTAAATATATACCATCAGTCCTGGAAGTGTTCCAAGCTAAACCCCATCAGTTATTATATGGGGCTCAGATTTGGACAGGCACTCACCTTAGATCTACGGAAGCTGTCCAATCAAAGTTCTTAAGGCATTTTTTTCTGTACCACCCTGTGTCCCAAACGCATCATTGCGCCAGGCTAACCTCCCCTCGGTAGAATTATGGATCTGGCGTAGGACACTTAACTATTGGCTTTGCCTAAACTCAAATCCCCCCGGTCTAATATCCCTAGTGCTGCAAGATTGTCACAAGAACCCCTGGACTAAAATTACAGATAGGTAGCCGTGTTGGTCTGCCATAGTCAAAATAAAAAAATTCCTTCCAGTAGCACCTTAAAGACCAACTAAGTTAGTTCTTGGTATGAGCTTTCGTGTGCATGCACACTTCTTCAGATACCTCTCCCCACCTTCTCACTATATAGAAGGATCTGGCAACTTCTGTTTCAGTGTATCTGAAGAAGTGTGCATGCACACGAAAGCTCATACCAAGAACTAACTTAGTTGGTCTTTAAGGTGCTACTGGAAGGAATTTTTTTATTTGGACTAAAATTGTTTATCAAAAACTTTACTCTTGTGGTTTATCACCGCAACAGCTATTCACTTTGGGTTTTAGTAAAGCAAACAGTCTAATTTGTCAGCACCTAAATTATATCAAGCATCAGAACAACTTGGCCACGATAAGGAAATTTTGCCCATGGTATGCCTATTTTCCACCTTCCCATTTCGACTCCCTGGCACCCTATCTGCATAACCTAGCAATTCTAAAATTTAGACATGCTTTTACCCTCGCAAGATTGAATGTATTGCCCTCGGCTGCACTCGAGGGACGAGTCCAACAGATTCCACACAAAAAACACATGTCCCCGTGGAGATGGCAGTCCCAAATCGGTGGCGCCTGCCCTTCTGGCTTGCACTCTTTATAAAGACTTGAGGAATGAGATTATCACCCCTCTTTTATTGTCCATTCCGAGTCGCCCAACCACTGTCACTGTGTCCTTTCTCTTGGCAGATCAAGATGAGCAGGTGACAGCAAAGGTTGCAGGGTTCAGTATTTGACTGTTGATTCATGACCCTAAAGTGTATTTTATATAATTGACTTTTTATTTCTGTTCTTTGTATTTCGCATTGTTGTTTTGTTGCTGTGGCTGATGGCTGATGCAGATAAAGATCCATTCATTCAAGATTGGATTATGTCTTTATTCTGAAGTGCACCTAATGCAACTGGTGTAGAATGTTATATATAACAGTGGTCCCCAACCCCCAAGAACACTGGAAAATTGCTAAGAGTCTTGGTGGACCACTTAAAAGATTTTTCTGCCTTTTGTATGACTTATAATGTATTCTCCTATATGTTGTATGTTTTTTAATTGCATTTTTCTTGCTGATCTTATTTCTTATATATTTTATTGTATTACAACTTGAATTCCACATACCGTATTTTTCGCCCTATAAGACGCACTTTCCCCCCTCCAAAAATGAAGGGGAAATGTGTGTGCGTCTTATGGGGCGAATGCAGGCTTTCGCTGAAGCCTGGAGAGCGAGGGGGGTTGGTGCGCACTGACCCCTCTCCCTCTCCAGGCTTCAGGAAGCTATCCGCTAGCTGTGGGAGACCCAGCTCTCCCAGGGCTAGCGGAGAGCTTGCCTGCACCCAGAAGCTTGGGGCGCGCTGAGCTCCGCACGCCCCAAGCTTCAGGATTAGCGCAGCTGTCCGCTAG
This sequence comes from Podarcis vaucheri, assembly GCF_965113315.1. Taxonomy (NCBI): domain Eukaryota; kingdom Metazoa; phylum Chordata; class Lepidosauria; order Squamata; family Lacertidae; genus Podarcis; species Podarcis vaucheri. The sequence goes on from NC_138761.1 coordinate 74,158,791, forward strand.
CCCTGGGAGAGGCGCCCGGCTCTCCCACAGCTAGCGGAGACCTTGCCGGCACCCAGAAGCTTGGGGCGTGCTGAGCTCCGCACGCCCCAAGCTTTGGGATTAGCGGAGCGCACCTGGGGGGGAAATAAATTTTTTCCCCTTTATTTCCCCCCCAAAAAACTAGGTGCGTCTTATGGGCCGGTGCGTCTTATGGGGCGAAAAATACGGTAATATAAAATACAATAGATAATAAAACACAACGTAAGAAATAAAAGCAGCTACAAATATACAATAAAAAATATTTAATTCACCACGTCTGCCTTTCACAGTGGCTATGCCATCTGACTGAAGCTCATGGACCACTGATCTGTAGACTAGAATTTCAGAACTTCTGTTATATAAGAAATAGGGGGGGGGGGGGAATACATCTGTTCCTTAATAAGTAGCCTCAAATGATTTTGACCATGAATGAAAACATGAAATGTTTCTCCTCCTTCTCATACATTGCTTTCAATGCAGAAATTCCTGAAGAATCCAGAATTATATGTCCCCCCATTAGCACCTTATCCTCTCCCTCTCCCACATAAACTACCAAAGAAACTGACTGCAGCAGATGTGAAGGCTTTATTTCCTATGCAAGCTGAATTGCAAGGATTCTGTCCAGTTACTTACCTAGATGGGAAGCAAAGGTAAACACTTGCATTTCCAAGGATTTCTGTTAATATAGAATATAGAAATAATGCAATTTGTGCTAATAAGTTCTCAAACAGGCAAACTCCAGCACCTTCCACTTTGCAGAATCATTACTATTCTGCATCACATTGTATTATTTATTGGACTTTATTGAATAAAATTTTAAAGTGGTGAAGCTGAAGTTAACATGGTGTGGGGAGTGTACTTGATAACTTTACATAGGATTTAAGAATCTTTGCATTATTTGGGTGTATCCAAAGGTGCTTTTCTGCATTCTGTAAATACCTTCCATTCACAAAAGGACTGTTTTGCACCTAAAAAAACTATGCAACTGTTACCCTTCATGGATTAAAAATTTAGATCAGCCACATGAATCCACAATCAGTAATGGACTGGATGAGGGCATACAAATGTAATCCACTTAACAGAAATGTTCCTGGTTAGAAGTCCTGATCCAAGGATATTGATGTAGCATGCTTTGAATGAGGTTGTACTCTTTTCAAACAATCTGGTTCATAGTTTGGGGATACTCCAGGTGGCAGGTGTGGCCAGAAGCACTTCATAGGCAAGTGTATCAACTGTGACTTCTGGAGAAAGCAGACCTGGCCATGGTCATGCATGCTTCAGGTTGCAATCCTATACCCATTTATTTGCAATCTCCACTGAACTGAGTGAGATTTACTTCAGAGCAGGCATGTATAGGATTGCAGTATTATACAAAGACCGGTTCCTGCCACGTGCTGGATCTGCTTTTGAAAACACCTGGTCCAAAATGTTTTTCTGGAGCATGCAGCTCTTTTTTTATGCCAGTTTCACTGGCTGCAAATCAATTTCTGGACTCAATATGAAATTTCAGTTTAAAGCCACAAATCACTTAAAACCAGGGTAAAAGAACAACTGCAACAAGTATGAGATGCAAATGTGGTGGTGATATCTTCCTTTCATTTGCTGTTTTGAGGTATGAAGCACTGGTACCTGGGGACATTGAATATGCTGTACTTTATCGCAACAAGCTATATATTTTTGAAAGTGAAGAAAAGCTTCAAAAGTTTATGAGGTACTGAATACATCACTTTTTTACTTTTATTTATTGCTTTGTGTTTGGTTTTGTTTTTTAAAAAACCTACAATTTCTGTATTCTTAGATTACCAGAGAAATATTGGAACCAGACCCTTCCTCATAAACTTCCCCCAATAAAGGAGCCAATATTGCTGACAGCTCTTCCCCTGACCGGATACCTGGAACAGGTTATTATTTATTGTTAATGACACTCAAATTGACTTAACTTTGGGGGCCAAGATTCAAATGGGCAGTATCTAATCTCAACGCTGCTAAATGAATTCAGTAATGTAATGAAGCCATGTCACAGCTTTAGTCTTATTTTTGCAAAGGATTTTCTTTTATTCTGGTAAACATGACTGATGCCTTCCCTCCTTTTTCTAAAGTAATGGACAGTAATGGAAATAAGGCCCCAAATGTTGCACTTCTTTTAACTCTGTAAGCTTCTGGAAGGTCATTCAGTATTCTCCAAACTGACAGATGGCGATAAAGGTATTTATCAGAGCTCCAGGGGCTGCTGAAGCTATGACTTCAATGGCAGAGTAGTAGATAGGTAGCCGTGTTGGTCTGCCATAGTCAAAATAAACTGTTTTAACTTGGGAGCTGTATGTGATGACTAGAGGTGTTCTGTTATTTTCTTTTTTGGGTCTGTCTTGCAGCAAGTTCTCTCTGGGTATCAGTCTGGCTCTGTTGATCTGTTGTCTAACTTCATCTGCTGGGTATTTTAGTTCTGAGAAGGTTTGCTGTAGATCTCTTAGGTGAGAGTCTCTGTCTGTAGAATTGGAACAGATGCGGCTGTAACGTAGTGCCTGGCTATATACAATGGACTGTTTGGTATGTTTGCCTCTAGCTACCATCCCAAACATACCAAACAGTCCATTGTATATAGCCAGTACAACGCATCATCAGAGATCTACAACCTCTCCTGGACAATGACAGTTCTCTTTCTCAAGCTCTGGGAGGAAGACCTTTCATTGCCTACAGACAGCCACCCAATCTTAAACAACTCCTAACCCACAATAATACTACAACCAGACTTAACACAGACACTGGCACCAGAGCCTGCAATAAACCCAGATGCCAACTTTGCTGCCACATACACCCGGACAACACCATTACTGGCCCCAACAACATCACACATACCATCTCGGGACTATTTAATTGCTCATCATCTAACATTGTGTATGCCATCAAATGCCAACAATGTCCTTCAGCTCTCTATATTGGACAAACAGGCCAAACCTTACGCCAAAGAATAAACGGACATAAATCTGACATCAAGAATCACAAAACAGAGAAACCAGTAGGAGAACACTTCAATCTCCCAGGACATTCTATACAAGATCTCAAAGTAGCTGTTTTACTACAAAGGAATTTCAGAAATAGACTGGAAAGAGAAGCTGCTGAATTACAACTCATTACCAAACTTAAAACCATGGAAAGATCTGGGCTGAACAAAGACATTGGATTCTTATCTCACTATACATGACTAAACCATTTCTCACCTTCTCACCCCTTGCCTTTTCCTGTAAGACCTATTACAGTCGTTAAGAGTCGTCAACAGGCTCTCTCAGCTATCTGCCTATCTCCCATTCCCACCACCCTTCTGAGTAACACCCCTCCCCACCTTCTCACTATATAGAAGGATCTGGCAACTTCTGTTTCAGTGTATCTGAAGAAGTGTGCATGCACACGAAAGCTCATACCAAGAACTAACTTAGTTGGTCTTTAAGGTGCTACTGGAAGGAATTTTTTTATTTCAATGGCAGAGTTAGGAATATGTTGAGCAACTTTCAAAGTGATACAAAACTGAAAGGCACTGTAATTGATATAGAGGAGAGAATTAAAGGCCAGATTATGAATGATAGCACCAAGCAGTAAAGATTACAGAACATAAAACCTTATTAATGGAGTAGTGTTTGTATTGCTTAACTAACATTAGTGTTTGTGTTTGTTTGTAGGGTGTGGCCACAGCTCTGATAAAAGCAATGAATGAAGTAGGTTGTTTAAAACCAAAATTTCCTTTCCTAAGTGTGAAAAAGACTGCTCTGCTGTTCATAGCCTATCATTTGAAAGGTACAGTAAAACCTGTGCTATTATAGTATGAAGTAAAATAAAATAAAAATTAGTTTATATTTTTGACATTGATCTTTTGTTAAACATACATGGTGACACAAGTCAATGCAAGCAGAGTTCTGCTCATGCAATAAGATCTCCCATTCAACCCTCCAGGAGAGATTTGGGGGGCATGGGAAGGAGTGTTGGGATAGGAGAAATCCCTTTATGCGAGTGGAAGGCTATTCTCCTGGAAGCTGGACACATTCATGCTAGAATAGTCTATGATCAAACTAGAAGTGACAGGGTAGGGTTCTATTGTGCTAGCAGAAATCCTTGCTCTGACAGAACATTCACAAAGCACACTACACTGGATACAACCCCATGTCTTTAGATATGGGCCTGCCCCATCAAGGTGGAAAGTGGGAGCGATGGGTGCTAAATCCTTCTCCTACCTGGCCCTCTTAATTCATCCCTCCAGATACTTTTCTTACACCTGGCTTCAAGAAGCAGCCCAGCTGAAAGCACAGGTGTGGGGTGCAGGAAGGATTTGACATCCAATACCTATGCACTGCTTTTGACTCTTTAAATTGCACATCTACCCCTTCTTCTGCATGTTAATGGTGCAGACCTACATGGATCTACCTCCATCACATGTAGTTTTGGCCACTAGATAACTTAGACACTGTACCTAAAATCTGGATTTCTAGTTAGAAGCAACTGCACCATCACTGTTAACAGTAATGTAGATAGGGATTCAGTGTGGAGATCTTGTAGGCACTTGATGTTGCATAAATAATTCTATAATATGTCCTTAGGTGTTGTATAATTGCACAATGAATTAAGAAGTACAAGTGATATGGCATAATCGGTATTATTTAACTTCCTGCAGCATATAACCCCAAGAGCTCTGATTATATACGAAAGAAGTACAAGAGGAAGTTGGAACGCTTCATAGATCATTGTGAACTTATCCCATACCTGGGAATCAAAATGACCCAGAGGTATAAAGAGCCTCAGAATCGACCTATTGACTTTGATCACAAATTACATACCTTTTTGTCTCTCAAAGATGTGGATCCAGCCTCTCATTAGCCTGGAATATATTCACATTTGAATGTTAAATTCTTTTGGTTTTTGTGCTGATTGTGCCCAATAAATGATGGATCTAGCGTAACAGCCTCAGCAACATAAACAAAAGTCCTATAGTTTCATGCATTTTAATGGGACAATTTGCAATTTACTCATATATTCTGCAACTAATACTAAAATGTAATTGGTTTTTAATTATTTTGCTGTCATTGAAAAATATTCAATCTAAAACTATTGTTCTCTAATGCTGTTAATGCAGATATTTAAATGTAATGTATTTTATTATAAAGCCACTGAGAGAATGCTTTTGGTCTTCTGTAATTAGTGATTTTTTATCTTTATTCTTTATGAAGAATTAACTTCTACCTATATTTAATTGAAATTAAACAATATTCAACTAATACCCATTGCTTGCTGCATACTGATTCTGACGAGTTATGAGTAAATAATTTTATTTTGCCCTTCTGCATAGTATTGTGAACAGGGTGGTCATTTTACTTCTGCATGTGTAAATCTTCTAAGGAACGAGAGCCACTTAGCATGCTGCTATTTCATGTGTGGGCACATCTAAGAAATGCAGTCAATTGTCAATATAGTACAATGTTTCCCAACCTTTTTTGGGCAAAGGCACACTTGTTTCATGAAAAAAATCTTGAGGCACACCACCATGCCAGATGGGGAAAGGTCACTTTTTACTTATGTAAAAAAAAAAAAAAAATAGTAACTTCCAACGAATTCTGTAGGTCTTGTTTCTGAATCATTAAAGCTGCATTTGGGAAGGATTCGTAAGGGCGCACAGCAACTCAGTCCCACCAACTCCACAGCAGGGTTCTCAGGTTCAGTGAAGGGCTCCCTCAGGGGGGCACATATATACACCTGGGCTCCCGAAAAGCTACCGCAAGAGCCCTTCAGGAGTTCACATAGCGCAGGCCTGAAGGCTGCAGCTTCCCACTTAGCATCCCGCCAGAGGAGGAAACCTCAAGTGGCGCAGGGGCTCTGGCTCGCCTTCAGCCACCCCACGACAGCGCTGGCTGCCACTTCGTCCTGCAGCAACAGCTCCAAAACAGCCGCCATGCCCACCTCTCTCCTCCTCTAGCACTACCGCGCGGGCGAGCCTCTGGGGCGGGCGCACAAGGAGCGTGGGCGCCACCCCTCGACGCCGTCCCAAAAGCCGCCAAAAAGCCCTAAAAAAAGAGGAGCAGCAAAAAAAACACACCACACACGGGGGGCGTGTTCTAATTCGCTTCTAACTCCGGGTTAGAGCGCAGCACGTGGAGGATGGGTGGGGAAAGAGAGAGGAGGCGCACTGACAGAACGCCAGGCCCATGGGCCGCCAGGGAGAGCCAGCGCGCGCCCCACCCCGGACGCTCGCGGCCACCGCCGTCCCTCCCTCCCAGGGAAGGCGGGATTAGAGCAAGTGCCCGGGCAGCAAGAAGCGCGCGCGCGCGCCGGCCCTGCCCTGGATCCCTCAGAACTGCCAGTCTCTGGGAAAGTGGGCGTGGCTTCAGAACTCTCAGGCAGCAGCGCCCGCCGCCCGGCAAGGCTTCCCATTGGGAGGCGCGACTGCTTTAGTGGGCGGGGATTGGCACAAATATAGGCAGGGCGGGCTGAGAGGAGGAGCCGCCACCGAGGAGCAGCGGCACCAGCAGCGTTTCCTCTCCCCCCTCCCCTCCCGTGTCAACAAGCGGGGCGCCTGCGCCGGGGGTTTGCGCGTCAGGCAGGCAGCCAGGCAGGCAGACGGCGAGAGCCCCGCGCTGGGCGGCCTCTCCTCGCCGCCGCCGCCCCGCCTCTCGCCGCCCGCCTCGCCCGCCTCCCACGGCACACCAGGCAACGTGTGGCGGCACACTAGTGTGCCGCGGAACACCAGTTGGGAAACACTGATATAGTATATGAACAGTCAATATGCAGTCAATATATGAACTGTGTTCATATATGGCGGAACAGACACACTGAGATACTTTGAATAGGTTCTCAGATGAAAGAGACTGCACCTGCCTGCTTCTCCCTTCACGCAATTCCTTCTTTATAGAAGTGGGAAATCAGATGTTTCTTAGAAGATGTGGCATCTTTTGCTGTACTTGATAAACCTGTTTTCGATGAAGTAGCAAATTAGTGTCTGAGCTGAATCATTTCCCATCAACCTCCCGTTCAGGGACTTCCCCATTAAACAGTGTTTTGGTGGTGGGTTATCACTTTTTCTGGTCTTATATAAAGGGATTTCAGTTGGGCTTGTTTCCAAGTAATGCCTTTATGCTTAGCCTCCCAGCTCAGCAACTACAGTGGTACCTCTGGTTACGTACTTAATACATTCCGGAGGTCCGTTCTTAACCTGAAACTGTTCTTAACCTGAAGCACCACTTTAGCTAATGGGGCCTCCCGCTGCTGCTGTGCCGCTGGAGCATGATTTCTGTTCTCATCCTGAAGCAAAGTTCGTAACCCGAGGTACTATTTCTGGGTTAGCAGAGTCTGTAACTTGAAGTGTATGTAACCTGAAGCGTATGTAACCCGAGGTACCACTGTACAAGATTCTCCTGTGACCAAAGAATTAACATCAGCCAAGACTAGGATTTAAACAAGTGGTTTTTCCTGTATACTTTCTAGCATCAAGATGTCTCGCTTGAGCATGATGTGTAAGCAACGTTGTCTGCATAGTCACTTATTTGGTTAACCTGCTATATAGCTCTGACTCCTGCTCCTTTGCTCCCTTTGGCTGCACCCTCCATTTGGATGGTGGCAGCGGCAATGAACGAGTCCAGCGCTTCCAATCCTCCCTGTTGGCCCGCAACAAGAGCGAGTGGGGCCCCAATCCTTCCAGCCACGAGCAGAGGTAGCTTATCCAATCTCTCGCTTACTCACCAGCACTGGGTGGTGCGGCAAGTCCTGGGCCGGATATAGGTTTGATGAGGCCCTAAGCTACTGAAGGTAATGGGGCCCTTTATATGCCCAACTGTCCTTTGTCAACGGCAAATTGTCACGGTTTTTTGTGTTGAATATATGCTTTATGGTAATTTATGGACCTAACAGGTATCTAAAGCTATTTGCACATGTTGCCATGCAACCAGTCCATGCAGAATGTAGACACCCTATATATAGAAATGAGCAAACCAGTGATATTTTAGGGAGCACGCTGGCAGGCGGGACCCATTACAGTGGTACCTCGGGTTAAGAACTTAATTCTTAACCTGAAACTGTTCTTAACCTGAAGCACCACTTTAGCTAATGGGGCCTTCTGCTGCTGCCGCCGCGCGATTTCTGTTCTTACCCTGAAGCAAAGTTCTTAACCCGAGGTACTATTTCTGAGTTAGCGGAGTCTGTAACCTGAAGCGTCTGTAACCCGAGGTATCACTGTACTTACATCATAGGAGCCTACACAACAAAAAACACTGTTGCTTTATGTAGGTTTTATTTGTTTTTTAACTGATATTTTGGTAATGTACATCGAGGTTATTTTCGTTGGGGGGTGCAAGAGAGTAGGGCCCTAAGCTATAGCTTGTTTAGCTTATACGTAAATCAAGTCCGATCCGTAAATCAAATACGTAAATCAAGTCCGATCCGTACCCGAGAGACGAACAAACGTGGATGCAAGGCTTGCTGCTCCTTGCCGCCTCCACGTCTGCTTTTGCAGGCGAGCAAGTGACAGTCAGCTCCCTTGTGCCGTCCAACTTCGGGGAAGGAAGCGGCAGAGGACGGGACGCCCGCCCTCGACTTATCCCTGCCGGTGCAGCAATACGCCAGACGTGCCTCCTTTCCGCGGCCAGCTCCCGCTTGACTGCCTGAGAGCAGCAAACCAACCATCCGAGCCGCCTGCGCCCTCCGGAGTCTCCCCCACCGCTCCCGCCCAGCGCAGCGAACTTCCTCTCTTGCTCCGCCCACTGCCGTGCGCTGGATTTCTGACCCACTTCCTGCTCCGCGCTAGCGTCACTTCCGGGGTGCGCGGCTGCCGCTTTTGGCCTGCGCGTTCGGCTTCTTGCTCAACTGCCTGTCGCGGGGCTCGGGGTCCGGAGCCTCCTTCGCGCGTGGTGAGTCTGGCTTCCCTTTGAAGCGCTGATAACTGTCTCCACCGAGGAGGGCTCTGCCTCCCCCCTCCCCTTTCCCTCCATGCTCCTGCGCCTGCCACTCTTTCCCAGTCAGGGTGGTCCCTTGTCCTGCTCCTAGTTGACAGCAATTCCTGGTGTGGGGCTGGGCTGCCAGCGCTGTCTTTCCTGGCAAGGCTCTTGCGTCTTTTAAATTAATAATCGCCCAAGAAGTAGGAATTCGCCAAGTGGAGCCTTTCTAGTATTTGGCATCTCCACGCCGTGATGGAAGAAGCATCACCTGTTGAACTTCTGCTTATTCTCAAGAAAAGTAAAAAGGGACAGAGGATAGAATTTTGATTTCTTCCCACACAGACACCTCCGCCTGGAGAGAGGAGAGAAAAGAATGGGCAAGTTTACTCCCTTTTCCGGTTCTTTATCTTTCTGCTATCATCATCATCATCATCATCATCATCATCATCATCATCATCATTATAACTCCCTTTTCTTCTGTTTTTGTTTTTCTCATTGGTTGTCAATGGAAGTCATTAGGTGGGAGGAGTTTAGAGAATAATAAGGGAGAAAATTAGTTTTGCCTGTTCTTTCATTAGTGAGATATTTCCCTCCTGGAACAAGTTCATTGGAAGGAACTTTAGCATACTCTTGTTGTCTTTATGGAACTGTGATAGAAATTTTTTGGGGGGAATGCGTAGAACTTGATATCTTTGATGTTCTTAGTGATGGTATTGTGAGTAGATGGCACATGCAGATGACTGCAGATAAAGGCTACGTCCATTTCTGGCATACAGTATTAATGCTACTATTTTCCTTACAACACTCTGTCTTCTAGGGTAAGCATTTCTTACCATGAATGCAAGAAATACTTGAATACTTTAGTGCATAGAGAAATTCATAGAAGTTGAGTTGGTCGTTGGGTATTGGCCATAAAAGCCAAGTGTAGTCTCCATGTTCAAGTATAGATGCTGGGGCAACTAATTCTGTCACCATCAAGCTCTGTTTGAGAATTTCTGGCCTTCTGCTAATAGAAATAAAACATTGGACCAGATGAACCTTAGGCTGCTCTAGAGACATTATTTATAACAGAATTACTTTGTCCCATGGTCCTTTATTGGGAACAGGAATAGAGAATTCTAAGCAGAAGAATGCTTGATCAATATGAATAGTTTCCTTAGTAAATTACTACATTTATTTTTAAAAGTATAGCTACCCAAGCAAAGTATCCTTTCTGAAGACAGATGCTGCCAGTTGGTGTAGATAATACTGAACTAGATGATGATGATGATTTATTTATACCCCACCCATCTGGCTGGGTTTCCCCCGCCACTCTGAGCGGCTGAATATTAAAAACACAATAAAACACCTGACATTAAAAACTTCCCTAAACAGATGGACTGATAGTCTAACTGAGCACAATGCAGCTTCCTATCTTCATGGAGGAATACTCCATGCATCCAAACCAACAGGGAGAGATAAAAAAGCTAACTTCCAAGCTACATTAGGAGATTCGGGAATCCTCCAGAACAGCAGTTAATGCTCTGTGTGGTGTTCTGTAATTGCCCCATGTGCATACACAAGAACTTTTCCAATCATGAAGAAGCTCCTTGAATCACAGCAGTGTTTCTCAACCTTTCTTCTCTTTATAGCAACAATGGATACAGCAGTTCCTGATGCTTCTGAGAAGCGTATAATCATCCACTCACAAGTTCACAGAGATACTATTCTGGCCAGTTTTGAAGAACAGAGGAGAAAAGATTTTTTGTGTGATATCACTTTAATTGTAGAAAATGTTCACTTTAGAGCACACAAAGCTTTACTTGCTGCCAGCAGTGAATATTTCTCCATGATGTTTGTTGATGAGGGAGAGATTGGCCAGTCGATCTATATGCTGGAAGGAATGGTGTCAGATGCTTTCGGTGCGCTGTTGGAGTTTATCTACACTGGTTCTCTGCAAGCTAGTGAAAAAAGTACAGAGCAGATTTTAGCCACAGCTCATCTCCTCAAAGTGAACGATTTAGTAAGGGCTTACACAGAACAAGAGAAGAATTTTAGCAGCACATTATCTGCCACGCCTACTAATGGGGGCACAGTAGCTGCCTTGACAAATGACAAGAAAAGTGAAGATCCGCCAAAGCGAAAACGTGGAAGACCAAGAAAAGTGAAGAATATCCAAGAGGAAAAACTTGGGATATCTGCTGAAGATGCTCAGTTAAGAGAGAACAACTCTGTTCACAATAAGCAAAACTTTATGGATAAAGATGCCGTGGTGGAAGACAGAGATTCCAATGAGGAGGTTCCTGTAAGCAGAGAAGCAAGAGATACTGATCATGCTTGTAGTTCAGATGCTGCGGTGAGTGTCTCCACTGAAAAAGATGAGAACTATGATCCTAAATGCCGAAGTATGCAGGCCAGTCAGAGTCGTTACAGCAAACGTAGGATACAGCGGTCTATCAAGCTAAGAGATTATAAACTTACTGGTGATGAAGAGGACAATGGGCTGAAAAAGAGACATGATAGGAGAAGAAAACGTACAGGTTCTGAAGTTGAGTGCAAAGACTGTGGGAAGGTATTTAAATATAACCATTTTTTAGCTATTCACCGGAGAAGTCATACGGGTAGGTACTAATAATCAGTTTATTTCATTCAGTAATATAATTGTAGCATACCATAGCCACAATGCTTCTTAAACTGTGTTTTTTATTGAAATGTTTTAGCTAGCTCTTAAGGTGTAATGTAATTTTTATTGCATGACCATAGGCTAATGATTTAACAGTTATATAGGTATATAAATTTAATGAAATCAATCCAGTTACAAATTGGATGAAATCACACACTAAAAATCATTAGATAGATAGTTTAAACAAAAAGTCCGTTTTAAATTTATAAACAATGTAGCAGAAAAAATGTTTTTGCACACTCCAAAAGTCGAGAAAACAAAACCCATATGCCATATAACATCCTATTTATGATATGAAAAGCAGCTATTGACTCTATATAGACTGCATTCAGATGTTCCTTTTTGTGTATATATATTTTGTTGCATGAACAGTGCAAAATATTTACATAGCATAGAATAGTAAAGGTAAAGGGACCCCTGACCATTAGGCCCAATCGTGGCCGACTCTGGGGTTGTGGCACTCATCTCGCTTTGTGGGCCGAGGGAGCCAGCGTACAGCTTCCGGGTCATGTGGCCAGCATGACTAAGCCGCTTCTGGCGAACCAGAGCACAGAAACACCATTTACCTTCCTGCCGGAACAGTACCTATTTATCTACTTGCACTTTGATGTGCTTTCGAGCTGCTAGGTTGGCAGGAGCAGAGACTGAGCAATGGGAGCTCACCCCGTCGTGGGGATTCAAACCACCGACCTTCTGATCAGCAAGTCCTAGGCTCTGTGGTTTAACCCACAGCGCCACCCGCGTCCCTACACATAGCATAGAATACTGTTGTCTAAATACTGCTTGATTTTTCTAAAATAATCGTTTACCAAAACTATTCATCAAAACATTTCATTAAAACTTCAGCATAGAACTTTGGCAAGCTCTTAACTTTCAGAAGAGGAACTGATGAAGGTGGTTTCTCCATAATATTTTTCTGAATATTCCCCCCCTCCCTGCAACGTAATGCAGTAATGGCCAGCTGCTATGGTTTATGGGGATGGCAGTGGACTCACATTGTCATGATCATTCATTGCCCCAATGCATCTTGCCTGGGAAGGTCTGCTTTCTAAGCTGAAGAACCCAGCAGGCGCTGTCCCAATGCAAAAAGAAAGTCTAATGTTTCCATCATCTGCTGTATAACTTATTGGTAAATTTTGCAAAACATATATGTTACTGCTGTATTTATACAATTGCATAATTGTTGTTGTTATTAATAAATAAATTTACACAGATCCTTACAATAGTGTGTATAGCTGTGGTTTGCAAATCAGGAAGTCCATAGATTAAGTCAGTGGCCTTTGGCATGGCCCTGATTCTTTGCCGTTCCATTGGCAGTGTGATAATATTAATACTGAGCAATCTTGCAGGGCAGTTATTAGGATTCCTGAGAACATACCATATTTACTCAAATGTAATGTGCACCTTTTGGGGCCAAATCATGTCACGAAAATGTGGGTGCACATTAGATTTGATTTCAAGCTTGAAAAACCGCTGACATAGCAAACACTTTTTTGGTTTAAAGGTTTTGAAAATTGAGGTGCACATTAGATTTGATGGTGCATTAGATTTGTGTAAATACAGTATGTGAAGCACTTTGAATACCATCAAGTTATTAATAATGATTTCACGATAACCATTCAATTTATTTTTCTTAACCTACAGTTTTGAAAAAATGTTTGGGGTTTTCTTTTAAATAATGTGGTTTGAAGCATCTTTCTGTCAACTTGAATTGTCTAACTATTTGCCACTCACAAACCTGGTACCTTGTTTTTAGGGGAGCGCCCGTTTAAGTGCAGTGAATGTGGTAAAGGCTTTTCCCAGAAACACTCTCTCCAAGTTCATGAGCGAATGCATACTGGAGAACGGCCATACACTTGTACTGTTTGCAGTAAGGCTTTAACAACAAAACATTCACTCCTGGAGCACATGAGCCTTCATACAGGTAATGTCAAGATCATTTTAGCTGTGCTAAGAGTGCAAATTAATTAGCAAATAATTGTTTGGTTGGATCAGTTCCTAGATCCATTAAGCCCAACATGGTTTCCAACTGCAGAATGCCTGAGGCCTCTGGGCCCTTACAAAGTAGTACATGAAGGGTTTGGCTAATTCTGATATCCAACTTAAGTTGTACTCAGAATGGGCCCTCTGAAATCTGTTGAATTCAGTAGGTCTATTCCATGTATGACTAACATAATGGGTATCATTCCTAATGCTTTGTCCTCAGCATCTGGTATACTCCCTCTACACACAGAAGTTCAATTTAGTTGGTAAGGTTAATAACCTTTCATAAGACTTTATCCTCCATGAATTGGTTGAATCCTTATAAAAAGCTTTCTGGGCTGTTCTCCATCACCACATGTTGTGGAGTAACTTTCCTGTTAATTACACTTATAAGGTTCTCTGAATTCCCCAGGGAATAAGCCCCATTGAAGACAGGGGGACCTGCCTCTGAATAAACATGCACAGGATTGTTTTTGCTTGGCGTTTAGTTGTATGTTTGAGTAAGACCCAGACTAAACATAATATAAGCTATGCAGTGATATCTGTTGTGATTTCTTTGAAATATCTTCTAAACGCCTCTGTTTTTCTTTCAGGTCAGAAGGCTTTTACTTGTGATCAGTGTGGAAAATACTTCAGCCAAAAGAGACAACTTAAGAGTCATTACAGAGTTCACACAGGTATAACAAATTTAAGAGGCGTGGTGGATTTTGTTGGAAATTTTTTAGCACATTGTCTTTCTTACGTTTTTCAAACGAGTCTCTTTTTAATAACTGTATCAAGCTATCAGAGGGTATTTATATATTAGGAATGTGAGTCTTTTGAATGCTTAGCTTGAATATTCCCATCTTTGAGGCTATTCCAGAGTTGAGGATACTACCTCAAGGTGACTTTGTGTACAAGCATGGACAGGAGTGTGAGCTACACTTCCTTTAGACACACTTCTAGGACAACATAACTTTTCTTGTGAAGAGTGCAACTACTGCTCCCATGCATTACCCAATGGGGGAGATGTATGATTACAACTTTGCACATCCCCTCTCCATCCCAAAGCACAGTAAAAGTAGCATGAATTTCCTTGTGCTTTATGCTTCTACATTCTTCATGATGTTCTAACCTATACACATTGGGTTACAGTGCCTATATGTGTGTAGCACCTCTGGTCTTGGGCTCCAGAGGTAAGCTAGGAGTGGCAAACATGATCCTTTTGGTCCACAGAAACCTATGTGAACTTTAATGTTCTGCTGCCTCTCTAATACTCTGCTGTCAGTAGAATTTAAAACAACTAATGTTGTGATGGAAGCAATATTTAACCAACTCAAATCTCTCTGAATACCAGAAAATAATGTTCTTTCTATAACTGCCTTGTGCTGCTTCTCTTAACTGTGGCATTGGTTTGATTCGGGATATGTCAGATTTGTATGTTTGTGTGCTACCTTGACAACGCTGTTGGACCAAAGGGCAGGACAGACATTTTAATAAATAATAGTAATAGACTCAGAAAAGATAATGGATACCTATTTTTCTTTTTGTAATAAGGCCATTCTTTGCCGGAATGTAACCTGTGTCATCGCAAATTCATGGATGCAGCTCAGTTAAAGAAACATTTAAGAACACATACAGGTAATGCCCTTCCATATTTCTTTCAGAGAAGAGACAGCTGTCCTTTGGGTTTGGCCTCTGGGCATAGCAGTGTGCTGGAACACGCAAGCCTATAGTTAGTGTCAGGTCAAATAAGAGATTTGCCCTCCTACTGGGAGAGTTTAGCACCAGCTAGGCACAAATTGATATTCACATTGGGAATGTTGATGCACAGCTGAATTGGAAGAGACAGCAATATGCCCCAGAGAATAAATGTGGTTGAAATGGATTTTAATCTGGACTGGTGAATCCTAAACAGCGCCAAATCCATAATGTGCAGGACTTTACTGATACAAAGCAGACTCCTTGAGTTTCTTTTAGAGAACAGAGGGATGTGGAGGCTATGTGATTGAAAACCATGAGCAAAATGACAAAAAAGAAATATGGATAAGCACTTGTAGGATTTATTAGTCACTTGTTTGTAAGAAAGTCTCCAAGCTACTTACATTTAAAAACATAAATATATTGTGCCATTTAAAAAAGAAGAAAGGCTATATAAAACATTAACAGTTTTCAATCATTCAAACAACGCCCCCCACCAAAACCAAATAAAGCATTGTTTTTCAACAAAATGAAGTGTTATACTGTGAAACGTTTCTGTAAGCTTCCTTCTCATGTTACCTCAGTGGTATGGGACCTTCCAGTAACATTGGAGGACTTAAGCTGTGTGGAAGGAAGCCACAATGCTGTATTCCTTCCCAGGCTAGCATAGGTTCGACTTCCAGGGGAAGCAATGCTTGCATGAAAAGGAGCTGCATGCACTGTGAATTCCTTCCATATTGTCTAGCAACATTTTAGGAACAGTACAGAAGGAATACTTGATGCAGCTGCTGACATACAAAGCGACTTTGATGTGGAAGAAGAGCATGATGGATTCTACCTCTCTTCTTTTTTGTGTGTTGATTAGCCATGAGATTTGTTGAATATTACTTAGATGAAAAAGAGTCCCTTCTTTTCCAGTGCTCTTTACATTCTGACAGGCTTTCCAGTTAATCCCAAATTTATTGCCACAATTATCTCCCTACAGCCAGAATACTCCCTATATGTGGTAGCTGCTATTATATTTGATGCTCTGCAGTCATAGCTCTTGGTATGTTCCATCACAAACAGTGTTCTGGTATAATGATATTTAGAGTGCTGCTGTTGTTTCGTTAGTAAGATATTGCTCAGATGTCAAAGTCCCACACACTGTAATTGAGCGTATTTTTTAAAATCATGCTAGCTTTTAATTACGGTAAACTGGTATCTTTCTTTTACGCTAACCAACAAGTTTTTGTAGGTGAAAAGCCATTTACATGTGAAATTTGTGGCAAGTCCTTCACAGCAAAAAGCTCTCTCCAGACTCACATAAGAATCCACAGGTATGCTATTCCTCCTTTTGTTTTGTGTGGCTGCATGTCAGGAACTACCGTATTTTTTGCACCATAGCACTCACTTTTTTCCTCCTAGAAAGTAATGGGAAATGTCTGTGCGTGTTATGGAGGGAATGCCTACAGGTGGCATGCCTACGGATTTTCCTCCTCTAAAAACTACGTGCGTGTTATGGTCGGGTGCGTGTTATAGAGCGAAAAATACAGTAGTTTTTTTATGGGAAATGCTTTGAGTCTAAATTGTTGCAGACTGGGTGTCCACTGTAACTACAGAAGTTGAATATTTAGCTGAAAATACAAAATGGGATTTTTTGAACAGTTTAAAAGCTGTCCTTGTACCCCAAAGGTATACTAAAATATGTGTTCTGTGGGCCAGCCACAAATCATGGCCTGCACTGTAGCCTGCCCACCTTGTTACTAGGCTGCTGTCTACACGCCAACTTAGTAAACTAGAAATAAAACCAAACCAAGGCAATGCGGACAGCATAAGTACACTGGAGTAATCCTGTCTTGCACTGCATCATGAAATTTTGTGAAATGTCTGTATCCTTCAAGCTTTCACGTACTTGATGAAGCTAACCTGTCTTCCCTTGCAGAGGAGAAAAACCTTACACATGCAGCATTTGTGGGAAATCCTTTTCTGATTCCAGTGCCAAGAGGAGACACTGTATCTTACACACTGGCAAAAAGCCCTTTTCTTGCTCAGAGTGCAGCGTGCAGTTTGCACGCCTAGACAATTTGAAGTCACATTTAAAGATCCACATCAAAGAAAAGCAGCTACAGGAAGTAAGCAGTGCTCCCCACAGCAGCAGCAGCACCACAGACGAAGTCAGGAACATTCTTCAGTTGCAGCAGTATCAACTCTCCACTTCTGGAGCACAGGAGATCCAGCTGCTGGTCACAGATTCTGTGCACAATATCAACTTTGTGCCCAGCCATAGCGAAGGTATTAGTGTTGTCACTGCAGATGGCACCCAAAATGTGATGACGGACCATGCAGGCAGTCTTACCCTTCTCACTCAGCCACCCCAGCAGCTACAGAACTTGCTCCTTTCCACCCAGCCAGAGCCAGCAGACCAGATTCAGAATATTAACCTTGTGAGCAGCCAGATGGAGCCTCCACAGGCTGAGCAAGTGCACGTCATCACACTCTCTAAAGAAGCCCTGGAGCATCTACATGCCAATCAGAATCCAGCAGAAGTGCTCCAGATCACCACAGGAACATCACATCCAAGCCAGCAGCTGCAGGTGGCCCAGGAAGCTAGCCAGGAGTTTCGCATCAGCCAAGCTACAGTCCTACCTCCTCAAATTAGCAAGGGACAGACTCAAACTGTACATGTCTCTGAATCACCTCAGCAGTCTCTGACTGTAGGCCAGTCATCTGATGAGCATCATATTGAGAGGCAGACTTTTTAAAATAAGGACTGTTTTGCTTCTTTATTTATTTATCAAAAGTGAAATGACGTCAAACCAAGTCATATTTCGTCTATCTATTTAAGTTTGCATTTTGGTAATACTGATGGTTCACTTTATTGTAAAGCTGAGTATTTTTTATTTTTATGTTTTCTTAACTTAAATATATATTGATAGGGTGATTTCATAGTCAAGACCCATGCCTATTTTTCCTGAACTGCAATAGTTACTTTGCCTGAACTGCAATAGTTACTGCAATAGTTATTGGTGGGATCTAACCATTTTAGCTGTTTCAGTGGAAAAGAGCTTTTCACTTGCTCCCATTTAAGCTGATGGGATGTAAAAATTAACTTCTCCTGGATCATGCACTGTATAATTATGTGCTTGTTTTCAGAGTTCTACTTTGCTCTTGGATATCTACAGAGGAATTATTTTCTTTTTCCTTCCTTCCTTCCTTCCTTCCTTCCTTCCTTCCTTCCTTCCTTCCTTCCTTTCCCATGAAAAAGCAGTTGTGCTTATTTATGTGCATTACAATGGCAAGCTGGAACATACATATTGCCATTTTATATGTGCGAATACATGTGCAATATTGCCAGTTAAACCACAATTTCCAATCCAGTTTTAAGATTTGTCTTGATGTATAAGCATATGTGTGTAGTTTCAAAAGGATGGAAGAGTAAAGTTGGACTTCTGACCACGTGTGGACAGGCCATCCTGAAAAGTGCCACCTACAGGCTTAAAGAAAATTGTTTTTCTTGTTTGGGTTTTACATTAGGCTTTGCCGATTCAATCCATGATTCAACTCTAGTTGTATATAGGCCTAATTCAAATTCAACAGTAAGCCATGGTTTATTAGACCAACAAGTGTTGTGACTGTGTATCCCCCTCTTCCATCCTATTTTCTCTCTTGCATCTTAATGCAATGCTTCTGGGATTTCTTAAATGACAGTTTCTGATTATGAACTCAGACACAGTTGTTTAAGCAGTGGCGAGGGAACGTGAAGACATAACATTCATTCTCAGTCTGCTAAACCACTGTTTTACTGGACCTGAAATAGACCATAGTCTAGTTCTGCTTGTTGTGGAGAGGAATTCATATTCTACTTCAATAATGCACTGTTGGCAGATAGCCATCTTCTGATAAACATTTTGATGTGCATTTGGCCTCTGCTTTTTCATTTCTTGGTCCAGCTTGCACAACAGTTTGCACATCCAACCACCATTCTTCTGGGAGATTGGAAGTAAATCTGATAAAATTGACCATAAGGAAGCTTCAACAGCATTGTCTGCACCAGTGGAATGATACTATCAATGTTGGAAGTAGAACCTTCCAGGTTATCTTGGCACCCTTGTGTTATCCATGCTTAACGGTTGGATGTGGTGCTAAGCTGTGTTAAGGAGAGGTGCTTTTGACACAGCCAAAGTTAAGGACAAATATTATGTCATATAATGTTTGCAATCACCCATGTACCTCTTCTCTGCAATACGGTGGGCACCAAAAATGTGTCACTTGCAATCAGTGCATCTTTTGACTGTTTTTGTCACGTTACTCACTTTTGCCCAGAGACCATGCGGTGATGCATATGTGGAGCTACACAATCAAATCCTCCTCTTCACTACCGTGGAGGAATGTGTCCAGAACGCCTCTCTGTGAACACACACACACACACATGAGAGAGAGCTGTCCTGTCTAGTGAAGTAAATACAAAAACCTTGGGGAGTGTAGTAAGGACCTTACCACAGATTGCTGGTATTACATAAGAATGTTCCTTCTGTAAACATTCAAACATGCTCTTCTTACGAAGGTGATATAATGTGATGATGAGAATAAGCTATTAACAATCTTTGATTCAGTTAGTCACTCTGCCGATAGTATAGCTATAGCCAAATCGTAAACTTTCTGTGCCTTAGCTTTTACAACAGAAAAGCTTTTACAGCAAAAAAAGAGATGAGAATGAACATTCATCATCTCTGCAAAACAACATAATTACTTTAAAATGCTAGAAATAAGTGCAGGATACCTTAATCACATATTTAAATTTTAAACACAGCTTCATATTTTGCCTTGAGAACACAATACTGTTTTTATTCTAGGTTAAAAATGGTTTCATAATCAAAGATTTAAGATGGCACAAATCTCAACAGGTTTCTTAAAAACTATAACTCTTTAATTGGTAACAGTAAAAATACAACATAAATATCAAAGTTTAAATGGATTTTTAAAAAAAGAATGTTATTTTAAAAAATTCAAAGAGCGAAAGTTGGAAAAGAAAGAAAAAAATTCTGGGGGATAAATTTCCAAATTGTAACAGTTCTTCCTCTGACTTTATAATTCTGTTGTGACAGATGCAGTTGCAAAAATAATTCACTAGGTGAAGGAAATAATGTTTCCTCAGTTAAGGGTTAAATTTTCATGCTTATACATATTTACTCTTGTATGTGAAATGGAACTGTTTCTCCTTTAAAATAAAAACAATGCATAAATTCAGCCTTCTAGCATTTTTGTCTGTGTAGTTTATCTGCATGCTTCTAACACTTCTTCCTAGCCAGGAGCTCATTTGCATCCTGTTTGTGTCAACCTTTTCCCCCAGTCAGATTTTCTGATTATGCTCCTGATTATGCTCCTGCAATATGAATTAGAAGCACATAAATCTAGAAATCATATTTACATAAAATTAAAAGTAAAGCAATGTTATTTTAGAAAATCATCCAATTACAAAAGTAACATTCATTTGACTTGCTTCTGCATATTTCCAATAATGGAAAATAATGTTACGCATCTACAACCTAGATATTTGCTACAAGAATAAAGTAAGTTATGAGTTATCCAGAAAACTGGTTCTAATAACTGTAAAAGCATTAAAATGATTTATTATTATTATTTTTGCTTTACCCTAGAATACTTTCATGTGCTTAATGTGTCACATTGTTCCCTGGGAACAGGGATTGATTGCTAAAACACTCTGAGAATTGTAGCTCTGGGAGTGGAACAGAAGTCTCCTGACAACTCTCGGGACTCTTAACGAACTGCAGTTGCCAGGATTTTTAGAAATCATTACTGATTAAAGTGGTATACTATAAATGTAGAAATTATGACTGCATGGCAAAAATGTACAAGAATGCAGCTATCAAAATAAATTGTACATAAATATTTTAATTACTTAAAATGTACTCTCTGTCAATTTTATATTCTTCCAAGCTGCCTACATAGAATAAATGTGCCATTTATATATCTAAGCATTTAAGTAGGGCCATGATTTGAAGTACAGCAGGGCCAAAAAAAATTAATCATAGTAGCTCTTATCTGCTATTCTAAGATCACTGGCAACTGCAATAGTTCTTTTTTTTTAAAGGGTTTATAAATTAATACAAAATATTGCCATAAATAGTTACCCAATAAAAACAAGGGGGATATCTGCAATACTTGTATGAGACTTTAGACCATTTTTATAGATCTCACTTTGCTAGGCAAAACTTAATATGTCACAGCACTGTCACCTGTACAACATGAGAATTATTTAGGTGAAATGTTTGGATCCTGCAATCTTACCTCAATCAGCATCACAACTAAATAATAATAATAAAGTTACAATCTCTCACTAACTGCAGTAAAAAAAAGAGAGAAGGTGGAAAATCTGAACAATGTATAACATTCCCCAACATCGGACTTACGATCACTCACAAGCTACAAGGTGATTGGTTCTGTCATCTTGTGCTGTAGAAATACTAAAGAAACCAAGGACCAATCACAGGCTAGCAGAACTCAGAGTGGCACAGAATGCTTGCATCTGATTGGAGTCGCTATAGGGACCAGGATTGTTTTTATTCCTTCTCCCGGATGTTTGAGGGGAAGGAGGCAACTGAGGCAGCAAGGAGAAGAGGAGAAAAGACAGAAAACTTTGTGAAGGATGTGGAGAAAGGGTGCTGTGCAGCCTGTGAAGCTGCAAGAGGTGGAGGTTGTAGGGCTTCTCACAGAACCCTCCTTTCACATGGCAAAATGTGCAGCAGAGGTGCGTAAGTTACAGACCTTTTTTCTTCCTACTGGAGCCACTTGCTAACATCATTCTTCCTCTTTTTTTTCTTGTGTGGTCTTTATGTAGACTGTATTCCTCAGCTGTTGTATTACGTATAGTTGCAGTTGCAGAGTACAAAGCACATCCTTCCAAAGCACAGTTGTGGAATGGGCTCTCCTCACCAAAAAAAAAAAGAAAATGGGGGGAAAAGCTTAATTAAGAAACTTGCCACTTCCATTTGGCTTATCTGAGTACCCTCTTGTAATATTTTATGATGATACAAGTTTTCCAGAAAATTTTGAATTGGAAATTATACATGAATTAGGGTAATTTGCATCAGAAAATTATCAGTTTGAATGGGAATATATTTATTTCCATTGTATTCAGTAACCAAAGTAAACATTTTGAAACTGCCAAACTTGCCTAATACTGTGTTTGCAGTTGGCATCCATTCAACGTTACTAATGAACAGATGAAAGTGATTTATTTTTCTGCAGAGAAATGAAGCACTGGAAAATTTTCTGTGCCACATCATTGATATTTTATCAACCTTTGCTTGATAAAAATTATCCCTTAACATTTAACATTTAATCTACAGAACTGAAACTGCAGTCTGTGGTAATACGCAAGACTTTAAAGCAGAGCTTTTCATGTTGGTGACATACTTTTTAGAAATGCATCATTTCGCGACACAGTAATTCAATTTTACTAGCAAAGCAGAGGTTAAACTAACCCCTTTCCAGCCCCAGGAGGAGTGCAGGGAGCATTTTTGCAACACACCTACACACTGCAGCCGACACACTAATGTGTCGCAACACACAGTTTGGAAAGCTCTGCTTTCAAGGAGCCAAAATGTCCAACTCCCTGATTCAAAAAAAGATGGTCATTTAACTAATACAGTATGGTAGCAAAAATCTTTTGTGTCCACCTTCCAGGTGTTTGCCTTGAATTTCTAAACCACTTTAGGTGTTTGTGCATCTCTCTCTGATTGTGGCTACATGGAAGAAGGAACATTCCAATCTGCACCTCTTTGAATTCAGTCAGCGGCAGTGCTTCCTAGCTGTGCTTCATTTGAAAATGACACATTCATGTTCAAGGATATCACTACTGAGAAGTGGCAGGCAGCTCTTCTGTGTTGATAACAGGCTGTTTCTTCAATATGTCTGTATCTCCAAGGCACATCAGGACCCTCTCTTGTTTTATGTGGCCTTTGACACTTCAATAAACAAATTGGGCTGTCTAAACACAAGAGAGTTTTATTACACAGAGAATGAAGGGTAAGATTGGAAACAATGGAGGCGCTCACTGAGGGGAATGAAAAAGGAAGGATTAAGAATGGACATCTGTTTATAAATATCCATCTTTATACACCTGGTTGAGACGTCTGAAAGTGCTCAGATTTGCTAGGAGTATGATGGTTGTATGATGACTGTTGTTCTATTCGTTCAGTGGATTTTCCCCTGCTCTCCTCCTCCCTACAGCCTCCCCCCTGCCTCAAAATTTATTCCAAGGGGTCTGGGGACCCTCCAGAGCATATTATGAAGGCATACAGGGAGAGGAGACAAAGGAGAAGCTTTCTCAGGCAAGTGGAACTCTGCATGTGCAGCACTGGCTACAACCCTATGTCCCTGCAGGATCAGTTTGGGACCTTAGGAGTAGTCCAGTGGGAAGGCAGAGATGTGATGCAGGGAGACAATGGGGGAAAGCAAGGCCTAAAACTAGCCACTGCCCAGGCAAAGACACAGAGCAAAGCTCTGCTGCATTAGGGCCAATGGACTTCAGGGTGTGTGGTTACGCTGGTTCATAGGGAGAAAATTGGGATTGTAAGTCTCACATTGATCCTGTAAAGCCAATGACTGTTATGTTCTCCATATTATAGGATGTGTGACTGTGAAGAGTGCAATGAACACTCAGTAAGTTCATGACGGAAGAAAGATGTGAACTTGGGACATCCTAACTTTTAGCTCGTTGTCTTTACCACTACCATTCTAGTGTTCAAGCTGCTTTCAGGAGTAAACAGAGAAGGAATTGACCTTATTATATTTTGCCATGGTTTTTACTCCTCACCAGTACAACTCATCCATCCCCATGGAAATACAGTAGTGTGAATGAGATAAACAAGGCAAAAGTACAGTTATGATTGGATTGATTCCATCACCAGCAATTATAAAGAGATCTGTACTGTCCTTTTTTAATATTGTCATTTTCTCTTGAATAACCAGGGCCTGAGGAAAAGTTTTCCAAACAAGATAGCAGAGCCGAAAGTGCTTCCTTTGCTGCAGTTTGCATGGGATGAATATTTACAGGAGAAGAAAAGGGTATTTCTTCTTCTCTTATTTCCAAAACAGAGTGGATTGGTTTGATTTTGGTATTACAGCAGATGCACTCTCCTGAAATTTTCAGACTGAATGATTTATTTATTCTCCAGGTTCTGCTCATAACATCTTTTCAGGAAATGAGCCTTTAGTCTGCATTATACCAAGCACAGATAGGGGCTTGACCACACAACAAGTAGGTTCAGTGTCTGGCACCCAGAAACTCATCACACAGGGGAATCTGAAATGCATAACACAGGGGAGTCTGGCACCCACAGACTAATAGCAATATGATTGTAGCCTTTCCCACTGATGGACACTAGTCTAGCCCAATAATGGGGAACCTGTGGCCCTTCAGATGTCATTGTGCTACATCTCCCATTTTCTCTGACCATTGGCCATGGTAGCTGGGACTAATAGAGTCCAACAACATCTGGAGGGACACAAGCTCCCCATCCTTCCATAGCCTTATATTTGAAATGCCACATCCTTATTCCAAGGAGTTTTGCTGACAGGATTGATGCTCTGCCTTGCTGCTTCACAGGACAAAGTTGAGGTGGTCCAAGTTCTGTCCAAATTGTCCAGGCATTGTGAGGAACATTGGAAGAGGTACATGAATAATATGGTACAGTACTTCCCTAGTATGAGAACTTAGAAGTTAAGCACTAATCAAGGGCACTGCACTGAACCAGGTGCAGATTACACCATCTGTTCCAAGACATAGACCAGCACTCTGCTTCCTGGAAGTGATGACACCTGACTTCGGGAACTTAGGCATGGTACTTCCGATAGAACTGCTATTCTGTGGGTTTTCTCCCTGTTTGCAAATCTTCGTTTAATTTTTCTATTAA
Source organism: Podarcis vaucheri (assembly GCF_965113315.1). NCBI lineage: Eukaryota > Metazoa > Chordata > Lepidosauria > Squamata > Lacertidae > Podarcis > Podarcis vaucheri. Next base: position 74,183,960 of record NC_138761.1, read on the forward strand.
ATGCCTGCTGATTCTGAAACACTGCCATTTTCATCACAGGAGTTAAAAGGGGAAACATGGGAATATCCTTCCAACGTGATGTGCTTTATTGATGGCCAGCTTGTTGGAGATGAGAAACAGCTGTTACAGTGGGCCTATGATGTTTGGGATTATGAGGACTTCAAGCCTGTTGCACTTTATGAAGCAATTACACAGGATTTCCTCACTAAATACATGAGAAACAAGCAGGTAGGTTATTGGTTTTCCAAAGGAAATAGGTCTGTGAACAATATTGTAGCTTCAAAATGTGTCTTCAGCTAGAGTGTTTCACTGCTGGTCACCATATTTTAGATTGGCTGTGATCCTGTGTGACTCCATTATTTATTTATTTTTGCCTTATAGTCTCAGTTCGAACAATCCTTTGGAGGATTAGAAATGTTCTGTGGACTTGCACATGCATGCACCTCATCAACATTTTTAAATTCACTAACCATAGTTGCTGTCATATCTAAATCAGGTGGACTTTGCTAAGCACTATTTTCCAAATCATAGTTTGCTAACTCACTTCAAGTCATGGTTTGGAGGTTAGTACTAACCATAATTCACCTGATTCAGACATCACAGCAAACTGGTAAGATGAAATCGGGAAATAGAAGGGGGAATTGGCATAGAAAACGGAGAGTGCCAGTCTGCCACACATTCCGCATCCTCCAAATCATGGTTTGGTGTGTTGTAATGTGATATCTGAACCAGGTCATATGGTATATGACTTTGCTTGCTTACAATACAGTCAACTCTCAACTTATGCAGGGGTTATGTTCCGGGGATAGTACATGAAGCCAAAACAGCATGTAGTCAAAACACACTCTCCCTGCATCTCTGAACACTCTTTCCTGGGCACCCTATGTTACCACTTTGATGTCCCTGGAAGAAAGGTAGAGTATATAAAACGATTGCTTCGTGAGTCATAACTGGCTATGGCAAGAAAATGCTATGTCCTTCAACATGAGGGCTCTTTGCTAACAAAATTCTCTTTTCAATTTTTGGAAGAAAACAACATGGTGTTGGAGCTTGTGGAGAAGGCCCACAAGGCCCCATCCTATGGATGGCAGACTAGTTCCTTGAAAGCCAGTTTGCTCATGGATGGAACTTCTCCCCGCCTCCTCACACAAGTTGCACAGACATAGGGGAGTTTGGGGTATATTCTATATATTGGAACTGTATCTTCCTGGCAGCAGACGACAGAACCATGAGACAGGTGTAAAATACTCAAGCAAGAGTTCTATTTACAACCTTACAAACACAAAGCATGCGGGTATTCTCTTTTGCAGGCAAATTCAGACTGCAACTTCTCTTCCTTTTGTACTCATCACCAGCTGTACCTAATCAGCATAGAAAACCACACCCAGAGCTCACAGAAACAGTTCTTAAAGTTACAATCATCTTTTTCTGTTTCTTTGCAGAAGACTCCTAACACTATGCTTCCTTAGTTTAAGCCCAAAAGGCCTTGCCAGTGGCCTAAGAAAAGAATGTGCACCCTAAAACACATAGAAACATCTGCATTGACCCGGAGTTCTTTGGCAGCTTAGCTGATGACAGGATTTCTCAGAAGTAGGAAATTGGAAAGTGGCAGCTTGAGAGATGCAGAACACATTGGGAGACTTCTTGCTTATAGGATTCAACCTTTTACTTTCTGAAGCATGACTAATGTTCAAAAGAGAATATTTATCCAATTAGTCACTGTGTTCTATTTTGACAACTGGTTTTGCCTTTTTTCTTTATCTTTTTTTGGCAGCATGTGTTTGTGTACTTTGAAATATCTATTCAGGCAGAGCCTAAAGGAAAATTGCTATTTGAGGTAAGTGGCTGAAGAAAAATCAGACCTTGGCATTGGATCTAGTGCATAGTATTTTAAAAAGACTCAACATTCAACTCCAAGGAACTGCAGCTCATTCAAATGAAGCATATATGCATGTGTTAATTAAGTTAATGTAAAGTTAATGTAAAAAGTTAATGTAAAAATGTCACAGGCACAATTCTGTATTCTGGATCCAATGCCCAAGAGGCTGTAGGGTTCAATGGAAGCTCTGGTATACCAGCGGATTGTGGGATAAATGGCCACCATTGAAGTACACTGAGAGCTGGATCATAAAGAGGGCTGATCGCCAAAGAATTGATGCTTTTGAATTATGGTGCTGGAGGAGACTCTTGAGAGTCCCATGGACTGCAAGAAGATCAAACCTATCCATTCTTAAGAAAATCAGCCCTGAGTGCTCACTGGAAGGACAGATCCTGAAGCTGAGACTCCAATACTTTGGCCACCTCATGAGAAGAGAAGGCTCCCTGGAAAAGACCCTGATGTTGGGAAAGATGGAGGGCACAAGGAGAAGGGGACGACAGAGGACGAGATGGTTGGGCAGTGTTGTTGAAGCTACCAACATGAGTCTGACCAAACTGCAGGAGGCAGTGGAAGACAGGAGTGCCTGGCGTGCTTTGGTCCATGGGGTCATGAAGAGTCAGACAGGACTAAAAAACAACAACAACAAAGTGGAACATTTGGCCACTGGAGCTCTGCTGCCAGAAAATATTGGTCAGCAGAACAGTCACATCCGGGCAGAGTCATGGGTACCACACAGCCATTTCCTGGATATTATTATACTCCGCTGCTATCGTACAACGTAGCACCAGCCCCATACCTAGTGTAAGGAACTTCTCTCCCATTAGAGTTTAGGATTGTATCTCAAATTTATTAATTCTTTCTGAATGTCCAATGTGTTTTTGTGGTATTCCGATCAATTGATTGCTAAAAGCTGAGTGAGTCAAGAAAATGTGGAGGTGTAATGCATAGCAGGGGCAGAGGCAAGTAGCATCCTAGCAGGCGTTCATATTCCCATTGCAAACTATAGGTACAGATATAATTGAGGAGAAGGAGATGGCTGTACAGTTAATGCTTTCTGCTGCTGAGCATGAACCAAAATGAGCTGGATGGGTGGGATAGCTGCTCAAAATGGTTACAATAGGCACAGCCTTATGATGCTGCGCTGCTGAACGTTTGTATTCATTTAAGCCTGGAATGGTTAGTAGATAAGCAACAGACTAATCAATTAAAAATATTTTGATATACTGAAAATATTCCCTCATTAGTTGAAAGTATATTTTATCTCTCCCCCCCTTTTTTTTATACAATAGCAAATTGACAGGTACCATCTTATAAGAGGCATTCCCTTTTTGGAAAATTGTCCAGAGTTGTGGGGGAGGTCTCTACTGACATGACAAAGGGCCTTCTCTGGGACTTAGCTTGTAGAAACTTAACACATGCTTTCTATCTCCATTGTGCAGCTCTATTCTGATATCTGCCCCAGGACATGTAAAAACTTCCAGTATTTGTGTTCAGGGGAGAAAAAGAAGTCTATGTCTGGGCTTCCACTCACTTACCGTGATTCTATCTTTCACCGACTTGTAAAAAATGGCTGGATACAAGGAGGAGGTGGGTACTGAAACCTGTTTATACAATAAAGACACAATGCAACTTTCCTGTCTTACTTGACATGTATAATTGCATTTGCACTCATCAGAGTGATGCTTTGAGATGATACTAGTATTGATACCAATCTTCCCAATCCCGTGGCTCTCCAGGGTCCTTGGGACTACATCCTCCTTCATCCTTAACTATTGGCCATGGGGACTGGGGTGATGGGAGATGTCACAACACCTGGAGGGTAACAAGTTGAGGAAGACTGATTTATGCATTCTCATTACAAGATAAAAGCCTTTCTCTCCCTGCCCCCCTTAGCCCTCTCGTCTCAAAGGCTTGCAAACAAATCACTCTGGCAATTTGTTGCAAGCATGAGCAGGGATCCATAAATGGAGGACTCCTACCATTCCCCATTCACTTGGACTGAGCCAGTTGCTTTGCAAACCCACTCCTTTGTATGCACAGTTTTGGTCCTTCCACTGAAAATAAAGGAGCCAGTGTGCACATTTGGGTAAGTGTGAAAAACAACGGCCAGGCATTGATTACCTGTCATGCTGCTATTTCTCAGCCAAAAACCCACTATTTGACAATATTTTAAGAGAAATTAGGGAATTAAGTGGGAAGAGAAGATAATCATATTGAGGGTGTTGTGCAGATTTCATTGTATGGGAGCCTTTGGGGCAGATAGAACCAAACCTAAAAATGGTGTCAATTCAACACAAACTTGCATGAGTGTAGAGATCTTTGGTGAAAGCAGTCATTAATTATGCTGTTTGCCATTCCTATCAGATAGTGTCATGAAATTATATTTAATAAGGTGACATTTGGAAGTTTCATGTTCTTTCTCTAATACAGAAAAGGTAATTTCATAACCTTAGTTTTTCTCAATTAATATACAGACATAAGGGGAGGAAGAGGGACTGGAGGCGAGTCAATTTATGGACCTTTTTTTGAAGGTAGGAGCATATTCTTCAAATGTCCTGGTGACAACAACTAGGATGCATAATCTATGCTGAATATATTGTCTGAATACAAAATGTACAAGTGTAATAGACAATGGGATTCAATTAAGCACAAAATGCATGTTTTTCAAATACCTGCTGGAAATCAGTTACTGTAAATTGACTGAGTGATTTTCTACATGAGGTTTAAAGTGGCTTTTGCTTCCATCAGAGGTGTAGTGCAGATGCAAAAACTACATTAACAAGAATGTCAGCTTGCATTACAAGTGCTCACTTTCTCTTCCTCACAATGATCAGATGTTTGTGTGTAGAAGATACTCAAAGGCAGCTTAAGGCTCATGTGTAAAAAGGTCTGTTGTATCTTGATTGCTGGCAATTTATCATTTTGGCAACCATATGCCTGAAAAATCCAAACTAGAATGAGTGTGAGGAAATGAATAGCTGCAAATTTAAGTGAACTTGTAGATACTGAACAGAGTGAAACTTAATCCTGGAGAAAGTGTTTAGCAAAAGACTGAATAATATTTTTTATGGTCAATGCAGAAATGCTGTTAAAAGTGGCACATTCTTTCTCTGAGGGCATGTTGTGATTTTTCTTGCCCCACTCTACAACACTGGTTGCCATTGAGTGTGGAATCAGATAAACTTGCAACATAATAGAATAAGGCTTGGTACGTATTACGGGAATGCGGGAAGAAACCTGACATGGATATTGGTTGGGACAGGTTATGCACACTATGCAGCTCTAACTTTTACACCTAAAAAGTTCAGAACTATTTCAGGTTGTTCAGCTGATAGCTTAGTGCGCACTGGGGCAAATGGGTGAGGAAGATGGAAAATGTGGAAAATGTGAATGAGTGGAAAGAACACTGCCACCATTTATAAACTGGAAACAACATTTATAAACTGTTTCCTAGATGAAAGTTTTGCAGTTCTCCATGACAAGAGAGGTGTTCTGGGAATGGCCAACCAAGGACGCCACAGCAATGCATCTCAGTTCTACATCACACTACAGCCAGCACCCTACTTGAATGAGAAATATGTGGCTTTTGGGTATGTTCAAGAGCTCTGCGGTATATCTCAAGAGCAATGTTGGAGTTAAAATATGGAGGAGGCAGTACTGCTTAATTGGCTAGATGCAGTATCTATATTGGTACAGCATGACAGCAGTGACTAGACTTGAAAATAATTGGAATAGCTTCCTAGTACTTACCTAGCTTTCCCCCTCTACTTTAGACAGCTGATCGAGGGCTCAGAAGTTCTCCGGGAACTGGAAGCAGTGGAAACATTTAATGAGAGGCCAGTTGTAGAATGTAAAATTGTTAACTGTGGAGTATTTCAGCCATAGCCATGGATGTTAGATATATTTTGTTTTACTGTAATGCATGACAGTGTTGTTTTCTGAACCTAGGATTTACTTCTGTTAATTTTTTTGAGGGGGTTAAATATAAAAGCATTTTTTTCACTTTGAAAAAAGAAAAGAAAAACATGTTGTCTCCTTTTCCATGGCAAATAGTTTCATTGCCAAAACAGCCTTATACTTGAGATTACAGGATCTTGGGAACCTAATGTAATGTATTAATGTGACCACTATGCAGGGAGCTCTCTTAAGTGCACCCAGGGAGCTGCATATGTGCATCAGGCCTCCATCTTGTTTTCTTTAAGCAACAGCCTCCCAGTTCTGGACTATACACTGCTTGTGAAACTCTTCTCAAAATCTAGAGCTATGATTCCTAGTACCCTCAACAAACTACAGTTCCCAGAATTCACTGGGGTAATCCATGCACTTTAAATGTATGGGGGGGGGAGAATAACAATTTATTGGCCAATCAGAAGGTGAGCAAATTCTGTTTAGCTTTTTCACCTTAAATTTATAGGTTTCATTTGCCCTTAAAATTCAGTTTTCTGGGCTGAACGTTTGACCATCCTTGTCAGAACAATCTAATGCAACTCGGATCCTTCCAGAGTGTGATTGTAACTCAGGCTGTCTGTTGCCATTCTTAAGGTTTGTTTCTTATTCCCCATCCCCTTTTTTGCCTTGTTTAAATTAAACCCTTCGGAAAAACACAGGACAATAGTAATTATTCAACTGAAATAGTAAGACTGGGTGAATTGTGACATCTGACCTGTGATATGGCTAATGAATGAGGGAGCCAGTATGCATAAAGGTGAACATAGATTAAAGAAAGGATCTGCAGTGGTTAGTCCTATGATCTGTTATAGCTGACAAAAGAAACTGTTCACCATATGTTTGCTGAAGGCTAACTGCCTGATTTATAGCCCAGTTAAGAGTATGAGTTTTATGCATTCTGTGGCAAAACACTTGATCAGGTTGGTCTCGTGATATAATTTGATAAAACAGAGGGCAAGATAACAGAGAGACTGAGAAACCATACTAAATGAGTGTGATATAAGGGAGTGTAGAATACTGAAAGATTAAATTGAGATTCTGAAAACAGTGATTTCTACAGACTGCGCTGCCCAGAAAAATGATGCTAGCATACAGCAGCTTAGACTCACCATATCTGAAGGGCACTTCATATCCAAAGGAGGGGGGCGGGGTAGCACTATCACTGCTCAGTAACGTATTTAACTCTTGGTGGGTGGATAGCTATCAAGCTAGGAGATATGACACTGAGTCAGACCATTGGTCTATTTTGCTAGGTATTGTCTACCTGGGAGGCAGGCTTTTTTTCTCAGCTCAGCAAGCACTGAGGACAAGCCAGGGACCATACTGGGAAACTTTATGGAAAATGTGTTCTCTCCCACTGACATTTTCCCAGTCAAAATTCACCTCCCAAGCTGTTTTCTCTCTGCATCTTTCCCCTCATAAGGAAGCAAGCAACTGGGCCAGGAAAAATAGCTCAGTGGGAACGGAGCAGGCCTGCCTAATGGCCCTGCTGGTTTTGTACTCATGACTGCAGGTTCCTGTGACTGCTTTTCTTTTAAAATAAAATGCCGGGACAAAATTGCATACTACTCTGCATCCTGCACAGTTTGGCTAAATTTATAATGGATGCTTTAGTTGAGATTACTGCATTGCAGGGGGTTGGACTAGATGACCCTCTGAGTCCCTTACAATTCTACAATTCTAATATACTAATGCATGACTTTTCCACTGGTTGACTGCATTATATAGACAAACATATTTCGCGTGAGATTTGGAAGGCTTCTTCAGCCAGCTCCTTATACTGAGGGGATCCAGCTAGTGTTTACTGTTATGTGTCTGAGCTTCAGATTCCCACACCATCCTTCTCCTCTGGCATTGCAGTGAGGAGGCTGGAAGCTTTTGTTTCTGAAAGTAATTAACTACACTACAGTTTAATCTTAATAACTTCAGTTGATCATTTATTCTATCATTATCTCTATTTGGGACTTATAACAATTATGTATACCCCATCCTGTTTCTTTAAGGCACAAGAAAGTTTAAATACAGTCAGAACATGGTAAGAAAGAGACATCAATTGCGCTCTGTTTCTCATTTGTATTTCACTGACATAATTTTGGGAGCCAGAGTGTCTTAGCTGGCTCATCTACAGACTTTGAAAGAGGTTGAAAAGGCACTGTATTTTTTTACTCCAGTTGACATTTTAAGGGAATTTTTGATGCTAAAGCTATGTAGCTATCAGAAAGATTCATAAAATATTCTCCTAGGAAGTGACAGTGTGTCCTTTTATTCAGTAAATGGCTGTCCCTAAAGAAAAATGGTTAAACAGTAATTGGTATTGTCTTTCTTCAGTCAGCTGAAATGAAACAGATGCATACTTAATAAGAGGCTTACTGCATATATTTTTCTGGTGCAAGCTATAATGTTCTTGGCCATTCTCTTTCTTTGGCTGTGCATCCTGTGTTTGTAATGGGGATCCATTTAACAAAGAATGACAAGAATCCTCTCTCATTTCCCAGTGTTTTATCACAACAGTCCTGTGGGTGAAGGCCACATTAAATGCAGCCTTGAAGGAACAGGAGGTACAAGTGCAGCATGCTTCTTGTTACTTCACATCTCCATGTTTTCTGACAATTTTATTTATCTGGACATTATCTGTGAGAAAATCAAGTAGGTTCATTGCACAAGACCTATTAAGTTATTTCACAATCTGAATTTTCCAGTATGTGACTGAATCCCACCTGAAAATAGTGAGTGTAGAAGCACCCCAAATTTCATACTTGCACCTTTCAGAAGATTAGTAGTAGTGAGCTGTGCACAAGCTGTTTACTTCTCTGCTATTACTGATACTTTCATTGAGGAATGTCAGTATTCCTGGAACACTATTTGCAAGCTGCTCTGTAGGTCAATTTCCACCTAAAAAGAATAATCAGCCAGGACAGTGGTGCTGTAACTGGAATCGACATTCTTTCTATCACCCTCTTACAATTTTAAGTGCATACACAGCCTTTCTGTACACCGTTGTCCCTGGCCTTGTATCTGGACTGAAGTTTTGCTTCAGTCACACAGAGTTCATCATTTAAGATGTTTTGCTGCCCTAAACAGATGAACTGCATGGTCCAATTGGTGTGACCAGGGCTTCTTGGTAATGTCGCACAGGATCCTGGCCGTCATGTGTGGCCACCTGGAGCAGACCAAGCCTTGTGCCTCGATATCCTCTGCATATAAGCATTGCAGTACTGTATTACAAAGCGTGCACCTATATGCAACACCAGAGAAGCTGCTTGGTTTCTTAGTCTGCCCAGTCAGCTCTCCTGTAAAGATTGACTTCAAGTCCTCTGGCAGTCATTATCCCTCACCCTTGGTTGTTAGTCTGTTTTTAACGAGATATTTTACATTGTTGTGACGCGCCCTGGGACCTTGCAGCGAAGGGCAAGTAACCTAATACAAAAATAATTTTAGGCTCAGGACTTAATGCATTGTCTTCAACGTCTCTGCTTTTAGGTGATATTGTTCAGCTCGCTTGCATTTGGTGGGCAGCGGGGCTTCTGCTCATTCTACTGAGTGGAGTTTAAGCCCTGCCATCACTACTGCCCGTCTGGTTTTTGCGGCTTGCTAAACGCAAAGTTCCCTGGAAAAGACCCTGATGTTGGGAAAGATGGAGGGCACAAGGAGAAGGGGACGACAGAGAATGAGATGGTTGGATGGTGTTCTTGAAGCTACTAGCATGAGTTTGATCAAACTGCGGGAGGCAGTGGAGGACAGAAGTGCCTGGCGTGCTCTGGTCCATGGGGTCACGAAGAGTCGGACACGACTAAACGACTAAACAACAACAAAACGCAAAGTGTATTTCTGACGCTGCCCAAGGTCAAGAACTACCAGTTAATAATTTCACATTGAGACTTAGTCGCTTTTCTCCTATCACAAAGCTATTTAAGTGATCCCAGCGCCAAAGATCAATATTGATCTTTCAACGACACCCACCCGCGTCTACAAAGCAACCCATGATCTAATTTTCGCACGAATTGAGACATCGAGTGACAAGCGAGCGGACGTCGAAGCAGCCACGCCCGCTCCGTCGGGATCTTTCCACGCCATTCGAGGTTTCGGTCACGTGACGAGGAAGCGGCTCTTTCCCTCGAGGGCCGTTCCATTGCAGCAGGCGGGGGGTGTGCGCGCTGCTTGAAGGGGTTTACGCGTCGACGAGACCATCTCTTATTACGCAGGGAGCTGAGAGAGAGAGAGAGAAAGAGACACAGAGCGCGCACGCGCTGGCGCTTGCCTCAATCCACGCGTCAAACGGCTCGCGCGGGCCGCCCAACGGCCGCGTCACGTGACTGCAGACTTCGACCGGCCGGGAAGCGGAGCGGGTTGCGCGAGCTGAGGGCTGAGCCGCTTTTCCCGTCGTTGTTTCTTCTTTCCTCGTGGGGCGAATCCCCCTCGCCGAGAGACGCCATGAGCTGCTTCAGCCGCCTTCGCTGGGCTGCCCTGGGCTGGGCGCTGCTCCTGCTGGTGGTCGCCTCTTGCTTCACGTCCGCCTTGGCCGCGGCCGAAGAGGAGGAAGGTGAGGAGACGGAGCGGGTGGATGGGCGGGCGGCGCAGGGCTTCGGGAGCGAAAAGGCTCCTGGCGTCGCGGCGCCGTGAAGCCTTGAAAGCGAAGCGGGGGGAACACAGGGGGCCCGGAGGCTGCGACGCGCTCTGCGCGCCAGGCTCACCTCCGCGCGGAGATAGCCGCCCTGGCCTTGACGGACCGGCGCTGGACGGGGCTCGTAGTGCAGCCCCTCCTCGAAGAAAGGAGCCCCGAGGGCGGAGGGAATGCAGAGAGGGGGGAGGTGGTCTTGTTACGGGTTGCCAAGGGGCGGAGGCGAGGCGGGGGGGGGGCAGAGCGGACCTCCGGCACCGACCCCCCCTTACTCTTTTGAAGGCATGCAGACCCCCCCCCCCGCTAACGTGGAATTCCCCGCTCCCCACGTGGCAAACAGTTGATTTCGGTTCGAAAAAGGCCGAGGGGTTGAAATGGTTAAACATGGCACGCAGCTGCTGAGGGGCGAACATGGCCCCGCCGCGGCTGCAGTTCAGTTCAAGCACCGCGGTTCTTCCGCGTCAGGGGCGATGCTAGCCCTAGTTTATTGGGGCAGGGGCGGCTTCTGCGTCCCCTTCTCTTCCCTCCGAGAGAGGCATCGGCAGGCAGGAAGAATGCGGGGAGGCAGGATTCGCGGCGTTGGGAAGCTCGGGTCGTGGGAAAGGGTCCGCCCACCGCCAGACCTGAGGCTCGGGAGAGTTGCCTTCTCGTAGCGCTTGTAAGAGAAACGAAACCGTGGGGTGTGGTGGTGGGGATGAAGGCGGCGGAGGGCCACTGGCAGCTGCCCCGCTCGGTCTGGTTTCGGATTGTGTTGGCTCCGTGTTCGCTGCGCTCCGCCTCCCCTTCTGAAAAGTTTACGAACATTCGAGCCGAGACAATGCAGCAACGTTGCCCTCTCTCTTCGTGTATTTATTTATCCTGCAGTGACGCACGATCTGTATATCAGCTATGAGTTAACGCAAGGGATGAAGTGCAAGGATTTATTGCTCAAAAGCCCTAATTCTTTACAGCGTAGGAGCTATTTTGAGAGAGGTTGCAAGCGTCTAATCGGCAATCTGACCTCTATTTTCAGGGAGATAACACAAGTATTTATTTGTTTTCCTCCTTGCCTTTCTATCATCATGGTTGTTACGATGGCACCATCAACTTTCATGGCACTGGGCAGTATATAAGAGGTTTTGTCTAAATTAACAGGATGAAAGCTATAAACAGAAAAAAAGTACTTTGGTTCTCTTATTTTAAAGCTGTGTTCATTTGTTTGTCTTTGCAACTGCACAACTGATGGAGGCAAGTAAGTTAGGAGAAGGCCTTGAGGGAAAAGATTTCCACCCTCCAAGGATTCCCCTGCTGATGTGTTTTAACAGCTGCTTTTGCAATGTATGTCTGTAGAAGCTGCTATTAGGATGAGTCTAGATTTCTTTTAATCAAATGCATTAAAGGTTTTCAACCTAATATACCATAAAATTCCAAACTAAAGAGAAAAATGAAAGAATGTCTCAAACAGAAAGAAACTAAAGACAAAATTAAAGTAAGATAATCTTCATAAAACACAAAATTATAAAAATATCTATGTAGCCCTTGGTCACCATTTTATCTTAACCTTCACACACACACAGAGAGTTGAATTCTCCCACCTGAGAAAAGCCATTCTGACCTGCCTCATAGAGGCCCTATCCTCTCTGTCAGCTCCCTGTACAGAATGAGTCTAGATTTTTTCTCCCCCAAAATAAATTACCTCACTGGAGTTTTCTAAATTGTTGACATTCATTTCTGCTCACTTATTCACACATTACATAGCATGCAAGCCCATCTTTTAAAACCTATTGAAAACGGTTTGACTAGAATTAACCTGAAGGGCATAGAGCTGAGTTGGCTGTTCTGATGCTAGATATCTTGTGCATACTTCTAACAGATAAACCCACATTATTATCTATTAAATTTGTATACTGCCCTTCATCAGAAGGCCATAGGGGGGTTCACAACATAAAAATACAAAATGAGAACACAAAATACATAATAAAAACAAACCAATAACTCCCTTCCACAAACACATTTCAAATTCTGTAGAATGTTTATCAGTTGAAAGTGGGTGGTGGTGGTGCTAGTATCATTCAGCCTGTTTTGATTTAACTAAATGAGAAAATAAAGTAGGAATGGATGAATGAAATAGTTTTATTTACTAATATCTACTTAGAACTCTTAATTTGGGCATTCAAAGAAGTTATTCCTACAAATTTCATCTTAAATGACCAATTGCTTATTTTGAGTTGGATAACATTTTAGGATACTTCATCTTTGGCGTGTTAGCTTGCAGGTTCACTCTGGAGGCCCTTCTTTGAGTAACATTTCACACATCATTGTTCTTTTGTATAATTAATGCACATAATTAACTCGTTTATAAATATGTATTTAATGCAGCATGCTACTAAAGTACAGCTTTTCAAAGGTGTCGCTTCTGATATTATAGTGTATTTTGCACTGTTAATGCTCTCCTCATAAAACAGGAGTGGAAAACTTCAAATAGTTGATTATATGCAGGGCTCTACAAGCTCCTTCCTTGCCCACTAGCAATAGTTTTCAGAAGAGGGGAAAGGTCATACTTTAATTCTCAAAGCAGATATCTCATTGCAGTAGTTTACATATTCCTTGGCACTGGTGGGGCTTCAATTGGAGTATGAAATTAAAACTAGAATTGTTTCCCGAACATGGCACACAAACTCATTTCAATATATGTGCTTAATGGAATTAAAGCGAAGCTGGCCAAGCCTATTCCTAGGAAATAGGAGGGAAAATTTGTAAGACATAGATACCAGGGTGGTCAGCATTGACCAGGGCTCCTTCCTGTGCCCACACACAGTGACTGAAACCTATTTGTAGCTATGTGCAAAGGCCTGTAGGCAGTTTGTGTTATTATTTCTTTTATGAATTGCTTTCCATAAAAATCTCAAAGAGGAAAGCAATTTCAGGTCTGGTACAAATGCAGAGTGTAGTATTTTAGGCACCGATAAGCTAAAATAATAGGTCTAATACAGCATTCATAACAGTCTTTGGAATTTAAGACTTACCATCACTGTCATTGTGAAAGGTCTATAATATAGCATCTCGGAACTGCTCCATTTGACAAAGGACACTTGCAAGCAAGAGGTAGTGGGGCCAGAAGTAGCCTCCATTTATTGGTGCTGTTGCAGACCACCACCAACACATAGGAGCCAAAAAGCTAGCCTTCTGGTTTTCTATAAAGTTAGGTCATCCTCAAATAATTATTCAATAAACGATCATTTTCTATGTCATGCAGCTCTAATTGTGAATCACGTTGCCCTACAGATGTTGCCAGTGTACACCTCCCATCAATCTGACCATTTGCCATGCAAGCTGGGGCTGATGGGGGATAATGTCTGGAGGGTCTCACCCACCCTGACTTACTGCCACATTCAAAATCACTCATGGTTTGTCTCCCTTAGACAAACCATAAGCAGTAAGCCAAGAACAAACATTAGTTACCGTTCGTATTAATGATGGACATTACAGACTTGGTATGCTAAAATACAGTAAATTAAACTAACAAAAAATGTGGGAAGCATATTGCTAAAAACATTAAGACAAGTAACAAACATTTGCTTACACAAATAAGAAGGAGCCATGGAGGTAGTTGGGCTGTTCAGCAATGGATAAATGGTAAAGGAAGACAGGAAGTTTACATAAAAACTGAATGAATATTTTGTGTTGTCCACACTGCAAAACTAACTCAACTAGAAGTAACCAGAAATGAATGTCTAGGGTCCTTTCTCCTTGGTTACAGGTGTTAATTTCTTATGTTAATTTTTCATTTGAAAATAAAAAACAATTACTTTATAGTGCTTTTGTTGATTCACATTTAACACACTTCTATACCTCAGGGGTGCCATAGACTGTTCATAATTTGTAGTGACCTTTTGAAATTGTGATCTATCAACTGTTTAAAAATGCATTCTTCCTTTTTAGCTGGCTGTGAAAAACATACCAACTGTAGTTCCTGCATTAGTAGTACTGACAAGTCTGGAATAAACTGCACCTGGATTTTCTGCAATGGTAAATGGAATTATTTTGAATTGTAATACAGTGGTACCTCGGGTTAAGTACTTAATTCGTTCTGGAGGTCCATTCTTAACCTGAAACTGTTCTTAACCTGAAGCATGTGTATTTTTAGTGAAACCAATGCTCTTATGTATAGAATTTTTGACCAGACGCAGACTTGTATTGTGGAGCTTTTCAGAGGTTAAGGGACAAACATAAAGAAGAATCTTCGTGACACTTCTTAATTTTCCAGAGTTCTGGAACTCTCAGTATATTGGTTGGTTAACTGCTCTGTGCTAAAATAACATCTCTGCTAAACCAAGGAGTAGATAATACCTAAATGGCAATGTAACAAGCACCACAAGTGAAGCTAATTTAGCAGCTGTATAGCTTTTCTAGGACAGTGAAGATAAATGTTTCTAATGGAAACTTGTAGCCAAAATATTGCATCGAATGTTTCACTCTTGGAAAACTAAACTGAAAATTCTTCCTCAATCTTCTTTTTCTGTAAGGTTCTTTGTCCTACTGTACAAATGCAACGGAAAGTGATAACTGTACGTCTACTTTTAGAAATGAAACTTGTTCAGGTAAATATTTACTACTACACTTGTGATGTAAAACCAATTCGTTGTTTAGGATCCATGCAGTTGGGAATGTTAAAGTCTCCAAAGCTGGGGTTGCCAGTGCAGCACTTGCAGGCGCACATACATCCAATGAAACCTTCATTGACTTCCACAGCATCCCCATTTCCTCTTCTGTTGGGTATATTACCCCTCCCCCACCATAATTAGATTTCAAAATTTGGTCTTAATAGAAAGCTTTTCTCAAGCTTCATTCTTGTGGGAGTATATGTGGATCATCCTGGAGAATGTTGTTGGGGAGGGAAATTAAAGGCTTCCCTCTCTAGCTGCACATTCCAGGAAGATCCGTTTCCCCACTCCTAAATTAGGTGGGGCGGGGATGGAAGCTGAAACACTTTTTTCAAGCTGTATTGCTGGTGGAACATACGTGTGTGGGACTCACGGGTTTCTCAGTGTGCCCACTGCTCCATAAATGTTGATGATCCCTGACCCAAGGCCACAGGAGAGGTTATTATTGCTGCTGCACAGATCTGCCACACCTGGGACAATGGAAGAAGTTAGGTAAAAGGCCCAGTGGAAGAGCAGGGTAGGAGGTGTAGAGGTTTTTAAACATGGGTTTCTTGGATGTAATCTGGCAAATTACCTTTTATTTAATTATTCCCCCACCAGTATTGAATAATTAATTATTCCCCCACCAGTATTGAATAATAACGGATAGCAGAAGCTATTTTCTGTCCCTATGGTAAAACAGTTGGGGAAGTGTAATTTCACTTAGGTTGTATGGGAATGTCTTCAGACAGGAGTAACTATTGCATGCCACCAACAATATTGATCAGCTCTTGTCTATTGCAAGAACTGGACAACTGTCAAACAGTAAGTGCTGTAGTAGTTCACCCTTTCTCTTTCATTCCACTACAAGTAGATTCTCATGGATAACATGGCTATCCACTGCTTCAGGTAGTGGTGAGTGTGCAATAGCAAATCGATGTTGTGTGTCTATCCAAATAGGAGGAGTTTGGAAACATAGGATCCTGCCTTTTATTGAGTCATACCATTGATCTATCTAGCTCAGGATTGTTCACTGACTGGCTGTGACTCTTAGGGTTTCAGAAAGTATTCTTTTACAGCTTTAACTGAAGGTGCTAGGGATTCAAAAGGGACCTTTTGCATGCAAAGCATGTGCTCTTACCGTACCACAGTTGAGGACCTTTTAACTGAGCCACGATGAAAATGCTTTTTGAAATAAGAAGAAAGTGAATAATTGCATCACATTAGGTATAGGCTTGGTGCTTTGTTTGTTTTTTAGGATGGGCTGTATCTGAGGGATGTTAATTTGCTAGTGAAACATCTATTTTTTAAATATTTGCCCCACCATAGTAAGATGCCACGTGTAGGTAGAGCAGCTGTTTTTAAGACCAAGTAGGCACACCTTAAATATTGAGAGAATGCTGTGGTTGACAAGACACAGTCATTGTTTCTTCCCAGCGTCCTGCTTCATGTTTACCAGGGGAAGTCAGTGATGTTCTGCTGGTCCTGATCATGGAGTAGTTCAAGACACAAAACCCTTTCCCCCCTCGATGCCATTCATGAACCAAAGCCTAGGTTGTAGTAAGACCCATTATACACAAAGAGACTTAACTGTGAAGTAGACATGTATATTATTGTACTGTTAGTGTGAATTCTTAATGAGTGCCTGGCTATCAGAAGATACGCCTTAAAACCCCTTTGCAGTTTTTTCACATTTTGCATTTGCAACATGGGAAGGTAATTGTTTAACATCCACCTGCATATATAAAAAAATTGTCCAGTAGCACCTTAGAGACCAACTAAGTTTGTTCTTGGTATAAGCTTTCTAAGGTGCTACTGGACAATATAGAAAGGTAGACAGACAGACAGACAGTGTCGGATCAACACGGCTACCTACCTGAATCCACCTGCATATGTTGTGCAGTAGTATGTGCAGAAAATAATTTATGGGTGGGTACCTAATCTCAGAAGAATTCACCACAGTAAAGATGTAAGCTGAAGGGTGAAAGTCAACGTTTGGGGCCAGTTACAATTGTAATTGTATGATCTGTTCTCCATCACAGCCTCAGATGTATCTTGGGAGCAGAGGTGGCTATTGATAATATTAGTACCTCTTATAGCATAATCCACATCTCCTTGGAATTAAGAGCTATTGAATTCAATGGAGCTTATTCACATGTAAATGGGGTTGAGATTGTAGCCTCAGTGTTTAAATATTCTGTTTTCTGCTTCATACTTTTGTGTGTTTTTTAGCTCCTCCTAAGCCTACCACAGTTGCACCTACCACAGCCAACACTTCTACCCCAGGTAACAAACTTTTGTGCATTAATAAGTAAACAAGTATAAAGGCTTCACCTGTAATAAGGTTTCCAGGATTACTCTGTGAAAATCAGAAATGAGAGCTCATGTTTTTATCCAGTTTCTTGAAATGGCTTAATCACTATAAAGGGCAGGCAAGTAGTAGTAGTAGTAGTAGTAGTAGTATATTATTTATACTCTGCCCATCTCTTTCCCCAGCCACTCCGGGCATCTTCCAACACAATATTAAAATACAGTAATGCATCAAACATTAAAAACGTCCTTAAACAGGGCTGCCTTTAGATGTCGTCTAAAAGTCTGGTAGTTGTTGTTCTCTTTGACATCTGGTGGGAGGGCGGGTGCCACCACCGAGAAGACCCTCTGCCTGGTTCCCTGTAATTTGGCTTCTCACAATGAGGGAACCGCCTGAAGACCCTCGGCGCTGGACCTCAGTGTCTGGGTAGAACGATGGGGGTGGAGATGCTCCTTCAGATACCAGTACTATGAGTTGCAGGCCAGAATACTGATAATTTCCTGTCCTTTACTGAATTGTCTTTGATCGCTAAGGTAGATGATACAATTTGTTGATGGGAGAAAAACCTGTCTTGAGAATTCATGTTAGTGAAGAGCATGTAGTAGAATTAGCCAAGAAAAAATTTGAATGCACAGAGGAGTGACTACATGTACACTTCTTCTACATGCATACTTTCATGTTTCTTTCATTCTCTTCTGGAATGTCAGGAATCAACATTATTGTATATATGGCAGGCGGTTCCTGGGATCTGTGCTTAAATGATTTCTACTTGTCTGGTTTTGTTAATTGTCCACTTTGTTGGGGACTTAGCTTCTTACATAACCTCAGTAATGTTTTCCCTAATGTGTTTAATTTTTGATTCTTGAATTATATTTTATATATTTCAGATAATCTCATAATTTGGGAAAAAATTGCCTTCAAAATGGAGGAAATGACTTTTTAAAACTACTACCAATTTTTCTATCCATGCATAAATATTTTTCATTTATAATTATTACTGTGAAATGCATCTAACAGTGCCTTTGTTCTGCAATCATTTGCTCAATTTGTAAGATTAAAATAGTTAAAGTTGGTTCCAAGATGTGGTATTTTCTTTGAAACAGGTCCTACACATAACGCAACTGCACCAGCCAAACCTACTTCTGCCAGACCTACTGCTTCTAATAGTACAATAGTTACACCTGCTGCTAGCAACACAACTTCTATACCAGGTAATATTTGATTTATAGCAAGATTAAAATCAGTCATGTCACAGAGACATTAGCATCTCTCTCGCATGCACATACATATAGCTCTCAATCATGTGCACTCAAAGCATACTTGTGCATGAATGCAGACCCCTCCGTTGGTGAAGGAAGTGCCTCTTGTTTAAAAATAATAATCCAAAATATTATTATTTTTGGTGGGGGGGGGGATCCAAGTGGTAGGAATCCAAGACATTAGGGCCACCAACCTGGTGCTCAGTGGTGATCCATGCATTAAAGAGTAGCTTTCTAAATTTGCACAGCCTATCACTAGTAACTCTACTTCTTTCATTTGACAGGCTCAGCTTCTCCCCAACCAACTTCCAAACCATCTCCACACAAATCCACCTTTGATGCTGCCAGTTTCATTGGTGGTATCGTCCTAGTGCTGGGACTGCAAGCAGTAATATTCTTTCTCTACAAATTTTGCAAGTCCAAAGAACAAAACTATCATACCCTCTAGAATACGTTGCTTTTAAGTGGACTTTACAAGGTCAACATTTGTGGTTAGCTGCACCAAAATATCTTTATTCCTTATAGAAGACAGCAATTCAAAATACTCTTATTCTTCAAGACTTTTTTTAAAAAAGAAAATGTTTCTGCAACATGCTTGGAAGAAGGTTGTATGAATCATGTTTTGCTCTGCAAGAATACTTGCAATATTGTGCATGAATCCTCATTGGCTGTCTGAAATTTCTTTAGTGGCTGCTGCTGTGGAACCGTTTCTTTTATCTGACATGCCAAATGTAGACTTCAATAGTAACTGTATTCATTGGCAGCAGTGTTCTTGATAGATAACTTTATGATTGCAATTGATAAGTTAGCCTTAAATGCAGTGCCCCCTACATTATTATTATAATTATTATTATTACTATTAAAATGTGAATTCCTGGTGACTTGGCATAAAACACTATGTGTGTGAAAACTGGCTTTTTATAGTGTACGGCTAGGAGATTGGGGCAAATTTCTAGAACTATGGTTTTTTCCTTAAGGATTATGGAAGCCCATATTTTTCTATACTTGGTGTCAGAAGGATAATTGTTTTCTAATGTAAGCGTAAGCAGCCATAGGAAGAATGATAGTCAAAGAATGCTAGTTCCTTGGTGCATAAGGAAGAAAGACCAGTGCCTTAATGAGTAGGCTGCAAACTGATACGTTTGTGCCATTTTATTTGTTTGAGGTACAGTGAATGTCATTCCACTTGCAGCAATTTCATTCTAGTAGACACATGAACTTGGGCATTATTTATATATACTTGACTTTATATAAAAGTTTTTGTGAAGACATATGGAAAGAAAACAGTGTAAGCAATCTTCATATACTGTTCCTAAAGCCATGTGTCTCTAGCCTTCAAAACACTTGCCTTGGAAAGTTCAATTGACATGCTTTACATTTCAGAGCAGTAGTTTCACATTTTGTGATTGCAATTCGTGGATATTACAAACCTACCATAATTCTGTATGGATTTGAGAGAATATTTGCTCTTATATCAATGCAGTTTCCTTCCTTAAGTTTCATAAAACACAGATAGTCATGGTGGAAGTAGGCAGCCCGAGCACTTGGAGCTATGTAAGTTTTTGATAATTGTCAAAATAGACTGCTAATCCTTGTTTTGCAGGTTATATGGCAAGCATAGTTTAAATGCTAGAAATGCAACATTAAGTGATGCTTTTGGATTAGCTCTATTGCTTGCTTGATTTTAAGCTGCTGCTGATAAGTCTGGGTTTATGGCTTATTGCAAAATTTTACTGCATTTTAATTGCTCAACTTCTCTAGCCCTTGTAGCTAATAGTATTCACTTCAATAACGTTGCATAGAAAGTTTATTCATAATAATACTTAGCAAACAGTACTGTAACTTTCAGGCAACTGCACTCCTAAAAGACAATCAGCTCAGGTGTATGAAATGGTAAATTGATCAGCCAATTTTCAGCAAGCAACACATCTGTAGTAGGTGGTATTTAATGGCCTTAAGCTATATAGTCCATTGTTTAACATAATTCCCCATCTCTTTTAGCTTCATAAATTTAGATAAAATATCTGAATATATTCTAAACCTTAAGCATAAATAAATGCACTTCTAAACGGTGACAGTTTAAAAAAAGCCTCTTTGCACTCTAAAGCTGTAATAAGCTTATGCTTAGTGGTGAGACTCAGAAATTATTTCTAGTTAGTGTTGCTTCCTTACTGGCTCTTGAATGGCTACGTCTTGTAAACTTGTAGCAGAAGATTTCAAGACTTAACAGTGCAACTTGCAGTTCCAGAATTGAAATTTGAGCCAATTTTATTACTGAGCCAAGAGTAAGTGCTGTTTAAAACACCACTAAACAGTCATGTATTCTGTGCTGATGTTAACATGAATCTTTCAAGTGCCTTAAATTTTATTACTGTCAGCTACATGTCTGTTGAAGGAATGTGGGGAGAGGAATTTTAGTCACTAGTCTTGCCCCATTGCCAGCAATTGTTCTTTTCCAATGACTTTAGGAAATTCAGGTCTCACTGCTACTCTTCAGGAAGTCTGCATTTTCTACTTGGTTGGGGTATAGATGTGTACCAGGTCTTTAAGACATTTCTAATATCTTCATGCAGTGGCATATTTGATTTTCTAGACCCAAGCTTTATCACTAACTTACCAAACCTTGGCTAAGACTGTGAGGGTGAGCCCTCTTACCTTCTATAGCTAGATCAGTGACAGTTGTTATTTTTCTGGTAGTGACATTAACCTGACTACGTACAAATTAGGTAAACTAATAGATTTTCACAGCTTCTGTCTGCTTTTTGGAGTATATGCATAGGGTTTTGGTTTTTTTTAACCACCCCTGTCTGTGAAATAGATTTTTAAGGCAGTGAATTGTGACTTCCAAGCTCTTAATACAGATTTTCCCTAAAATTTAACACCTGCAAGTATGTTGCATCTAGAATGGAATGTTATAGACATTACTGTACTGCATATGTGTGTTGTCTTCATTGGAAGAAAATGCAAACTACTTAATCACAAAACCAAAATAAATCATTTATTAAACTGTTTCTGTTCGTCTGTCCATCTTTTTCTCCTCCCAAAAAAATCCAGCTTGTTCTGGGCCATAAAAAGCAATGTGTGTTGTACATGGCCTCTCCATTTGCCAAAGTAAATTTCAAGTGGTGAGGATTGTTGGGTGATCCAGCAGAACTCTCATTTAAAGCTCTTTGTCAAAGACAAAAATAAAATGGGAAGTATACAGATGTAGCCATATAAAATTATTTCATAGTATGACAAAACACAAAGCAGCTACATAATTGCTTTGCAGAATTTGGTCAAAGTCATGCAAATGCACCATGGCCAACCAAATAAGCTTGTTGCCATAAACACATAATATTGTGACAGTGCATTCCTTATATATTTGTTTGAATAAAGGCTTTCAGTTGCCTGTCCTAATCTGCTGCTAGCTTCATCCAGTTAATCAGATTTTTCGCACTAGAGAATCTGGTGGGAAAGTGGCTTATTAAAAGTTATGGGTAACTATAAGCAAATTAAAACATCCCATTTTTGAGCATGACCAGAGTTCTCAAGCAAGACTGCTTTGTACTTTATCGTGGAATCAAACCAGCAAGTAACTCTTCAAAGAAGCAGTAGAAGCTTATTTTTCAGATGTCTTCTGTCCACAAAACTGCACAGGTGACGTAGAAGAGTTTTCTGTAAGAGCTGGCAAGAGAACATCTATCACACTATTTCTCCACCCACAAGGTACCTTTAAATATAAATAAAAACTGTTGTAATTCTCATCTGTTTCACCTTGAATAGTCAAAATTTCATTCATTTTTTTGGGGGTAGATGGCTTCTCTTAACTGCTGTGGGCCAAAAGTTTATTGTACAGGAGGAATTCCCTGAGAAGCATGAATGAAGAGTTAATCTAATATCACTATTTTATAAAGCAAGTGCTCAGTATAGCTTGCTTAACATGTCTACAACCCAATTGTCACTGTCTTGCATTAGAGATTCATACTAACATTGCTTCCCAAATACTTCACTACTCACCGTTTTGGGCCTCTGAATCTTTTCTGGTTTTATATTGCTGCTACCCACAGAGTCAGCAACCAAAAGCTGATGCCTGAAGTCCTTGGTTAACGTGAATGTTGAAATGCCTGTATTCTGGCTCCATGAAGCAGAGCCTGGAACATAATGTTAAATAATGTCATTTAAGTGCTGCCTTTGTGGAACTTTGTTCTAGAACATGTTTTTGTGTGCAAACACTGCTGACACTGTATTCCTTGGTAATACATTGCTGTTGACACTATTGTTTTGTAAAGGATAGATTTCCACTTTTCGACAATATTCTCACAGTCAATGGTTAACAGTTAAAATGTGAATGATCTTCGATGCGATCCCAATAAATGGTCTGATAACAATCACGGTTTATCTAGTAGTAGTGTATATTAGCAACAGGCTTCTGTGTATCAATTTTTAAAGAAACCATTTTCAAATTAGGACATGGTATACTATCTTAGGGCAATGGGAGCTCATTTCTTTTGTGAAAAGCTGCTACATGGAAGCTTGATGAGCCTCAGGATCAGAGCGATGGGAAATGAAACGTTTTCTCTCCGCCACTGTGCACACCACCCCAAAGACTCTGAAGCTGCCATTTGCATTTCAAAGATTTCTTCCATTTGTCCCGAATGGATGTCTCCCTTTAAATGCAAAGACTTCTGAGAAAACAATTCATGTCGCAGGACTTCCACAGTGGAAGGGGGTGTCAAACTCTCCCTCACCACCCTGCATGGGCCCAGAGACTCATGGCTGCTATTTCAAAACCAGAAAAGTACACATCTTACATCGTTAACTTTATGTCTAGGTTGACACTGAAAAGGACTAGCTTAAGGAAATGTGGACTTAAGGTGAGTTGAGAGAGAGGCTTTCTAAGAAATAATGTTTGGGGGGAGGTATTTTTGTTTGCATTATTATATTGTGAACTGCCCTGGGAACTTTGGATGAAATTTACAGAAAGAAGTAGAAGAAAGCATCGTAAAACAGCTGATGCTAGTAGTACGATTCCTTTTTACCTGAAAGTGAGCGATTTATACTGCTGGCACTGTGTGAAGTATTAGCAGACTTTCTTCTTACAGCTGTGAAAGCCAAGGACATGAGTTAGATAATCTGTGAGAAGAATCCGTACAAAGCACAAAGTTTTAAAAGTTAACGACAACTGTTAGAGTATTTTTATAATGTCTGTTGCTTTCTTTTGCCCAAAATGAAACATGTACAAGTTCATTTAAACTGCCCTTGCTAGCTCCACTTGGCAACCCTCTTCCCTTTACACCTTGCCTGTCTTCTCACAGCTTGATCCAAGCCCTATCACCATTAAACGGGGTGGGGAGACACTTCAGAGAGCAGTTTTCTGAAGCACTTCCCTCCATTAAACAGTTGGCTTGGGCTACCTATGTTTTTATGTATATAGTATGGCATCTCAAGACAAGCACCAACACTACTATGAGGTGAAAGCTAAGGCAATACAGCCAGTTTTCCTGCCTTTTCTATGCCCATGGTGGCCCACCACTGAGACCCCCCCCCCACTTTCAAGCCAATACAGTTATGCTGAAGCATCATTTGAGGGTCAGACCACATTCTATGTGGTCTCTGAAACAGTGGCAACACTCCGCAATTTTATTATATAGTAAGATAAGACACCTTTGAAACAATTAAAGGTAGAAGACATGGCCAAATGTCTTTGCTTTCTGAGTCACAATGCACTTATCTTCTGGTAAATGTATTGGGCTGTACAGATAGCAAGATATGTTTGCGATCCTAGCACTGATTGAATCTAGTGCTGTTTAAATTGCCTTGTGTATCCCTTGCATATCCTTGAACTAAAATGTTAGGAGATACAGGTGTTACCTTTAATTGGACTATTTTGAAAGGTAAGGGTAGATTAAGATTAATTTTTTGCATGCACTTCAGCTGCTGAATATGCTGATAACTGAATTGTCTATGTCAGGCAAAAGGGATTTGAACATTAACTAGTGTAAGTGAACTACTTGTACAATAGAGGGTTCACCAGTAGGAAAAATTTTAGTTCATTTCTACAATCTTTGCAAATTAAGATGGCAATGCTGTGAGTTTTAGGCATACATTTGTTCCAGAAATCAATACTGTGCAATATACAGCCATGTAAACAGTTTGCTTCCTGGATTGATTTAGTAAAATGGACTTTTCTTTGGAAAGATAGCACCTTAAACTGCTACTCTCTACAATGCAACAAGACGTTCACATGAAACAATGGTCAGTCACTACTATTGTATCACATTAGCAATACACTTTGTCTCAGTTGCGTGTCTGTTCAAAAAGTATTCATTTAATGCTATTGCTTAAGGTTTAGAGGTGGGGAGCAGTAATCTGATCAGCTTTCAAATTCAGTTTAGCATCTTTTAAATAGATTAACAAATTGGATCTACTTGGAGCTTTGGCTCAGTTATCAAACACAATGTAATATGACAGCTGGGGTGGTTAAGTGAACAGTCAAACTGGCTGAGAAATTAATTTATCCCATCCTTATATGCTCATATCACCATCCACATTTATTGCAATCTTGCAATAATATACTGACAGGACAACAAGTAGCTGCTTCATTGCTACAGCCTGCCAAATAACTTGGTACTGCTGCCTCCCATACAGGCTTGACACTAACACTAAGCCGCTTAGCGTAATGAGAAACTCCTAGTTCAAAGCGGCTGTTAGCTGAAGTGTGAGACAGGATCTAGGACCTCTGCCCTCATTGGGTTGTATCCAGACTTGGGCAAGTGAAAGTGCACTCCCTAACTTACTGAGGGGAGGGGGCATGAGTTCTGCATGCAGAAGATCCCCTCGTTAGGTCTTTAAAAGAAGCAGCCAGGTAATATGAAGGGCCCTCTGCCTAAGATTGTGGAGAGCTTCTGTAAGACAATGTAGACAATACTGGGCTTTACGGAGCTTCATGGGTCACCCAGGTGTGCGCGCACCCTGAGAAATCTTCCTGCGCAAGCTGCCTCAGCCTGAGTTTTGGCTGTTTCCAACTCCCTCAGCACTTCCCAGGCCTTTCCTGCCCCCCAGGAGAGGCTTTATAGGAGTTACAAGGCCACAATGGGAGCATGTATTTCTTCTCATGCAAATCTGGCAACAGCTTAGTGTAGGCACCTGCTTCCCCCGCCACAGCCTGGGATGATAACAAGGTCTGTACTCTGTCTCTGTCTGTGTTGATCTATTCCTGGTATATGAGAGAGGGCATGGTGACCTAACTAAGTCCAAGGTCTGCATCTTTGGTTCACATTTAATAACCTATTAACCAGCACATTTACTGTTAACTGTTTAACAACCAAAGTAAAGTATAATACATTTTCAAAATACAGCAGGGCATGAAATAAACAATCTATTGAACACCAATATTCTTGCAGCCAGCTATCATTCAACCTACATTCATTCATACCTGCAGAAGAATTTCTCTGGGATGTTGCAACTTCTGAGTCATACAGCTGATGCTGCAGCTCTTTTATCCTCTGGAAAGCATCCAGTTTTAAACTGCGTTCCTGGGACAGCTGACTTCTTACCTGAAAAGATACTAAATTTTTCTAAGCGAACATTACAGTTCCAAATCTATGTATCTTTGTGGTCCATTTATGAAAATGAAATACATAAGAGAAGGAAGGAATTGGAAGTTGCAAACTTTGAATGAACCTGCATGATTATATCAGATGCTGCTTGGTTAAGCAATATTTATGAAACTTTGGGTATTAATTGTGGGATGAGTGCTGATCATGCATACAGGTTTTTCACCCAGTCTGCACAACATCATTGATGTCTAGTTGCCTGTCTGCATTTTTCCACCATTAAACCTTGATTTACCCTTTTGGGATGGGGGTGGGATGGTTTGGTGTGGATAAGTATAAAAATCGCCCACTGTCAATGACCTGTTTGCAATATTAAGCCCCGATCTTGGAACATATAACCACTGGCACATGAGCTACTGAAAGTATGTATTTATAAACTTACCTGTTGGATTTCTTTTTTAACCTTTCCCCCCTGAAGCTGCCTTATCTTGGATGATCTTTCAGTTTCTTCTGTTAGACACTGCAATCTCAGTTCTCTCTCTCCAAGGCTTTCCAGCATTTTTTCCAAGTTTGCTGTCTTAATTAGATCTAGTTGCTGCTTTCTGTGAACTTCTTGGTTCATCCTGTGTTCTACTTCCTGTAGCAAGTGTCCCTTTGCATAAAATACCAAAGAGATTTGTAAAACACAGGAGAAGAGAACATGGGTGATATCCAATGCTATCATACTCAGAGTAGACCCATTGATTTCAGTAGGTCTATTCATGTATGACTTACTTGGATATCATTCTTGGCATTTAAAAGGCAGATGAAGACAATTTTATTTCAAATAATATTTATTGGCAGTGAAGTTGTTCTTATTCTGCAGAATTTCTGGTTTAAAACAGTGTCCAATGTAGGAAAGATATAAACCAGAAATTCTGCAGAATAAGAACTGCTATGTGTGTTATGATGACATTATTTAATCTGTGTTGTAAATTGCTTTGGAAGATTCACTATTGAGCAGTTTGGATGTTGTAATAAGCTAAGCCAATACAACAAAATTTAAATGTCTGGGCAAATACAGACACATTAACACTTGCACCAATCTGACTTCTTTTGGAAAGGTCAAAGTGAGGGTTTCACCATCAAAAAACCCTCTCTCCTTCACTGTTAGATATTAATTACTATACAACTTGTGTTCACTGTAGTGAGGGTTGGAAGTATGCGGAGACATTTTGCATCTTCACATTTCAGATCATTGTACTTTCATTTCAGTTGAATAATGATCTTGAACAGTTTTGCTGAGAAGAGGCAAAATGTAATATATTCATTCTGTCTTTGCTGTCAACAGTAATGATTCAAGAAACAACACATTTGGCAAGTATTCTGATTCTCAGTATGTAAGATGGTTCCCCAATTTCACAAGGAGCTACAAGGAGCTGCTATGCAAATCCTCTCTAAGCCACTGCTATTCACTTATAGGGTTTTAATTTCTAAATTACATCCATCTCTGGAATCTTAAATTGGTGTGGGCAGACACATCACATAGTGCACATTTCACCTCCTACATAAGTAATATTACAAAGGTTCAGTGCCTCCCCCACTCTCTGCCAAGCAGTAGCAAGATTCCAGGAGTGCCAGGCGCTCACCCAGGATCATGATTCCATTGGGGGTCAGACACAGTGAAGGCAGTTGCATTTTAAGATATATGGTTTCTTTTACACCTATATACACCTAAAGTCTTCCATGGAGGGAGTGCAGAACATTACACCCCAAGACTATCTCTCATTGCCCATCTCATAGCTTCAGCACTGAAGTCAATGCGAGTGAAAGTAATTTGATTTGCTGTATAGACAGTATTACAGCAGAGTTTGGTTACATACCTGTTTGTCTAGCTGTTGCTTCAGCCTTTTATTCTCAGTCTGAGACTCTGCCAAAGCTTTCCTTGCAGCCCGCAGCTGCTGCTGAAATATAATCGCTTCTTGTTCTGCCATCAGCTTGGATTTCAGATACTCTTTTTTGTTTTGAATGGCCTCCTGTGAATGCAAAGGGTTCAGTAGGATGTGAAGTAGAGAATCAAGCCACAAAACCCTCCCCCCCCCAAACAAACAAACAAACACCCTACACTGGGTTACTTAGGAAGAAGTGTTATGCAAAATATTTAAGTATTTGAGCTTGTGCCCTTTAACATGTAGAAAAAGATACCCTACTTCTTTTAATTTCATGGTGTTTTTGCAATACAATAAAATTGGTTTGAGCAGTCGCAATCTTTCTGATGGGTATTGTAAAATAACCATATACAGTGCCAGGTTAGTGTAAGTAATCCCCACCACATTCTTTGTGGGAAAGGGTTGATGCATACAGTCATTTGTAGGTGGCAAGAGGTATTTCACAGACATGCACTGAAGTGGCATCTTACAACTACAGCACTTGTCAAGCTTCTGATTTTGCATTATGTGGCTACAATCAGGCTCAACACCAGATGGCATGGTTATTTTTGGAAACTTTTGCAGTGGTATGATAAATCAAGATCTGTGAAGTGAGACAATCATGTGAGCACATCACGCATCAAAGGAGAAGAATGAAAGCCAGAGCTACTAATCTCATAACTATTTTATTACAGTTAAACTGGCAGAGAAAAGCAGGTGGACTTTCTGAGTTCTTGTTCACACATTCATCATACCTCCATACATAACTGACAAACATATGTGGAACCCAAACACAGCCATTGTTTCAAATTTGCATTTCTCTGAATTCTCCAACCAAACAAATATGTTCAAAAATGGATATATTGGGTGTACTTGAAATGCATTCATGAAAACAAAGTACAAAAATGTGTTCCATTAGAAATAATGGTTTGCAAAAGTGTGTATGTTGGGATAAATTCACACAAGAATGTGAATTTTCATGAATATATTTTTAAAAAAGAAAGATGCAAACTGATCTGAAATGTGGAGAACTGAACTTAAAAAGATGGGGAAGACAAGAAATGGAGAGAAACAAAAATTGGCAGGTTCATCTGCCCCTAGATATCATGCACAGTTTTGTAAGGTGTGTATGCAGTCCTGACGGCTCACTGATTAGTGTCTGCTTGAACTGGCCCTAATATGCAGTTCAGTTTTTTCATGGGCTAAGAATTAAATAGACTGTTCTAAGGAAAAGGATGCATCTCGCTCTTCATGCAGTCACTCACTGGTATTACCAAGCATACGTGGCTGAAGCCAATGGCCCTTTTCACTAAAGAACAAATTATTGTCTTTATTTCAATTATGTAGAATGTCTTTATTTCGACAGGCTTTTTTGGAGGGGGGCTCTCACCTTCTCCATTTCTCTCAATGTGGCAGATGAGCGTGCTTTTTGCACTGTTTCTTTCCAGCAGCTCATCGCCTTCCGTTTGCATAGCAGAACTCTCAACTGGTTGTTTTCATCCTGTAGTGCTTGCAGGTGACCCTGCTAAGAAGGCAGATAATTCTAGTCAAGGGAAGCTCCAGCAGCTGCTTGACTATGCACTTTTAAGAATAAGCATCAGAGTCTGTGTATCTGAAGAAGTGTGCATGCACACGAAAGCTCATACCAAGAACTAACTTAGTTGGTCTTTAAGGTGCTACTGGAAGGAATTTTTTTATTTTGACTATGGCAGACCAACACGGCTACCTATCTGTCATCAGAGTCTGTACTTGTGAAAAAAGAAAAGTGAACACTCAGCAGAAACTCAAGTCACTAAAGTGTGCATCCATGATAACACACCCATATCTGAAATCAAAGTATTCACTCTGTGGCTGTTATGCAAACCAGTGGCTTTGGCTTATTATCACATGGAGCTAAGCTCAGAAATTTTTATTTTTGCATTACAGCTGTGCCCACAATGACGCACACAAAGTATCTATAATGGGTTTTATTTCTCCAGTTCTGGGTTAAATCTGATATATGAGCTTTCTCCTCCATTTGTACTATATTTATCTTTTTTAGAAAGTCAATAATCCAACAGTTAGCATCTTGGCTACTCTGTGTGGTCTCATACAAGCAAAACTCTAAGAGTCCATATGAATGATTTGATGAGCAAGAACCAACATATAAATTTACAACCTACCCTATGATTTTATGATTCTATTTTATGATTTTAAAATCATAAAACAGAACACCTCAAAAACATAAGAATGCCCATTTTAAGCACAGGTGCATTTCAGCTTCAGAACTTTCTAGGAAAGAAACAACTTTTGTTTTAAGCCAAACCATATTTATTTCTCTGCTTAACTACATTCCACCCAACGTTGGATTTGCCGAGCGAGGCTCATTATAATAAACATTATAGTAATACTTAACAGAGTCACTATAAGGATAATAGGCATATAATACATGTGAAGTGCTATGAACACTTGAACTCATTATGCAAATGTTAAATGAGTTAGTGTTACTGTTCCCAGTACTGCAGGTGGAGAGGAAGTGAGGGTGAAAGAGAGAGAGTAGCTGGCCTGAAGTTCATGACAGAGGCGAGATGCAAACTAGGAACTTCCTGTCTGATAGCTCACTCCTTTCGCTGCTACACTACAGCAGCTAACTACCCTCAGTTCCTCTGGGAGGAAGGGCAGGTTACAAATGTAATAAATAAAAAAACCATTAAAATCCATTAAAGCCGTCTCTTATAATGAGCCCTATGTTTAAAGGCCCATAGGAGAAAAAAAAGACCACCAGTTCAATTAAAGTGGGCAGCTTGCCTGTAGGGCATATCTATAGGTGAACAACATTCCACCAATGAGGTACATCCTTCTACTGTGCTCACTCTGTTCCTTGCAGATGCCAGCCCTTGTCTCAGCTCAGAAAGATCACCTGATGAGGGCCTGACCCTGGGGCCTTTGTGTCCCAAATGGTTCCTATGGGAGGAGGGTCTCCACAACAGCAAGAACATGCTCTCCCAAGTTCTTTTGGCACTGGGCATTTTAATTGGGCCTATGAATTCCTTTTCTAGAAAACATTCTTTAAAACCACATTTCTCACACATCAACTTACCTGAGCCAAATGTTCTTTGAGTGTCTTGTTATCTTTTGTGGAGCCGTACTTTTTCTTCAAGTCAATCATTTTGTCCACTCCTTCTCTTCTCACCTCACTGATGATCTCAAACATGCGTTGGCTCATGCTTAGACGATATTCATCCACCCTTCCCTGCAACCACAAGAAGAAGCCATAAACTGCACATGCCACGTAATGTACATGAATTTAAAGGAAGGCAAGCAATTCCATAAGATTTCCTTAAAATATAATTATTATTATTATTTTTCCAGCAACAAAATGATTTATTTCTGAAATAAGGTGATTCTTCTGCAATGGAAGTGCTCCATTAAAAAAATAAATCCAGATATGTTGCAATAACTAACAGGTTACTGCACAAAAGAAACCTGCATCAAAGAAATGCTGAAAAGGTCATGAGGGTACTGCTTCTAGGTATCACATTCACACAACCAGCAGGCAGATGTTGCAGAGGAGGCTGGCTGTAGCCTGGAGTCCTGGCTTTGTATATCCATAGACTTACAAACCAAAACAAGAAACCATGCCACTATAACAAACACAACATTCTTCGAATATAAATCTATGGACAGGAATCCAAAGGAAATGGCCTTTGTGATTTCCAATATAATCCAAGTCATGGGCTGTATCCAATTAAGTCTTACTTCTGTACCTACTTTTAGTTGCAGACAGATCATAAATATGTTTTGCACCAATGCTTCATAATCTTCTTGCACTTCTTTCCTGATCTTATCTCTGAGGCCATGGGCTTCTCCTCGGAGATCAGCAATTCTCGCTCTCAGAGCCATCATTTCCATAATCATCTCATGACTCAGCTCTGCTACCTAGCAAAAGGTGAGAAAAATGCTATGCTATAACTCGTTTTCTCAAAAAGGAGTAACGGGGGGATTAAGATGCCAGGCCCTGAGAGATATTCCTGAGGTTACAATAAACAATAAAACTACTGCTACTAACCTGACTAAGACCCAGCTCAGCATTTCCTCGCTTGTCTTCTACAGCATGCATTTCCTGAAAGAGAATGAAAAAGCATTTTTCATTTGGTTTCTCCATCAAAAGCCTCAATCGACCATTTTTTTACTTGTTTGGCCGAGCAATCAATGCAGCACATGACCCCTCTTCCACCACAATCAACAGTATGAGAATACTTGTTCTTTTTGATAGAGGAGATGATGTTGCTGACGGAGTAAATTTTCATAAAACATGGAGTAGGTCTCAAAGTTGCTGCGTTCTCTGGCCATGACATCACAACCCAGAGCAGTGAAGCATTTTTGTAAGTGGTCTTTCGGAAAGGTTATCTGAGGGGGAAACAAAAAATGAAACTGTCAGGTTTTTCTGATGGTCACACAGATAAATCTATTCACTTCCACTGGTTCCTCCATTATTCACTGGTGCCAGAGCACATACATCCAAGGTCCTGTCACCTGAATTTCTGCTTGAAGATTTCTGGTATGATGCATAGGTCAGCCTAAACCTCCAAAATGATCCTTAGTACCTTCCACCAATCAGGATCAACTAGATCAGGGGTAGCCAATACAATGCCCCCAGATGTTGCTGGACCACAACTCCCATCATGCCTAACCATTGGCTAGTGGCCATGCTGACAGGGCCTGATGGGAACTGCATTCAAACAGCAACTGGAGGACGCCATTTTGGCTACTTCTAGGCTAGATGGATAATTTATTTGATTCAGTAGCCAGGTTTAATAATTTCTGCCAGGCAGGACCCAGCTCTAAAATGTATCTTCTTAGGCTAGATGGTGAAATATTTAAATTTAAAAATATGCAAGAGAACTTTCTCCTTAACCATGGGATAAACACAGCTTGTGCCCATGGAGGATGTAAAAACAGCATTTCCAGGAAAGTGTGTGCTCTGGGTCCAGCAAAATAATTTGGAATATGAAAATTGGAGAACACGCTTAAACAGACTCATTGGATGGTATCTGACTAAATCATAGTGACAACTAACTTAAGTCCACTGATTTCAATGGGTCTCCTTTCAGTATGACTTAGATATGACTGACAGTACTTATCTCTAGCAGAAAATGCCTGTAGCGCAGCACATATTTCAGCAAGAAAAACCTAAGTTATGCTGTTATTTTGCCCCACGAGATTTCAATCACTGGAAAAGAAAAACAATTTATGTACCTCTGCATAAGTTTCTTGGTGATTTTCCATTAGCTTCTGTACAAATGATTCAACAATTTCTGGCCTTGTGACAGAGAAGATTTCTTGCATGCCATGATGTTTCCAGAGCTCTGAAACAACAAGTTTTTGTTTGTGGGTGGTTGGGGGGTCTTTTTCTTCAATCTTCAGAGTAATAAAATATGGAAGCCTCAGTCTGCCTTGAGTATGACTAACACTGGGTATCTTGTGATGTGACAGGCTTTTTGTGACAAAGGGTGCCTGAATGTGACTAATGATGTTATCATAATCATTATCATTATTATAGACGTACGTCGTGCTCTTTGACAGTCCCACTGTTCTGTAAGGAAAAAGAAAACCTGCAGGTGCAGCAAGAGTGATGTATCCCACATGCTGATAAAAGTGGAATGAGAAGGACATGAAACAATGTCTGGAGGACACAGTGTTGGTTACCTCTGGCTTAACACGACACAAATGTGGGCTGCTGAATACAGTGGTACCTCGAGTTACATATGCTTCAGGATACATACACTTCAGGTTACATATGCTTCAGGTTACAGCCTCCACTAACCCAGAAATAGTGCTTCAGGTTAAGAACTTTGCTTCAGGATGAGAACAGAAATCGTGCTCCGGCGGCGCGGCAGCAGCAGGAGGCCCCATTAGCTAAAGTGGTGTTCAGGTTAAGAACAGTTTCAGGTTAAGTACGGACCTCTGGAACGAATTAAGTACTTAACCCGAGGTACCACTGTATATGCAGAGGCCTCTTTACACTTGCTGTTTGAAGAAAGCATCTCCAAGTGACCAGCTTTAGTGTCTTTTAGTGTGGCAACTTTCTCCATGACTCCTTAGTTGCAGTACTTTGAAGAAAGTATTATGTGGGTCATGGCTAACCACCAAAGACAGATGATATATGGAGAAATTCAGGGTGGTGCTGACATAGTGACTGTGGTATGTACACAAGCAACTACTGGGTGTTGTTTCTCACTCCCCCCCCCCCCGTCAAAACAGAACTCGGAGTAGAAGCTAGATGCAAGATGGGTTCAGTCGTTACCTGTAGAGAGGTTTCTTTCTTCTCTTGTTTTTTCAGATATAACCAGCGTTATTTCTTTGTTAACTTTCTTTTGTACATCACGGATCATATGTATTTCTAGACTTTCCAAGAGTTTTTGCAGCTAGGATAAAAAAGCAGAAAAAACTAGCTTGCTTTTAACTATATCTTCATTTAACCTTCAGAAGCCATGTTTCTTCAGAAAGTATATGGTCACTTTAGACTTCCTAAAATGACAAAGTAAAGGCCAAACTCTAAATGAGGCAGCAGCAGCTTTAATCATTTTTAAGGCCTACAATCATTAATTGATCAAGGGGTTAAAATTTTAAATCAATCACCTTAATGTATTTTAAAATAGACTAAAATGGGATCTGAATTAAATAGACAACACTTATTTTAAAGTGTATTGTTTTTAAAATGATAGTACTTATGAGACTGCAAGTCTGTCTTGGAAGAGGCAGTCTCCCTGTGCTCTCAAGTAATAGGAAAGTGCACATCTACAGTGGTACAACATTTGCATGCACTATATTAAAACAGTATGCTTTTTCTTCAAAACAATGACTTATTTATGTGTATTTAATTGATTAAACTATGAAAATTAATTTGATTAATTGCCAGATTTCTTTAATCAAGTGACAGCCTGACAGCTTTAAAAAATCATAAACCTAGCAAAAGTACATTTTTATACAAACAATATTTTGATAGTTATTGTCAGAGAGCATCAGGAGCAATGCTAGAGGTACTGTGCACTGAGGACTGACCTGTCAAAAAGGTTGACTCAAGCCTTTTGACCTGATGAATGTATAAACTTTCTGGGTTTTTTGCTGCTTGGTGGGGACAGGAAAAACAGGACAGTTATCAAGCCCCAAGCAAGTCACCAAACATTTCAACTCAGAGGCAGAGTCACTGCCAGGCTGTGTAAACAATACTCTGTAAGCAATGGCTGGAGCAATAGTTTTATTTGGTATAAGCATGTTTCCAACAAATACCTGCTGAGAGGCATTTGGTTTGGTGGGCCATGTTGTCTAGGGTTATCTGAACCATTTGCCAGGAGCACAAGCCACGATCGTATATGCCTCTGCAAACTTTCCAAACAGCTTCAGAGCCAGATACAAAACTTCTGCTTGAAGAAAACTGTTAAGGTAGCTTCTTCAGCCTGCAGACACTATTCAGGCTACCTGTGTGTGTAGGGCAGTGGAGGCTTAGTCAGCCATTATGTAGGGAGCATAGTCATGTTAAGGATTTGTTTGTAACAAGTAAAATATGGACAGACAACTCACAGCATTTGTACTATCTTAGGCTGCTGTGAAGGATTCTAATGTATGGGATTCTAATGTACCACAGAAACTATATTTTACTACAATTTTAAAAAGTATAAAATCATTCTCTTTTTGTATTCTGCTTGCCCGTTAACTATGTTTTACCTGGTGTGTTTTTATCTCAGTTTCTGAAGCATCTTTAGGGGGCAGAATAGAGTGATATGTCAATCCAAATCCTTCAAGATCATCTTCTATACCCATATGTATAGCCATGCTTCTCATAGCAGGATACAGAACTTCAGTACTAGACAAATGCAGAGATACAGACATTGTACATGCTTAATTTCTCTTGTTTAATGTTTTCCATTTATTTTGCATTGGTTTCTAGCATGCCCTCAATATTACAATTTTCTATGCGCCTTTAAACTTGTTCATAAAGGATTGAGACTCATTGTGATTGAGGTAGCCAGGTTTAATGAAAATACTTTTTTTCCCAAGGGTGTTAGAACAGAAAGGAATTGTGAAGAATCTCTCCAAACTGGGTAAATGGGCAGTGTAAGTGTAAAGTGAAGAAGGCGAATTCCATGTTGGGAATGTGGCAAAATCTGAACTTCTGACTAAATTATGCCTCCAGAATAAGGCATGTTCCTTTTCCTAAACACTCAAAAAGCACCTAATTGAATCCTGTTTGGCAGGAAAATCAAGAAATTCTAGTGATACATTGTCAAGAGAGCCACTTCCCTGATCCCGTGTCAGCCATCTCCTCGCAATTTCCCTAAAGGAGTTAAAAGATTTACCTGGCAAGTGTGAGATGGGATCTAACTGGACTGATAAAATGGTCCTTTGTCCCTCACCAACCATCAGGAAACCTACAACTGATCATCTACACTGTGTGTGAGACCACAAGCCTCACAGATCACATTTCTAACTGGCTGATTGCAAGCAAGAAAGTAAGTCTCTTGCCACTCATAAGGTTGTTGAGGATGACTGGAATACAAGTAAAATGCTTTCCTTATGAATCACATTATACAGTAACTTAGTCATCATAATGTACCATGGGCAGGGTGGGTGGGGCAGGTTCCTGCATCCTTGTGCCTTATTAAACACTCTGTGGTTGGTTTCTGATTTCAGTGGAGAAAGCCAAGGAAAGGAAAGCCCTTTTCCACTTTATTTTCCTTTCCATCCCACCCCACTTTTTTACAGACAAGATTTTGAAATGCCGTGTTTCCTAGTAATCTAGTTTTAACTGTTGAAAATGAAATCAAATTTATAATAAAAGAGCAAGAAAAACCCAGGAAAACAAAAAAGCACTGAGTACTGTTTCTTTCTTTACTTTGTTGTCTGCACTGTTGATGATTAACCTTCACTCCAAAATCTATTACATGGAAATGGAACTTACCCATATTGTTCAGTAAATTGCTTGTATAGAGGAACTGTGTTGATATCATCAACTTTTAATTTAAGCCTCCCCCATTCTGCTTTTAAAATTTCCAGTTGCTTCCACAGTATCAGGTAAGATTTCTGCAAGGAACTTGAAGCCACAGAATCAGGCAGCTCCAACAGTGCTTTTGAAGTCTTTCCACTTGCTTCAGTTGTCATTGCCAAATTCTGCTAAAATCATTGTGGGGAAAGCGTCAGACAGAGAAGCTTAAAGCCAGAATACATTTATAACGGCAGGGAAGACTTTTACTCTCTCTTCCTGCCATGACTGCCAGTCTGGATAGGCTAGCCATGCTAGGGACTCTCAAGTAGATACCTACCACACTTTCCTTACATGCCATCCAATCTGGGGGTGGGGAATATGAAACCTGAGGGTCCAAGGTAAATATTTATATGAGGAGAAACAGAAAGAAAGCACCCAGCTTCCTGGTCTCTCACCAGAGCCCAAGGTAGCTTGTTTTTCTCTGTCAAATCCCACTTATAAATGCATGTGAAGCATGAAGCCAAATGGTCTAGGCACAGGAGGAAGAAATAATTGAGCCTGGCAGAAATGCATACACAAACTGAACAGTCAATATTAATAAGTTAATTAAGAATAAAAGTTAGGATGACAAAGGGAAGAGGCAGAATGGTGCTTTTAAGAAAATTAAGAAAACCATTTTAGTTCAGTTGTATCTATCCTGCTGTAGCTGCTTCTGGTCTCCTCACACATGACGTAGCAGCACTGAAAGTCAGATGGAGTATGGAGAACAAAGGTCTGTTGGTTACAATCATCTCTTGACCCAGGTGTGCTCTGATTGACAGGTGGCTTTTGATCAGCCACTCACAAGCCAGCCATGCCCTCAGAAGCTGGCAGAAGGGCTGGAAGCTATCCTTTCTGCTTCTCCTACACAAAAACCATTCCATACTAAGTGAATTGAAGGGAGATTGGACATCTCTGCGTATATGTGAGGGAGGATTAGAGAGACCGAATAGCTGTACAGTGACAGGCAGGGCTGCATTGCAGTGTTAACTAGTGTTGCCAGTGTTGCAGGCAGAGAAAATGTAGCAGAGCAGATGTTCTAGACACAAAAGCTGCATCACCTCATACTACTCACATTGATAAAGAGAAGAACCTCAAGAGATACAAAACTGTACACCACATTTGTTAGCATTCTGATTGGCTCAGTCATCTACTGTGCCACTTGTGTAAATCACTTCTGCCAGACACGCTTGCCAGCAGTGGCGTAGCGTGGGGGGTGCCAAGGGTGCCGGCCGCACTGGGCGCAACATCTGGGGGGGCGTGAGTCCAGAGGGAAGGGACAAGTTCCTTCCTCCGCCGGGCTCCCCGCCGCCACCGCCAGCCTTGCGCCCTAGCGCGCGCGCCCCCTGCCGTCGCTGTGGCTGCGCTCCGCTCACTGCTCGCAAGAGGAGCAGACGCTGCAGCAGCGCCGACGCCGCCACCGACGCCTGGCCGGGCATGGGCAGCCTCTGCACCCTGCCGCCGCCGCCATCCCCTCGGCCCAGCCACAGGCAGCGGCTGCTTCTGCCTCCATCCTCCTCCGGGCAAGCAGCGTTGTTTGCGCGGCAGCGCCAGCGGCAACTCGCAGGTTAGGGGTTGGGGGGCGCAAATTACTTGCCTTGCCCCGGGTTAGGGGGCGCAAATTACTTGCATTGCCCCGGGTGCTGACAACTCACGCTACGCCGCTGCTTGCCAGTTTACATGCAGAGGTTTTGTATTCATATATACAGTAGTACACAATTCTAATATATAATATCTTCTAACATGCTACATTCCAGCAAGCGCTGCAACCATGTGATTTTGTTTAACTTGAAACCTGACTAGATCTTTTTACAAAAAAGGAATAAAAACCACAATAGTTTTTGAACTGTTCATGCAAAGATGTCAGTGAGTTGCTGTCTCTAATTTACCTTTCCAAAAGATGCTCTCTGTTCTCCATGACCATTCAGACCCTCATAATTACTCCAGAGTACATCCTCCATTGCAAGCTGCATCTCGACCAGCTCCCCATGGACTACTTTTCGATCCTCATCGTTCAGTCCACACAGACATAGCTAGAAAGGTCAGTCAGTCAATTTTTACTTGCAAAATACTTTATTTATTTATGAATGAATGAATGAATGAATGAATGAATGAATGGCTTCCCATGACGAGGCACCTCAAAGCAATTTACAATATAATGACATATATTAAGGATACATATATAAAATCGGTTAAGGACAACTGCACATAAAAACAATTCTAAGTTGGGTTAGTGAGTAGGGATGGCAGCCCCCAGTTGAATTTTATATGCACCTTAGAGGTAATAAGAGTACCATACCTGCATATGATAGTTTATGGGGTCTAGGTTGCTGATAATAACAGGAAATGGACCTGTGTTTGCTAGGAATGTTCTCCATGGGAACAACAACACTGCCTAGAAACAAAGAGTTGCAACTTAAAAATGTAACATTAAGCTACAAGCACATATAAACCAAATATCCTAAAATGCAGTTTCACTAACAGTATGCACCTTTCTCTGCTAGGCAGAAAGTGGCAGTAAGGCTACCCAATTTCACCAAATCCTGCCCCCATTCTTTCCTTTCATCCGTTACGGTTCAGCTTGAAATCAAGCCAAGTACAAAAGAAGACCCCTGTGGGACTTGATGGAACTAGCCAACAGCTGCTCAGTGCTTACAGGTACTATTTCTGGGTTAGTGGAGTCTGTAACCTGTAACCCAAAGTGTCTGTAACCTGAGGTACCACTGTAACTTCACTGGATGCAACTCTAAATACCAGATCAGAGAAAAGCTGGAGGGGAAAAAACGTTACAGTGGTACCTCGGGTTATGAACTTTGCTTCAGGATGAGAACAAAAATTGTGCTCCGGCAGCGTGGCAGCAGTGGGAGGCCCCATTAGCTAAAGAGGTAATTCTGGTTAAGAATAGTTTCAGGTTAAGAACGGACCTCCGAAACGAATTAAGTACTTAACCCGAGGTACCACTGTATATGCATAGCAATACATGGGGAGGCTTAAGCCTTTCTCAAATCCCCCCCCCCATACAACAAATAGTATTAGGAGAAAACTTGCATTGACATAAACAAGATGTATTTTCCTAATAATGCTAGCTGCCATGTGCCCCGGGGAAGGTGAATTTTTACTGAAATTGCAGTTGGGGAGGGAAGACTTAAAACCCTTTCCCTATAGACTGTGATGCCAATGATGACATTCTCTGCCCTCCCACCCTCCATGCACCTGGTATTTAATTTTTAAAAGCCCACAATATGATTGCTAATTATATCATTAATATAGTTAGACCCAAGATACCAGTTGATCCAGGGGCAGTGCACAGCAGTGATCTACTTTTGGCAGCCAATTCTGTCCTGTGCCCACAGCAGCTGCTAGTTTGCTGTTAATGAGCCACCAGGCTTGACTCTGTGCAAAAACTGCACCTTTGCATGCTATCCACACTGTGCTGTCTTGTGATGGCAGTTAAGACCACAGATTGTGCCACACAGCAAAAGAGTTGGGCCACCTGCCTACCACAAGCAGGGAACCACCCAAGTAAGAGAAGAGACCATTGGCTGCCATAAGGAGGTGAACCAAGTGCTTTGGGTCCTAAGCCATCATGAGATTTAGGATGCAAGAGACTCAAAAGGCTCAATTTTTGACATCAGTTATGCCACTGCTGGTGGACTGGCGAAAAGAGAAACAGCTAAAAAAACCTGGAGACTGTTGTGATGAAACCTTTTGTATTTTGAGAAAATACCCCAAGGAGACATCTTGGCTTTTTCAACAAAGAGACACATACATATAGCCCTGTGCTGATTGCACAGCTAACAATGGTACAAAAGAGAAGGAAACAGTTAAGGAAGAGGAATCTTTGGAAGACTATTTTACTCACTCTGTGGCCATGTGGATCTAGGGGCTGTGGAAGCCGGAGCTGGGAAGCAAAGGCACTTCCAACAATGGTGTTACTTATGGGAGGCAACCCATGGTAAATGTGATCCGTAATGCTCTGATAGGCAGAAACATTTCCAGATGATAAAAATGCTTCTCTGGAGGGTTACCGGGGGGAAAATACATTATAAAAGCAAATACAGTACAATAAAATAATTTCCTATTTATTAATCAGTTTTGTTTTTTGTTTTTAAAAAAGGTCTGATTTTAACATGTACTTATTTTCAAACTGCTCCATACATCCATAATTTAGAAAATTAGCATGACGATATACTTCGCTTGAAAGTGACATGAGATTTGCCCTTTAGTGAGAAGCCCTGCTTTTTGAAGAGAGGTTTTAGGCCAGTTTAACTGTTATGGTTTTCTTCCCCCAAATCCTGGAAATCAGGAAATCTGAGATCAGGAAAGGATGCTGAGAATTCTCTGCTTGAGATCTATTCCTCATAGAACTATGACTCCCATTATTCCTACGCCTCTTGTATAAATATGCCCCTGAGCAACAGCAATCAATGTAGCATTTCTGGTAGAATTCAGTAACTCTCCCAACCCCTAGATGAGCCTCAGGGTTCCTTCCAACTCTGTGA
This sequence comes from Podarcis vaucheri, assembly GCF_965113315.1. NCBI lineage: Eukaryota > Metazoa > Chordata > Lepidosauria > Squamata > Lacertidae > Podarcis > Podarcis vaucheri. Next base: position 74,225,548 of record NC_138761.1, read on the forward strand.
TTCAAGATGGAGAAAGCAAGCAAACCCACTGCACTCTCTCACTGTTTAGAGTTTACTCCGGCTCCTAACCTATGTGCATTTGGAACTCACACACATTTCACCACAGGGTAGACATGCAAGTTCTCCCTTCAGGTATGGACATGCTGGCTGGGATGGATGGCAACTGTAATCCAAAACTTCTAGAGGGGACCTGATTATGAAGGCTGCTATATTATTTTAAAACTTCTTATTAGCTAATGTGCAGATTAAATAATCTGAATAACCAACTAACTTAAATCTATGTATTACAGCATAAAAGGTAAAGGGACCCCTGACCATTAGGTCCAGTTGTGACCGACTCTAGGGTTGCGGCGCTCATCTCGCTTTATTGGCCAAGGGAGCCGGCGTACAGCTTCCGGGTCATGTGGCCAGCATGACTAAGCCGCTTCTGGCGAACCAGAGCAGCTCACGGAAACGCCGTTTACCTTCCCGCTGGAGCGGTACCTATTTATCTACTTGCACTTTGACGTGCTTTCGAACTGCTAGGTTGGCATGAGCAGGGACCGAGCAACGGGAGCTCACCCCATCGCAGGGATTCGAACCACCAACCTTCTGATCGGTAAGTCCTAGGCTCTGTGGTTTAACCCACAGCACCACCCATGTCCCTGCTTATTACAGCACATGGTTCTACAAAAACACAGAAATGCAACACCTTTTTGCAACACATGGAAATGAACAAAGAAAACATTAATTTCATTTAAATATCTTTATTATATATCTTCTTGAGATTAATCAGTGTTTAAAATACTGCTAGATGTACACCTCCCATGATCAGAAATTTTAAAGGTGGCTTTGGTGCATAATACCGAAACCTGCTATTTTTAGAATTCGTTTTTCGGAAAGGTTTCCAATAAAAGCAAAACAACAGGTGTAAGAATGCAGGTGGCGCTGCTATTATAAGTTTTGGAATCACAGGCTGAAACACACAAACACACAATCATGTGCAACTTTCACCAGCTAATATATATATAAAAGACAACTAAAAGCAAACTCAAGAAGCTGCAAATTTAAATGAAGGAATGATGGGGCAGGGGAGAAAGTCAGGTTGCGTAACTCTTTTTCACTGCCATTTTTGTCCTCAACAAATTTGCCTCTGCCCCCAGCTGCTTTTTAGCTGGCAGGGGAAAAGATAGTGGTACTTGTATGTTTTCTCAAATAAATGGGAAAACGGCAAGGAGCTACTTTCGAGTGGGGCAAATGGCTGGGGTGGGGGTAGGGTGGGGAATAGGCAGCCTCTGTGCAGCTCCCCTCCTCTATTTAAACCCACAGCTTCATATGACAGCTTTTGGTTAAAAGAAATTTAAAGAGTCAGGGGAAAGTGATATACAACTTCTCATAATGTGTAGTTTCAGCCTTAAAGAAAACACCTGCCAGATCCTTCCTTTGGACATTTCCCCCAACTTGAATCAACATCCTTATTTTTGAACTATGCTCATCTCTTACCGCACAGAATGTCTAACAGCTGCCTCAAATTGCAGAAGTGTAACTTCTCTATGCATGCTCAGCATCTGGGCCACTTTCTTCGGATCTGAGGGACTATGAAGATGGTCTATTTTTTTCTGCAGGTCTTGGAGCTCAATTCCTAGAATCCCAACAGCAGTCATAAATAAAATATCCTGGCATTTATTTGCCTTATTTATTTCATTCTTACATCCAATGCTACTACCCATTTAATTTCAGTCCAAGCTGAAACCTATGGGAGGCAACGGTGGCATTGGGACAAGAGGAGCTCAGTCCCTATAGTCCCAAGGATGGCAATAAATCCAAGGAGGCAAACTGGCTCAGCCCTTGGAATTACAGCCAAGAATAGGATCTATTTTTAACCATTTTAGAGAAAGTTGCCTACTTTCTTATAGAAACATTACTTTGCTCCTTTACTTCTTGAAAGCACCCCACACAATCAACATCTGCAGAGTGTATGTCACACCCTAGTGCAAACATGTACAAAGATCATGAGTCTGAACATGCATGCATATATCCACTCATGGGCATGGATGCACATACACAGTCAGGCATAACCTAAGAACTGGTAAAATACAACCATGTTCCATTCTAGAGAAAACTGTGACAAAACCCAGCTTATGAGTTTTAGCTACCAGCAAGCCATACAATATAACCATTTCAGCAGACAGTTAAAAATTATTTGATTGAATAATTTGGTTTGTGAACAAGATCCAACAGAATACATAATGGCAAATGTATAGTAGCTTTTCATTAAATTAGGGCTGTACAGGTGTTTGTAGTTTAAATATGGGCCCAGAAAACGCCTCCCTGCCCATCTTTTGTTTCAATGAACTGGATGTCCTTCTTTAGAACATCTGACAATTCAGCTGAAGATGTTTCACTAAGCAGTAAATCTCACTGATATCAGATTACAGTCTCATAGAGCATCAAAGACAATCAAGTAAGAATATTTACCACAAAAAACCAGAAATGTTTAACTTGAACTGTGTCAAATGTGTGAGGGAAAGAACCGCCCCCCGCCCCCCGCTTCAGGAAAACCCATACATGACTGGATCACCAGTCAATATGGTTTGAGGAAATATTTCCCAAACCAGAAACTCTTAATTTGAAAATAGTGTGTGTGTGTGTGTGTGTGTGTGTGTGTGTGTGTGTGTGAGAGAGAGAGAGAGAGAGAGAGAGAGAGAAAATCACAGATGTTAAGCATAAATGTGCAGTTTCTTATTTAAGACATCTATACCCAAAGTATTCCTTTGAACAGCGCATTTCAAACTAGCCCTTACAGTCACTATCTGTTTCAAAGAAGAACATCTGTTACTAACCGATCCATTCAGTCCCTCCCCATTCTGCAGTGAGATGGTCAGGAGGACACACATAATCAAGGCAGCCTGTTGCATTTCCTAGCTGTGCAAAGCTGAAAATGTAGGAAATAATGTCGTGAAAAGCTGCAACAATTTGCAGTGTCTGCCTCAGGGCTCTGAAGCCAGTCTATGGAAAAGGGAAGGAAATACAGGGAGAAAAATCTTTCAAAAATTAAACACAAGTCATAATCAATTAGCCATTTTGTAGCTGCCTCCCTCCCTTGTATCTCATCATATAGCAATAGAACATCTAATATTCAAGAACTGAGTGGGGTTTTCAGTTTTAAGGTCTTAAGTTCCTCCCTCTTACAACTGTTACCATGCCTCAGGCAGCTGATGTAGTTCAGAAGGCTGTCTCCACCATAGCTGCTAGACAGCCGGTGGTCACCCATTCCCACCTGGAATCCTTTCTCCCACTGGAGAGAACTTGAATTATTTTACCAAGTGTTTTACTAATTGCCATGGGCAGAAGAGAGCAATCTTTGCCTAACCACACACTCCTAATTACATTGGGTTGAATCCAAAGGCTACACAGGACACTGCAAGGGTGGGGCGATTGGCCCAAATTGCATGCAACTCTGTTCATACAGGGTGCTTCTGCTAGATTCTGGGCAAGTCTCCTCTGCCACTGCAACCCTGTGACTCTGCGACTCATGCAGCCTCTTATCTTTGTGTGTATTTTAATTGTCGGCTGCTTCGGGAGTAAAGGTTGTGGTGCAAGGGACTGGAGAAAAGGGAGGGAGGTATTTCTGCGAATGAAACGCCCCATTCATGGAAATGTCCTCCCCCCAGTTTTCATAAATCTTCCCATATTCCCTAGTCCAGCCTATTCAGCAGAATCCATTGTAGCTTCTAATAATATTTCAACAGCGGCACAATATGGCAACATGACAAAAGAGACCAGTACCAGGTTAATCTAAACCAGGGCAGCCCAACCTTTCACACCAAGTGGGCCACAGGAGTACTTCAACACAGAAGCCGCGAGCTGCACACTGCCTTGTTGTGCGAATAGGCGGGGAGCAAGGCCAAAATTTGCTGCCTTCTCAAAGTTGGCTAAGTGCAGCACAGGGCATTGGGAAAGAAGCACGAGTCTCTGGCAGGGTCCTAGAACCCTCCCACCTTCCTCCCCATGCTCAAAAAGTGCTAACTAGGCTTTGGAAAGGACCCTGTCAGAGCCCTCACACCTCCTTCCCAAATCACAGTACCTCGCTTACCTAGCTTGGGAAGGCAGTGCAAGGATTGGGAGGGGTGCCAAATGTTGCTAGGGGGCCACCAAAAAGGAATCAAGGGCCGCATGTTGGACCACCCTGATCTATAAAGTCTGACTGACAAGAGTTTTCTTCAGGACTATAGCGTACGAACCTTCTCTGGTAGCATTTTAAACACAGATAGGATTTCAGAAGGGTGAGGGATGAACCACAGATTCAAGAAGGACCGTCCATCTGTGGACAGCAAACCACGAGGTCGTGTCTGGAATGACCTGAGTTGTTACAGGAGAAAAGTGAATTACTTGCATAATCACATTGCAATGTTCTGTGGCACTCAACAGGTATTTTTGCGCAATAACTATACAGTTGTTTCTCGTTTGCTGCATGTGGTACATGCATATATAAAAACAAGAAATATAACCTATATAATCATAATTTTATAATTACTATATTAAGTGGTGCTTTTCACACAAATTTCTCCCAAGCAGCCGATAACACAACAGTGGCAAAAATAGCAGTGTGGAAACTGAGGTGGTGTGGAATTGATAAAGTGACTAGATGAGAAACAGCGGAAGGCCCCACAAGCTGCTCCGAGTTTTCCAAAGGAAAATATGATAAAACAAGCAAATCAAATAGCAGCCTCCTAAGCTACCTCTCCGTCTAACAGGGGATGGGAGGTGGGCTTCTAATCCCACTTTGAAGAGAACACTTATAGGCTTTATTCACATGATTCTCCCTCTGTTTATAAGTTTACCATCATATCCTTTGACATTTCCAAACAGATGTAGTGATTAGAATGCTGAACTAGAATTGGGGAGGCCAGGTTAAAATTCCCATTCTGCCATGAAGCTTACCGGTAAACTTGGGCCTGTCACTGTCTCTCCGCCTAACCTACCTCATAGGGTGGTTGTTAATTTCTTTATACTCTGCCTTTTTCTCTGGTGGGATTATATCTATCTAATAGCCAGAAAGAAAGAAACTATTGGCTAGCAGCAGTAATCCCACTGTCCCCAATTAGCAAAACAACATGATTTAGAACTCTATAAACAAGCAGCTTAGAATATTTATATACCTGGGATCATCTTCAGGCTTTTCTTTTAATTCTTGTTTTTCTTTCTTCTCTTGCGGTAACCCAATCATGAAATATTTGTCTCTCACACTGGGGAAATCATCTAGCATAGATTTTAAACTGTTGTAATAAGCAATAATCTGACTTCGCAGAGAGTATTGTGATATACGATGGTTCATCCTAAAATGGTACCAAAGTTTAGCATTAGCAAAACACTATAGTGCTCATATCTGAAGAACCAGTTTCCCTGCTTTATTGTTTTCTTTCACTGAAATGTAAAGCAAATATCTAAATTATAAATATTTGCACATTAGAAACCTCGTAATTTCTTAGTGCTCTCTTGCTCATGAATGGACAAAATGTGTTGTATAAAATGCATTGTATTTTCAACGTTAGTGAAGAATAAATGGTGGCACTCATTTGAATGTAGACACCTTTAAATATTTTCCATTGTTCCATATAAATCAGTTATGTGATTCTGACATTTACACAATTGGAAATAGGTTGCATTTACTGTTTAGGCTGTTGCAATCAGTATCCAATCCAACTACAGGCTTCTTGTGTTCCCTCAGGTGAGTCACATAAATTCATGTAGCATCAGGGGTCACAATTCGTTTCTAGCGATATTACAAGATCCAAAATTGATGTCCCAGGTGAAAACACATTTGCTCCTGAGGAATCAGGGCCTACTACTCTTTATTCAGGGTTGCCTATCTTGATAACCGCGACTCACCTTCCCTCTTCTTCCCTCCCTCCCTCTCTTCCCCCTTCCCAGAACATAATGGACTGTCTAACAACTGCTGTGACCCAGATTATTACAATTGTTCTTATATAGGCAGTTTATTTGCAGAAACTGCCTGAAGCATAACTAGATTGCTTTTACTTTCCAACTTGCCCTGTTGAAATTATTTTAGTATTATTTATGTTGTTTGTGTTTTGCTTTGTTACATTTTGGCAGGCTTTTTGTTTTTTACTTATAGGCTTCGACATTACTGTCTTCTATTTTCTAGCTGATCTAAGGACAGACTGTTTGGCTTTGTCTTCCCATTATTGAAATGTCCACATTGTACCAATATAATATAACATCGGCCTGCAGTGAAAATAGGAAAATAAACTTTTTACATACATTCATACAAACAAGCTCCACTAGCCTTTAGTGGAAATATGCTGTATAAATTTTGTGTACTTACTTATGGCAGTATTCAATAATAACTTCTCTTTTGACTTTTTCAACTTCCTCCTGTAACAAATTATACCATTTGCTTTTTTACATAAGATTTCCAGTTTTACATAATTATGCATATATATTATCTTACAAAGACACACATAAATGGAAAGTTGTGTATTCAAAAAGTCAAATACAGCAACCTCTCTTCATAGGGAAGTTGCTCCTTCCTATTGATGTGTGTGATTGCCCCTTTTCAGGCATAAAAAATCATCTCTCATCGCTACTATCTGCCTCAGTTTCTCAGACTCCCCTTTTCAAACATTAGTTCAAGCACTAGAATGTTCCCTATATTTTCTGTTGCAAAGAAAGTTGCAAATAATTCAGTCAGCTTTTCCGCAATCTCCTAATCCTCCTTTAGCACATCTTTGACTTCCTTGTCATCCAGCCACCTTCCTGTAATGTATTTAAATAACTTATTGTTGGCCTTGATGTATTTAGCAATGTGGTCCTCAAATTCTTTTTTCGCATCCCTTGCTAGCTGCTTCCACCTTTTTTGTGCCAAAGCATGCTGGTTTATATTAGGCTGAGTTTCCACAATACACTCCAGTTGAGCTTCTAATATTGTGTGTGTGTTTTTAAACAACTCCCAAACATTCAGGAGTGCACTGATTCTGAAGCCAAAAAGTTCCCTAAGTGTTAGTCTGAAAACACATACAACAAAATGTAAGTAAATTCCGAGGTGATTTCCTGGCACACTTACAGGATTTTGCATTCTAGTCCCCAGGATTTGTTTCTTTTGAATGAACGTGTTCAGCATCATGTCCCGTGGACCCTGTTTCTCCAACTGAATTGAGACAAAAGCTTCTCGAGGCCTGGAGAATGAGCAATAATGTTATCCTGAAGGTAGAAATACTGACATTTTCCTGTTAATAGGCAAACTACATAGTTGAACAACTAATATTTACCTCATATCTACACTTTATAAACATTTAGTATTTATGCCATGATTAAACAGACTGATTTTAACTGAGGAATCCATGCTTATTGTAAATATAGTGACTTTGCAAATACTATCGGTCAGCTGTGGCTCCTTTCTAACAATACAACACTTATTTCCCGTAATGTGATCCAACACCACCTCTGTAGCTGAAGGTGTATACATATTCCAACAGTATGAGCAGGACCTATCATGTAGAGTGTCCCCAGTACAGTATTATAGAGGTCCTTTGAAGAATGGCAGGACATAAAATAATTTCTCATCCATTCCTTGCCCAGCCAGAAAGGGGAGAGCAAAAAAAGCTGGTAAAAATATCCATGAGATTGTAAATGAATGCTTGTATGGATTGAGCCAAACTGCAACACTGTGGGATTATGTCAATGGATATACGTGCATGCCATAAGCTATGGGAATGGCGGTCTTTGAAAGTGCTGGAAGAGGCAGGAACATGAAGATATCAGTGGGTCTTGCATCCTAGTAAGAATGCTTAGACCTGTAGCCTTAGGGTGAGAATGAAAGAAAGAGCTGTGTGCATTGAAACATGCGTGCATACATACATGGAAAACACCCTGCAGCCCATTATACTATCAACCTACCTTTTTAAAATGCTGCGTCCTGCTGCAAAATGTCGAATGGAATGTAAAACCAATGGTGCTGTGGCCAGAAACTGGTCTTCTGTTTCAGTTCCAACCATAGAACTCCTACTTGCTGAACTGCTCTGACTCCTCAGACTTAGACCTCCTTCCTGAAACATTAAAGACACACATTTCCTTTTACACAGATCTACACCACTGCCCATTACCTAATGGTTCTTGTTGTAGGATAAACCGCCTCATATAACCAAATTGCTGGTCTAATTAATGCATTAAGGGGTTAAGACCATAGAGTAAGCTATCCTGCCATGATTAGCTCACCTTGGGAGGAACTAGGTAACCAAGTCTTTGTTCCTCCCTCTGTCTACCTGAGAAACTCAACGTGTAAAGAGGTTTGAGCTAGTTGCTCCAGCTCAGACCGCATGGCTCTCACAAGCCACTCTTAAGTTCTTATACCAATAATTTAGGACCTTTCACCATTTGGAACTAAACTAAGTTTTACTGCCTGTGCAACATTTCTGACTGATGTATGGAAAAGCACATGAACCTGACCTTTAGAGAGCTCGTAAGTAAACAATTGTTAACTTACTAAATGTGTGGTCTTTTCCTATGCTGGGTGAATAGGGTGCTATTTGGAACTCACTTGGAAAGACATGTTTTAAAGGTCTAATGGCCTATACTTCCATGCTTTGCTGCATATTGTGTGATTTAAATCTCTGCTTGGATTCTTACCCAAGAGTACTTGCCCCAAACCTGGATCTTGACAACCTGACAGGGCGATTCTGAGGAGTGTAGTAGCCTATAGGGAAAGGGTTACATATACCTTCCCCACTCACCTTCCAACTGTAGCCTCTGGTGGGTGATTTTCATTTCAAAAAAGTAAGAAAAAGTTACACAACTGCATTCCATGTATAGTTGGAGAGAGGGAGAAAATGCAAACCTTCATATCCAGCGTCCGCGAGGGCTGCATCATGGGGCAAAATGCAGCCTGTTGAACAGCAACAAGCAGTGTGTTTTTATGAGTGACTTGGCAGGCAAGAGCAATCTGAAGATTTTCTAGTCCATGAGACTTCAGTAACAGCTGAAGAATTAAGATAAAAACTATTAGGACTCATATAATAACTGTAACATGAAGTTGCACAGTTTTCTCTTGATATAGATGTACGGTACTTATCCTTAAGACGCACTGAAATCTTTTCACTTGCATTCAGATACAGGATTTTATTCTGCATAGATCTAGAACCATAATTAAGTGCAATGTAAGGTTGCATATACAGTATACTTTTATACTGGGAGCTGAAGGTAGCGAAGGATACTGAGAGCTGTATAGCTCTGTGAAGGGTAAACTACAGTTGCCAGGATTCTTTAACAGGAATGAAAATGAACTTTAAATGTATAGTGCGTTCACAGCCCTAAATAGTAAAATTGGATGCCACATGGAGTTGAATATGAAATAAAGTTCATCAGAATATTTGGAGGAAATGTTGAAGAAGAGGTAGCTTCACCTTTTAAATGTCTGTTTCAATACATATTTTATACTTATTTCCTCCCCCATACTATTGCAGATCAGGTGCATTCCCAGGTGAATCATGAGAAGGAAAGTCCAGGAAAACAGAAAGGAACGTTGAAATATCTTTCATTGTGTTCCTTTAATTTTTTTAACATTTGTTGAATGGCTATAATTAGGTACTTCAACTTAGAAATGGTGCATCTACAATGTAATTTATGCACAGTGTAGATCCCCCTTACCTGATTTACAGTGACTGAGATAGTCAGGGTACAGTTATATTAAAAATGACAACCCAGAACACTGCTGGTTCTCAAATAACTTCTGGTGCAAGACCAAAAAAAAAATATTATAGGATGGAAAGGAATAAAATGTATTCATTGTGGTTGTACAGTATTGAGAATTACTGGGGGAAAATAATTCAGTCACCTGAAGAATGCTGTCTCTTGTACGAAAGCTAAATTTTCCAATTTGATTGTCAATATCATGGATGTTTAACATTAAGCTGGATGGAATATATCTGCAAGAGGTAAATATTTCTCAATTACACAAACTAATATGCAAGCATTCATGAACGTAGAAATGTAAATAAATGAAAAGGGAAAGTGCTGTGCTTGCTTCTTATTTGCATTTTTTATTACAAATATTTTTAATCTTATCTACAGAACATGACTTGGATCCTAACTACCCTTCTGTGAACCGAAGGGCTCCTGGTTCTGCTTGTCATGCTTCTTCAGAGAGTCTTCCAGCACCTACAGAGTAGATTTTCAAAGAGCAAAGGGGAAGGGGTCAGTGAAAGTTGGAGTGTCCTGTAAACAGAACTCCACTCATGGGATGTTCCTGCCAGCAGAAGCTTAGTTAGGATCTAAGCCCATGTCTCTAATGATACCACTGCAAAGTGGGCTTCTTTGGAAGTAAGGCCGGGATATAAATTAAACAAACAGACAAATAAAATCAGACACATTTCCAAATGCTGGCCAACATAAAAGCAGTATATATTTAAAATAAATAGAGGGGTTGACTGTCTCACAAGGGAAACATTGGAGATGTGTGACATATTTCTTTGTATAGATTTAAATAAATCTGTTTCTGAAAGTCACCGCAAATTTCTGAAATGCACTTGTGCTAATTCATACATTCTGCTAGTTTGTGACTGGTTTTAATTTCATATGGGAGACTGGTTACAAATAACTGCAAAAGCCATTTGTTTAATTACAGTACTCTTCTACCACCCCCACCCCCACCCCCACCCCCCGTATAGAAGCCAGGGGACATAGAGCCATTGCAATTTTGTAAATCTAGGAGGGCTGGGCCTATTGAGAATACAGTACAAATATGCAGAGTAGATTAAGAGAGAGTGTTATGATACAACTGAGGGCTGGATGATTAACTGGGCAAAGTTAATCAGACCTTAACTATAAATGAGAATACTTGGCCCCCAATACAACTGTATGTTTATGGAGTATCCACATCCCAGCCTCTAAGAAATACTACCGGAGAAGAATGGCAGCTGTGGTCTCTTTCATGGAATAAACCTTCAGCAGTTTGTGTTAATAAACACTGGTGCCTCAGAAACCCTGAAATAGATGAGCTGCATTGAATTTGGTGGCGGCGGGGACAGGGATTTGGTTTCACTCCTTATATGCACTTTTCTTTTGTGAAATTATACTAGCTTTTTATTTTTAAAATACTAATATTGAAAAGGGTGAATTAAAACAACAGAAGCTCCAGTCACACTTTATGACAATGCTTAGAAAGAAGATCAATTTGGAAAGAAAGAATAGCTGTTCTATTTCCACATCATTTGGACCTAGATATGTTGCGTTTGGGGCTGATCAAAAGAAGAGGAAAATGTGCCAAAATACCCATAAAGCTCTGGTTTACCTATCCACACTACTGTCGTGATGCTCTAGAAGAGAAGTAACAAATATTGGTGAGGGCTGGTCTGCTTTCTCTTTGTGAGTTGCAAATTCAAAGTACACGGGCCTTAAGTATAAATGGAACTCATCAAAGCCCATTTCTCCTGCAAATTCTTTGTAGAGTCTAAAAGGGAAAGAACACATACATCTAACTTTGCAATGTTTCTTTAGCCACTGTCAGGGTCACCCTTGATGGCAACTCTTGCTTTGCTAGAAACAGAAATTTTGTTTGCCAGCAACTGTGCGCTATTGATTATGGAGTTTAAGAATCATTCTGTGTCTCAATAGGTGTGGGAGACAGTGGGCAATCTGACCGTGGGTATAAAACAGGGATGGGGGATCTCAGGGCTGGGGGACATCTCTGTCTGACCCTCAGGACCCACACTTGCTATGCTTTACACACTCCTTGACTGTTTTTGCTTGGCTGGAATGTGTCCTTGAACTCTGATCGTGCTTCTTCCTTGCCTGGATGGAAGAGTGGATGGGTGGGTGTGGAAACTAGCCTATTCTACAAAGGTAAAATTCACATTCATTGCTCTGGCCCTGCCCACCAATGGCATGTGGGTCCCAAACAGTTGCCCAGAAGAGAATGCAGCCCTTGGGCTGAAAGGGGTTCCCCATCCTGGTGGAATAAAGGCGGCATACCTGAAATAGTGGTTTGGAGGGACTGGCGAGAGGAGAGACCTAAACGTCAACAAGAGTCCCGATATTATGGCACACTGGATATGCATTTTAACCTACATACCCCAAGAGCAGGGGGGAAAACTTTGCTGCACAAAAGTCCTTAATGATTACTTTCAATCCTTCTTCATTGGGATTTCAAGATAGCTCCCTGCATTGCCATCCCATGTGCCCATTACTTCACCTCTGCAGCTGTGCACTTTCTACTGCTGCCTCTATCAATCGATGGCGGAGGGTTAGAAGTTCAAGGAGCCTTGAGAAGATGTTCAGAATAAAAGCTTGCTTTTCTTTCCCCTGTTTCTGCTTTCCCTCTTCTGCTGATTTCAGTGCTGACATAGCAATCTCTCTTACAAGACAAGGATCTTCAACCAGAACTTCTGTGAATAACTATGGGGGACATACACTTCCTTTCAACAGTCAGTAAAAATAATGTTGTTGCTTAATTGTCTTATCAAACCACGAGCCCAGGTTCAGATGACAAGTTAAGGCTGTTAAATATAATGGCTTAATTGACACTGAAATAGAGAATGCCTATGTGTATTGGTGAAAGGGATTAGCTAGAAGATTCCATTGAAGCTAAAGAACAATAATAAGGGTTTCTCTGAGCTCCTAGATGGGTTGATAACTGTTATTGTTCTCTACTAGCTAATACGTGAGTGTTTAACCTTAGATCACAAGGGTGCCATTGAATTTGTCCAGCTCACAAGCATAAAATCCTTAAAAGTTTGTATTGAAACTTTTAGTTGACTGTGTCAACAAGAGAAAGAAGATTTGTAGACCATATCAACAGATCAGTCCATTTTAACTGACATGAATGTGTAGAGTCTGCAACAGAGATCACTAACAGTAGAGTCCTATGCTTGTCTCCTTGAAAGTAAGTCCCATTAAATAAAAGGGCACTTACTTTCAGGTAAGAATGTATATCATAGCCTGAATTATTTAAAAACAAGACAAAATCACCACAGATTTAGGATGTAGAAGACATACGTACATCTTTCTGAATTTGAGAGCCATAGAAAGAATCTGGCTGTTCCATGGTCAGCCATGTGTCCAGGGCAAGTTGAAGTACATGTTTTTCCAGATTAATTGCCTCCCTGGCTGTCTTTGGCCTACAGCTTTGCTGGAACTCCTGGAGCATATGACCCAGAGCTTTAGGAACTAAAGATACCAGGCCAAGGGAAGGATGGAACTCGAGCAAATAAATGTTCTTCAAAGCCGAACTTTAAAAACAAAAACAAAATTAAAAAGCATCATGAAAGGATAGAATCATTACATTACAAGAAATTACTTTTGTTTTCAAAGAGCCTAATAGGACAAATGATAGTTTTGTTTAAGCTAACCTGAAGTCTGATACATTCCATGCAAACCTTTACATACTGAGTGTTTTATGTAAATTGCATAAATACTTATTCTTCATTTATAAATCATTCTGTATTCTAGTATATAATGACAATGGAAGGATGTCATCATGGGGAGCCATGCAAACTGCACTGTAGGTGAGCAGCCCAGGCAGGCAGAGCAGGGTGACCAGGCAAGTGAGTTAGCAGCAGGACAGGACGGGAGCATACTCTGCTGCCACTGCCCACCTCACCAGTCACCCCTTCCTCCTGTTAGTGGCAGTGGCAGCAACAGCAGGATGAAGGGTAGGAAGGCCTTTTCTCCTTTGTTTCTTTGTCCTGCTGCTGCCACCGAAGAGGCGGCAGTGAAGGAGAGAGTATCTCCTTTCCGTCCTGCTGCTATTTGCTACCATTGCTAGTCGGGAGGGGACAAATGTGAGAAAATATTTCTCCCCTATGTTGCTCATGTTCTTGACCTTCCCTCAACAGTGGAGGGGTCTCAGGGGAGGTTTGGCAAGGTCAATGGGGAGTGGGATGGGAGGTTTGGTGAGGAAGGTGCACTCCCAGCTGTCCTTCCTGCTTCTCCTTCAAACCTCCATAGTTTAAAGGAGTAATGTGGGGTGTGGTTGGGGAGCTGAAACCCCTTTGTAAACCTCCCTTTGCAATGTTGTCAATAAAATCTTCATTTGGAAAAGCCATGTTTGTTCATTTGGCTTAACATTATGTGCAAAGTAGGTCCGTGGGAAAGCTGACAAAACAAAGCTACTCATCTACAGTTTGATTAGCTTATCTGCACCAACATCACTTTAATTCAAGGAGATAACAGTGTGACCTTTTGTGGAAGATTCTGACTGAGCAAGTTAAAGATGGGCTCCCTTATAATACAGTACTTGCATCATATGATAAAGAGAGACAGACATTACTCACGGGGTGTTATTAATAGCAATTAATTGTTTTGCAATTATATATGGGGGGAAACCAAATTCACAGGTGCCACCTTTGGGACCATCACGCCAAATCCTGTGGTTATATTCACGTTGGTTATCTATCTAAAAACCAAATAAATAAAAACACAAGCCTCATGTAGCAGAAAAGGTGGGATATAAACGTAAGAAAACAGATTAAAAATAATAAATAAATAAATAACTCAAAGAGTCCACTAACCTGTTTGTTCAGTACACCTCTCACCAGCTGTAGGTGAAGCTCAAGGCAAGCACACTCATCTTTATAGATGTTCACAAAATACCCAAGATGGAAATCAAATCGAGGGCGTCTGTACATGATGTCTGTTACAACTTGGGCCAAAGCAAATCTTTCTTCTGAATCTAATGCATGTTGATATGCTTCAAAGTAAGTATTCAAAAGCTAAAAATAGATTTAAAGCAAAAATATGTAGGTGGTTTTTTTTTTTATTTAAAAAAGATAATTTCTATTTTTTTAAAAAAGTTAACTTTCCCTATTTCACCTTTGTTAATTTAGTCAGCTATGTTTTATGTGGCTTAGCCATTCTGGGGGTGGGACTTTAGGAAAGAGGAACCTTAATTTCCACAAAGGAAGGGCTGGATGGGCTGTGGAACAGGAGAGTTAAAATGCTTCAAGATAAAATGTTTTGTAATGCAAGTTCTGCATTTCAGATGATAAAAACCTGAGTATAATTTAAAAAATCAGCTTCATATTCATTTAATAACAATGGAGCATTCAGATTAAAGTGATACTTAGAGTAAGCCCACTGAAAATCAATGAAACATTAGTCTGATACTTGCCTTGGATTTTGTCACATCTCACACTTTTAGTCTCTGAATTATGATAGGCCTGGAAAATATCCAAACCAATTAATTTAAGTTTTTCAGATCCATTATAGCTATTAGAGCTATATAAGATGACTGGGGTAAGGGGGATATAAAATACTGTATTCCAAAAATGCTAATGATCGCTGTTTGCAAGTACAGTTGGTTTGAATAGTCCAACACACAAAGACAGCTCTAGGCAACTTTGGAAGGATGAGAAATAATTTTAATTTAAAAAAATATTGAATGTAACAGGAGCTCAGATTGGTTGGTTTTAAAAAATAATGTGGGAATATATATACACCTGCCATTTATTTTCTAAGAAAGCTGTTTCACAAGTCCAAATGTCAAGGATTACTGCAGATCGATCCACTGATGCATGAGCCCAGGCTGAGAGGTTGCTATAACTGGAATCACGGCATGCTTTGTGACCTCGAAAAGGAAAAACAGCACAACAGGCATTTCCACAGAAACCAGCAAGCTAAGGAAGAACAATGCCTACTTAACAAAATGCGGCTCTCCAAGGCTCTCTATCTGGCTCCAAGGGCTCTCCCAAGCCACACACAGCCCACCAACCTTGTTCCACAGCCTCTTAAGTGCTTTTGCCTGGGTTAGATGAATATTTGAACTGTAATGATACCTCCTGCTTGCCTGGATGAAGGCTGGAGAGATGAGTGTGATAAACCTCTGGGTATTACATTGCTGGAAACAGGGCTAGATTTAGGTTTGATGAGGCCCTAAGCTACTGAAGGTAATGGGGCCCTTTATATGTCCAGCTGTCCTTTGTCAACAACAAATTGTCGCTGTTTCATGTGTTGACTATATGCTATATGGTAATTTATGGACCTAATTACATCATAGGAGCCTACACAACAGAAACACTGTTGCTGTAATGTAGGTTTTATTTTATTTGTTTTTTCGTCTCATATTTTGGAAATGTACATCCAGGTTTTTTTCCTTTAAATTTTTTTGGGGCCCCCAAGAGAGTGGGGCCCTAAGCTATAGCTTGTTTAGCTTCTACGTAAATCTGGCACTGGCTGGAAAAAAGCTTGCTGCACAAAAGAGTGACATCCTCTGGCCCCACCCACCACTGACATTCAGCCCTTGGAAGGTTGCCCACAGGGGAATGTAGTCCTCTACTTGAAAAAGGTCCCTTGCCCCAGTCCAGCAAGTATAGACTATACACTGTGATATGAGGTGCCTAAAGGTGCAGACCAGTGTTTCCCAAACTTGGGTCTCCAGCTGTTTTGGGGCTACAATTTCCATCATCCCTGGTCTTTGGTCTTGCTAGTTAGGGATGGTGGGAGTTCTAGTCCAAAAACAGCTGGAGACCTAAGTTTGGGAAACACTGACATAGACCTCAACATTTATTTTTTTAATTTCTTTTTATTAGTTTCATTTCATTATACAACACCAAACATTAAAACAACAAAAAAGACAAAACAAAAGAACAAAAAAGAAAAGAAAAACATTGCATATCATAAAGTACCAACAAATTAAACTTACAATAACTAAGTAACACAACAAAAATTGACTTCCCTTCAGCTCGATTTTGGAATATGTTACAAAAGGTTTCCTATCTGCAGTTTCACTTTCTTAAATCTCTTTATGTCGCGGGCGCTATATCGAGCCTACTGTGATTTTTAATTTTTTTACATCTGTTTCAATATATGTCATACATTTATTCCATTCATTATTAAACTTTGTACCTTTTTGGTTTCTTATTTTCTGTGTCATTTTTGCCAATTCTATATATTCAAATAATTTAGTTTGCCAATCACTTACAGTTGGGATTTTGGATGTCTTCCAGTTTTGTGCTATTAGTGTTCTAGCAGCCACTGTTGCGTATTGGGAAAGTGTTTGGTCTTCCTTTTTAATTTCTTCTCCAATTATCCCCAAAAGGAAGGCCTCAGGTTTTTTTGTGAAGGTATATTTAAATATTTTTTTTAGTTCATTGTAAATGGTTTCCCAGAACTTTTTGATTTCCTCACAGGTCTCAACATTTCACACAACCATATGAAAACAGTCCAGAGTCCCACTCTGCTAGGCTGGCTCAGTAGCTGACAATAAACAGCTTGCTATAAACAAAGTCAGGCACCCTGGCCGAGATTTTGGGATACCAACTTTTGGGCTGGTGATCATCCTTGTGAATGATCATTCCCATTTGTGCTCCTTTCCCCCCTCTCTGTCCTTCTCATTTGCAGAAGTGTACCAAACTGTGCTGATTCTTACCTTTCTCTGCCTCAATGTACTGGGTTGCCACAAGCAAAAGCTGCTTTTCTAGCTCTTTCAGGTCCTGGAGGGCTACATCGTACATCACAAAAGCCCCTCGCTGATCCTGGGTGTGAACATACATGTCTTCTGTGGTGTAAAAATCATCATGGTTTTCTACCTCTGCAAACTCCATAAACTGCACACTGTGAACCTGTGCCAGGGACAGATTAAAAATAAATACATGATGAAGCCTATATTAGAAGTACCAAATAAAACAGTGAATACATGTGGGCATGTGGGCATACGTACATACACGTGTGTGTGTAACATTCAAGAGTTTTGTAAAGGTATGGAAGAGTTTGACCTGCTGTAAACTTGAGGAGGAAGATTCAGTTCTAATTGGCAATGAGATTTAGGAGTGGAAGCAGTGTATCTTTTGTGAATTTCAAGCTGAAGGCAGATTTTGAATGTTAAAAGTCTGACCCATCCATAGAACAGATTGCTTTAAGGCTGCAAGACTAAGCATGCTTGCTGTTGAGCAAGTTCCAATGAGATCCATGGGGCACTTCTGAAAATACACGATTAGGGTAGGAATTCTAGTAATGGGGGAGGCTGCAGTGTACAGGAGGGAGACTTTGTGCATGTGTTTGCTGCATTTATTTAGTTAGTGAAATTTATACACAACTTAATTTTAAAAACACCCTCCATAAGTAGTTTACATAAAATGGTATAAAATAGCCATTTAACAATAGCAATAAAAACAGACAAAAACAGTAGATTGAATAAAATTATTTTTCAATTGAAAAAGAAAGTTTGAAAAGCAAATGTGCACCAGAAAATTACATAACAGGGTAGCCTGGCTAACCAAAAAAGGCTTTAGCTGGCATTGAAAGCAATACAACGAAGGCATATGCCTAATGTTAATTTGTCTGCTTCGACCTTTGAACAGAGATAAGAAATCTATAACTCTGTGTCAGATGTGGAACACTCAAATGCGTTTCCGCATAAGGCATATGGCTTTGATTTTATGACCTGCACTTCATCAGCTTGGGTAAATACAGCTTGTCATAAATAGAGCTGGGGTTGTAAGGAGACTGGGGATTCCCCTAAATGCCCCCATACGCTATATCCTCTAACATGCAGGACCTACTCCATATATATATGAAGCTGCCTTACACTAAGCAATTCTCCAGGGAGCTGGAAGTGGCAGGGATTGAACCAGGGCCCTTCTGCATTCAAGGTCAGCTGGAGCACCCGTTGACCTTGGTGCCACACCTATTTTATTCATGTGTCTTTCTATGAAGCTATTTTACAAAGTACCCAAATGCCTCACCTTATAGTCAGCTGGTGTGTAATGCACATAGGGGTGTGAACCAAGACCGCCATAGGCACCTCTGCCCCCTTTGGCTGCATTTACCCGACAGGAATCTTCAGCAGTGGGGACCAGATGGCCGGCACTCAAGGCAAGACCCGAGGTGCTGATGGTTAGGGTTCTTTCAACAGATCTGAAGTAGTTGAGGATGCCCAAACAAATTCTCTAGTACAAATGAGACGGTTACGATGAAATAAAAATAAGGCTTATTATGTACAGTCTTGCATAATATGAACATTTGAATGTGATTTTTCTTTTTACCTGCAGCTCTCGGATTTGCAAGTGACGCAAAAGGAGGAGAGATAAGTAGGCTCCTTTCCTCATGGGAAGCCCCTTGCTGTCGGCCTCCATGTCCTCATCTAACCCCAGCAGCTGCAAGGTCGTTGTGTAACTACATTTTTTTTCCCAAGAAGGAGAAATTTAATTAAATTACTGTTCCTCAAAGAGATTCTCAGTTACATCTAAATTGCATAATCTCTTTATATTTGCTTTCTAGGAGGTAAAGCTCCTACTGTAATCACTCACATGGAAACCTCCAGAACAGAACAACATTTAGAAGGCCCAGGAATGTGTTAGTGCAATCACATTTAAGGTGGTGCCAGTGAGTACACATATGCAGGGGTGGACCTTGATAATATGCTGCCCAGTGCGAGGCCATTTGACGCCCTCCCCCCAATCCTTGTGGTACCGCCTTAAACCAAGCTTTGGGAAAGAGGTGTGAGGCTCTGCCAGGGTCCTAGAGCCCTCCCACTCCCTTCCCAGGAAGTAAGTGCTTCCTTCCCAGGAAGTAAGTTGGGTAAGTGCTTGCCCAACACTGGAAAGGAGACAGGGCAATTTGAGAAGCTGCCCTTCCATTTGTGTTTTGACAGCTTTGGTACAGCCCATTCATTTTTAGCATTAAACATAAGCATCACACATATTCATTTCACCTTGTGTCTTTTTTCTTTCTTGAAAAAGTGGAGGTCTTGTTAAAGTTGGAGTGTCTCATTTCCTTCTCTCCAGTTGCCACGATAGGATTATCAACACCATCACTGGTTTGCTCCTGTCCATATTTAAGGGCTAGTTATTATAGACAAGCACACACAAAAGTTTTCGTTTTCAAGATTTTTGTAACTATAAAATTATGAACAAAGGAATCATTACATCATAGCCCACTGGTTCTCTTGTTGCTTGTGCAACTTGTGACCCATCAAAATGGCAAGTACAGCAGCAATATATGGTGACCAAGAGATCAACCTTTGCTACCTACTAAGGACTACAAAAAAGAAGTACCAAGCAGATTTCTCCATTCTATTCCATTATTTTCCAAGGAGGTGGGTGGGATCCCTCTGTCACACATTCTGAATTGTATTCAACACAGGACTAAGGACAATGTTTCACCAGCACAAGGATTCTTCTTACGCAATGGAACATCCTCCTCCATTTCTCTTCCTGCACTCCCGCCCCCCGCAAAATGTATTCTGGATTTCTCCCCAACCTCCAAACATATTTTGGGATTTCACATGGCACACATAGGGAAGGAAAGGGAGAGAAACACTATTGTGCGATTATTAATCCTTGCGCTTTGTTGACTGCCACCCTATTATCTATTCAAAAGTTAGCACACTGCTCTGTGATTTTTAGTCTATTCTAACAAAAGTACTATGTTCCTTTTTGGATTTTCACAAACCATTATCAACTTCAAAGCAGACTGAGAATCTCTTACACTGCCAAAGTCACCAACAAACAAAGAAGTAACTGGTGGTGGTGGGGTTGTATTTTGGAACACAGACCTTCCAAGACTCCATTTGAGATATTAGTCAGACATGCATCCTAAACGATGCTCTCAACTTTCATGAAACCAACCCCACGGAGTGATAATCTTATTGTCATGACTCATATTGTCGCCCGCTTGCCTGAAGTAATAAAAAGGCAAGAATGCGGTGGTGGCATTTTATCAGTTCCAACTATTATGAAGCAAAATGCAAGTCATCACAAAATAAAGCAAGGACAGCAGTTTCGTAAATACGCGGTAGTCAAATGGGAGCTCAGTTGTCACATAATATTAAAACTTACCCTGAATTGGAGGATCCTCTTCAAAAGTAACAAAATTCATTCCAAAAGAAAATGTACACAATCTCTACCTACACAAATTTCAGTTTATAAAATCTTCTGCATATTTACCTGATGGAATCTGGAGTTGTGGTAAATCTTGTTCCAGATTTGATCATATTGTTGTGAATTAAAAGAAGGTGTAAAAGTACTAAAAGCCGATGTCATTGATCTTGGCTCTAGCACTGCAGATGCTTGCTCCTGAAGAACCTCCATCACCTGTTCTGGATTGGAAACCTAGTTTGTCACAGCAACATATTTTGACTTTTAGCAAAACCAGAAGCCACAGTTCAGATAATATAGACTAACTTTGTCTGGATCCAGCTGAGTGATTTGAAATTTCAAGGAATGGCAAATAAGTTTAGACATAACTTAAGAGTACTTAAAAAAACAACACCACCCCACTATAAATCGCAAAGACAAAATGTGAAAATGAAAGTTCATGGTGTCCTGAGTAAAAACAGTCTTTGGAATCACTGACTGTGGAATTCTTTCCTGTTATTGAGTGTAGATTTTTAAAAAACTTCATCCTGAAATACCCAAAAGGGTTTTGATTCACTTAAATTAAAAATAAATAATTTGACGTAAACCTGCTACATATCACACAAATTGGAGACAGGTTTGATAGAAGTGGATACAAGTTAGAAATATACCAAGAACCTTGAAATGCAAAAAAAAAATGGACGTGGGGAGTGGAGAAACAGTTACTCAGCAGTTTTTATTACCTCTAAAAATTTTGACTGAATCTGCAGCAGTTCATCAACCTTCCGATGCTCCAGTTTCCTGAATATTTTTTGCTGCCATGGATCTTGGTGAGGTTTAATCTGCTTGTCAGTAAAAAAACCATGTGTAAGGAACATAAAGAAAACACATTCCTTGTCCTAATGCAGCACAGGTGATTGGGACATACTGAATTGTTTTGTGTGCACAAATTTGCATTTACAGGAACTAAAGGATGCTTTGCATGAAAGAAAAAACTAGCACTCAGCAGATTTGGGCTTAATCCAGGTGTGCCAGTGTTGAACAGAAATGAATGTGTGCAAAGATCTTACCATTTGCTTGCTGCTCTTAGTGCTATCCACTTGTGGAAGGGATGAATCCAGGCACCCCACTACTCTGTCCAAATATCCAATCAGCTCTGTCAAAGGTAGCAGCCAATCATATTTCTGCACATGCCAAGTTTCTGGACAAGGGCCCTTGAACTGAGACCATTTAACCCACTTCAACTCAAGATGAGTACACGTGGTTTGCTAATGAGAAGCTGGAAATTTAGGTATTTTAGCCTGAGCAGACAATTTATCAGAACAACCAAATGCAGGTCTTATTACCTTTATGAAAGGAATCCAGTTGGCTCTCTTTTTCAAAGCCATGTTGGGGTCTCTGGTACCCCAGGTTTCTGATCCAGGCGTTTCAGCATCATAAACAGGAAATGTTCTCATTGTCTGTTGTTTACTGAAAATGCTTCTAAACTCATGCATGACCTAAGCATCCCAGGAAAAAGATGCCCTACTAGTAAGCATAGGTTTCCACTGAGCACTGCAAAATATTTAATATGTTAGATAGTTCAAAGAGAGGAGTAGTATGCACTTAAGCTTCACTGAACATCATAATGAATTTCTATTGACTTAAAATGGGATTTAATTGTACTTACATTACTCTGGATTTTGCCCCAAATTCCTTATTATTACACTTTGGAGGACCATAAAAAATTCAGAAGGGAGATCATTATAGACTTAACTCTGCTGATATCAAAGTAAATAATTGGTTGAACTGTTTATTTTTTTAGCTATAGACTTTCAGCGGGAGGAGAGGGACCACATCAGTATACATATTATATACAGTAATATAAGAGCCACCATTAAATTACCATAGAAAAAAGTTCCATCTCATCAGCAGAATGCTTCAGGTCTTCCACATCATAGTTGATACGAAATTTAGAAAGTAAAAGTTTGATTTGAGGCTTTAGTTCCTCAATTTCTGCAGTGTGTTGGGGAAGTGTGGTTTGGAATCCTATAAGAGGGCAAGAATAAACTGAAAAGATGCATAAAACAAACTTTGTAATGCTGCCAAGTTGCCTTCAGGTGCATCATTATATATATACAATATCACACCCACCCACCCCTAAACTATTAAAAGTACAGTAGGCCACAGAGGAAGACTGGAGCGGTGGAAAAGTATATGGCCAGCCTTTTGAATGGCCAGGTTGTAAGCCTAAAATCACAAATAAAAGGATGTAAATATAGTTGGGCTGCTGCAAAAGTCTTGGCGGCATGAGCTCCCAATTTTTTATTTACCTGACAGTTTGAAACAGAGTTCAATAGAACGACTTAAAAGAACTGAGATTTATATGCCCCTGCATTCCAAAGTAAGCTTTGGCCCATCTTCCCTAACTGGAAAGCTCTCCCATTCAAGAACCACCACAATTATGAACCATCACAACATTTATGTACAATATTCATTAGCACATGATAACCCCAGATGACAATGTTACCATGTATGACAGTATATCATATCAAAATGAAGCATTGGGCCAGACACTTCTATGCTATCTTCTGGATATGTGGGTTTATGATTTGGTGTGGACCAGCGCTTGCAGAGAGATGCATACCCCCTGTTCCTTATACTTCTACCTATATTGGCAGTTATTAACATGAACCTACACAGCTGTCAGTGTCTTGTGCTAAGTGTTGGGACTGCTATGACTCTATTTAACCTCATAGAGGACACTCCTCTAAACATGTGGGTGTATTTTGTGGTGGCTCAACAGATTATTGTGAGATGCACACCCCAAATTCCATATTTGTAATCTGTCTTCTGGGGTCATAACACAAAATGGTTACTCTTGAACAGCAGAGCCTCCTGCTATTAAGATATTTGGTGAGTCAACACTTATTTTGGGTTGCACCATAAGCCTCAGTTCCTTATTAAGTGTTCTTGTTGAGCTCAATTTCAAACAGTACTAATACAGCTTGAAAACTAGTAACCAGCTTCTGTCTTGTGCTTTCAAGACTTTTGCAGCAGCCCTTCAAGGTATCCTTTTGTTTCTGATGATAAACTTCTTCCAAGTTATACTATGAATCCCAGATATAACTATACCACACAAGTGTCCTTTGTACAGCAGCACATTGAAACACCAAGAATTTTAATCACCATGCAACAACTTGCTAAAGTTCAATAAGGCTCCTGAGGATCTGTAGAGTTATATGTAATCTAATTTGTTATCTCACTGCTTGGCAGTAATGGGCCATCTGTGTCCCTGTTCTACACTTGGCTCTATCTTAGCTTTTAATGTTTTGCTTAATCAATTTTCTGTTTAATCTATCAAGCTTAGATCTATAAAGCGGACTGAGTTGGAGACCTTATTTAATATAACACTATAAAACAAATGTTCCTGGACAACGCGTCACTGAAAGTAAACAGCAAAGAAGCAAATCATCGTGATTAACTTTCTGTCTCCATAAAAGTTCATTTCCTTTCAGAATAAATGCCCATATGTTGTCTGCGTATATCTGCATATCCCCACCTGGCTGCTATCCTGAAATGGCCTTTGCTTAGATTAAAAGGTTGAGAGAGTGGAAGGACTGTATGGTATGCCCTTGTTAATGCTCAAATTGTAGAAGTAGGATTACAGGAAACTTATACTGCCTTATACTGAGTCAGGTCATTGATTCATCTTAGCTCAGTATCGTTTGCACTGACTAGCAGTGGTTCTTCAGGATTTCTGACAGGGTTTGTCCTTCCCAGTCTTACCTGAAGATGCAGAGGGCCAGGGACAACCTGCCCATAAGGCAGACTAAAGCAGCTGCCTCAGGAATTCTGTGTCGTGGTGTGATCTTGTGAGAACTCTGCAAGATCTCATAAGACTTTAACAGAAGCTGTCACTGCACAACCCCAGTAAGTGAGGCTTCAGCAGCTGTGGGATATCTTCTCATTTCACCTCAGGTGGTGAAATGGGACAGGCACCCCTGCCAAGGGCAGAACCCAAGACCCATTGGCATCCAAAGCAGGTGGTCTACTACTGAGATATGGCCCGTCTCCTTTGTCTCTGATAGGAGACTGTGATGCTTGCACAGCTCAATTCCACACACCGCACGTAATTAGCAATGAACAGAAAACAAATGGGGAGTACTCTGTATTTCCCTCAGCATCAATGTAACAGTTTGCATGCTTCGAAAATGCAATATCCCAACAACAGAAGGGAAACTTGGGGAAGACAGACCACATGCAACAACTGCAAACTAATGCCATATTGCTGTATTGTACAGTGAGGCCCTAAGGCAAGTGAGGGTAATTCCTTCTTACCATCTGTTGCTGATGTGTCAGGGTGAATAGAGAGCTGGATACTGGGAGACAAATATACAGTTTTGCCAACAGCTTTGAATTTATCACCATCACCCCAGACAGGATGTCTGTTAATCTCCATTCTATGAGAGACAGGCAAGTACTGGAGTACCTACAGAGAGGAACACATATTTTGTATTTAGTGTTTGTATTGAAAGCACAAGTGGGACCCAAAGGTTCCATAATTAAGTTATTCATTTTTACAGTCTATAATTGTCAACTCACCTGAAGGTAGTTATGGATGGTCTTAAGTGAGTGCAGGTGACATACTAGCCACTGTGTGTAAATAGCCAGGTCTTCTTGGGTCACTAAATTTGTAGGATTTTCCTTTCCTGCCAGGAAGTTCTCCCGGGCACTTGACAATCTTGCTGCCCTTTGAACAGCGTCATTGTACTCCTGCATAATATGAGCCACTTGTTTCTAGGGAGATAGAGAGAAGAGACATTATTTTCTCAGAAAGATTAATTAATTATCTAGAACATCCTTGCTTTAGCCTTTCCCTCCTCAGAAGTCTCAAATCAAGAACAGGAATGTGCCATTTGTGGGGGCGGGGGGGGGGAATGTAGTCCTCTAGATAAAATCTGAAAAACAATGTTTTGGAAAGGGTTTTTTAATTAAAAAAAAAGTCTTCAGAGCTTTTCACTGTATGGAGGTCCATGCACCAAGAAATATTGAGAACACAAGACTCTTTTAATAGACATCTTCAAAACCACCACAGGCTGCTGACATCTTAATAACTGGCATTGCTGATATGGTCCATGTCCTTTTAACAGTCCCCTGAGCCTCTGGTTTTCAATATTAAAACTGATTTACACATGGAAGAGACACTTATGGTATAACTTCCATAGACTTTGGCACTTCAGATTATCAGGGTACCAAATCTCCTATTTGTAATAGTTACTATGTACAGTTCCTGCACATAGAAAATTAGCATAGCAGGGGAAAAGGTTTTCACAGTCTTGTTTTCTACAAACAGGGAAACTTTTATTCCTTGATGAAGCAGCAGTACCATTATTATTATTATTATTATTATTATTATTATTATTATTATTAATTGAAATTCACATTAGCTCAAAGTGTTTGAGAGTTGCCATTGCTGTGCAAGCAGCAGTGCACATGCTTTATTATGACCAAGTGTAAGGATAATATTGCAACAGGGGCTAGGCAGCATCTTTTTGCAAGTGCACGATAGCCACTGGATCTGGGTTTTGAGCTACACACTGAGAATGAGGTTGCCATAGAGGCCTGTCACAACTGGATGCTGCCCATTATCATTAATTATGTACAAGGCACATAATATTGCACATAACGTTAACTGAGCATTATAAGGTGAAATTCATTTATACAGAAAGAAAACAATGGGTTGTATCCATGCATATTCAGAGTAGACCCAATGGGATTAAGTCAGTTGCATCTGTTGATTTTAAGGGGTCTATTTCCAAGCAGGACTTAGTTGGATTCAACCGTATGTACATATTTACAGTTCTGTCCCCTACATGCAAAGGAAATCAAGCCAAACACACAGCTGAGCTTTTATTACACACCTGGGAGGAAAACCCATGTTCCTATTCCAACTCAACAAATCTATGATTCTATTTTTAGCATCTGTGGCACTATGAGATTAGCATACCTGGTACAAAGGATAGAATTGCTCAATAACACTGCTGTGCTGACAAAATCTCTTCCATCTAAGCATGTGTAAATATTTGCTTTGGACCAGCTGCGTGATTCTCTCTGTAAAAAACTATACAAAAAGCAACAGATTTTATAAAAAACACAGTGGCATTGTTTCCAGAATACGGTACTTTTATTTGTATACTGTATATTGTTATAGATTTATAGGTGCTGGAATTTATGAAAGGTTTTGAGTTGTCAAAACTAATTTCCTTCAAGGAAATGGCCAGACCCAAGTGCGTATCAGGGAGTAGTGACGTACTGATAAGCCTCTTTTATTAGCACATGCAAAATACTGAAAAGGAAAGGAATGGAGAGGCGTTTGAAAAACAGGATGCAATATGGAATCATCTGTCCAAATGGGGCAAAGCAAAACATTCCAGTGCACTAGAATGAGTCCAAAGTAACACCTGGGTCAGGGGTCAGGAATCTTTTTTAGACCAAGGGCCACTATTTGCAACCATCCAGAGGCCACATGCCGGAGGTAAAAAATGGGTGGAGCAATGGATATTATTATTACCTTTGTATAGTAGGATATGTTATGGACACACACAATTCAGAAGTTTCTCCTCTCCATCCCACAGGCAACAGACACATTCACAGTTCAAGAACAGGGCTTCTTTCAGCTGGAACTCACCGGAACTCAGTTCCAGCACCTCTCAGGTGGGTTCCAACAGAACAAGGGAGGTGTTTGTGGCACATTCTGGCATTTTTTCTAGAAAACTATCACTGTTCAAGAGTCAGGGTCAGGGAGGGCATGGCCTTCAGAGAGAGGATGTGGCCTGGGGGTGGACCCCAAATATTTGCAACGGGCCTGAGGGCCACTGGGCCTGAGGTTCCCCACCCCCAGTCAAAGTAATTATGTGGAACTTGGCCCATATTCTCCTGCTCCCCTGTACAACTTCTGTGGGGAAGAACACATATAATCATATTTTGTATCATGTAAAGTAGCAATCACTCTTGCTCTGCTGCTGTTATGCTCTCCTTGCTTCTCAGTAAAGCAAGAAGCCTGGGGCTGCACTGGTTTCCTCTGGATGACAGGGAAAGCAGCACACTGGAGGCTTGTGATCTGTTTACATATAATATAAGCAGAGCACAACGGAAGCCAACAGAATCCTACTTTAGGCAGATACTAATCCTGTATCAGATCCCCAAAGCACAGAAGTCACAAGGCTAAGCAGCTGTTTGGAACCTGCCCTTTTTAAAGCTAAATCAAACTAAAGTCTCTCAAATCTCTCTCTTTCGGTGGCTCTTTGCACAATGCAGAGTAACTGCCTTCTTTTCTGCCACACAGAACAGCTTGCAGAGCAATGATCATAGACCACACCCTGCAAATTGACTGATAATTAAGGGGAAACATCCTTAGTCCTTGTGGTGGAGTCTCTTTCTTTGGAGGTCTTTAAGCAGAGGCCTGACAACCATA
Source organism: Podarcis vaucheri (assembly GCF_965113315.1). Taxonomy (NCBI): domain Eukaryota; kingdom Metazoa; phylum Chordata; class Lepidosauria; order Squamata; family Lacertidae; genus Podarcis; species Podarcis vaucheri. The sequence continues at coordinate 74,253,790 of NC_138761.1, forward strand.
TGTCAGGAGTGCTCTGATGGTGTTTCCTGCTTGGCAGGGGGTTGGACTCGATGGCCCTTGTGGTCTCTTCCAATTCTATGATTCTATGATTCTAGTCATTAACTCCTACCTGGGAATTATCAATTGATTATTCCTGGCATTTGATAAGCAGTCAGCTGAATGAAACTATGCCCTTGCCATCAGATGTACAGGATATTCCTTGTGCTGCTGCTGCCACAGTGAAAACCAACTTGTGAGCATACTAAATATTGGTTGTAGTGTTCGTAAAAAAAAAAAAAATCAATGTAAAGGCACCTATTTTTATTCACAGACATAGCTGTGTAAAGTTTCATTTCATGTTTGCCCATGATAGCAAATTCACACTGATAAATGCCAAATGAGTCTTCAGATCACAAACATGACAAATATTACCTGGTGCAGTAACAAAGGTAAGCTTTCAAATGTATATTCTCTTTTTAGACAGATCTCTAGCTCCCTCTGCATGAGATCAGCCTGAATTACAAGAGGCTTTGCCTCTGCTACCTGTAAATGAAGGACAGAAAAATAATTTTGCTCTGAAATTAAGTTCTGTACGTGCAAGACACCCTAGGTGCAGCAGCTGAGTTCTACACATGTCAAAAACACACACACATATTATTCTGAGAAGGGAGTCCAAAGCTTTTATCAGAATTTCAAAGGGCCCATAACCGACAGGGGGTTAAGAGCACCGTGTTAGATTAAGATGAAGACCCTAGAAAGGTTGATTGAGATCATAAATATATTTCCTTTTCCAGAATTTCCCCTCTCCTTTCTCAGTTCAATAGAGTGTTTGTGATCCCATGGGGAAAGGGACATACTACGGTTAATATTCTTCATCCTGAGTCCCTATGATAGGGAGAACTTAATTACTGAATTAAAGAAAAAACACTGCTAGTTAATTATCACACCACTAGACTTAAAAATCCAAAAGGTTACTGAAGTAAACACTGGAGGCCATACTGTTAGGCCAAATGGGGCACTGCCCCACCAAACCAGACCCCACCTGCCTGCCTTCTTATTTGCATAAAAGTGGCTCTGGCTGTCAGCTTCTTTGAGCTTGATCTCGGGACTCATCTGCACTGCACCTGAAAATCCATGTTTTCTATTTTGATTTGTCCTTTGCCGGCCTCTGCACGTCTGACTGCTTTGTGCATGTATAACCACCTGGAGGCAGGGCTTCAAGAACCACACGTGTTGTACTCTTTTAGCTATTCTTCCCACCTCCCAACCATCTGCTCTTCAGTCTGTCCCTTCGTTATTCAGCAGCACATGTGCGTGCACACCCAGCAAAACACATGTGCTGTTTCTTCTCCCCTGCCCCCCACAAGTAGAGGAAAGGACAGAAGGAAGTAAAGAAAGCTCCTGTCTCTCTCTCACACACTGTCTGGAAAGGAAAGAAGGAAAGGCGTTTCCAAGTCTCCACCCCCCCCTTCATTATTTGTTTGCCTGGCTGTAGTACTTATGAGTACCACTGATATTGCACACATTTGGTTTTTCCAAAAGAGCTAATTAAGTGTGTGAGTTGTAGCGATGGGTTAATAAAACACAAGTCATTCTGTCTGCAGCACCTGCAGTCACCAGCCAGCCGGAAGTTAAACAGGGTCACTCCCAGAAGCAACAATGAGGACTGGAGTCATGCAGAGAAGGTGGAGGCAGCAGAAAGGTGGGCTGCAACCAAGCTGCAACAGTGAAAATTCGGTGGGGGAAACAACCACTGGTGCTACTTTAACAGAGGATTTTAAAAACCTTTTCATGTTACTACTGGTTAGTGAAAAGGCTGGTTTTCACACTAAGGAAAGAAACATTGATGTCGTCCTCTCAGTAGGAATGTCATATGGTTATTGCAAAACGTTTAACTTAAAAATAAATAAAGGAACAAGATGAATTAAATGACATTGCAGATGAGCCCTCATTGTAAACCTTATAGAACTCAGCAGGGACATGAATAGGGGCAAATCTAGAATTAGTTGTCATGGGCTCTGGCTCCACCTACTGTTGGCCTTCTGCCTTCCACCCTACTAGTCTCAATGGGCATCAGACACCACTTTAATAGTGCCAGATGGATCCAGACCCTTCACAGCAGGGACATGATTAAGAAGGTCTTACATGCTCTTACAAGCTGCACTGGGCTTATTACTGCACTCGTATCCCTCAATTTATTTTCCTGTAAACACTATAAAGGCTGAAATAATAAAATGCAGATTATTTACTAAAAAGATTGAACTTCAGGCTTATCCTAACCATACTTACTCAGAGGCAAGCATCACTGACTTTAGTAGGACAGGTGAGCACGAGGCACAGGACTGCAGAATTACCTAAGGTTGGTTTCTCTGAGACTTTTACGTTATATAATGGGGTATTTTCACACTGACATTTTCATCACTTACTTGTAAACATTTCTTCAGCGCCAATTCCCTTTCTCTTCTGAAGTAATCAACATCCTTTGGGAGGGGGACAGAGCTATGAAAGATTACCAAATTTCCTTTAGAGAAATGTAGAATTAGCAACAAAATACTTGAAAACAGTGTGGTTCTAGTATTCAGTACATTAGTCAATCATCTGAAAAACTTGTAAAATTCATATAGTTTATGCCTGCAGTAGTTATGAATACACTGCCACCCTGCCCATGACGACTCTTTCATTTTTGCCCATTGGCAGATCCCTGCTTTTAGCAAAATGGTCTTCTAATACATTCATAAATCACAAGCAGCACACCAGAATACATATTGGATGAATGGATATGCAGCAGATGCTCTCAGAAACTAGATTTGGGTAGATTGACTGGCCATCTCCTTTGGAAGAGGTTCCCTGTGCTGAATGGAGTCATGCATTTTGAACAAAACATTAACGTTTAGCAGGATTCAGTCAAAGTGACAGTTTTCAACACCCTAATTTCAATGGGTGGTTCATCCCACACTTTGAGAAAGGAGAGCAGACAGAACTAGAAAGAGCAAGCCAAGTTAGCAATATTTATGGATTTTAAACTAAAGTGAAAATGAGTACCATGCTACAGGTTGGGCCTGAGAAAGCTGAAAGCCACCACACAGTAAAATTAATGTATGATAAATGCTACATATGAACAGACCAGGATGCTGCAATCATCATCTCAAGTCCTTCTTTGTGTGCCCCCTTCCATGGAAGGTCTTGAGAGTGGCGACTGGTGTATGAGCCTTTTCAGTGGTAGTTCTTTGCTTGGGGAATGCTCTCCTCAGAGAGGCTTACCTGCTGACATGGTTTTTAGGTGCTGGGCAAAAACATTTCGTTAGGGCTTTGGCTTTTAATTATCTATTATCTTCTTGTGTGGGTGGGTTGTTTCTAGTTGTTGTTTTTTTAAATTGAATCTTTATTTATTTATTTTAATTGAGACTTTATCATGAAGCTAAAATAACAATTCAGTTTTTTATGCTGGTTTTAATGTATGCATGTGTTTGCTTAAAACACCGTGAGTTGCTTTGTGTTGCGGTAGCAAACAAACAACTAATAAATTTAATACATAAAATAATAGTTATTATAGTAAAAGATAGGCATCTACTCTTGCAATTAACAAACAGTTAAATGCATGGGAGTTGCATTGAAACAGAGCAGTTCATTTACACTAGAACCATGTTTCTGTCTGAGGAAAATAGTTCTCTTTACCAGTACCGTGTCCCCTGCAGATCCCCATTTCCCTCTATTTCTGTCTTTAGTTCTTCCAGCTGTACAGCTAGTTCCTTTTCCACCTGCTGGACCCTCTCAGTGGAAGAGATCTTGTAAATTTCATCCATTTTGCCTTGATTCACAAAAAGGGAATATTGGTTAGTAACTTAGCACGGCTATAGAGCCACAGATTTCCTAAAGTGTACATAAATATGAATTGCAATACAGTGGTGCCCCGCAAGACGAATGCCTCGCAAGACGGAAAACTTGCTAGACGAAAGAGTTTTCCGTTTTGGAGGTGCTTCGCAAAACGAATCTCCTATGAGCTTGCTTCGCAAGACGAAAATGTCTTGCGAGTTCCTGCGGGGTTTTTTTCCTCCCCCCTTTTTTCTAAGCCACTAAGCTGCTTATCAGCTGATCCGATAAGCCGCTAAAAGCCGCTAATAGCGCTAATCCGCTAATCCGTCAATGGGCTTGCTTCGCAAGACGAAAAAACCGCTAGACGAAGAGAATCACAGAACGGATTCTTTTCGTCTTGCGAGGCACCACTGTATAGGACAAATACACACACACCCTTTGACAGGAGAACTTTAAAAACTGATTTAAAAAACCAAGTATCTCTTTTTTAGACTTTCCCATATGTGTGTGCACACTTCATTGCTACAGACACTTTCCCCTCAACCTGGAAGGTACTGGAAGTGACCGCACATGGTTGGGTAAAATGTGAATGAAATGAAAGTAAAGTAGAAAAAGTTCAGCTCTCACCTATGTGCCTCTTCAGATTCCACCCATGTGTAGTGACTGACCAGGAACAAGACCTTGGGCTTGTAGTAAATAACTCAATAAAGATGTCAACCCAGTGTGTGGCAGCTGTAAAAAGGCAAATTCTATGCTAGGAATCATTAGAAAATAAAAGCTGCTGATATCACAATGCCATTGTGGCAAATATATGGTGGAACCACATTTGGAATACTGTGTATAGTTCTGGTCCCCTCACCTCAAAAAAGATATTGCAGAGTTGTAAAAGGTTGCAGTATTTGGGACCTTTTAGTTTACAGAAAAGTTGAGTAATATGTGGAACGATAGAAATTTATAAAATTATGCATAGCATGGAGAAAGTACATACGTAAAGTCTCTCTCTCTCTGGTTGGCCACTGTGAGAACAGGAGGCTGGACTAGATGGGCCATTTGCCTTCTCCAACAGGCTCTTATGCTAATCTGAACAAACATACATTGCAGAGGCAAGCAAACTAAAACAAAATGGTTATTCAGTTGACACAAACAGTCAGGCATGGTGGTTTATTTCAACCAAGGTAGGATGATGTATTATTATTATTATTATTATTATTATTATTATTATACTTCTAAAATCTGCTTCCAGCTGCCTGATAACAACCAGAGGCTGTTTTACACACTAATAATTGGATACTATTTTTCTATGGCACCAGCATCCAGACCTTATGGTGAACCAAGTTACCTCAGGAAGAAAAGGAATGGGTTCCTATTCCTGTAACGGTCACAGAAATGCAAACTCAGGCCTACAAAGCTTTGCAGTCATATACAGTAGCCCATGTCAGGGGGTGGGGAGTGGGAGTCATGAACTCTCTTGCTTTATGTTTCCTGTATTGGGTGGGGTCGTGTGTCATCAGGTCACATTACATGGCTGGTGAGCTGCATTTGGTTTAGTGTGTCAAAATGTACAGATTTCATGAAATACTAAAGTAGGCCCAATACTCTGCCTACATCTGTTGCCAATAATGACAAGTGCAAGTCAAAGTCCTTCACTCTGTTTCGGCTTAGTGAAATGACACTATTTATATCTACATAACATTTTCCTCAAGGAGCTCAAGGTAGTGTACATGGTTCTCCCCGCTCCTCGTGCAATTTATTTGTAGAACCACCCAGTAAAGTGAACCGAGTGGATATTTGAACTCAGGTCTCCTTAATCCTTGTCTAATACTCTTAACTACTACACCACCAGAATAGGCCTGGGTGATATATCAATTTATCGCCCAGGACCGGTATGAGGAGCAGACTGTGATGTCAGCTTCACTCAGCGGTATATCAACACTGAGTCCCTCTGCTAGTGACTTCCTTCAGCGAGCATTGCTGGCAGAGGGACTTGGGAGTGGCGGCGGTTTCACCGGTGATATATCGCTGAGTGAAACCGCCATCCCTCTCTGCCCTCATACTGCGCAGAGGGAAAAAGCTGCATCAGCAAGGTATCGCTACAGCTTGTTCCTCCCTCTGCATATTTTTTAACTGCTCAGCTGAGGAGTGTGCAGTTGCCGCTCCCCTCCAATCAGTTAAAGGATCCCCCAATTTCCCCAAATTTTCTGTTTGCTAAGAAAATTATGTGTCTATGGTTATCCTTGTGTGTAATTTGGTATTTGTGTTTTTTTTTTCTTGTTGCATCATTAAAAAACTTTATTAAAAAAAAGGATCCCCCAGCCCTGCACAAGCAGGGGGAGCACCAGGGATGGTTCAGGTGGGGATCAAGAGCCCTTCCGTGCCCCCGCTAAGCTGTAGAAACCGCATTGAGAGCTGCAGCAATTTCCCCCGGCGCCTCGCAGGCTGAGGCCAATGCAGCTTGTTTTTTCAACGTTGCAGTATATCGCCAGATCATGATGTTTGGCTGGTGATCTACCGCAATGTTGAAAAGCTGATCTCGCCCAACCCTGCACAAGAACAGGTCCCCCCCACCCTGCCACTTCTTCACAGCAGTGGCTAGCCCTAGTAGCATGGGAAAACATGATTAAATAATCCAAAATGTTATAAGGCTAATAATCCAAAATGTTTTAAGACTTCTCTTATTCTCTTAAGTGTATGACTCCATAGTCCAGTTTCACATTAACTCCTGCAGTGCTCATACGAAGGCTCAATTTTTGAGTTGCTTGGATTGCATTAGTTGCTGCCAAGAAGTCATGCCACATAAATCTCTGTCTCATGGTAAGTAACTTGTGTGAACCTGCAGCCACATAGTACAGGCACTTTTCATCTATGAGATAGTTAACATGCCCTGGAATACATTGCAATGTGAAGCATTTTCATAGGAAGGTAGAAAATTGCCCAAACCACCCGGAGGCTGTTTACCACACAAATTGAAAACATAATGTGATATATCAAAAAGAATGACGCTACCCACCAACAGCATACGAATCAATCTGGCTTACTTGACCCAACAAGCCCTCCTCCCCTGACAAAGGCAAACAAACCACATTGCAGCCAGCCTCAGACAACCAACCATACCCTGGAAACGTAACAAGCGAATAGAAAAAGAACCTATCTAGTTGACGCTGATACGAGACCACACACGTACATTGCAAAAAATATAAATTTCACCACCACCTCTCCTCTCCCCCCACAGTCTTCCTGACCTTAAGCTGTATTCAACACTAATGTCTCATAACAAATGTAACTGATCTGTAGAAAAGTCTGCAACTTGGGGGAAAAAAGAAAAGGTATGTACCTTTGTAAACCAAGAAAATCTTTAATAATAATAAAGACACTGTCCAAGGTAACACACAAGACTGAGAGACGTGGTTTTTTTTTTTTGTGTGTGTGTGTGTGTGTGTGCATTTGTTAAACCAAAGTAATTTTCTTATGGACGCAGCAAAAGACAATGAGCAGCTGCTACTGCTTTTTTAAAAAGCAATTTTCCACCCGTTTTCTTTTCTAAAAAACTAAACATGCAAGCTCTTACTCGAAGCACCGTATCTATTCCATGGTACATTGTCTCCAAGGTCTGGACCTCAATTATTTTCTGAAATTATAGCTGATCAGTTTTACGCCCTCCTTTAAAGGCCAAAGACATGATTGAACAAGTTGAATTATTAATCAGATTAAGATCAGCACTGTGAAATAACTGTATAAAATTTCAAAGGAAACATGATTAATGACATCAAATTTGTCTATCAGCTTAAAAACACAGCTAGTGAAATGCCTGTTGTTATGGCTGGGGGGCGATCAGCAGAAAGATTAAGGAAGAGAAAGTGGGGTAATAGACAAAAAAAGGTTGTTTTGATTTGGGAAGTCCTTATTCAGTCTATCAGCCAACACACCTGCACAGAAACTAAAAATACAGTTTTAAAGCTTTTAATTAGATTGAAGAAATCATTATTCTCCCCTTAGCTCCATGATTATTTTTTAAAAAAACTTATTTCAGTTTAGTTTTGATTTAGTTTGCCAAGGGAAGAGCTACATATTGGCTTCTGTGTCAGCTAACAGAATGCTAACTTTTCTTTGAAAATTTTATATGCAGCAATTACAGCATGAATTAATAAGCAAGGAAAAGTTTAACAGGCTGCACTTAGCGCAGTATATGTGATAAACGATAAACTGATTTATTTGGAATTATTTAAAATGCTTTGCCTTATCTTAGATCTCACAGCTTGAGAGCAATATGATACCTGGTAGGAAAAGCAAGGTCGCAGCCTCCCAAGTGCAGAAGGTAAACAGCTTCCAGCAGCAAACCACGTCTCCCACAGGTTTCTATAGCTAGTGAAACCGAACACCGAAGTAGCAACAGAGGCATTCGTCACTGTGCTTGTGCAGGCCGAACTGTAACCATAGCAACCTCAGCATGCATACACACAATCCACTGAAAAAGAATTGACCATGCTTCTAAAACTAATGGGTGGTGCACTGCTCCATTGCAATGCAGAATACAGGAGCTTTCCACAGAAGGAGAGGAACAAATACTTCTTTCAGCCCTGGAGGGCAAAAGACAAAGTAGGCATGCAGACAGTTCTGCTACGAAGCTAAATAAGAGGAGTGCAAAACCTATTAGAATATTGACTGCAATGATGGTGAAGCCACATTTTATATATATATATATATCTGTTAAAAAGCATTTTGCTATCAAACATTAATAATTATATTCAATAATCACATTTCCCTTACATGACCCGACTTCACCCGATTTCCCCCAATACTTCTTTCTGCTACAGTCTCCTGCCCTACATACGAAATCAGAAGGTGCACCAACTTTCAAGAGAGGCTTTTTGGAGGGGGAATGAAGAGGGCTGAAATGTGGATATTCCTCATATCTCTGTCCCTTATTTATTTATTTTAGACTATTCATATCTTACCCATATGCTAAAGATCTCAGGGTATACAATGATAACTTCAAATAAAATATCCATATTCATGAATTCGTAGAAGTAGGTGGAAAAACCCCAGTAAAAAGTTTAGAATACCACACATCTATCAGTTGACCACCGCTCTATTACTTGGTTTGGGACTTTAATTTTAAAAAGCAACTCAGAGATTCTTCGGGTGAAATCCAGAATCTATCTGCCACTGGAACAGACACCATTAGTGGAACAGATTGCTCTACCCCCTGCACTCAACCAAGATGTATTCCTAATTGTTGGGGGAGCCTCTGAAACATATTTGGGGTGTGTGCAGGGAAGAGAATAAATCATGCTACATGCCCCAAAGTCCACTTGTGCTGGATGTAGCCCAATGGATTGAGGACTGGACATCTGCATGTACAGCATTTGCTGCACCAGTCAATTACCTACTGAGTTTGAACATGAAACCTCTCACAGGCAAATAAAGAGTATTACAAGCCCAACACCAACTGGTTAAGTTCATTACCCCCTCCCCCCCTTTCACAAGAACCAACCCCTGGACAAATCCCGGGCACCTCATTGAGTTCTCAAGTCATGCAGGGCTGACACCTAACTATTTCTGTTGAATTTCATTTTTTCTTGCTATACATTAATTATCCTTTTTCTCAAAACAGAAAAGTAAATGACTGAAAGCTCTTTAAGGTAAAGGTACCCCTGCCCGAACGGGCCAGTCTTGGCAGACTCTAGGGTTGTGCGCTCACCTCACTCTAGAGGCCGGGAGCCAGCGCTGTCCGCAGACACTTCCAGGTCACGTGGCCAGCGTGACAAGCTGCATCTGGCGAGCCAGCGCAGCACACGGAACGCCATTTACCTTCCCGCTGGTAAGCGGTCCCTATTTATCTACTTGCACCCGGGGGTGCTTTCGAACTGCTAGGTTGGCAGGCGCTGGGACCGAACGACGGGAGCACACCCCGCCGCGGGGATTCGAACAGCTGACCATGCAATCGGCAAGTCCTAGGCGCTGAGGTTTTACCCACAGTGCCACCCGCGTCCCTTTAGATTGCTGTTAAAGAGGCCTCAGTCATATGGATTCTAAGAATAATGGTCAGATAAACAGTGATGTGGCTTAAAACGACAGATTAAATCTCAGGGGGAAATATTGAAAGGCAGGCTGTAAACGTTTTAAATAAATAAATAAGCAAGCAAGCAAGCATAGATAGTCATTTAGAAGCCAAATGCTAATTTTTGCTCATAGATGATTCAGATCTTTCTCCCCTCAATACTGTACAAAAACCAGTGGTATTTATTCTATATAGGCTGGTAGGTTGTTATTATTATTTTTAATAAAAAAGAACACTTCATTAGAACAATTACAATTATATTTTTAAAGGTAAAATTAAAAGTCAAGATAGAAACAAGAAAAAATATTTATTCCAAAACTAAGCTGCAGAATTTAAGGGCACATTAATGAACAGATTTGCTCAAGCCAAGATAATAAAATCAGCTCCCAATGGGCATTTATCTATAAGCCAATTTTGAGAACTAAGGTTCCCACACAATATCATCTTTCTTCAATACTGACTGAAGCTTCTGAGCACTTTTTAATAGCTGGAGAGAACTTGTGCTTTTATTCATAGGACAGGCACTATTCACACTGGCTCTTGAAGAGGCTGCAGTCTCTTTTGCTCCTTTTAATCGATTAGGTCTTGATGCTGAATTGGCTGCTTTTTGTTTCAGTTTTCTAGCCTTTTGCCTCAGTCTGTAAACCTAAGAAGAGAACAATTCTATAATACATCTAATGTACAAAGAAACATGCACTTTTTGGCACAAAGGACCCTGTAAAGTCGGTGCCTATACCACACAGCTTTCCCCACCAAGACATTGAGTACTTTTCCAGATATATTTTTTTATGATACAGGAAGGCCAAGCAAGGACATTGTCAGTTGTTTTTCTGCAATTGTGGAATTTGCTTGCAGTGGCTGGTTAGAACAAAGGGAAGAATGAAAATACTAGAAAGCATAGATATACCTCACACTTCCTTGCAAGCATATGGTAATATGCAATACACAAATGTATTACATCATGGTGGTGGCATAATTTTCAACTCATAATGTAAATACAGTTATCAATGAGTCATGTTACAACCCAGTAACAGAGAAGGTGAAGACGTCTATTTAATCCCTAAGACCAGTTATAGTCTAGAAGGGACAACATATTCATGTATTAGCATCTAGTTTTTTTAAAAAACATTCCTCAATTTAACACACACAAAACCAGATGCTGCACAGGAGATGTGTAAACAGTTTTTTAATGGTTAGCTCTTTTTAATGAAAAGCAATCATGGGAGGCCCCCATGGAGAAGAGGAATGGTGAAGGATGGGGATAAAAAGCAGAGCTGCTTATTTCTTTCTCATCCAATGAATTTGGACACGGAGAATGAAATAAGATATGAGGACCTCCCTTGCCTACCGGTGAGAAAACATCTGGGTATGTGTTGTGATTCTGAGCAGACAAATGGCAAATCCTGATTGCAGGCTTACAGACTGATTTTTCAGAAAGAAAGACCCATCCTCTCACACAGAAATTGATTTATTCATAAATTTTATTTCATAAAATTTATACCCCCTCTTGATTGTAAAAAATAAAATAAAATCCTCAAAGTGGTTTTTAAAAGATAAAACAGTAAAAATCAAGAATATATCCACCCACTCTTTCAAAGCCTTTTAGGAGACAGTTCATATGTCTCCTACACAACATCTAGTTTGCTTGTCCCATTCAAAATCTAATACACCCATATAAGTCTTAGCAAAGTTATTTATATAACCTCACCACCTATTACGCATTGTTTCTGCAAGACTCATAGAATCTAGGCACTGTCTTTCTGAAAATACTAGTTATTTTTTGCACTGCCTACACTGTCAATCCCTTTTCCTGACTTCAGGGCGGTTTGCTTACATTTTCTTGGTGCTTTCTCAGTTTCGATATCTGCTCTCCTTTAGATTCCATCTGTTTCACAAGACAATCTAGTTCACGTTCTAGGTCTTCCCGAACCTCCTGGTTTTGTGTTTCTTGTATCTGCTTTAGGAGTTCTTGATGTTCACTATTGGAAGAGAAACTCTCAGTAGTCATTTTTGGCACAATCCAATCCACCACTTGATTACTGTATTTCAGCATGTCATCCAATGTACGATGACTATGCACAGTGACAACATAAGTACTATTAGGGAATACTTCTCATTCCAGAAAGTACAGTATCTATGTTTGAAGCAGTGTCACACTGTCCTTAACACATTATCATCAGAAAATAAGCTACTTCTCTGTGTAGCGTAAAAATTTCATATTGCTATAGTCCTGCTTTCTACGCAGATGTTGCTTTAGCATCAGAGTTACAAACAAGTTCTAAATAGACTATCTAGGGCTTGGATGGATAAACAGAGTGAAAAAGTAATATTTTGAAGTTACTGGAGCTCCAAATGCCACAATGAGAAGCAAATGTATTATTTAAAGACCAGAAGATATGCTGTTTAGACTAGAGCTGCATTAACGGGATATGTTATTGTGCACCCTTACTAGGACTAAATGTGTTTTGACTTCTGTCACAATAAGAGGCTGGCAGTTAACAAAACACCACATTAGTAATCAAGAGTCTTGTGGCTCAAAGGCTTCTACAGACATAAATTCTTGCCTAAAGTAAGTACTCAGCTGCTTGTAGAAGATGGGTAAATTACCATAAATGGCAAGTTGCAAAATAGAAGGCTTAAGCCCACAAGGGGTTTGCACTGCAGGATACATTTTTTTACCTTTTAAATGCTTCATTGCTTTCTGTGACTTGCCACTAAAGTCTTAGGGTGTTTTCACAAATGATACTAAAAAAAGGAGGACTAGAATCTAAAGAGCTGTGTTAGGCACGCCTCTTTTTTTCTTTTAACAGCACCATCGCACCTGCCCTATCATATATTACTTTTGAATAGCACTTTGTCATGCTGCACTGCTGTTTCAGTAACTTATTCTACTATACTAACATGAGGCTTGTCGACTTGGGAAGGTAGCCCATTAGGAAAAGGAAAACTCTGGTCCTAAACCTCTGCTGCCTTGCGGGATATCTTCAGGAGAAGAAAGGGCTAAGGAGTAAACCCTACACAAATCTGGAGTGGAGTCCCTAAGATGGTTTGATAGTGCCCTGCATACCTCCTTTCAGAAACTCCTGTGGCCAAGCTGATGTCAAACAATTTTTCTCTGCTTTCCTTTGGACCACATCAGCAAGGCCAAGAGGGAGGTCTTGTCATCTGGGCAGTCCAGGACCTCCATACACACAGCCCAGGCTTGTACGCCAGGAAGGTCACTTTGGTGCTGCTAGCACAGCAGTTAGATTTCACCGCCAGAGGTGCACTCCATTGTCTCTTGAGACAGACGGATGCCATCAACAATATCCGCATGGAAAACGGGGGTTTAAAATTATTCCTAGCACCACTTGCAAAAGTGCCCAAATAGTTTCTTCTCAACTTACAAAACAATTTGCCCCAAGCCTACAGGTTTTTTTTGGTATTCAAATGGATAAATGAAAATGAGTACTCACAAGTTCATTTGTCCCAGTTCATCTTGCATAATCAAGAGAAGATCTGAAAGATGCTCAGTAGCCGAGGAAGATGTGGAGCAAGATGAAGGTCTGCTCGTGCCAGTCCTCTTTTCACCTCCTTCTGGGCGTTGTGAAGCTGCGCTCTGACTACGATATTTCATCATATGCAAGACGCTTTGAACATTTGCAACAACTGAGTGACTTGAGCTAGCAGACTTGTGGGGAAAGCAGCACATAAGAAAGCCTCATTAAACAAACGGTAATTTAAAACAAGTTCTCAATGGTGATGATGATGATACATCGCTTACCTTCCCAGCAACAAAAGGTAGTGTCCCAGCTGGTAGGTATGGCTGTGAGCCGCATGCTTTCCTCAAACCAGAAAGTTTCTGAGAAGTATAAAAACTAGAATTATTCTATTCAAGAAGCAGAAGTAGTGTCCTAAACTTGCAACTGTATCATGTGTCGATTTTGACATCGGATTGCTTCTCTATAGTGTCCCAAGCAACCTTTTAAATGGCTAGAACACCGTGTAGGAGCATGCTGCTATATGCAATTTTAAGAAGTATTATTATAGTTTGCTGAAGTTGCATTGTTACCAAGACAAGACTTCCAACGTTATCAGCACCTCCAATGTTCAGAATAATCAACAGGATGTTAAGCTGTCTTGAGACTTGGCAAAATACGAAAAATGCTCAGAAGACAAACTTGCTGTACAGTTAACAAAGTAATAGTTGAGAAGGTCTTAAATCCACTTGTGCAAGCTGCCTCTTGTCAGTTCTTCCTCCCTCTATAGCACCATGTCACACCTGAAGTCTTTTCTGAGGATGCCACACACACACACACACACACACACACACACACACACCATTCACCCCCCTGTGCACCCTTTTAATGTCAATCTCACCATTAAGCTTCAAAAAAAGCCATTGAAGACAACAGAAGGCTTCTTCCAAACCTAATTGCAGTTTTTATGTGAGCACATTTTTTTGTTATTGCTTCATGCTGCTTTTAGACTTGGAAAATACCTATTGGTGTCAATAGATTCCCCCCCCCCCAAAACCTAATTATACAGGTGACAGGGCAAGGAGGAGAAGCTGTAAGTTGAGTTTAGAAGCCCCACTGGTTCTATCTAGTTCAAGGGCTTACAAGACACAACAAAGAACATAACAGAAATACACCACTTGACTAGTTTCTTCTTGGTATTCAAGACATAGCTGAGAGATCTAACTTTTTTCCTTTTATTTTATTACCTTTACGGCTTTCTTTTTCATGCTTTTTTTATTTGCTTCTTTCTGAGGTGAAAGCGAACGCATAAGAATTCTATTCATCTCAAGTCCCGTTTGGAGCTGCAGTAAAAAAATACAACCATGTCTTGTTAAATGGACAGAATGGTATCTCAGCCCAAAGCTAGAGAGAAAAAACAGCTGGGTCCAAAGATAACAAATCTCTCTCAACAGATGCCAATGATGTTCACTGAGATAGTGATCCCTCTCTTCAGTGTGACATAAGTGGCCAATGGATAAGTAGCTTTAACAGTTTGTAAGACCCATCTGAGCAGTTTAACACCACTACAGTGAATAATGATTGCTCTCAAAAAGGCCATCTGCTTAATGGGTTAAAAACTATACCCTATGTTGGCATGGAACAAAACTCTTGCCTAAACTTATTAGCAGCATTTGGTCAGAACATAGAGCTTACTTCTATCAGGTTGTACTAGTAAAATAGTAAAACTATTCCTTTATATCATAAATAACTTCCAGCCTCATTTTATGTAGCCCCTGGTGTCCCCTGAAGTTGCCCCATTCTTCCATAACATCAGAGTCTCTTCTTTTCCATTTTCTTTCCTACTTGTTTTTAAAAAATACTTTACTCCAGATCCACTTAATTTCAGAACAATTGGAAGGGACAGAATTTTATTTGATGATAGTAAATTGTTGTTCTAAGGTTTTCTCCTAATTGTGAAACCTAAGAAGAACTAGTTTCCCCATCCAGCTATCAAATAACAAATTAGTAGGATCCTGCTATATAAGTGGCTGTGCAGCACACTAAAGCCAGGGAATAATTACTTAATTTCAGAATAGTAGTTGTATTGGTCTGTTGTACTAAAGAAATTCATCTATATACTAATTTGAGTGTTACCATCTTGGTTGTGAGTGCTGTAAGATCTGCTCCCTGGCTTGCAGGTCTGTTTTCCATTTGGCCTGGGATGGTAGAGCCCTGACTGATTCCAGGTACAAACTTTTGGACTGAGGTATTGTTTTGGGTTTTTTGTTGGGGCGGGAAAAGTTGTTGTTGTTGTTATTGATAATATTTTTTGAATATTTTAGATCTTATGCAGAAATTGTTCATTTTGGTTGTCTATTTTTTGATGTCTGATTGTGTATGACTACTTTTGTTATGTTGTACTTATGTATTGTTTTCATGCTGTAAGCTGCCTTGAGTATAGTTTGAACTATGGAAAGGCAACACACACACAAAACTATATACAGTATGTATGCCTGCAGCACCATCAAACACAGCGGAGCTTACTTCAGAGTAGATCTGAACAGAATTTGAAACCATTCTATGCATCTATAATCTGAAACAGGTATGGCAGAAACTGAATCTAGACAGTCAAGTCTGGATCAGTTTATTCAGAACACTATTGCCTCTGCCCATCGTCAGTTCTGGCTCTGCCCACCATTGGAGGGAATGCAATTCTGTCTATCTGCCAAGTGTATTATATATGTTTTTATTTAGTTCTATATTCAACCAGTTAGAGGTCATCTTATACATCAGGATTTGGGGCTAACAAGTCTCTCAGGTAAAGCTACTTATTAAGCACAAACTTCTTGCTTAGCAAGGAACAGGACCACCTTTCTCTAAAACACATTAATCTATCTTTGCTAATATGTTAGAACTATTATTTTTATTAGACCAAGCCTGCACAACTTACCAAGACCATGTGAATTACAGATTTATGGTGTGCTCTCCAACTGGTTAACATGAGACCTTTTTTGTAGTCACAGATAGGCAACAAGAATAGCAAGTTCAGAAATGATACTTTGTTGATGGGCTGAATTTCCCTTGATGGGTCAGGCTATTAGCCCAACTAAAAGGAACAATGTATTTCTGGTAGCTTTCTATTCTCACGGTATTGTCCTACTTCAAAAGCAAAAGGGGGCAGGGGTAAGGAAATGGCATTTCCTGCAATCACATTTAGGATAAAGTCACTAGATCCAAACTAATGCAGATATAGATAGCAAAACACACTTGTGTGTCACGGTTTGTATTCAGGATCACTGCTGGTTAAAGCAGAACTGCAGCATAAGGCTGCCTGCCGAACCTCCTGTTTTATCACTGTAAAAATACTCATCTTCCTACCTGCGCAGCTTTATCTTGAATTAGTTTGCGCTGGTGTTGCTCTTCCAGAAGCTTCTGTTCCAGGTGTCTGATCTTGTCCTTTGGGAGAGAGGGAGGCAGGGAAGGGACCACATACAATAAATGAACTCAACAGTTATCATTTTAAGGGCGAGAACACTGAAAGTGAGCCAAAGCTTTCCATTAAAGGAAACAAGGCTGAGGAAAGAAAAGCAAACGCAAAATATTTATTTGTTTGGGTAATTTGTATACCACTCCATATTTCAAAGAAATATGTGAATGGTTTACATCACAATAAAAACATCTGAAAAAAAGACAGAAATCACAATAAAAATCCACATTTTAAAGCGGCACAAAACATATATTAACCACTAGTAGGTCCAAAATACAAAAATACGACAAAAACAAACAGCTCTGCCCACCAAATGTAGAAGCGTGGCATTAATAGGTAACAGCAGCCCTCCCACTTCTGCCACTATCTCCCTTTGCCACAGGAATGCCCAGATCCAGAACTGCAGTTTTGCTGCTAGTCTCACAAATGTTAAATGTTATTAGGTTAGCCATTTAATGATGTTATTGTATTTACTTACTTCTGCAGTCTTCTGAGTGCTAGTAAGTCTCCAGCATTCTTTTTCTAGAATTTCAAGCTTGTCAAGTTTTGCACATAGCTCCAGCTGATTCTGGTCTTTTTCCTTCTGAAGCTGCATCTGAAAAATATGCACAAGATAGTGGTTTGGCAACTGATAGCAAGCTTTGCTCAAATGGTTTACAGCTTTCAGATTATCAAATTCAATGCCACAGAAGATGGAATTATGATGCAGCAAGTGCTACAGGCATGGGTTTAGGAGGCCTACAGACAAGAACTGCAAATGCATACAGATTTGCACAGGATCTTGCTGCACATGGAAACAAAGGGAAGATCCAGGCATCTGCTTTCTGTATATGACAGCTGACACTGGATATCACTATGGTGCATATGGATTGAGGTGGAGGTGGACAAAGTTTGTAAACATGCATGCATTAGGTTGCAGGTATCCAAGTGCATAGCACAAAAAGGGAATACACCTTGGAACATGGATGGAAATGTGTATCCTTATCTGCTATCCATAGTTCACTGCACATTTACTAGTTGCATGTAACACCAAGGTGCATTAAATCTAGCTAAGGAACAGAAACGCCAACTTTCAATATTGCAAGTTTGCATCTAGGGAAAGAATATAGCAGGGGGGAAATCTTGGGTTTACTGATGTCTTTCAGTGAAACACACACACACACAGCTTCAACA
This sequence comes from Podarcis vaucheri, assembly GCF_965113315.1. Classification (NCBI taxonomy): domain Eukaryota; kingdom Metazoa; phylum Chordata; class Lepidosauria; order Squamata; family Lacertidae; genus Podarcis; species Podarcis vaucheri. The sequence continues at coordinate 74,271,740 of NC_138761.1, forward strand.
GGGATTGTACTGAGGCATTTTTTGGCCTCAGTAAATGGGAAACAATTATGAGACATTTCCCATTTATAGGCAACAGATCTCCTAGAAAAAGGTTCGTGAAATCTCAGTTTATTTTTAAAAGAAACCCTAGTATTAAAAAATCCAGATAAGAATAGTTAGATGGCTATTTTCATTTTTATTTCCACACTATTCGGCAGCTTTCAGGGAGGTGAGGGGTAATATTTGTCATCTGCAGACTATTGCAATGCACTCTACATGGAGCTACATTTGAAGATGACTCAGAAATTACAGTCTAGAATGCGGTAACTAGAATGGTGACTGGGAGCAGCCGCAGGGACCATATAACACTGGTTCTAAAGGACCTACACTGGCTCCCAATACATTTCTGAGCACAATTCAAAGTGTTGGTGAAAACAGCTTCAACCAGGTTGGCTGCGGCAACCCAGTCAGATGCATATAAATAATGTTGTTGTTGTTAAATTTAGCCAAAGGTGACTTATTGCTAAAAACACAGGAATCTATGGAAGCCACCATACATTGTAGTTGTGTGATTTCTATTCTATTCTTCTGATAAACAAAGCATATAATAATAGTAATAACAGTAATAAATTTTTATTTGCATCCCGCCCTCCCTAGCCGAGGCCAGGCTCAGAGCAGCTAACATCATAAAAATAACACAATAAGCATAAAAACAGACATTAATTAAAATACATCTTAAAATTACTTCAGACAAAAAATGCATGTAAACTGATATATGTGCACCTTATGCTTGGTCAACCAATTTTTCACAACCACAAATTTCTCAGTGTTTTCCAAGACTGTCTATGAAGGTGACAGATAAGCAAGATCTAACAAGAGACCACACCAACAAGGTTTGAGCAAAGCCTCTCAGATACAAAGGAAGGAGAAACAAAGGGCAAGAGTATGATATATTAAACATGTGCACCTGCTGTTCTAGAACCAGTTTCTTCTCCAACTCTGCATTGACCATCATTTTTCTCATGTAATCTAGTTGTTTCTCCAGCAAAGAGCAGCGAGACTGTGCTGCCCTTAACTGCATGCTCACATCTGAAGGGGAGGAATGCAGGGGGAGGGAAAGAGAGTAATAATAATGTCTTATTTGATTTTACAGATTTATGCTCTAATTTGCAATATAATGTTGCTGTTGAAATGAACTTGCTTGCTTTCACTAATGACCCAATCCCATTACTGTCCTCTCATTTTATTAGGTTATCAACAGTAGAGATACATGAAGCGCTCTGGTTATTTTCAGAGAGTCTCATGAAAGTATTCCTGCAAGAAAACTGATAAGTATTCTTATGGCTTGCCTAAAGCCTGCACAATTCTTAAAAGAAATTATGTTTGTATATTTAAGGACTTTGTACCCTGCCTCTCAGGGACGCGGGTGGCGCTGTGGGCTAAAGCCTCAACGCCTAGGGCTTGCCGATCGAAAGGTCGGCGGTTCGAATCCCCGCGGCGGGGTGCGCTCCCGCTGCTCGGTCCCAGCGCCTGCCCACCTAGCAGTTCGAAAGCACCCCCGGGGGCAAGTAGATAAATAGGTACCGCTTACCAGCGGGAAGGTAAACGGCGTTCCGTGTGCGGCTCTGGCTCGCCAGAGCAGCGTTGTCACGCTGGCCACGTGACCCGGAAGTGTCTCCGGACAGCGCTGGCCCCCGGCCAATAGATGTGAGATGGGCGCACAAACCCCAGAGTCTGTCAAGACTGGCCCGTTCGGGCAGGGGTACCTTTACCTTTACCTTTACCCTGCCTCTCACTATATGTCTCAAAATAACTTAAAGAAAGAAGCAAACAATCTACAATTTTAAAAAAAGAAGATTAAAGCATCAGAAATAGAAACATCAATCCCAGCCAAGGGATCACAGGAATTGAAGTCCAGCAACATCTGGAGGTCACAAGTTCTCCACCCATGCATAAGGGAATTTAAATGAAAATAGTTTAATAAGCAGCAGTTTCTGCTTTTTAAAAATTGCAAATGATCACACACTTCTACAATATCGCCAAACTGCAATATGCATTTTTATTTAAACAATTAGTAAAGCAGTTAAAAGGCAGATCTGCTAGAACAAAATATTTAAATATTTAAATAATGTGATAGACCTATTTACTACATATCCTGATTAAACATTAATTGAACAATCAAACAACAACATGAGTGCTCATTTGAGATTAAGATATAATAGATGTGAATGGTAAGGCTGTCATCAGTGGTAATAGGAGGTACCTTTCTTTTCTTGCATCATTCCCTGGTGAGTTATATCCTTCTCATTGGAGTCATGCTGAAAGGCCTTTTTATACTGGGCAGCTTCTCTGGACAAGCAATTCAGGTTCTCTTCAGCCTGTGACCTCTCTAATTCAAGACGGCGGATCTTTTCCTGAAGAGTTTTAAGGGCTGCCACTAGAGCTGGTGAAAAGGTAACTTAATTGTTAATGACACATCTCTGCTTTAATAACAGTAAAGCAAAGAAGCTACTTTAATGTGAACATCAGTTATGCATCAACCTGCAACATCAGTGATATTACATTGCTATATATTTTGCTTAGATGATAGAAACTTAGACTTGTTTAAAGATCCACTTTCTGTCATTTGTGCTATGGTTAGAAAGCCAGTAAGGCACCAAAAATATGAAGGTTTCTCTCATCTTCTCTTACTGCTTCTGGTTCAATGTAACCACCACTCAGATTGGAGCAGGTGGATCATAGAAGGCATAATTTGACACACATGCATACACAAACCTACAAAATATTACTGCCCATTCTCTGCTGATAGCTGCAAAATGCCCTAATCACACATCCTTATTTTTCTTGGTATAAAGTTGTGTATCCTGCTCCACTAGAAGAAAGCTGTTCTTCTACTCAGATGAACAAGACCATATACTAAGAATGACAGAATAAAGAGGTTCACTACAGCTACCTAGCAGTAATTTCCTGCTCCTAGTCAGGGACTGGAACGTTACCAAGACCTAGGTGGGCAAGCTAAGTGGAGTTGATCTGACTCAGCTGTTCCCATCTGGGAACTTGGTGCAGCACCAGCATGGGTTTAATGGGCTGGCAAGGGGGTTTGCTATGGCCCGTAACATTTGCAATCCATTTGCCAGGATACCTCTCTGCTCTGGAACATGCTACGAGGGTCTGCATCTGCTACAGGGCCAAAGAGACAGATTCCTCACTGAACTGTCAAAAGAGGTGTTGGAGAACTCTACAGCTGCTGCCCGTTCACTGGTAACCTTGGGAATGGATTGCTGCAATGTGTTCTGGTAGTCCCACAACTGCAATGTGTTCTGGTAGTCCCACAACTGCAATGTGTTCTGGTAGTCCCACGACTACCAGACCAATCACGGAGGCCATCAGGAGGAGAGCTGTTAGTTACTGAGGCCTGACTCATCTCGACTAGACACCTGGCATTGAGTGTTGCTGGTCCCATGCTGTGCAACTCTCTTCCAGCAGAGCTGGCAGGCACCCTCACTCTTGAATTTCAGACTTCTATTGAAGATTTGCATTTCCAAGGCAGAACAAAGATATTTGCTATTCTTTTTGTCTCCCTGCCCCCACTCATGTTTGCTTTACTCAAAAAAACCAACCAAGTTTAAGATAATGAAATATTCCAAGGACAAGTAAGTAAAACATTAAATAGGTACGTGCTGCATAGTCCAACACCAAAAGTTACATTTCTCTTTAACAAAATAAATAAGAATGTAAGGACATAAGAAGAGGCTGGTGGATCTGGCCAAAGGCATCCTATTCTTGGTGGCTAATGAGATGCTAATGAGATGCTAATGAGATGCTAATGATCACTCTCCCCTCCTCTGGTTTCTAGCAACTGGTCTTCAGAAGCATTGCTGCTTCCGACTGTGGAGGCAGAGCACAGCCATCATGCATAGTGGCCACTGACAAGCCTCTCCTGCATCAATTTGTCCAATCCTCTTTTCAAGACATCTGCGTTGGTGGCCATCGCTGCCCCCTGTGGGAGTGAGTGCCATAGTTTAACTATGCGCTGTGTGAATAAATACTTGGGCATGAAATAAATGGTTCCATGCCAAAAACAGACAGGAAACAGACTATGGCAAATAGAGAAGTCATTTTGAATGCACTTCAGGTTAGGCCAAATTAAACTCTCACTCTTGTAGAAAACATGAAACCAAACACAAGCACATGCAGTACTTATCAAGTCTCCACATGTGCGTGCAGCTATTGCAGCATAATACTGTAGTATAATATATTTCTTTGGCATTATATTCATTTGTGACAAAAAAAATTCCAATGATGTTTACTGGTTGTGTTTCTTTTGTTATGTTTCAGAAGCCTTGATTCTTTTTTTGTTTTGACTAGTAAAAAAGCTAAAAATAAAAGGCCAGGAACATGGCCCAAATTTACCTTTGTAAGCAAAGCTAATCTCAAAACTTTCAGATAGATAGATACAGATACAGATACAGATATAGATAGATAGATAGATAGATAGATATATGGATGATATAGATAGATATAGATATATATATAGATATATATGGATCAACAAACTAGTTTGTGATTAGCTGGCAAAATCATCGTTTGGTGTGATGAAAAAATTGACAAATCATTTGTCCTCTTGAGGCCACTGCACTTAAGAAACTAGAATGCCATTGAACAGACATCAAATAGAAGCACAGAAGCAGCTCAAAACCATGGTTTGCCTTCACATTTTGAGGATTAAACTACGGTTGAAGTTCTAAACTATTACTTAGAGGTTTGAGGTCTGAATTGAGCTATGTAGCTTGCCAGACAAGGCCACCTACGAAGCCTCAGCAAATTGAAAAAGAAGTGCACATATTTTCCCCCAGGCAGCTTCCCTTTACTCTGTAGCTGAAATCTGAGTAGCCCCCCACACTGCCTAGCTGCACCTGGGAGAAGTGTCACCTCGAACAAATACCAGAGAGAGCCTGTTCACTAGAAGATATGTTACTCAAGCCAACATTGTCTTTCTAGCTATTTTTCTTGGATCTCAAATATCATATAAGTTCTAAACCAGTAGCACATTCCAAAACGCATTCAGCAAAGGCCAAGAATATTTGCTGACTAAATGTCACATTACTCATGTGTCATACTACAATACTTTGTGTTTTACCTTGGTTGTTTGGTGCAGGAGTGTCTTTTGCCATAGCTGTTGCCTCCTTTGATCTGACGTTTGCAAATGCAGAGTATATGTTACCTGGAGGCTGAAGAAAACTTCCTATGTAGCTGTTCTTCGACTCAGAATCTAGAGACTGCAGAAAAGATATACAGTGTCATTTATAGTTATCTTAAACTATAAGAGCAAGGAATGTACATTTTATCTTTGTTCAGTAAGCTACTTTCCTTTTCATGCATGAATTTGACTCTAACATCTATTGATGGGAATAAGACTGAGGGCAATGACTTTGAGATTTACTAGTTCACTGTGGCAAAACTTTCCTTCACAGGTGTTTGTTTCCATGCTCCCATAGCAGGTTAAAATATAAAGTCAGAACCATTAAAAATAAACCCACATAGCTATTTTGCCTAATTCTGTGGAATGATGTAAATTTAGGTTAGATTCCTTTGTAGTTCTATGTTCTTTCTCTCATGTTGCTTGAGAGAGGGTTCCCTCAGACCCCTAATGCTAAGAAGCATTAAGTTTCCCAGTGATTATTTGGAAATTAAATAGAAAGATTAATGTAGCTGACAGATTCATAAAAAAGAGAAGAATCTGCAGTAATGCTACACTGAAAGCTATTTTCCCTAACTTAAAAAAACCTGCTCAAACATCTTTGCCTCTTTAGGGACTGCTTTAGAATGGGCTAGTTTCTTTGGCTGCTAACATCACATTACAGTACTTACCTCCATTATAGGGGGTCTAGACTCTAGACTCACCTGCCGAGACAGAAAAGTCATTATGTTGTGTGATTCTTATTTTGAAGTATAAGCAGAATGACATTTTTTCCTCAGCTATTTGTATTGATTTAAGACATTTACAAAGAAAGGAAGAGAAGACAGATTAATTTTTTTATGAGCAAGACTGAGGCTACATCAAGTCGGGATGATTTTCCCACAAGCTTGCAACAGTAAAATGGCGCAAAATATATTAGCCTGCTCTACACTTCGTGATGTGATTGCACTGTCTGCATTCCACTTAGCTGCAGATTTTCAATGCATAGCAGGGGATTGGATTAGATGACTCTTGGGGTCCCATCCAAATCTAAAATTCTATGATTCTATACAATAATCTCTCAAACAATTGGTCTGGAAAAATCATTCATACTTTTGCTCTTTCCAGCATTGTCCCTTCATCCATTGTTACTGGCAACTTTTTTTCTTCCAAAGGACTTTTTGTTCAAATGAAATTAGCCTTTGTACAATACTTACATAATTGTTCACCATAGCTAACCAAAGTCTCCCACCCCAATCTTGTTCATTCTTGTGGAAGCTAAACTGGTTCATAGTATCCTCACCATCAGCAGGGCCCATCTTCCTACATATTATGTAAAATGACCAATGTTTAGGTGTTCAACAAAGTAGTAAGTATATTACCAAGAGTGTAGGAGCACACAGCTTTATTTGCACAAAGTACCAGTAATCATTTATTAGGAAAACCATTAAAACCCAATTTCAGCTAGAAGCAGCATGTATGTAATCAAAGTACAAACGTGGACACAATATTACACACAAAAACAATGCTCATTTGGACAGGTTCTGTCCGAATGCTTTCACTGGGTGCAGCAGTGTTGCAAACAAGCCTAAACTGTTTTACCCTGGTACAAATATTAAATAGGCCTTGTAATCCCAGTAACTATGCAAGGGGCAGGTGGAAAGAATTTCAGCTAGTAGCTGTAATAAATGCTTCTGTTTTAGGCTGACAAATGGGTGTGAAATAATTTTTATATTTGGACGGAGACACTTAAGTCAGAGAGATCTTTAAACATGTTTTTGAAAGGAAAAACAACACCCTTTTATTGGACAGACAAGTTTGCAAGCTACTTAAGGAATACTCTTATATCTTGTACTTTGTCACCTATCCCTGCATCCACACCTGAGCTGAATTTGAGCCATGGCTGGAGCGCTCTAGCACCTCTCCCTCATTTTAAAGTGAAACGATTAAGCCCTGGAGGCGTGTGTTTAAAAGGCCTTAAAAAGCAAGCCTACACGTGTTTTCTCAGAAGCAAGCCGCCTTGAACTGAACGAGGCATGTGTGGGTGCAAGATTGCAGCCAAATACAGCGAGTATCTCAGGGATGCCCCCTTCACCGCCACCAAACACCTCTTTTGTGTCCGCCCGGTGGTGGTGGTAATAATAATAATAATGATAATCATCATCATCTCGGCTCCCTCCTCCTTCCCCTCCCATAAAAACAGCTGTAGGTTTAGTGTTCTTCGCTTGCCTGCATCTTCTTCCTGGCTGGCCAGGGTGGGCTTGGAAGCGAACTGTTGGGGGTCTGTGGCCAAAATTGCTCTCGCCTCTCCTGGGGGAGGGTGGGCTGGGAAAACCCAGGCACGACACTCTTTACGGACTCTGCCGAGGCGCTGGAAGTTACTGCAGGGTGGGGCCCTTGGGCGAGGCGAGGGCTGGGTGGTAAAGGAAGGGATCTGTGGGTCTCCCCTTTGGGCCACGGTCACAAAGAGGACGCGGGCGGAACGAGGAACCCGAGCCAGGTGAAAACGGGCGGGGGGGGGGAGGAGGAAGCAACCAGCAGAAACTCAACAGGTGAAGAGACGACGGCCCCCTCCCTCCCCGCGTACACACCTTACCGGGATTCACCCCAGCTGCAAAGACCAGAGGAGCACGCGCCAAGACCCAGCCCCAGTTATGGCGCTCGCCTTCTGCTTCCCGGCTTCGGGCAGACCACAGCTAACCATAAAAGGGCGGCTCACTTCCTAGATCGCCCTTCTTCGCCGGGGCCGTTTTTCAAGCCGCCCGCTTCCCCTCCCGCTCTCGGGGATTCCACGCCCTCGCCCCGTGACCCGGATTATTGGCCCCGCCTCCTCCCAGGTCGCTTAGCGGCTCCCCCTGGGTTAGGGAAACTGCCCGCCCTCCTGCCTCGCCCGCAGAAGTGCTTTCCTTGGCTCAGGGCGGGAGGAGGAGGTTGTTTGTGCTGCTCTTGGGCTGGCACGCCAGCATTTCCCTTGCATTGCATGCAGGGGAGAGTGCGTTCGTCTCGCGATGGGATGGATTAGCTGAATTACTGGTTTGATAGGCTCCGTGAGAGATGGATAGATAGACAATGGACATGCACATTCTGTCCTTTGCCTTTGCCGCGCTTTTTCCTGTGCGGGAAGGGGGTCCACAGCATTTCCAGGTAGGGCTCAGCCCCACGCTGAGACCCTGAAGCGCCGCAATACTGATCTAGATAGACCGATGGTCCGCCGTGGTATATGGCGGGTTTTAGCAATACTTTTGGAATTTTTACTTATTAAAGGCGCAACTGCCCTGGGGGGGGGAGTGGCTAGCCCTCCACCAGCCACAGATGCAGCTTTTCACAACACTGACCACATACACAAAGTGACTGTTTATTACTGCCCGATTTATAATATTTATTTTGCATTCCACTCTCCCGAAAAAAGCCCAGGGTGGCAAACAAGTGGCAAAACACCTTAAAAACAACTCCAATGCAGATGCAGACTGGGAAAGGTCTCAAAAGGCTTGTTGGAAGAGGAAGGTCTTCAGTAGGCACCCGAAAGATAATACTGTTTAATACTAAAAGGGAGGAAATTCCATTTCCTACATTGTGGCAGAATGGATCAACTGATAAGATGGTATCTAAGCCCTCGCCTGTAGAGTAGTTATAAAAAGATGCTGTGAAGTAATAACTAGTCTGAGTTTGGTGTTCATGGTTTGCAGCTTAAGACTGCATGTTTGCTCAAACACCTGTCCAACAAGACTTACTCCCAAGTAAGTCAACATAGGTCTATGGCCTTAGTCTCTATTTTTGTCAAGGATACAGTAATTGATTTTCAGCAGTTGATATTATTGCTGTAGTGTTAGTGCAGGAAACACGAAGATGTTTTAATGAGCGAGACCTCCCATTTATAGCAGTCAGATGCTTAGCTCATGATAACTGCATACCAACTTCAAACACCAAATCAGTAACAGTCCTGCATAATACAAAGCAGAAGTATTGGAAAGTATATGTATATACATATTATTTTAGAGCTAAAAGCACATTTGCATTATACATAGTATTTTGATACATATAGATATGTATATTTCTGCAAGTATAGCATACAGAAAGTTGATATGACATAGTGTTATCCACTTACATTAATGCCTCAAATTATTATTTTTTTTTAAGGTTCACATTCTTTTTTCTTATGGGCAGCAGATTTTAAAAATGCAAAATTGAAATCTTTCTCAAAAGAGTTATGATTCATTGTCTAGTTGGGAAAGTTGCTGAACAACTATGGCTCACAGTTTGCCAGAAAGAACTGAGTTCTAGAATTAAAAATGTTGTTCAGAGTAGTCAACACTCTTGCTTCAGAGAAGTTAACTTTTAATAGGATTAAGGTAAAGGTAAAGGGACCCCTGACCGTTAGGTCCAGTTGCGGATGACTCAGGGGTTGTGGCGCTCATCTCGCTTTACTGACCGAGGGAGCCGGCGTACAGCTTCCGGGTCATGTGACCAGCATGACAAAGCCGCTTTTGGCGAAACAAAGCAGTGCACGGAAATGCCATTTAACTTCCCGCCAGAGCGGTACCTATTTATCTACAGTGGTACCTTGGGTTACATACACTTCAGGTTACAGACTCCACTAACCCAGAAATAGTACCTCGGGTTAAGAACTTTGCTTCAGGATGAGAACAGAAATCATGCTCCGGCGGCCCAGCGGCAGCAGGAGGCCATGAATTAAGTAAGTACTTGACCCGAGGTACCACTGTACTTGCACTTTGACGTGCTTTCGAACTGCTAGGTTGGCAGGAGCTGGGACTGAGCAACGGGAGCTCACCCCCCTCATGGGGATTTGAACCGCCAATGTTCTGATCAGCAAGCCCTAGGCTCTATGATTTAGACCACAGCGCCACCCATGTTTAATAGGATTACTTACTTTTTAAATGGTTTGAGAACTGCTACTGTGCCCTGCATTCAGGCAAACAGTTATAAATCCTCCAAGGTGGTTTACTGGAATGTGCACATTTATCCACATATGTTTGTCCACATTTCAGCCTTCAGTGTTATGAATCATTCAGTTTCTGACCGCTTTCCAAAATAAATTCATGCTAATAGCTACAATATGGGCACCAATATTGGGAAACTCTCTGCTCTTCTAACTGTTGTCCTGAAGCCAATATGACTGGCAAGAGACTGTTTAAAAAGGCCAGTTTGGAACATGAACCTACTTCCCAACCCCCCTTGTTTTCCATCCAGAACTGAGAAAACAGTTGGCTGAACATCTGCACATACTATTTTGATGGTTTCTTTGAAAATTCCTCCTGCTATGATGATTAGGCTGGGAAAAATAATGTATTTTGGTGCTATTCTCCACTCTCCCAGCCCCCAGCTTGACATAAGGGGGGACATACAAAAAGCCTCCAATGTGTCACATTAAATCCCAACTCCAATAACTGACTGTTCGCACAAGCACAAAACAGCCATCTAAATCATTTTAACATAACTTTATATTAACCACAATAATCCTGTTGAGAGCTCGTTTAGAGTAGCAATTGATTTAGAACATCCATATGAGGAAACAGAAATGAAGTAATTTTTTTTTGCCCTTTGCATATATTAAGTTTTCAAAAGTGACCATCTTAAACCCAGGGTTGTTCACTTTTGAGATGTCACTGAAAACCTAATGGGTTTATGTATGCCTAACACTGCGTAAGATCAAACAGCATACATTTAATTACTGTTGTTCATATTGGGAGGAATTCAACATTGTACTCTTCTGATTGTTCTGTCAGCACAAGCATTCCAGCTTGCCTGAATGACCCCCTTATCCTCCCCCCATAAACTGTTCTAGGGGTTCTCCTGACACCCCCCAAAAGCATGGCGTGTTAAGGGGACAGAACCAATGTGATTGGTCAGTTAGTTAAGTATTTCTTTTGTTTTACTTGATGGGGGGCAGCTGCCCTCTCTTGGCTACGCCCATGCCCCCAAGGCCCATCGCAGACGGCACTGGGGAAGGGGGGGGTCCATTGCGCAAGATGAAGTCCTTGTGTAGGACTTCCATTGATGTGACTGGGTAGGTGAATCCTGCATATAGATGTATACCTTGGGTTACAGACACTTCAGGTTACAGACTCCACTAACCCAGAAACAGTACCTTGGGTTCAGAACTTTGCTTCAGGATGAGAACAGAAATCACGCAGCGGCAGTGGGAAGCCCCATTAGCTAAAGTGGTACCTCGGGTTAAGAACAGTTTCAGGTTAAGAACGGACCTCCAGAACGAATTAAGTTCTTAACCCAAGGTACCACTGTAATAATATAGCATGTTTTTCCTCTTAGCATTAGTTCACAAGGAATATAAGAAAAGCAAGTCATAAATGTCATTAAAATAGGAATTAAGTATTCAAATGGTTGTTTGCCAGGAATGCTTGGCTCTAAGCAGAAGAGCTAAAATGAACAGGTTAGAAAATGTTACGATGACTGAGTTTTGCTGAATTTTAGTTTTAGCTTGTCAGAGATGTTGTGGATAATTATTTCAGTTCTTTTGAAGTTATACCATGGTGGAAGAGGATTATATCAAAGATCCGATTACACAACTGTAGAAGCAAAGGCAATTGCAAACACTTTAACCTTCAAGACAGTTTAGAACACACTTAACTATGGCATATTTGAATTTTAACCTGCTTTCTACTATGAGCTGTTTTGCATGATACAGGTTTAAGGGTTTTATAAAACTGCAACTCAGGAGCACTTACAGCTCAGTTCTAACAGGTTTACTTTGAAATAAGCCCCCATTATGTTAAGAGGGGTTTATTCATGGTATTGCTTAGAATGGCTTAGGCTGGTGTAGGTTATATATCAAATGTTCATGTCAAGAGCTGTTTTGGAAAGATAGCCAAACTTTATACCAGAGAGTGTTAGGAGTTTTGCTTTGGATAATATTTCAGCTGCATAACTACCTCTCCCAAGCTTCACTGCATCCTACAAAGTTCAGTAAGAATACTCCCTCTCATCTACTGTGAAGATGTAGTCAGATACCAATTGCATTTTAACCTGCACAAACAATAGACAAGATTATATACATTAAATAGGTGGTATAGTGAGATGTAGTGGTATCCACATTAAGTGAGTCATACATATAATAGACAAGTATATAAAGCTGTAAGCTTCTAGAATAAGCTATTTATTGTGATGTTTAACTTAATATTTGCCTTCCTTGTTGCAAAACAGATGACTAATTGGCTACTGTATTCAATTAATTCAATGACCCTATATAAAAGAAGTGAAAGGAAGTACAGTGGTACCTTGGTTTAAGAACAGTTCGGTTTAAGAATGATTTGGTTTACAAACTCCGCAAAACCAGAAAAAGTGTCTTGGTTTGAGAACTTTACCTCGGGTCTAAGAACGGAAGCCGAACGGTGGAGGGGCACAGGCGGCGGGAGGCCTCATTAGGGAAAGTGTGCTTTGGTTTAAGAACGGTTTTGGTTTAAGAATGGACTTCCAGAATGGATTAAGTTCGTAAACTGAGGTACCACTGTATCTTTAACTTCACAGACTGAAAGGAACTGAGCGACTATTGCTTTTCTAAAAAATGAAAAACAATCCTACTCTTCTAGGAGTCCAAAACACAAAGAACTGACACAGAGATAAAATTACAAGAGGCCCAATTTGATTTACTTATAATGCTTATAAACTTCATATTAAAAGAAACATTGGAGGAGACCCGCTGAAAATAATGGATGCAAGTTAATCATGTCCATTAATTTCTATAGGTCGTCTTTGAGCAGGGCCAACATGGGAAAAGTAAAAATGGACCTAACGAAAGTACAGGCATAGCCAACATTCACTTTCTGAAGACGCTTCGTTACTATGCAGCCGTTTACCGTTAACGGAGCAGGATCTTTAAGAAAAGCTAGTCCCCCAGTATATATCCAGCTATATCTCTATGCAGCACCTCATCACAAAAGCAACCATCTTCTTTCTCATCACCTTTCACCATTCTTTCAACTTCTCATCGCAAAAGCGACCACTACCCTCGTCGACTGTAGACAAAGACAAAAGAAACACGGAATATAACCGTGGTTGCAATTTTTTTTTAATATTCCCACGTGACCAGATGGAGCTGACGCGTTTCTCCCTCAGCGCACTGCTTTCTGGGACTTGTAGTTCCTCTCGAACAAGAAAGCTCTGCAGTTTCGCGGGCGTGACACTATATGTCCCAGGCGCCCCGGGAACACTTTGCGCCGATTGGTTTGACAGCTCAGAGGGGGGATTGGCTGAAGCCGGACATCTACCTCGCGTCGACTCCACAGGCGAGGCGGCGCGTGCAGCTTTGAGAGAAGGGGCGGGGCCTGCCGTCTGCAGCCGCCCCGGGGGATGGCGGGGAGAGAGGCTGGCCGCTTCAGAAGCGGGAGCGGTGGTGGGCGGGGGCGCTCCGCCGAATCCGACCCGCTCCGGTTCTTTGGGGTTCCATCCGGAGAAGCCTCGCGGCGGGCTCGCGCCAGCCTCTCCTTCCCGCCCCCGTTCTGCTGATGGGCAGCTGCCGAAGGGCGAGGGGTGGGTCCGGGGAGGGAAGAGACCCAGGCCCTGCAGGGCTGGGAGCAGGCGACCCCGGACGGGGACTTTCTCCCCTTGAAAGCGGGGCGGCGGGCAGAGAGGAGCGCCAGGAAGGGAGGGGCTCTCCTCCTCGCACGGTCCCAGCCAGCGCCAAGCAACTTTCTTAGCCGCGCAAGTCCTCGGACTCTGCAAGCCGAGCTTCTCGCAGCCTAACGGAGGCGCCTCTTCGCGCATTCAGGGAGCGAGACGTATTTTATTTCGCAATATTTAGATAGCGCTTGGTTGCAACGAAGCCGCGAAGCACTTCTCGGCACCCGGCCATTATCATGAGGGCTGGCGGGTAAGAAGGGAAGTGGGGGAAAGGCGCAGGACAAGACCCCGATCAGCCTTCCGATATTCCTTTGACTGTTCTGGGGAGGAGGAGGAGGATGGCGGCCGCCTCGGAGAACTGAGTCTTGGGAGAGCGAGGAGCGGGGATCTCTTTCTGAGAATGGCCGACCGAGATGGAGAGGTGAGGTGGGATGGGCTGTGCAGCAGGGAGCGCAGCGCCAGAGACAGCGCCATGGAGAGCATAAGGCAGGCGGTCCTGAAGAAGAGCGAGGCGGTGGCTCCGGCCAAAGAAGCCGCGTCTCCTCCGGCGTCGCCAGCGGCGGAAGGGCTCTCGCCGCCTCCCAGCGGGGCTCGTGGCGGGCTGAACGAAATGCTCGCCCGCCTGCTGATGCTGTCCAAGAGATGCCCCTTCCGAGACGTGAGGGAGAAGAGCGAGGCCATCCTGATGAGCGTTCAGGTAAATGCCCGGCTCCTGTGCTTTCTTCGGGAAGCGTCTCGAAGTTTGCAGCTCTTTCCCTTGGAATAAGTTTCGCTGAGCTCTGAAGGCCTTTCTGCTTTCTTCCTGGGTGCCTTCAGGACGAAACTTTTGTGTGTGCGTCTTTCGATGGTAAGACAAGGCGTTCAAGGCACATGAGATTTTCCTCCTTTCACCCTTGCAACTGCCCTGTGAGGTAAAGCAAACTGAGGGACCAAGGTCACCGTGGTAGAGCGGGGAGCTGTCTTAAGCCGAATTGTATCATGCCTCTACTTTGGCTGCGTGGCTCAAGGGTGCAGACGGAGTCTTTCTCAGACCTGGTGTTGGAGATCCTTTCACCAGGATTGTCAAGGATTTAGGTCTGTTTCTTCTGCTGCTGCCAAACCTTGACCTCTGAGTAAATGATCGATGAGATTTCATTCTAATAAAATTTGTTTTGCACTGGGATGTAAGAAAATTTAAGCAGTGATCTTCTTAAGGGGAATTGAACTAGGATTTACCCACACACAATATCATTAACTTCCAGTTGACAAAATTCAATCCCCTAACCTTATCTGGATTATGCAGTAAACATTAATGCACCTTTGGGAAAACCTTTGGCTCAAAGTGGCTCTTTGAGCAAGTTCTCCACCTGCTCATAGTAATATAGTTAACAAAAGAAGGTTCCAATGTGTTTGCTTGGAAATTGTGCTTCATTGGAGACCTGTGGAACAGTAGCAGTGCTGATTAATTAAACTCCAGCAAATAATCTCCATTCCTTTTCTATTGGAATTAGCATAGAATCATAGAATCATAGAGTTGGAAGAGACCACAAGGGCCATCGAGTCCAACCCCCTGCCAGGCAGGAAACAGTTGATAGTAACTATGTTCTATGCAAGTAAAGAATGTTACACTTGCAGTATAATTCTAACAGGTCCCATTGACCTGTTCAGCAGTTAATTAACTCACTAGTGGAGGAGTGAGGGGGGGTGGAGCGCACCGCCCCCACCCGTGCGATCCCGGTGGGGTGCCATCCCGGCTGCCATCCCGCCCTGCTGGGCACCACGCCCCACAGGCGGCGTGCCCCGCCCCTGCCTGCTCTCCGCCCCCCTGGTGCCAGAGCATGAAGCTCCACCACTGAATTTACTTGCCTGGAATAAAGGTCAGAATCCTCCAACCTTTGCAAGGTCATTGGGCCCTTCAAATTTTAATTACGATGAAGATTATTACTTTTATTCTTCCATGTGGAAGATTTTGCCAAGATTTATTCCTTTTTATCTAGTTGAAGCAGGGGTGGAGAACCTCCAGCCCACAGGTCTAACTGGGACTAACAGGCCTCCCTAGTTGGCCCATGAGACAGTTCTGGCCTGGTCATGTCCACTTCCCTATACCTGATGTCATATAGGGGATCTCCAACTGGCTGTGCCTGCAAAGTGCCTGGCCAGACGGTTCTTTATAAGGGGTTTATGAAGACCTGCCAATCACTGTAGAAAATAGCTCTTTGAAAGGAGCTTCTGAAAAGGCGGGTGGACAATCAACAGGTGGACAAACTTAGTAAGTGCAGCGTGAGGAAGATAATCTGACCACCACCCCAGAGTAGATCCAGTTTCCCACCCCTGAGGTAAATGGACAACTGAATACTACTGAGAGAAAAAACGCATTGGATTTTCACAATGAACTTGGCAGAAATTAAGCTTAATATTAAGTCAACCTGCTTTAAAATATGAGTGTTTCCAACATAGTTCCTGTTCTGTCACCGTGCTACCAGCCCTGACTCAACTCTGTTGTTATAGGTTTATAAAGCCAGACGTTCTGACAAATATAACAATATAGTAAAGCTACAAAGTTAGTTATCACTATTAGTAGTCCTGCTATACATGCTCATACCATAATATTATCCACTCAACATGAATTATAAATGTTCTACAGTGATAAACCATGGAAATAAGTTCATATTGCCACACACCCATTACAGAAAAAGCTAGTACTGAAGGACATGCTTAGTGCTAAATGTCTCATGTATGGTGGCCCTCAGGATCTCAGCACTTTAGCACATTTCTGATTCAGACCATATAACTGAACTTTCCCCCTAGTTATCCCCCGCCCCACTCGCCCAGTGTCCAGAAGGGAAATGGGATGGTGTTTTCTTTTCATGATCACAGTACGTCAGTGCATGGTGATAACACTTGAACAGACCACACACAGGACAAAATTGAGGTGCAATTGATTCTGAGACTGAATAAGGGAACTCATTAACACTTTTCAGGACTGCATATGATATTGCACTGATGTATGGATGTTTTATGCAACAGGTATGTCTGGTGGGCAGGTTAAGAAAGTGTAATAGCTGTGCATAAGTAGAGTTTGGATTTGATATCCCGCCTTTCACTCCCCTTCAGGAGTCTCAAAGCAGCTAACAATCTCCTTTCCCTTCCTCTGGGCCTCTATGTTGCTAACCTGAGCAGGCACTATTGCCTGAGAGCATATGAAAGGCCCTGTTGGATAAGATCAATGTCCACCTAGTCCAGTATTCATGGAAAGTATACCAGCTATCAGCAGGCTCTATGGTCCATTGGTGGTCACCATGGTGTCCTACCAATGTTGTTGGAATACAACTCCCATTATTCCCAGTCAACATAGCCAATAGTCAGAGCTGATGGAGTTGTAGTCCAACAGCATGTGGAGACACCATGTTGACTACCCCTGCGGGTGGTCCATGGAAATTAATAATATACCATTTTTGCCTGGCCTTGCAGGTCCAGCCAAAAATTGTAGTCATCAGTTCCCCACCTGGCAATCCTTTCTGTAGGGAAAGGATGCTGGGCAGGAAAGTGTGCCAGCTTTGTCCCCACTTTCTTCATGTAGGGACCAGTGGAGATCATGTCTGGTTGGGTGCTACCCCTTCCTGCTGTCCACATTTCCTGCTGAGGTGTAGGGAAGCATGGGACAGGAAAAGCCAATGGCAGAGTGGAGATTGCTTGTCAGTTTGGCCTCACATGGCCAAGGCTGCCTGGATCCTTTGGTCACAGGGCTGTCCCCAAAACTTCCAGCCTTCCTCCTAGTTTTGGAGCACCACAAAACTTCTTGAACTATTCCTTGGAACTGACAAGGTTACAGGTGCCACACAATATATGTTCTGCACTTGTAATAAATTATTGTTTTAGTGTGGCAACACCTTCGCTTTGGAACTTCCTGCCTATTGTCATCAGGCAGGTGCTGTGTTTTTTTTGGAACTTGCTTTAAACATTTTTGTTTAGGCAAGCCTATCTTGACATCTTGCTAGTTCACTGCTGATTTAATTTTTATAATGTTTTTAATTCCTTGTTTTAACTGTTTTTATTAAAAAATTTAATATTTCTTGTAAATTGATTGGCAGTTTTGCTACAGTGAAGCGGTATATAGATTTTGTTAAGTAAAATAAACCTGCTTCCCTCTGCAGCTTCAATATTGGGAAGAAGGATGTCCTCTGATAATGCTTTCCACTGGGTGGTCCCACACTTACCATTATTAGTGTGGCAAGAGGAATTATTGTTGTCTGGGTCTACCAATGGTCTGTGATCTACTCTTGGTCTCCTCCAGTCTGACTGATCAAGTCTATACAGTGTTGCAGTGCTGCTTATAGTACTTAGAAGGTTGCTGGAAAGAATGCTTTTTAAGGCTGCATTCCTGTTGAAGGTTTTCTGGAAGTAACCCTTTTACTTCTGAGTAGACATGTTTAGGATTTTGCCTTTGACATTTGCTTCTTAGGATGGCCCAGGCAGGAAGGTTTATGTAGAAGAGTATTTGTAAACTTAAACTGAGAGCAGAATTTTCCAAGCATTCTGCCAACTCAAAAGCATTGTGCTTAATGTGGTACTTTGCCTCTCCAAGTGAAACATTCAGTAAAGGAACAGTCAACTATCTCTTTCAGTATGTTTTTGTAATGAGTGGTTATTTGCAGTACCTCAGATGCAGTTTCAAGTCTTGGCCTAATGGTTGTTTTCATTGAAATGAAAGATTTGTGGGCACTTTGGATTATTTCTTATAAATTCCTTTCTTTTTTGTTTTTCTGTGCTATATAAATTATTTAGATTGCTTAATAGACTGGTAGTTTAGTCGCTTGATATACTGATTGTAAAAATGGGATCAGAATATGCTTGTTGGAAATAATGATGTATAATCACAATAACAGACAATTATAAACTGGTTCTTTAGTTTAAAAATACCCAAATAAGGGAACAATAAATAAAACAATACTAAAGCAACTTAAAAAAACCCCAAAACAATGAGTCTTGCATTTTAAGAAAGTTTATATTTAAATGATTTATATTGGCATACAGTTTTTCTGCATCCTGTGCAGGTTGTTGTTATCCTTTCAGTAGATACTTAAAAAAACCCCAACTTGTAGATCAATGACTTGAGCAAATCTGATGTTTAAATGACTTTTTACACAAACCTTTTCTCTTGTTTGTGTAATACAGTTGCTAATACAAAACAAAAATACATGACAATATGGGTTAAAATATTTTCAGAGTCTTGATTACCCTGTTACTGGTAATATATGGCAGCAATCCTTAATAAAATATTTTGCCTTGGTATGAGAACTTAGAGCTAAATCTCAATGGTCATCTTCTTTTTTGAGTTTCATTTGTCAAGAGATCTCCATTACCTTCCCTGCTTACATTAAATAGTAATAACTTGGTTCTTTGTTATACATTACATATTTTATTTATTTATTTTATTTCTATACCGCCCTATACCCAAAGGTCTCAGGGCGGTTCACATAAAGGATCACATACATAAAATCAAAATACAAACAACAACCCAATAAAAAAACCCTAAAAAGAGCCAGCATTTTTAAAAGGGTATAGGATGTAGGTCAGGTCAGGTCAGGTCAGGCAAAGGCCTTGTCAAAAATGAACGTTTTTGCCTGGCGCCTAAAGGTGTATAGTGAAGGCACCAGGCAAACTTCCCTGGAGAGAACATTCCACAGACGGGGAGCCACTGCAGAGAAGGCCTGTTCTCATGTTACCACCTTCCTGACCTCTTGAGGAAGTATCTCACGAAGAAGGGCCTCAGAAGATGATCTCAGGGTCAGGGTAGGTACATATGGGAAGAGGCGGTCCTTGAAGTATTGTGGTCCTGAGCTGTTTAAGGCTTTATAGGTCAAACCAGCACTCTGAATTGGGCCCAGAAACTAATTGGTAGTCATTGCAGTTGGACCAGGATTGGTGTAATATGCTCAAACCGTCTTGATCCGGTGAGCAACCTGGCTGCTGAATTCTGCACCAGCTGAAGTTTCTGAACCATCTTGAGAGGCAGCCCTACATATAACGCATTGCAGTAATCTAACCTTGAGGTTACCAGGGCATAGACAACAGTAGTTAGGCTATCCCTGTCCAGATAAGGGCGTAGCTGGGCCACCAACCGAAGCTGATGGAAGGCACTCGGGGCCGCTAAAAAAAAAGTATTTTTGAACTTGAAGCATATACTTGGTTAGGGACTGGATATTAGCCATGTAGCATACTGAAGGTGTTTAAAGCTTAAACTCTATACCCGACTCACCTGGAAGTAAGCCCCAGTGAACTCAGTGGAACTTACAGGCAGCGCCTCTGTTTCCGCACATTGTTTAACTAGGCGCTGTGTGTAGAAGTACTTTCTTTTATCTGTCATGACCCTTCCAACCTTAAGCTTCATTAGATGCCCACAAAGTCTACTGTTATGAGAAAGGGAGAAACACTTTTCTCTATCATGCCCTGCATAATTTAAAAACTTGTATCATGTTCCCTCTTACTTGCCATTTCTCTACCCTGAAAAGCCCCAAATTCTGCAATAGGGGAATCGCTCCCTTAATCATTTTGTTTGTCCTTTTTGGAACTTGCTTGAAGTTTTGTGGAAAATTATTCATTACAAAGATGCATAGTTAGAACGAGTGGCAACTATAATGTTTCTTGACAACATCGTTCCTGAAGTCAGGAGACTGATAGCAGCGGTTCTTCCTTTTTTTTTACATCTTTCTAAGCATACCAGGATTTCTAAACAAAGAAGCTGGCTGGGGCTGCTTGGAGGAGTTGTCCAAACATTTGGAGAGCACCAAGTTGGAGAAGACCGGTCTGCACTGCTGTGTTTTTAGCTTGGGTTATGTTAGGTCATAGGCTTTGCATGCCTTGTATCTGACTGTCATCTGGCTGAACTGCTGCCAAATGATAATGAAATGTATGTTTACACAGCAGCTGGCTCTCCTGTGAAAAAAAGCTTTGTCAGTTTTTGTTGTTCTCTTCCTTCTCCCACCCAGTGTGAAGTTTGCCTGGAAGATTTCTGCCCTTGGAAGAAATTGAAAAGCTCTATGCGATCAGGCTTCAGATGCCTGTGGCAAAAGTCTGGCCCTTATCTTCAAGGGCTGTGCAGTTCCTAGATTGTGGAGAAATGTTCAGTCATGCAAAACAACAAGATATGCTTCTTCCCAGCCCCAAACTGATAAAGGAGCAAATACAGCCAAGGGTACAGTGTCACCACAGCGATTGTGATGATGAAGCGCAGAGCTAATTTGGATGTCGCTTTTCACACTTTTTACTTCGAAGTGCAAAGCTAGAGAATGGGTATGAAGCTAAGCAAGTTGATTTGCTGTCCTAATTGTTTTGAGCATGGCATATTGCTTCAGTTAACTTCATTTGTGACTTTCTTAACCAGGCAAGTGTCCTTGTCTCTAGCTTGTGAGAGGCAAAGAAAAAAAGTTGTTTGGTTTTAACAGAGCTATGCCTAAATATAAGTTATATTCCTGAACTATCAGAATGAATTCAAAGAATGTGTGTGCCTGCTGAAATATTCCTGTTTGGGCTTAGAGTCACAACAGTCTGTTGGCTTTGTTCCCCCTCCCTCCCCGTTTCCCAGAACATTGTTGTTCTACTTGATTTATATTAGCTATTGCTTTCATTTGGAAAAAGAGGGTGTCTTAACCACAGTATTTTGGAAACCGAAAAGAGTTCATTTTCAGTCTTTGGTTTCAGTGTTTGTGATTATCCAAAGTGATATTTTGTTTCCACTTCAAGCCAGAAAATGATTTCTGTTTTGATTGCATTGAGCAAGAGTTCTTAAACTATACACACCCAACAAAAAAGATGTGTTTTCCTTATGTGGCCCCCCAAGGTTAAAAGAGAAGCCATCAGGAAATATTAAATTTATTTATTATATTTTTGTATTTTTAAAATTTCTATACTGCTCTTCCTCACAATTTAAAAACAAAAATACACAACAAACAAACAAAACAATACACCCCCTCCCCAGTTTAAAAGGCCATAGATTGTTAGCCAAAGGCCTATGAGAAGAGGAAAGTTTTTGCCTGGTGCCTAAAGATATGTAACAAAAACACCAGGAAAGTCTTCCTGGCAAGAGCATTCCACAGACAGGGAGCCCCTGAAGAAAAGTCCTGTTCTCGTGTTACCACCCTCTGGACCTTTTGTGGAGGGGGCACATGAAGAAGGACCTCAGATTATGATTGCAGGGTTCAGGTAGGCTCATAAGGGGAGAGGCAGCCCTTGAGGTATTGTGGTCCTGAGCCACATAAGGCCTTATAGGTCAAAACCAGTATTTTGAACTGGACCCAGAGACGGATAGGCAGGCAGTGCATGATGTTACATGCTCAAACCTTCTTTACCTGGTGAGCAACCTGGCCGCTGAATTCTGCATCAGATGATGTTTCCATGCTGTCTTCAGAGGCAGCCCTGAACATATAATGCATTTCAGTAACCTAACGTAGAGGCCCATCATATGCCAGAGGCTTCCACTGTGTTTATATATTTTCATAGAATTGTAGAGTTGGAAGGGACACCAAGGGTAATCTAGTCCAACCCCAATCTAGTCAGTCAAAATATAAAAACAAACAAGAGCAGGTTTCCTCAACCTTGGCCCACCAGATGTTTTTGGCCTACAACTCCCATGATCCCTAGCTAGCCGGACCAGTGGTCAGGGATGATGGGGATTGTAGTCTCAAAAACAACAGGAGGGCCGAGGTTGAGGAAGCCTGGACAAGAGCTTACACAGCAAGTAAAGCTATTTACAAAATGCAGATACCCATATTCATCCAAAAGCTTGAGTTATAAGCTGGTCTTCTGTTGGAACTGAAAGATCGGCACCAACTAGTGATGATGCCATGACCAGAAATTATCCCCTGAACAGTTTGCTTCACAAAGATATAGCTGCCTCTCCAGGCTTAAGAAGCTGGATGAGTAAAAACGACACGTGAAACCACCTTCCCTCCCAATGCATATAGGACAGTTTGGCTATGACAACAGAAAGCTAATATAAAAATACTTATATGCTTTTAACCATGTTCCAATTGGAGTCTTCAGGGGGAAACTTTCTAGAATTATAGGGGCAGACATCAAAAGTGCATAGATGGTGCAGGAAAGAGGATATTCCTGTCCAATGATGAACACCATGATTGGATGTAAGGGAGTGACTTTGGGGGCATGAAGGGCTAATCCAGCACATTAACACTACCTTCAAATCTAAATAAGTGGTAAAAAATCAAAACAAAAGAAGTGAACTCAAAACTAAAACTAAAACAACTAAAGGTTGTTTTCTACTGCTCCAGAGAAGCGGACACGGAGCAATGGATCCAAACTACAAGAAAGAAGATTCCACCTAAACATTAGGAAGAACTTCCTGACAGTAAGAGCTGTTCGACAGTGGAATTTGCTGCCAAGGAGTGTGGTGGAGTCTCCTACTTTGGAGGTCTTTAAGCAGAGGATTGACAACCATATGTCAGGAGTGCTCTGATGGTGTTTCCTGCTTGGCAGGGGGTTGGACTCGATGGCCCTTGTGGTCTCTTCCAACTCTATGATTCTATGATTCTATGATTCTATGATTCTAATTTCCCTTAAATCCAAACATGACATTATGCTAGCTAGGCCAAGGACTGGACATGTGATCTAGACATGCATTAGTACCTGCTGAATGGAAAAGTTGCACCAGTTGCATGTTAAAGGTCTGGACATTCTCATTGCTCATGAATTCTGCTTACTTCTCCTTCCCCCTCACTTGGGGGCACTGTGACTTCATTGTTTTTAACTAAATATTCTGCCTTCATTAGATGTGAGCTGGTTTCAGGTTTTCTTTACAATGCTTATTTTGAAAGCGACACCCATTGCATTTCAGCTGTAAAACTTGCATAGGTGCTGGCATGCAAGGGACTGCTGCAACCTAAGTTGCCACTGGTGTACAACTAACAGCAGATGTCACTCCTTTCAGAAATAATTCCTTAAAAATCAGTATAGTTGCCCAAAGGGCTTGAAAGCTTTGAAGCTGTGCAAAATAGTGAATATGTAATAATATGTAAAAAGGTTAAAGGTAAAGGCAGCGGCGTAGCGTAGGTTATCAGCACCCGGGGCAAGGCAAGTAATTTGCGCCCCCTAACCCGGGGCAAGGCAATTAATTTGCGCCCCCTAACCCGGGGCAAGGCAAGTACAGTAATTTACTCTCCCTAGCAGCAGCAGCGAGGCTTCTCTTTCCCCCGCGCTCTCCTGGAGCTGCCTCTTTTCTTTCCTTTCGCTTTCTCTACTTAATTGATTCCTCCTCCACACCGCAGCGTTTCCTGGCTGCTTCCCCCCCCCTTCCCCTCTCTCTCCTCCTCGCTCTGCTTGCCTTGCCCTGAGGAGACTCCGCTCTCCTTTTTGACCAGGCGAGGTGGAAAAGTCTCTTCCCGCCCCCTCGCCCGACTCCCTGCTCGGCTGGGCTCGCTACACAGGCGGCCAGTGGAGAGAGAGCCGCAATTACCATAAAGCTCCTCTCCCTCCGCTTCGCCAAGCTGTCAAAGCCCCGGCAGCAGCAGCAACGTCAGCAGCAGGCGCAGCCAGACCCCCGCCAGCCAGCCAGCCTACCCGCCCGCCCGCCCGGCTTCCTCTCCTTTTTTTGGCCGCGGCAGAAGGCTTCGCTCTCCCCCTTCCGCGACCTCCTCGCCAAGCCGAGCGAGCGCAGGCTCCCTAACCCGTGGATTTTAGTAGGGGCAGAGAGCTGCTAGTGCGAGCGCGCCCCCCGCCCATGTTGCGCCCGGTGCGGCCGGCCCCCCTGGCACCCCCCACGCTACGCCACTGGGTAAAGGTAAAGGACCCCTGACAGTTAAGTCCAGTCGTGGACGACTCTGTGGTTGCAGCGCTCATCTCGCTTTACAGGTCGAGGGAGCCGACGTTTGTCCGCAGACAGTTTTTCTAGGTCATGGGGCCAGCATGACTAAGCTGCTTCTGGTGCAACGAAACACCGAAACCAGAGCAATGCACGTAAACACGGTTTACCTTCCCGCCAGAGCAGTACCTATTTATCTACTTGCACTTTTTGGTGTGCTTTTGAACTGTTAGGTTGGCAGGAGCTGGGACCGAGCAAGGGGAGCTCACCCCATTGCGGGGATTCGAACTGTCGACCTTCTGATCAGCAAGCCCAAGAGGCTCAGTGGTTTAGACCACAGCGCCACCCGTGTACCTATCATAATATGTAGACAACGGTAAATAGGAAATTTTGCTCTAGTTTCTCAGGGTAGAATAATTTAAGGTAGCTTTATGGAAACTGGATCATTGGAGTGAAAGGTATATGAAAGTACTTCCATATGTATATTCAGGTCCGCCAACCTGTACGGAGGCTCTGTCTAGCCTACAGCTGCAGGAAGCAGGCTAAGATACAATCTGATACAGCGGGGGGTGAGCAACCAAGAGGTCTACTCTGCGGGTAACAATGCTTAACTCCTGAGAGAAATTGGTGCTCATATTTTAAAGGCACAGTTAATACATTTGCATATTAAATATGAAAGCTGCAGTCTTGCAACAAGCTCTGTGTACAGTGGTGCCCTGCAAGACGAATGCCTCGCAAGACGGAAAACCCGCTAGACGAAAGGGTTTTCCGTTTTTTTAGCTGCTTCGCAAGACGAATTTCCCTATGGGCTTGCTTTGCAAGGTGAAAACGTCTTGCAAATGTTCTGATTTTTTTCGCTTTCCCCCCTTTTTCTAATCCGCTAATAGCCTTTTAGCTGCTAATCCGCTAAGCCTTTAATAGCCGCTAAACCGCTAATAGCGCTAAGCTGCTAATAGGGTTGCTTTGCAAGACGAAAAAACCGCTAGACAAAGAGGCTCGCGGAACGGATTAATTTCGTCTTGCGAGGCACCACTGTATAGACTTTGCTTACACAGTCCTTTTAGCAACCCAAAATAACAGCAAAACTAAATATGGGAAACATTGTCTGAGCTGAGTTCTCCCCCAAAGGTCAATAAAAGTACACTTGTTACTCAAAAAGGACACAGATTCTATGACAAATGTTTGCTTGTGGAAAGTAGCTGGTATAGTAACCTTTATAAAGAGAAGTGTAAATTTGGGATAGTCTCAAGCTCTAAAAAGAAAAGTGTTGTGGTTATGGCAGGTTTGGAACCCAGGGAATGGGACTGTAGTCCTAACTAATTACCTACTATAGTTTTGTGAATTTTAAGATTGGTGGACTTTTCAGTCTGTGATTTCTAGTAATAAAATAACTACGAAAATAAAAGCTGTTTCTACTGCTCTTAATATCTGTGGTCTATTCAGTTTAGCAACTATGGAGCATGTAAACTTGTTTATACTTGTTATACAACACTGTTGTTGTTCCCTTTGGCTGGTAGCTGCAGGAACACCTCCGGCACAAGCCATTGAGGCAAATAGGGCACGGATCAGCTGGATGTTTGAGGACTGTCCCCTTACATTTTATAGATGTAAAAAGATGTGAAACGGGGGGAAGCCATTTATTAGACGTCATTGTTGAAGAAATACGATTTCACTTCCAAATAAACAGAAATACATTGCCGTGTGCTGCCTGTGTGGGGTAAGATATGACATCCCACTGCTGGACATGAGGAGACTTCCCCTTTTCCTTGCCGCAGCAATCTGCACCCTCGCAATCTACTCCACAGGGTCCCCCAACAAGCTACATCAGGTTTTGGAGCAGCATTCAAAATTAGCCAGGCGATGTTCAGGAGCCATCCTTGGTGCCTAGCATCTCCGCCTGCCTGGCTGCAGGCCAGCGGCGGAGCGTATGCCCATTCTGCCTGGGGTGGGCACTTGGAGCATGCCCCTGAGGGGTGCGGAGGGCACCCTCTGCATGCCACAGTTCAGGGTTAGGAGAGGGGTGGGAAGTTGCTGCCCACTCTCCTCCTCTCTGCCACCTTTCTGACCTGGCAGTGGTGCTACTGCAGCTTGAGGAGAGCTGTTCTCCGCTGTTGGGTTAGAAGTGACGCAACAGCAGAGCTGCTGCTGCCGCCGGGTACCAGGTGTGCCACAGCCGAGGTGGGTGGGTGGCAGCATTGCCGCCCACTCGTCTGCTCTTTTCCCCTGGGCCAGGCCTGCCCTGGGGGGTGGAGCTGCACAAGGCCCAGCTCCTTCTGGCGTGGAGGTAGGCTTCAATGAAGGAGTCTGCTGTGGGGGGCGCCTGTTTGCGCCCCCTCTCAAAATTCTGGCTGGGGTCACGGCCCCCACAGCACCCCCACACACACACTGTGCCTCTGCTGCAGTCAGCTGGTCAGCCATGTATAGCGGTAGAAAATGATGTGCTGTTGGATACCACCAGTTTGATACATTTGTAGGCTGGTAGCATCAATCTTATTGGTTTTCTATAAGCTATTCTGGAAGCCTCGTTGGCAGAAGAGAATATACATTTGAAATGAAAACAAAAACACTCTCTTCCTGTGTACCATTAGGTGGGTTGAAACAAGATGAGCCATATATGAGGTCTGTGTATAGGAGCTTAATAGACCTGCCATTCTTTCCAAAGACCAGCTTGCCCCAGTGAGAGCAGGGAAGAAAGAAACGGCCTAGCGAGCTGCTACAATCCCTCTCCCAGTGTTGGCCCCTCTCTTCCCCAGCTGCCCCACAGGGACTTCTGAAAGACCATCTTCCCCCAAAGGGAGCTGAGAAGAGGCAATCGTAGCTTGCTCTAAACTGCCATATTTTCCTCTTACTATATTTTTAAAAACCCACTGATTATTGTTATATGGCCTTTTGTGAACTATTTTGCGTGATCTACCTCTAAAGTTATGTAAAAACACCTTTAAATAAAGAGCGTAGGAGAAAGAGTTCTACAACTACTGCAACCACCAGTTTGTGGAACACCAAAGCTAGAGGTTTGTTTTGGGGAGTAGGGAGAGATAATGGATGAGGCAGGCAAAAGGGGTGGGCATGTCTTGATGTAAGGAAGGTGAATGGTAGCAGAAGAGAAAAGTCCATTGTAACTCTGCCATGCTTTGGCATGTGACTCGGGTTTGAGAAATTAAAATCCCCAGTATAGTTCCCAAATGTATTTGTTAATGGAAGTTTGAGAAGCGGACAGCCGTTTGAGGTACCTGGAGGATGGTTTCATGTGCTTTAAAATCTGAACAGAAGGAACACAAAATCTGCATTTAGGTTGTGAGAATTTCACACGTGCATTTCAAGTAAACACCTACTGAAATTGCAGTGCTGCTGTAAGCTCAACTTCTCACATCTTCATTTGTCCAGCCATAATTGCTTGCTTTTAGTCATTTTTCTCCTGGTAGGGGTCGTTTCTGGTTATGGAATCCCAGCTTAGAGAAAAATATACTACCTTCTTTTCTTTTCTTTTTGCAAAGCCATAATGTTTGTTGAACATCAGGCAGAGACGTGTGAGTGTGGGTTCTTTTTTCTAAAATAGTTTTGTGGAGGAAGAGCTGGCAGAGGCTTCGGCGGCTCCTGCTTGCTCACTTTGTTCTTCAGCACCCTCCCTTCCACTTTTTAGACTCTTAAAATTTAAGAGGTTCAGCAGCAAACCGGATTCTGCTTAGAGGTCGTCTGCAATCCTGCCTAATTTGGCCCTGTAAGTTTAGGTTTAGAGAGATACAAACAGTAGAGAGGAACATGTTTTCTGCTCTGACACTTGCTGTTTGTTCCATCTACTTTTCATAATAAATCTCAACCGCACAGCTTGATCTTTTCCCTGAAGCAGCCATTCATCATTTAAGCTCTCAGACAAAAGCAGAAAAACAAGCCACCCTTTGCTGTAATAGGACATGGAGAAATGGCAGCATTGTGTCTTAGCTTTGTGATTGGCTGGAGGAGATCACACCTCTGGAATCTGTTTATCCCCTAAAAATAAGATAGAATCTTCTGTGCGTTTCAGTGAAACCTTTTATGCAACACTTCATATTCAAACAAACATAATTACAGTATTTGCAAATTATTTGGGTGGGTTGGCTACGAATGAGGGGAATGAATAAGTGTGTTTCTTTTGAGAACGGTGAGTGCTATGTGAGTTTTTTGTGGGTAGGGCAATGCTTAGTTGTTTTTCATACCTAATGGTACATTGACACACGTAGGAAGCTGTGCAAGAGTTTAACTACATTGCATCTTGCTGTGTGTGTGCATGCATTCCCATACAATCCAAAGTACAGACTAATTGCAATTATGCCTGTGTGAGTGTTATGAGTGTGTGTTGAATAAAGGACTTGCTAATACTCCTAATAACCAGAAATTACTCGATCTTATTTTATTATTAGTGCTACTAATAATATGCTTAGCATGTGCCCACATCAGATATTACAATTTTCTTATACACAATTTTAGTTTTTGAATCTAGTGAAATAAGTAACAATAATTGTGGTACTTGAAAATGTTTTAAATAAAAGCAGCTAGAAGTTACAGTAATCGGCTCTTTAAAAAAAGAAAAAGAAAGTAACATTACAGAGTAAATTTTGGTTATGAGCTAGTGGGTAGCCAGTACAATAGCATGTACTCTCTCTGTATAATATTTTATTATTATTATTATTATTATTATTATTATTATTAACCACACTTTATCAAAAGATCTCAGGGCAGTGTACAACATTAAAAACACATTACAATTACAAAACATCAGTGATAAAAACAATAAAAAGCACACTGACAGATAGCTTAGTCATCGTGAAAACAATCCTCTCCCCCACACTTTTACAGGCCATAGATTATTTAATAGCCATAGGCCTGGGTAAAAGAGGAATGTTTTTGCCTGGTGCCTAAAGACATGCAGTGTCAGGCATTCCACAATCAGGGAGCCACCACAGAAAAGGCCCATTCTCTGGTTGCCACCTTCTGAACCTCTCTGGGATGGGGGGGGCGTCATAGAGAAGGGCCTCGTTTGACAAGAATTTATATATATTCAGTTGTTTCCAGGGACAAATACTACTTAGATCTGTGCTTAGTTTAAAAAAACAATCAAGGTGTGCATTCTATTTTTTCTACTGAGTTTTATATAAATTGCCCTCATGCCAAGTTTCCAAATTGCTCCTTAAAACAACACCCATATAAATTCATCCACCGTGATCTTGAGATTCCACAGAGGTGCACACACCTTACATCTTCTGTGAGACGCTTGGCAGTTAGTCCCACAAAACCCAGCATGTTCTTTATTGTCAGGTTTAAAAAACAAAAGGAGTAGGCATGTCATGTAAAAAAGTATATTAAAGGAAATACAAGAGCAGGAGATCATAGGGATAAAAGAGAGTTGAAAGGCAGAGTTGTGCAATCCTTTCCTTATAAGCAAGGATCCACATGCTTTGACTGGCCTTGGTAGCCAACTAATGTTTTTAGTTGCTGGCGGGGCTCTTTTACTTCCTGCTGCACATAAGTGAAGTCAAATATCCCTTCTGAATTTTTTTGCAGCCACTGAGCCTAATGCACCATTTTACATTACAGTGGTACCTCTGGTTAACTTAATTCGTTGTGGAGGTCCGTTCTTAACCTGAAACTATTCTTAACCTGAGGTACCACTTTAGCTAATGGGGCCTCCCGCTGCTGCCGCACGATTTCTGTTCTCATCCTGAGGTAAAGTTCTTAACCTGAGGTACTACTTCTGGGTTAGCAGAGTCCGTAACCCGAGGTGTTTGTAACCCGAGGTACCACTGTATTTTCTTCCATGTGCTACTCACAGCTTTTATTTCCTTCTTAAGTGTTATTCTTCTGGCGAAGTGTACTTCAGACTTTCTCTGTGATTGTCAGATTGGATTTGTGAACATCTCTCCAATGAAGATGTCATGGTGTTTTTTTCCTTTGGGGCTGTTGCCTGGGTCAAGAACTCTAGGAACCTTTACTTGTGTATCTGATGAATGAATTTTCCTTCTCAGACATCAAAACAAGACTGTGTGCTTCTACAGAAATCTTTATGTTTCTTCAGAAATAACTTTTCTTGTACTTTAATAATGCAAATGAAAGGAGGTAAAATAGGCAAAGCCTGTCCTTTGTACCTTCCTACAAGTGAGACTTAAATAATTTTTGTATTCCTGTGTTACTCAGATGTGAGACATACACTGGATGGAATGTTCACTTGATTTAAGAAGGATTCCTTTTAATTTTTCTCCTCCTCTACTAGCAATTTTCACATGTAACTTAATGTAAAGCATGTTGTTTTTAAAAATGTCCTTAACTTGCCTTGCAGTTTCAGGTAACAAATACAAAGTGAATAAATGCATAACAATATTACATTTTGCCAGTGTTGGAGGTTCTCGTTTAGAAATTGGCTTAGTTATTTTGGGATCACTACGATACATTTTTATTACAATTCCTTAAAAAATCTGGCTGTGATACATCACTGAACAGGAAACATCTTTGTGCCCTCAGAGCATTTAAATGCAAGATGAAACAAAGCTTTTCCAAAGGGAAGCAGATAAGCAATTCTCTCCCACATGAAGGCATTGGGCTGGAAACAGGTTAACCTTTCTATTTTGCTCCCAGTGGAAACTGCACAGTTAAAACACTTTGCTCAATTGCTGTGAAATAAAACCATCATTGTTTACTTGTTAAGTACTGACTTGCTTAAAGACTAGGCTTCTTCTACTCGTAAGTGTACACTTAATTGTAATCGAGACCTTACAGGTGTTTTTGTTGAATGTCCACCCATCCAAAATATTACACATAGGAGTGTGTGTGTGTGTGTGTGTGTGTGTGTGTGTGTGTAGTCTAAATGTTTAAAGCTCAGCTGCCCACTAAAATCCTTAAATAACTGTTAAAATGAATTGGGATAAAGGATGGTGGACGGAAGTAGGATAGGTATGTGTTGGGCCCAGGAGGGAGAAGAGAACAGAAATGGAGTAGAAGAAGCAGTGAGGGGTCTAAGTGAATCAGGAAAGGTAGATTGACACAGGGCAATGCTGGTGGAGGAACCTGTGTGATCCCCTCTGTATACCAGTGGAGCAGTAGTCCTGCCATTCACCACACCTGGTTCTACTATTTCCCCATCTCTTTCACTTTGTCAGTCAATCATCAAACTTTCCCTGTCTTCCTGCATAGCTGAAAGCGTCCTGTGATCATCACCTAAGGCCCTTCTTCGAGTGCCTCCTCCACAAGAGGTCTGGAGGGTGACAACCCAGCAACAGGCCTTTTCTGCAGTGTCTCCCCACTTGTGGAATGCTATGCCCAGGGAGGCTCACCTGGTGCCTTTGCTACATATCTTTAAGTGCCAGGCAAAAACTTCCCTCTATAACCAGGCCTTTGGCCTTTAACTGTTTTCTGAGAGGGTGGCATGCTTTTAATGTTTTTCTTTTTCCTCTTGGTTTTAATGCATCTATGTTGGGTTTTTTGTCTGCTTGGTTGGTTGTAAGTTACTTTGGGTTGCCCTGGGCAAGATAAAGTGACTAACAAATTTAAGAAATCATCATCATCACCATTGTATTCAAACAGATTTAACATTTAGAGGCTCTTTCTAGTCCATATCTATCAATGCTCTCTCTTCTTCCCAAGTCTTGAAATTGCTTAAAGAGGGAGAGACAACATGCTCTTAGACTAAATCCCTACTTGCCTTTCATAGCCAAAAGCTGGGCAAGATGGTAGGCAGCCAGAGCAGCCAGAACTAGAAAAATGTTGGATGCTGGTGTCACAACTTTGCTGCAGTTTCTACCTCCTTTCACTCTGGTGTTCTCCAATAACATTTATTCCCTTCCCACTATCCATTTCCTTCTTTCCTCCCGTATTTCAAATACTGTGTAGGCAGGAAGATGGTGGGCAGAGGAAGTGGTGCTAAGTCTTGCTGGTGTGGTTCTTCAACCTCTGTTTCTGTACTTTACTGTTTATGTTGGTTTATTCTTTAGTTGTACATTACCATACTTTTTATTTTTATATTTTAGAGTCAGAGGTGGTGTTTTTATTGGCGATTGTAAGCTGCTTTATGGAGGAAGTTCCTTAAAGTTTGGGGGATATAAAAAATACCTGGTGGTAAAACTAGTTACTGAGAAGCATGTTGTTCTGTTATTGCCTGCATTTTACTGAAGCTGGTGGTAAATATGGTCAAAAGGCCTAGCCATACAAAAGGCACTTTAAAAAAATGGTTTATTTAATGGTTTTTTGTCCCCCAAACTAGTGAAAAGCATATTAATACAAAATAAATATGCAATAAGTACAATAAATCAATAAAAAACAATACAAAACATCAAAATCACTAAATGCCCATCTAAGTAAAGACATGCACCACATCTACATTATCTATGCATCTTAATTATCTGGCAAAAAGAAATAACTTTACTGGGAGAAACCCCATAATGACTAACAGTCACTTTAAAACAAATACCTTAAAAATTAAAAGTAACCTCCAAAATTAGAACACTGTCTTTGTGTACCGTTTGCATGCAAAGCGTTCTTCAGTTTACTGTACTGGAAAATGAGCAAGCTTCTTAAACACAATCAATCATGAAATTTAAAAATCTACTGCTGTCTATCATTTCTGAAGTGTACGCCACCTTTTATAGAAGCACTTAATTTTTGGACCATGGAGCTTTCCAGCAGAGACTTTTCATTTGTCAAATTTTAAAACTGAGAATCATAGAATTGTAGGGTTGGAAGGGATCCAAGGGTCATCTATTCCAGCCCTCTGCTATGCAGGAATCTCAACTAATTCATCCATGAAAGATGGCCATCCAACTTCTGCTTGAAAACCTCCAAGGAAGGAAAATCTTTCACCCCCTAAGTGAGTCCATTCCACTCTCGAACAGCTCTTACTGTGTCAGGAAGTTCTTCCATACGTTTAGTTGAACGCTACTTTCGTGTGACTTGAAGCCATTAGTTTGGTTCTAACCCTCCGGAGCAGGAGAAAACAAGCTTGCTCCATCTTCCATGTGACAGCCCTTTAGATATTTGAAGATGGCTATCATATCTCCTCTGTCTCCTCTTATCCAGGCTAAACATATCCAACTACCTCAACTGTTCCTCATAAGGCTTGTTTTCCAGATGCTTGATCATCTTAGTTGCACACATTCCAGCCTGTCAACATCCTTCCTAAACAGTGGCGCCCAGAACTGGACCCAGTATTCCAGGTGTTGTCTGACCAAGGCAGAACAGAGCGGTATTATGACACCCCTTGATCTGAGCACAACACTTATGTTGATGCAGCCTAGTTTGGCAGAGAAACCAAACTGTGGGAGGCAGTTTCCCCTTTAAACCTAATTGTTTTTTTCCCTTCAATTCACATTATCTCTTTTCAGGCAATGTGCTAGTGTTCTCACTAGCAGTGTTATCATGTGAGATATGGTGCAAAGGTACTAAAACAGTTCTGTTAAATGGTTTTGGAATGGCTGAGTCCTAAGTCAAACATGTCCTCAAACTACCTTATTCCCAAGCAATCACCGTAGACCAAGATTAGGGGGGCTGGGGTTCAAACGTTTGATAAAAAATATTGTAGAAGTCAAAG
Organism: Podarcis vaucheri; assembly: GCF_965113315.1. Lineage (NCBI taxonomy): Eukaryota > Metazoa > Chordata > Lepidosauria > Squamata > Lacertidae > Podarcis > Podarcis vaucheri. Next base: position 74,305,835 of record NC_138761.1, read on the forward strand.
GTCTTTTTAAAAAGAATCTACTGAAATTTAAAATGCAAATTGCCTCCATTGACCTCCAAGAATTGAAATTTGGGGGAAGGGAGGAATGCAAGTCGATTAATCTCAGACTTTGGTCTTTAGCATGACATCAGCTAGCAGGACAGTGTTGTGAGATGACGAGTTTCTGAAAGCAGAAATGACTCTAGTAGAAATTCCAGATGAGACTGTAGTGACATATGTACAACTGTTATTTCAGGACAAACAAGACATTGAATTAGTAAGACCAGTTATATCATGGGTAGGCAAATTAAGGCCCGGGGGCTGGATCCTACCCAATCGCCTTCTAAATCCGGCCCACGGATAGTCCGGGAATCAGCATGAGTAGAATGTGCCCTTTTATTTAAAATGCATCTCTGGGTTATTTGTGAGGCCTGCCTGGTGTTTTTACATGAATAGAATGTGTGCTTTTATTCAAAATTCATCTCTGGGTTATTTGTGGGGCATAGGAATTCGTTCATTTCCCCCAAAAAAATATAGTCTGGCCCCCCACAAGGTCTGAGGGACAGTGGACAGGCCCCTGCTGAAAAAGTTTGCTGACCCCTGAGATAATAATAATAATAATAATAATAATAATAATAATAATAAATTTTATTTATATCCCGCCCTCCCCAGCTGAGCCGGGCTCAGGGCGGCTAACAACAATCAAATAAACAATCAAATAATAACACATTCTAAAAATATTTCATTATAAAAATTAGTTAAAATCAAATCAGATATATAGTATGCTTCAACGCTTCAGTCTGCTTCAGTCTTAGCGAACAATTTGGAATTTATTTGCTAATCTTCAGTTCTCCGGCTTTGGCATGTGTGTGCTTTTATCATTTCCAGCCATGTAGCTATACAGAAAACACTCTAAGCACAAGAGAGTTACTTATTCTGTAAATATCCATCACAAGACACTATTTCTGTTTGCCTCTCTCAGGTCCAGTCCTAGATATAGAAAAGGACCAATTTAGGGAAAATGAGCTCTTTGGTTCTCACCTTAACCACACACTTAGCCATTAATCTCCATATTTACAATGTTATAGCTGACAAGCTCAAAATAACTTACTGTATAGTGAGCTTAAAACCTAGTTCCAATAACAGGCAAATTTAAATTTTGATGCATTTTAAATGAACTGTTGTTTACATTTCAGAACCAGCTCCCCCAGGAGCCTCTGTCTATAAATGTATACATTGAGTTCCATTTGATTAATATGAAGCAGATCTTTATTTTTTCTTTTTAGCACAATATTTAGAGCTGTGACCCATCTGGTATACTGGACCTCTGGCAAACTGAACATACGTAGCAGAGTTATTTTGTCACAGAAAAGGCTAATATTTGGTTTGAGTCCCCAGAGTTGATAGAACTTGTTTTTCTCATTTTTATTCAAAAACAGTTGCTAATTTCATACAGAATTATCCATACAGCCTATTTTAAAGCATCAGCAAAAAATACACTATAATATCAATGTGGTCACACAAGAACACATGCAATTCATAAAAATACCGTAAACTTAATACCAAACCTTTAAGGGCTCAAACCCCTTTCTCATATCATAGCTGCTGCTGCTGCTGCTGCTGCTGCTGCTTCTTTTTCTCCTCCTCCTCCTCCTCCTCCTCCTCCTCCTCCTCCTCCTCCTCCTCTTCTTCTTCTTCTTCTTCTTCCTCCTCCTCCTCCTCCTCCTTTATCATCATCATCATTTAGTTACCTGCCCTTGACTGTAAAGTCCCAGGGCAGATTATACAATGATATATGGGGGATGCTAACAATAGCTTGACTATTAAAGACCAAGGAGAAGTGCATTATCCATGATTGCCTAAAGCAGATTCCTATTGACACACCACTATAGGGAAGGAGTTCTACCTATTGGGGGGCATTGTGAAAAAAGCTCTCCCACAGGTCATCACTTCCCACCCCTCCAAGGGAGATGACATAATAAAACCTGCAAATGCTGACTGCCATATAGGGAGGAAGTAATCTTCCATGTACTTGGGACCCAGATTGTTTAGGCTTTAAATATGTTGACTTGGTCCTGGAAGTGATTTGGCAGCCAGTGCAGCTGCTTCAGGACAAGTGTTATGCCTGTCCTTAAAGATATTGAGCAAAGAGCTAGGCTGCCCCTTTCTGCTGTAGTTGCAGCCTCTGGACTGTTTTCATGATAAGCCTTGTGTAGAATGTACTGCCGAAGTCTAAACTGGAGGTTATCAGAATATGGAGTACAGTGGCAAAGTTATTCTTACTCAGAAGGGTCTGGAGCTGGCATATCCACCAGAGCTGGAAGTAGATGTTCCTAGCCACTGAAGCTACCTGGGCCTCAAGTGATGATGAATCAAGGAGTATCCTCAAGCTACACACTTGGTTCTTCCCAGGGAGTCCAGAACAAGTCATTCTGAACCTCATGGACCTGAAAACTAGGCAGCCATACCTCTGTCTAATCTGGATTGAGTTTCTGTGCCAAGAAAACAAACTCTGGGCCAAAAAGTATTAAAATGCCTATTTGAACTCTCCACTCTCTGCACCCACTCATGCTGAGAACTCCAAAGCACTTACTTTAGAAGAGCGAGTGGCAGGTAATATATTATCCATTCTTTGTTCTTGCATCTTGAATAGGAGAGAAGATCACACCTCCTATTTGCAATTCCTTTAACAATAGCCTGTGTTTGGGGGTTGTGGTGCGGGTAACAGGAAATGTCCTCCCTTCTGATCAGCAGGAGACCCACAGTCAAACCATGCATGATTTAAACTCACAAAGTGGTCATTTATGGCTGACTGTATACAGACTTAATGTCACTTCCTTTATTGAGTGCCTCCTGTGCATATTACTTTTTGTAATGCATGAAGCAGCACTTTTAGTCATTTATCCAGTCCTGATAAGCTGTCACCAAACAGCTTGTCTATGTAGGAGGCCTCCCTGAGGTCGCTCCTGCCAGGGCTAAGCCAGCAACAAGGGGTGGGGGTGTATGTGTGGAGATTTTAGCATATGTTACTCTGAGCATACTGGCTATCTTGATTGCTGGCTTTTAATTTGCTACCCACGCAGTGAACAAAATTGCACATATATATGCAGGATAGTCTCAACCGTATCTAGAGATGTGTATAGATACAACTGTCTCCAAGAATATGTTTGGGAGAGTTTGAAAGATAAAGCTTTCTCCTTTGCAAGCGAGTGAGGAAAGGTAGTTCTGGTAAATAGTTACAGGCTGGGTAAATGGCTACTGCTCATTGATCTGCATAAAAGGAATTCTCATCTGTCAGCAGCCACCAGGCAGAAAGACTAGAAAGCTAGATAGTACACAAATAATATTCCAGGGTCATGAATGCTCTATATTTATAGACTACAAGATTGGAAAAATGTCTGATACGTGTCTGGCAATACACTTTACATTCTTCAAGTTGAAGATCTTTAGCCCCTTATGTGACTGACTTCCTAATGTGGTTCTTGGAAACAACAAATTTCTCAAACTTTTTGTTCTCTCCTATAAGCTTTGGCTTGCTTATAAACAAATAGGAAGGCTGCAGCAGGGGTGTATGGAGGTATCAAAAATAAATACTCACAAATTCTATTAAAACTGCTTCAACACTTTGTAACAATGTATGCACGTGATTGGGAGCTCAGCAATGCAACTATTGGAGACTTTTTCCTGCCAGCTATGAAACAGGTTACACTCCTGTCTCTTGAATCGTTGGCATTGCCTTTCTTGTCTAGGTACATGTGATGGGGAATGTTTCAGATATTTCTAAACAGTGAACACGAAAGTGACAATTCAGATTATGGACTCAGCCATACAGCTGCAAATAAAACGTTTTAAATGTGTTCTAAAGTGCAATATACAAATGTGACACTAGATGGTGAAAGTGAGCTATGCCAAATTCAATGTATTTTTCAATTTTTCTTTAAAAAAAAAGCATTTTCACAGTGGGGTTTTTTATATGTTTCTAGATGCCACCTATGGGACGCGGGTGGCGCTGTGGGTAAAAGCCTCAGCGCCTAGGACTTGCCGATCGAAAGGTCGGCGGTTCGAATCCCCACGGCGGGGTGCGCTCCCGTTGTTCGGTCCCAGCGCCTGCCAACCTAGCAGTTCGAAAGCACCCTCGGGTGCAAGTAGATAAATAGGTACCGCTTACTAGCGGGAAGGTAAACGGCGTTTCCGTGTGCGGCTCTGGCTCGCCAGAGCAGCGATGTCACGCTGGCCACGTGACCCGGAAGTGTCTCCGGACAGCGCTGGCCCCCGGCCTCTTGAGTGAGATGGGCGCACAACCCCAGAGTCTGTCAAGACTGGCCCGTACGGGCAGGGGTACCTTTACCTTTAGATGCCACCTATATATAGTTTGAAGGAGAGAAATGACTGTCAGGCAGCATTATTCAGTTCCAGGTAGTTAATTACTGGCTCTAATCCTCCTAAATGCAATAGTGATTTGATTTAACTGATAAATGCCCCAGGGTCATTGACATAGCTGCAAGTTGGGGGGAAATACAATTTATGCGTCCAGTGTGCACTTGAAGTGTTGTGTGAACAGATGGAAATATGCCGGTCCTTTTGTGTAGTGGAGTGTAGCATCTGTATTATTGTAGTGTTAGTTCTCAGTTTCAGCACCTTGAGTGAGGCATCCTTGAGTTTCTTATTTTAATCTAGCCTTGCAGTTAGTTCTGTAAAGTTGCTCAGGTCTTCTTCCCCAGCTTGTAAAAGTATTGTGATAATTACACTAACTAGTGCTCTGAGCCCTATAAAACTAAGAGAATGGTGTGTGTGTGTGTGATGGCCCAATTAGAAAGAATGCTATTATAAGGAAGCACTGCGCATCTCTTTCCCCCGGACTGGAAACCTGTATGGCTATCCTAGCTGTATCTGCTGGCTTTCAAGGGATGGGAGAATCAAGAGACTCTTCCCTAGGCAATCAAAGATCATTGGGGTGGGGTAGGTGTGGCTAATGAGGATAGAGAACTAAATGCACTCCCTTTATTTGCTTGTTTGGGAACAATTGCTAATTTCATTTATTTCCACAATAACCATTAGCTGTTTCCCCTCCCCCTGTAGTTCATGAGTTCTGAGAACATTATGAAAATAACATTGATTTCATTTTGGAAACAAAGAACAGTATCTCTTTTCACCACATATTGTGGGAGGAGAGGACATATTTCAGCATACCAAAGTTTGCGTGCCTTCTGCATGTTGTTTTTGAATGTGCATTTACGATGGTTGGTCGGATCTATTTAAAATCTTATTTAAAAGTTAGTGGGTTTTAGCAGTTTTATTTAAGGTTTTATGCTGATAATGAATAGTATGTATTTTAAGCATGGTTTTTAGCTCTATCCTTGTAAACATGTTTTCTAGAAACTAAACTGGGTGTACTTAAAATAGTTGTCCTGTTAAATATGAGTTACTAGAGGTTATATGAGTGGCAAGTCACTTGTGACAAAGGATTCCATGCAGTCTTATTAAAAGGCAATGAGGCCGAGTTCCTGGTATCAACTGGGTTGTAGAAAATAAATCTCACATATAGCATAAAGTAATTACAATACTGCTTTCAAAACAACTGATGTTCCCAGAATACCTACAGCAGCATTAAACTGGGCTGATGTTTCTTTTTTGGGGGTGTACTTAAGTGTATCTTTGAATTTGTATGTTTAGCAGTACAATGAGATCTCAGTTAATAAGCAAGACTTTAGATGGACAAGCTGATAGATTGAACAGAATGAAACAACTTCTGTGCCAAGGTCCAACAGAAAAAAGAGTCCTAAAATAAACAGGGAAGCTAAATAGATGAATAGTTCATAGTACAAAAGTTCTTCAAATTAAGGAAAACACGTTTGTTTTTATTTAACAAGTGGAGGTAGCCCTGTACATGAAAACATTTGTTTGTGCCTTTTATCTTATAGAGCAGGAAAGCAAATGTTCCTTTTCAGCTTATGAAATGGCAGTCAGTTTTTTACAGTACACAATCAGAGAAGTTGCTTGAGGAGGCTGGCCTTTCTGAGATGTTGAGAAGCTGAGCCTCATACCTGTTTATCTGATCTCTGATTGGGTAAAAACTGTTGCTAGGCTCACTTCTTTGTTCCTGGGCAAAATTAGAAAGGGGAGTGTGGCATGTTTCAACTGCTTTCTTCTGCTTTGCTCAGTTCTGCCTGCTTCATTTCTTCTCTTTTGTTCTTTTCCAGAGGTATGATAGATTAGAAATTTACACAACTTTTCTGAGTTTCAGTAGGTTAGTCCTAATGAACATATAGAGGCAAAGAAATCTAGTATTGTTATGTTTTCAAGAAATTAAAACTTAGAATCTTAATGAAGAAAATTAGATTTATTTAATTTGAATTATAAAAAGTCACACTGGCAGCAATTAAGGAATAGTTTCTGGCCCCTGGACAATAAGAGTTGCCAGAGAAGAAAGATGAAGGCTGTTGCTGGTTTTAAACACTGCATGTTGAGTGTTTCCATGACCCAAGATACAGAAATGCCACCATATGGCCACACTTGTGATAATGTTCATAAAGGCAATGCTATTATTTTTATTTCATTCATTTAAACTAAGCAATTCATATACTCCTTAACTACAATCATCTCTAGGTGGTTGCAGAACATAGAATATAGAAAAGGGGCAAATTGGTTAAAACTATAAAACCAGAAAGCATGCTGGAAGAAAAAAGTATTCAATAAGTGTCAGATGTTTCACATGCAGTTACATAAAATTGGGCATACAATACTGAATGCACAGCTCCTGAGGCAAGCATCCGAGCCATGGGCAGGGGGGGGCACACAGTGACTCCCCCAAAGGCCTCAGTGGTCAGGCAGAGATATAAGGGATTAAGTGGTCCTTAATATATTCTGTAGCAAAGTTATTAAGGGTCTTGCGAATTACTATGAAACTGGTCCAGTAGCATATAGACAGACAGTGTAAACTTTTGAGCATCAGAGTTACATGCTTAGTCTAGACCCACAGCACTCTCAATGCAGTATTTTGCACTAGCTAGAGTCTCAAGACCAGGGCTAAGGGTAGCTCCACATTGCAGTAGTCAAGCCTTGAGGTTACCAGTACATGAATCACCATAGTCAGACAATCTCAATCCAAGAACGTCTGTAGTTCAAGCAGCTGAATAGATGTGTCGGCATAAAAAGTTCTTTAATAACTATTTGAAAGTTAGCAAGGATGCCTGTGCAATCTCTCATGGAAGAGTATTCCATAGCATGGAAATGGTGATTCTAAGGCTGGATCTAGACACATCAAAGAAGCGTTTCAGGAAAACGCATTGTAAACTTTGTATGCGAAACCGCGTTGGCGAAAAGGGAACTCCACAACCCCATCTGGTGTCAGTGTTATAATGCATATACAATGCATATAAAACACTTTTTCTTTACTGATCTGGATGAGTTCTAAATGGTTGATAATGTTCTAGTGCTGATTGACACTTTAACACAAATAATATCTATGGAAGTCTTGCTACTATTCAGCGCATTTGTACTGTGTCATTTACAAGACCAAACAGTAAATAAGCCTTCAGAAGGGGATTCCATACTAGAATTATGTAACTACAAATGAAACACTGAAATATTATGTGTTGTTGTTCTTAACTGCAAACATCACTGCTGTATTGTGGATTTATATTTTGATAGTTCGTTATTAGGAGGGAGTTGGAAGATTTTCTGCGTGGAAGTTTTCTTTGTTTATACAGGCTGTCCTAGGGTATTTGGGAAGTGGGTTCCATTATACTTCCCTTATCTTTTTTATTGTTTATCTCTTACTAGTATAGTGTAAATAATGATATTTAGATGGGGGGAAGGGTTCCTGAATATGCAAGGACTTGATATTTACCTGTTTGAGTTGAAAGAAACTTATTCTAAATGAAGTTGTGGGTGTAAACCAAGTGTGGGGAACTTTTGGCCTTCCAGATGTTGCTGAACAACAACTCCCATCAGCCCTGGCAAACACAGCCAATGGACAGAGATAATGGGAGTTCTAGTTCAGCAATGTCTTGGAGGTCCAACAGTACCCCATATCTGATGTAAGCAGAGAGCTGTTTTGTAATGCTTAAATGACAATACAGCTTCTCTTTTTGCACAATCAGATCAGGAAGCTGTAGTGGAAAATGCGGAAGAAAAACCGAGGAGGAGTAGGTTTGGCTTTAGGCAGCCAACCCTTCCTGTGAGTCCTTGCAGGAGCACTCCTGCCTTCAAGGGTGGCCCAGCTGGGGCTTGATTGCCCTGAGTAGGAGCCCTAACTGCCACAGGTGGCGGCCATGGAGATATCCAGCAGCACCTGGTTGAGGCAAGCATAAATAGTGCAGGGCAATGGGGTGAGGAGGGAGAGGATGATGGACCAAACACTGCTGAGGCTTCCCACGGTTGGATCCGGTGTTATATGTGAGTGAAGGTCTGGTGGGGGAATTGTTATTTGGAAATTGTTCCTTTGGGGCTACTTCTTGGTGGTAGAGTGTTTTGTGTTACTGTGTAAGAAGTTTAAGGAGGTTTATTATTGAAGGTTTAAGGAGGTTTACTGTTTGAGGGGTTTTGTTTTTGTTGCTCGTTAAGGCGTTTTTCCTGTTCTGTTCAAATAAAAATATATTTCCCCTCATATGTTGACTACCAAAGATCCTTTAAAGAACCTGTAGAATTAATTGGCAAAACAAAAGCCAATACTCATGGCAGGATAGATGCCTTCCCCACCTATTTCCAAGATTCTTTATCACTAAACTGTGTTAGAGTAATATCCAACTCCCCTTAGCATCATTATATTTTTGTTGTGCAAGCAACAGTAGTTTGACTTCCTTTAATTACTGATTTATTTTGGTGTGTCAAATATGCATATCAACAATAAAGAAGATATAGGCAACCCCCCTTTTTTAAATCCACACGTCTTGAGACAATTTTTTGAGAGACAAGTAAAATAAAGAGCCCATTATCCTGTCAGTTGAGAGCAATAACATTTTTTTTTTGCAAGTTCAGCAGTTTTCCTCCCTGAAGGGAGATATGTATTGTAAACACTGTGAACCAACTGTACACAAATCCCCACACGGAGTTAATGTGCTTTGTACAGAGCAAGTGAATACATGTTGAGTCAACTGAAAGCTTTGGCTTCTGCAACTTTATTTTTCTGTTTCCTTTCAGTTCTTGAAAAATAGTGCAAATTGACACGCGCTCACTCAGTCACAAGGACTGACAGAACATCTTTTTAACCTTAGTGAGGAGCTTTGGAGCCTCTGTTTGTAGGAATTTGAACATGAAGATGATGGAAGTTTGTGGAAATATGCAGACCAGTTGTTCCCCAGCAACAACTAGCATGTTGCATCATTTTCTGGCGCGACACAATTAGCAAGGAAAGCTGTGTCTGGAACCGTGGGCAAAGGACTGGGAACTTTGAAATCAGGGCAGATCGGAGAGGGAGAGGACAATGCTGATGCCCAGCAAATCGCCTGAAGAAGCTAGCATAGCCTAAAGTGAACTGCATCTGTTGAACAGAGCCCTTTTCGTTTTGCAAGCCTTTCCTCAACTGGGAAGGGTCCAGTTTTTAAGAAGACTTGGTTCCCCTTCCCTGTTGTGGTGGTGGTGGTGGTTGCTATTGCCCTCCACCCAGCAGTATCCCTAAGCGCCTATTCCGTGGCAGGGAGGCATGCCAGACAGAGCCAGGCTTCGTAAGCGCTGCCAAGAGCGCTTTCTAAGATCATATGCGAACTTTATTTGGAGAGTGGGAGGGGAGAGGGCTGATAGCTGGCTCCGGGGCCTGTCGCTGCCTGCAGCTGGGATATTGTGCCTCTCCTTGTCAGCGCTAAAGAAAAACGCGGCGGCTTCTTTATTATTATTATTATTTTTCTGCTTAAAGAGGGGGGGTTGAGAAGGGAGGTCTTGGGAGAGCAGATGAGGGTCGGCGTAGCCGTCAGGAGCTCGCGGCCCGAGTTAGGGGGACGGGGCGTAAACCCAAGTGCCGCTCTCCCCGGAGACCCTCGGCCTTTCGTTTTCCAGGCGCTTTTGCCTGCCTGCGCGTCCCTCCGCTTCCCGGTCATTGGGCAGCCGCTGAAGGGGGCGGGCTCCGCAGGGCTTGTTGTTTGTGCTGGGCCTGCCCGCCCACAGGCTGGCTTTTAAGCCTCGGCCTGCCGCCCTTGCTAAGGCGAAGAGGCGGTCGCGCGCTCTGAGCAGCAGCAGCACCAGCAGCACCACCAGCAGCTCCTCCTCCCCGTGACCCGAGCTAGTAGGCATGCAGCTGGCCAGCACAGCCAACCGGACCTCGGGCTTCTGCTGCAACCACTGCGGAAGCCAGCAGTGCCGCAAGGTAAAAAAAAAAAAGGGGAAAGGGAGGGCTTGAACCAGCGGGGTGCATCGGGAGGAGGGGACTCGCTTCGGGCTTGGAGGTGCTTCAGTCTGCTTGTTGTGAAGTAGAGTCGGCTCGCGCGCCGCTTGTTCGGCTGTCAGTCAACGGGAGTGAGAGCGAGCGAGCCTGAGGTAGATTCAGCTGTTTACGGAAAGGCTCCCAGCTTCAGGTGTTCTTGCTGGCTTCGTCGGCGTCGCTTGGCATTTCGCCACCCACCCCCCCACTTACTTGCTTGCTCTTAGGCTGGGTTGCAGAAAAAGCATGTAGGGGAAGAATAGCACCTTTTGGGGGGTGGGGGGCAGATGCTGGAAGCGTTGCGGCGTTGTGAGGATCTGCTTCTGAATCCCCTGGTTTGCCGTATTGGCGTGTTCTTGAAGCCTCATTTGGTCCTCCTGCGAAGAACCTAACAAAGGATGACTAGCTTGTAAAAGATCCTCTTCTGTGGTTTCAACAGACCTGGGAAAGCAATTCTACATAGGGTCAAGGGCAATTATTTAAGTGTCATTGTTGTCTTTAAAAGTTGTTGGGTGTGCTTCGAAACTGGGTATTGCAGCCCGTTTTAATGCTTAAATGTCGGTATTGTTTTGTTTGTATTGTTTATTCATGGGTGGCAATATTTCTCCCTTGAAAGCCTCCTGCAGCTTTATTTTGGAAGGGCTCAGGTGTTTGGAGGACAAAGCTGATTTTTGCTATGTGCATGTTCTAGAGTAGCACACAAAAGATTGTGATAATAGCTATGGGGTGGCCAACGTGGTGCTCCCCAGTTGATTCTGGATTAAAACTTTCATTATCCCTGATCAATGGTCACGATGCTTGAGACTGATAGAAGCTGAAGTCCAATAACAAGGTGGAGGGCACAGCACTGTCTACCCCTGCACTTACTTTTCAAGTCCCAAACACAAACTTAATCAACAAATGAAAAACCACTGTAATAGTCTGCAGTCTTTTCAAAACCACCTTCTAGTATAAAGTGTACTGCTCAAGTTCCCTTCTGTGGTTAGAATTTTTGGAGAATGTGGGGAAAACTTAGTAAAAGTGTTGATGGGGAAATTAAATGTGGAACTTCACATCGAACCACAATATCAGTTTATGAATAACAGTAACTAATGCTAGAATTTTCCAGTCTCCTGCATTCTTACATATCAGAAATATAACTTTGGAGACATCACAATGATCTTAGTAGTACTTCTCTTAACTAAAAGTAATTATTTATGCATGCATGACTGTAGTTAAGAACGTAAAAACATTATGAAAACGGGAGTTGAAATATTAGCAGTAAATTACAGTACAATTTTGACAGCATATTGATAAGCAATTAAACCTACTTGATTTATGTCTGAACTTAGTTGGAATGTTTAACATTTATATACAGGCACTACAATATTTTCTCAGTTTCTAAAAAGTCCTCTGAAGGCATCAAGTGCCAAAATTGTAAATAACTGGCAAATAATTTAAACATCTGAAAGTGATGTAAGTTGTCAGTCATGAATCATAATGTTATTCAGAGACTAGGCTACAGTGGGAACAGTGTGTCTGGATAACATTTCTGACTAAGCAAAGAGAAGCTCGTTGACTGTCTACCTTACTTCCCTGTAAGTAGTGAGAGGCATGCCATTTTTATGCACAAGAGGGACAAAAAAATAGTATGCCTCTGAGTCTAGATAGCTCTCTTGGAGACAGTACCATTATTGTCTCAAGCTGAAATGAAAACATGAATTTTCAGGGTGTATCAGTTTGTGTAAAGATGTCAAATACTTTAATGCAATGACTGCAATGCAATGCCTCTCATTGCATGAAAGTATACAGTGGTGCCCCGCAAGACGAATGCCTCGCAAGACGAAAGAGTTTTCCGTTTTTTGAGTTGTTCCGCAAGACAAATTTCCCTATGGGCTTGCTTCGCAAGACGAAACGTCTTGCGAGTTCTTGCGAGTTTGTTTTTCTTAAAGCCGTTAATAGCCGCTAATAGCCGTGCTTCGCAAGACGAAAAAACCGCAAGACGAAGAGACTCACGGAACGGATTAATTTCGTCTTGCGAGGCACCACTGTAACTGGTAGCTGACATTAACGGTGTCATGATCAGTGAGTTATTGTCTTCAAGTGACATTTGAGCATGGCATGGAAGTTTTAACTTGCTCTCACGTAACTAAAGAGGTACAATACTGTGGTTTTATAAAACACACATTATTTCTGTACTGAAAAGTGAGAACAAGAGAATTGGAAATATCTACCCATGGTTGGAACCATGGGCGGCTCCAACACCAAACTAGTTCAGTTTCAGTTTAACATAAGAAGAGCCTGCTAGATCAGGCCCATCTAGTTCAGCATCATGTTCTCACAGCAGCCAACCAGATGCCTGTGGGAGGCAGGACCTTGGGACCAAAGTGCATGTGCCTCCTGTGGTTTCCAGCAACTGGTATTCAGAAACATACTGCATCTGACCATGTAAGCAGAGTGTAGCCATCATGGCTAGTAGTCATTGACAGCTCTTTCCTGAAGGAATTGTTTAATCCTCTTCTAAAGCTATTGAAGTTGATGGCCATTGCTTCCTCCTGTGGGAGCAAATTCCATAGTTTATGCATTGCGTGAAGAAGTACTTTCTTTTATCTATACTGAATACTGAAGCATTCAGCTTCACTGGATGTCCACAACTTCTAGCATTATGAGAAATTGCTAAAGCAGTTAACATAGTGTTGGCTCCTTTGGGAAGAAGGATGGAGTAAACATGTTTTGTGTGTGTGTGTGTGTGTGTGTGTGTGTGTGTGTGTGTAAGAACTTCATGACAGTAAGAGCTGTTTGATTGAGAGTGGAATAGATTCCCTCAGAAGGTTGTGGACTCTCCTTCCTTGGAGGTTTTTGAGCAGAGGTTGGATGGCCAACTGTCAGGGATTTTTAAGCAATGATTCCTGAATTGCAGGGGGTTACACTAGATGCCCCTTGGGAGTGCCTTCCAATGCTACGCTTCTCTGATTCTAAGCCAGTAAGCAATATAATAATCAAATATAGTGTAAAGGAATCTCAGAAATACAAAAGAAATCAAATCTACATACCAAATAGAACTTAACCGTGTCTCAAAAAACTATGCAGTCTAAAAATACAATACAAAATATTAAGTCAGGTACAAATATTTTTAAACAACATTACCCTGAGCTGTAAAAAATGATGCCCAACTGCTCATCAGACCAACTGCTACAAACAGCAAAAACAGCAAAAAGAAAATGGGGGAGGGCAGGAGAACAAAAGAAAATACAAGATGAGGGGAGTTTAATCATCATCATCTATTTGGATGCAGCTGGTTTCAGTCTTCCCCTTCTGATGTTAGCCCAAGGATAGTGCCTCTCCCTGTTCCCAAACTGCGCAGCATCTCCCAGAAGCAGGGCTTGAGCAGCACTCTTTGAATAAGTCTGTGGGCCTGGTGTTTCAGATAGGCCACAGCAGGTTTCAGTCCCCCCCCCCCTTTGACTATGTAGTCGCACCACACAACGATTGGCCCTGATATAGGTATGCAGATGGCTTTTTCTAATCACATTAATTGTAAAGGTATATGGCAAGTCCACTCACTAATTTTGTAATGCATCCTGTGGCCCTTGCCAAAGGTTCTCCCACTGTTTGCTGACTTGTAGGATTCTAGTTGTGCACTGGAGTCTGTTGATTCTTTTAGTGAAAGTATTGTGGTAGATGTGTTTCAGATTGGCATGAAATTTCAGTCTGAGAAATCATTGCTTGTTATTTGTCATTTTTAAACAGTGAACTTAAAAACACAGTTGCATATACTTTTGTGGTTGATGCATGTAACTCCCACACTCATGCAAAAACCTTCGATAAGATTACAGCTGTGTTGCTTCCTGAAAGATACTGACAGATTTCATATTCTGGTTTGCGGATGTGCAGAGAGGTACTTCAAAAGCCTTTAGTATCACTGACATTAGTCAACTGGCAGCTGTGAGCTGAACTCCTTGTTCTGGACACTTTGCCAAGTGCTTTATGCAAAACTAGGTTTGCAGTGAACCAGGTCTCATTGTTTTTAATGGCATCAGTATGGTATACTGTAAACAAGTGTGGCTTGTTATGAAGCACAGATAGAAAATTTCCACAGACAGCACTTCTGCAACAAGGACAGTTCTGTTGGTTTCAGTGTTGAATTCTTTCTTTCCCCTGAAACCACAGCTGAAATGTTTATAGCTAAAAGTTCAGATAGTGCAATTTTCTTTTCTAGGAACTTGGAATTAGGATCCCTAGACCACTGGGACAAGGACCAAGCAGATTCATCCCAGAGATGGAGGTGCGTGGTGATTTACGTTTTGCAAGTACACAGAGAACTTGTTACATTTTTTGGTGGTGGTGAATCTAGTATTGGCTGAGGAACAGCTGCAAAGTATTATTCACATGTCCACAGTAAATCATCAGGAGTTTGGCAAGAATTCTGCTGAATTAGAAAACAGTAATGTCCATGTGGAATTTTGATATTTAATGGCACACTCATACTAGCTTGTCTTAATAAACCCAGTGTTATTTGGATACTAGGTAAGGATTAGCTTGCCCTTTAATTGTAGTGGACATGCATGTTTGTTTAAATCTAATTAACCAGCATGTTTTTAGTGCATAGTGTGAGTGTATGAGAGAAGGTGAACAAGTGATGTTCCTGGGCTACTTCACACGCTGGCTGATATAAAACTTGGGTGGTAAAAAGAGGCTTTATCAATGTGGCTTTGGTTAACATTACGCCAAGCTTAGTAGTCATAAACATGTTTCCCACAACCGCTAACTATTTAAATAACTCAGCATTTTGGGGTTCTACTGTTGCCTCTTTATAGGCTAGCATACTGCCCTTCAATAAATATATGTTCCCTGTCCACTTATCTCTGTTAAAAATTGATATAAAGCTTGAGGTTACAGGGAACCAGGCAGAGGGCTTTCTCAGTAGTGGTGCCCACCCTGTGAAACACCCTCCCATCAGATGTCAAGGAAATAAACAGCTATCAGACATCTGAAGGCAGCCCCATATCAGGAAATTTTTAATGTCTAATGATTTACAGTTTTTTATATATGGTGTAAGCTGCCCAGAGTGGCTTAGGAACGCCAGCCAGATGGGTGGGGTATAAATAATAAACATATTATTACACGTTATTGATCCAGCACACAATTTGCTATACTTGGGGATTCACTAAAGTCCTTTAGTTATGAGAAGCATCTAATTTGTATATTAAGTTTTAACAACTAATTTGGAGCTAGTAAATACTAACAAATATTCATATTGGCTGCTATGTCTGTATTTCTTACAATGTTTTGCCACTATTCTTTTTCTAATTCAAACAGATTATCCAAGTGAGCGCTGAAGATACCCACATGCATGCTTTGTTTGCAGAGTCTTTCACAACTTTAGGGCATTTGGACAACATTGCCCTGGTGATGGTTTTCCACCCTCAGTACCTGGAGAGCTTTTTAAAAACTCAGCATTATCTGTTGCAGATGGATGGCCCACTGCCTCTTCACTATCGACACTACATTGGTATCATGGTAGGTTAAACTATGAAACAGAAAGCAATGGCAGTATTTTGTACATCTTTTAAAGTTTCTATATCAGATATGGCTGTACTTAAGAGAAACTTAGTATCTTTGCAATCTCCTTGGCACTAAACTAAAAAACATGTATGCTCACCCATGCATTTTATTCTTGTGTGTATTTTAATAATTTAATTTTTGTTTCTTTAAAATGCTTAAGTGACTGTACAGTCAGAAAATTCTAAATTGAATGAAGGGTGTGTATAAAATATAAATGAAGTTTGTTAATTTTGTGGGAATTCTGTGTTCATACTGTGGCTAACCTGTAGCCCTTTGGTAATATTGAGCTCCAATTCCCATCAGCTCCAGCCAGCATGACCAATGGATGGTAATGATGTGATTTCAAGTCGAACAACATCAGGGGCCCACCGATTAGGCATCTCTTGTGCATGTTTGTTGTGTATATTAGTCAGAAAGTATTGGAACAAATGTGTTTAATTTTTGCAATCTGGAACACTTATTTCTAATATTTCTACTTATTTCTACTTTATAATTTTTCAGTGGCTAGAATGGCTAGAATAGCAGAGGAATTAAGGTATTCTAGCTGGTAGTGGTCAGCGGAACAGGGTAGCTGCACTCACCTGACCTCCTGTTACCCATTCCACTGCTGCTTACTGAGAGTTAGAGGTGGGAGTAACAAAGGCATGGTGCAAACACACGGATTGGCTCTACAAGTGCATTTGTACTTTGCTGCTGCCTCTCCCCTCCATCTCCCGGTGACCACCAGCAGCAAGGGTGACAGGAAGGTGAGGTGAGTGGCCTCATCCTGTCAGCTTCTACTTATTCTGGCAGTTCTGTTTGCCCTGAACAAATCTGATTGCAGCAGTGGGGAAAAGGTTTCACTAATCTAAATCTTCTCTCCAAGCTGCTATTAGTTCTTCCTAGAAAGCACCATATTTTTCGCCCTATAGGACGCACTTTCCCCCCTCCAAAAATGAAGGGGAAATGTGTGTGCGTCCTATGGGGTGAATGCAGGCTTTCGCTGAAGCCTGGAGAGCGAGAGGGGTCGGTGCGCACTGACTCCTCTTGCTCTCCAGGCTTCAGGAAGCTATTCGCAAGCCTTGGGAGCCCAGTGGGAGTTCCCGCCGGGCTCCCAAGGCTTGCGGACAGCAGCCTGAAACCCGGGGAGCGCACCCCGGGCTTCGGGCAGCTCTCCACAAGCCACCTTTGTTCCCCCCCAAAAAAACTAGGTGCACCCTATGAGCCAGTGCGCCCTATAGGACGAAAATTTTTTTATAGGTTCCCCCCCCCAAAGAAAACAAATGACTGAAATGCGCATAATTCAGGGCAAACAATAGGGAGGGTTTTTTTTTGGGGGGGGGGTAGATTTAGATTAGTGAAATAATGTAGGAGAGGAAAAGGTTTAAACAACTTCTTTCCGAGCACTTTTGCTGCAATCAAATTTTGCCTCATGGCTGCTTTTAAGCAAAATCTAAAATGGCAAGAGACCCAGCCACGGATCTTTTAATACTTTGTAGTTGGCTCATTTGTGACCAAATAATTTAAGACTGTCTGTTGAGGTTCTAGTATTATTGCTGCAGCTTTCCAGGAAATCTGTCGAACAAAGAGAATGACAGTTGTGGGAGGAAACATCTAATGATGGCTGTTGTTAAAACAGTGTTCAAGCTGTTTTCTCTAGCCTTCATGTATGAAAGGGATTGGAGGAACTAGACTAAAATAGCAGAAACAAAGTATCTCTGATATATTTAAGTTAAAATTATGGGCTGCAATCTTATATAATTTTACCTGGAACAAAGTGGCCCTTTTGTGCAAGGACGTCTTGTGTAAAAGAATTTGCCCTTCCTCTTATACCCCCTCCCCCCGCATGCCCCCTAAATGTGTTCTGGGGGCGTCCTCCAATCCTCTGGAGCAAATTGGGAGGGGGTTGCAAGGAGATAAGGGAGGAGGAGTTCTGTTGCTTGAGTATTTGTGTGGAAAGAACAATTTCATTGGATGCAACCAGTCAGTGGGACTTGATTCTGAGTACACTGGCTTATAAAGTGAATACATTTGTATATGGTAAAGAAATAAAAGTTGCTGTTGTACTGCTTTTGCCATATACAAAGCACATACAGAAATAAACCACTATGCAAACAAAATACATAAACATTACTACACAGGCAGGTTTTTTGTTGTTTCCCATTCTTGAGCATAGCTATACTCTGTAATTATCCATATGGATAGGCAAGGAACTTCCCTGCAGGGAATCTCTGAGTTTGATAGTTCTTGTCCTTGTTTTTCCTCCAGGCTGCAGCTAGGCACCAGTGCTCCTACTTGGTTAACGTCCATGTCAATTGCTTTCTTCATGTTGGGGGAGACCCTAAGTGGTTGAATGGTCTAGAGAATGCACCTCAAAAACTGCAGAATTTGGGTGAATTGAATAAAATCTTGGCGCACAGACCATGGCTCATTACCAAAGAACATATTGAAGTGAGTATTTTACTTATTTATTTATTTACATATAAATACTACATATGTAAGCTCCCTTAATATTTTTATTTATTTTTTGATTTAGAGCTTTTCAAGCATCTAGTATTTTAATCCATACCTTTTAAAATATTTGCTACCACGTGCTGTGTCATAAGATGCTAAAACATTCAAATCATCTTAATAGAAACACAAGTGCTAAGTGTCTGTACTGAACAACATTCTTACTTGGAAATTCTATTTACTACTGGGATACCAGCTGTTTTTTTTGGGGGGGGGCATGGCATAGTACTAGGTACTTGCCAAGTCAGATGGATGGGCACCATCCTCAAACTATGATTCATGTTGTTCGCATAGAGCACCTGATGCTGAAGGATCATTTAGGGACATGGTAGGTCCAAGTGCTCTTTTCTTTTCTTTTCTTTCCTTTCCTTTCTTTTTCTCCTTTTTGAACCCTGAGATTAACTATCTAATGCTGATTTCCATTTGTCAAAACAAAACTGAATTACTATTTTTAACTAGCTCTCATTATACTAGACAGTATCATTTTAGTGTATCAGTGACTAATTTGTCCCTGAACCACCTGACCTTAGATACTTTAAAAAGTAATTAGAAATTAGTGTTTAGAATTATTTGGTCTCCCTTTGCTTAGCTAGCGTACATTTTTGTTTCAGAATTATCTAAACTACCTTCAACTTTGATAATAGAGCAATATCATGTATAAAGTTGCAGCGCTATAAAGTATTCACCTAGTTGAAAATCTTGCTCATGGGTATTCAGTCCCTGCATTTAGTAGGATCTTTCTGATAGAAAAGCATGAGTGTGTGTCATGCTGGAAACATCTGTGGCCTTATTGTATAATCAGATTTGTGAGGTAGCTACAAGCAAAGTTTCTAAGAGAACTTGTAAATCTTTTTTTCCTCCTGAAGCAACTTCTGAAGACTGAAGAACATAGCTGGTCCCTGGCAGAACTGATCCATGCTGTAGTTCTCCTTACACATTATCATTCGCTTGCGTCCTTCACGTTTGGCTGTGGAATCAACCCAGAAATTCACTGTGACGGTGGTCACACGTTCAGGCCACCTTCTGTCAGTGGCTACTGCATTTGTGATATTGCAAATGGAAATCATGGTGTGTATGAGACGCAGGGCCCAGCTGCAAATATTGCTGTAAGTATTTCACCTATATTAAGTAAGTTACATACATGAACATTTTTTCCAGCATTTCCACTGGTAGTGAAGTATATGTACATGAAAGTATATGAAAAATCCCAGTAGCACTTTTTTATTCATTGGGGGTGGGGGCACAAATCAGTGACTTTTCAAAGCAGCAAATGTATTTGTACTTGTATGAATGTAGAAACTGTATTTGTATTTTCTGAAGCAAACGCATCAGGGAAGCCCAGTTAGACCAAGGTCCCTAAATGTGGATAACGTACAGCAGGCATAGGCAAACTTGGCCCTCCAGATGTTTTGGGACTAAGACTCCCATCACCCCTAGCTAACAGGACCAGTGGTCAGGGATGATGGAGGTTGTAGTCCCAAAACATCTGGAGGGCCAAGTTTGCCTATGCCTGACGTACACACTTGATATGGAAAATACAAGTGTCAATTCAAGAAATTTATTTGCCGTGAGAGGTGTGAAGCTGATCAAAATTGAACTGAAATTGTTCAAGTCCTCACTAATTTAATACGATGGTTTAGTTCAGGGGTCGGCAACCTAAGGCCCATGGGCCACAAGCAGCCGACAGGGGTCATTTAACCAGCCCACGAGCTGCCTGCTCAGCGAGTCCCCATGTGCTGTGCTAAATCAGCACAGTGTAGGGACTTGCTTCCGCGGTACCGAAAATTGTGGGCGTGATCTGGCCCACGGATCTCCACTGGAGTGAACTGGCCCAAGGCAAAGTAAACCTTGCCAACCCCTGGTTTAGCTGGTCTAGTGACTTTTGCCATTGTCAAAAACAATGTGTCACTGAGAATTATTAAAAGGTTTCTAAGGTGAGAAACAGGCTTACCATGAAGCAGATTCCAACTCCCAAGAATGCACATACACTATGTATGTGTATTATTATTATTATTATTTATTAACAACAACACAATAATGTGAAAAGCAGTCCTAATGAATTTCAGTTATAAAAAACACATCACATTTCACAAGTGAGATGTTTAATCAGTAATGTTGCTATCTTTTGCGGGTGGGGGGGTGAAGTACTAGCAGGAATAGAGCATTTGTTTTAATTATTCCTAACATCTTTTACATCAAACTACAGCCTGAGAACAAGGTGATAGACAGAAATTGGATGTTATGTCACTTATGTTGGATGTTATATCAACTAAATTTTCTTGTAGGTATGTGATGCCAATTTTAAATGTAGCTGTTGTGTTTTTTGTTAATAGCATTTTAAGAATGTGCAACCTTTTTTGAAATAGCCATTTTTTAAGAACTTTAGATCTTTGGACAGCATTTTGCACAAGCTGCAGCTTTTGGACAAAACTTAATAGGATGTACTTAAGCTACTAATGAATCAAACACTGTAGCCAGGTATCCCTGTCCAGAAACAGCTATAACTCTTAATTCTGCATTACATCATTGCATAATAAAGGCAAATAGAATATCCACAAAACTGAGGGCACCATTGAATTTAAGGTAGTAAGCAGGGAGGCATAGAACTGGAACATAGTATAATGCTTATACTTACCTGTGACTGTATACTCTCAGTACAATATCCCAATGCATTAGAATATTGGTGTGTTTTTTTAAGACCACTGAGACTTTCTGTGAAGTAGAAGCACTTATGGAAAAACTGAAGCAACTACAGGAATGCAGAGATGATGTTAAAGCCAGTCAAGAAGAAAAAGCCACTCGTTTTGAGAAGGAAAAGAGAGAAAGCATGTTGGTGTGTTGCTCAGGTGGGAACATAGTTAAAGTCAACATATCTTTAAAAACCATCTTGGCTTGTGGCGCATGTCTTAGTGTTGCCTATCAAGTTAGATAGTAAAATGCTTTTGTCAATTCCAGATCACAGCAAGTTTCCACTGTCATGAACAGATAATGAAACACATTAAAAACACCGATCCCTTTTATAACTCAAAATCTTAATTACAAGTTAATCAGTTCATCTGGGTAGTTGCCCAAGACACAAACCTACGCATGTAGGGAGGTATGTTGCCAAGGGATGTGTGTGTGTTGTCATGCCCCACCCAGTGTGTCTCCTGCTTAATTAAGGTGACCCTTTCCCACTGGCTGTCAGCTAACACTAGCAGCAGAAGAGAGCCCTGGCCTTCCCTACTTGGAAGAGCCACCTAGAGTCGTTCATTTCATTCGTTAGGCACCTCCAAAAAAAAGTCCAGGTATATTAAAATGAAAATACAAACCCAGCAACAAGCAGATCTGCAGTCTGCTTGCACCTAGCACTGTTGAGGTGCACTTTATTTTGGGGCATAATGGGGTGTGGGAGTATGGACTTTGTTTCCATCAACACTGTTGATTGTACCAAGACTACGGCTAATCTTATGTACCTGACCACGCTTGTTACTTCTATGATTCTGGAGTTTATGGCCTCCCAATGGGGAGTGAGTCTGTATCTGGCTGTATCTGGAGTGTTGCCATACCAACACAGAGAAAGCATTAAATATTTGGAACTGTTTGCCATTAACATGTATACATGATTAGGTGGAAATACGCAGGCAAAATAGTACAGTGGTGCCCTGCAAGACGAATGCCTCGCAAGACGAAAAACTCGCTAGACGAAAGGGTTTTGCGGTTTTTGAGCTGCTTCGCAAGACGAATTTCCCTATGGGCTTGCTTCGCAAGACGAAAACGTCTTGCGTTGTTTGCAAGTTTGTTTCCTTTTTCTTAACACCGTTAATACAGTTGCAACTTGACTTCGAGGAGCAACTCATAGAACGCGGTGTGGTAGCCTTTTTTGAGGTTTTTGGTATTTTTGAAGCTTTTCCAAAACTTTTCCGACACCGTGCTTCGCAAGACGAAAAATTCGCTAGACGAAAAAACTACCGGAACGAATTAATTTCGTCTTGCAAGGCACCACTGTACTTGAAACTAAAGATGTCCTCCAATCTTAAAATATGTTTATATCCTCCTTTCCACTGCCATAAAAACCTAGAAGCAGGATGTTGCTAGCTGTTGACATGGTTTTCTGTAGCATTCATTTTTTATTCTATCTTAGAACGTTTAGTGGTGTTGTGTCAGTGCAGTGTCATGTCAAGAGCACATGGATGCAAGGACATATCCAGTGAAAAACTAGTGTAGTGGTGGGCTGCATGTGATCCCAAAGTTTGGCTGAAATCCTAAAAATGCTGCCATTCAACTTAAAGCAACAATGTGTTTCAATCCCATCTGACCATACTAATGAGCTTGAAATGTACAGAATGAAATGCTAAGACCAGAAACAAGACTTGTTACTAATTGCTGGCCCTGTATTTTTTTCTGTTCATCAAGTCAGATGTAGAGAAATTATATGCTCACGACTTGCATTAATATGTGGATGTTATTTATTTTATTTATATACTACCCTTCATGGTTCACAGCATAAAAATACAAAATAAATGAATAAACACAAAATACAGAGTTATGGCCTTGAATTTCACATAGCTGAGGGATAGGGAACTGGTGGCCCTCTATATGATATTGACTACAAGTTCCATCAACCCTGACCATCAGTCACACTGGCTGGGGCTGATGGGACTGTAGTCTGAACAACATCTGGAGGGCTACATATTCTCTACTTCTCTACTTCTGTAATATAGGTTCAATGTTGCATTTTAAAAAAGGTTTTGTCTAATAAACTATCAATTTTAATTGATTTATGCGTATTTGGTCTAGAAAAGGATTTTCAAACTAAAGGGATACAATTTTTAAATTGTAGCCATTTGCGTCAGGGCTTTCGGTGTTAAGTTTTGCAATGTTTTGTTACATTTTTAACAGAAGATGAAGAATCTGTGCCAACAAGAGATGTGTCTCGCCACTTTGAGGATACTAGCTATGGCTATAAAGATTTCTCCAGACATGGAATGCAAGTACCCACGTTCCATGTTCAGGTAAGACTTAGGTTGCAAGTAGCAAAACTTGGAAGAGTGCGCTGCATAACTAGTATTTATACACTAAGCTCATTGTAGGACTTTGCTATTATCCTAAGAAAATAAGATAGTGTTTCCTTAAGCCATTTCAAATCAATTTGCAAGCTTAGCTTAAAACTGTGTGTGTAATACAATGGCACCTTTCATGGGAACTTGCACTCATGTACCGAATTTGTTTTTAAGGACTATTCATGGGAAGACCATGGCTATTCATTGGTAAATCGTCTCTATCCAGATGTGGGGCAGTTGATAGATGAGAAGTTTCAGATTGCATACAACCTGACTTACAACACAATGGCCATGCATAAAGATGTGGATACCTCAATGCTCAGGCGGGCAATCTGGAATTATATCCATTGTATGTTTGGAATAAGGTTGGTCCTGTTATGTGTATATGGGCAGCTTTGCACTTGTTTGTTATGCTAGACATTGTTGACATTCTGAGTTTAGTATACATAACCTGTAAGGAATACTTTGCAAAACTTACATCAAAAGTTATGTTGTCCCAAGCTGCAGCAGTCATGGATACATTAATTGGATAAGCTGATAAGGCGTTCCAGGTCAGAGCAAATAGCCTAGTGGCTTGGAATGTAATTTGCCTTAATTTGAAATAAAATAAAATAAAATGCTAGTATGGAATAGGGTTTTATACTACTCTCAGGTTCATGGCCTGAAGAAATCACCAAGGAACTGGAATTATTTGTGGGTAGGGGCATGGGAAGCAGTGATCTGCAGGATAGAGAAAGGCAGAAGAAACCTGTAGGACTGTAAGCACCATGTGATAGTGCTGCTTCACACAAAGGAAGTAATCTTCCAGAGCTGTGGGAAGCAGAGAAAAGCACTGGAGAAGGGAAGCTGTTCAACTGGAGAAAGTATTCAGAAGGCTACTGTCATGGAGCTGTGGTTGGAGATCCACAGAAACACCTATTCCTGTCAAGTACTATGATGATTGTACTGTAATGACAAAAATATTTGTTTTTGGAGAGATAAGTTTTTCCCTTCATTCCAAACAGATATGATGACTATGACTATGGTGAAATTAACCAGCTACTGGACCGCAGTTTTAAAATTTACATCAAAACTGTGGTGTGTGCTCCTGAGAAGACCACAAACAGAATGTATGATAGCTTTTGGAGACAGTTCAAACACTCTGAGAAGGTATGTTCTTCAAACATATATTTTGACTTTGCTATATTGAGCAATAATGTTGCTTGACGGTTAGATAATGAGGCCAATACATTTTGTTTGCAACTCCCATGATTCTACATAGATTTAATCTCCCATTTATTACAAACTTGTATACTTTTTTCAAATAAGCAGTGTTTGTATTTTTACATTCATAGTATGAGAGAATAAGGATTATAATGATGTTGGTTCACATCACTGTAGCAAGCTTGATCAAAGATCTCATTAAGGGTAGGCCTCTGGCTACAGCACCTACATAGTATGTTCTTAGATCCCAGGGAAGGCTCTACACAGTGCCTTTATTTTTACATTGGCCAACCTTATCACACAGTGAGGCTGTATTGGGCACTATTTCCCACTTGCCTGTCTTCTGTACACAGGATTCTAGTGGTTTAATATTTTTTTCTGTTGATTCATTTTAATACTTTCAAACAGTGACCATGGCTGTCAGATGGAGAAACATGCACTCTTTACAGATCCAGGGCCAGTAGCCACCATGCCACTGCTACTGGGTTCACAGCCTAATGAGTTGACCAGTGAAACGTTTAATCACAGAAATCCTGCATGCTTGACAACAATACTCTGGACAGGAGACATACTTGAAACTCAGCTATGCTTCTTCTCTTCTTCTTTAAAGGTTCATGTCAATTTGCTTCTCATAGAAGCGCGGATGCAGGCTGAACTGCTGTATGCTCTGAGAGCCATTACTCGCTACATGACCTGAAATGTTTGGCTGGCTGGCTAACTGGGTTGGAAGGTGCAGCAGGTGCTGCCTACTAGGAGATGCTACCGAGCTTCGGAACCAGTGGTGGCTAAAAGCCATGAGATCGATTGTGCCATAACTTTCTTTTAGTTTCAGCTCCTTCCTTGGTGGAATATTGCTACTGGGCTTGGTGGACAAAATTGTTCAGAGAGGCTCCTTGATCACTACAGCCTGCTCTTGATAGCACAGGAAACCATGATTTGTGGCAGCCAAGTAGTTAATTACGTAAATCTTGTATTTGTTGCAAGTAGATAACAAAATCTGGGGACACGAGGAGAATTTAAAAAGACTTCTGCTTTTGATATAAGAATAATTGATATTTTTTAAAGGAAACGTCTTGATGCTGCTGTACTTGCTAGTGAAATGAAGAGACTAGCAATTCCAATTAAGCTACAAATGAAATCTGAGCCTTATATGGTTATTAGAGAAAGTCCTTGCTAATGATTTGAAACTGAACTGTATTCACACTAACAGTTTTGATTGTAACAGGAGTGTCTAGCTTTCTTTAAAAAAAAAATGTTACTGGCCTGGACTTGTTCACAGTGGTTGTGTGGCTAAATCAACAGTGTGAAAAGGAGTAAGAATTTTCAAAGCTGCTTAAGACTGCAACTATGTGAAATGCTAAATGCTTGGTAACAAGGACAAACATTCTCCTATTTCTTATTGTTCCTAGAAGTTATCTAAGGTGTGGGAAAGTTAATTCAGACTATCAGGCAGCCTCTCAATACATTTGCTTACCCATGCCTATGGTCCATCACTTAGCTTATGTAGTCAAGCAGGAAAATAGCATAACGATAAAACCCTTAAGTTTGTCATACAGCTGTTTCTGGAAAATATATGGATACTTTTGTATGAGTAGCATGAACTGCTATAAAATCTGTCAGTATTACTGAATTGTTTAAATAAAACAATTTTTGTTCTGTTCTTATTTTAGGCATTTTATTTGAACTAGCATTAACTAGTATAGAGTAGTGAGTGCGATATCTGGCCCTGCACTGCTGTCTATTTGTGTTTGAGGGGAAAGAACAAAAAACTAAAATGCAACCCTTGACAGTTTAACAGGAAGCATCTGCTATTTCCTCTAGTAAAAAAAATAAAATACAAGGTTTATGCTGATCCAAAAAATCATAGAACGAATGTGTGGTTCTTAAATTGGCTTAGGCTAAAACATACGTTCTACTAATTGCTGTATAAAGCAAATGAAGTCTAATAATATCAACATCCAAAGATGTTCAGTTCTTCAAGGATATTGTATAAAGCTGATGCTTGCCTCTTTGCAGGTTGTTTAGTTTCAGTTTTAAAACAGATACGGCCCTTTTTTTAAAGCATCAGAGGGAAGAGTAGAATATAGTAGTTTTGCATTAAACCAAATAGGAGCTAATGATGCAAAATCTCCTATAGAGGTTATTTGGGCATGTACCTCTTCTGTATAATGTAGTAGAGATTTTCCACCACTATTTTGTTGATAGCAAGTCATATAATCAGTTTCTCTATGGGCAATGTCTTAGTTGAGTTAGTATGAGAACACTCCATTATCTAAAAAACAGTTGTATGAAATATAGGATTGGGGGGCAATGTCTAATTTTAGCTACATACATGAAAAAAAAACCCCTCTTAATGCTGATTTAGTGCACCTCTAAATGCTATTTTCCCCCATTAAGGCCCTATTTTCTACAATCCGATCTAATAAATGCATATTTAATATCCCAAGTCAGCAGGACAAGGAACAGTGAATCCTTGCTCATCATGTGATAATCACTTTTCTGCAAACATCTACTGTCTTGGGGCATATTTTTAGCTTTCTAAAAAGACACACAAACCAGATGCTACAGCTGGTTTATTTTTACATCCCTAAATGCCACTGGAAATTTAAGAAAAGGTATCATACAATGAACGTACATGCTAATACAAAAGAAAACTACCTAAAGCCACTTTCTGTCAAAGCACTTTGAGTGCAACAACTTTGCATAAACGGCCACTGGAATATCCTCAGCACCCACCTTAAAATAAGGAATTCAAAAGTTGCAGTTTTGAATCCTCTGGAGAAGCTTCTGCGCCACAGGTTTGAACTCTGTTTCCCAGCAAAGTTTGTGATAATCTCTTAAATCGTCCAAATTGTAATCCAGAGCTAATTCTTCATCTGCAGCAAGAACAACAATGATATCAGTCAATATGAAACAGAACAATGCATTTAAATTATTTAGGGTCTCTTCACAAAACATGCAGGATTTTCCTTTTAGTAAACGTGAGTAAGACTGAGAAAAATAGTGCCAATGTCTTCTTAAAAATCCACCTTGTGCATGTGACAGCAGTGAGTGTTGATTCTGGTCTAGATGGAACACTGCGTAGATAATTTCACACAGCTGCTATACTGCCATTTGAACAAGAGGTAGTTTCTCGGTAAATATGGCTTAGTTGGATTCAACACAATAGAATTACAATGATCAGAAGTAGAGGTAAAACATTGGAGCCCTGCTGGATTAGACAAAGACGCTATTTAGTACAGCATCACGGCCCACAGCTGACTGCTTCTGGACAGCTCTCAAGACAGGCCTGAAGGCAAGAGCCCTCCCCTATGTTTTGCTCCTCACCACAGTTGGTATTCAGAGACATGCTTCCTCCGAACATGAAGGTACTGTTATAGCTCATAGCTATTGACAAAAATACACCCCCCCAATTGATTTTAGGCAATCTATGCCTGTGGCCATTACCATTATTTATGGCATTTGCTACCATAAGATACGTGTGCATTTTGTGAAGTGCTTTCATTTGTTTTGAAACTACTGCCAGTCACTTTCATGGCATTAACACTAAATTCTAGTATTACCTAAGAGGAAGAAAAATATATTCCATTCTCTTAATGACTTTATTCAATTCTGTCATGCCTCTGCCTTTTGCATTTCCCTACCCGCAAACTGAAGACAATATGGGTGATATCTAGTTGTGGTTTCCCACTTGCACAAAAAGGAATTCCTCTCCTTCCCCAGAATCCTTCAGAGCAGTCAAGGAAGACTTTTTGGATCTTACTCTATCTAGGGGAGGTGTCTAACCTCTACTTGCGAGGAGGTAACCAGCACTATACATAGTATTCAGAATACAGCT
Organism: Podarcis vaucheri; assembly: GCF_965113315.1. Taxonomy (NCBI): domain Eukaryota; kingdom Metazoa; phylum Chordata; class Lepidosauria; order Squamata; family Lacertidae; genus Podarcis; species Podarcis vaucheri. Next base: position 74,334,285 of record NC_138761.1, read on the forward strand.
GCCTGAGTGAGTAGCTTCTGTATTTTCATTCTACTTGTTAAGGAAGGGTAATGAGATTGGCTTTTACAGCTTACCTAAAAATGATGCAAGGATAACGAGCAAGGTGTTTGATTCGTCAACTTCAAAGCAAGCCTTAGCCATGCTAACATTCTCACTGTAGTTCCACAAAGTTTTACATATCAAACAAGCCAGCTGCCAGTCTGTAGGCCCAAAGTCTCTCAAACAATCGATCAACCTGTTGCAATAATGGAGTAAAGACTAGTTTAACACTTTTGTCAGGACTACCTTTTCTGAGGCTGTCCTTAAACGTGGATGTTTCTCAGTAAAAGCTCACTTAACCCTCCAACTCCCACTAGTTTTCTGAACTCACTTTTTAATGCCTCCTCCTTCGTTCAATATACTACGCCTGCTTTTATCCACTGTAAGATTGAGGAGAACTCCGCAGGCTGAAAAGCAGACATCCTGGTGTTTGGTATCGAGCAAAGCGATCATGAACTTGTACACTAGATGGCAAGAAAAAGCTATTTCAGAGAACAAAATTGTCTTTAAGAATTTTCACAGTGTTAACAATGAAACAAATGTGTGTTGAGAGTTTGAAGAACCCAACAACCCATGAATTTATGTGGTGCACTGCCGGAATACCACTCTCTCACTCCCAGCATCCAAGCTGCAGTTATCTAATGCTAAACAATATGAGCACTACAAAGCTGAATCATTAAACTTCTTTATTATAACAACTAAAATAAGATGTGCTTTACCAACAGCTCAGACTGTTAACATCTTTGCTACATGCTCAACAACACGATGGGCCATAGGTGCCCTTTAACTTCCCTCCAATTCTTGCAACCTCTGCCTTTTTGATGGTCTATCTGCTATGATTTCAGAGTGGCCCTAGCCACGGAGAGCTATTATGATGTATCTGCCCAACATTACCTGCTCTGGTATTATGAGAATCTCTGAATTCCAAGGTCTATAAGCAGCCTATCGGACACATTGTTCTAATCCATATGCTTTCAAATGGCGCCATTTTGGTGTAGATGGATTTTAGCACTCGATACGTTAAACTTGAATAGGCAACATATTGTAGTCATGTAACTGATATTTATTTATTTGGTCTAATGGGACAGAAACTCACCCTTTCGCTGTATAATGAAGTCACAGATTTCATGGCATTGTGAAAGGTTACCAAAGACTCGAATGGCCTCTAGAATTCCATCCATATTACTGCTCATTAATAGCTTTAAAAGCACTGTTAGTACAGAAGCAGAAAAGGTGCACTTAGCATAGTTCAAGAAATTGGTCACCTTTGCAACACACTTAAATAACTGAAGCAAATTTACAACGTAGAGGAGTGGAAGTAGGAAAGCTCAATACTCATAGAGTCTGCTGGAAACTACTGAATCTCTGTCATATGAAAATACTGATGTGTGACTAGACAAGCACATTTTGGTTACACTTGGTAAGCCAGCAATAACTGAAATACCAACTGCTAGGGCATGCAGTTTGCTCTGTAGGAGTTATGCCTTGAGCATGATAATTTCTGCCCTCCTTCATATTTAACCACACACAAAAACTACCAGCTTGGATGTGCCTTAAAACAGATGGTTGGGCCTCTGGACAAGATATTACGAATCCAAAGTTCAGACCTACATTGTGGTGTAGCATATTACAGGGTCCAATGATAACATCTGCCCTCAGGAGATGCTCACTGAAACTATCTCTTGATCAGACACCACAGTTTCCCCTTTATTTTTGATCTTATTTTAAAAGACGCACAAAACCAGGATGAAGCAAAATACATACTGGTACATTTAACATTTGGCCTATTGTTATGGTATTCTTTCTCCAGCTGCAGCCCTTTCCTCTTCCTCAGGTCCCCCCTCAGCATCACTCACTGAGTTTTCAGTATTCTAAAATAATTTCTAGTTCTCCTGTAACTACAACTCCAAAAAAACTAACTAGTCCAAAAACTACCTAAATCCAAGGAAATACTCATCTAGTCTTGGAATATGTGTAGACTCCTGTTAATGTCTTCTCATTTAATGTTTTTGAGCCTAATACTTGAGCTTTAAATTTGATATTATAGTTTTTAATCTACAATGGGCAGGAGCAACTTTGAGTTTAGATCTACACTCATCAGCCACCTTGGGCCTGAGCAAAGTTGCAACAGCAGAACACAGATGAAACAATTCAGTTAAGAAATTAACCTGCTGTTCTCCAGCCTAACCAGTTTGCAAACTGAGCAAATTTCATATTCTTCATTTCATCCATAAGGATTATCAAATGAGATCAGCTTTACCAACCAAAACTGAGAAAGTAGATAACAGCTGTCTTATTTCAGTGCTATTTCTCACTGTTGCTCAATACAGTGAGGGATATTATATCATTATAATAACAGAAATATGATATACTAATCTTTTTAAATAAAAAAATCCTTACACTCTGCAATATATAATTTCTTCTCCTGGATTACAGAATTCTTCACTTGGTAGAAAGATAAATTGCTGATTGTTGCTGTGGTATTAATAACCAGCTCCTCACATTCATCAACTGATTTGTTTTCTAGTAATTTGGACAAAAAAAAAGACATAAGTGTTTTTTCAAGGAATTTAACATTTTGACACTTCACAGCTTTGGTGACTGTTGTTCACAACATTCCAAAGACTACATAAAAGAAAGCTTTGGGCCATTCCAAAACCGCATTATGATCATGCCTGTTTTTTCCATAAGGTGTTCATATGTGCCCATTCTCCTTGCTAAAATCCTTCATACTGCTATTTTAATAAGAAATGTGCAGCAAGACTTGTGAAAATTTGCAAGTGAGAGGAGAGAGGCTTTCAAGACATGTCGATGCCAGACCTTACTTATATGGGCTCTCAAATTTATATCCATCAAAGCTGAGTGCATCATCACAGAATACAGCCCCAGCAATCCTGCTTACCATTGATACCAGTTTGTTGGTGTAGCATAGTGGCCCAAAAGACTGAATACATCAACTAATTAGGTGGTCTTAATCAAGCAACTCTCTCTGTACCTCAACCATCCTATCTGCAATATGGGAGATATTATCACTTTACCTTTGAGGGATGTTGTAAGGATTACGAACCGAATGCATGCGTGAAGAACTCTGAAAGCTTGAGTGTGCTATACAAACATTAAGTATTATGCATTTATGATGTATGCCCACCACTATTCTCTACACTGCACTATAGAAAAACCTGGTGAAATTCTAAGTCACACTGACCTAGTAGTAAGCTCCATTGAAATGTGAAAAGGAGCTTGGTCCCAGTGGCTTAAGGCTTCATGGTCATATAACTAGAAAATACGCCATCTTCCCTCTGGTTTCAGTATTGTTTTTGTAGCAGAAAGAAGAAAATCAGCATGGACGGCTTGCTTTGTTTTCTCAATGGGCTAAATCAGCAAAGGGTGCCTGAGTTTCTGAGGGTGGGAGCTGGAACTGGCTAGAGGGTACAGGGTGGTGTGAAGAGGTTCAGTTTTGAGATGTTGAACTTAATATAGGAAATATCAGGGGGAGAAATGACATGCACTATGGTTTATAGGAGATGGCTGGTATGCAGCAGTTGGAACAGCAGACAAGCTTGCAGATAAAGGAAGATGATGGTGAATATGGTTTGGGGGAAAGACTGGAAGACACTAGGGAAATCTTGGAGATGCAGCCAGTTTTATAGTATCATTAATCAACCAATTTCATCACTTTAGCAGGATTTAAATTATTTCACTATGGGAAAATTAAGGAAAAACGTTTCTTCCTCTAAGAACAAAGCAGTTCTTACCTAGTACCGTAATGAGTAATGTCACAATATGATGGTTTGTTGCCAGACTTGTGCCTACAGTGGGATGGATGGACAAATTGGCCACCACTCTTACAAGTTTGATGAGCACATCTTCTGCTTCAGACGGATGCTTGAGATGTTTTACATCGCCATCACCTTCCAGCAGTTTACTATTTAAATCAGCTTCACAATTAGCCTGGAATAGGGCTATCAGGGTATTAATGCTTCCTTGCACCTCAAAAAACTGTTCCCGGGCCCGGTTGTTCTTTGCTGTTAAATTTCCAAGAATAAAAATGATACGGATGACTAAATCCTGGAATTAGAGAAGATGTAAACATCCCTGCTGTAAGTAAAAGTGATCAATAATGGTTTGCAAGAAGAAAATGGTCGTCTTTACTTCAGTTAATATCTACTGTACAGTATTTTAAAATGAAAAAACCCACAGCATGTAAAATTACCTCTCTTCTGTCTCATGTCAAAACCTTATAGAAGCCAAGAATGCCTTGTGATATTTTAAAAATAGAATGTGTTAATAGTCCTAAGTACATATATTTCTGTTTTAAAGTGTTTTTATTTTATGGTGGTACTGTATTAGCTGTATTTTATTGTTTTATTACAGTTCTGTTTATTTTAATCCCCATATGTGAATGGAGGAATACCTTTCTTTGTTAGTTACCAAGCAACTGATGAATCAGGAGAACAAAGTTAAAATATTTTTGACTTTCTCGTTTTGTTAAAATGCGGCAGTCTGGAAACAGGACTGTCCAGTCATAAATTAGAATTATCAGCTAGATATAATCAATTTATATCTCGCACCTTCACACAATTTATGTTCTCAGGACAGCTAGCACAGTAGGGCAAGGCTATCAACAGCTATGAGCCACAATGGCTATGTTCCACCTCCACTGTTGGAGGCATGATGCTTCTGACTATAATAATTTATTATTTATACCCCGCCCATCTGGCTGGGTTTCCCAGTTGCAGGGAATTGCAGGGAGAGAGCTGAAGCACTCATCTCCAGCTTGCAAGCTTCCCATAGACATCTGATTCACCATTGTGAGATGAACCACTAGTACAATCCAGCAGGCTTGTCATGGGATCTTACGTAGCAAGAAACAAAACACCACCACAAATAAGACCTTGGACTGACAGATTTAAAGTTAGTTCAATAGGCTAGTGGTCTGAGACTGAATATACTGCTCTACCAATGGTATTACCACTAGACAAAGTGCTCTGGCTGTGTTATTATTTGTTGCATACATCAGGTCCATGCTGTTATGCAGTTTGCTATACCAGAATACTTATTTTCTATGTAACATTCTAGGCTATGGAAAGACATAAATAAAAGGGTGTGATAGGGTGGGATTTCTACTGTGAGATTGTGGGCTCACAGAAAATTACTAAAATAAGTCTGGCATTGCATTAGTAGTGTAAATTTCAGGATACTACAGTACAGACTAGAGGAAGCGATGGAAGGTTTCAGAATTCTGACACTTTTTTGCATGACAAGAAAAATAAACCATGCACTAGTCTGCCCACAGAAAACAAGTCTTCCATATCTCTATTCCCTGTGGGAGGCAGCTATAAGACATGCAGAGCTACTCATAAGTATTTCATCAGGAGTAAATTCTTATCTTCAAAGTCATTTTAGGCTGGAACTTTGTCCTCAACAGTCCATTGGTTGGTGTCATGAATTCTCCAATGAGCCTAATCACTCTGATTTGATTGGAAATTCCATAATTTTAAAATCTATGTTTCGGATTTAGTAAAGAAGAATTGAACTTTAATGGAAGAAAGTTACTCCTGAAGCATGAAATGCAATAGTTGTCATTCATTAAATCTTAAACAGATGAGCATTAACGACAGCATGAACTAGGAGAGCAGATCTGTTGAGACTTGGTCCAAAATACAGAAACTATTACTCTTATGTAGAACGCATGATTTCTTTGTATCTCTATTAGTATCCTAAAACTAAAATAATTACATTTTTGTTCTAAATTTATTTCCCTTGAACTAAGTCCCAATAATTTCAGATAACTTCATTCTAAGTAAGAATTATTCAGCCTAAAACAGCCCAGCCTTGTACCAGTGACATTACCAAGGAGAAAGAGTGACCCATTGTGGCTGGTTTTGGCTCAGTCACCACAGAAATCCCCTGGGGAATTGGTATAGATTTGAGTAAACCCACATCTTTTAAGGATTACAAACTTCTCACTTTAAAAGTAAAGCAATCCCTATTGAAGATTTAAAAGGTGGGGGCTTTGACCTCAAGCACATAAATTCAACTGAAGTCAGTGGGGCTTAAAACAAAGCAAGACATCACTATTTAGCTGTTCATGCATCATTTTGGTATCACTGGTCATACCCTTTTTATGTGCTTAACATGTTAAAGAAAAGACCCTAGTACAAATATTCTTGGGACACTCACTATAACTTCTTGTCCCTGTGAAGAAAGGTCATTAGCCTCTGCTACTCTATTCTTCTGAGATGCTGGCCAATTGCCCGCCAGGCATAAAAGGCCAAAGGATTCGGGTGAACCATTTTTTGAAACTCCCAGTACAAAATAACTATTTTTATCTGCTCAGCATTTCCCACAGATTTGTGAGATAACAAAGGGAATTTTATATTATCTTAGTTATCATGGGGTGGCTTCCTGCTTTTAAACACATTTCCTCTTGGAAGGCCTGTTTTCAATGGAATTTACCTACAAGTACAAATTCTTACGATCAGCCTAAGGCTGCAATGCACACTTACTTTGGTGTGCCCAATGAATGCAGTAAGCATGAACGGAGTCAGACTACTTAGCACTTAAAGCAAAGGGTAAGCAAGTGTAAGGCTTGTGAAAGATGTCTAGTACCCTGAAGCTTGGCGCCATGCACTGTTGTCACCCAGCCATTGTAGCACTGCTACTGTGTGGCAACTTTCTTGCAGGCCTGGTGGCAGCAGCGGATGCCGTGGTGGAGCTGCACCTCTCACCTGACCTCTGTCTGGCTGACACTGCAGAATACATGAACAGAGAAAGGGAGGGGTGCAGGGGCAGCGAGGCAGGCATGGTGGAGCCAATGTCTGGCTGGCGGTCAGAATTAAAGTTTGGCCCAATATAACACATAGGCCTTATATTGCTTATTTCTGATAATGAAGTCCATTAGGAGAAACGTCAAGGGTGGGGAATTCAACGCAGCGTCAAGAAGGGTGTGTGAGAGCTCGCTCAACAGGACTTCTTCCCCCCGATGCGCCCCTTAAACCTGTTCTAGGTTCCCCCAACTCTTCAGAGCATATTTGGGGGGCATAGGATCAAGCAAGGGAAGGTGAAAGGAGGAAAGTCTCATTGCGCAAGCAGATTTTGTTCTGTTTGTGGAACAACTCAGTTGAATCCCGCCCCAACACTCCAAAAACGACTCATCTGTATGCTAAGAAGAAGAAGAAGGGAGTTAATCAACTGCCTGTCCCTTATATCGCCCCCGCTGTTAATCTAAGTTGAGTCCATTTCAATAATTTACTATTTAGAAATGCTGTCAACCGTTTAAAATTTCTATCTTGTAAATGCACATGAAAGTAGGTCACTGAATATGGGCTTACACACATACGACACCACAGACACATCCGAGGATTAAAATATAAAAAGCAGGAGATGAAAAAACTGACCTGCTTCTTTGGGTGTTTGTTTAGCAGGGCTAAAAATAAGACGTAACATCTGGAGCAATCTGCCAAAGCTGTACAGCAGTCATTGAAGGAAGAAAGTTTGCTGTATGTTTAAAAATAATAACATGCATCAGTAGGGTAACTTTTCCTACAGTTGTCCCCTGCTCTTGCCCAAGCCAAGTCATTTGCTCCATTTTTAAATATTTTTCAGTGTTCATACTGATAGGCTAGGATTCTGGTCCAATACAGTAAAGATAAGGATTATATAACAGAGGAGCTGAGCCGTTATGAATGAATAGCTAATTATATTGCATAGGGCAATGACAATCAAAAGCTGAATCTGAGATCTCCAATTAAAGTGGAAGACAAGAAAACCATTGCCTCCTTGGGACCCAGACAGAATGCTAAATCCAAGATTTCAACTATGGTGCTGCCTACCCCTTTCTTTCTCTCTCTCTCTCTTTCTTTCTCTCCCTCCCTCTCTCTCTCTCCACACCCCCCTTCCCATCCAGGCCAACATGCCTCAAAGGAACATGGATCTTCAGTGTGGGCAAAGGACAAGTAGCAGCAGCATGTCCCCCACGGCCCCCCTCCCTTACCTCCTTTTCTTAAGAACCTAAATGCATTTATGTGGGAGTCAGTTCTACTGAACTGAATGGGGCTTATTTATGAATAGACACATAGAGGATTGCACTGTAAAACCCTTCCTTGTCATGCCCCCTCGGAGCCTCAATAAGGGAAGGTTCAGAAGCAGATGAAGCATCCATCACAGCTGTTCTGGGAAAGAAAAGGCTTTATACTGACTGGTAGAGACAATAGTAGGGTGAGATAGTGGTCTGCATCACTGAATTGCATTGCTACACCTAGAAGTGATGTTTACTCAGAGCGCAAAGGTAATCAAATGGTGCCACAGAAATACTGGGGCGGGGGGCAGGGAGAAACAGGGCATGTGCTTTTCCTTATTTCAGCTGGAATCAGTGACAGAAAGGAGTGTAATTGGGTTTATGGGTTGTTGACAAAGGGTCCATGGGTTTCAAAATGAGCAAAATAACTCTAAATCCAAAAAACATATGAGCAGGGTGTGTGGTCCTGTGACAATGGGATGTGATAACAGTGAGCAGTGGTATGGAACAACTGAGGGCTACAATGCACAAACAATGTACAAAAAGGATTTGGAAAATGTGGACTTGCAAAGGAGGTGTAGAAGAGCCCATTGACAGTTGCTCTGGGAATACAGGCCTTTTAGTAATTTGTGGACATCCTTCCTTAACTGATTATGCCAAGGATTGAACCTCGGAATGTGTATGTGCAAAGGAATTGCTTCCCAGCCCAATTCCTACAGAAGTTCCTTTCATGATTTTTGCATGGGGTTCTTGGGCTTAGCAATGCTGGTGACTCATGCACAAAGGAGAGACCAAACAGAGATTTAGTTAATAATGTCATACGACTTGAGGAGGCGAAACGTATTTAATTCTGCAGGTACAGCCTGCATGTGCAACTGGGTCCTATTTCAGGCAAGGCAAATGCAAGCAGTGGTGCCATCAGGTCAGAACTTTGGGGTCCAGGGCCTCGCTCAGTGAAATGAGCAAAACACCGGAGAGCTAGCTTGCCATGCTGTGAAGTAAGCAAAATAACCAACACTGCTATTTAAAGAGAAAAGGGGCACCATAAAAACCATGAAGTCCAGGGTCTAAAATTCCCTAACTGCACACAAGCTGACTTCAGTACTTAAGGACTGTTTCTGTGTACGTCCATTTATGTGACTTAAGTCTATGAGGCAGAACATTTCCCTTTCAAAACAATATCCACAACAATATTTCAAGGATTAAAGCTGCACACATACAAAAGATGGTAGTGCAAAATAAACCAGCATGACTGGGGATGGAGGTGAAGAAGTGGGTGCTTCACGTATTTGCTCCGCGGGAAACAAACAAACTCTATTGTATTTCTTTAAAGGACTTTACCTGAATATTCTGGCCACATTGGTGCAGACATCCTTGTCGTTCATACGCTTCTCCAACATCAGACAAAGCTCTGGAATTGCTTCAGAGTCCAGGAGCTTGCACCTTGACTGAGGCAAGTCAACCAAGTTCCGCAAAGTGGCAGTGAGCTGGAGAAAATATATTTAAACATGAATAAATCATCACATTATTATGAGTCCCAGACACTTTTGAAAATTTAACAAGGTTAGATCTAGCCTAAGCCTCCTCTGATGGCCGCTCTAAGAAACTCTACAGACATGTATGAAATAGTGTGGATTATTTAAACTCTGGAATACGAAGCAATGATACAGACATAATTTAAAAAAACAGGATAGAGGACAGCACGAGTCGCATTTCTCTATTTTAAAAGCAGACAGTATGTTGTTCCTTCCCTGGATACAAGTGCATCCATCTCCTCCTGCCTTTTGACCTGTCTTGTTTACCTAGTATCTCTTCACAACTGGGCAGGGAACTACGGCATGTGCGTGTGATGATCCTTCCTTTTTTTAACCAAAATACTAGAGCAAACCATGACAGACACTCCTGGATGAAACCAAATTTCCTAAACCTATTTCAATCTAGCTTCTGACCAAGGGTTGGGGCCAAGATTTACCTTCACCAGGAGATAGACAGAAGGGGTACAAATTCTGCCACTTTCAGCACCTTCATTTTCAGTATCCTTCTGGACCAACTTTGTGGATTAGAAGTACAGGACAATACTTTTGCAGTAGTTCTACTCCTACCTTGCTGAAAGGATCCAGAAGGTGGTTTTAGGAGGCTGCTGCCCTTCTCTGCAGGAATTATCCTGCAGTGTTTCTCTTATATTTAACATCTGCATTCAACCATTGGGGAAGGTTGTCTTGCAGTTTGGAGTGAGATGTCATCAGTATATCGACAATACCCAGTTCTCCATTTCTTTTCCAACAGAACTAGCTTTAGCAGTTTCTTGCTTTAACAACTGCTTGAAATCAGTAATGCTTGCCCTGGATAAGATAACATTCCCCACAAAGAACCAGGAATGCATTTGGGGCATATTTCTGGATCTGAGTTTCCTCCTGGGTTGGCAAAGTGTTGCATGTGGCGCTCAGTGTGCCCTTCTTTAAACACACAACTTGTAATGTGCATGCCCTGATAACCTCACAACTTAACTACTATATTACAGTTTGTGTAAAGCTGCCCTTGAAGATAATTAGATAATTCAGCTGGTTCAGAATACAGCAGGATATGTCCACCACTAACTGCATGCAGTATGTTATACCATATTTACAAGAACTCCGCTGGTCATTGTTTCCAGCCTAATTTCAATGTGCTGATTTTAACTTTTTAAACCCTGCATGGATCCATTGTATTTGACAATTTGTCATCTTACACGTGTACTTTGCTATGCCATAAAGTAGGAAGCATGAGGTCTGATAGTATGTGCTGCACCATCAGTAACAGAGACTAGTTTCTACCAGCAGTAAAGCTTTTTTTGACATAGCATCCACAAATCAGAGTTCACTGCACAAATCCCTTTCAGAAGGCAATTTAAGTGTTTTCTTTTTAGGCAGGCTTCTGGTTTGTCAGTGACTGAGAGCTATGGCTATTTTAATTTTTGGTTCCACTTGTTTAAATGTTAACTTTTTATATTTTGCCTTTCATGTACTTCAGAGCATTCAAAAAGAAGACCATACATACAAACAACTGGTAAAGCGAGCAAGGACAAGATTGCCAATAGCGGGACAGGTGGTGGTGAACAGCAGCTTTGGGTTTATTTTTTTTAAAGCTACCTACATTTTGGATGTCTTCATTTGCTACTCTCTGAATAGCTAACCCACTGAACAAAAATAATCCAGCTTTAACAAAATGTGAACTGAGATATGAAGGAAGGCAAGTTGGGGTTGCTATGGAACAGTGGCAGCTAGTTAAAGGGAGCATGCCCTTGTAACAGAGCAACTTTTGTTTCTCCTGGAAGCTCACAAGCAGACCATGAAGTCAACAACCCTTCAAGAATCTGGTATTCAGAGGTATACTTCCTTCCATGGAAGAAAACAATCATGGCTGGCAATAATTTCAGAAGTGAATTCTACACCCTAATTATATGCTGTGTGATGACATACTTCCTCTTGACTGTTCTGAATATGCTGCCAACTGATTTCATTACATGACCCTAATATGAAGAGAAAAGGATAAAATGTCTCTCTCTGCACTTTCTCCATCCCGTTCATAAACTTATAATCCTTTCTCATATAGTTATCTTTTCCAAAAATAGAAAACTCCCAATAAGACTCCAGCCTTTCCTTGTAGAGAACATGCTCCAATGCTTTCATTGTTTTAGTTGCTCTTTTCTGTATTGTCTCTGGCTCTGCTAAGTTGTCAGTTATATCAACCATATTGTTCTCTTGGAGTCGCATCTCCTCTTCTACAGAGTGAAGACCACAATAGTAATGATAATCTCGGTTAATTCAACATTAAAATCCCTCCAAATTGTAAACTTTCTACAAAGCACAATACAAGCAAAAGTGGGGTTGTTTTGATGAGAACTTTACCAATGACTCCCACTGCTAGACTTACATAAATGCCCTTTGCAAAGTGATCTGCATGTCCCCTCTACTCTTGTCAATAGTCAAACTCCAATTTCCATGTTTCATCATCATCCATACTGGAACAAGAGCTTTTTCATCGGCTACTGCTGCTATACGGAACATCTATCTTGCATCTCTTTGCTTCACTGATTCTCTATCCCTTTTCTAATCTCCTCTGAAAATTGCCTCTCTGCTAGCTTGCTTTTGCCTCTTAAATAATAGAAAAGGGCATAAAGACATTTGATTCCATTCCTTTATCACTTTTCCCCCAACTTGCCAAAAGCATAGAAAGTAGTCACAAGAATTAAACTTCTTCTTTTTTGCCTTCCCTTGCTGAAGTACTATTTTCTCATAGTGACCCTATGATTATAGACTCTATACACTACAGTCCAACACCACCATATTGTTTGTGTGCATAACAGGTGAGATAGATAATTGTAAGAGCATCATCAGCACTTCCTATAAGCTTGCTCTGGATCCCTGTTAGGATTCCGTTACTAAAATAAAGCACATGTTACTATATTTAGCAAAATAGAGCTTTTGTTATTTATGTGGCAGAATGTTTTGGCTTCCAGAATACTTTTATTTTTACATATCTTCATTATTTGTAAAGGGAATCTTTCTATGAGTAATATGTCATTACCTCTTCTTTTTCAAGTGATCATAGCAGCTGCAATTGTATATGTAAAGTACAGGAAATAAAACCAGAGACTACGATTCAAGAGATTAGTAAGTATGTTGAAATAAGGGGTATGGCAACTCTAAACAAATTCATTTAGGCAACATGAGCTAGTCAGAGAAAATAAATTTGCACTACACTTGAACAAGATTTGAATGGATTTAAGTAAGTGTGGAATGATAAACAAACAGCAGTGATTGGTAATGCTTTCCTTTTGATATAAGGAAGCTCTAATTAAAATAAAGTTGGTGTTTTGTATTAACAAATGATAACCAGTAGAAATCAAAATATCTAAGGGGCAAAGTCAAAAGTGTTTTAAAAAGATAATTGTGTGTATCTTATACAGGAATATATAAACTGCTATCTTTAGTTATTTTTTGTTTGTTCCTATATTTCCTATTCTTTACCATAACTTGTGAAGCTCCAACTGTTATACATAAATACACACATACCTGTTTTCTCCCTCTCATTGTTTTATATTTTATGCAAAGTCTCAAGACTGGTCCCAAATCTTATCTGGTTGAAATAAAAGTTTAACTCTGACCTGAACCAAGAGGTGTCCTGAACTGGAAAACCGAGCATCATTTTCATTAATTTCATTGATCTGCTTCATTAGTTGCAACAGTATTTCAACAGTTCCCTTGCTGACCATCTCATTAATGAGCTTTGCATTTCCAGAAATGAATTTTATAGCGCCCATACAATAGAGAAAGGCCTCAGTAGTTGCTTGCAAGTCTTCAGCTCTCAGAACTTCTAGCAGAGAATCTATGGAGAAAATTGTGAATGCTAATCTGAACAATGCTTATTGCCTCTTACCTTGAAGTGACCAAGAGTGGGAGTGCCCAGACATTTGCCCAAGGGAAATTCCCCACCTCCTCCTTCCCAAGGCAGCCTGCTGTTACACCCCCCCCCAAAAAAAAACACACCCCTGTTTTGAAAAGGAACAGGGCTGGGATGAGGGGCTACAGTATCAGGGAAACTGGCTGGAGGGAGCTTGGGTGAACAGAGCTCTGATTCACACAAGCTACCGCCACCCAATTTTAGAGTGTACATATGCAAGACTTTAAGTAATCAAAATGAGGCATCATAATTACTGATTACTTTCTGGTATCAAATACATTCACTACCTTCAAGATAGCAGGCTGGCTGAATATAGATGTGAGCTGACATTTTTTCTGGTGCTCAGTTGTGGTTTATTTGAGTTCAAAAGGTTAAAATAAAAACTTCCCTCCATCCTTGAAGTATCAAAGGCAGACATACCTGGATACTGAATAGTGTGGGAAATTCAGAGTGCTTTATGCTTGGGGGGGAGGGGGGAAGCAATCTAAAATCAAAATGCAGCCTGGAAATCATGTCTGCATTCCTGCTTCATTTCTAGACAGCTCCATTTCCCCCAACAAATTAAATGTGTATTTTCTCTTATAAATTACCCAAGAAATAAAACATGGTTACAGCTACGGTAGAATTTAAAAGATACTTGCCCAATATTTGGTCATGTTGAATGATGGAATCATTTTTTTCATTTCTGCTTATTTTAAACACCAGTTTGCAGACATTAAGCAGATTCTTTCCACTTACTTTCAGCTGCAAATAACACAGGAAAAAAGCAACATCAGTGCAATCAATACTTGATGGGGAAATCTGTTTTAAATAGACAGGATCAGTGTGTCAAAAAAGTGCAGGAAGGCCTTGATGGGTTCCCAAAAATATTAAACTATGGTTTAGGAAGCTGGGGTTGTTACATCATAACTGGCTGTCTGGCATAATTAATCACAGAATTCTCAGACTCTCCTTTCCTAACTGTGCTCTTGAATTCCTGGGCAAAAGTGATATGACTGCTCCTTCTCCAAACAAGCACACACACATATAAAGGCACACACACATTGGTGAGAAGATATGAAAAGCATGCATGAAATACTACACAAAAATTTAATCAGGCAAAACACAAAATAAAGGGTGCAATTCAAACCATTTATGCAATTTTTAAGTTCCACTGTTTTTGGTGTGAGAGATTTAAGCATGAGCTTGGTTTCAATGAGACTTCAACCTTTTATGAATAATATATATTAAAAGCATAGAAACCAAAAGGCAACTAAAAGACTCGTTCATATTCATGTGCTTAAGTCACAGAGATCTCTACAGATGTGCCTAATTCTACCTGTATTGCACTCATGATTCTGAGGTTTATTTTTATAGGAGTGAAGGGGTTTTGTACAAATGCAGTTTAAAATCTAAAAATGAGAACGTCATGTCAGAACGGCTGACAAGACTGATCCTGCACACCCATTACAGTCATTCAAGCTGTATTAAAATTTTCACTGAGTATGAAAACTAAAAGTATGCAAATGTGTTTCACCTCTTTCCCCCCAATATTTTCAATGTAGAATAAGAGCCTATGATACATAGAGCAATGAGAGAATCACTGGATTTCTTTTCCAGATCCTTAGGGGGTTTTTTAATCAGAGATTTCATGTTTTTTTTTATTTTGGGTTGCATTTTAATGGTATATTTCTAACAGGAAGTTTCTGTGGCTTTATTTAACAATCTAATACGTCTGATTCACTTGAGAGATGCTTATAATTTTCCAGTTTGATGCATAGCACAGCATTAACAGACAAATATTCTGGATATTCTGGTGCGCTAAAACCAATAATACAAAACATGTATTTGGGATACCATGTAGCAATACATATTTTTGTTTTAATAGGTCAATTATTAAAAATCACATGCTTGTATTTCAGACTTATAAAACTATGTTAATCCAGTATTTTTGAAATTTTGGTTTAACTCTGTGTGTTCTCCTTTGTGAAAAGTTGTTGTGTTTCTTGATACTTAGGATTCATCATACAATATCACACAAACAGGGAGCTTAAAGCACATACAAAACATCACATTGCACCATGATCCCTCCACACTTTAACTTACGCCCAGAATAATTTTTGCAAGTTTCAGGCCAAGCGGATCTGAAGCAATGTCAACTAATTTGTATAAAGTCTTCAGAAGCAAATTTCGTCTTTTAAATCGCTTGCAAAGCATATTTCCTTCCTCCAAGGCCTTATAGAGAACAGTACAGGCATGGCAAAGTCTTTCTACGTTGTCCTCTATTTGATATGGAAAAGCATAAAGCAACATCAATTATCAAACATTTTTCAGAGTCACCAAGAAAAAACAAAACCATAAATTGACTAAAAGGAAAAGTGTTACAGAGATGTAAGAAACTCAGTATCAAGCATGATTCTAAAAACTGTAGCCTAAACCTGAAACCTTTAGGTCAGTGGTGAGGAATCTCCAGCCCAGGGGCCTAATTAGGCCCATCAGCTCTCTCCATTGGGTCTGTAATGCCATTTTGGACAAGCTGCGCCCACCTGCCCTATTCATAGATGCCATGTATGATGTCATATGTGTTGCAGGTAAACATGTGGCTCAGCCAAATGGGGTTTGCAGGCACCACTGATCAGGTGATTAACAACACTTGCAAAGCACCTCAGGTGCTGTGAAGCCGTATGCACAAAGCTTTGCAACCTTCAATGACCAGCTGATCCTTGGAACTTGCAAAGCATTGTGCATAGTGTTCTACAAGCACTGATGATCAGCTGACTGTCAGTACCCTGCGGGTTATGCTTTTGCCCCCATGGTTTGATTTCACACCATGCAGGCAAAAGCAGGACACCTGATATCATTGAGATCTGCATCAGCTGAATGTCATCAGCATACTGATAGGACACTGCCCAAATCTCCTAATGACCACCCCCAGTGGCTTCATGTACATGTTAAATAGCATTTCCCCCTACCCCAAATCTGAAATGGCAGTCCTGATCACAGTGCTGAAAAAGTGGATGTGGATCACGCCCTCAACCATAGGCCACAATATATTACCAATGCAAGAACTTTAAGTGGAATATCAACTACTGGAAGTAAGTACAGTGGTGCCTTGCAAGACGAAATTAATTCGTTCCGCAATTCTCTTCGTCTTGCGGTTTTTTCGTCTTGCGATGCACGGTTTCCCATAGGAATGCATTGAAAATCAATTAATGCGTTCCTAGGGAAACCACCTTCAGACCAGGTCCGGGGACAGTCTGTCCCCGGACCTCTTCTGAAGGCTGGGGGGGGGGGCAAGGGCTTTTCTTCCCACCCCCAGCATTTTAAAAAAACCCTGGGACAGCGGAGGACTTCTCCGCTGTGCGGGGCTATCTTAAAATGCTGGCGGGCGGCATTTTAAAATCGCTCCGGACAGCGGAGGACTTCTCCGCTGTCCGGGGCGATTTAAAAGCCCCTGGGAAGGCAGGCGGGGGGGACAAAGACTTTCGCCCCCTGCCCGCCTTCAGAAGGTGTTCCCGCCCCCCGCCCCACTTCGGAACAGCTTTCCGAAGTGGGGCGGCGGGGCCAGGTGTTCCCGACCCCCCTCCGCACTTCGGAAGAGCTTTCCGAAGTGGGGCGGCGGGGCCAGGTGTTCCCGACCCCCCTCCCCACTTCGGAAGAGCTTTCCGAAGTGGGGCGGCGGGGCCAGGTGTTCCCGACCCCCCTCCCCACTTCGGAAGAGCTTTCCGAAGTGGGGCGGCGGGGCCAGGTGTTCCCGACCCCCCTCCCCACTTCGGAAGAGCTTTCCGAAGTGGGGCGGCGGGGCCAGGTGTCCCCGCCCCCCCTCCCCACTTCGGAAGAGCTTTCCGAAGTGGGGCGGCGGGGCCAGGTGTCCCCGCCCCCCCTCCCCACTTCGTAAGAGCTTTCCGAAGTGGGGCGGCGGGGCCAGGTGTTCCCGACCCCCCTCCCCACTTCGGAACAGCTTTCCGAAGTGGGGCGGCGGGGCCAGGTGTCCCCTCCCCACTTCGGAAGAGCTTTCCGAAGTGGGGCGGCGGGGCCGGGTGTCCCCGACCCCCCTCCCCACTTCGGAAGAGCTTTCCGAAGTGGGGCGGCGGGGCCGGGTGTCCCCGACCCCCCTCCCCACTTCGGAAGAGCTTTCCGAAGTGGGGCGGCGGGGCCGGGTGTCCCCGACCCCCCTCCCCACTTCGGAAGAGCTTTCCGAAGTGGGGCGGCGGGGCCGGGTGTCCCCGACCCCCCTCCCCACTTCGGAAGAGCTTTCCGAAGTGGGGCGGCGGGGCCGGGTGTCCCCGACCCCCCGCCCCACTTCGGAACAGCTTTCCGAAGTGGGGCGGCGGGGCCGGGTGTCCCCGACCCCCCTCCCCACTTCGGAAGAGCTTTCCGAAGTGGGGCGGCGGGGCCGGGTGTCCCCGACCCCCCTCCCCACTTCGGAAGAGCTTTCCGAAGTGGGGCGGCGGGGCCGGGTGTCCCCGCCCCACCTCCCCACTTCGGAAGAGCTTTCCGAAGTGGGGCGGCGGGGCCGGGTGTCCCCGCCCCACCTCCCCACTTCGGAAGAGCTTTCCGAAGTGGGGCGGCGGGTCCGGGTGTCCCCGCCCCACCTCCCCACTTCGGAAGAGCTTTCCGAAGTGGGGCGGCGGGGCCGGGTGTCCCCGACCCCCCTCCCCACTTCGGAAGAGCTTTCCGAAGTGGGGCGGCGGGGCCGGGTGTCCCCGACCCCCCCGCCCCACTTCGGAACAGCTTTCCGAAGTGGGGCGGCGGGGCCGGGTGTCCCCGCCCCCCCTCCCCACTTCGGAACAGCTTTCCGAAGTGGGGCGGCGGGGCCGGGTGTCCCCGCCCCCCCTCCCCACTTCGGAAGAGCTTTCCGAAGTGGGGCGGCGGGGCCGGGTGTCCCCGCCCCCCCTCCCCACTTCGGAACAGCTTTCCGAAGTGGGGCGGCGGGGCCGGGTGTCCCCGCCCCCCCTCCCCACTTCGGAACAGCTTTCCGAAGTGGGGCGGCGGGGCCAGGTGTCCCCTCCCCACTTCGGAAGAGCTTTCCGAAGTGGGGCGGCGGGGCCGGGTGTTCCCGACCCCCCTCCCCACTTCTGAAGAGCTTTCCGAAGTGGGGCGGCGGGGCCGGGTGTCCCCGACCCCCCTCCCCACTTCGGAAGAGCTTTCCGAAGTGGGGCGGCGGGGCCGGGTGTCCCCGACCCCCCTCCCCACTTCGGAAGAGCTTTCCGAAGTGGGGCGGCGGGGCCGGGTGTCCCCGCCCCACCTCCCCACTTCGGAAGAGCTTTCCGAAGTGGGGCGGCGGGGCCGGGTGTCCCCGCCCCACCTCCCCACTTCGGAAGAGCTTTCCGAAGTGGGGCGGCGGGGCCGGGTGTCCCCGCCCCACCTCCCCACTTCGGAAGAGCTTTCCGAAGTGGGGCGGCGGGGCCGGGTGTCCCCGACCCCCCTCCCCACTTCGGAAGAGCTTTCCGAAGTGGGGCGGCGGGGCCGGGTGTCCCCGACCCCCCTCCCCACTTCGGAAGAGCTTTCCGAAGTGGGGCGGCGGGGCCGGGTGTCCCCGACCCCCCCGCCCCACTTCGGAACAGCTTTCCGAAGTGGGGCGGCGGGGCCGGGTGTCCCCGCCCCCCCTCCCCACTTCGGAAGAGCTTTCCGAAGTGGGGCGGCGGGGCCGGGTGTCCCCGCCCCCCCTCCCCACTTCGGAAGAGCTTTCCGAAGTGGGGCGGCGGGGCCGGGTGTCCCCGCCCCCCCTCCCCACTTCGGAAGAGCTTTCCGAAGTGGGGCGGCGGGGCCGGGTGTCCCCGCCCCCCCTCCCCACTTCGGAACAGCTTTCCGAAGTGGGGCGGCGGGGCCAGGTGTCCCCTCCCCACTTCGGAAGAGCTTTCCGAAGTGGGGCGGCGGGGCCGGGTGTTCCCGACCCCCCTCCCCACTTCGGAAGAGCTTTCCGAAGTGGGGCGGCGGGGCCGGGTGTCCCCGACCCCCCTCCCCACTTCGGAAGAGCTTTCCGAAGTGGGGCGGCGGGGCCGGGTGTCCCCGACCCCCCTCCCCACTTCGGAAGAGCTTTCCGAAGTGGGGCGGCGGGGCCGGGTGTCCCCGCCCCACCTCCCCACTTCGGAAGAGCTTTCCGAAGTGGGGCGGCGGGGCCGGGTGTCCCCGCCCCACCTCCCCACTTCGGAAGAGCTTTCCGAAGTGGGGCGGCGGGGCCGGGTGTCCCCGCCCCACCTCCCCACTTCGGAAGAGCTTTCCGAAGTGGGGCGGCGCGGCCGGGTGTCCCCGACCCCCCTCCCCACTTCGGAAGAGCTTTCCGAAGTGGGGCGGCGGGGCCGGGTGTCCCCGCCCCTCCCGCCCCACTTCGGAACAGCTTTCCGAAGTGGGGCGGCGGGGCCGGGTGTCCCCGCCCCCCCCGCCCCACTTCGGAACAGCTTTCCGAAGTGGGGCGGCGGGGCCGGGTGTCCCCGCCCCCCCGCCCCACTTCGGAACAGCTTTCCGAAGTGGGGCGGCGGGGCCGGGTGTCCCCGCCCCCCCTCCCCACTTCGGAAGAGCTTTCCGAAGTGGGGCGGCGGGGCCGGGTGTCCCCGCCCCCCCTCCCCACTTCGGAAGAGCTTTCCGAAGTGGGGCGGCGGGGCCGGGTGTCCCCGCCCCCCCTCCCCACTTCGGAAGAGCTTTCCGAAGTGGGGCGGCGGGGCCGGGTGTCCCCGCCCCCCCTCCCCACTTCGGAAGAGCTTTCCGAAGTGGGGCGGCGGGGCCGGGTGTCCCCGACCCCCCTCCCCACTTCGGAAGAGCTTTCCGAAGTGGGGCGGCGGGGCCGGGTGTCCCCGCCCCACCTCCCCACTTCGGAACAGCTTTCCGAAGTGGGGCGGCGGGGCCAGGTGTCCCCGCCCCACCTCCCCACTTCGGAACAGCTTTCCGAAGTGGGGCGGCGGGGCCAGGTGTCCTGCCCCCCCTCCCCACTTCGAAACAGGTCCTGGACCTCTTCTGAAGGCTGGCGGGGGCGAAAGTCTTTGCTCCCCCCGCCTGCCTTCAAAAGCTGTCCGGCCCAGGCATCCCGGACCTTTACGCCAGCAGCGGCAGCTCTGCCGCTGCTGGCGGAGAGTTGCCGGCATGCCGAAGCCTGCGCGCAGCGCGCCCAGGCTTCGCGGATCTCTCTGCCAGCAGCGGCAGCTCTGCCGCTGCTGGCGGAGAGTTGCCGGCATGCCGAAGCCTGCGCGCAGCGCGCCCAGGCTTCGCGGATCTCTCTGCCAGCAGCGGCAGCTCTGCCGCTGCTGGCGGAGAGTTGCCGGCAAGCCGAAGCCTGCGCGCAGCGCGCCCAGGCTTCGCGGATCTCTCTGCCAGCAGCGGCAGCTCTGCCGCTGCTGGCGGAGAGTTGCCGGCATGCCGAAGCCTGCGCGCAGCGCGCAGGCTTCGCGGATCTCTCCTGCCTTCAAAAGCCGTCCGGGATAGCAGGAAGCGCTTCCCTGCTATCCCGGACTGCTTTTAAAATGCTGGCGCTGGGGAGCAAAGCCTTTTGGCCCCCGCCAGCCTTCCTGGACCTCTTCTGAAGGCCGGAGGGGGGGGAAAGGCTTTGCTCCCCACCGCTAGCATTTAAAAGAGGTCCCCGGAGATTTCCCTATGGGCTTTCGTCTTGCGAAGCAAGCCCATAGGGGAATTCGTCTTGCGAGGCAAATCGCGGACGAAAAAACCTTTCGTCTAGCGAGTTTTTTGTCTTGCGAGGCATTCGTCTTGCGGGGCACTACTGTATTGGAAAATCTATTTTGTGAAAGTCATAACAAGTATCATAGAAACCATTATGCACCAGACTCTAATTCATGTAGAATTGGTAAAATTTTCGTATTCCAGTAGTTTTCTTCCTCTTCTGTCTCATTAGCTTCCAAAGTATTTTCTGAAATTTGAAAACATGTTATTAAGTGACCACACAATGAAACTTACACAACATATGCAAAACTGATTTTAAAACTACAACCATATTAATACTTTAAAATGTGTAAATGAGTGGAATCTTAACAATCTGAAGTACAGTATCTGCCTAAGCAATAAAAAATTATTTAAGGTTATTATTTCCAACTACCTCAATGTATGTTTGATTTTTTTTTTAAAGGAAACAACAAAAATTGACAAGTTGAACAAAATGTCTTGGTGGTTTGTCGGTCATAACCACAACTTTGCAGTCTGGTCAGAGAAATGACATTGGCTTGCATTTATTGGCTGCTGTTCCTAGTATGTAAATACAAAAGCCTTAGCAACACTGAAAGTCGAACCCTTCCAAGCTTACTGTTTCAACCTTTTTGCAGAAGCAATGGAAAAGAAATACACTAAGCTTTACATATAAGTGAATCACTCTAACAGGTTCTTAGCAGTGTAAAATAGCTTGACTACCTAATCTATGTCAATCTGCACTAAATAAGAATGTATACTGGGCAGCTGCATACGAATTCTAACCACTGCTAGCATATCATAATACTGAGTGATGATGTTCTTTTGCAGCTTTTGAATGCTCCATTAAAAAGACTTTTGTAATGGGTTGCTTCCAATATGCCTGTTTAGCAAATTAGAGTACCAGGCAGGTTGAATCACTTCTAGCCCAGTTTTTAATTAGAAGGGAACACTCAAAAATTATATAAGTGAAACAAATCTAAAGGCTATTTCAAATTTCAGGTACAGGTTATATTTTTAGTTAGAAAATAAATAAAACAGAACATCATGTCTATTCAGAAACCTGACACAATGCAGCAAGGTGTGAAAGCTGGCATGGTGCAACTTTTAGATTTAGTTGGCATGCTAGTATCAGGCACAATTTTTCCTAAGCATGTTTACTTGGAAGTAAACCCCAATGAGTTATTTCCAGGTATTATGTTACAACACCCTGTAAAATGTTAGCTGTGAGTACTTCTTGAAGAAAAATGTTGAGAAAGACTGCTATCACAATAAAAACAGCTTCATGAAAAAAATCAGATGCTTACAACTATGCATATCACTTATGTTTTCTAAATGCAAAGGTGCAACCCAGCAGCATACAAGAAAGAAAACCAGTTTTTAATTAAAAAAATCTATACTCAACCAAACTATGTGATGTACCTGACACAGTTGCAGACTTAGTCCACTCAGTGTTTTCTAGGCATGATGAAGGACTTTCTTGCCCGTTAACCTGGTCACTTAAAAATGGGAGATGAGATTAACACAGAGAAAACTGTAGGTACACATCAACATCATGTACATAGTAGCACTTTCAGCTTTCCATGCACACAACTGGGAAAGTCATTTTTGGAAAATTGAAAGTGCACCTCAGTGCTGGTAGAACTTCACCAAATCATCCCCCAGGAAAATGCACACACTGTAGTCTCTGACTGGTGTTTTCTCAGCAACCCAAACTAGAACATAAACGCCAACTTTCTGATAAACTGGAGAGTTGGGCTTCCCGCCTAGCCCAATAACTTCCTATTATCTGACTGGGACTACCAACCACAGCTCACAATCAGAGTATCAATGCAGAGGCTGCCAAGTGTTGACACAGAAACTTCTTGGCCTAAGTTAACTCACCGCAATCAGTTTGGGAGTCTTATAGATAGAGCAGGAGTCTCTCTGCTCCGTCCAGCCTTAGCTAAGCAAAAATAGCCATAAATTTATTTATGTCTTTTGGTGCCAGTCTTGAAAGCCAACAGGCAATCCCCAGCTGAGGCAAAAGGCCCATCATCATATTATATACATTTTAACCAGCTAGTTATAGGAGCAATGAAAGCCCAAATAGTATTTCCTCCTTTTGTGCTTCCACCTCACTGGTTACTACCAGTACCACTTGTGTTTACCATTATCATAAGTGAGACTGTCAATTGTTTAATACAGTTAATAATTCTATATATTACTTACATTTTCCCACAAGTTGTATTTAAACACTATTTCATGAATCAATCAAAGCATGCTGCAATTAAACCGTCAGGCCACAAGAGGCCGCCATTATTGAACATAAAATACTGACAAACTTCTTTTTCTATTCAAGACTGAGAGAATCAACAGCACATAGGATTTTGCTGTCATGAAATAATGAAGTGAATCTAAATGTTAGCCTTAAATTATACTTATGGTAATTTCTTAGAGCAATTGGTGCTGATGCAAAATGTATATATTAACATCTGATCTTCAAAAAAGGTATACATTTTATATTTTCAACAGAAAATATCAGGTAGATTTTATTTTATTTTACAAAAAAACGGTTTGCTTTGAAATACTCTTCTATCATTTTCATAGTGTTTTGCAGTGTACAAAGCAGTTAAGAATCTGTGAATTCTCATTTCTGAGCTCAATTAAGATTTCCACAAAACAACCATACATCCATCTCGCCCTTAAAATCCCCACACTTGTTGGTGCTTGTGAGATAAAGACAATTCTCTTAATTATGAGGAGTAATTATCTAACCATCCCATTATGCATATTAAGCTTCTGTAAACCAACTTGGGAAGGCTTTGCTGTGAAAGGTGGCATAGAGTACTTTTAAAGAAACAAGAGTTCTGCTTAAATTTCAATGGTCCCGTGGTAATTTGGTCACAAAATGTTAATATGAAGCAACATTTACAGCCACTGGGCAGTTCTTATGGCTAGAAGTTCCTGTCTAAGTTACTATCAAATTCCAGGAAAGGGGACACAAGGTTAGGGGGGAAAGGGAGGAGGGGAACTAGAGCAGAAGCTTATGTTTGAATTATTTGGTTTTTTAGATCCCATAGGATTTTATACAACTCATATTTATGAGTAGGTCAATTGATTTCATTGGGTCTACTCTGACTTATAACTGTAAGCATGTATCTGAATAACATGGACATAATAAAAATTAAAGGTGCCTATTACGTAGAGCAGTGCTTTTGTCAGTGTGAATACTAGAATTTAAAGAGCATCAATCCACTTACATAAGATTTTAATCCTACATACTTTGATACCATAATTAGGCATTGTCAAATCATATTCACTAAGCACAGCGAAAATGAAATAGAACAATCTGCCTCAAAACTGGAGGGCATGTAAACATCTAGCATTCAAAAGTAATATGGATAAGAAAAAGTGAAAACGTGCCGATAGAGATAAATCAGTTTAGGTGAATGTAAAGAAATTTAACTGCAACAGTAATTCTGCAAAGTGACAAATTATTTGAGTATACCTGCAAATTTAACAATTATCACTCAGTGCGAGGCACAGTCTCATCAATTATGAAGAACGGTAGATGCAAACCCTTTGCAAGCAAGTATTCACTTGGGGACGAAAACTAATTTCCAGCCTTGCTGCCATACAAAATGAGCAGAATGAAAGCAAATTTGGAAAAGCTCAATACGTTTTTGCAGCCCATGAAATCCGTTATACAAAATATTTTAGTATGAAGGGACATAAATCAGCTTAGGATGAAAATGAAGTATATCTGCCTCCTTCCACCAACCTGCCCTTTTCCTATTAAATTTCAAGCGCCCTATGTTTGGCATCCCAGTCTGCATCCATTCCTCACTGCCTTTCAATCTCTTTCCTTTTGTTTGGTCTTTCCAATATACCGTAGAATATGCAGACTTGGATTAAGTCCAGGACACAAGCTGTTTTCCAATAGCTACATTCTAAACTGTTAGAAGTGGTTATCAAATTACTTTCTCAGGCTCAGTGTTAAAGAAACTTTAGCTGATAATATTACTCTGAAATATTACTACGAAACATATTGTAATAAACTCAAGTGTACTCAAGCATTAATTCCATCTTATTTTAGAAAAGTGATAACATAGCAACAGCTGGCACAATCGGGTAATCGTTTGGTGGAGGAGAAATTGGGTACAAATTAATTAGACTTTTTTTTACTCCTGGCCTCTTGGAACTGGCAGATTCTTCTGCAGCAACAATTGCATGCATACAGTCCTGATCAATCTTAAGCAGAGCATATGCACTGGCAAGAAAGGCAAAAAGTAGAACTAGTGGCTGATAACCATTGGGGAATTAAGTATCACTGACACCTACTTGAATGGAGACAAAATGAGCATCTCACTAAAGTTAATAGGCCCAAGAACATTAAAAAAAACATTGCCTGGGAAATCATTACAATCATCTAACAAGGGCTCAGAATCCATGTTTTAGGGAATGTAGCAAAAAGTCTGCATCCAAATACCCTAGCCACCTTTTTGTTTGTTTTTTGTTTGGAAGCTTCATTAGTTGTCATTATTGTTAAACAAAATAATGTTCCTATAAACAATGCAAACAAATCTAGCTTCAATCTTTGAGAAAGAGGTACAAGAGGCTTAAAATACAGCCTGGACAAGAATGATAGTTTTGACCCTGGGTCCTGTATGTTTAGATCCATAAAGAGTATTTGGAGAGGGGCAGCGATTTGCTGTTGTCAGGCAAAGGGGCATAGGAAGTATTCCTTAATTTTGTAAACAGTTGTCTACCAATTTTTAAACATTTTACAATTTACAACAGCAGGAAGCACAAAGTTTGGTGCTACGATTCCTAACACCAATTCAAGAGGAAACCATTTGATCCTTTGGTAGATTAGGAACTAGTTTTCCTTACTGCATCAGGGGATAAAGCTAAAAACACTTGCCAAGGGGAGAAGCAAGCCAGTGTCTTTTTAGGAAGCTGGCAGTTGAACCAGGAATAAAGAAAT
This sequence comes from Podarcis vaucheri, assembly GCF_965113315.1. NCBI lineage: Eukaryota > Metazoa > Chordata > Lepidosauria > Squamata > Lacertidae > Podarcis > Podarcis vaucheri. The sequence continues at coordinate 74,360,363 of NC_138761.1, forward strand.
ACAATAAAATCTAATGAAGATGAAAATTAAGCATACATACACACACATATTTGGGTCGCTTCATTCAAAATCCCTGGGGGAAAATAGTAATATTATTATTGGTGTTGAGTAAAAGACCCCTGGGTGGTTAAGTCCAGTCAAATTTGACTATGGGGTGCAGCACTCACCTCCACTTTCAGGTCGTGGGAGCCAGTGTTTGTTCACAGAGAGCTTTTCGGGTCATGTGGCCAGCATGACTAAACCGCTTCTGGAGCAATGGGGCACCATGACGGAAACCAGAGCACACGGAAATGCTGTTTACCTTCCCACCACAATGGTACCTATTTATCTACTCACGCTGGTATGCTTTCAAACTGCTGGGTGGTAACATTATTTGAAAGATTTGTTTCATTTATAACTATCAGTAACTGGAGAGTTACTAAGGATTCCAAATAGTAGCGTATTTTACAGGAGGAATTTGAACACTGTTATCATCTTTAATATGTAAAATCATTTTTTTGCCATGTAGTTGAAAAATAATGTTTTTATTTGGCCTCTAGCATATCTTAATTTTTGAGCTAATTTTTCAGCAATAGCTATGGACCAGATTTAACTATACCATAAATCCTTATTTAATCCTTCTTAAATATATCCATTTTCTTGTGATAACCATCATGACAACTAACAATGGTATAGTGCCATGAAGCTACCCTCCTGACAGTGATACCACCTTCACCAGGGACACGGGGAAGGGCAGTGAGGTCAGTGAGGTCAGTGCTGTGTTGGTGCACTGCTGGACCCAAGATGGCCCTTCTGCATCCAGGGCCATCCTGCACCCTTGCACCACCCCAGTAGGCAACAGTGATGCTGATGCCAGTAGCATGGCTCCATGACAGCACTGCAGCACACCAGCTGCTCCCACTTTTAAACCTTTTGTGTGAAAATACCTGAAGATAAATAAAATACTGACCATTGATTGCTGCAATGAGGTGAAGGCAAAATGTCTGTCATTTGTGGATATACTTCTTCCCCTTCTATCTTATTTTGATGCTCTTTATATGTTAATGGAACACACTTATCCTTAAAGGTCAACTGGACAGTCAGGTTTTGACTTTCATCTCTAGTTCCAGAACTATCACACGTGGTAGGAGGGTCTTCAAAATTCAGTGTCTTACCTGTTTTAACAAAATGGTTAAAGTGTTCTTATAAAGGAAACATACAGAAAGATGTCCTTAAAAGGACAGCTAGTCTTCTGAAATATTATTATTCGCATTGTAATAACTGTCCTTGCTAGCTGGCATTAACTAAAATAAGAGAAATCTGTATAAAAGGAACTGATGCAGGCTGGTATTCTTTCCATCAAAGATTTTTCTAAAGACACATGAACTCCTAATGACATCTTTATTCATAAGAGCTCAACCTTTCTACTGTATAGAAACTTTTATTCCTAAACTAAGTGAAAATGTTTTATATACTGCAGCATCAGTAGTAAGATAAGGTTAAAGAAGCACACTCAAATTTAATGGTTTTTTCCAAAGCAGTCTCTCTCTAACTTTCTTCCCAAAGGACAAAGCAGTGAAAATATGCTTTCGTCATGGATGCTTTAGCTGAAATAATATTTCTGCACTACAAGGAGGTTGGACTAGATGACCCTCAGGATCCGTTCTAACTCTTCAATTCTATGATCCCACCCCCTTGATTGAGAAGTAATCCCCTCTATCTTCTTAAATAGTATAGAAATCAAGAACTACATATTGTATCCATCTGTATATAGATGGATGTGCTCCAAGCTAACTATCTGGCATTTCAACCCAACCCAAATCCAACTAAATCTTGCCCCCCCCCCACAAGGGATCAGATTTTTTTAAAAAAAGAAACTATTCCAGAGTTTGATGTATCTTCACTGCAGTTGTCTGGATCCTTGGTTAGTTCTATTGGTGAAATGGGAGGAAGGTGACTTTTGGCAATTCTCCACCCCCCTGCAGCCCCTTGCATCCCCTGAAAGTCTCTGGAGGGCTCAGGGACTGTCTGGAACGGTGTGGTGGGGCTACAGGAGGAATTGGTGAAGAACGGTCCTCCCTCCTTTTGATTGTGGGTTCCTTCACTGGACTGAAAGTCTTCCATAGATGGAAGGAACCCATCCATTTGTAGAAGGTTAATTTATGGACTAACTACACGAGAGGATAGCGCCATGATAGTATTCATAACATTGTTTTGTTAAAATTAAATACCAAGCACATGGGGTGGTGAGGAGGATAGTCAACAGAACAGCAAGCGGGGAGGGGGAAGCATGGCTTTCTAAATAGCTCAGTTGGTTAGAGAGGGGTGCTGATAACACCAAGGTTGCAGGTTCGATCCCCAATGGGACAGCTGCATATTCCTGCATTGCAGGAAGTTGGACTAGATGACCCTCAAGGTCCCTTCCTACTCTCCAATTCTATGATTTAAGCCTTCCCTGCCAGCCACAATCTCATTAAAAGTCACACAAACACAGCCAAACTTAGTAACTAGAGGCCCCCCTCCCCAAAATGCTAACTGCCCAAGCATTTATGTTTTGGGAATGTGTGAGTTTTAATGAGAAACCTCCCCTCTCCCATGCTGTGAAGCCAATAACTACTGCAGCTCCCCCAGCCTGGCATTTCATTGTAAAAACAACACTATTTCTGATCACATCATTAGCATCTTGCATAGTTTGGCCCTTAGGATCCACACCAATGTATGAAAAGACATTTCACTTGGGATGAACTGCAAACTAAATCACTGGACTTTAAGACAAGGGCCATAGTTCAGAAACAGAGCATCTGAAATGCATGTGGGAGGTTTCAAGTTCAATCACTTGGCATCTCCAGGAAGGGGAGGGAGAGAACCCTGCCTGAAATCCTGGAGAGACAATATAGAGCTAGATGGATCAGTGGTTTGAGTCAGTATAAGGCAGCTTCCTAGGTTCCTATGACCGCAAGCTAGGGCTGCTGGAGCAGAAAATGTTCTGCATCAGCAGTGAGTTGGACTAGGGGACCTTTGAGATGCCTTCAAACTCTATGACTCTATGAAATCCAATTGTTCAGTTAGGCTGACTTTAATATATTTTATAATCTGAGTTCTTACAAAAGCTTGGTAAAAAGGATTAAATAGAAACATTCTTACTCTCATTGGGAAGTAGTATTTTATCTGGGAGAAGGTTTCCATGAGATGCGGTTCTAAACAAACGGGCACGAGCATTGCTGATTCTCCTAATTTCCTCTGAATCTATTGGTGATTTAGGAGGTGAAATATGATGCTCCTCATTATTCCTGGGTGATGACAGCAGCTTTGGCTTCTGTTACAAGAAAAGATCTAATTCAACATACAGCCACTTGTAAGAATCAGAAGATGGATGTTATTAATATTATGGGTCTTGCCATAATCTATTTATTGACAAATTTCTTCTCATAATAGTTTTCCCTGAGCAAGAAGTTCCACTAAACTTAAGCCAGTCTGTTTACTACTTCATCTTATCTTCCTGGTAAATAATAGGAGCTGACTCTGAGGTCTTAAGTGAATTCACAAAGGAACAAATACTCCGAAGGGTATTCTTGTTACAGATCACTGTAGTGAAATTCCACAAAACTTATTTACACACATTTCCAAAGATGGTTTTGGAAAGAAGGGGGGTGGGGGAAGCAAGACATGGATGCTTCAGTATCAGCCTTTGTAATTTTACTTCCAATGGATAGGACCAGGGATATGCCACAGTTCCACGAGACTGCAAAAAAAGCACCGAATGTGGTAGTGAGCACAAATTCACTTTCCTGATAATCTAATTGTAAAAAGCAAGTTCCTCCTGTGCTGTGTAAGAAATGCTTGCAGAGACCTAAGGAGCCAGAGAGGCAGCTGAAAAATACTTAAGTGATGGAAAGTGGCCTTAAGTGTCAATCTGCATTAAGTTTGCAGAATGTAGTCTTTCTTGGCACATAATTTTAATGGAGCACAGAATACACAAAGCCCTGCTAAAAGATAATACATACATGGTCCAGTGGGCTTAGACGTGCACAAGAGACAGGCCTTGATTCAACCCATTCAAAGCTGGAAGCATGGAGACTGGAATGAAAAACAGAACATATTAATTAAATGTGTAGATAACATGTTTTTCTCCACAAAGTACTTTCTATGTGCATACTAATGGAGTGAAAATTCTACCTCTGCCAAATTGCTTTACTGAAAATCGCTTTTTGGAATGCAAAACAAAACACAGGTTAGAGAAGATGTAAAGAAAATAAAGGGGCTAGTTATATGCCATGGTGCCTATTGTACTTACTCAATGGCACAAGCAATAACGCTGCCTTATTCCTAGTCATCCCTCTATGCTGGCTACTGAGCAGCTGTAATGGCAATCCATATTGTGATAGTGCTTCTCTTTTAGAAGCAATTCCTTTGGGAATGTCAAAATCAACAAGAGCAGGAGATGACACATCCAGAAAGCAAATGAGAGGTGCTTCAGCTTCCTACACATTAAACCTAATAATAGTTTTGGGTTGACAGTGAATACTTCTTTTCCTTTTAAAAGTTGTCAGAAACACTTCAGTTATTTCTAGCCAAACTTCTTATCAGCTACATCCATACAGAGGAAGCATGTACTCCCTACCAAAATAGATGGACAATTTTATACCTGCATTTTTATACTTCTCTAATTCACCTGAATCAATATTGGTGACAGACACTTATATTTTATCCCCCATTCACATGGAATACAGGGTTATAGCCATTCCCTCCAAAACCCCATACCTAAAAGCAGAAGGTGGTCTATTTTCAGGTGTTCTTGAAGACGCAGATCCAAAAAGCTTCCTTTGCTCCTCCCTTGGTGTGAACGGTCTTTGGGTTCTTAAAATCCTTAGTGTATTTCGTGCTTCATTTATTATCTCAGCACTGGTCTTCTGGACAGCTAATGGGGGCTTATAGAAACCTTCCGAATATTCTACATTTTTGTTCTTTGTGGGCTTCATTTTTCTGATAGAAATGAGTTTGCAGTAAGTACTCCAACACTGTGCAGAAGAGATAGGAAATATAAAACTTCTAGAAACTTGATTGCAATGTCAGTATTTCAAGGTTCAGATCACACTCTGATGAACATCTAATCCCTGTGTTTCCCACTGCATTGGTCATTAGTTCATGCTGCTCAGCCATCTGTCTGCACCACAGATTAGCATGGTCAGTCTAGTCTGCATGGCAGCAGAAGCTATTCTGCTGTGGGATTCTCCAGTGCTGCTTTGTTTCTGCTATTATTGATATATTTGTGTTACTTTCTGATACAATTAAAGTAATCAGCAGCACATGCAAGTGCAAATGCACCCTTAAGGCATCAAGACCATTACGAAATACAGTGGTACCTCGGGTTACATGCGCTTCAGGTTACAGACTCCGCTAACCCAGAAATATTACTTCGGGTTAAGAACTTTGCTTCAGGATGAGAGCAGAAATTGTGCTCCGGCAGCGCCACGGCAGCGGAAGGCCCCATTAGCTAAAGTGGTGCTTCAGGTTAAGAACAGTTTCAGGTTAAGAACGGACCTCCGGAACGAATTAAGTTCTTAACCCGAGGTACCACTGTAAAACATTATTTCAATCTCTAAATTCACAGAACCTATGCACAGCATAGTCTTGTCCATCAGATATGGCTGCTTTAAATAAATGCCTTAAAAATAATAAATTATTGCTTTCAGAATCTAAAATATTTATTTGCAGTGTTATATGTGGCCCATGGTAAGATGTAAGATGAGCTTAATACACACATGAAGGTAACACTTATGTGATGTTGAAGAGGGCATTTTGTCTACAGTGTATTGTTTATATAGGATGACAAGCTGGATATTTTTTGTCTTTTCAGTGCATTTCTGTAGTAAGGTTTACTGAACATTTTCTTCTTGTTCAGCAAAAAAATCCCCTTGGGGTGTTATTGGGAGCTACTGGTATGCATGTGTGTGGGGTTGTTTTAACAGAGTAGAAGAGCAGTATTTAAACTCTATGGTCTCCTGGAGGACTTCCAACATACATTTAAGGCCATTTTGGAAAGTGTCCTGGATATTCCATCTGAACTATGTCAGAGTATCTCCTGTGTGATTTTCTAACTTCCGTCAGTATATAATTTATAACTTTACATTTTACAACTTCTACCTGCATTATGCATGTGGTAGCTGCATTAAAGGTAAAGGTAAAGGTACCCCTGCCCGAACGGGCCAGTCTTGACAGACTCTGGGGTTTGTGCGCCCATCTCACATCTATAGGCCGGGGGCCAGCGCTGTCCGGAGACACTTCCGGGTCACGTGGCCAGCGTGACAAAGCTGCATCTGGCGAGCCAGCGCAGCACACGGAATGCCGTTTACCTTCCCGCTGGTAAGCGGTCCCTATTTATCTACTTGCACCCGGGGGTGCTTTCGAACTGCTAGGTTGGCAGGCGCTGGGACCGAGCAGCGGGAGCGCACCCCGCCGCGGGGATTCGAACCGCCGACCTTTCGATCGGCAAGCCCTAGGCGCTGAGGCTTTTACCCACAGCGCCACCCGCGTCCTGGTAGCTGCATTACTGGGGGACAAAGGCAGGCCAGACACACTCAGCTGATGGGCCAGGTGGTTGTGATCCCACTTTCCCACAACTTTAGAGCTGATGTGGATTAGCCCATTCAAAGATGCAGCTTTTGGAACCTGGGAGAGAAAGGCACTCTCAGATAACTCAAGCTTCCTTGCAGTACTGAAGTGCCAATGATTATTATCCTACTGCTTTATTATTAATGGCAAAGAAACAATGGAGAAGTACAGTGAGCACAGAACATCACTTACCAGCGGGAAGGAAGTCACACAAACATATGCACAAAAGATACTCACCAAAGGATTCACTGCTATGCACTTTCAGGGCCAAACACAACAGTTTCCTGACTCCATAGAAAACTTCATTAAATAACCATATAAACACCCACAAGCTGAAGATGTGGTAAATACTACAATGATGATATCACAGCAGGATCTGAATGATAAAAAGAAAACATTTACTGTCAAAACAAACAAGGCAAGTTATCAGTGCTATCTAGGGATTGTTCTAATAGAAAATGTAAACCGAAACTACAGCCAAAAAGAACAAACACTAATATCCTACACAAGACAGATCATCAACTTAAAAAATGCAAGCTCCAGACACTCCATATCTCAATGAAAGATTTCTTCCACATTTATGCAGCTTAAGGCAACCTGCCAACTCAATTTCTTTGTAGATAACCAACAAAAATCTAACCAGAATATTTATTGTTAATTTGTTGCCTCCGCTGCATACAAAGGCATGGCAGTTTGACTTCTAGAAAAAACTTCTCAGGACTTTGCGTACTGTGCTTCTTTCCAAACCACTTCTTTTTAAGCACAAACTCCACAGCTATTAAAAAGGTAAAGGTAAAGGTACCCCTGCCCATACGGGCCAGTCTTGCCAGACTCTAGGGTTGTGCGCCCATCTCACTCAAGAGGCCGGGGGCCAGCGCTGTCCGAAGACACTTCCGGGTCACGTGGCCAGCGTGACATCGCTGCTCTGGCGAACCAGAGCCGCACACGGAAACGCCGTTTACCTTCCCGCTTGTAAGCGGTCCCTATTTATCTACTTGCACCCGGGGGTGCTTTCGAACTGCTAGGTTGGCAGGCGCTGGGACCGAACGACGGGAGCGCACCCCGCCGCAGGGATTCGAACCGCCGACCTTTCGATCGGCAAGCCCTAGGCGCTGAGGCTTTTACCCACAGCGCCACCTGCGTCTTTCCAAACCACTTCTTTTTAAGCACAAACTCCACAGCTATTACAGTATTACATTCTTTCAAGGAATCCAAGCTTCTTACTGAACAGTAACTGGGACCCACTTCACACATGCATATACACACTTGATTTCTCTGTACTTCTTTAATTTACACTGGGTGACTAGCAGGTGAATGCAGGTTTCTCAAAGAGGTTGGTCTGCTATTATGGCTTTTCTCACTTAGAAATCATTTTAAAAGCTTTTGAGAAACCTTCAACGGAATAGGCTGAAAACAACTGCTCTAAGGTATGCCAATTGGCCTCTGAAATTCAACATGCGGAAAATGCAGCTGGGAAACTACACATTCATTGAACGCTGAGCAAGCTGGAGGGATTTACTGGCAAGAAGAACTCCCTGCCAGACCTTTTCATAACCATAGGCTGTGCCAACAAAGTTTTAAGTCTTTTCAGTTTTTAAGTGTTAAGTTCTTATTTCAGTAGTTACATGGACTTTTCTATAGCGGTTAGATGTATGTATGTATGTATGTATGTATGTGGAAATACAATTCAGTATATGGTAACCCAGTTCACACATCAACCATGGCTCAGGATGTGGGCTCATGAAGTGAAGATCACGGCTGCTGTACTCCTCATCCAATCCTGCTGCTGCTGTGCTATCTGAGGCTAAGCTATGGTTTGGTTTTGGGCTCATCCATACTGTCATTTGATGTGGATAGTAAACTTCACATACTTCCATTAATTGTTAGATATCTCACCAAACTACAATATCCAGGGTTTCTTTGAGGAAGTCATGAGAGTTAAAATGATGAGTGAACTATACAAATTTTTAGAGTAGATTAACAAACAAACCAATTTTCTAATCTGGAAAATTGCATCAGATACGTATATTTTTTGTGAGTTGTTTTTGTTTATGTTTCTTTTTTGTTTCTTCTCTTCTATCACAAACTCCAAGCTGGAGTCATGATTTTGGCTTGTAAGTACTAACAGTAGGTTATATTTTAATTAAATAAGTGCTATAATCAAATGATAAATTAAATTTGTGACAGGAATATAAACAGAAACAAAATCTTTCAGTTTCAATTTCTATTATACTCCCTGTTGCACTGTGAAGTTTTAGAACATCTTAACAATTCCTATGTCGCTGGTCTCAGTCTTTGAAGAAGGAGTCATTTCCTTCTACTTTAAAATCCTTACATTTTGCTCTAGAGATATACCATTTATTGGATTTTAATATTTGCTCTCTTTTAATTAAGTAACTGGCAACCTGGGAGACATGAATACATTCTGTACTGCAGCAGAAGCATAGCCCATGACAGGTTCTAATTAAGTTTCAATCAAATCTCCTTTCGATCTTTAATTGTCTGCCTTGCAAGTACATTTATGATGGAGGCGTTGATTGCAGAGCCATAGTCAAGCCTGCAAACAGAATTTTATTAAAAAAAATAAATTCCTGTCTCCTCACTTACCACATTTTGACCAACTCTGCTCATAATGAAAAAGTTATGATTTATTCTTAGGATATGGCATAATTCCCTCAAAAATAATAAAACACACATTATTAAAAACATGCTCCTTCAGTATTTGTGTTTTATGTTTTATTTGAATAATGAAGGAGCCACATATCCTTAATCTGAATGGCATTCCTACACTGGAAGAGCCATCATGTCTTTGAAAAAAAAACTAATCTGAATTCTGAGAAGAAAAATAAAAGTTAGCAGCACATCAGAGCTGCTTTCCCCCCCAGTGATTCGAAAAGATTAAAAACTCACAAAGAATCGTGCTGATCAGGTCTCAGGAAGGGAATTCAGGAGAGGAAGGAGGAAATTTGTTTTTCTTCTGTTGAAGCCCCCCTAAGGCCGTTGCCGGAGGCATACCTAGGCCCCCTTGTACCCTAGGCAAGGAGCTAATAGTGCTGCCAGCTGGCCAGAAAGGCGGCCCTACAGGCCTGCTATGATGGAGTCAGAGTGCAAGGGTGTGATTTCTACGCCCCCCCCCCTTGACCTGGGCCCTTGGCAGGGCCAACCTTACCAATACCTAGGTTCACCCCTGGCTATCACTGTCTATATAGCACTAGAGGATTTAGGTTTAAGGCTGCCCCCCTGCCTTGATTTATTCTCAACTCTCTTTTTTTAACAGCAGGGGTGAGGATGCTGGGAAATGTTAGGCGTGTCCCTTTCCCCTTTCTTTCATTCTGAAACATACCAGTATAGTCCAAGGAAGGGAGTTTATTTTAACTCTAAAAGCATACACCACCACCCAATTCTAATCTCCCCACCCTCCAGAATACTTACTTTTGATATATTTTAGTGTTTTAGTGTATGCCACTCTAATACCCTTACCCTTAGGGAGAGAGGGATATAAATGGTTTTAAACAAATAAGTTAATAAATAACTATAAACTGCTATTGAGCATGCCCATTTCTCCTCCTCCTTCTTCTACAAATGGATACAATTGCATTCCTATATCTTGAAAGCAAACATGTGCTTGTTGCACTGTATTTGGAGTGTGTGTTTTAGATTATTACAAACTTCTATATACATTTTTTAAAAATTTGGTTACCCAAGCTAAATGAACAGGCACTCAGTTGCCTAAGTTCACAATAAGTTAGGGACCAATTTAAGATAGCCAAACTACTAAAAAAATTATAAGATCATCCTTTTGTCTTCATTTGTCACAGTTTTCCAAACTCTTTTAAATAACAGTTTTCAGGCCTGGTGTAACTTGAGCTATTCAGATTATTCCTGAACCAATCATTGATACTTCAAAGGAATCAGAAGAATCAGTGCAGCTGGCACAACTTCCCCACCACAGTTGTTTTAAATGAATTTAAATGAATTTACTAGCTGGGGCTTTTCACAACCACCACCCCTGCCTTACACACACAAAACACTTCCTGAGCAGAAGCAGCCATATACACATAGGTTAGATAGTGTGGGATAACTTCAATATAGCTATAACAGGAACTCAGCTGCAAATAAATACCACGTGATTTAAATAGCTGGCTTTACAATTACTCCTGTTTCTGACCGACACAGCAGCCTTATGCATATTATATTTTTGCACAGGCAAAATGTAGGACATTTATGTATTTGCTATTCACAACAACTCACACAACAAGCTGATTCTAGAGAGAACCGAGTTGGTACCAGCGTGGTTCTTCTTGTCCGTAAGGCTACATTTTCTACATATTTACCTATTTAACTTTCAGTATCTTCTAGGAATAGATGCATTTCTAACCACCACCACCAAACCTCAATCCCAATCCAAGGCTTGAGTGCAGGTGGGCACCCATGATGCCATCCGCCAAGAGGGTTGGCAGCCCACGAAAAGTCCAGTAACTCACACAGACAGACGGACGGAGGTATATAGAGGGAGAATTTAGGCAGTCAGGCCAGGAAGTCCTTAGCAGTTCCTGCTCCAGGCGGCATCCTGTTCCCTGGGAACCGAGCAGGTAGCCTCGGTCACCATAGCAACCGCGCGCGCGCGCGCGCAGAAGCCCTACTTAGCTGTCCCCTTCCTCCGACCCTCCACACCTTGGGCTCCCCGTGTCCTCCAAGCTACTGAAGGGAAGAAATGTATCCGAGATCCTGCGAGGAAAGGCCGGTCGCCGCGGCAGCCGCTGCTGCTTTTTCTGCTCCCGTCGCAGCCGGTGCACCGTAAGAGTGGGCAGCGGGCGCCTCCGTCGTCGGTACTGGGCATGCTCGGAAGAACGGCGCATGCTCTATAGCAGCGGTCGAAGCCTTTGCCCTTATCCCCCCTCGAGCTACTTCCGCGTTGTCGTTTTTTTAATACGGCAACCTGTCCCGAAATGTTGGCGGGCGAGCAGGCGGGAAAGGCGGGGCTGTTCTGCCGCAAAAACGACATCGTAGTATTCGTCCATGCTAACTGTGCTAGGTGGGAAGTCATTTATTAGCGCTCAAGTTTAAATAGGCCTAATGGACCTAAATAGGACCTAATAGTCAGGGGTCCCTTTACCTTTAAATAGGCACCACATTGCCGCTGGTTCTGCTGAAGTGTTCTCTGGCAGCATAGTTACTCTGCCCGGTATCCGGTTACAAAGTCAGCTCTGTGCCCACGCCTTACATCAGTTCACTAGGGGTTTCCACAGCGATGCCTTGACCGGCGCAACAGACTTTAGCCCCATCTTAATTGCACTAGTTTGTTTTTATTCCTTGCTCACTATAACTGCAACACCCTTATATGTAACATCACGACTACTTTTTCTACCTGTGTGTCGTCTCTAAGATTTATATGTTACATTATTGCTTCATTTATATATATTTATGTCAGCAACCCTGTCACTCATAATATAATATAATATGTATGTAGATCAACATGGTTTCAAAGATTTAGGGTGTGGATTAGATTATTTTTTGAGGTCCCTTCCATCTCTGCAATTCTATTATTTAGGCTATTATATTATATTATATTATATTATATTATCAGCAGCTGCAGATCTGGCAAGGGCTCTAGATCATTAGTGGGCTTGCTAAAAGAAAAGGGGTACTTCAAGATGGGCATTTATTGCAGAACCTGTGCTTCTAGACAGGGTTTTGGTTCTAGATTGTGCTAGAGTAGGTAGGGCTTTGGTATAATCCAGCAGAACTCAGTTTACATTCTTATAAGCAGACAATGGATAGGATTACATTGCAAATTCCAATGAGCTCAGTAGGACTTCTTAGTAAAATTGTGCTGTACAAGACTTTCCTGCCCTATTTTGACCAGCTTTTAGTCTAAGTAATGCAGAAAATTAATCAAGCTCACTTTGTTTTGACTTTTCTCCCCAAACAACTCCATTTAGCAATGGTCCTTTCTGGGCCCCTTGCTTTGTATTTCTATTTGCTTTTCTTCCACAGTCAGATTCCAAAACATATAAAAGCTGAGGCATTTATAAAGAGGTTCCATTATGACCTTACTGACATTTATTTCATACATGTAAAGACCTAAGGCAAGTGTGCCTGTCATGCTCACCAGAAGATCCCAAAAAGCCCTTTGGAGTCCATCAGTGTCCATAAGCATCTGAGTGTGAATCACATTAATAGACCTCCCATGCATTCAGAGGGGAAAGGCAAGTCTAGATTTCAACCGGAAGTGGTTCAATCATAATAATGCAAAATCCCCCATTTTCAGATTACTAGCTTCCTGTGTGGCCAAGAAACAACTATCAGGTGTATCTTGCTTTATGTGTTGGGCTAAAGACATGTTGGAATAGCTCAGGATTGTAATGGCGCCCATAAAGACCAGAGCCATCAAGGACCTGGTGACCTTAGCATGAAAACTAGGTTCCCCCCAGCGCAGAACAACCATCCTGGGAATCTTCAACACCTTATCCAATACTGCCTCTGTCAGGTGATTCACCAGCAGAATTTTTAACCTGTCCTGGTCACTCAACACAAGATACATATACTCCATACTGCACTCAAACAGACAAGAAGCCTGAAGACAGTGAGACTTCAGAAACCCTCCATCGCCGCCGCCAGTTCTGACTCTATTCTGGTACTGAACTGAGCACTTAAGTAGGAGGGCATAACTAGGAGAAACTATGCCCTCAGCTCGTCAAGCCACCTTTCAGTTATACAAGCCAGGTCAGCCTTTTTATCCATCATGGAATCATGGGTGAATGAGATTTTGTTAGGAACTGACTTTGCATTTAATAGCAGCACCAGCAGACTGCAATGCAAAGATGTAAGGAAATCACAAACCATCGGTTGAGAAAGAAACTGAATAAGTGAATAAGCATAAAGCTCACTTGGCGCCATCATTACATATCTTTAGGTGCCAGAGCTGTTCAGCAGCTGAAATTACTCCCTCAGAAGGTGATGCTCTTCTCCATGGGAGGTTTTAAAGCAGAGGTTGGATGGCCATCTGTCATGGATGCTTTAGTTAAGATTCCTGCATTGAAAGGAATCAGACTAAATGACCATCTGAGTCCCAATTCTTCTATGAAAAACTTTCCTCTATAACCATGTCTTTGGCCTTTAACTATTTGTGGCCTTTTAGAATTGGTTGGCATGCTTTTAATGTATTTCACACCCCCCCCTCCAGTTTTACTGTATTGTGGAGGGTTTTGCTTCCCTGTTGGTTATAAGTCACTTAGGGCTGCCCTGGGCAAGATAAAACACAGTGGGGAGGAGCATAGAGAGAGACAGAGGAAAAATTTACAAGTCTCAGTATAAGGCAACCCCTTACACAGAAAGTGATGAAACGACAACTACTTAATTGGAAAAACATCACATCACAAGTCCTATTCCCCTTACGCTTGACTCTCCAGCCTTTTAAATCCTAACCAACCTAAACCTAATAACATAAGAAGAGCCTGCTTGGATCAGGCAAATTGCATATATAGTCCACCACCTGGTTCTCTCACAGAGATAATTATAAACGTAAGGACACAAGAAGAACCTGATGGATCAAGCCAAAGGCCCATATAGTCCAGCATCCTGTTCTCAGTGGCCAACAAGGTGCCTGTGGAAAATCCACTTTCTCCATGCCATGCATAATTTTATAAACTTCTATCATGCCACTCTTGCTCACCTTTTCTTTAAAATTAAGAAGTTCCAAATGCTGCAACCTTTTCTCTTAGGTCCAGACCCTTATCATTATGGCTGCCCATTTCTGAACCCCTTCCAACTCTACAATATCCCTTTTGAGGTAAAATTTCTGCTGCACCCCAAAGGGGAAAATTGGGGGAAATTGGGGAAAATTGGCCAGCCCATCCCTGGAAGCACTACAAAATCTGAAAAGTTAGCTTGATCAACAACTATGGTGGGACAAAAAGAAAGAAGAAAGTATGGTGGGGCAATGGCAATTCAACAATACTGTTTCCAGCACTTAAAAAAGTTCTGTCTTTTTTAGCACCTAAGCCTTCAGTCCTAAACAACCTACTTGGGTGTAAATTCCACTAAACGAAATGAAGAGTTTCTTCCAAGTAAAGGTGGTTCGGATTGGGATTATAAAATGATATATAAGAAAAATCATTTTCATATGTCATTCTGGCTTTATAATACCAGTACTGAAATTAGGAGACGTTTTCCCTGTTGGCTATGTAGTGTCACCAAGTTCACAAAGAGAAATAAATTATTTTTCTGTATATTTAAGATTCTTCTCATCTGTATTCCTCCTTTTTTCTTTTCCTGTGCAGGCAGACACCACAAAGGAAATCAAACTCCATCTGCAATGAACTAATTTTTCTTGGTGCTCCATTGTTCTCTAGTCCCCCTCTTGGTTTAAGAATCAAAAGGCAAAAATATTTCCAAAAGTCATTTTCTGACACATAATGGACAATTAATTGTTCTCTCTGGCTTTCTCCCCAGAACCTTTCCTTTACCTATATAGCATCCAGTCAAAACCTCTGGATCTAGTTCCATGATGCTGGCAAAATAATGAGCATGAACCTTTTCCCTATGATTATCATAATCTAACATTTCTTTGAGCCACTTTTGTATAAAAGTCACTAAGCTTTCTTGGCTCCTTCTCTAACTCTTTTCATATGCACATTATTTTTATTCTCCCCATTCTCTAGGTTGTCAAGCTCAAGAGTTAATTTTTATTCCACTGCTTTGTTTCCCTTTGTAATTTTTATTTGCCATGTCTTAATGGTTGAAATCCCTTGCACCTCATTCTTTTAATTTATAAAAAAGGTTCCTTCTTCAAATACACATACTTTCTTCATCCATCTACTATATCTAGAACAGACTACATTAGGATGTGTCATCAAACCAAATAACATACACTAGGATCTGGGACTTATGGAATGCTGCAAAGGAAAAAGTCTTTCTAGAAAATGTAATTTCTCCTTAAACTCACCCTGAACAATGGCTTCAGCACAGTCACAAACTAGTGTGTCATCATGCTAATGGAGGCGTGAGTCAAAAAAGAAACTAAAATCTGTGGTGGCTGTTCCTATATCATACTTCTGAAAAATAGTGGGAAAGACTTGGAATCACAATTTTCATTTATAAATAAATAATCCCTGGATGGCTTACAAACAAGGCAATATTAAAAATTATACAGAATGATAATGAAAATCAACAATAAGCAGTAAAAGACAGCAAAAAATGTTAAATAGAAAACCTTGCAACAGTGACAGTATAAACAGTTTACAGCACAGACTCAAAACACAATGAAAAAATATGGGTGAATGAAAGGTTATTCACTTACAAAAAAACCCCCACACTCAACAATAGAGAAGGCTCTGGGCAACCTATTCCATATCTGGGGTTCCTGTACCAAAGGCAATGAGGGAGGAAATTTAGGGTCTGGGCAGTGTGTAGTATATAAAAAGGTAAAGGTACCCCTGCCCGTTCTGGCCAGTCTTGCCAGACTCTAGAGTTGTGCACTCATCTCACTCTATAGGCCGGGAGCCTGCGCTGTCCGCAGACACTTCCGGGTCACGTGGCCAGTGTGACAAGCTGCATCTGGCGAGCCAGTGCAGCACACACGGAAACGCCGTTTACCTTCCCGCTGGTGAGCGGTCCCTATTTATCTACTTGCACCCGGAAGTGCTTTCGAACTGCTAGGTTGGCAGGCGCTGGGACCGAACGATATAAGTTGCATTTAATCATGATTTACCATTCCTATGTTAAAGACAGTTTATCTTGTCCACTATACATAATCAGTAGCATAGTGTGAGATAGTATATGACCATTGCCCCAATCTCAACAAATCCAGTAAGAAAAACTCATGCCTAGACGTAGTGTCCCAGCTAATGTAGATACAGATGTGCATCTGGATAAACTTACCCTCTGCATCACAATGTTCACACAGGCCTCATTGAATTGGCTGGATTTATATTTTGATGTCCATGAAAATACTCTCCATGTGGGATAACCTGTGGTTACAAACAATTTATTGTCTACAGTTAGATCTGTGTAAGGTTCATGCCATTAAAAAATGTACTACAGTGGTACCTCGGGTTACATACGCTTCAGGTTACAGACTCCGCTAACCCAGAAATAGTACCTCAGGTTAAGAACTTTGCTTCAGGATGAGAACAGAAATTGTGCTCCGGCGGTGCGGCAGCAGCAGGAGGCCCCATTTGCTAACGTGGTGCTTCAGGTTAAGAACAGTTTCAGGTTAAGAACGGACCTCCGGAACGAATTAAGTACTTAACCTGAGGTACCACTGTACATTTAAGGCTGATTGTTTTCAAAATCACCATAGATTTTGCAAAATTCTGTAGTTTACCCAATGACACAAAATATCAGTTGGCTCTGAAAATGTCCTTGAGTGAAATAAGGGTCTAGACTAGTGGTTCTCAATTAGCTAAGTACTGCGGACCCCATTTTTCAAAAGCCAAGTCATGGACCCCCTACTTTTGAAAATTTTGATATCTCTATGGAATTTTTTATGTGAATGGTGTCACGGACCCCCTGGTGTCCGCAAACCACCAATTGGGAACCACTGGTCTAGATAATAATTTTTAGTACAGGTGGCAATCATTTTGTGTGTGTTCAACCGACCGCTGATGGGTGGGTCATTTTGGACGCAGAGGAGGGCAGAACGGGGGCATAATGGGGTGTAACAGGGTGGGGTGGGCTTATGCGTGTTCTGCTGATACACACAGAGAACAAAAATCCCGCACCTACATAAGCAGCTTTATGATGTTGCAAAAGCTATCTGAGCTAACTCTGGCTTCATCCAAAGAACAAAACCTTCAGCTTCACTACCTAGGTCAAAAGGAGAAAACTTCCCCAGATTAAGGTCTGAATTGATAACATAAGAACATGAGTTATATTGTCAGACCATATCTAGCTCAGCATTGACTGGCGGAAGCTCCCTTGAGTTTCAGACAGCAGTCTTTCTAGCCCTACCTGAAGATGCCAGGGATTGAACCTGGAAGCTTTTGCATGCAGTCCACGTGGTCTGCCAGTAAGCAACACCTACATATAGGTAAATATAAAATGATGTTTACGGGGGCAAACATCTTCAGATATACACTGATGAGGTCTGAGCCAAAGGCATGTGGTTGGTTGCTGAAACAGGATACTGGATTAGATAGGCCTTTGCACCTTTTTTATTCCCCTTAGATGTTTCACTTAACATCTAAGAACTCAATAGTTTCCTCACAATTTTGTGTCATTTTGACTGAACTTAGTAAAGGTATTGCCCTGCTATAAATGTTGGATCTAAAAAGGTGACTCCCTGTAATCTACAATCTGAGACAACCAAGAAGTCCCAATAGACAACAGAGTTCTGAACCCTGCCAATGGAAATAAACAACCCCCACTTTCAATCTTATAGTTTACTATGAAAAACCAACAGTTTCTGTCACTTTGAAAAGTATTTTCAATAAACAATTGTTGAGATTGATTACATGCCTCAACTTTGCTTTGACTATTAATCAATCTCAGCTGCTGTATATTACTTTATGAATTACAAGTGTTAAAGATTATCCCATTAAAAAGTGCTCCTGAAAACTTTGAATAATACTTTAGAATCATCATTCATTTTGAAAGGCTTCCTTGCCTTGCACTATACAAAGCTTTCCCTGACAGAAGTACCTTCAGCGTAGGACATATGTGAGAGTGTAATATTTTTGTATTTATTACTTTTAAAATTTATATCCTGCCTTTTAGATCATTTCTCACAAAGTGGCAAACAAGAACGTAAAGTTAAACAAGCAAATAACAATAATATATGAAACATTCAAATCACACACACAAAAATACTAATGGATAAAATAATAAAAACCAACAATTAGTAAAAGATTGAGCCAATGCAAGGTTACTGAGACAGAGACAATCCCAACAGCAGAGAATAATCCCTCCAAATTAGTTGTCCTTCAAGAAAAAGTCTACCAAAAAAAAGGGGGGGACACAAGTCTCCTAATATTTCTGGAAAGTCTGCAGTATTGCAGTCTGAAAGAACCCAATTAACAATGAGTTCCAAAGCTGGGGGGCTACCACGGAAAATGCCCTGTGATTTATACCCTCTGGTTTTACTACTTCTGGTGGTAGGCAAATCAGAAGAGTCTCCATTGTTGACCTCAGACTGCCGGCATATTGATTTGGGTGCAGGCTGTTCTTTAAATAGCTTTGACCCAAAACATGTACAGCTTCAAAAAACATAACCAGCACTTTTATTAAAGCATGGCAATGCTACATTAATCAGTATAGCTGGTACAGTAATGGTGCCACATGCTGTGACCGTCTAGGTCCCAACAGAACTCATGCAGCTGAAATTGGATCTGCTGAATTTTCTTAACCATTTTAAAATGTGGCCCCATGCACAGTTCATTGCAGTGGTCCAATCTGGATAACTGAGGAAATTGTTTGGCCTCTCCAGATACAGTTGCACCTGGCATACCGGCCTAAGTTGGTAAAACTGCCACCAACTGAGCTTCTCCAGTTAGCACTGGATCCACGAAAACACCTTTGTGCAATTGGTCCTTCAGAGGGAGTATAATCCTACCTAGCAACAACTATAGATATTGATAGATATTGTATTATTTATATGATGTTAGCTGCTCTGAGCCCAGCTCCGGCCGGGGAGGCCGGGGTACAAATAAAAATTGATGATGACGATGATGATGATGAAACAATCTGCTACACTACTGCTCTTTTACCTGGCTGCAAGCTCAGTTTTCTGACTCTCATGCATTCCAGAACTACCTCCAAACACTGGTTTTGGATTTTATTAGCTTCCCCTCCCTGGAATCAGAAGATGGAAACAAGAAGTAGAGCAGAGTATCATCCTGAGACTGGTGATGCTGCAACCCAAACATCTGGACAACTTGCCCCAGCAGTTTCATAGGTAAATATTGCACATTGCACATGTGTATAAGTGCTAGGAAACCACAAATGGCCATGGTTCCCTAATGCATGCACACTATATGGAAACAGAAATGTTCTTGTCTTTATATTTCCTACATTATTTCCTACACAGAAGGTTCTTCTGTGTAAAAAAATTATAAGAAATGAAGCACCTTTTAGGACTAGTGAAATGTTCAAGTGTTCCCCAAGCGATCTCTGCTCCCTACCTTGTACCCTTTTCAGACCTTTTTGTGTACAAGAACCTCATACAATTATGGAGCAGGAAGCTTTCTCTTTCCCCCATACCTCATTATATGGCACCCTCTGGCTCACCTAGTAGAGGTGCTAAATCACTGGATTTTGGATATGGGGATGAGCACCGCACCCAACAGTCAAATTTGACTGGACTTAACCATCCAGGGATCCTTTACAATTGCTTATAACCCATCTTTCTACTGGAAAATATCCCAAGTGGCTGGCAAAAACGAACTATCCAATTAAAATGGTGCATGTGAACATACAATGGCAGCCAGGTCAATCATAAAATTTAAAATTCAAGTATATCAGATACGATTTCATTGTTAAAAACACGATATAAAAGTGGCAAGGATACCACTCAAGTTAAGAAAAGTCTTTGGTAATATCGTAATATAATAAAATAAAGATGACAAAAATGATGTAAGGATTATTTGTGGTTGTGTTTTATTTTTATTGTATTTTATCTTTATTTTTAAGGCAATGACTCCCATCACATAATCTTTTGATTATCATCACTCTATATTTAGAGTGAGACCATATGGTTACTAGCTGATGAATCCAGTCCTCATCTACTCATTTTGTAGATCTTCGTGTATTTTCCTAATGACAGGGGTGGGGCGGGGGATGCATTTACTGACAAAGAAGACAGGCTGAGAATAACTATTTTTAGCAACCACTTCAAGTGCAGTGGACAAATCAAGTAGGTAACCTGCCATGGCAAATTTTACAGTGAGACAAGAGCAGTTACTGTAGTCAGAGAATGAGGACAGGATGGTGGGAACATTTATTTGCCTTTTCTGAAGTTATCACTTGCTGCAAGGCAAAGATGTTGAAGTATAAAGTTTGCTCTCAGGCAATTCCTTAGTGCTTGCTTATGGAGATTTAAAAAAAATACAACCAGAACAGTCAGTTCTGCTAGATGCCACCATGCAATATAAACAGATATCTGTTGTTAAACAGCCTGGTCAAAAATTAATAAAGTGTGGGCCATTTAAAAAAGAAGTTGCACGGTGAAAGGCAGGTTGCATGTCATTTGGAAAAACCAACGTAGTCCCATGGCATTATTATCTTCAATGATTTGCTGAAATTCTTAACAATATGTTGCTTAGTTTGGCTGTTTGCAAATAGTACATATTACGTTTTTTTAAATAACCAGGGCAAATATATGGAATATTGATGCCCTATGCTGCTCCTGTTAAAAGCTCCCTCACAGTGTTAATTGTTCCTACTGCACTCTAATATCTATTTTTCAAATAATAACTAATTTTAAAATATAATCAGCACCAATTGGTCTCAGTAGTCCTAGATGAATGGCTTGCCATCTCTAATCTCACATTCTTTCCCCACTGCTCCAAGACCACCAAACAACACTTTGGCAGGTGGTAGGGAGCATGGTTTATACGGGGAGGGAGGTGGGTGGGCTTTGGCACAAACCCACTGGGGAGGCATCAAAATTCACTAATGGAAGGAATGTTGGTGAGTAGCAAGGCACCCCCAGAGGCTGCAGGTTTCCTTATGATTGTGTGTGGCCTGTAGGTTGCCACATGCGTGTTAGTCCATGGCAAACTTTGCTAACACACCGGGTAACCTACCACCAGTTCAAGCTGGAATTCTGCAATTTGGAATTCAAACTAGAATCCTGACCTTCCAGAACCAGAAAAATATAATACTGTGGTATACAAAAGCTTAAAGTACTTTCACATTAAAAGTAACAGCCCAAACCAAACCAAATCTTTTTGATTTCTGCAACCAGCATAGTCACTAAATTGCTGGAAATGCCATTTTTTAAAAGGCAGTAATAGAAGTGGCAAAATATTAAAGCCTGTGCATTATGGAAGAAGCAGGCTCTTCAAATGTCTCTGTGGTTTGTATAATTTCTAAAAGTGGAGATGTGAACTGCTTTGATGGAGAGATAATGTAAATGGAAGCGGCATATGTTTCAGTTAAACTGAAGGACTGGTGCCAGGGAAGGGTAAAGTATTTATCTAAACTAAATGTCAAAGTAGTTATTTTTAAATGCAATTTAATTTGATTTTTATTTTTTTACTGAAGCCAAAAGGGCACCTCAACTATTTTTACTCTTACCTATTATGCCGTTCCATGAATAAATCATCTCTGTAGGGTGCTAGAAGAAGATGCTTTTAGTTCAAAATGAAGCACAAAGGTTATTATTTTGAGCTCTTTGTCTTGAAAATGGTTGGAGAAAGAAAGAAAAGCCTTTCTCCAATCACAGGATTGTCAGGTAGAAGAAATGTTTGTTCATGTGGCTTTAGTGACATTTTTGGTATTTTAAGTCTCCCACTAGCAAGAGCTGTGTCTCCCAGACTTCTGATGGCTTAAGGGACATTTCTTTTTGCAATTAACACAGAAGGCCCATGTACACTCAAAAATGTCTACTAGGGAATCCATTCCTGGTCTTTTTGCAGGAATCATTCTTGCCTTCTGAGAGGACTCATGCAGTGTACAGTACGGTGGCCTGCAGCAGGCAGAGTTTTGGACTAGGGAGACCTAGGTTCAAATCCCCACTCAGCTATAAAGTTCACTGAGTCACCCTGGGCCAGTCACAGTCTTGCAGAGTAACTGCACTCACTGTGTTATGTTAAGGATTCAGCGAGGGAGAGAACTTGCCTTGAACTTGTTGGAGCAAGGATAAAACTAAGGTGTAATGAGCCAGTGTGGTGTAGTGGTTAAGAGCGGTAGTCTCGTAATCTGGGGAACCGGGTTCGCGTCTCCGCTCCTCCACATGCAGCTGCTGGGTGACCTTGGGCCAGTCACACTTCTTTGAAGTCTCTCAGCCCCACTCACCTCACAGAGTGTTTGTTGTGGGGGAGGAAGGGAAAGGAGAATGTTAGCCGCTTTGAGACTCCTTAAAGGGAGTGAAAGGCGGGATATCAAATCCAAACAGATATGAATCTCACTGGCTGGCTGGCTGCGGCAAGCTACAATCTCCCATTCTTAAGCTACCTCACAAAACATAAAAAATCTAGCCTATGAGAAGATACCTATGGTA
The DNA here is from genome assembly GCF_965113315.1 of Podarcis vaucheri. NCBI lineage: Eukaryota > Metazoa > Chordata > Lepidosauria > Squamata > Lacertidae > Podarcis > Podarcis vaucheri. The sequence continues at coordinate 74,383,116 of NC_138761.1, forward strand.
CGCCTGCAAGCAGGACCTGAGCACAACATCATTCTGCTGGAGCTTGCAGTTCCCAGAAACTGACATTCAGAGGCACACTACCTCTGTCACTGGAGGTAGAACTTAACCATCATCGGCCATTGATAGCAGCCTTTTCCTTCATGTATCTGTCTATAACCCTTTTTAAAAGGCATCTTCTGAGAGCAAATTCCAAACTTTAACTATGTGCTTTGTGTGAAGTGTTGTGAGGATAAAGGGGGGTTTAAAAAGACAATTTGCATATTTCAGGCTCTTTGGATGATTTAAATACATATGCAATTAATACATAAAAATGGTGAAAAATTAATTGACTCATGTACATGCCACTAGCATGTTACTGTTGCAATGTTCTTCCAACAGTAAGCAATGCTGTGTCCAGAATAAGATAATCAGTTATGTAACTGCTGGTTATACCTTATTCCAAGCATTAAAATATGGGATCTGCTTCGCATTTTGCATATAGTTTGGTTCATGTCTGATCATACTTGACATAAAAACTGTGGTATTTATGATATCTCTTCTATGCCAGCTAAATGATGCTGTCTACCAAATGCACACAAAACTGTATTGCAGAAAAACAAAAATTAGCAAATTGAAGAAACAGCCATCAAGCTTAATGGGTTTTCTGCATGGTTTTAAGTGCTGAAGAAATTGCCTATTTCTGCCATATAACTGTCATTTATTTATAAAGTCTGAGACCCAAATCTCATTCCAAAATGTTCAGTTCCTGCCTTTCTTATGAATTAAATGCAGTCTATTGTACCATGAATCCGCAATGGCGAACAGAGGCTACTTTGTTGCTGTTGTTGTTTAGAGAGTATACTTTTAAAACACCAGTGTAGCCACACAATGAATATTATAGAGAACTCCATGCAGAACATTACAAGACTATTACATATACCAAATATGGCAAAGGTAATACAATGACCTTTCTTTAATATACTGCCTTATTGGCACACTACAGCTGCAAAAACACTGAATAAAAGGCAAGTCTCATGAATATAACAAAAAGTTATAAGACAGAATCAGATATAGCAGTCATAAAAACGCAAAAAGATAGTGTTTTTGGCATGATAGGCCCAAACTCACAAATCACATTAAAAAATTACTATATTGTGTGGTTTCTACAAATTTGCAGGCAGTGTCGGGTATTTGATGCTACTAATAAATAAATTGAGCCTCCATGTTTAGTGGCAGTATAGCTCAGATATCAATAGTTATTTATACATTTGCATATATTGTTTATTCAATTTTGCAAATCGGCACCATATTTTCTGCTTTTTGTTGGTGCTGCATTCTGCTTGAGCAGGGCAATTCTTGACTTGAATGTCCACTAAGTCTTCCATGACAGTAATGGAGGTCAAGCTTGTTTATCCACTATTAGAGATCTTCTACTTGAAGGTAGTTGCAATAAGCTTTCAGAGGGTTCTCCTTGAACAGATTTTTAAATCCTCTGCCCCTCATGGGCGTAGCCAGGATTTTTGTTAGGAGGGGCAAGACCTGGGGGGGGGGCAGAACCGATGTGATTGATCAGTTAGTTAAGTATTTCTATTGTTTTACTTGATCTGGGGGGGCAGCTGCCCCCCCCGGCTAGACCCATGGTGCCCCTGCAAAACAGAAGCCCATGTTGTAATATTGTTCCCTGGGATTCCCAGATACAGTGGATGTGCAAATCTTGTCCTTTCTTCCAATAACTTACTGTAAAAATCTTGTTTGGGTGGAAATTCAAATACAAATAGCTTAACAGCACAAGGACCAGGATTACCATTACTATGCTTGCTGTATTACTGGGTGGGATAAACTGTACAGGGTCAGGGGAGGAAGAGCGCTTACATGAATCTCTCTGACCACTTGCATGAATGTAGGAAGAGAAGGAATATAGCAAATGGGTCAAAGGGATACGGTACTCCAAATGATTCTCTATAAAACCTCTGTGCCTACTACTCCATGCAGTAATGTTCTTGGACAGTCCTTTAAAATATCAACCCTACTGCAAAAATACAGCCCTCTAACAATGGTACTACACTGCATTTTAAAAGAGAAAGGTGTTTTTCTCCCTAAGCAAGTTGTAGATCAAGCAATATATATATATTGAAAATCTACGAAAATCTACGAAAGCAAATATATATATATATATATATATATGGGGATTCTTTTATTTATATATAGCAGCAACAGAGTATTTGAGAGGATGCGTCCTGAATATTAATCCAAGTGTTTGAATTTTAACGATTTATGTCAAGAGACAAAAACAGTGTCTCTAAATTACCTCAGCATTTGGGCTAATAGAGGGGCCATATGTGTTTGTGCAGATTTCTTTGCAGAAGAGGGTTTTAACATATTGGTTCAATGTGCAGGTGTGGTGGGTCACTTATATTTGTCTCCAGTTGGATTAACTCATGCACTGTAAATAATTCAGCTTGACAAGATTTTCCTTTCAGTTTGCCTTATTACTAACCTCTTTTCTTCTCCCACCCTCCTTTTTCTTCTTCTTCTTTTTTTACAACAGCCCCCTCGCTTACATCACCGTGTAGTAGGATTTAAATAGCTATACATGCCATGTTTCTCCTGGAAACAAAACACACGATTGGCCAGTCCGGCAGCCAGCCTCTGCCTACCAACAGGGATAAGCCCGACCTCGCCAGCCAATAGCGGCAGGGCTCGTGCCGCGGCGAGAAGCCAATGAAACGTCTGTCACTAAGGGAGGGAAATACATAGAGGCATGAAAGGTCTGTCATGTGTGTTATAATATTCTCATGCCATGTCAGTGATTTTATTTTCGCTCTGATCTTAATGTACTTTAAATCGTAGATTAAAGAGATAAGTGGTTGATCCTTTGCTCGGGGTTCTAATTCGGTATCCAGAGAACGGAGCTCACTAGGAATGCGATGTGTAGTACTATCAGGTTGTAAAGGGGAGGGGGAAGGTGGAGGAGATTTGCAGGAGTGTGCAGTAATGTAAGTACAGTTTTCTCCCTTGCTTTCTGGTGTGTGTGTGTGTGTGTGTGTGTGTGTGTCCCCCTTTTAAGGATCCTCGGGGCAGTGAAATGTAGCATAAATCTCATGCCGAATGTAGCTCCTCTTGTGCTGTCTCTTCCCTACCCTCCTTATTCCATTTTAATTTTCTTGGAAGGGCTTGGAAAAGCAAAACAAAACCATCTTAAGATGGCTTGTGCGTCCAGCAGACGGCTGAGATTTCATAGTATCACAAAATGAATGTTATGCAAAGAAGAAGAAGCAGCAAAAAAAAAAAAAAGGAAGGTAAATACATTGTTTACATGGATACCTGTGCCTGTGTGTGTTTCTTTGTGTGTTGGGAAAATAAAGTGGAGCCGGGGATTGAGGAAAAGAGGGGTTAGATATACTGTGAATGTCCTATCAAATCTTTGGTTTGTTTTTTTTTTACAAAATAAGTAAAGGGAAAAGGGTACTGGCTTGTTCAGAGATGCTGAAAGACTCGCAGGCTGCTGCTATTGCTGCTTGCAAATCCCTTACAGGGTTTTTATACATAAGAGAAGCTTCAGGAAAAGCCAGTGTGGAGCAGTTTTTTAAAAATCCAGAATAGTAAGCATTGCTTTCTGGGTTCCAGTTTGGCACAGCCAAAATGAATGTACCTGTCCATTTGAGCCAAAGCAGATAAATAAGCCTCTTTTACAAAATTTTCATCCAAACCTAACATAGGTGGACCATTTTAGAGAAAGCAGTAAAGAAGAAACTGGGAAAATGATTTAGAGCTTATAAATGAAAAATGCTTGTATATAGCACTGCAGGCAAACTAGTCAGAGTATGTAACGGCAGAGAGAAGCTTATGTTTACTTCTGTTTTATTGTCTTTTATTGGCTTCTTTTCGTCAATTCTGGGCCTCTTCTCAAAACAAGACAGAATAAATAACTGTTTCCCAAACAGAATGTTAAATATATTTAAAACCTGAACAGTGTAATATGACTAGATAGCCACTAACAGCTGTTTGGTTGCCACACACAACTTTCAGAATTAAGTGAACATGGTAAAGATGTGGTACTTCTGTGGGGCTTTGAGACTGTTGCATTATGTGATAATAGTTGACTGACTGAGTGATGTGGAAGAGGTATGCTTTTCTAGACTGAGAGACAAACCCCTTAAAAAGCAGGGACAGGGCAACAGCAGTTAGGCAATCTAGCTTGCTTCATTTGATGACCAAGACATGTTTCCAGATGTGAAAGAAAGCGGCATTTGCCAGCAAAGGATAATATTACTGTTTAAAAACATTTCTGTTTAATTATCATTTTCCACTTAAATTTTATTTTTCTTGAATTGTTTTTCTAAATTGAACGTTGAATCCAAGATACCCCTAAATATGTTTTTTCCCTAGGATGTTTTAACAAGGAAACAGGTAGTTGGAATCCTTCCTAGTTTCAACTCGGGATAATGACTCTCAGATTACAAATCTGCTTGGTAATGAAGCGGAACAAAACCAATGTGGAACATCAGAAACCCAGAATCTCATAGAACAGCCAGACCGTTCAGAGGTCTGGTTAGAAATAAGATATTTTTCATTATTCTTCCTCCTCCTCCTCCTCTTACTGTGAATGGCAATGGTGGCCCTCTAATCTTTTGATTCCACAGAGGGCTGAATCAAGGTCATAGGGTTATACTTACAGCAGCTCACCATAAACCCAGCTCTGGATAATGCTCTCACTTCCTCATTAATAAATTTTCTAAATAAAACAAACATTAAAACAAATCAACTGATGGCAGTAATGATGTTTCTAGGATTTCTGGGTCAACATAAGTACTAGAAACATTAACACAAAACTTATGGTCCAATGCAGAAACTTGTATGTTTTAGATTTAGGGCTTCATATGGAAATATAAAAAGACAGTCACACTACACTCCTAACCACATTTCTGAAGGGACAAGTTCCAACTTGGGAGTGAGCTGACAGTCTCACATTTTTCTAATCGATGTTGTTGCTTTTTCATACTGAAAGCATTGCAGCCACTGGCAACGTTTACTACCTTGGACAACTGGTCAGAGCTGTGGCCTCTTGCACTTTGCTTGTTAGTCCACTTCTAGATGATCCACATTATATCTATCTTTCACCTGTGCTTATTGCACTCTTATACCAGCGATTTTGGAAAGAGAAGCAGCAGCAGCACAATGAAGTGCGGGGCCGGCCTAATTACTTCCGATACATATTTTATTTGAACAAAGGCACCAGATGGGTAATAATACATTAACATTAAACAACATATAATATAACTGAAGCCAATGCAGTGGATGAATCATAATAAAAACTAAATCCTACCTAGCCTAACTTCTGCCACCAAAAGCCAGCCTAAATAACATTAAAAAGTCTTTAAATGTTTCCTAGTGCTTTTATCACATTTGGTGAGATATCAGTGTAATAAACCTAACTTAACCTAACCTTGCAAGAAATGACTTTCAAGTTCTAACATTGCAGTAGAGAAGACCTCACAACATGTTCTTGATGAGTCTGGGAGATGACAATGTGGAAGAAGTAGTCATGTATTTAGGATCCAATTCAGTAAGTGGAGCAGAGATGGGGAATGCATGGGAAGTCTTAAAGACCCAAACAGGAGGTGGGCTAACACAATGTGTTTAAGGACATACTTGGACAGCTATTTGTAAATAAAATTCTTCACTTCTAGTGTCGATTTCTTGCCTGAGGCAAATCGAGCCATTCTGTCCCATGTCATATAAACCGATCTAAAAAGTACAACTACTTATAATAATTTCTGCCTCAAGCATTTGGGTGCAGATGGTATGTTGGGATTATTTTTTTTAAATAGTGCCACTAGATCATAAACATATTGGGTCAGGTTGTACATATCCCCAATGAATGACAATTCAGCTGCACAGACCTTGAATGGCGGTCAAAATTAAGACGAGTCAAAGACTCTTCCAAATAAACACATTCTGCATTTTCCTGTCCCAACGTTCTGTGGAAAAGCTGTGCTGTCTGGCTGGCTGGCCTTCCATTCTAAGAAACTGTCATTTTTCTATATTTAATCATAGGCATAAGTGAACCACAGGCTATTCCCCCCCCCCTGTTTTCCTGGAGAGAAGTTTTTATATTTAATTTTCTATTATTTTTTGGTAGCATTGGATTAAAGCTCTTGACTTTTTAATTAAAGATCAGAGGCACTGAAGGGCTGTTTCTTTTTTTGAATCGTGTACTTTGCAAGATGAAATATGAAGTGCATGTTCACTTCATTCATCTTTCTCCACTAGTCAACAAATGCAGATTTAAAAATTCCCACAAAAGCAGTAGGACGATTCTCCTCTCTCATGTGCTACAAATAGGCATTAATTATCAACATACACTGAGCCCAAACCACACTTGGTGGCAATCAGTGATGTCACTAGGGCCCTTTCTGCACTGTACATTACTGTGTGGATGTGCAATGCATGCAATGTTGATTCAGATTACTTACCGCACAACGGTATTCTTTCTGATATTATGCCTTTCAGGGAATGAGATTTTTTTTGTCGAACTTAGTTATACCACTTTTTCTGGAACAATGGCCTCTCCTAGGAAATGAGTTAGTGAAGCTTGAATTTTCATTCTTCTTAGTTGTCCTACCCTTTTTTCCATAAAATGTGTAACTACCTTGAATTTTGGCACAAGTAGAGTGTGCATTATAAACATTAAATGAGGCATGATCCCCACATCTGCAAGCAACAGTCAATACTTTCTGTGTTTTCTGTATTGTTATTTATAATTGTGGGGACTGTTGTCTAAATTTGGATATTGGAAGAGAGGATAAGCAAGAAACAGAAATCCAAGGAAATGGAAATGTGGAAACAATTGTAATGCACCATGATATCCAATCAATATGATTCTTGCACAACAAAGGCACATTCTGGTGGCTTCAATTTATTGGACCTGGTATGCTAACTCAGTACTTTGTCATTTTTATACCACCTTTCTGTTCCAAAACAGCTAAAGCATTTTTTAAAAGTAAAACACTAAGAGTATAAAAACAAAATAGGAATAAAACAAGGACAAACAACACCAAAAAATGGATAGAAGTTGTCTTTAGCAATTAAATTGTTGAATTTAAAAGCCTGTCAAAAGAAAACCTCTGTGATATCTGAGAGAGATACAGAGATACAACCAGGAAGTTGATTCCAAAACTGTAGTGCCACCACTGACAAGGCACTGTCTGAACACTTACGCTCAGACACCATATCGAGTGTGTGTTCAGCCTGGAGGAGAGGGGAAAGAACATACAAGTAGAAAATGTGAAAATGACCGACATGGCTATAGTGCCCTTGGAACACCACCACAGCAAATAACAAGCAATATACTGAACACACAGTGTGTGAGGGATTGAAAGAGAAGAGGGAGTAATGCTACCTGAGTGCTCTGCCACCGTTAGCTGTACACCTTGTGGAGGAAGAGAGACTGCACTGACTGTGAGTATACATACTCCTTCCCCTTTGGGGGTTGTTGTGGAACTCTTGCGAGAATGGGGCAGCTTTTTCTGCCCCGTTCATCCATCTGTGAGAATGCAAGGTAAAAATGCTCATGAGTGTTGACTGGTACAGTAGTGGCAACAGTTGGAGTACCTGGTCTTTGACGGCAGAGAGCTTGCATGGCTGCGGGATAAGGGCCTTGCCTGTGTGTGCGCGATCCTGCTCCTAATTGCTGCAAGGTAGGAGCAGTATAGTTCAGACGATACCCATATTCCCATAGGGACTCGGGAGGCATGGGAGCGGGAGTACCCTGTGTGGGTGCTCTGTCCTGGCATCCCTGGGTATTGGAGTGGAGTTGAGTTTGGTGTTGGATATTTGTGTCTGGAATTCTAGAGAAGCGTTAGCAATGTGCTCCAATTCCCAGATGTGTTGCAAGCTCAGGGTGTAAAGTGCTCTTTCTCCATAGTGTCCTGCTACCAGAATTCCCCCTTATGAGCATAAAATGTGTGTGATGGAAAAAAAATATGCACCTGATCTAGGGATGGTGTAAAGTTGCACCATTGACCGGGGTGTGCATAGTCTGGGAGAGTCTAGAATGTAGCATAAACGTGTTCTTCCTCTGTTCCGGCCATGTCGAAACCACAACTCCACTTGGTTTTGGCCATTCCACCAACGTATCTGCACAATTGTGCCAAATGTATCTCCCACGGCAGCAGCATATCTGGTGTTCTGCCAGCATATAGAGCTCCCATCAAATCTTTTATTTCCTCGTCCAGTAAATCTTTAGTATGGGAATGTGCCCTTAAAGACTGGGCATTAGATGGGCATTAGATGGAAAGTGGTACACTTCAAGTGGTAGCCCATATGGATAAATTACATTGTTGTGGCACACAACTGTAACAATGAAAAGCTGCAGAATGGAATAATGTTGCCTCTTCAAATAGATGAGTTTACACCAATGGGAGGCCACTGCAATTCTGCACCAAGACTGATTTTCAGATGGCAAAGCAGGTGACACAGATCAGATGCATGTTACTGACACTGCAAATCAGTCTTGCAGCATGTGAAAATATTAGGGCAGATGAGCACTGTAATTTTTTCTCTTTATTTTCAGAAACGCTTCCAGTAATTTTAGCCAGCTTAAAAAAAACATCCCCCATTCAGACAGATCCCAATCTTACGTCAGTAAAGGTCTCTACCTCTGGTAGGATTTTTTTTTTAAAGATAACGAACATTTGTCGAAGCAAGTATCAGGCTTCTCTTTCATAGTGTAAAGAGCTGAAACAAAAAAGTACCTCATTCATTTTTTTTCTAGTCAAAGACATTTTAATTTAATTATGCTGGACCTTAAATGCCGGGCATAAACATAGGCTAAGAGGAAGAAATAGTTGTGATTATGTAACAGCTAATGGCGCCTTATTAGAACAGTGAGTATACCATGATAAGAGATCCCCTTTCCCCTTTACCCATCTTACAGAATTCTTACAAGACTAATTACTTTTCTTGCAGCTCTTCAGTGAAACTTTGTAATCCATACATTTATTGGCTATAGAAGGACATTTCCTTCTCTGCAATAAGAAAATAAAATTTAGTCTTAGCTAGAGATACAGGCATCCCGACTTCAGGAGTCCCAAGTCCTGATACCAATAATATAGACGTACATATTATGTATTATAATCAAGTCTGTGATTGCATTCCCTCTTAAATGTCTCTGATCAGTCTCTATATCGATTCATAGACCACCAGTTGTCATTTTGGTGATGCAACTAACTTCTTTTCTAGCTATTGTTGGATTTTTAGCTAAATTCTCCATACAGTAGTTTTCTTTTGTAACTGAACAAATGAAACATTAGGCCCTCAATGAATTATATAATACATTTGAGATCTGGACTTTATGGAGAAAACATGCTGTTGTCCCGTCTCCGTCCCCCACTCTCATGATATAAAAGATCCTCCCAGAACTTATTTATGGTGCAATTCACCCTTGCAACATTTTTCATGGGAGAACACATTTGTGCAATTAATAATTCCAATGAACATAGACAGATAAACTGAACATTAAGCTAAGATGTGTTATTTATGGGTTGCTAATTTGGTTACACATTTTACTGTGCTGGACTGCTGGTTAGATGTTTGTCCGATGAATAATGTGATATTTGAAGGCTTTAAAACTCTTGGTCCCGTAATAGGCATTATCATGTCTAGTTGATGACAATCGGATGTTAGCATAGAAGTGCAAATGTTACTACAGGATACTTACACTTTATTTATCTTGAGACACCTGAACTCTCTTACATATACTAACACAGGGGTAGGCAAACTAAGGCCCGGGGGCCGGATGTGGCCCAATTGCCTTCTCAGTCCAACCCGTGGACAGTCCGGGAATCAGCGTGTTTTTACATGAGTAGAATGTGTCCTTTTATTTAAAATGCATCTCTAGGTTATTTGTGGGGCCTGCCTGGTGTTTTTACATGAGTAGAATGTGTGCTTTTATTTAAAATGCATCTCTGGGTTATTTGTGGGGCATAGAAATTTGTGCATTCCCCCCCCAAAAAATATAGTCCGGCCCACCACATGGTCTGAGGGACAGTGAACAGCTGAAAAAGGTTGCTGACCCCTGTACTAACAGATTTATCACCTGTATAGTAACACTTGTTCTTTATATTTCTTTGTAATATAGTTGTATAGTAATATAGTAAAATAGTTGTAAACTATTAACAGAATTCTATACAACTTAAAAAGTTGCCTTGCAAATTCTATGATCCGGCGTTTTCACATTTCATAAAAAAGGAGGAAATTGCCTCTATTCTTTCATTAAAATATGAAAATGACATGAAAAAAATAAACAGCAGTTCGAAAGATTACTTAATATTTCCTTTTAAAATTCTCCATGCAAGACAATCACTCATTGATAAATCATATAACTATGTTCTTGGTCATCACTTTCCAAATTTTATATAGCACCCTTGCCCTTGCCCTTCCCCACCCCCACCCCCCGCTTTTCTGCTTGAATTATCCTTCAGGAGGAAGGCTCTAAAGTTGGCTTTCTAATTATATAACATGGGAATGACATAAGGCCAAATTCTACTTGTGCTCTCCACCCACCCTATATGTCTCCCACGTATCCATTCTCTTTCTACATTAAATAGAAAAGTATTTCATAAAAGCACATTATTGCAGAGCATAATTTTACATTCATTTTTAGGTTCTTTTGTAAGTACTACAGTGGGTTTTTACCCCTTATTTCATCCAGTATTTGAGGGGACGTTTAAAATATCTTGTCCCTTTCCAGAAAATTGTGGACTCTTACTGTATTATGTATTGATTTTGGTTTGGACTATGACAAATGTATTCTATATTTTGTGGAAGTGTTGGCAGTTGTTTTACCAAAGGTTTTACCAAGAAGGCCATTTGCTGTATAGATTAGAAAACAAATAAGAATTATAATGCTCAAGGATGTGGGTTTTCATATTTTTGGCCACTTCTCCTCTAAAGTTAATACTGTACTTTACAAAGTAAAATAATCTTTAAAGTAAATTCTGCTATCCAAAGTGTCAAGATGGTGGGCCAGATCCAAACAAAAATATATGAATTTGGTGGAATTGTTTCAAAATATGTCTGCTGAACGTGTTGTAATTGGGAAATGTTGTTCAAATTATTACTAAAATGTATTGCAGCAACCACGAATTGAGTGGAGGAAAAAACTAACACAAACAGATACTGCTGTACTCCTTTTTTGGACAGTCATTTAACACACAACGTCCAAATCCTGCAGCACACATCATTTACTTACAACCTTGTACAGGTTATAGCATAAAATAAATTTTAAATAATTTGATATAAATAAGGAAGGATATATACATCACACAAAGACGCCAATTGTTCTAGGTACCACGTTTCGAAAAAAGGGTAAACTAGGAAACCCAGAAAGCAGGACATTTTAAAACGGGCCTTTTCAATACACCAATGGCTAAGGCTATTTAAAAACAAAATTAAATAGTCATTCGGCAATCTTAGAACTTTATAAAAGCTGCACTTCTTTTAATTCTCTCTCCCCCCTGCCCAGTAATTCTGAGTCAGATGCCATCAGCAACATTTACTCTTAAGTAAGAGAGTTGAAAATGTTACCGTTAACTCTTTTTCAATGCATCAAGCTTAATGCATCTTTTTTTAAAAAAGAGCAACACAAAACCAAATACAATATCAAAGCATTTATAGCAACTTTTGCTATATGATTTTAATTTTCAGAAATTATCCAGTAGCGTCCATGTTAATACATGTAGCATAGACCAGGTCATTAGCTGCACAGTAAAAATAAAAAGGATTTCTATTTACCTTTTAACTGTTCCAAGATCTATCCAAGTGATTTAGAAAATGTTGATCTGCAAAATATAAGAGTAATAATCTAAAATGTTCTATATCTGGAATTGTAATTTCTATTTCCATTTTCAAGGTGTATGCTGATGAGACTGATTATGTGATACTTGAGTCTTACATAACCAAGACTTGCATTACAAGCGTTTCATCCCACCCTTACCCCAAGATTTAATGAAAAACAAAATAAAGGAATGTAGCTGTTTATCTTTAATAAACCTTGTTGCGATACATTGGACACATATCAGATTTAATGGAAATACAATGCATGACTAAAATTATGGTTATGTAAGTGATAAATAGGCAACAATATAGACAAATAGGTATGCTATAAAGTAATATTGTATCAATTTTTACAACACTCTTTTTTATCAGAATAACAGGTTGTCTGCTATCAATGGTCTGCCTAGATAATGAAACTAAAACATTGCTTTGCTTCTTAAAATGAACATACCACATTTCTTTTTAACCCTTTTGCTTTTCTACCCATCTTGCAGGTAGAAATAATCTCCTAAAGGGTTTAGGTTTTTTATGGATAGAAGAGCAGAATGCATATAAAACAATACTATGCAACTACATTAATATTAGGATTGTGTCATCCTATTATAACAATTTTAAGTTGAATTTATCGTAGTATATATAAAGGGCCTGTTACCCAAAAAAGAGCCTATTTGCGAAGCCTAACATACACCTATAGGTGGCAGTCTGCTTTCACTAAAAAGATGCTGGACTTCTCATTCACAGTGTTCAGAACTTGTGCATGGAAATTATACTGGTGATGTGCATGCATGTACGTGCTTGGAGAGAAGGGGATCAAGGAGGATCTATGCTCATTAAACATACAAGAGAGAAACTTGTGTAGCATTGTAACCCATTTACAGTTTCCAGAAACGAGTGAAGATTAAATGTGACTTCAGAAGGGTTGTTGTGAGTCTTGGTTTAATTTATTCACTGATCGGGACTGAATTAATTAAAAACATTATAGATGGAAATAGCCCAGTAGTTCTGCAAAACAAATTTTCAGCACCAGAAACTAACGCGTCAGTTTAGTTTTTATATTGGAACTACTGGGACTTCCATGATCCAAACCTCATTTCTGTTATCCAAACCTTCTATTATCTGGTTATCAGCATTTCTGACAGTAAACCCCTGAAAGGCCAATACCATACCCAAATTAGTGCTACTGCACAAGCACAGCATTTCATCCATCTTGTCTTAATCTTTCACTTCCTGAAGCAGCAAATCAAAAGACCCTGCCCTTTTTCTTGTCCCAGTTCACAGTGGCCAAGATAAGCTGAGATTTCACATAAGGAAGAAAAGGCAGTCCTGTATCAGGAGGTTGTTCATGTTTGATGTTTTATTATGTTTTCATATTCATTAGAAACTGCCCAGAGTGGCTGGGGCAACCCAGCAAGATGGGCAGGGTATAAATAATAATAAAAGTATTATTATTTGCTATTATTATTATAGTCCTATAATATTCTGACGCCAGTTTGCGGGGAAAGGCTGTGTTTGAATTATTGCCTAAGAATACCTCACAAATGGTGACGATTTTGCCCATTCTCATTTACCATATTTTTCGCTCTATAAGACTCACTTTTCCCCCTCCAAAAATTAAGGGGAAATGTGTGTGCGTCTTATGGAGCGAAAAATATGGTAAATGAGAATGGTCAAAATTGTGGGAGCGCTCCCGCGGCTTTGTGTTGCTTTCGCTGAAGCCTGGAGAGCGAGAGGGGTCGGTGCGTACCAATCCCTCTCGGGTCTCCTGGCTTTGCTTCGCTTTCCCTCTCTGTGCAGCGCCCCTTCAGCCAAGCGGGAGGAGAAATGGAAGGGGCTTCGTTTCTCCTGCCGCTTCGCTGAAGGGGTGCTGCGCAGAGGGAGAGATTTTTTTTTTCTTGTTCTCCCCCTCTAAAACAAGGTGTGTCCTATGGTCGGGTGCATCCCATAGAGCGAAAAATACGGTGATTATACAACCAATGCAAGAAACTATCTTATGCTGAGTTAACGCTCCATCTATCTACGCATTGTCTGCACTGACCAACAGAAGTGCACCAGAGTTTCAGGCAAATGCTCTACCAATGAGCTACAGCTCAATGAGCTACCAAGCTGCGGCCTGGTTTGTGCACTCACCTGACCTGTGCTCCATTTTATGAGCTGGAAGAGCAGTTTCTCTCTTCCATCATGCATATAATGTAATAAGGGAGGCAGGTGCTGCATTCACAGATCTGTACTTTGATGGCATGGTTTTTGCTTTATTAGCCACCCTGTTTTTATAAAGGAAGAGCTATTAAAACTGTTATTTAGACACATGAGTCTTCTGCTTCACGTAGGCCGTGAATAGTATAAGAAAGGCCAGGAAGGGTGCTCCTCTGTGCTGCCTCCTTAACTGGAGTGCTAGTCCAATGGGTGTATAAATGGCAACGTTTGGATAAGTGTGCTAGTGCTGGCACTATCATTATTACTGCTGCTATTTAGCATTTGTTTAGTAGAATCAGTGCACCATTGCACTGTCTGTTAAGAAGACTTTTATCGATAGGACAGAGGGAAACGGAAAGGGCAGGACTTGATAAGCAAAAGTAGAAAGGATAAAATAGTGATGACTGCAGGCAAAAGAATAGCATCATCTCCAGACTATCTGTATTTCAAGGGAGGGATTCAAGTGAACACGAAATCTAGGTTTGCACAGCTAAAGTAGGTGAAAGAGCTCTGTCGCATCAAATTCACTTAAAAAAAACCTGGTTTTTGCAGTTAAGAAAGTGATGGGGAAATGAAACTACAAAGTGTGGGGTGAATGAATGATTAGCAGGAAGATGCACAAGCAAATTGGGATGTATTCAGGATGAATGCTCATTGTCATAGAACCTCCTTGCAAACAAACAGAACAAATTCTCAATAAAGACCAGACAGAATTTATCCTCCATGTAAGCTTTGTGTAAGCAAATGTGGGTGAATGCTCAATAAACAGGATGTTTGGAGGAGCCCTGAGGACAGAGTGTGCTAGTAAAATATCTGTAGAAAAGTTGGGTTTTGCAGACAGATTTGAAGGAGGGAAGAGAGGTGACTTAATAGACAGTGGTGGGAAGATGTTTAGGATTAGTGCATTAATTAAAAACTGGGATATAAACTTAAATATGAAATCAATTATTTTTTAAAAAAAATTGGTTGTAAATTATTTAGTCTCGTTGTTCAACTGACTATGCTTTTACCTTTAAAATGTCAAGGATTCTGTATGATGTAGACTATTTCCGTGTTAATATTCTTAGCACCCTTGAACAACATTAGCTGAACAAATATTGCAATGATGATACCCTGGAGTAGTTCCCTAAGTTCCATTACAGTTGGATAGAAATAAAACCTGTTTAGGACCAACATTTCCTATATATAAGATACAGCTTGAAAATAAGATTCCACCATCCCCAGATCCGAAGGTTTCTGTAGCAAAATGGCACACAGTAAAAATGAGGCTTTTGACAATTGCAGTGTGATAAAGTGGAGCAGGATCCATATGTACTCAGTTTTGCTGGAGTTTATGAGGCTTTCACGGGGAATTCCTTTTGCAGTATAGATGCAATTGATAGAGCCACAAAAATTAGATATGGAGGAGAATTCAATACTCTTGAAATAGTATATGTCTCCTGTTATGGCCACAGAGGCCTTAGAGAAAAATGTAAATCTTAAAAGTCACTTAAAAGTCTGGATAAATCATTCCACTTCTCACTACTTTTCAATCACTTAACTGAAGGCCGAAAGAAAGCAGAATATTTAGACTGCTGCTCCGAGCCAGACAGTTGCTTCGGTACAACTGAACGATGGATAAACCAGATATAAAAGGCAGACCTTTTACATTAAAAGTAAATAGATTGGAAGGTGGACGGTTAACTATATTCTTGCTCATCAGCCTGACTTCTAAAACCTCTGAATACAAACAGAATAATTAAATATTTTAGGATTTTCTTGATTCATAAAGCAGCACTCCTCAATTCTTAGATTAATTTGTACAGTCTATACTATATACAAGTGAGGAGATACCAATTCATAATGTGATGGATGCAATCTAAATGTAATATATGCTGCTTGACACAAGTTTCCATTGCTTCAAAGACATTTTTGTCGGGATTGTTTTATAGAGTGTAAAGGTGCACCATAAAAAATCTGATGCTTTTATTTTATTTTATTCACCTTTGGTTGCAATTTTAAACACGCAGTGCAACTGTATGAATGTTTACTTGGAAGTAGACAACACTATTTTCAGTAAG
This sequence comes from Podarcis vaucheri, assembly GCF_965113315.1. Taxonomy (NCBI): domain Eukaryota; kingdom Metazoa; phylum Chordata; class Lepidosauria; order Squamata; family Lacertidae; genus Podarcis; species Podarcis vaucheri. The sequence continues at coordinate 74,399,186 of NC_138761.1, forward strand.
GCTTACTCCCAGGTAATTGTGGTAAGATTTTTCCCAGTTTCTACGGAACTCAATGGGATATATGTCAGAGTAAATACAGATATAAATATATGTCAGAGTAAATACAGATATATTTGCGGCATAAGTAATAATATACAATAATTAATTAAACACATATTAAAAGATTATGTGCCTGCTCCCAAGGTTACAGTCTAAATAAATCAATACCGGCAAATTCTGAAGTAACAGATTTTGCTGCACTAAATAAAGCTAAATACGATGGAGCAAGTACTGTTTGTAAACCACTGCTGAATTTAACAGTGGTAGTAAATATTAGTAGCGCTGATATACTGTACAGGAGTAAGGCTACAAAGTCCCAAAATGCATGTGTTTGGTTTCATATGGTTTTTGTTTTTTTGTTTTTACATTTTACACCACCTTAGGTTGAATATCTGGAAGATGAATCTTATGTTCTTGAGGAGTTAGACTTCATATTGACGGGATTCAAGAGATGAATTCTGGATATTTGTAATGAAGAGGTGATTAAACGAGTCATCTTTTGCTATGATCACTTTTGCCATGTGCTTCTTTCCCAATTCTTCAGAAACAAACAAACGTTTCGGACAGCTAAAAATTGATTTTGCTCTGCAGAATGCAGCAGCAAAATACGAAGCATCTTCCTCGACAACATACTCCCCCTCCGATATGGCTAAAATAGACATCACTGCACTTCATCGTTATACAGTGCTGGTACGATCGCAGTGCAAGAGTATCCTGAGGTATCCATTGAAAGGTAGTTGATTCAGACTATGATTCTCTGCTTTTGAAATGAAAATGTATTAAAAGTGTTCGGTCAAGCAGTTACTTTGTTTTAATAGTTAATGTAAATAAATATATAGATCAGTTAATACTACGTCTCAAAGCAAATGATGTTTTGCAGTTATTTTTACAAATATACTAGCTTCTCCTAAGTATACAATATAATGTCACTGTTTGGGAAATCAAACTTGTGTGACTCATGAGGTGTTCATAGGCTGTCACCGCTACAAGGGCTACATCTCTGATTGCAACTGGAACAGAAATCCATCTGTTAAAGCTGTGATTAATTCATTGATCAACTGCCCATGCCAACTAATGGATTCATGCTTCACCCTGATTTGAGGATTCCTTTAAAAGTCAGGTATTTTAAGATAGGTACTTATCGCTTTGCATCAGCATCATGATTAGCACCGGAAATGTGGAGCTTTCAAGTGAGTCCCCATATTTAACTGTGTGTTAATAGGATGGACACAATCCAAATATATTTCAAGTACAAGAAAATTCTGATTGCAAGGAAAAACAATGACTAATCTGAGGCAAAAATGCCAGGTGCCATCCAAATCTATTAAATGTAAGTGCAGCTTTTCTATAATTTAAAATGCAATGTGGATTACACTCTTTAGTAATGACAAATTCCAGACAAAATAATGGAAGCAGATAAAATATGCTTACAGATAGGCTAAAATAAATTGAATAGTAATATTAGTTTAATTTATTGCTTTTAAGAATGCTCATAGTAGTTTCAGAAGTGGTGATAGCCATGTATTTTAGCACCTGAGAATGAAGTTTTCATTGAACAACAATTTATTTTAAAAAAATTAAATAAATAAAAAAAATAAATGATCATTCTCTGCAACTCTGGAAGTTTTGGCCAGCAAAACCAGGAAAATAATGCTTAAAAATAACTATTGATCTTATCTTTTTGAAGTGCTTTTAAACATTTTTTCTTACTGAAGTCTGCCCAAGCTGACTCAAACGTCATCAGATAAATATAGAAAAATCGCCTCCTTGCCCGCTAGAAAGTTGAAGCAAGGTCAGGTCTACATACATATCATGTAATTTAAGGTTGCCAGATGTCTCTTACTTAAAGGACTTTCCTTATTCCAGAACAGCACAGCTCCATAAATGCAATGATCATCCCTCCTTACTTTAAAATCTTCCAGCTCCATAGAACTTCACAGAGACTTCAGCTTGGCAGTCTGCTATGCTTTTGAAATTTTGATCTGGCAACCTAATTGCAGCAAAACTTCATCCAGCATGTGCGTATATTTCATTATTTCCCTGCCCTCAACTCCTACAGTGACAGTTTAGATAACTCCACACTTACATAAGCTTTCCCCCCACTACAGCTTCTGGTTGTTCTTGCTATCAGGGTTGTTAAAAAAAACAACACTTACCATGAATTTTTTTATAGCTTTTTCTGTTTTGTTTACAGTAGTAGTTATATTTGCAGCAAAGCATTTGGATCTATTTTGAAGTGTGCTAATTCATACAGTAGCAACCTCTAAATATAATGCTGTAATAAACACTGTTGTGCATTGTTGTTGAATTCAGTCCTTCTCTACATACTTGGCTGCAGCTGTCCTTCTGGCATATTAAGGTTAAAAGAAAAGGTAAAAGGTAAAGGTACCCCTGCTCATACGGGCCAGTCGTGTCCGACTCTAGGGTTGTGTGCTCATCTTGCTCTAGAGGCCGTGAGCCGGCGCCGTCCGAGGACACTTCCAGGTCACGTGGCCAGCGTGACGAAGCTGCAGCTGGTGAGCCAGCACCAGCGCAGCACACGGAAATGCCGTTTACCTTCCCGCTATAAAGCGGTCCCTATTTATCTACTTGCACTTAAGAGTGCTTTTGAACTGCTAGGTGGGCAGGAGCTGGGACCGAACGACGGGAGCTCACCCCGCCGCAGAGATTTGAACCGCCGACCATACGATCGGCAAGTCCTAGGCACTGAGGTTTTACCCACAGCGCCACCCGCGTCCCTTAAAGTTACCGTTAATTAAAACACCCACCAAGATAACTAAGTTATAGTGCAGCAATGGGGAATCTGCAGACCTTCAGAAGTTGATAGACTGCAGTTCCCATAATCCCTGATCGTTGTCCATACCCTTCTAGTGTCCTGATTTTCCAGGGAGAATCCTGGAATTAAGAAAGCCATCCCGGCTTCTGATTTCATCACGAACTGTCCCTATTTCCCCTGCTACTGCTGCTGCTGCTGAGCTTGAAGAAGAGGGTGAGCTGGGGCTTGTCCCGAGCAGAGGTGGTGGTGAGGGAGCACCCCATGGCCTCTCCAGGACTGCTGCCGCTGGCCTCCTCCCTTGGGCAGCTTGTAGCGGCTGCTGGAGAGCGGATGAGGAGGAGAAGAGGCTGTTGCCACTGAGGCCCAGCCCCACTGTCTCCGAGAGGCAGGCAGAGGGCAGGGCCGCCCTTGGTGGGAACAAAGGAGTGGTAGAGCAGAGCGCAAGGAGTCTTGATTTTTTAATTAAAGAATGCTTTGTGCATCTGCATTCAATCCTCTTTTCTAAAATTTATTTCTTGGTGTATGTTTTTCTTTTTGTAACCCTACCAAAGAATAAAATAAAAGCAGGATTAAGGAGTTTTCTCAGGACAGTGGAGGGTGTGTGGGCTGTGTCCCATTGGTAATGGCACTCACCATTCTTCTGATAGGAAATGCTCTGCAGGGAGGGGAACAAAAAAGGGGGGGTTGAGGAGGGTCTGTTGGGGAGGAGTAAGAAATGTCCTTATTTTCATCTGAGGAATGTTGGAGGGTTTGCATTGTCCATGCTGTTGGGAGTCAAACACCTGGAGAGCCACAGATTCTTCACTCCTGTCTTGTGGTGTCAGAAGGGCTGGAATGTAGCTGGAAGGATGGGCAAACTTACTTAGCAAAAGCCTAATTGCCCATGTCTCCAAAGACCTACTTTGGGTGCTCCTATGAATTTGGATACATAGAACAGAGCTTGGGAAATTCATTTTAAAAGGGGTTGTGTTATGATATCCAAAAAGGAACAAATTCCAGATGCAGTTCATCCTTTTATAAAACTGACTAGTTCAGTTCATGTTGTGTTCATCCAAATGATCGTTGGTAATATTTTTCACCATTCACTATATGTTACAAGATGCACTGCTGAAGTATAAAATATACGTAAGAACACTAAGAAAGCATTGAAACATACACACACATACAGAGAGAGAGAGAGGAAGGGATGTGAATTGTTTAAAATCCACTAACGATTAAAAAGTATAAATATGTGTAAAAAAAAAAATCATGCAAAAGAATGGACTTGAAGATGAACTAGAAATTATTAGATCCCTGCGCCCCAAAAAGTCCCATTTGGAATGCAGAACTTCTAATTGTTTTAGATCCCACCCAATATTATTATTATGGTCCGTTATTCTTCAAAACCTTTCCAGAGACTTAACAATGCCTCCATCATAGCTTGTTTTAAACCATACATTTTTCTACGAAGTGCAATAGTTATTGGATGGCAGAGTCAAGATAATTGATGGTAATTGGTTTTTTGTAGGGGGACATCTTCAATGAGCTCATTTTGCTTCGGAATCTTGCAGTTTAGGATAGTTATATTCAGCTGGCATAATAAAGCAAATGGGGATCCTTCAAGAGATTGAAATTTGCATATTAAATAAAGGTATATTGATTTCTCTCTTGGAAATATACCAGGCCAAGACACAATGTTTCATATTTAATATTTCTTCTGGTACTTAATTTTTTAATAGGTTGGTAACATGTAGAGTGTCTTGGCCTTCTTTACTCATCTTTTTTAGCAATATTTTTTTGAGGGAGGGCTTTTCAAATACCCAGTACTAGGTAATGGGTGACTTAAAATTTGCATATATTTAAATGAATAACAAAATGCTAATATACTATAGCCACCTTGAGGAGTGGTAATCTTACTAGTACTACAACAAATGAAGTTGAAAGAAAACTATTTTTATAATGATGACACTTCAATTATACTATTGTTTTAACACTGTCAGTGAGTTTTGCAGAAGCTGTAAAGAGTACTCTGCTCAAACCAAACCAAATCATTTCTTTTTTAAAAAATCTGATCTACAAAAATGTAAAGGTACATCCTAAGATAATTGCATTACATTGCTAATGCAAATCCTATTTAAAATAAAATTTGAGTCAATTAGGTTATATTCATGGATATAAAACCTTTTGATTAAAGAGCTGCTCTTTATTAAACCAGGAACTGCATTTTAAAATATATTAAACTATATATTTTAAATCCAAGTATTTGTAAAAACTGCAGGCAGCAGGCTCATCCCTGTTTTTTTCCACACAGGTATCTATTGTGTGGCACATACATAAATACATACATACATAATCTGCAAATAACTGATATATGATGCTCTATTTTAAAACTCATTTTATTCCCCTTCAATTTTATGCAAATTTGATTGATTACTTAATTTAACCTTATATGGTTGATATGAGTTAAGGTTTCATTAATGGTGTGACAATTATAAAAATTAAGAGCAAGTTCTTAAAGCATTTTTTCAGCAAATAACAAAGCACACCAGGATCATTTTCTCCTTATAATTGTCCCATGAATTGCAGATAGGTGAGGATCCTGCCCTGCCCCCCCCATCACCGCCCGCACCTTGGGATACCTGATAGCACAAGATTTCGTTTTGTTTTTCATGTCATAGATTAACAAACACTTACCAATCTGTGATTGTAAAAGGAAGCAACTAAAAATAGGAACGAAGTCTACCAAAGAGTGTGGTAAATATATAAAGTTATGACCTAGTGATTGATAAATTATAGCAATTTCGAATCAATATGAAATTCCCATGTTCAGTCGTATTCATTCTGTCATACTGGCATCAGTTTAAATGTATGTGATGGGGGGGGGAATGACAGAGAATTCAGTTACATAATCCATTAACCAAGATGGTTCAGCAGAATCAATGTCACATTAGGTGCTTCATGGCAGCCAGTTGCTGGAAAACAAACAACAGAAGCCACATTTTGCAGAATGTTTTTGCACAGCACTCCACCTTTGCTTCCCCAGGGTCCCTGAAAAAGAGTGCCGCTTTGGGGTCTATGCTGAAGATTGCATGGTGACTGGAAACAGTGCAGAATGCATCAACCTGACTCCTAAATGTATGGCATGCTACAAGAGTTATTGGGCTTCTTCACACTGGCATCCAGGCTTCATGCAAAGTGCTGCTTTGATCTGTTTGAAAATAATTCGTTATGTTGTATAGAAGTGCCATATTCTTCATACTCTTCACAGGCGGAGAGAGATCTGTCAGGAAACAGTGGACCGACGTAAAGGCATTCCTTACCATAGGTAAAATATTGTTCAGGTGAAATATTGTTTGTGTAGATTCTTTGTTCATTATATACAGTGGTGCCCCGCAAGACGAAATTAATTCGTTCCGCAATTTTTGCTGTCTAGCGAATTTTTCTTCTTGCGAAGCACGGTTTAAACGGTTTAACAAAGTCGCAAGACGTTTTCGTCTTGCGAAGCAAGCCCATAGGGGAATTCGTCTTGCGAGGCAAATCGCGAATGAAAAAACCTTTCGTCTAGCGAGTTTTTTGTCTTGCGAGGCATTCGTCTTGCGGGGCACCACTGTACATCAATTTTATTCTAGCACTCTGCACGTAGCATGCTTGCTTGCTTGCTTATTTATTTACGAGACATTGTTTCACACAAAGTATTGGGTGAAACATACAAAGTATTAACTCTGGGGTTAGGGTTGTTTTTAAGTTAGGGCTAGTAGTCATTTTTAAATAATATTTTTTTCTGTAAGAAAAATAATGGTTATTCAGGTGAGGGCCTTGGCAAGCCACCATGCCTTCTGTTCCTTGTCAATAATATTACTTGGTACATATCTCAGTATCTTAATGCATAAGATATAGAGTTATATTTTTCTCCCCTTCTCTGCCAGAAATCAATCAAAATACAGCCCCTTCAAAGATTTCAGCCAAAACAGAAATATCCATAATAAGCAGATTCTATCACAGCCTGGATGGGGCACGGGTGGCAGTGGGTAAAAGCCTCAGCACCTAGGGCTTGCCGATCGAAAGGTTGGTGGTTCGAATCCCCGCGGCGGGGTGCGCTCCCGTTGTTCGGTCCCAGCACCTGCCAACCTAGCAGTTCGAAAGCACTCCCGGGTGCAAGTAGATAAATAAGGACCGCTTACTAGCGGGAAGGTAAACGGCGTTTCCGTGTGCGGCTCTGGCTCGCCAGAGCAGCGATCTCACACTGGCCACGTGACCCGGAAGTGTCTCCGGACAGCGCTGGCCCCCGGCCTCTTGAGTGAGATGGGCGCACAACCCTAGAGTCTGTCAAGACTGGCCCGTACGGGCAGGGGTACCTTTACCTTTACCTTTTTATCATGGCCTGGCTCTTAGACTCTTACATTTGTGGTTAGCAATGTATTATTATTGTTGTTCTATGATTTTCTAGTGTTTAAAAGTGCGCTACTTGCTGGTTAAAAACAAAACAGAGGAGAAAATAAGGGAAGTGAGGAATAAGGGATTTTTGCATACAATAATGTTTATGAATAAAAATGGAAATATAAGTAGAAAAACAAAATGTGAACTATTTTATTTCACAAGAGTCCTCCCATCCAATATTTCTTTTGGTGAACACTTAGAAGCCAGTGGTGAACTTCACCATTCCCTGTCATGGATGTAACTATACACAAAACTGAAAGGTTTCCCTCGTCCTGTTAATGCTACAGTGAGCAAAAGCTTAGAAAACAGAGAAGCACAGATTTGGCTGAGGAGATAGAGGCTGAATTGTTATTTTTATCATAATGTTATTTGTTGAGGAAAATTAAATAATCTTGACTTTCTAAAGTCCAGTGCTATGCTTTACTACATCAGCCTAGGTTCTCAGAATGAACACAAAGCAGGATGTTAGCAAAGCTAGTTAACATCCCTGACAAAATACAGAGTTATAAATGTTTAGGATCAGAGTACTAGTCAGAACCATTACCTGATGACTGAATGAACCCTTAAAGATGAAGAAACAGAAGAACTGAAATGTTTCTAAAAGAAACACTGGCAGATTATAAATTTGAAAAATTAATAAAAATTAATGGGGGGAAGTTAGCAGATTATGGGAGTGACAATTAATACACTTCTGTTTATTACAAAGGAAATACATAAACAACATGACAGAATTTGGTGGTATTTTAGATGTCCTCATTAAAGGCCGATGACAAAATTCCAGTTGATCATATTTTAGCCTGGAAAATAAAACCTGATCTTGTCCAGAAATAGGATGAGGTTTGTAACTGCAATCTTCAAGTCACACAGGCAATATCTTTCTCTCCTCCACCCCCGGCCTTTAAACTCCGAAGAAAGAAGTTGCTGTAATTGTAATATTTCTTGTATCTCACTCCTCTGCAGTTGCACACAGTGCAGTGTACAAAACAAAAAACAAAACAGCCATTTATATTAAAAGCAGCCATTCAACACCATATATAATAAAGTAAGCTTTAAAGCCTGAGGTGGCAACATGGTCAGTCAAACAACCATTAAAAGCTTTCAGAAACAAATAGGTTTCAGTTTCTTTCTAAGAGGGAGAACCAAACACGGTTGAAATGGAATTAATAACTTAATGAATAACTGTTGCCTAGCTTTTTTTTTTTTTAAGGCAGAGCATTTTAACAGTTAATTTTCTGTAGTCACCATTGTAACCAATTTTGTAGTGGTGACATTGACTCAAGTCAACTGACATTGACTCAACTGACATTGACCAAAGGATGACAAATGGGGAAATAAAGATGCTCAGATGCTCTGGGTAGTGCTCAGCTATGTTTTACTCAGAGCACCAGACTGACTGCGAGTGCTGGAAGACCTGCTCCCTGCCCTGCATTCTTTTTCCACCTGTCCTAGAAAGGCAGAGCCCTGACTGACTCCAGCTACAAAAGCTGAGCCCGCTGGGTATTGATTAGAAGGAAGTTGGGGGGTTTTGGCGAAGGAGGGGTGTTGTTACTGCTATTATTGATATTTTTAAATCTTTATTTTAGATTTATTATGCGGAAATGTATGTGGAAATTGTTTTAATTTGATTGTTTACTTTTTAATGTGTTATTTATTGTTTATGACTACTTTTGTTATGTTTGTAATTATATATTTTTCATGTTGTAAGCTGTCTTGAGCATGGTTTTAACTATGGAAAGGTGGCATACAAATAAAATTATGTATGTATGTTATGTATGTAGACTCATTGAAAATGGACCTAATTTAATTGTTTATTTGGATTTGAAGAAGAGTTTGGATTTGATATCCCGCCTTTCACTCCCCTTCAGGAGTCTCAAAGCGGCTAACATTCTCCTTTCCCTTATTATATTTACTGGGATAACACAGTAAGATGGGCAACATATTTGTTGTTGTTGTTGTTGTTGTTGTTGTTGTTGTTGTTGTTGTTAGGGTCTACTCTGAATACAACTTAAACGCCCTCCACTGTTTGTAAACATACTTCATGTGGAACCTGTTTTAAATTTCCACTTTCTCATAATCATGTTCAATTTGACAGTGTTCAAGCTGCCAGAGGATTTAAATAAATAATAAATATAAAATGTCCAGTTATCCATGAAAACTCAGATAGGGATGATTGATGGGACCATACAGGAAACGTCACATTTCTGTGACTTGGAGTGGGTAGGAAATTTACACAGGTTACAGTTGGCACCTTTTCACTACAAATTTGACTACCCGACAGAAAGCAGCAAAAGGAACGAATCTAAAAGAGGACTGAAAGGTATCCTGCACGAAGGGATATTAGGCCGAAGTGAACAGAAGGATCGCTGAAAGGATATTACTCCCTTTATAAATCTGGGGCACATGTTAAAAGTTTCCCTCAGGCAGCACGTGCATTGCTTTTATTTCTTCAACACATAACCTGAACTGACAGTAACCTTGGCACCAATACATGGGCAATATTTACAAAAGGATGCACCATTTCTGAACAATGTCTCCCTAATGTAGGATAGGCAGGCTTTTCTTGATCATCAGGCATGCATGTCGTCTTGGTCCAGCAATTTTGTTTGCAGACAAATGTAGTCATTGTGGACCCAGAAAAATAAAGAGAGAGAAAATTGCTATTCTGCATTGGAGTTTTTGTTTCCTTTTATCATTCTGCACATGTCCTAAGGCGGTACATAGAAGTTTGCTTTGTATCGGGCTTTTACTTGGTGTGAGCATGTCTGGCTTCTTCACTACAAAGCTTCTGGCAAATGCTGGAGACACACCTCTTCACCCTGGCCTTTCCACCAGATCTAAGAGCCCTATCCCTGTGATTGTAATCTGTTTTTTTAAAAAAATAATTCTGAATTTTAAACTGTTGTAACCTGCCCTGGGTCCTGCTGGTGAAAGGTGGGGAAGAAGAAGAAGAAGAAGAAGAAGAAGAAGAAGAAGAAGAAGAAGAGGAGGAGGAGGAGGAGGAGGAGGAAGAGGAGAAGGAGAAGGAGCAGGCGAATGCACTAATCCCATCAATGTTACAAAACCACTGGGAGTTAAGAGGCTGGTGCACTCATTTGTGTGTGAGAAAGACAGTTTGCTCTCCCTTGCTCTTCTAATCCCCACCCTTTTGGCCCAAGACAAGGCTAAACAATTTTCTTGGCAGCAGCAGATGAGACAGCAGTAGTTCCTCCAGGCTGGGTAAGTGGATGCACCTGGCACATCGTGGTCTTGAATAGATGAGAATTCTCCCACACTGATGCATGAAACCACCCATTTCATAAGCAACCCCACACTGACAAAGGCTGCCTCTGTCCATAAGATCCTTGGAAACTGGCAAAAGGGGCAAATGGAAGTTTCTGAAAGAACCTTGCCACAGTGATGAATTCAGCATTGGTGAGAACAAGCACAGGAATTTAGCTACATGGCAAGGGGAAATGATGGCTTCACACCAAAGCGAGAGGTACTGCCAAATTCAGAAAGGCTTCCATAATTATATTCTGTCACAGCTCTTTAGAGAATTCATCTCTCTCAGTACGGCATCTCATAACTTTTAGTTCAAGCCATGGCTGCTACCAGAATAGATTGTGCCATTTTTGCCGAAATGTAACAGGATCTGTTGGCATTTATTAAATGGGAGATGTGCTTCGAACACACGGACAGGCCTTTCACTGGTTAGTTTATGGAAAACTGATTTAATGGAGAGAAGATCTCATTTGTAGTATATTAGGGACCACAACCATAACTCCCAAGTCTAGACAATTGGCAATTCATTGTAAGTGAGGCAAACTTAATAGTCACTGCAGGTGACAGATTGCATTGTGAAGGCAGTCTGCATTCTCTAAGGGTAGATCTGCTCAACATTGACTCTTGGATGTGGGAGGGGATACTTTCTGTGATACTTTTTGGGGATACTTCTAGATCTATTAGTTGTTTTTCTGCTAAAACACGGAGGTTTTAGAGGGAATGTATTCAACATCTATTCAGAAGCAATTTCATTCTGCTTTTTTATTTGCTTAATTTATATCCCACTTTCTCAAAGGAGTGAAATGTGGCACTCAGCCTTCCTATGTTCTAGAGTTGAATCTTGGCACTCACTCCAGGGCTGACGTTTGGTGAACACAGTGGAGTCTTTGGACCTATGTGTTATATAATAATATATTTTCTAATTTCAGTGTTCATTAAACTTAGGCTTAGGCTATATAGTGACATAAAAATTAGACATCAGGAAAAATCAAAGGTTTTTTGTCCATCATTGCTTTTTATTAATTTAATAAGCTTTGTGCATTGCACATACCCTGCAACATGCTGAGTCCCCAAACCAGGATGTGTGCCTTCCCGTCTGGGCTCCCAGGCAAGTTATGTGACCTGCATGACACCATGGAGCCCAAATATGCATCTTTTGGGGCACCACACAAGTTCGCAGCCCCCCAAAAAGCACCTTTTCAAGGAAAGATCTCGGCATGACATCATGCAAGATCACAGTGCCCACAATGGCCACTGTGCTCTCACAGAAAAAAATAGGATGTCCCGTGTTTTTCCAGGACACTTGCGACGTATGCATTGCATAAAATAACAGAGCTTTTTAAAGGTTAAGTGAAAAACTTAGTTTAAATCCCAAGAAAATGTAAGATCCTCTTTAAAAAGTAATCCAGGAGAGTTCAAAATCTTAGCGTTAAATACAAAAAGGATGCATTGTACCAGTGCTTTTTTTCCTGGGGGTACACAGGGGTACACATACACCTAAACATTTTGTGAATCTTTGTACTTTTGTCCATTTACTGTATTTATTTTCCCCGATTTGAACTATAATATTGTGAATTTCTTGAGTCAAAATGAGAGTACCCCTAAACATTTTTTTGGGGGGGAAGCACTGCATTGTACACATGAAAATTGCCAGCATTAAAGAGTTTTTAAAATGTCAGTCGGGAGGGGATGTTACGTATGATGGGAATAAACAGCAAACTATCAATCAGTAAAAATAATATATAAAGGGGGGTGGTATTCAACTATATTTTTAGTCAGAGTAGACTCAATGAAATTAATAACCATGACTAAGTTAGGTCCATTAATTTCAGTAAATTTGAGTAAAATTTCTGAGTATAACTTAGTTGACTACCACCCAGGATATTTAAGCTACAAATATATCAATATAAGAAATACCCATTTATACAGTATAGTTTATGGAGTATAGTTACCTTGACTATTTTTTTGCACCTAGGCTAATGAGTTAAATGGAGAAAAACTGGGCCATTCTGCAGGCATGAAAATCTGAAGTTAAATAGAATTGGAGCATGCTGTTCTTCATATTTAAGAGGAAGTGAAATTAAAAATAATCCATCTAAGGAAGAATAATTTAGCATGAATTGACCAGATAGTACAGAGCTTGATTCCTGAATAGGTAAAGTGAAACAGCAAACATACAAAGGCCAATCCAGTTTTCTCTCAAAGTTCATGTGTAAGTGTTTATCTATACAGTATATAGACATTTGAATGGGTTAAGAAACTCAAGGCTGTACATCAAGATTTGCCTTAGACTTTATTTTCTAGAATGAGTCATACCTTAATAGACAGCACTGCAAAATAGTACCTACAATAAGTAGGAGGTCAAATTTCCTTCAACCTAAATGGGAACTGTGCAAAGAGGACTAATTATGTATTTTCTTCACAACTAAACTAAATATATTACCAGAATTAAGTCCCACAGAGTTCAGGGATACAGTGGTACCTTGGGTTACAGACGCTTCAGGTTACAGATGCTTCAGGTTACAGACTCCGCTAACCCAGAAATAGTACTTTGCTTCAGGATGAGAACAGAAATTGCACGGCGGCGGCTTCTGGTGTAAAAGTACATTTTAGTACAGTGGAACCTCAGGTTAAGAACTATATATATATATAGTTGGGGAGGGCGGTGTATAAATAAAAAATATTATTATTAATTCGTTCTGGAGGTGCGTTCTTAACCTGAAACTGTTCTTAACCTGAGGTACCACTTTAGCTAATGGGGCCTCCCACTGCCGCCGCACGATTTTTGTTCTCATCCTGAAGCAAAGTTCTTAACCTGAGGTACTATTTCTGGGTTAGCGGAGTCTGTAACCTGAAGCATCTGTAACCCGAGGTACCACTGTATTTGCTTCTAGGGAAGCATCTATATAGGATGTGGGTGGCGCTGTGGTCTAAACCACAGAGCCTAGGGCTTGCCGATCAGGTCGGCGGTCCAAATCCCTGACGGGGTGAGCTCCTGTTGTTCGGTCCAGCTCCTGCCCACTTAGCAGTTTGAAAGCACATCAAAGTGCAAGTAGATAAATAGGCACTGCTCCGGTGGGAAGGTAAACGGTGTTTCTGTGCGCTGCGGCTTAGTCATGCTGGCCACATGACCCGGAAGCTGTCTGTGGACAAACGCCGGCTTCCTTGGCCTATAAAGCGAGATGAGTGCCACAACCCTAGAGTCGTTCGCAACTGGACCTAATTGTCAGGGGTACCTTTATCTTTACCTTTCATCGTATATAGGACTACAGTCTCAATTGTTAGGTGTTAAAATCATGCTGCTGCTATACTCTGTGTACTAAAGACCCATAAACATTTCAGTCAGGATTCTGTTTTCAGATAGAAAACTGATCATGTAGTTAGCAAGTTATGTCAATCAAGATAAAGACAGTAGATTATAAAATGTTTGCAGTATAGAAATTGATAAAACAGCTAAAACTAAGAAAATGAAAATTATGAAACTTTGAAGAATAAATACATTATATTTATATCTGTTCTGGGCTCTGGACTTAAACACAGAGAACAGATTTATTGCCAGCATTTGTTCACAGTGGAAGCTATAAATTGTAACAAGCTCTGGGGTACGTGATCCCACACAGAGCTATTGCTAACCACACACCATTTCTGAAAATAAACGTGACTTATTTCTATACTTCAGAGAAATTGCTGGAGGGTCCTTTTTTCTGAAGGACTTTGTGTGCTTTGTATATCCTTACAGAGGGGTCCAGACAACCAACCACAGACCAAGGAATCCAATCTCCAATTTTTAATAGCATCCTAACACCCCACAGGACTCAGAAGCAAAGTTCAATTTCTCACAGAATTAGAATAGACTACCTTTAAATGGAATTAATTTTCAAGATTCACTAACTACGTGTATAAAAACGTCAATTTGCTCTCTCACTTGCTGTAAGATGCTAAGTCAGGTAACACTTTCACAGGAGCAAGTGAACATATTTAAAAGCTTCACCATTCAATTTACATTAAAAGGTTCCTGCCCACATGTACAATCCAGGTGTAACACTAAAATACATTTTTAAAAAGTAGCCAAGTGTCAAGTTCAAAGTTAACCAATATTAGGAAATGCAGAAAAAGTATAATTATTAAGTCATGGAATTTAGAGTTATGAAGCAATCACTGTATGCCTTTTTAGTAATAATTTAGTAATAATTTCAGAGGGTAGGGTGATGTAGTTTTATTTGTTAGTTATGTTATTTATTAATCATTTGAACAATACAATAGAAAAAAACAGCTAAAACATTGGCATAGTAAAAAACCAATGTAAAACACCATCATCACATATGTACATCGGTCCTGTGAAAGACATCCAAATATCAGTTTTAGCATGATTTTATGCATGTATACTCAAGCACACACACAGTTCAAGGTAAGTGCTCATAAGTTTGCAGCTTTTCTCTCTCCATAAACCACTGGTGAATGCATTAATGCTAAAACCTGTTAGTCTAATATACACATTTTCTCATTCTTGAAGTCCCCATTTCTTACAGTGGTGCCATCAAGACAGGACTTCAGGGCAGAAGTCCAGAGCCTCATTCAGCAGAATGAGCAGAAAATGTAACTAGATGCATCATGTCTGGCTTATCGTACTTTGAAGTAAGCAATTGCACATTGCCATACAAAGATCACCGCGCCAACTGAGCCCAGAGTAGAAAAATACCTAAATGCGCTACTGATAGCTCAGCGAAAGAGCACAGGATTATAGCAACCTGCATTCATTCCTGTAACCACCTGGCAGGAAAAACAATGCTACAAGTGTGATTCTTCTCAGCAAGGCTCAGATACGGGGAGGGTGGCACGAGAAGAACGCAACAGCCATGTGCCCTCGACCCCAGCTTCACCAGCAAAGGCAAAGCTGGGATCGAAGGGTGCATGGCTACTGCATCCCCACCAGCCTTACAAGGCTGGGATCTAGGGAGGGTGGCGCCAGGGCAAGAAGGAACAACCACACACTGCTAAGCCTGCCTACCTGTTCAGGGGGGAACCCAGCCAGTCGACAAAGCATTTGGCCAGAACAAAGAAGGCACCCCCAGCGCAGCACACTCTGGTGTTTCTCTCTGCAAACATTGGTTCCTCTGACACCAGGAGGGGACCGCCAGGCCGGACCATGCTGGGGGTGCCTGCATAGGGTCTCCTGCATGGAAGCAGCCCTTCAGAAATCCACACCTGGGGCCACGGCCCCTCTGCCCCCCACGCTACACCCCTGGCTGCACCAGACTCCATTTAAAGGGGGGTTCAGATCAGCTGAGGCATGGGAATGGTGACTTTAATCAGGGGAGTGCTTCTTATCCATCATGCTTGAAATCATGAACTTTTACCGACTGATAAGTGAAGCCGGGGAGGTTTTTTAAAACCATTACATTTATTCCACTGCCCCATTTGCTCACAGACAATGTATCACAAAGTGCACCAGAGCTATTGGAATGCAAAGCTGAGTTTTCTTGGGATGCTGCCATTCACCTCCCCATTAATGTCACTACTGATGTGTCCTGACACCAGACATGTCTTTTCTGGCAAGCCTGTGATAGGCCTGTGGATGTGTCCTATTTTTAGTATACATGTTGAAAGAAACATGTACTTTATAAATACTGCATGTATAGCAGTGTCAAGTACAAAATACTCTTAAGAACACTGGCTTAGTTATTGAAAGTCTTCTACACTTCCTGCCTATCTAAGAGAGACAGAAACACTGAAGTCCAATTTAACAAGAGAGCTATGGTGGAAATATCTCTATCTCACATATCAAGAAGTCACCAGAAGTTTAGCTGAACACAGAGGAAATGGCCTGATATTTCTCTATTAGTAACAAAGCTATAGGTTTCTAGAAAGATATACTTTTGTTACAATTGAAGGAACAATTAGCATTGACTTTATTTTAGTGAAGCCTCCAGTTTAAATACATTTTAACTATTTTCAAGTAAAACACATGAAAGTTAACATTTTATATTGAACTTTGCAATTAATCGAACAATGGACAAACATTTTGAATATTTTAAGCTACCAACAAATAATATTAAGGTTATAATTAGGGAGAAAGTTTATATTTTTTAAAAGAGACTTTTTACTGAAGATCATTTTATTTTTGCTATATTTATAAAAAGCTGCCAATAACATGATCATCCTTCTGCAGAACTTTATTTACCTCTCTTACATACAAATCATAAAACAAATTTACCACCACAATTACTACCACAGGAAGCCAGAATAAAAATGAACAAAGAATAACAGTAATGTGTCTCTGCATTCATTGACTGATCATCATCTGAGGCCCTTCTTGGTGTCCCTTCCTCAAGAGGTCCGGAAGGTGGCCACACGAAAATGGGCCTTTTCTGCAAGGGCTCCACACTGGCAGAATGTTCTCCCCAGTGAACCTCAACTGGAATCTTGGTTGCATATCTTTAGGCACCAGGCAAAATCATCCCTCTTCTTCCAGGGCTTTGGCTAATTAAACAACTGATGGCCTTTTAAACTAGGTGGGGGGGCGGTATTATTTTTGTTTGGTACTATGCTATGTATTTTTCTGCTTTTTATTGTAAACCACCCTCTGATCCAGGGATAAAGGGCGGCATAAAAATTTAATAAATAGTAATAATAACAATTTCCATGAATCGTTTTATTTTGGATACAGGTATGAATGTGCCTTTTTACAGGTGATACCCACTATTGAGATGGTTTTGCTGGCACTCTAAACAAGGGATTGACGCTGTTAGAATGGGCAAAAAGGACCATTGTAAGTGGAGTTTGCTAGAAGTTCCAAATCCAGTGTTGGGAAATACATATGTAGCTCCAGAAGTTGGACACACTCCACACCACCATGCATAGGCCCTCTTTTCATGTGCAGCTTGCCTAATCCAATGGAAAAGATACATGCTGAATGCCTGTTTCTACATGTATATCTCCTAGCTAGATCAGAGTGGTTGTGCAGTAAATATAGCTTATTATCTGCGTATCCTCCTCAGTGTTCAAGCTTCAGTCTTTTGTCACATTCCACCCAAATAGGCCTGCTGTTAAATTTCATTGGGGGCACCAAAGACATGACAAATCTTGTACTAGAACATTTAGATTTCAAAAATAGTGGTGCTCATTATAATTGTTGCCTAATCATAGGTTTCTTTCTCTAAATCAGCAGAAGGTAAGGTGTGGTTGATATGCTAGATTTCCAGACTGTACTCCCAAATCCATGTATCAAGGCAGAAGGATAGATATGGGAGAAGGAAACATGATACCCATTAAACTGCAACCTTGTGAAACAAATCCTTCCATTGTAAAATTAGGCTGGGTACACATTCTCGTTTGCTCTGCATCCAGTGCCCTCCCACCACTGGTTTGGGAAGTGGCGTGGCCACAGCATTCCATGTCTGTCCTGTCATTTGATGAAACACTGCTTCAATCCAAATTGAGAGAAAGAAAAACCTAGCTGTGTTGGCAAGGTGTACACAGCTTTCATCCCTTGTCATCAACGTGGTTGCAGATCAGGAACCTGAGATCAGGCACCTGCAGTTTCCTCCACTTTCCTAATTGCAACCATTTCCCATGCAAGTAAGTGAAGTACCGATATTTACAAAACCAAATTGCAAACACAGCTTCTGACTTGCTTCAATATCAAGCCAACAAAATGTTCTTTTTTAAATAAAAGAAAACAAACGGCTACATGAGGGCAAATGTGGATAATGGAACCATATTTTCAAAATCTGAAAATATTTTTTTAAGAATGGCAGGATACCAATCCTATGGGTGGATAAATTCAGGAACATCAAGGATGACCAACAGCAACAGGGGTCATCAGAACATTGCAGATGGGAGCAGAGGGGGTGTAGCCACATTAAAGGCTTCCTTGCACATGAGCCACGTATTTCAGAAGTGACTCCACTCCTCACTACTTCCCATCCCATACCAACAGCTTTGGCAACACTGTTATTCAAATATGTTGGTTATATCCTGTATGCGAGTTTTGCCCAACCATTTCCTTGCTCATTCTAGAGGCATTCATCCCTCTCTGCAGCCTGTCATGCCAGTGTAAAGAGTCTCCATAGCTTTCCAGTTTGGCAAACTCCCTCACTCCACATGGGCGATATAATGCTGTGCGAAGCCCTGTAGCAGTGCATCTAGAGAACCAACCAGCCTCCTTATTTGTTACTTTTTCCTCCTACCAAACAGAATCAACTATGGTTGGGTTCCGCTGCTTTATTTGTACTTTTTATTTTATCAATTTGTTGAGAGGGCCTTCTCAGTAGTGGCACCGGCCCTGTGGAATGCCCTCCTATCAGATGTCAAGGAAACAAACAACTATCTGACTTTTAGAAAGCATCTGAAGGCAGCCCTGTTTAGGGAAGTTTTTAATGTTTGATCTTTTGTTGTGCTTTTAATATTCTGTTGGGAGCTGCCCAGAGTGGCTGGGGAAACCCAGCCAGATGGGCAGGGTATAAAAAATAAATTATATTAATAATAATTATTAGAGTACACTAGTGGCTTTATCAGACTGACAGCATGCACAAAGAAGAGGAAGACATTGTAAAGGGTCATTCTACTTATTGCACTTAATTTATTTAAAAAAGTTCTAATAAACGCTCATCCAAATGAAACAGAAGTGTCCGGAGACATAAATGCATTCTCTGCCTTGGGCCAGTCTCAAAGGAAATGAAGGCATTTTTACACCTTCTGTTGGTGTGTGAAGACTTTTGAGTGTTAGAAAACTCTTCAGCAGGAAGGAATGGGACTGTGATTTACATGCTTCACCTGCAGAATTTGGTCCCCAAATAAGACTATGGTCTGCCTTTTTATTTTCTGGAATCAAACCAGCATAAGGAGGCAGGCTGTAGAAGGAAGGGAGGAAAATAATTCTTATCCAAATACAGGATAATTGCTTCCTTAATACATTCTTATTGGAGAGACGGAGAAGATTGATAGGTCACTTCTTGCATTACTGGAAAAACATCATTAACAGAAAGAGATTCCTTTCTAAGGAGGAGCAATGAGAAAATATGTTTATGCAAAACAGGTGTGTCACCAGCCAAATCTAAATGAAGCACGTAGCTATAATATGCAGGTGACGTACAGTTTCTAATTCTGGACTTTATCCACTTGAACAACTCAATTTCATAATCCTAAAGAGACAGATATTGGTGGCAGCAGGTCATCTCATTAGCACCATCTCCCAAGGGCATCTAAAGGTAGCAACAGGAAAGGACTGGTGAAACAGAAGGAAAGCCAATAATTACACTTCAGTGTTTTGCAAAAAGTATGCATTGCCTTCAAGGTGACAGCCAAATGGACTGTATGTATGTTTGTGTTGTGTGTTAGTTTCATTTACTCAGTCCAGAATCACCCCAAGCCATACAATACAACCTTGCTGCATTTAAACAAATGAGAATTTGCTTTCCCAGGGCAAGTCCCAACACTGCAAATGTAGGCTGAATCGCACAAGACTTTCTTTGAGAACTAGATGTGCTGATTCAGCACTATTCAAATTATGCTGGGAGGAAAGAGAAAGAGATGGAATAATGTTTTTAAAAAACATTGGAGAATATATTGGGATGCCTGGGATGAGTTGAATAATTTTTGCCTGTTTCTTCCAAGAATATCTTCTAGTAGTAGCTTATGCAGCCCATAATTAATTCCATATTCCACCTTGTTTTGCAAATGTAGGTATATGTCAAAAAATAGGGATCAAGGAACAGGCATCTGGATAATCAGCTTAGTGTGGTGGATGTGAACTGGAGAGACCCAGCTTCAAATCGCAACAGCTATGGAGCTCATTGAGTGATATAGGGCTGCTCACACACTTTCAGTGTAATCTACTTCTCAGGGTTGTTGTGAGGCTACTATGGAGTGGAAAAATTATGCTGCGTTAATCTCCATGGAGGAAGAGCTGGATAGACATGTAATCATGTGTAAATACACTGACACCTCCCAGACAGCTCCCATCTTGAGCATTGTTCTGATATTCTCATATTTGTCACAATATCCTTTGCTTTAAAAACAACTGGTTACATATTGGTCTACTCACACATTTTCACCAAAATTCTTCTAGGCTGTCACTATTTTGTGGGATGGATTCAGTTGCATACTGGCAAATTCAGGTTGCACAATTAAAGTGAATTTGGTGCTCTCGTATAACAAGCTCACTTTGAGAAAAACAGTCCCTTTGTGGTAAGGAAAATTATGCAAAAATGTACTAGAACGTGTGGGATAACATTTTTTTTATATGGCTTCCAACAGGCCAGCGCCCCCCGAAAAAACCCCCAGAATTAATACTCAATAAACAGCAGACACTGTGTAACCTCCCTACAAGCTTTGTGCAAACAAATAAGGATGAATGCTCAATAAACAAATCATCTGGAAACGACCCAAGTGAGATCTCATTACACCTTTGTTTCATTTTGTCTGAATCCCCCTCCCCATTCCTGGGCATCTTACACTCTGAAAAAACCCCAATCTGCTTTAGTGTTATACTCCTTCATACACACCACTACCTTTTCATCAGATTTTGCATACATTTGCAAATTTATTGCTACATTTATAGCCCACCTTTCTTACATCATGGAACCCAAGACAGCACAAATGTGGTTTCCAAGCAGTATCATTTAGCATTGTATAAAATATAAAGAAAGGTCCGTATAGTTAAAGCCATGGTTTTCCCAGTAGTGATGTATGGAAGTGAGAGCTGGACCATCAAGAAGGCTGATTGCCGAAGAATTGATGCTTTTGAATTATGGTGCTGGAGGAGACTCTTGAGAGTCCCATGGACTGCAAGAAGATCAAATGTATCCATTCTTAAGGAAATCAGCCCTGAGTGCTCACTGGAAAGACAGATCGTGAAGTTGAGGCTCCAATACTTTGGCCACCTCACGAGAAGAGAAGACTCCCTGGAAAAGACCCTGATGTTGGGAAAGATGGAGGGCACAAGGAGAAGGGGACGACAGAGGACGAGATGGTTGGACAGTGTTCTCGAAGCTACAAACATGAGCCTGACCAAACTGCGGGAGGTGGTGGAAGATAGGAGTGCCTGGCGTGCTCTGGTCCATGGGGTCACGAAGAGTCAGACACGACTAAACGACTAAACAATAACAACAACAAAATATAAAGCTGTATACAAATTACAAATATATTAAAGACCACTCCGAAAAACTGGAAAAGGCCCAAGGGAGGAGGAAATCAGTAGACACTGTAAGTATATAAAATAAAAAAATAAAAAATACTTAAGTAGAATAAACAATTTAGTCAGATGGTAGTGTTACTATGCTGGGCTTAATATTTTATTGTTAGTGCCAACTTGTTGGTCTCATTACTGATTTGTGGGTGCCCTGATTCCCCTGGGTTTCTGGGTGCCCTGCCCCTCCCTACATTCCTGGGTGTTGAGCTTTAATCAGTGTTTAGAAAACTAAGGCAAGCTAACAGGCTCTGAAATTAGCAGTGTAAAAATACAGACGACACAGGTTTTCCTGTTCAGGAGTTTGTTTCTGAATGGCACCTCTATCAGGCAAAGAAAGCAGACTACTGAGCCATTAAGAGTGATTGACAATGCATATACTGTCCTCCCCTCCCCCCATGAATAGTGGGCAGAGACAAGAGAGTTGGGAGGGGGAGAGTGCCAGGGCTACAGGGACTGTGATGTCACTACAGTAAAAAAGTGTCCTTTTGCAGGAGGTTTTTAGAAAGATCGAGAAGGAAGGTGGCAGTAGAACTCCATGCAGGCTGTCTGGGAGAGACTGTACCCAGAGAGCATGGCTAGCTTCTGCTTTGGACCCAAGCTGGCTGAAACAATGGGAGAAGCAGCATGGGACCCGCTTGGGGTGTAATGCTCTGCACACCTTCCATCAATGCTTAGGTGTAAAGACACTACAGTCTCTGCTGTGCCTGAATTTTCCAACAGAAACAACCTTGGGTACAACGCCTGGAACACCACATGAATTTTGCTACTACATGGCAGAGACTGGGGGTGGCATAATATTATGTTATTGTTGTTGTTTTTTATAACGATTTGTATACTGGAAACCACCACGAGGGGGTTTGACCTAGAAAAGCAGCCTATAAATATGTTAAATAAATACAGTGCATAGGGCCCATAAAAATGTGCTGCACACTGGTAATAAGGAATAATGCATTAAGAAAGAAAATGCTATGGATCACAGTTGTAATTCTATCAAGGAATGCCTGTTGGGCAAGGATAAGATCACTCCTAAATTCCTCTCTCTGTGTGAAACCAAAAGATTTGTCACAGAAGTGGATTTACGCTGATGTTTCACCACTATTGCACCTGCATGTTTTGCCATACCAATTCACTGTGGCAATGCAAAAGGTAAGAATCATAGCTGTCAACTTTTCCCTTCTCTTGTGAGGAATCCTATTCAGAATAAGGGAATTTCCCTTTAAAAAAAATTCAGCTATGGCAAGAATGGGTGCCTTAGGGTGTGGCAGGGGATGAGGGTGCCTTACACCTCCTGCTCATCATAGGGCAGTGCTGCTTCCAATACAGCAGAACATTGCGCCTGAAAAATTGGTGAAGTAAGTAAAAATATTGTCCCTAGAGTACAGCTGAAGGGGCTTTGGCAAAACTACACCCTGATCAGTCCCCTCCTACACTGGTGTGGCCCCAAGTGTGGGTTTTTACAGGTGACAGAAGCAGCAACACTTGACAGCCCTTATATATTTCCCACAATGCCCTGAGGGACGCTGTATCGGAAGGCCAGGGCAGGGCCGGCATTAGTAGGCCCAGCCAGGGTGGTGGAGCCCACATTAACTATCTGAGGATTGACAAACAATTAGATAACATGCTAGAGGGGGGTGTGGACTTTACCTGGTGTAAAAAGGGATGTTTGGTGCCTGGCAAGTCTTCCTGGGGAGGGAATTCCATATGCTGCATCCCAACTGAAAACTACTTCCAGCAGCCATCTTAATCACCAGGGGGCTTCTTTTCCCCACAGTCCACCAGGAGGCAAATGGCTCCTCCTCTAAAAGTTAACTCTGTGGTTCCTATTTGGAAAGGAAGCCTTCCTGGTTGCAATCTTTCTTTACTTTTATTTGTATCGTTTTCTGGTGTCCTGAACCCCTGGCCTACCTGGCAGCACGTCCAAAGTCCAAGTCCAGGGGTCAATCCACTCAAACGAAGTCTGAAGTCCAAAAGTCAGGAAATGCGGTCCAGGGCCAATCCAAGCAGCCAAGCCTGAAGTCCAGGAGTCAGAGTATAGTCCAAAATCAAAACCAAAGCAGAGTCCCATAGAGGTCTAGCAGAGCCGGGGGGGCATAGCCAGTTTTTATTTGCCCCAGGTGAAGCCTACAGAGGGGTGCTGTTGCGGTTCACAGCCTGTGTATATGGTAATGCGTGCAGGGGGTGCCAGACTGGGTCTTTGACCCAGATGAAATAAAGCCTAGTTTTGCTCCCAAGTCCAGGAGCATCCAAGCCAAGGTCTATCAGCATGGACAGCAGGCACAGCCCCTCAGCTCTGCTTCCCTTTTGTACTTTGCTGATTGCAGCATCTGAGCTTGATGAGGCAGGTGACTCTCACCTGTTCCAGTTCTGCTCCAGCTGAGGAATCAAACCCCTCCTCCCAGAGCTAGCCAGCCCACCTGGCCAGCTAGGTAGCTGGGTTGTGGGCCCTTGCCTGCGTCAGCCTCCTAGATCGCCCCTCAAGCTGCTCCCTAAGCCTCAAAGAGGCTATTCTTGGGGCAGCGGCTCCTCTGGCTCTAATGATGGTCCCTGCTGCTCTGGTTCCTGTGCACCAACCCCCATCCCCTCACCATCCTCTGTCACTCTGTATTTCCTTCCCCATCCCCTGCTTGCCCCAGAGTGTCCCAGTCCTGGCTACACCCCTTGCCAGGATCCTCTTCTCCCCCCCCCCCAATCATCCTGACAGCTGTTGAGAGACAGCTGAGGTTTTTTATGAACAATGTAATGCTGATGTACACACATCTGGCTTAGTGGCTCCATCATCATGCTGTTAACTGAATCGAGAAGCAAAGGAAGATGTCCAGAGAGGAAGATGTAACCCAAGGTATCTGTTTTGCATGTAGAATGTCAGGAATTTAACTGGTTGCCAAGGCGTGTTCATAAGCCTGGAAGGAATTAGTCCCACTCAGCAATTGGGCTGACCTTGACCTTTTTAAATGCTGTGGTGTTTGACCCATAGAAGCATGCTGTATTTTTTTAAAACAGTTCTTCAGTTTCTTACATAATAAAGATGGCTAGAAACTTCTTTTTTAAAAAAAACCGGAGGTTTTTATTTAGTTTTAAACAAGCAAATACACAATTTTAAGTTTGAACAGCCAAACTAATCTAGTTCAGTTGAAAAACTTGGATTTAAGCACTTTTGTCCTACTGACATCTATGAGTAACAACCTGATTCACAAACCAATTACGCTGGAATGCCCCGATTTAAATCAAATTAGTTCCATTGACGTAAATGGGTGTAAAGCTGGCTTACATCCAAGTGCTCTGGTTTAACTGGTTTATGGACTATAACCGGGATAATCTTAAATCAAAATATGCAGGGTTAAATTGCTTGTGAGGTCCAGCACGTGTCCAAAATACATTTATTTGGAAGTCTTATAATCAGGAAATATGTTTATTTAAAAGCCCATCTCCTGTTACAGATGAAGGGATCATTTTCCTGGAATTCATTGGCATTTGTGAGGACTAAATTAGCTCAAAAATCCAAAGACTCTGGGTTGTGGCTTCAAGTGTTGTCTTAACTTACATGGCAATGAGGAAATGTAGTGAAAAAATGCACAAAAGATTAGCATTGTCACCCTCAGACTGAAAAGTCAAAGTCCTCAAGCGAACTCATGAGTCATCAATCTACAGATTTTGCAACAAGTCTGTAGCTGACAGAGGTCAACTTCACAAAGCAGAGGGGCCAGCTCTTTGTGATTGTTGACCTGCTCTTGGGCAGAATACAATACTATAATTATTGCATATGATAATTGGCAAATTAGGGCCAAGTTACACTTGTAAACATGGAAACCGGGGGAATTGTGTGGTGAGGAAAAGCAGGCAGTTTGCATATGTTAGCCGGCCTTGCGTATTGGAACTGCAGTCCCAGGAATGTATACTTGGGAATAAGGCCGACTGACCTCAGAAGCAAATACTTTGGAATAAGTATACACAGGATTGGATTGTGTGAATATTTTCACTGGTTTTTTTTTAAGTGGTTAGAACTAGATGTACTCACATAAAATGTATAGGGGCCAGGATGCTAGTCCATCCCTCTTGAGGTGAATTCACATGCACCATCTTGAACACACAAACTTTACAGATCTCATCACAATGGACCATGTTTTTGTGTCACATGATAGCACCTCAAACAGGATGTTTTGCAAAAGAGCCAGCTGCACAGGCAATTCCCATGTTATCCAAGTCATCAAGGGCCGTATGTAAATCAGTATGGTGCACTGTTGCATTATATTCCTTCTAAATAATTCCTTGTCTCAGCCTTACTTTTGCTCAGCTATTTATAGATGGCTTTGGAGCAAAATCAAGTATCTGTTTGTGGCAATAGGTGCTCAATTTCATACATGCATCATTTTATTTGTATTCCACCTCTCCATAGTTAAAGCCATGCTCAAGGCAGCTTACAACATGGAAAAAGTATGTAATTATGAATATAACAAAAGTAGTCATAAGCAGTAAATAAAACATCAGATGGTAAACAACCAAATATAACAACTTCCACATAATCGGGGAGAGGTTTTGGTTTTTTTGCAGAACCTGTGTACTATAGTAGGGAACAGGTTGAATGTCCTTGAACCTGACCAGTACAGAACGGGAAAGTAGATTAACTTTCTGTGACCACACTGTATGGAAGAGTTTGGAAAGAAATTGTGGTTGAGATGCAAGTGCCATCAAGGTGTCATGACTCATTTCCTGTAACTCCCATTTCCCTTCTTCTGGATCATTAAGATTTTAGGTCTTTCCCCCCTCCCACCGTCCCAGTTTCAATTAAGATTGGGATGTTGTAATTTAATTTAGATCAGAAAGGGTACTTTCCCCTCCCATCTTAATTAAAGCCTTGTGGGAGGGGCAGATGCCCTAGCAGCTGATATCAGGAGTGGTTAGCCTTTTTCCACCTGAGGCTGCATTCAAGGTTTGGCCCTTCTTCCAAAGGCTGCATGCCAGTACACACAAAGCCACACATGAAGGTACACAACACATCCTCACCCACACCCAAACACCTTGGGGTAACAGGACCTTTCCTGGGTGTGGGACTGAGATTCACCACTACCAATTTCTGGAGGTGTATCATTTCTACCTCCAACCATATGCAATTAATGGTGCAGTTTTCGGGGTGGGCACTATCCCTGCATGGACGAATGATTGCTATATGTCCCTGGGATGAAGAGCTGGAATGGGGAAGAAAAGGGGAGCTTGCAATCAATTGGCTTTGTGAGTGGCAGGTTTGTCATCCTTGGCTCAAAGGATCTTGAATGAAGGCAGGTTGGAGTTAGAGACACACAATGTCATCAGAATACTTTATTCTACTAGGCCCTTGGTAGAACAAAGTGAAGCAGAAGGCACACCATTGGCTCCCCAGCTTTATTATTAGAGGGAATGTTGGGCTGTCATAACATCAGGGCCAGACTTCCATGGCATGAATAGCATGAATAGTTTCTAGAACCATCTAGCAACATCCCCTCCTTCCAATACCGGCACGGCAGCAAACACTTGGTTTTCATGATGCTGACAGCCTCTCTCTAGCCATTATTATCTGAACATCATCTCAATTCACTTGTGCTAACTTCCACTAGAAAGGAAGATAAATTAAGATAAAAGTGGTAAGGCTGAAGAAAGAATTGGAAGCTAACGATCCCATCCATCTACTAATTTGTCTCTTACAGACTATCTGATGAACCAAGAGGGTTCCATGGGCACAGACTCTTTCACATGCTTTCAACAGAAGAACTACTGCAGCCAAAGCTAGTTCCAGGTTTTGATGGGCACTTGGGAGACGCACTCTGCCTTGATGGTACAACTACCTCTTAGCTGTTTGGAGAGCAACATAGTAAAAGAGCTATGCTTCCCCTCCCACTTTCCATAAGCTATTCTACTTTACTCCTTCAGCAATGTTTCCTTCGGCTGCCCAACTTTTCAGGCTTTGATGCCAAAGGCTGTGCCAGTGTGTTCCGTTGCTGCTAGTCCAACACAGTATGAGCAGTAGGTAAGAAGTGAATTTCTGAAATGAGAGGCAGCCTGGTGTAGGATAACACAGGAGCAATTCCAACCCTAACTCTAGGCCAGCAGTTTATTGAGCTGTGGTATGAATCCTGCAGCTATCAGGGTATTGCCACAATAGTGCAGTGTAATTGATCCCATGTATCAATCCTACAGCCTAAACTGATCTGATGCAGCCATTGCCTAAATTGTATTGCATTTAATACCTGGCACACATCAAAGTTTGTGTCAGCTATGGAAGTACCTTAACCATTTTTATACCTTTTATGAGTCAATCAGTGACTCTAAAGCAAGGGGTCACCAAACTTTTTTGGCTCCATGGGCATTTTTGCTAACTGGAGACACTGGCATTGGCACCACACTACATCACTAACAAGCACACACTGCAATCTATTGTGTCAGCAACAATGGAATGCTTGTTTCAAGCCTGATTTCAGCAGGAAGAGGGGTGAGGACCCCACAGTCAAAGCCTCATGGAGTGCATGATGCCCATGGGCACCAGGTTGGTGAGCCCTGATCTAAAGCATCTTTATAATGCTAAGCATGGAGGAGGCTTCCAAGTTTCAAATAGAAAGTTTTTTTATCTTTCAAATGTAATAACTTGGTTGGTAGATTGGATTGTGACCCCTTATGAGGCAATAGTTAAATCTGAACAAAATTTGACTGGAGTTCCATTACACAGAATACTGTGGGAAACATACAAAAATAGATCTTTCATTCATATATATATATATATATGATTTTCTAATTTGTTAAGAATAGGTGGTTGATAGAAAAGACAACTCAATCCTAAATTCTCTTCACTGGAACCAATGCAGACATAATAGAAGAGAATCTTTTAAAGTTAAAAATGTGGGAAAATTACAATATTTTTAGATTTCATGGATTAATTAAGCACAGATATATGTTCATATTGAGACAGATGGTGGGAAGGAATCCTCTCTGTTTTGAATACTTCTGAATCTGTTCTAAACTGCAAGAACAGAGAAAAATGTCTAATCAAATCAGAAAAATGATTGAATTTGAGAAACTAATTTAAAGCAGATAAACAATTTTCCAGTTGCTATTGAACTATAATATGGGGCCAGAAAAAGTCAAGGATAAAATGGGCTCAGAACTTTGGGTGAAATACACCAAGAGATGTGTGGGGAAAGTTATGGTTATATGGACACAGGGCTTCTTTGAATTCATGAATAATGGGAAAACTGCTATAAAATAGTGAGTAGATGGTATATCACACCAGTAAAAATAAACTAAATACAAACAATTCCTCCACATGCTAGAAATGGCTAGAAATGCTAGAAAGTGGGACTTTCCCCACTTCTGATAGAAATATGAAACTACTGTGCAGAGGGTAGATCATAGTACATTTATAAAGAATCCTGGGATACAAAGTCCCATTACCTCCAGTTATGTTTCTTTTAAATTATCTAGAAGGGCCAGTGAAGGAAGAACACAAGGAAATGACTTATTTGTTGCAGCTGCAAGGACCTTATTCACAGCTTTGTGGAGATTGGCTACTACTCTGACAAGGAACAGCATAGTAAGATATGAGATTATGCAATGATGGCAAAATCAATCAATTATGTAAGATCAAAGGTGTATAATTATAGATGGGATACTTCATTGATTGTAAAGTGTATAGTTGACCTTTGAATATCATTAAGGGATTCTCTATGTTGTAAAATGAATGATAAAAGGAGACTATGTGGATATTGTTATTTTTCTTCATTTTTATTATTTTGTGGGGTGTTACTTAACTGAATACAATGTAAAAACCTATGATTTATTTTTAAAGAAACCTTACCCATTTGGATCCTTCTACAAAGACAACTTAATGAAGCAAAACCAGTCTGTATGTTTCAGCATAGAGATCCATTATGCTTTATTTACATGCGTCACAATTTCTTTTACAAACTAGATTACAATTGAGAATGGAATACATGAGGCAATATCTACTAACACCAAGTGGAGATAAGCTCTGCACTGCTATTTCATTTGCAAAGGGGTAAGATTTCAAAATCAAACTGACATCCAATCATTATGTAGTAAGGTAGTATATTCACCCATGTCAGCATTTGGTTTCACAAAAAGTCTCCATTGCGTTTGCAACAGTGCTGGCTTTCAAACGAAACTGCAAGGTAGCTTGTACGAAAAGTAAAAATTGTGCACCTCTTAGGAAAGATGGCCATGCACTAAGGCAGTGGATGGAATATTCTTCCAAAGTATGTGGTCTGACAGTGAAAGAAATAACCCAGATAAGACAGTTTTACAGATACTGTATACATATTTTGTCCATTCATGCAACTTTTTTTGGTTAAAAAAAGTTTCACACGTGAAGCCAAAATGTACAATACATTCCCCCTTCCCTCCCTAGTCCCTCCCCATAGCAAGTAAAAGTATCTGGTCCCCTCATCTGCTGGTATTTCCAATATACATCATGTATAGAAACTAGTGAATGAAGGTTGTTCGCCAAGCAATGATGTCATTTCGAAGAGATCAGCATTCCAACATTTGGTTCTTGAATACGGTGTGATATGACAGGCAGCAGTCTGGTAACCCATTATTACAGAAATTATTTCATCAAGAGTGAAATCAAAAAAGAAATGTGAAGTGTTCTAAAAACAGAATCCTATGAACTGGTCAATAGACAGTTAAAGAAATTGCCTACGCATCTATGCCAAATCCTTATTTAATGGACACAATTTCAATTTGTAATGAACTCATAATTCCAAAAATTAGGGTGACTAGGGCTAGTTACCTAACTGTTGTATTTTATAAGTATAATTCCAGAAACAATTCAACAACGCCTGCAAAGTTGCCCATAGACACAATATAACAACTGCAGCTTGTGCACCAATAATCATGCTCCTATACCATAGCATTTAAGGAAATGAAGGGTGAACTCATCAGGAATGCACCACTTTTCAATGCTCTGTAGGATTGAAGTGATCTTCACAATTGAACCCTTAGGTAGTGGATGATGGATAATTGGGATAGTGGATGGCTGGGAAGTTCAAATCACTTGCAGGTGCTCCAGGACTACTTCAAGGTAAGTAGGTTGAGGTTTGCATTTGAAAAATGTAGTATGGTGGCCAAAGGTTCCAAGCAATAATATTAGCCTCTGAATTTAGAAAATACGTGAATTTTTGGCACAGTACCCCATTCAGGTTTAACAGTAAACCATGGTTTAGTGAGTACTATGAGAATGAGCTGTGATGATCTGCGGGCTTGGATTCTTCCCCATCCCTTTCACATGCAAAAGAAAAAAAATACTGAAAGCTTCCACTTTCAAAAGCCACTTTTAAAAAGAGGGGTAGATATAGATATATATGATGCTACATCCAAATTCTGAAAACTGGTTTATTCTAACTGTGGCTTGTTTAAGCAAACCAGGGTTAAATTATTGTTTTGGATTCTGGTTTGTTGACTAACCACAGTCAATAAAATCAATTTCCTGAGTCTAGAAATATAATGGGACATTGCAGTTTATTCAAAAGGAAAAATGGAAGCTTTTAATCTTGCAGATAGAGAAGAAGGGTGTAGCAGTGTGAGAGCCTGAGACTCACTGAAACTTATAACACCAAACCATGGTTTTGTGTTACTTCTAAAGTGGTCTAGGATCTAACTAGAGGATTTTTCAGATCATGCTTTCCCCTAACATGGGATTCCTTTAGAGCAGCCTTTCTCAACCTGTGGGTCCCCAAGATGTTGTTGAACTACAACTCCCATCACCCCTAGCTAGCAAGGCCAGAGCTCGGGGATGATGGGAGTCGTAGTCCAACAACATCTGGGGACCCACAAGTTGAGAACTGCTGCTTTAGAGCCATGTAAATGCCATAGTCTGGCAAGCTTGAGAAATCATTGCTCATTCTAGTTTCCAGATAAAAGATGAGACACAGAGGCTACTTATGCTTATAAACTAGAATATAGTTGTTGGGACAATGTCTGAAGAGAAGGGTTTGTTGACTAGCCTTCCAGTTGAGAGCAGAAGTCAAATACTTGGAGTTGTGTATTGTGAGAGGCTTCAGGGACTAGCTATAGAGGAGGGCAAAAAATGGATTGACTGATAGACCTTTGTGGGCTCTTTTCAGATTTACATTCCTATGACTGAGTCCATAATGCAATGTACTACCAGTGAGACTTACTTCTGAGTAAGTATGC
This sequence comes from Podarcis vaucheri, assembly GCF_965113315.1. Classification (NCBI taxonomy): domain Eukaryota; kingdom Metazoa; phylum Chordata; class Lepidosauria; order Squamata; family Lacertidae; genus Podarcis; species Podarcis vaucheri. The sequence continues at coordinate 74,431,045 of NC_138761.1, forward strand.
ATAGAATCAGGCTACAAAGTGCTTAAATATAGCTTGATGGTGTTCACTGTGACTATCCTACGGTTGTCAATAGAAGCAAGTTGCCTGTAGCTTCAGTACCCTAATCTAACTAGCTTGCATTTAGGCTCTTTGTTTACTCAGAAGTCTCCCTTGGTTCAATGATGCATGCTCTTTACACATACTTTGGGATGACACAATTGTCTCCCAGCAATACCTCCAATAAAGTATAAAAGTTGAGGAACATAGGCAGCTGCCTTTGCAGAGCCGGGGCATTGGTTCATCTAGTTCAGTAGTGTTTACACAGAGTCTTTTCCAACCCTATAAGGAAATGCCAGGAATCTGGGACCTTCTGCATGTGAAGCACATGCTGAACCACTGATCTACCTATGGTCCAGGTGCTTGAGCTTCCTTGGAAGCCTGTCACTTGGGCATTATATAAACACATATGGGAGCTTAACAATGAGGATGGAAAGCTTATTGCAACCATTGAGCTGTGTCATCTCCAATAAGCGTACTTAGGATTATGGCCATGTAGTTTGATTCTATGCATGTTTACTCAAGTCCCCTGAAAAGTCCCCAATGATGGCAGGTGCTTAACTCTCTTCCACTGAAACAGGCTTAGTTGTGGACAGATTGCACACACAGTTTCTACTCTTTGTGTAAATTAATCACCTTACTAATATTAGAGCTTGCAAAATAAAGAATATACCTGTTTCTCTAATGAACTCCCTGAAATATTAAAGGAAATTCAACAGAAGTCAAATGAGGAAACCATAAAGCTTGCTGTGTACCAGGTTTTTTTATACAGACTTCCTGTTGAGAAGAAAGACAGAAACTTACAAATAAAATAAACTGTTAGTCACCAAACACATTGCTATACTTTGGGGGGGGGGAGGAAACCACAAAACAAAACAACAAAACACCCCAAAATGTCATTGTCAGCTGAATTCACATTTAATGATGTACCAGATACTCCTATGCAGTGAAGGCATGTGAGCAAAATTCTGAACTAGCTTTGGTAATAGGTACCTGTAACTGAGTCTCTCTAAAGAAAATGACACCTTCCTTAAGCCCCTGGAACAGATGACAATTTTACAGTGTTTTTTCTCTCGGGGAAGCCCTTTCCAATGTGGAGAACAAACACACACATTGGTTATTTCTGATTAAAGAAATATGATAAACTGGACCCTGCCATTGATAAATATACCACCTTAATTCTTAAAAAAATAGCCTGTATTTTTATTTTATTTTGCATTTTTTGGAAAATGATAAAAATCTTTTAACTATCTGGAAAGTTTATATTCTATGAGCTACTTAGAACCACGACAGCACAGAGTTTTCATAATTCAGTTTATGAACTGCATGATGGAGTTCACATGTTCATCTAGAGAATAGCGCAGCACAGTCATGAGGAAGAGGCTACAGTACGAAACAAAACTTCCATCATATAAGGAGCTGTAATTTCACCAATATTACTTCAAAGGGCTGGAAAAGAAGGAGCAATATGGGGCCCACAGATGTCTGTGTGCGTGTGTATAAGTGTGTGGGTGCTTGTGGGTGCCTACAAGTGTGGCGGCTGAAGGGAGTCACACCACAAAGTACATGGTTCATGTGCCAGTGGAAACTCATGCACTGAAACTTTGGGTTAAAATGCTAGCCTGTTCTCCTAACATTCATGCATAATGATCCGTTTCTGTACATAATAAAATATATTTATATATTTATATGCATTATGTCTTTTTTATGCCAAGAAAAGTTCTTCATATACCACTTTGGAGAAATCCTGTATATGTTGTCCTACCCAAAGTGTCTCCACACCACTTCCTGCCCCGCCCCACCTCAAAAAATTGAATCGTACCATTGGGTTTCCCTCTTTGCCCTTATCTTCCCCAAAAGGTATCAATAAAAAGTAATCAAACAGAGAGGACCTGCACAGCACCATACCTTTCAGTCATTATTACCATATAAATTTACAAAAGAAACCCATATAAGCAAAATATATAAAAACTACTTTGTTTTTCCCGTGGAATTTATCCAATTACAGTCTACGCTCCTATGAAAAGCTATCTGTATGTATTCCCCCACCCTGTCTGTCCTTCCTGCCTCTCCCTCTGCTTCTCTTCCTAGACTCGATGACACTTCAGAAGAAGGAAAGAATAATCAAGGAGAGGATGTAAAAATAATTACCAATGTAATAAATCATCCAAGTCCTGGATGATGCATATACATAAAACTCTCGTTTTCATGCAATATAGTCTTTTTTATTTTAGGTCTTTGTTGTTGCTGTTATTACTATTATTAATAAATTTAATCTGAAATTAAGCTGCTGCCTTCTAGGCTGTTAAGGACTAATTGTCTGGCAAGATGGCAACCAGGGCAGACCACTTACTCATTTTCAAGATCAGCCAGTTGCTAAATTGCCTGGGCAGGCCAAAATCACAATCACAATCACTGCAGCTGTTTTGGCAGAACTGCTAGGATTACGCACTAGGCCCGAGTCGATTTGACTAATAGCAAGCCAGTTATTGACTCATAAAACACTATGAATTTACCCCTCCTCCCCCCACCGCCTCATACCTTTCGAACACTGGTAAGGATGCAGCCTTGGTGGTGGCTAATTTTGTGAGGTAAAGTGTACCCTCTTGGTATTGAAAGGAAAGAAAGGAGTACCCTTAAATTTAAGCAAAGACTTTTGGGGTGGGGGGAAGGGTTCTGAATCAGAATCAACCAACTAAAAAATAAAATAAAAGCCCAAACCATATAACAAGCAAACATTAAAACCCCTCATAAACCACCTTTCAAATTCAAATAGTTGGTAGGTGCTATAAAGACTGAAATATTCAAGTGCTGTTGGTATTTTCAAGCCAAAATCCATTCGGCTTTTCAGTGTGCATATATTAGTCTGCATTTCATATTCATGAGGAATCGGCATGTGAAAAGGAACAATTTAAAGCATTTCACGGGTGGGGGGGGAGGGAGAATACTCACACCTTAAGAGGGGTAGGGGAAACCCTGAAAAATAAAAGCCAACCGAAAGCATCCTGCAACCCATAAACGTATTGGAACCCCATATACTGATTGACAAATAAACTATTGTAAAGGCTACACAGTGTGTTCTGAAACAGGGTGGTGGCTGAACCAACATATCCTCAAGTTGGTGGTGGGACATCCCATAAAAGGAAGATTTTGCATACTTCAGAATGAGTTCAATTCCAGACACGGCGGTTCATCACTCTGGTTCCGGGGCTCTTTAACAGTCTCTGTTTTGTTAGGAAAATAATGCAGGGTTCACAAAGGTTATAAGCTGTAAACGGTATCCCTGTCCTTGCTGACAGTTGATTTGGCAAAGTTTTTCCCCCCCTCTAGCTCTCGTGTCAGATGAAGGGCCTGGAAGGGAAAAAAAAGCAAGACAAAACAGCATCAGTAAATGTCCGCAACCTGTCAAAAGAGGCAGATAACTGGAAACATTGGCTTTTTAGACAGTTTAGCATTGTCCTGTGGAGACCTGCATTTGTTATGCTACATATCCCTTTACCTGAAAGGTGTGTCACTACAGAGAATGGCATTCTATCCAAGTCCACCCCCAGTCCACTCCATTACAATTCCACCTTAAAGGAAATCCAAAATGTTGAGTTGTAGGAACACAGAAAACGACCTTATGCCAACTCAGACCACAGGTGTATCTAGCTCAGTGTTGTCTGTGCTGATTGGCATCTCCAGGGTTCCTTTCAGTCTTTCCCAGTTCTGGAGATGCTAGGGATCAAGAACCATGCAAAGCACTTATGCTATACTATCCCTGTTGATGGCAAAAACACATGCAGAGCACTAGACAGGTGAGATATCCTCAATGTCACTCCTTTTCTATGTTATCTTTCTGGAGTGCATACACAGAGTAGCTTTGGGTGTTACGTAAAATAATGTAATCATGCTTTTTCACACAGTTCCAATGTCTATAGAGAAAGCACTGCTCCCACACCTATCATGGAAGTTCAGGGGAGCTTGGAGAATGACAAAAATATTGTGTGTTTTACGGCAATCAAAACTAGCTTATCCTTAATCTTGACACTGCCAAGCATTTTATGAACAAGCAATTGGATAGATCAACACATTTACTTTTCCCCCCATTTGTTGTAAAGTCAACATTAGGATCACAGGCATCAGAGTGTTTGGCTGGCTAGCAGGCATCTCGCCTAGTAAATCTGTCTCGATGGTCAGTATACGGATATTTGCTGACACTCAGCCAGCCTTTGAATCTCGTAATGCAACCTGAGCAACGGAGTATGTGAACACAACTGCTAATTCTTCTAGGGCTCATGCACACGTGTGGCTTAGTCCAGGGCAGCAGATCAGTCACGTAGTCTCCAGTTATTTGGGGAATCTTTGATGCTTAATCCCTTGCAACTCCTACCTCGTTAAGGAGGTATAAATAAATCCTTGGTACCCGATTTACAAAATTCCACTGATATCATTTGGTTGCCTGGCCTCTATTTGAAGTTCTCTTGGATCAGAACAAAAGAGAACAAAAGCTGACTGTTTTGATTACCATCCTGTGTGCTGCCTAACAAGAACAACGAGGAATGCTAAGAAGAAACAACAAGCCCACAAAGTGTGGATTTAAGATGCAAGTATGGTGAAAGGGAACACAGGGCACCTGCAACGTTATCAAGTTGTGTGGAAGAAGGGATTTCAGCATGTGCAACATTTCTCATTTCATCAGCGTACGGAATCCCTGTCTACTTTCTCATTCTGCCCCCCCCCCAGCTAGATATGCTTAGTACAGGGGTGGAGAACCTCAGGCCTTGGGGGCCCTGGCCACTGCAGGACTCTCTGTCTGGGGCTTGGAACTCCCCTCAGCACCCTCACCAGTCCTGCTCTGCACCCCCAGAGTGCTTTTGCCTGAATGGAATGTGACAATGCCTCTTGCTTGTCCAACTAGAGAGAGCAGTGTGTGTGTGGTGGAAGGGTATAGAAACCTCTGGCTTTTGCACGGCTGCAGTGTAGCCTACTGTAAAGAGGTGTGAATCACAACTATTGCTTCTTCACTCATTTTTGTCTCTGACCCCTCTCATCAACAGGCAGGCAGCTCCTGGAAAATTGCCCACAAGGGGGTGCAGCCTTCCGGCTGAAATAGGTTCCCCACCTCGTTTAGAAAAAGCATGGCCTGTCCCAGTGGATGGAACTACAGCAAGAACAAAGGGTCAAAACCTGTTAACATATGGAAGAACTCACCCTGTTACTTGGTTAACTGAACTGGATTGCTTCATTGACTCTGGCTCCCTAAAATGCCTTGGGTAATGGCTAGAAAACTAGGAAATTGTTTTTGGGGTGGCAAGAAGGCTGAACGTCTCTTTCTTTACCCCCTAGGGGCAGAGTGTAGCAAGTGCTGGCTTCCCTCCTTCATAGGCTAAGGGGGAGGAGTAATGTTCTACTTGCCCGAGTAGGTGTGGATAACTCAACCACCACCATTTCCTTGTCCCCAAGAAGTTTCTTTAGTGAAGGATATGGCAGCTGTCAGCCAGCCAGCCAGCCAGCCAGCCAGCCAGCCAGCCAGCCAGCCAACCAACCAACCAACCAACAAACAAACACAACTACTACAGATGCACCTATTAGTGGGCCAGCTAAGTAGTACACGTCTCTCTTTCCCAAAGACAAAGTGGGGAAACAGGAAGGGAAGAAGCTGTCGCTTGTCATACCACACATCATAAGGCAAAGAAAGAGATGCAGGGCTTTCTCTTCTCCTGCCCCAAACCAATCACCCAATTTTCAGCTCATTGCTGAAAACTGGCAAAATGCTCTCTCACAATTTGATCCCTGTGAATGAGGTGTATGGGGTATTTATTTATTTTTCAACTGCCCCAGCATGAAGAGAAACTGATTTTCTCTTCACTTGATTTTGCACTTGTGCAAGACGAATGCCTCGCAAGACGGAAAACTCGCTAGACGAAAGGGTTTTGCGGTTTTTGAGCTGCTTCGCAAGACGAATTTCCCTATGGGCTTGCTTCGCAAGACGAAAAACGAAAACGTCTTGCAAGTTTGTTTCCTTTTTCTTAGCACCGTTAATACAGTTGCGACTTGCCTTCGAGGAGCAACTCATAGAATGTGGTGTGGTAGCCTTTTTTGAGGTTTTTGAAGACTTTGGTAATTTTTGAAGCTTTTCCAAAACTTCTTTTAAACTTTTAAAACTTTTGGGGGGGGGGTTTGGATTTTGGGTTGCGGTGTTTGGAATTCAAGGACTTGGTGTTAGGGAGGGGTTTGCAAGAATCTGGAAGCTTGTGTTTTTTTCTGCATTTTTATGATTTTCTGTGACCATTGGGCCACTCTGCTGTTTTTGTAAAAAAAAAATCTGGATTTGAATTTATGTGTGGTGGGTGGCTGGGGAAACAGTTGAGGAGGGGTTTGCAAGAATCTGGAAGCTTGTGTGTGTTTTTTTCTGCATTTTTATGATTTTCTGTGACCATTGGGCCACTCTGCTGTTGTTTTTTTAAAAAACATGGATTTGAATTTTTGTGTGGTGGGTGACTGGGGGAACAGTTGAAGAGGGGTTTGCAAGAATCTGGAAGCTTGTTTTTTCTGCATTTTTATTATTTTCTGTGACCATTGGGCCATTGTGGTGTAGTGGTTAAGAGCGGTAGTCACGTAATCTGGGGAACCGGGTTTGCGTCTCCGCTCCTCCACGTGCAGCTGCTGGGTGACCTTGGGCCAGTCACACTTCTCTGAAGTCTCTCAGCCCCACTCACCTCACAGAGTGTTTGTTGTGGGGGAGGAAGGGAAAGGAGAATGTTAGCCGCTTTGAGACTCCTGAAGGGGAGTGAAAGGCGGGATATCAAATCCAAACTCTTCTTCTTCTTCTACTCTGCTGTTGTTGTTTTTTAAAAATCTGGATATGAATTTCTGTGTGGTGGGTGGCTGGGGGAACAGTTGAGGAGGGGGTTCTTCAGCAAGAAGCAAAGAGTGGAAGAGGAACCTTCTTCAAGTTGTCCCCCAGAGTCTTAGAAAATGGACTGTACACTTTGTTGATTTTTAAATGTTTTTCTGTCACGTTTAGAAACTTAATTTATTGTCCCTTCAATTTTTGAAATGCTCTTTACAGTATGTGTGACTTTAAAGAGCACTTAATAAACTCTTGTTGTACCAAATTTGGCTTTGTTTGGCCTTTTTTGACCATAGGAATGCATTAATTGAATTTCAATGCATTCCTATGGGATTTCGTGCTTCGCAAGACGAAAAATTCGCTAGACGAAAAAACTCGCGGAACGAATTAATTTCGTCTTGCGAGGCACCACTGTACTGCAGACAGCTGCTTTGTATAATTTCATACTGCTGTTCAGTGGGGTTAGTTCACACGTTCCTCTGCCAATTGTCAGGGGGCTGACAATTTCACCCAGGATTATTTACTCTGGCTAGCAGAGAAGCTCCTTAGAGTCTCAGTCAGTTACTTGCTGGAAATGCCAAGGATTGAACTAGGATCTTCTCCATGAAAATTTGCATGCTCCACCCCTGAGCAAACCTTCCCTCTTTTATGAGGGAGAGAATTCAAATTGCATTCATGACTGGCAGCTGGATGGGGAATGGATTCCATTGAAAAGCATTGGCTTGGATCTTAAGATAAGCAAACTCTATCAGTTTCTACTCCTGTCCCAGCAAGGTGTCTTATTCAGAACCAGACCATTGGTCCATCTGGCTCAGCAATGTTTAAACAGACTGACCATGGCTCTTCCAGATTCCCGACAGTGGTCTTCACAAGTCCTACTTAGAGATATTGGGAATTGAAATAGGGACGTTCTGCTGCAGATGGTCGTCATCTGAGCTATGTCCTTCTCCTGCTTCCAGGTTCTGCTCCCTGCCTCCCCCAAGGAGGCATAAGGCTCCACTCATACCTCAACAGGGTTCCTCCTCCACTGCCTGGGCACCACCTGCTTATCTCCAAAGCTCTTTTTTTCTGGTCTCTCAGTTTAAGAATCTCAAAAGACATGGGAATGGTAATAAGAACTAGTGTTTAGATTTTCTCCACTGCAACACTTTGTAAAGTAAAACAGATAAGGGTTGTTGGCGAACAAGATAAATAGGGACTCATTTGAAAAGAAATGTACTTTTGTCAATCAGTACAGGTTAAAGGCTGATTCACAAGGCCAGTCCACAGCACTTGGCCTGAGGTCTTATGAACTGGCTTGCAGAGTGTTTTCTGGTGCTTTATAACAAGCTTTATAATTAGCGGCACTTTATGTTGCTAGGTGACAACTTTGTTGATTTAAAATAATAATAATAAACAAAGAACTATTATAATCAAGTTAACTTTCCATCAAAGGCAAAAAAAGTACGAAAGTGGATAGCAAACTGTGGCACCCCCCCCCTTCCAGCCCAGTCTGCTTTGCCCTAAAACAGGGGTCTGCAACCCGTGGCTCTGGAGCCACATGTGGCTCTTTTACACCTTTTACATCTGCTCCGGGGCAGATACTAGCGAGGGGAGGAGGCGCACTGTGTGCCCCGACACTCCCCACTGTGGCGGGCGCTGTACTGGCTGTGACGTCGCATGGGCGCGGTGCGTGCGTTAGTCACGCACCGTCCCGACATCACCTTCCCGCCCGCTGTCAGATTGGACATTAAGGTAAGAAACAATATATGCAGTGTTATATTTGTTTTAAATGTCGCAGTGGTTTTGCGGCTCCCAGTTGTTTTTTTCTTCGGAAATGGGTCCAAGTGGCTCTTTTTGTCTTAAAGGTTGCAGACCCCTGCCCTAAAATAACTTTTCTGGTTATTCCACCTTTATATTGCTTGGACTGAAAAGTCTTTTTATTTGCTACTGTCTAACCTCATTCCACCACTGTTAGCTTAGAATTGAATTCCCCAAGCTCTGACCTCAGCTGAAGTGGGAAGAGAGAAGCCCATAAGTATTACCTAATGCAGATTACTGAACCCATTGGGTTCCCACAGGTGTTAATTATGCTGTGCTGGAAATTTCTCCAGAATGGGAAAGGTGACGCACTGACGTTTCCCCAAGTGCAAGGTACAGTAAATGTGTCACTGGTGAACCTGAATTTGAGCTAATCAACAGGGAAGCCATAACATTCCATCCAATATAAACATTTAGAAAAAGGAGAATATTGATGTGTGGAGTGAAGCAATGAATGAAGTACAATGATCACTGTGTGATCCAAAAATGATTTAAGCTGGCTTATCTAGAGATGCCAAGGCCCTGAAAAACCCAGCAAATTGTGTGTGTTAATGCCCCCATCTTTTCCCAGGCCTTCACACATCTAAGTATATATAAATCATGGATTGTGCTGTATAGGTATAATATTATTGCTAACTGCTACTCCAGAGCAGCCCTACTTAATACAATACCGTTACCCATGAAAAGGATTTCAGCTTTATTCTTTGTAGGTCACAGATGTGTCTGAATCATGAATTGGATTTTAACATCTGAGTTGCCATCAGCTGATAGGATGCTTTTAAACAAGCACAGAAATAAAACAATGCTTTGGGTGACAACCTGTTACAAATTACTCCCAAGGCTTACAAGGAATTTTCAAGTTAAGGTAAAGCAGCAATATTTATGTCTGGTGACCTGAAGGTAAGATAGTTGGATCTAGTTATCCCTGCATTAAAAGAAGAACTCATTCACTCATTCCCTTGGTGGGGGGAACACTCCTCTAACCCCCCAGAGCAGATATTGGGGGGCATAGGAGGCTGGGGGGAGTATCAGCAAAAATTACCTTCTTTCTACTGCCTGTGGGATCATCCAGTTTGTTCCTTTCTGCACAACTCAGGTTCCAACAAATTATTTTCAAAGCCAATATGGCTCTCTTCTGGCTCAGATATAATTTTTTTTAAAAAAATTGGTGCCTATTCAGGACAATCTATTTTCCAATAATATTTTACATATTTAGGTATACAGTGGTACCTCGGTTTAAGAACAGCCCTGTTTACGGTTTACGAACTCCGCAAAACCAGAAGTAGTGTCCAGGTTTGCAAACTTTACATCAGTCTACGAATGGAATCCGAATGGTGTAAGGGCACCGGCGGCGGGAGGCCTCGTTAGGGAAAGTGCACCTCGGTTTAAGAATGGTTTCGGTTTAAGAACAGAGTTCCGGAATGGATTAAGTTCGTAAACTGAGATACCACTATAATTCAATGTGGCCTGATTAAATGTAGTGTGAACCTCGTACGGGTTCATATTCCAACATCGTCGTAGATTTACTGGGTGCCCTCGGGCAAGTCAATCTCTCCCAGCTTTCGTTTCCTATCCACAATAATTTGGGAACATGATCGATGTCCCTTATACAGATGTTGTGAAGATGAATGATGATGGCAAACTAATGTGCACAACTACCCACATTTATAACACAGAAAAGATGGATATTAAAGATTGAAGGGAAAATCCTAGTAGCCCAGTTTAAATGGATTGCCTATTGGCCTGTGGAGAGGATACATATTTAAACACTAAGTGCTTGATAAGAGATACAAAGTTGGGGAAATCCCTTAGAGCAGGCATGGCCAAACTTGGCCCTCCAGCTCTTTTGGGACTCCTATTCCCATCATCCCTGACCACTGGTCCTGCTAGCTAGGGATGATGGGAGTTGTAGTCCCAAAACAGCTGGAGGGCCAAGTTTGGCCATGTCTGCCTTAGAGCTTCTTTGCAGCCAAGAGCATTTCACTTGGCATCACTATACCTAATGCAACAATAATCTCAGTAATAGCCTACAGAATTAGCTTTAATGCATTCTAATTTGTCACTCCACAGGAAACAGAAAATATCCTTTCCGTGACGTGTACTCACAGGACTATTGCTCTTCCTCAGTTATACTGTGAAAGTGAGCAACTTTATTATGATTAAAACAACCTTTCCTGCAGTGGAGCATTCTCATTTTCTAATGTTGTTATATAAATACAATGGGTCAGGAAGCCAAGACAAACCATTCAGAAGGAGTCAACACTGTGGTGATGTGTCACAGCAAAAGCAAAAAATATCTAAGATTGCTAACAACAATACACAGCTCAAAAGGGAGAGTGTAATAGAAGGTATTCCCATAAATCAAATGCCTTCTCCTCTAGTTAGATTACTTCACCATGAAGATTGGGAAAATGGGATTTTTAAAACAAGCAAAGAGATGGAGGAGGAAGGCAACGGCAGCAGAATTCAACTTAAAATCAAGTATATAGACCAACCTTCTCCTTTCCACCCCTCAACCCAAATCCCTTGGGAAAGACATTTCCCCTTTTTGGAAACTGAATTCATCTCATCTCTACAAGGCAAGAGTTAACCTGAAGTAGTTTTCCAATTGATGTGCTGCCATTATGGAACATTAACCCCAATCTATAGCTGATATCAGTCTGAGTTTGTAGCATAGTCTATAATACTGAGTGGCAAATTTCATAGTGAGCCTCCCTAAGCCAAGGAAATAATAACTGAACATCTCCAGCTATTTCTAAATTAAAAGATTATTCAGCTTCCAGTCCTTACTTTTGAGGACAGGAAGATCAAATGGAAATCAGAATAAGATTGATGACAATGGCTCATAAAAAGGGGAAAGGCCTACATACAGTAATAAGTGGAAGATTATTCCAGTGATCTAGACCCTTTAATAATGGATCTTACCACAAACAAACCACAGATCACATTTTGCTGGGACAATGCGCGTCTTAATTTGTGAAATTAAAAATTCAGTTATGCCAAGGCTAGAATATTTTGGTCCATAGGCAAGAACTTTCTCATTACTTTATTGACCAATGAAAACCATAGACAAGCCAGCACTTTGTTTTCTAGCCTTTTGATGCTTGACTATTAATATAACGATCCAAATACTTCAAACTCAATCCCTACCCATACATCATCTCCTATTAGAACTGAAGTTTCACAAAACACTCATTTTAAGAAAGCAATATGGTTTAGGGTCCTCACCCAGAGAGGCTACCAATATGCTAAATACAACAAGTTGCTGTGTTTCCTAACATGTTCCTCCACCAAACCTGATCCATCCATTCTTGGATAGAGTCCAATTGTCTATGGAGGAATGGGCAGCAGGCACAGAGTTCACATTCAGTGCATGGAAACAATGAAAGATCTCCAGGTGAAAGCATGACCGCCCCAGTCTGGGTTTATTTTATGTTAAACTATGCCTTTTTTTAAATAGACCTGCAGGATTCAAGAAAGCAACCCTGATTGCTATAAAAAGGCAAATCATAAAAAACCTTGCAGATTCCAAGCATACTGGGTAAGAGGAATTCGGGATCTAAAGCTAAACAGAATGTAGTGCTCACGGAAACATTGATTCATAGAAAGAAGAAAAAGCAACTCGAAAAAAGTCACTCTCTGCACTTCCTAACACTATTGATACAAGAAGCAATGTGCCAGGAAGTCCACCTGATGCTGCTCTGTGTGTTCTAAAAATACCAAGCAATGCTGTCATCTTGTGAGAGTGTGGTATCCCATAATTTTGGCATCTGTAGGAACAGCTAGTTTCCAATTATCCTTGCTGAATCACATGAATAGCATAATGGCCTTTAAAAAGCAGACAGAAAAATCTCAACTGATGGCCCATTATTGTATTACATTATATTACGTTGCATTATGCCAGGCATCCACAGATCCACTCACCTGCTTGCCAGAGGCAAGTGTCCTCAGGCCTCTGCTGAGCTGGATGCCCAACAGTATATAGATCACCTCCCCCAAACTCTCGTTTGTGCTGCATGTGCAGAAGGTAATACACAGTGAGAGTCTCTTCAGAGCAGTGGAAGAGACGCCTTGCCGAGCATAACTTCCCCAAATCCAATGCAAATAATGCAAGACTCTACCTCTCCCCAAGCCTTCTGGATGTACCAAAGGACCCAATGGAGGGAATGTGTATGGTTTTATTTGGGGAAATGGCACAGAGGGAAGGACTATTTTTCTCCTGTGGCCAAGGCCCTGATCCAATTCAGGGTCCTGCTTTCAATTTTCTTTATCAAAACTGTGGGAGATCCTAATTATCAGCCTTCAACGTGATATCTACTTTGGCCCTCAAAGGTCCTGTTTTTGAAGGTATCTCTTTCTGAAAAACATTCTCTATTATTTCAGACTAAATAGAGTTACATTGGACACAATGGATGTCGCTTTCACAGGATACTCATATATTTTTTTATTTTGTGGGCAGTAAATGCCTTTGAGGGAGATTATTTTAACACACATAAATTCTCAAAAAGCCGCTTCACTCCCTTGTACTATCTTCTGTTGTGGCTTTCAAGTGTCAATTGTTCAGAATTTCTCTGTTGTGCTACAGGTGACATGAGAGAATGTGGAAGCAGATCTGCAACAACACAAACAAGCTACCATGAGATTGTTGCTGTTCATCACCCTGAAAAATTTAGGCCTTTAATTATTTGATCATTAACTATCATCCACATTACGAAAGGAACATGTAGCTTTCTCTATTGCCTGTTTTGTTGATAACATCATTCATTTTTCTCACCATGTGCAATTCAGGGCAAACCGACGTGAGAAAAACAAAACATATAAGAAAGTAACTTGTGTGCCAATTCACACAACTCTATGTGGTACAGTTATTCTGGTGGGAGCAGAACGGGGCGGGGGGTGGGGGTGGAGAGAATATCATGGACAGCAGATACAACATGTATCAAACCATCACTAAACAGAATAGTTTTACTATCTGAGGATGTATTGCTACATTGTCATTATGAGCTATATGAGAGGAACTATAGGTTCAAAGGTTCAAAATGCCTCTGTGTCAAAACCCTCTCTCAACAGACTATGGTCCCCACCACCAGCATCATACACTTGGGAGCTGATCATGTGTAGAAGAAGAATATCACTGTACATCTGTTAATAAGATGTCCTTATAGTGATCACCTTGTAGGAGAGTAAACCTGAACCAGCTCTTAGTCACAGCTATGATAAGCACATAATTGGAATACATAGCATTGCTACCTACTCATCAGCACCCCACTTTGGTTTATGGAGTTTGTTGTAAAAGGCTGTATTTTACATAAACCATATGTGTATATGGTAAGGGCACTGCCTAGTGAGATCTAATAAATGACAACGGACTAAACATCGCTAACCTGCTTTGCCCATTTCCCCCTCTTTGCATAAATCCTTCAGCCTGGAACCCAACTTTGTGACGAAGCTTGCTTAGCACCAGTGAAGTTTCCCACATTCAGAGTGACAACATTCTGGGCTGAGATGAGGGAATCAAAGTTAAAATCCAACCCATCTGCATCCATGAGTTCGCTGCGGATAATGGACTCCATATCACATTCCAAGCTCCCGTTGAAAATATCCAGGTCCAAATCACTGGGGAATTTATCATGCCCCATGACTGGAAGGCTCACGCTGCTGGAGTACAAAGAAGAGCCTGAGAGTGAGTCAGAAAGCGATTGCATAGACTGGTTGGCAGGTGACTGTTGCTGGTGTTTTGTCGACCCAACGTTGCTTGTGTCACTTAAGCCCATAGTACCGACGGAATTCGACAAGGCACGACTGCCACCGAGAGAGGAATTCTGGGACTGGTGCTGGTGGTGGAGCAGATTCTGGTTGACTAAACTCCCCTGGCTTGGCTGGGCAGCAAACGACATCATGGGATCATTCCGGAGCATAATATTCCTGCGTACGTTATGGGCAGACACAGCTGTGCTAGCTTGTGACATGAGTGGATCGGACTGAGTCATCATGACATCGCTGTGGCTATGCGAATCCGAAGCCAGCAGATCCTGCAGTGTTTGGTTATTGTAATGCGAAATGGAAGAAAATGTAGCTTGCTTGTTCTCTTGGATGGTTTGCATGGGAGACTGACGGAGGGAATTCAGAGATGATGGTCCAAACACAGCGTTGTTGAAACTATTCGATGGAGAACCAAGACCTGAACCTTTGGAGCCGTATGGAAAACTTGAGCTTCTTTGCATGAGTCCCCCTGTGGGCGACTGCTGGGAAGAGGGGAGGGTTATATTGTCCAAAAGATCATCCATAAGATTGTCTGTCAGACCATCGTTCAAGTTCATGGTGCCCGCCATATCAGTCAACCTTGGCAGCTCAACACTGCCAGGTTTATTTACTGAGGGAGACATGCTGGGTGGACTACTATACAGCATAGGGGAAAGTGGAGCATCATCATCCTGAACCTCATCTAGCTCAGTGCTGGCCAGTATTGGTGACAAGCGGCCACTTATTGTACTGGCATTTGAATTTGTACGAGACCGGAAATCTGTCCAGGCGTCTAGCTCATCACTGCTGCGTGAGGTTGGGCTACCTGGCCACTTGGAGAGCTGGGAGGGGCTGTCTTCGCTTGTTTCCTGTGCAGCTTGCAGTGCTGCCTTCTTCTTAGCTGCTCGTCCTCGGCTCTTGGTGTACTTGTTGCTGTTATCCATCGAAACAGCACGTCTCCGTGGCGCTTTCCCACCTTTCCCACCGTCAGGGTTGATCATCCACCACGAACTTTTCCCAGTTCCTTCATTCTGTACCCTGATGAATCGACTATGAAGAGACAAGTTGTGCCTGATCGAGTTCTGCAAGAGCCACAAAAAACAAAACAAACAAAAAACAAGGAAATTTAGAATAGGGGCAAATTTCCTTTGTCCATCTCAACAATCTAAAAATAACATGGAAAATAATAAGAAAAATTACTAATTCTACTACTACATCTACTATCAGCATTTACTTACTGCTAACAGTGTGCTTAGGAACACTGAATTAATGTGGTCCATTCCTAAAGAGCAGGGCTGGCTGACCTGTGACCCTCCAGATGTTGTTGGACTACAACTCCTATCAGCCCCACCCAGCATGGCCAGTGGTCAGGGATGCTGGCATCTGGAGTGACCATGCTGGCTGAGGCTGCTGGGAGTTGTAGTCCAATGACATCTGGAGGGTCACAGGTTAGCTAGACCTGCTGTAGGGTTATCATGATTCTTTGGATCAGAGATGTTCCCGGGAAAAGTGTATTTAGCACTGATGCCATTGTTGGTTTGCATGTTTCAATGTGAATTTTTGAACAACTTTAATATGACTTTTTGACCTGGCCCTCCCCATAGATTCTGTGGGTTCATTAACGAAGGAGAACCTGCTTTCCTTCATTAAATAAAACCTCCCATTGAAAAACTTTACTGAGATAATCGTATGTTTATTTTAGTAAGCTGATGCATCAGTACATTGCTAGAAGCCAAGATAGTTAGTAAAGATACGCTGTGATCCCAAGCACATGTATTCAAAAACCAGTTTTGTAACAAGCTTATGTCCAAATCAAGGTCTTCATGATCAGGACGTAAAACATGTTTGACATGTTTTAACCTAATGGCCTCCTGCAAATAGCACTAGCTATAGTTACTCATTCTGCAGTTTATGGATTCATTATTTATTTCCTCCTCTTTTCCTTTAGTGACACTCCTTTAGTGACATCTGAAAGAAGAAACTGGCCTAATACTCTGGTGCCCAGAAAAGCCTCATAATTTTCCAAAGAATGCTTGCCATTATATACAACAGCACAGCCAACTGTTACGTTATAAAGAACTAGTCAACCTGTAAAAAGTTCCAACATGTTGACAAGCTTTCAGTGAAAAATTTAGGAAGTGAAAGCCCCATTGATATGACTATAACTGCCTCAACTAAAAGGGAAAACATACCCACTGCCCAGAAATTTCTATGCCATTTGGGACATTTGTTAGGGTGGATAGACTCAACGCAAGAGAAAATGAACCAAGAGTTGAAAAGCCATTCCACCACCTCCACTGAGAAGTGCCTCAAGTTTACAATAGCTGAACTGAGCAAAATACCTGTAGAGTCTATACTTAAAAGTATAGCCTAGAGTACCACTTTTAATTAAAGTTATAAAATTTGGTAAAACCCCTCTGTGATGCTGAATGCTTAAATGGGGAGATTAACAAGTTCTTTTTGAAATATGGGCAAATATTGGTTGTATCTAGGTTTGAAAGACAAATATACATCTTTTGCCAGCATATTTTGAAAACAAAAGGCATCAAGAGCTCACAAAATACAGTTTTTTATATGCATAAATAACTGTTTTTTTATGTACCACAGCGATAAAGTGAATGATTCACATTGGCATCGCTACCACTGACATAAATGGGATGGATGACATTAAGTAAATGGAAGACATCTGGGTATACAAGAAATCTGGTCCACATGCTTTTTTAATTCAATAGTAAGCACTTTTAAAAAAACTGTTTTGTCTGAGGCCAGGTCAATTAAAGGAAAAAGCCAGACCCAAGTTCTTCCTGCATCTATACACAGTAGACATATATTGGAGTATCACTTTAAGAAAACAAAAAGTTATGCTAGCCACTATTCTTTCTGTGTAAGCAAAGATGCACGGCTCCAATAATTTTTTTTTAAGGTTCCTGGGCATGTTCTTTTCACTTTGCTAGATAACGGCTTTGATCCACAATCCATTTGCTCTGGCACCCTCTGGGTTAAGATTACTGCAATGCATTATACATAGGGCAGCCTCTTAAGACAGTTTGGAAACTTCAGTTGGTGCTCAATTCAGCAGCCAGGTTGCTCAGTGGGGCAAGACAGTTTGAGCATATAATGTAAATCCTGGCCCAACTGCATTGGCTGCCAATTAGTTTCCAGGTCCAGTTCAAAGTGCTAGTTTGGAGTCCAAAAGCCTTAAGGGCAGGGGTCCTCAAACTACGCTCTGCGGGCCAGATCTGGCCGCCAGGGTCCTGAACCCGGCCTGCCTGCGCGGCGGATCGCTCCAAACCCCACCCCCCTTGGCAAGGCTCGGAAGCGGCTGGGAGGGAAGAACCCCGAGGTAAAAGTGTGTGCGTGTAACAAAGCCCTGGTAATGCAGTTGTTACTGCTGGCTGCTGGCTGCTGGATAACGGTGCACTGCCCCTTTAAGCCACCGGAGGGCAGGGTGGCGGTGAAGGAACCCCTTCCACGCCAGCCCTTCCCCTCCTCCCTTCCCCTCTGGCCAGCTCCATGCTCACCGGAGCAGCGCCTCGCCGGCCGGTTGCCTCCTTAACGTGCGCACGGGTCCCATGCGGCAGCCTTGGCAGAATGGAAATGGCACCTTGCCTTTCTGACAGATGTAACACAGCTACTCAACAGTTTCAATGTTCAACTTCTAGGAAAGGGGAAGCTCATCTGTGATATGCATTCACACGTAAAAGCATTTCAAGTAAAATTAGACCTCCTCATTAAACAAGTGGAGGAGGAAACTTCTGCCACCTCCCCCCACCTGTTGGTGGAAAAACCAGCAGTTACATTCCCAAACAAAGCATGCGTGGATTTACTAGAGATGTTGCAAAAGGAGTTTCAAATTAGATTTAAAGAGCTTCATCACCATGAACAGGACGCACAGCTTTTCCGGAACCCATTTTCTGTTGACACTGAAATTGTTGATCCGATTTACCAAATGGAATTGGCCGAACTACAGAACTGTGACTCTCTGAAAGACACATTCAAATCAAGCAGCCTCGCTAATTTCTATGCATCTCTCCCCTCTGAGACATATCTTAATCTCAGGAACCATGCACTCAAAATTGCAACCATCTTTGGCACCACTTATGTCTGTGAACAGACTTTTTCCCAAATGAAACACCTGAAATCTCCAACCAGATCCAGACTAACTGATGAACACTTGTATCACTTGCTATGACTAGGAGGGACAAATATGGAACCGGATCTTGACCATCTCTCATTAGCCAAAAGCAGGCCCAATACTTCCCGTTGAAATACTTATAAGTTTATGTTGATTAAAATCGTTCTTCATTTTAAATATTGTATTGTTTTTTCCTGTTCTTTGTGCACCACTAATAAAATATGTGCAGTGTGCATAGGAATTTGTCCATATTTTTTTCAAACTATAGTCTGGCCCCCAACAGTGTCTTAGGGACAGTGAACTGGCCCCCTGTTTAAAAAGTTTGAGGAACCCTGCTTAAAGGGCTCAGGACTGCAATACCACGGTGAGCCTTAGAAGAAGGGTGGTATATAAATTTAATAATTTTAAATAAATAAATAAACAAAACCCAGAGCCTTGTGAATGTACTCTGATGGGCGCATAGTGTTTCTACGTATGAAACTTCCACATGCATAGAAGAATCTCTGAATTTAGGAGAATATGTCTTTATTTCTTTTCTTAAAAACATAATTCTAACAATTGTGGATTTTTTTCTTCACAATTCTCATATTCACAAATAGGAGAGCCAATATGGTTGAGAGGTCAGTATTTTCGACAAGGCATTCTGAGTTCAAATCGACCCCTAACATCCCAGAGTGGACTTGGCCACCTCAGTATTCCTCATAGTTCTCCATGGGCCCTGGAGGATGTTCTCAGAGCAGTTTATATTGTTTCATTAGCTTGACCAGGACCACTAAACTGGCCTTCCTACTTCAGTATGCTATTTGAATGTGTTTCATGCTTTCCCCCTTCTTCTTTGGTCAAGGAAAATTGGCAGATCCCCTTCTGCAAGAATTTCCCCACTCCTCCTAGCTCGTGTCTGTTTCAGTCTCTTCCATACCGTGTTTACCTTATGGAGCTTGCCCATTAATTCAGACACCAGCTGCAAGCACCTACTGGAATACAGAGGCTTTTTTGTCTGGGATCAACATGTGGTATCAATTTATCATTCCCAACAACGCAACAAGGAATCCACTTGCTTTAAAAATAAAAAGGGTTGTGTGATTTAACTCTTAAAAGTCTTCCCCCTTTCTATATTTTAAAAAATAAGCCTGCAGATTAGCAAGATGAGATACAGCTGGTAGATTTGGAATCCTTGCTACATGACTGACTGGCTCTGTAAATTTGGTTCACATTTTTTTACCAGCTCATTGGGCATCTCAGAGAAAGGAAACGCTAATGTATAAAGCTACACCCAGCTACAAGTGTGACCTTTTGCAGATTAAAGCAAGAGTTTATTTTCACAACAGGGTCATTTAGAAGCAATGAATTACAAGTCAGCAGCACCGTCTGACTAGCCTACAAATGCTGGTAATATTCTCTAAGGAGGCTGTTCTACTATTCTAAAGCAATGTGGAACAGGGTATAAACTTTACTACTGAGTAAAATAATTCAGGGAAGGGGCAATATTTATTTATATCCTGCTTCCAGAAAATTGTTCCCCAAGCTTACTGATTGCTTACATTTGTTCACTCTATGGCATGAGGGCTTCCCACAGAATTCACTGGGCTGAAGGGGAAAAAGGTGCTTTATTTTCAAGCTATGGGTCAGGGCTAGACAGTGCTTAGTATTTATTTATTTATTTCATTTGTATCCCAGCCTTTCTTTAGAGCATCTCTGAATGGCATACATAAAGGTTTATCCCACTTTATTCTAACCAGAAATCAGTGAAGTAGGTTAAGCTGAGTGACAGCAATTGAGCCAAGGTCACTGACTCATCTTCATAGCTAATGAGAGATTTCAGCCCGGGCCTCTCTGTTCCACATTCAGCGGAACAAAATGGGGGCACATGCGACAAATAGAGTCTTTATCTCTCGACTGAATATGCCTCATTGGATTTTGGTAACAACAACAACAACAACAACAACAACAGGCTTGCCCCAGCCACTCTGGGCAGCTTCCAACCGATATAAAACATAATAAAGCATCAAACATTAAAAACTATACAGGGCTGCCTTCAGAGTTGTGTATTTATCTCCTTGAGATCTGATGGGGGGGGGGGATTGCACAGGGTGAGTGCCACTACTGAGAAGACCCTCTGCCTGGTTCCCTGTAACTTCACTTCTAGCAATGAGGGAACCGCTAGAAGGCCCTCGGATCTGGACGATGCTCCTTTGCAGGGCAACAGCTGTTTAGGACTTTAAAGGTCAGCACCAACACTTTGAACTGTGCTCGGAAACATACTGGGGGTCATTGTAGGTCCCTTAGGACTGGTAAAGTGGGGTAAGTTTCCTTGGACACTCCCTCTGGAACCTAGAGATTCTTGCAAGGCCCCACAAACCCAGCCACAACCTCTCTTTGCAGGCTCCACACTGGCCCTGCTTCACACCCTCCTTGAGAGTTTTTGCCTGGTTGGAATGTGTCCTTGAACTCTGTTAATGTGTCATGCTTGCTCGGATGGAGGGTAGAGAGGAGTTTGTGTGTAGAAATTAGCCTTCTGTACAAAAGCTTTCATTTATGTTTGTTGCTCTGCCCACTTTAGCCTCCCACCCGCCACAGGCATGTAGACAGTTGAGGTTACTGTAGGCTCTCTGAGGAGCTCCAAGACATTGTGTTATTATTATTCTAAGCATTTTAGGGTTCAGCCCTACGATTCTGGGAATAGGTCTGGCTCAAATTTCTGCACAGCAGTAGCTGATTCAGCTCTATTAGGCTTTCCATCTCAGTGAAAATTTTGGGGGGGTTAATTAAGTTTACTGTATGAATTTACCTAAACATAACTTTTTTTTTGTCAGAACAAAAATAATCATCCGTAATATGGGAGCTTGAAAAATCCGAAAACAATGTCTATCCTAATCTTAAATCTGCATGTACTTAACTGCCAAAGGAACACCCCAAACACACACACCTCTTGGACTTCCAGCCCTTCAGGTCACAGTCAATGAGTTCTACTTAGCATTCCAGCCTTTGCACAAAGTTATCCCAAAAGCCTTACAACCAGGCATTTCAACAGCTGAGGGGGGCTTTTCCCTGAAGTCCTTAGTAATATTTATAAACAATTCAAGTTGGGAAATTATTTGATGAAAACCAACTGAAAAGCAGCCTACGCATGGCAAATGCTCCATGTGGCAGTGATCATTTTCACTGCCAGGAATGTCTCTATGCTGTCGCCCAGGAATGCTTGGTGGTCGTGTGGCGATTCTCTTCATAATGGGGCAATCCTCTACATATAATAGCTGTTGCTGGGAATAGCAGCCATGTGGAGGTTATTTCAAATAGCCTCCATGTGCTTTTCATATGACCAACTATTTAAAGTACCTCATCAAAATAACCCCAGGAGAATCTGTTCTGAATACCAAGAGCAGAAAACTGAACAATATAAAAGGTGTTTCAATGCTCACTTTAAAAGGGGCAGCATGGAAATGAATAGTTTAGCACACTGAGCATCATGAGATCTGATTTGTGCGTGTGTCCTTTATCAGATTGTCAGTTTTGACCATCTTTTAAATGGAGTCTACTGTTTGAAGACGTACCTGTTTACACAGGGATTCCCATGATCGCTGGACCTGAATCTCCTGTTTTAATTGTGGTTTGAATTGGTGTGCTGCTTTAATGGGATTGTTTTATTGTGTATTTTAATAATTGTGCACTTCAATTACGGTATATTTCTACAATGTTATGCAATTGGTTTTTTATATTTTGTGAACTCTTTAAGAAGCCATCCGGGCGTTAAGCAGTGTATATACATTACTACTACTACTACTACTACTACTACTACTACTAGAGTAGTTTTGCTTAAGTAGTAATGGTGTGTTCATTATCTGTTATTCAAATTCTGATCCAGAAAGAGACATCTGTGTGTGGAAGCAGCATTTTACATATGTATTCGATACCGATTCAGGTGCACAGACGTATGTATCGCCATAGCTCAGAGGAGGGCAGTGCGCATGCTATGTATGGTTCAATACTTGGCATCTCTTGGAGAGCCACTGCCAGTCAGTGAGTAGACAGTAGTGAACCAGACGGACCAGCGGTCCAACTTGCTTTAAGGTAGCTTCATATACATGTTCTGATATGTTAAGATCAGTGTTTGAAACTTTCATTATTCTAGGCACATTTTGTGACAGGGAATTTCATTCGTGCGAGCAGTTTCTGAGCTCTGGGCGCAGTACTGCACCTAAGATTTCAGATTAAAACTGCAGAGTGGAAGCAAAGGAGGACCTTTTTCTGCCTCCCCACTTCCAGCTGAAGACTGGAGAAGAGACCCTCTTAAGAATATTAGGCGGGTGGGCAAAGGAAGGACTAGGCCATGTGAAAAGTTAACTTAAAATTTTAGCTGCAGTTCATTCATTTTCAGCTTTGTGTTCTTGTTATAAAAGAGTGCACCTAGACATACCATTGTTGCGCCCATAACCTAGCTTTAAGGTGCCATTTAGCTCCTAGTTTTCATATCTCAGTTTCTAACACTGGTTAAGATCTCCTGAGGAAGCCCTCAGAGTGCCCCATCACCTGTTGAATGTCCTATTGTTGGAAGTGATGCAAAAGGCAGCAAATGGTCCAACTCCAGGTGAGAAACTCCCTGCTCAAGGAGGCTTAGCTGGCAAGCTTTCTCTTAAAAAAAAATATGGCAGAGAGAGGTTCTTTTCGGGGCCACTTGAACTTTAAATTTAATTTAGAGCCAGGGATAATTGGACTGTGTTGGCATTTATGGTCTTGGGATTTATTATTTTGTTGATTTTAATGAATTGTTAATGATTTTTAAATCAATGAATAAAGGTGTCCATGTGGATCTGTACCACAGTCTTGATCTTATCCTCACCAAAGTGGCTGGATAGATGCAGACGGAGAGGCATCATCCTGAGATACGTACTATGCTGGTGTATACAACTAGCTGTGTTCAACCAGAACTGAATCAGGGCCAGAATATCTGAAACAGTCTGCTTACTGCTCTCCCTCCCTCCCTCCCTCTCTAACAACACTTTAAACTGCTACAATAAATAAACCCACCCTGGCTGAAAATATAGCATCTGGGAATTGGCAGAACACATCAGACTTTCAGTCAGCAGCACCATTTCCAGTTATCCTATAGACAGCCTTCTGCTGACCACAGGAGACCTCTAATAAGTAACATTTGCTTTGCGTGAAGAGAGCATGCTGTTTGCCGTTTACTTTTTTCCACTGGGAAGAGAAATACAGGGAGAAACGTCACTGTCAATAATCCAAATGCTGCAATTTTCAAAGTCTTAACCAAAAGAAAAAAAGGAGGGGTAGCCTAAGTTTTTAAAGGAGACGAAAAAGAATCAAGAATAACCTTTCATGCAGATTAAAAATATTCCATGTGTGCTCTGTTTATGAGGAACTTCAAGGAGGAGAGATAGCAATGGTTAAATGGCTGTGTGGCTTTTATTTTTCAAATTTAGAAACTGTCTCAGTAGCTTCTTGCCCAGCTGTTTTTGTTCTTGGAAAACTACAGAGAACATTCCATTCCACTCCGCCAAACCTGCACTTCCGGCACACATTGGACATTGGAAGCAGCTCTCACAGACACATTCTCTCCCCCGCCCTGTAACACTGTCTTTTGGCCAAGTGCTCCAGCAGCTCTTGTTAGTATAAGGCTGCATGCGTGTATCTGTGCTTCCAGTACATGCAACCCACGTACATTGCAACACACATACAGAGCTTCTTTCATGCACAAGAGCCATCATTCGCAAGGGCTTTGTCAAGCACTGTAACATCAGGGAGAGCTCTTTCTCTGTAACCAAGATGCCTGCAAGAAAGCATCTGCAGTACTGAATGGAGGGGAAGACCTCGGGCACATGGGAATTCTGCAAATGAGCAACAATTAAGCTCCAAAATGAATATATTTTCTGAAATGCTGCATCCTTATTAAAAAATTGACTAGACCAATGTGAAACAAAAGCAGGCCAACAAAAAAAAAAAGGCCCATCTCACCTGTCAGGGGATGGTTAGCTGCTTGTGCTTAAAATTGTGCCCCTTCAGAGTTTGTGCGACCCCACAAACCTCTGTGTGTGACAGAGCTCCTCAGACATGTCTGCTCTAGTCACTAGTAGAGTCTGACAGTGGCTGTCTGCGGAAGCGCTTCCAGCAAAGAAGTTCCTTAACGGAAACGCGTCTCCTGGACTCACGACGTGGCAGCTTCCGGCGAAGTATGGGTCTCCCTGCAGTTGCTTCTGACACCTCCCCGCTATTTTCGCTCAAAGTGTCTCTCACCCCTTTCTCTCCCCTGCTGCTTCCTGCCTGGGCTGCTGCGTCTCTCTCAGCATTACTGAGATCCTCCTCCAGAGACCCCGCGCTCCCCCTGCTGGTCCCTGCTTTGGCTGTTGACTCTCTCCCAGTCTCTGGGAGCCTTACCACTTCCCTTTCCTCCGATGTCAGTTCCCTGACATCACCTCTACCTGCACATTATGTGTGAGGAAATTTTGGCCCTGTGAGGTTGCTGAATTACAACTCCCATCATCCCAGGCCGGTGGTCATGCTGGTCATGCTTGCTAGGATTGATGGGAGTTGCAGTTCAGCAATATGTGGAGGGCCAAAGGTTCCCCACCCCTGCTGAACATGACCTATATAAGGATTGCAGATGCTTTGAAGCCTTGACCAGTTTAAAGTCATCGTTTAAATAAAACAGAGGTGTTTGCAAGCATCCCTGGGCTGTGTAACTGGTCAATGTAGATGTTTGTAGGGGAACAGAAGCAAAATGGACCATGCACTTGATTCAAAATGTCAGTCCTTGAACTGGTAGGATTACCTCTGGAGCACACAGTTAGGAGAGGCCTTGTAAGAGGGTCTTCTGGCAGTCTTCCCTTGTTTTTAAGTAGGCCATGGTTCTCTTACATATTGCTCCTGTGTGTAGTGCTCACCTTACTCAGAAAATTGAGGGGCATGTCTAGCATTGTAAGTTCAAACCTTCAAGCTGTGTTTTCTCAGGAGCTTTTGATAAGGAACTGGGTCCAATGGTGGAACCAGTGTAAACCTTTGGCACTCATCCTCCTACAGAAACTGCAGCAAGAAGAGGAATCTGATAGGAATTAAGACTGGGGAGGGACAGAGAAGTGCTGTTTGCGGAGACAAAGCATTATTACCACCAACACCACAGTTTCCCCATAGGTACATGTGTGGTAATACTTGTCTCACATTGTGGCCAGAGTCTATGGGGGCAGGGGAGAGGAAGAAACTCCAGCAGCTCAAATAAAGGGTTATCAGTAGGAGGTGCTGTAGTGGTTCATGCAACTTTGATAGTCAGCTATACAAAATGTTTGGGGCCAAAAGTAAATCGTCTTTCAAGCACCTGGAGTTGTTTCTTCTCTTTCACACACTGCCCTGGAAGTCTTTAGATAGACTGTGTAGCTAGACTTTGATGTGAAAGAGTTGCAAATGTCCAAGTGGTCATCTGTTTCCATTCTAGTTGGGATGGAAAGCAGAGTGATTGGCGAGAAGACGCCTTGTTCTTAAAACACATCAATTCAGCAAATTGTCAACCCACACTGACACCTTCTGTTGCTAAACTGATCCCCTTTACTGTACATGTTAAAGCCCCAATGTGGAAGCTGCTTTTCTGCGGGGTCATCCCATGACATGCCTGAAATATGTTTAAAAGCCTGTGAGCATATGGTGTGGGTGACTGGGCACAGCACATGGCACTTTCTCCCAGAAATGAACCTGCTTTGCTTTTCCGAGAAGCAGCTCTTTATAGCAACTGCTTCTAGTATGTGAAGGGAGCACAGCCAATCAGGGCTTGAAACAAACTGAAGAGACAAACATTAAGAGAGGAATGTGGAACATTCTGGTGGTGCTTTTGCTGAATCAGAACATTCTTGATGGGGGGAAAGTGTTTTATATAGAAGAATCTTGTGTGAACAGTGCAGAAAGAAGAATGGTGATTGGGTGGGATGTTTGGGGTTTTTTGTTGGAATTGTTGCTGTTGTTTATTTGCATCTTTATTTTAGATATTGTGATTTATGTAGAAATTGTACAGTTTGGTTGTGTACTTTCTAATGTTTTATTTATTGTTTATGACTTATTTTGTTGTGTTGTATTTATGTATTATTTTCACATTGTAAGCCACCTTGAGCATGGTTTGAACTGTGGAAAGGTGGCATACGAACAAAATTATGCATGACTGAATTTTGCCGTTGTGATTGTAGCCCTCAGCATATGAGGACACCTTTAACTTCAGTTAAAATTTCAAACACCAAATTGCCATCTCAAAATTGTTATTTTTCAACACATAATCTATCCTGTAGTTTGCATATTTGAATCAATTCACAGGCCTCTTTCTATATCCATTTAAATGTATTGTTCCCATGTTATTATTTTCCTCAGTTAGAAATGTTAAGTTTTATGTGAAAAATTACAAGGGTGAGTCAGTGCAGGCCCTCCTATTATGAAATCTACCCATTTTATTGAGAGCAGTAAGCTTTGGAAATTGTGACTAAACTAGCTATTCCATAACAGGAAATGCTGTGTATTAGGCAGGGAACAAACACTGAAACTAATCAAACCAGTGTGTCAGCAAAGTTTCAAAGACCCTGATCCTGAAGGTTTTTTTGTTGTTTTTTTCTTATCCCAAATGCGGTGTGTCTGTGTGCTACCTCAGCCATAGCAGTGAGAGCAACTGGACTTGCAAAAACTTGTTAATCTTTAGGAATCTGAAAGTTTTGCCATAATTGTGTGAGTGCTTCACACATAAAAAGCCAGAAATGCCCCCAGATGCCCTTCTCAAAGGTAGCGTGGAAAAAAAGAGGGTACAAGGAATAACGAGTTGACTAAACTTGCTGGTTATCCAACATGGGTATCCACAGTACTAATTTAGCATTCCGTTGCTTCACTCTGCATGTCTAAACAAGACCTTAGTTCAATGGGGCTTACTCCAAGGTAAGTGTGCATAGGAAGCCACCTTAGTAATGACTAAGTTGGCTGGATATGGGCCAGGCTGAGCATTTAAGTTGCTGAGTTGGAACACTATCTAAGCTAAATATTACACATGTGAACTAGCTCTGAAGCTCAGGGACTTGGAGTCTGGGAAGTGTTATGTTATGCTATGTTTCACTTATACATTGCTTTTGGGACCAAAGGCCCCCAAAGCAGTGAGCAGCATATTAATATAAAGAAAGATAAAATGAGCATACAGTACAATAAGTTCATCAAAACAACATAAGAAAGCAAAAACAATATATACCCACCAATCATACTAAATATGCATTATGGGCTGCATCCATGCTCCCTGCATTCCACCTCATGCTTGGAAGCCAGGTTAACTCCAATACCCCAACCTAGGTGCTCTAATATCTCATCTAGGAGCAAACCCACCCACATCCAGTCAGCTAGCAGGAGTGCCCTTGCCCTCAAAACACACACCCACACACCATGTTTTAGTAGGTCTGTGCAGGTCCTTCAACAATTACCGTATTTTTCGCTCTATAACACGCACCCGACCATAACACGCACGTAGTTTTTAGAGGAGGAAAATCCGTAGGCATGCCACCCGTAGGCATTCCCTCCATAACACGCACAGACATTTCCCCTTACTTTCTAGGAGGAAAAAAGTGAGTGTTATGGTGCAAAAAATACGGTAGCATGACATAATAGCCCTTCTAGCCAGAGGCTTTAAGCCACCTCTGGCCTTGATTTTTCTATTACGAATACAAATCAGAAACAGGAACCTCTGTTCCATGAGATTTAAAACATGTAATTAGTTTATCATTGCAGAGAGCAGATAATCTGATTTTTAAAACCTCTAGAATTTAAAGTATGTTACATTCTGGTTGCCAACAGACAGAGAACATTTCAGCTTAATAGTTTGTGTCCCTTCATCAAGAACTAAGTTAGTTCTTGGTATGAGCTTTCGTGTGCATGCACACTTCTTCAGATACCTTTGGTATCTCATACCAAGAACTAACTTAGTTGGTCTTTAAGGTGCTACTGGAAGGAATTTTTTTATTTTGATCAGCATTATTCAGACATGCTACTGCCTGAATATGTGTCATCCAGAGTTTGAGCTCTACAGCAAACATTCCCATTGAAGTGATAATGCTGGGAAAGAGGCAGTACCTGGAAAAAGAAATAGGTTTTGTTTTTTAATTTTTTGTACCTACAACCTATTGAATCTCCCAAGGCTCGGAACAGGTAACATCATGACACCATAGCCTTACTGCCATTTAGAAAGAAGTGGGACACTGTGGCAACTGTGGAGCAAAGGTGTTTCTAGAAGGCCCTCAGTATGGAGTCTCATATGGTCACTCACCCAGAGACGGAGAGATCTTATTTAAACACTAAAAGCTTGTCGGACCCTCTGTGAATCTCCCTCCTTGATATAACAAGCAGGACAGCTCTATGTCCGCTGATAAAAGAATATCTGACACCAAGATATACAATAAAAAGGATATGTCAAAGAGAGAGCATTTATATTGGATAGTAGAATTAAGAAAACAGTGCAACAAGGTTCTAGCTAAACACAGGCCAGATGTTCAGGAGATGCTCACATGGGTTTAGTCACTCTCACCGTGTATGGGTGCCCTCTATGGGGCTCTGTGCCTTAGAGATTTTGCAGAATTACAACATCTAACATATGAACACGCACACACTTTAAGAAAGAAGTACACAAAGGAACTTCAGGAATGTTTTAGCTTCTAAATTTACTGGATAGGCTCCTAATGCTAAAAAATAATAGTGTGATGTAAGATCCTCTTGAATTGCGGTTGAACTGGAAGGGCCAGATGAGAAGGTACTGCGGTGAATAATTATTTCCAGGACATGCCCCACTTCCACCCTGTTAAAAACTCTAACATGATGCATGGCGGGGAAAGAGCCAAATCAGTTTTGCAATTCTTTTCAAGGGGTGTGATAGGACAAAGATTCTTCAAATCGCAGGCCTGTGCAGTGATCAGTTTCATTTAATAAATAAGCATAAAAAGTTATCTTTGGATTCAAAACACAATTTTCTTTGTATGTATGAAAATGATAAATCATATTTCAACTAGGAAAAAAAATTGAAAATGGTATCTGCAAAGCCAAAGAAGCAATAATTCCTAGTATGGTCCTTATAAAGGTATCATAACAGCCCTGTATTTCCTCCATGAACAGGTCTGTAAATGGTGTTTTCAGGTGTTCCAGCAGGATGAAGCTGTGGGTGGCCAGATCTGCATGTTGATCTGGAGGGTGTTTCTGCAACCCAGAGTCCCTGAGGGCATCTGCAATATCACCTGATCTGCAGAAGGTACAGCCACACACAAGGGCAGAAAGTCAGGTTCCCAGTGCTTATATGAGGCCTGGGCAATCATGAGGATGTCTGCCAATTGCACAGTCTGATGTTATACAACCTTGTTCTCTACCGCGCCTGAAAAGAGCCATGAAACTTGAGCATACATAGCCCAAGAGGCTAGGCCACAGCTTCTGGACATTTCCTAGTCATAAATCTCATTTCAGTTTAACCGGAGGTCCACCACCTATACCCCAAACTCCACAGATGACCTTCTCAGACCAAACTTTTCTCATTCATGTTCATCCAAAAAAGCACCCTCAATATGGCCAGCAGCAGTACTAGATAGCCGAATAAAAAGTGCCATACACATACTCAAAGAAGGCATGCTTGAACAGCTCCTCAGATCTTCAGTCTTAAATTGCACCAGAAGTTGTAACAGTTTCAAATCAACAGTAAATTGAAAAGTTAATTCCATCTAGCTATTTTGTATTATAGTTACTATTACTTAACCATTTATATTCCAGTGTTCTGCATTTATATTTGTCTCCCCTTCACAATCCCACTCACAATCATTACTGCTCTTGTTGTACATACGGGACACAGAGAAAGAACTTGCCCAAGGTCTCCCTGAAAGTTCATTGGTACTTGACCTCACTGTTTTCTATTTTTAGGTCAAAATTACACACTGCTAGATGCCACTGAAAATTTGTCAAATTGGCAAATGACTAGGCCCAATAACCCTTAAGAAAAATAAAACTGCTGCATAACCAAATGCTTTCCTTCCTTCCTTCCTTCCTTCCTTCCTTCCTTCCTTCCTTCCTTCCTTCCTTCCTTCCATTAGTCCCACCAAGGAACTGCATCCTTTCTATACCTTTAACAGTTACAAGGTTAACATGTTAGCTCCTCCAGACTGTGCATGGATGACCATTCTGTAACTACAATACAGTTTGTGCCTGGATAGGTAAACTCAGTCTAGTTATTTCCGGTCCTTTGACAAATCAAGACGGTCAGAAATACACACCATCACTAACTCCTTGCTGACCCTTCAAATGTTTGTCTGGGTTGTACTACTACTTATAGGGGTACCATATTTCTAGAAGTAAAATTCAGGACACAAAAGTTGTTGAGGGAAATGAAACTCAAAAGTTTCATTTTGCCAATTCCCCCAAATCCCCAAAATTTCACCAGTTAAATCCCAGACACGTCAGGGAAATTCCAGACCTATGGCAACCCTAACTACTTGCCACAGTCGTATAGGGTTGGGGTGGGTGAGTTATGATGACTGAAAGTTACCCCATAAGGGACAACCTATGTTTTTGGTGTGTTGATGGAAGTAGCTAGTAACTGCCACATAACTGGCCTTGGGTTTTTTTTGGTTTTGTTTCATTTTAAGAGGTATCTTCAACAGAAGGGGGTGGGATGTTCCACCTTCTACTCCTTCATTTATGTATTTATTTTTTGTAGCTGTAACAGCTGACATCTTTCTCAGCTGTTTTCTCAAGAGATCTGCCTGTGTTTACATGAGAAGAAGGAATTGTGTGTGAGAGAGAAAGGCAGCCCTACTAGCTCAACTAAAATTTTCAGCAACTCTTAGTTAAGGAAAAGGGCTCAGTGGTAAGATCAGATGCTTTCCAAGTTCAATTCTTGATATCCCCCCAGTTAGGACTGGGAGAGAGACTCTCATTTTAAAATCTGAAAGAGTCGCTGCCGGTCATTGTTGACAATACTGAGCTAATAACCATGAATGGAATAGTATCAATGTTCAAACAAGCAGCACACATTGGCTTCAGCAGGACTCTGGAGGAAAGTGATGTCTGATTTTGTTCTTCAGTTCATGAAGGGATTATCTCCTTCCTCCCTGTCTGCCTTCTTTCTAGGCATTCGTATAAAGCATACTATGTTCTCCTTTACTCTGACAACATTCATGTTATTGGGAGAAAAGCCATAATATGCTAGCTTTTATGATTCAAGGGTATTCAGAAAATGAAGGATGAAAGAAAAAGGGGTAATGATTACTCAGAATCTGCCAAGAAGATTCTGAGTAACAGAAGTAGTATGTGTGCGTTAAGGGCCCTGTGCTTCAAACTCCAAAGGTAAATATTATTTGTATACACATTACAGAACCTAATTTCAAGTAGATACAGTTTGGCACTATGTACTTGGTTTCACACGCTTCTATGCATTCTGCAAGGAACAACTTTTTCAGTTCACTGTTGAGTGTGCATCAGCATGTCAAATAGCTGTAAATACTGGACTGCTGACCATACGCCAAAAAAACTATACTGTGACAATTAAGAGTGCCCAGTGGCAAAGCTTCCTTCACCTTGTGTGGCATCTTGGCTGCTGAACACAAAGATCTTTCTTTAGCTTCCTGCCCTCTGAATCAGGCGTTTTAAAATTTGATATGACGCTGGCTGCATTAACACATGACAAGAAACAGAGCCCCTGTAGGACAACAGGATCATTTCTCAGGCTCTCTGCTCACAGAAAACACAGAGCTGGAGTTTGCATATTTGGATTACAACTGTAGCACAAAAAAAGGGCAGGCAATTGTGGGGGAGGGGGGAGGGAACGCACACACAGATTAAGAATCCATTTCTACCAAGTGTAGACAGACTAGCTGACCTGCCAAGCAGCTAAATTTATTTTGATTCATGCCTCCACTCCCCAAAGTACACAGCGGTTACTGAAAAGCTAAAATAGAATGAAATGAAATGTTAAAAAGTCATACATTGGGAGGTGCCTCCAGAATCCATCTCGCACCGACAGGAGTCTAGCAAACTTCAGAAAGCTGGCACACCTCCCCCCCCCCCCCGAGTTGAAACTGGAAGCATGCTGCTCTCTTACACCCCAGCATGTTTTCTTTCAGTCTCTGTACCACTGGCTTATTTAGTTTAGTATTGTCTGCACTGACTGGCAGCTGCTGTCCAGGTTTGCAGGCAGGAGTTTTCCTGGACATGCTGGAGATCAAATCTAGCATCTTCTATATGCAAAGCATGCCTTGCATGTGCTCTATTTTATTTTATTTTGCATATTTACATTGTGCCTTTCCTCCAAGGAGCTTCAGGTGGTGTATGTGGTTCTCCTCTTCCACATTTCAGCCTCACAACAATCCTGTGTTGTAGGTTAGGCTGAGAGGCAGTGGCTGGCCCTAGGTCACTGCAATGAACTTCATAGCTGATTAGGGATTTAATCCCTTGGTCTATTTAAGACACAAGGCCTAGTCCAGCACACTGAAGCATGGGCCCTCCTCTAAATTTTGCTGCATCTCTGCATTGGAAGCAAATAATTCAGTATTACCTGATGCAGAGATATGACTCAGTGGAAGAAAACAAGGGCAGCATCTTCTTTATGTGGTTTTTTTCTGTCTCGCAGGACACCTAATTCATGTTTTAAACTAATTTAATTCTTCTGTTAGTACTAGCCATTCTATTGTGACAAGAGTTTGTGAATTGCTGGTCTAATCCAACAGACTAATGGGTCAGGCTTGCGTTTGTTGCACCACAAAACAGCTGTGGAGAATCAATGCTTGCTGTCTTCTCTGTGCTAAGCAGTTGAAGACAGCTATCCAGACACTCTCTCCAATCCTCCAACCAAATCCCCTTGAGGCAAATCGCCTTGGTTTACTTCAGGCGTCCCTCTGGGGATCTGTGCTGGGTCAGCGTAGGTCCTTCCAGTCACATATGCAAATCATTACCTGGAATAGCTTAAAAGGAATACAAACTAATTTTCTTCTGGCAATAAAACACTGAGGTTGAAGGGCCATAAAAGTTCCAATTATTGAATGCATGAACAGGGGCTGGGCATGTTTGTCCAGAACACAATCTGTTCCTCAACTTGCCCAAAGTGTCACATAGGCCTGGAAGAAATTAAATGTTTTAAAGCAAAGAGAGAAAACAGGTTAAAGGAACAGCTACATTCCACTACAACTTGGTCAAACCTGGAATGGTTTTAGGCCTCTCTGCACATGCTCCAAGGCTTTCAGCCTGCTGAGGGGGAGAGGAGACAGCATAGGCTCCCTCATTTCATCTCCCCAAGCTCAGCTGCATCAGCAGTTGGTTATACAACCACTCCTTATACAGCAACAAAGGCCTCAGAGTAGTTGGTTATATAGCAACAAAGGCCTCAGAGCAAATGACCCCACCACAGCCCAGGGGAACTGTCTGGGGATGCATTGAGTTTCCTCGTCTCTGTTATAAGGCCTCCTGGGTGCAGCGATAGTGGTCATGTCACCAATCCCTCTGCAATCCACAGGCTTACACTCATGGGATGACCTAGAGAGTGTTGTGCACGCCTTACACTTAAGTAAGTAGCCTTAGTGCATATGCATAATGTTGATAAGCCTGTGGACTTAACTGGGTCCGTTTTCTAGCTCTACATGATACTATCCTGCAATCCTATCCAAACTTACTTAGGAGCCAGTCCCATTTGCTTCGGTGGAAACTGCTTCCTATGTGCATAAAATTACACTCAGAAGGGTTTTCCCATGTCCACTGGAATATCTGCCCAAAACTTACATCTATCTGAGCCACAACCAGCCTCTGCAACTATAAGGTCTATAAGGTTTATATAATATAATAATAATTTAATAATAATAATTTATTATTTATACCCCGCCCATCTGGCTGGGCCTCCCCAGCCACTCTGGGCGGCTTATTATAATAATAATAATAAAAATTAAAATTAAAATTGTAGAGCTGAGATATGTTCAGAAAAGGGCAACCAAAATGATAAAGGGATTGGAGCAACTCCCCTATGAGAAAAGGTTACAACATTTGGGGGGTTTTAGCCTAGAAAAAAAAGTTGGGAGGGCATGATTGAGTAAGGAAGGACATGATAGAAGTGACTAGGTCAGGCATCCCCAACCTTTGGGCCTCCAGATGATTTGGACTACAATTTCCATCATCCCTGACCACTGGTCCTGTTAGCTAGGGATCATTGGGAGTTGTAGGCCAAAACATCTGGAGTGCCGCAGGTTGGGGCTGCCTGGACTAGGTTATGCATGGTGGAGAATTTCCTGTTCTAAACTGCATATATACTAACATTCTGGCTAAGTGCACATAATGCTAAGCCAAACCATGGCTTAATGTGAGTGTGCAGGCTCCTGGAGAGGAGATTGTGACTGCTCTGGTCCTCCTCTGGCCCTGCAGCTAAAGCTGTGAGCTAAGCCATGGTTTCACTTGGCATGCTGTCCAAACCCAGGCTCATGATTTGTCCCCTCCAGAGATGTGGAAGATACACTGGGCTCCTTGTAGTATATGATCCCTCCTCTCTCTCTCTCTCTCTCTTTCACACACACTCACACACACACACACTTGCAATGACGAGCATTTGCTAGCTTATGAATGAAAATTAGCAAGTCACCAAGTAAGTTAAGCTCCATAATAGGATTGCCGTGCTTTTTGTTCTTCACCATCCCATAATGCAATGTTCTTTATTTATTTATTTCTATGTAAAAAAGGGTAGCCTTGCCCTAAATGACAGGACATATAAGCTTGGAGGGAACAAAAGTACAGGATGTAAATTAAGGTGATTTGCCACCCCCTCATTACGCAGAGGCTTTATAATCTATACTAACAAGAAATGCTGCGGGGTTACCTAACCTGTTATTATGCATATTATTGTGAGAGTAATAACAATGACTTACATGAGCAATTGAAGCTTGCCAACTCATTTTGAGTGCTGCAACTCCTTTCTGGGTGACAAATAATGGGTGGCGACTGATAGCACATCCCATAGCCAGGATCAATTACACTTATAGCTTTGGGAGGACATAGCATATTGCATTGAGATGGTGCCATCTGAAAAAATTCAGTCTATACAATTTGTGTAAATGGGAATGCAGTCTACTGACATCATGTGATAGACCAATAGAACATGGTGCCACAAAACTAAGAGCAGGTTAGCTCTATAGGGATGGGGAACTTGTACTGTAGCTCTCCAGGCATTGCTGAACTACAGCTCCCATCATCTTTGACCATCAGCCATGCTGGTTGGGGCTGAAGTTTGCTGTAGTTCAGCAACATCAGGAGGGTCAGAAGTTCCCCATCCATGTTACAGAGCAGGCTTCCTCAACCTCAGCCCTCCAGATGTTTTGAGACTCCAATTCCCATCATCCCTGACCACTGGTCTTGCTAGCTAGGGATCATGGGAGTTGTAGGCCAAAAACATCTGGCCAAGGTTGAGGAAGCCTGTTATAGAGGGTCACCTCCACCCCCATTCATATAATCAGGAGAATCCAGGGTAAGCAGGTAAACTCATATCTTTTGTTCCCTGTGAAATGTTGTAATTTAACCATAATAAATATATGGTTATATTCTAATTAATTATTATGATTAAATTACATTTCACGATGAGTCATGGGAGCCAATAATATACATTATCCCTGTGAATTGCCCTGAGACCTGTGGGTACAGGGCGGTATACAAATTTTAATGATGATGATGATAATACATGAGTTCAGTTATTCTGAGCTATGATCACCATGATTTTAGAAGCAGTGCAGTTGAATTGCTAGTTTTTCATGCAGCCTGTAGTCTTACTTATAAAAAAATTAAAAGGTGGAAATTTCTGATAGAGAGCTTGAACCTATATATATATTAGAACTTCCACCATCTGTGGCAATGTTGAGGAATTTCTAGCCCACAGGCCAAATTTGGCTCAGGATGGGTCCCTGTTTGGTCTTTAAAGCCATTTTCCCAAAACCATGCCCACATATGATGTCATATGTGATGTCAAGTGTGAGGAAGGCAGATGTGGCTTGATTGGCTACATGACCAAGTTCCTTGTAGGAAAGTTGACTGTGCTGATCCTTGAAGAAAGCAGCTTTTCCAACCCTATTCCAGCTCTGCATGCTAGGCAAGTGCTCTGTAAGGGACTTTGATAGATGGGTGAGAGAGCCTGTCTGTCAAGAATCTGACACCTTAATGATGTCAGGTGAAGGGCAAGTGAATTGTCCTGCCCAATGATCAAAGTTGGTGCATGGGGTTGGAAACAGAGAAGGATCTATCCTGCTGGACTAGAAAGGTTCCCCACCCCGATCTATGGAATCTCTTGTTTACATGAATTTTGTTCCTTCGCAGCATCCTTCACTCACAACATCTGGTGTACAGAGCGCTATTTAAAAAATAACAACAGAACAACATTTAACAGTGTGTCTCCTTTCTCCCAATAAATAGGACTTGGTTTTTATTAAATGTATTTGGAATCAGCGTAGAAGACAATCCAACAAAAAGCATATTTCCCCCTAGTCTATCTAGTTACTTCTTAGAAAAGTCAAGGCTATATTTAAATGGAACACAAATTGCTCATATATTTTCATTTTCTAGCAGGACTAGAACAGGTATGTCAACAAAATCAAATTGCCTAGCTCAATAGAAAAGAAGAATAGAAATGAAAGTGAGGTAGATGGAATGGAGATGCTATCACCACAGAAAAGGCCGATCTGTTTTCGACCCATCTAGCCAACTCCAAAGGACAGCAAATGACACAAGAAATACCACAACACATTAATGATAAGAACACTTGGGTTGGAAAATTGAAGAACTGGTTATTTCACAATTGTACACGCTATTTTGTTGCAGCTCGAATCAAAGCCAAATGCAAATCAATTATTCAGATTTAGAGTAGGGTGTTTTACAGGAGTGCTCATAATCTCTCTAGTGAATATTCAGAAATGAAAAGACAAACAACAGCTACAGTGTGGGTACCAATCAACCTACCCACCCATCCTGCCTACACACACACACACACACACACACACACTTCACTTCTGTAGCTTGGAAGAGTACTTAAGCTTTTCTTTCTTAAGAATTAAAACACAACAATCAACCCTCACCCTGCTTGGCCTTCACAGACATTATTGGTGTTTTAACTGAAGAAAGAAAGAAAGAAAGAAAGAAAGAAAGAAAGAAAGAAAGAAAGAAAAGAGAGAGCTCCAAATATGTTGAAGGGGAGCAGAACAGAAGTCATCTCTAGTCATAACTGAGCTGTGACAACAGCTCATCAACCCATAACACATTTTGAAACAGTACATGCCCAGAAACAGAAATAGAATCACACACACACACACACACACACACACAGAGAGAGAGAGAGAGGGGGGGGGAATAAGGTCACATGCAGCAAAGGAGAAGTATATACAAGGGTCATTCTTTGGGCATTGAATAATCCTGTCCTACGTTCTTTGAACATAATAGTCATTCAATAAAATCTGGCTACAGAAATAGTATACCTGTTACCTAATAAACCCATTTTCTTCCTCAATGAGCTTTTTCTCTCTTTTTTGCGCAAATGCCTTACTGGTGTGAATCAAGTGGAACTAGGTTGTTTTAAAAGGATCCAATAAGCAATGGCCCCACAGCCAAGACATGTTGGAAGTGTTCCATGTTACTTGCTTGTATAACAAAGAAAGACTGTAGAATCCATAGGTATTTAGACTCTTCTGTTCAATTTGATTAACAATAGTGACTGGCAAAACTCATGGTGGGGAGGGAGAATTATGCTGATGAAGACAGAAAAGTGTATGCTTTAAAATGGGGTAGGGGGAGAGATATTGCACTAAGGATATTATTACTACTGGCATGGAAACTCTTAAGAAAAGAGTAAGGCTCCTTTTGTTTGTTTGTTTTTTGGCAAGTTCTTAAGAAAAAAACATTATAATTGCTTATTTTGTATGTGGATGACTCCCAGTTCTAGGGGCAAGTTGACTCACTCTCAGATCCATCCCATTTCCTACCAATTTGCTTGCCAGCTTCTGGCTACACCCTAGCATCCTGTAAATGAAAGGTTGAGTAACTAAATAAAATTCTCCTAGCCAATAAAAAGTTGTTCTCCATGCCTCCATATCCATTAGAATTATCCTTACTTCAGCCTTAATTTTACCAGCTAAAACCTTGGCACTAATCCTTGATCCCCAAACCATCTATCTTACTGCACTATAATTGTCAGCCTTTCAGCAGCTATGAAACATTGCCAGAACTGGTCCATAACTTACTCCACCTGGTCTGAAATCCTTAATAACGTAGTAATTACTTCCCCCATACAGAACTTTAATTTGTTCTTATAGTCTACCTCAATCTCTCTACCAATCTCAGCCTCTCCCAACTTTAAGGGTGGGATACTTAAGGGCTTCCCATTCACTTGCAACATTCCAGACTCAGTTGTCTGTCGTGGTGTGAAATCTCTGTGACTGTCAGCAACAATTAAAAAGCTATTGCTTTTTGTGTTGTTATCGTTTTCTGTTAACCCTGCATTTTCAGCTGTGGTCCATAGTATGCAGGCATTGCATGTAGGTTCTATATACAGCCTGGAGACCAGCAATGACATCATCTTAGATAGCCTCTTTTGTCCTGCATGGTCAATGTTCCCTTACTCTGGCTGGATTCTCTAGGGAAGTGAGTTAAAAAAGGTAAAGTAACCCTGACAGTTAAGTCCAGTCGCAAACGACTCTGGGTTTGCGGTGCTCATCTCGCTTTACTGGCCAAGGGAGCCGACGTTTGTCTGCAGAGAGTTTTTCCGGGTCATGTGGCCAGCATGACTAAGCCACTTCTGGTGAAACCAGAGCAGCACACGGAAACGCCATTTACCTTCCCGCCGGAGCGGTACCTATTTATCTACTTGCACTTTTGACGTGCTTTGACACTGCTAGGTTGGAAGGAGCTGGGACCAAACAGTTGTGCTTTTCCCTGTCGCGGGGATTCGAACTGCCAACCTTCTGATCAGCAAGCCCTAGGCTCAGTGGTTTAGACCACAGCGTTACCTGTGTCCTAGGCAAGTGAGTTACATCTCCCCAAAAGGCCAGCTCCATGCTGATTCTCTTTTCTTCCTCTTGCCAGTTTCTCTCACCCAAGGACCCTTTTTAATCCCAATTCTGGATTGCTGTTTCCCCGCTCCTCTTCCCAGTGCTGGTTTATCCCACTTGTCATCCTGCTCTGTGTGAGGTTTTGCCCACCCCTGTCCCCGACTCATACATATTCAGCAATGGTGGTGGAAGTTTTGCCAGTATGTTGTAACAATGCAGACATACTGCACAGCTTGCCTGCATCTGATACACTTCCTCAGGGCCACTGCACATGCTACTTTTCTTAGATGGAAGGGTCCACCTTAAAAATGGAAACACACGTTTGGAACGATCTATTATCTCACCAGCGAGGCAACATTAGCTGCAGTTCTTTGTCAAGTGGTACACACAGTTGCAAATCTAAGTTAGTATGGAAAGTCCCTTACAGTGTAAAATGTTGGGAGAACAAAAGTCTTATGTGATGTTAACAAAACAAAACAAAACAAAACAAGGAGGAATGGAATGGCAGAGAGACAAAGGAGGCGGTTACAGAAGGAGTACAACGAATATAGATGTAGAATAAAAGATACATTAAGGAGCAGTATGTTTTAGAAAATGGTTAGGAGGAGGAAATGCTGGGTAAAAATGTGTGGCTAATGTAATGCTACAGCCCTCGTGAGTTAGAAAACACGAATGTAAAAGTGGCATTCAGAATGATTTGAGTCATTTAGCCCTGGAGTTATGGTTAGTTGTCTCTGTCTTGAACCCAAAGAAACTGAGACACATAACACAATGCTACCTTTTCAGCCCTACGGTCCTAAGTACACTTCCTTACAAGTGAGACTAACCAAACATATTTAAGATTCACAGGTTGGTTGATGGAGGAGTATTCAAATGTGTTGGCCCAATAAATGGTATCACCTTTCCAATGCTAATTGTAGGGGTTTTCTGTTCAAGATTGTTTCTGAACTGGTTGACACGAGCTGGAACAAACATCCAGAGAAACTTTAAACCAATCTTGGTGTGGTAACTCACCATACACCCACACAGTTGTGCTTTCTTAATGTGGTTGGAAACTTTTTTTTTGTCAGACGGAAAAATAAAAGGAGGCTTACATGTATTATTATGTTTAAAACCTTTTCCACATCACATTTGTTCATTCAATATTGCTACCTGCCACAGAGTCAGGTTTTACATTTACAGGTGTACCCCACCTTCCCAGTTTATTCATTTCTACTTTATAAACCTTCAGCTGTCATAACAGGTTCCATAACCATGATGGGAGAGGCTAGGCTTGCTCCAGCCAGCTCTGCCACAGGCTGTAGCTCAGTGGCAGAGTCAGAATAAGCAGTACTGATCTTGATGCACCAATAGTCTGCCATAGTATAAGGCGGCTTTCCTATGC
The DNA here is from genome assembly GCF_965113315.1 of Podarcis vaucheri. Taxonomy (NCBI): domain Eukaryota; kingdom Metazoa; phylum Chordata; class Lepidosauria; order Squamata; family Lacertidae; genus Podarcis; species Podarcis vaucheri. The sequence continues at coordinate 74,472,015 of NC_138761.1, forward strand.
TTTAATGACATGTAGCTATTTGTTTGTTAAATTTATAGACCGCCCTTCATCTGAGGATCACAGTATAAAAACACAAAAATACCTGACATAACAAGAAACAAAACAATACCCGCTCCCCAGTTTAAAAGGCCATAGATTGTTTAATTAGTCAAAGGCCTGGAAGAAGAGGCTTGTTTTCCCCTAGTGCTTAAAGATATGCAATGAAGGGACCCAGGCGAGCCTCCCTGGGTGAGCATTCCACAAGTGGGGAGCCACCACAGAAAAGGCCTCTTCTCATGTTCCCACCCTCCTGACCTTTCGTAAAGGAGGCACGCGAAGAAGGGCCTCAGATGATGATCACAGGGTCTGGGTCAGTTCACAGGGAGAGAGGCGGTCCTTGGAAGTATTGTTTCAAACCATCTCCAGAGGCGGCCCTATGTATAACATGTTACAGAAATCTAACCTAGAGGTTAACAGAGTATCAACAACAGAAGTTAGCTTTTAAACTCTGATATGATCATAATTGTCACATGCAGCTGCTACCCTCTTTTCACATGAAACAAGAACAGATCCATGTACTGAGTAAGAGGAAATTTCAGAAGTATACAACAGAGTGCAGAAGAAGTCCTGTTGTCATGCAGCTGTATCTCAAAGACCGTATTTCAGCAGAGACATTATGCTGGCAATAGTAGGATGCACTTGACATAATGGTTGTATCCATCCTGCATAGTGAAAGAATAACTAGTTGCTCTTGTTCGACTACAGCTCCTATCATCCCTGACCACTGGCCCTGCTAGCTAGGGATTATGGGAGTTGTAGTCCAACAACAGCTTGAGACCCAAGCTAGAGAAACACTGACCTACAGTCACTGAAAGGTGAAGATGCCGTCTTTCTTATCCCTGTATTTAACAGACGCATTAACCTACTGCATCAGGTTATATTATATCCACTGCCACATGACTTTCTGCTATCTCATTCTTGTCAGTTCCTTAACTCTCCCACATTCAAGTATAAGTCCTGTTGGCAGGCAGGCATGTCAATATTTTATACAGCACTATTACTGTGCTCTCTATTCTATCCATATCCATCTATCTACTTTTGTCAAGAAGTGTGTTCCTCTGCCATTTGAAATATGCCCCTTGACTCAAAAATATGGTCTTCGAATGAAGGCATGAGTGCAGCCAGGAATTGGGGGGGGAGGGCGCGGCACCTAACCTCAGTTAGTTATTTTTATTATGTATTTTTATTGATTGGGGGAGGAGCTGCGCCTTTCTGCTCCCCCTGGTTACGCCCATGGATAAAGGGTGGTATATAAATTTAATAAATAATAAAATGATTGCTCTTTTGGTTCAACCTTGAAATAATATTCTGGAGAGCTTCAGCTATAGGGTGTAGAATAGTTGTAGAATAGAGACACAGGATTACTAGTGGAATTCTGAAATACTGCACAGCACACAGATGCACAACTTGCAATTCGGAAAGGTGAGCACAGCCTACCAGCCAAGTCTGATGGCTCATAAGGGACTCGACAAATTGTCAAGTTTTGCCGCCTGTCTGGAACAGCAAGAACAAGCACTGGGCATGCTTCCGCTTTACAGGCTCACAAATCGCGCAGGCCTGATTCAGCAGATACATCACTTGCTTTCACTTCATTTTCTACCGCTTCTCTAGCCGAGCTTCTGATGTGATGGCAGCAATTACTCTTAATTGTTAAGCGTGTTGTCTATGCAAAGGCTGCATTTGCATGTCATAGTAGGAGCGCTGGGTTGTCCCATGGTTTCTTATGAATGAGCAGTGTTCTGGTGCATGCCGTCCAAACACTCCTGCTTTGCTGCGCCTTGGAGTGAGCAGGGAGAAACATACCAAGCATCTGCTATTAAGCTTGGCTTCCTGGGATGCTTGAACCCATAGAATCATAGAATTGTTGAGTCGGAATGTACCAGGAGGGTCATGCAGTCCAACCCCCTGCAATGCAGCAATCTTTTGCTCAATCTGGAGGTCAAACCCATGATCCCGAGATTAAGAGGCTCATGCTCTACTGACTGTGCCAGGAGAAGAGCAGAGCAAGAGCAGTTGGGTAGCAGGCACTAGCTCATTCCCACTGCTCATTCACAATACCCCACAAGCCCGCAACCCTGGCTTGCTGTGACCTGCTTAAGAAACCAAAGTTTCCAATATTTTGGGTGCGGTGGGGAGGGTTCGTTTCTTCTTTTTGTTAATCACCATAGCCAGTTAAAATTATTTCTCTCTCACTTTTCACTCTTTTTCTGTGCTTCTTTTGCAAAAAAAAGGGGGCAGCCAGGGTGGAAGAGTTTTAAAGTTTTTGGAATAAAGTGTGCATCCAGAAAGCTCTGGATATTTATTTTTAAAAAAAACATGTCTAAGAGGCATAGTGCTTTCACCTCCTGCTAATCCGCCTCTTTTTTTTTTGAGAAGGCAGGATATTTGCTTTTTATCATCCCCATCGTTTAAACTTCCCTTTTCGCAGATACAGTAGCACAGTTTGTACTCTTCAGAATTGCTGAGTCAAAGCAAAAATAGTCCAAGTAATTAAAATAAAGAAGGGGGGAAGGAAAACTTCCCTTGCAGAACTTCCAATTTGCCACATGCTAAAACCACACTACAAATCATGACGCACCACAGAGAACATGGGCTTCTCCTTCATGGCGAAGCCAGAGCTTTGCTCTTTCTTCCCTCTTGCACGCAGACATATGAGATAAAAATACTTCGCTACAGTTTAGTCATCTCAAAACTCTGTCAAAGCCTTCCAGTGGTCTGCTTCAATACTTTTGCACGATATTAAACCCTGTTTATAAACTGTGGCTTATGTGTGGGAGGGAGCAAAGAAGGGGTTTCTGTGTGTAATGCTAATGTTTGTTTCACTTAAGACTGAAATCCTATGCACCCTTACCCAGGAGCAAGTCTTACTGAACTCAATGAGACTCCTGTCTGAGTAAACGTTCTGAGGAATGCACTGCTAAGAGTCTTGTTCCATGCATTCTGAGGTAGGAAACTCACTGTTTTTTCTATCCAAAATGTTCTACATCAGGAATAAGTAACCTTGGAACTTACATATACTGTGGACTACCACTGGCCCCAGTCAGAATGGAAAATGCTCAAGGATTATTTTTTTTAAGTCAGACTCCCCCCCCCCTTTTTTTTTACCTCAACATGCATCATGTTACACTTGTTTGCACTGAATTGCATTTGCCATTTTGCTGCCCGCAATTTGCCTGGATTAATCAAAACTGAGTCAAAAAGAAAAACACAGAAGCAAACACTTCCAATCTCTTCTTTGAGGCCACAACAGAGCAAGAGAGAGAGAGAGGAGGGTAAGAAGCCAAGGCTTGATAACAATACCAAATGCAGCCTAAGAGCTAGTTCTCACTTGAAAATCAGGCTGAAGTACCAGAGTTTCAAATGCAAAATAATGCACACACAGTTTAAGTGCTCCCCTTTCCTGTTTATTTCAGGGACACCCATTGAAACATGCAGGCACAACTGACAATGCCATGCATTACATTTAAATAGGTTGCTTTTCATCCCAGAGCTTTAAAGGGGAAGTGTGTACGGGATCTAATGAGTTCCAAGTACATCGCTTGGCAGATAGGTAAAGTAGGTGAAAGGGACGAGTTATGTACCAATGGCAACCTGCTTCACTTCTGCAATTTTCATTACGGGATTCTAGGAACTGTAGCTTTTCAGAAGAGGGTCTCTAATAGAATCCTCAGGACCAAATTATACTTCCCAGGGTTCAACTCAGGTAGCCATAATTATATACTGGCTTTAAACTGGTTTACATTTGATGGGTAGACAAGAGAAGGGAGAAAATACTGCCCTCTTGACTCTAAAGGTAAGAAACCATGTGTGCTGCTACTAACGCCTATGTTCTTTGCAGCCTCACTATATAGTGTAGTATCACAGATCACGTGCAGTTGCAACATACTAATAAATGTCAATTACTTTATTTAAAAATAATGTGTGCTCGTTTAAAACACACACATACATCTCTGAGTCATGCTGGTTGCATGGAGAGATCATAACCAAAATTGGCAATGCGTTCACTTAAAACCATCTGCTACTAAAGCATTTCACCCTGGAAAATGCAAATGGCTGAATAATTAACTGCAAATGGTTGCTGGGTCAGGGCAGGAGACAGAGAGGTCCACAACCTTGAACTACTACTGCTGATGTTTAGTATCTTTATCTCTTGTTCCCTATGGCCTACAGCTGCTTGCTATCTCAAAGGATGAATGACCTGACTGCTGTGAATTATGTCTGCTTATCTCTGAGACAGAGCATGCCCTAAGTCATTAAGTCACCTATGAATATAGCCCTGAGGGATTTAAGACAGCAAATAAAACTCCTCTCTTGTTTTTAGCCAACGTGTCAGAAACCTTCTGTGTGCTCTTGACGAGATATGGTTGTGTTCATTCTAGCGGTTTAATGCAGCCTTACTGCTAGAATTACTACTGGAAATATATCTACCAGTGCACAGGTTTTCTAGTTTCCTAGTGGCTGGATTCATGGAAACATTTTGATAGTAGTCCCAGGGGGCTTCACAACTGCATACTTTATCTTTCCAACACCACTGTAGGCCATGTTGAGAAGTACCAACTTTGCCAAGCTCAACTGTTACCAATCAAGGCTCTTTACTGAACCAAAATGGCTCTTGACAGTAGAATTCTAGGATTATGCCCTGACACAGAAGTGTTAAAATATTAGCACTAATATATATACTTATTTGCAACCAGAGAAAATGTTTCTCCTACTTCAGAACAAACAAATATTTATGCCCTGAATTTGCGAACCAACCTTGACCCTGCAATCATCCTCTAACAGGAGAACAGGCTTTTTCTAACAGTGGCTCCCCATTTGTGGAATGCTCTCCCCCCAAGAAGGCTTGCCTATCGCCTTCATTACATATCTTTGGGTGACAGGCAAAAACATTCCCCTTCAACCAGGCCTTTTGTGGGAATGGGTATTGGGTGTTTTGTTTTGTTATGTATTTTGTGTTTTCATTTTTTATTTTTATGTTGTATACTGCCTGTGATCTTTGGATGAAGGGTGGTATGTAAATGTAATTAGTCATAATCATAATCATAATACCACCGTATTGGCCTGAATATAAGCCGTACGCAAATATAAACCACACCTTTAAAATTGGAGGGGGGGAGATAAAAAGCCCAAATATAAGTCGCTCCATTCCTAGCTGGCTCCTGGCTGCGTACGGGGGGGGGGTGAGCTGCATTGCCGACGGCCTTTCCCCTTCCTCGCTTTCTCCCTTCCCAGCCTTGGGAGAGAGGACGGGGGACTAGTCACAAGGCGGGCGCCGCTTTGCTGCACTCCTGGCGCTCCTGGCTGCATACCCTAAGGTCACGAATATAAGCCACACTTTAACTTTTCACAGTCAGAATTTGGGGGGAAAGTTAGGCTTATATTCAGGCCAATATGGTGGTAGTAGTAGTAGTAGTAGTAGTAGTAGTAGTAATAGTAATAATAAGCTTGTTGCATTGCAGTCTTTTCTGAATTACCCTCGTTGTTTTCTTTTAAAACCAACCTGATTTGTGGGAATTTTCCTGGCTTACAATTGAAGTGCCAGCCTTTCACATGTGAATTGGCAAAGTGTTGCCAATGTGGTTTGTAAGGCGGTGGGAGTTGTGTTCTGTGCCCAGCTTGGTGATGCTGTTGTGACAAAGAATCTTCAGCTGGTCCATCTCGCTGCCTGCAGTTGGAAGAAGCAATGGAAAGCTCCTTGTTCATCCCAGGAACTCTTCCTCCCTGGGCTCTGTGACACACCAGAAACAAGCCAGTGCCCTTTGGCATTAAAACCACACCCTCTTGCTCACTGGCTCTCTCTCTATTGGTGCATCTGAGCAGGATGGCACAACCCAGTGTGGGGAGACTGGCCTTTGATCACTAATACTCATTCTCTGCAGCTGCAACCCAGCAAGGTAAGCTATCTGAGTAAGTGCTCTTGGATCTGATCACACCACATGCTCCCCATTATTATTAACCTGAGCTCAATCAAGTCAGGTAGACATTTTTCCACCTTCGGTCCCATTGCTGTGTTGAGGGACATCTTCAGCAGAAGAAAACACTAAGGAGTACACCCTACACAAGTCCAGAGTAAAGTCCCTAAGACAGCTGAATGGTGCCTTGTACGCCTCTTCCAGCAATTCCTGCAGCCAAGCTGGTACTAAATGTATTGCTGTTTTCCTTCGGACCACTACAGCGAGGCAAAAAGGGGGAGGGTCCTGTCATCTGGGCAGCCCTGGACATACATACACATAGCCTAGGCTTATGACCCAGAGAGATCTTTTTAGTGCTGCTATCGCAGCAAAAACAATACAAGAGGCAGGAGTTATGAGTTACCGGGCTCTGCAGCCACAGCAGGCGCTGTGATTCTCCAGCGGTTTGACTTCACCCCTGGAGGTGCACTCCATTGTCTCTCGAGACAGGCGGATGCCAACAAAGTCCCACTGCTGCACAACAGTCCACGTGCTGGGATAATAAGCAAAAATGTTTTACAAATTAATACAGTACTGCAACATGAAATGGCAGCAATTCCAAGCATGCTTTCCGGGGAGTAAGTCCCATTGCACCGAATACCAAAATTCTTAGGATCCTTGGGTACAGCTGCAATCACCCATTTTTGTCTCTGCTGTAAAGATGGGAGCTGCAGAATGTTAATAAAGATCTAGCACTGCTATTAAGTGTGTGTAACTACAATTATAATTCCATTTCCAGCTGCTCCCGGAAGAGCAATCCTTCAGCAGGGCTAAACGAAGGATCACAGGAGGCTGCCTTATACCACATTGCTCCATCTAGCTTGGTATCTACGCTGACTGGAGTGGCATTCCAGGGTTTCAGGCAGATGTTGGGGACTGAACTTGGAACCTTTTGCATGCACCACTGAATGAACTATGGCCCTTCCTCATATGGAAGCAACCTGTATCTTTCAAAACAGTTTGTGTTGAAATTCATTAGGCATTATAGGCAGTAAGAAAAACATGCACAAAGCAAGATTTTCCTCCGAAATCTCTAACTATTGGTTCTTTAATTTTTTAAAAAACAACTTTTACAAAATTACATTCTTTCAACATATAACAATAACATACAGATACAAAATAAAATAACCCATTCTAACCCAGAATAGCTACTGGTACTTCTACTGCCTTTGCTGCATGAATAAAAAGAGTAATGGAACAAAATAGAAACATTCTGCTCCAGTAAACTTCAGTGTTTGAAATATATGCTCTGCCATCACTGACCAGTAATCTTATGCCAAGAAAACACACCCTAGGCTGGGTGAATTAGATAGGTTTTCCCCAAACCTTATCCTCAGAGAGCCACTCGTGGAACTAGGCCAAAACATGTGTATCTATCCATCACAGAACACTGTGCTGTTGCTTCTTGCCAACTAATGCATTACTAGGCCTCAGGAGGACAGAAAGAAGCTCCCTCCTTTCCATATGGACATCAGTAAAGCTTTGGTGAGAACAGAAGATGGCACCCAAAAATATTCAAAATTAGGAAGGGATTCAACAAACATTTATACTAGTAACGTCTCATTTAATTAACCAATAAAACTATACAAATGATTGAGCAAAACATATTATGAGAAAGGAGGTGTGTAAATTCAAAAGCAGTGATGCTCCAAACTTGAGTGGCTCTTCACAGCTATATTGTAGAGGTATTGTTCAAAATCTGATCTATAACTTTGCAACTGCAATGAACTGCAAGGGATATCATTTCTGATTTTCAGATGCATTTTCCCTCATACTATTTCCCATCACACATCAAAGCAACAAACTGTGTGTCCTGAAAAAAAGAGCTGCATTCAAGTAATAGGCTTTGTGAATGAAAATTACTCATAAATTTAAGAACAAAACCTCAGAGGTTATAAATTTGTTTGGGGTACAGAGCAGGGAATGAGTTCCCTCCCTTGTTTCTGTTTATGAACTCATCACAGATGACCTGAATCTCTTTCCAGACCCCGCCTTCCCCACAGCCTATAGCTTAGATTATTCACTTCTTAGCAAAAACACCACCTGCCATATGGACAGGAGATTAATTACCCTGCATTTACATGAATAAAATATATGTGTCAAAAATGCCCTGCATCCATTTTCTTTTGCCACAGCTGTGTTTGGAGACATTTGCATTGCGAAGTCCCATGCTTTGAGTCTGAGAAGTCTACATTATACTTTGGACTACTGTTACAGGAGGACTGCTGTATATAACCCCCCCCCTCAAAAAAACCCCATTATATGAGCACCTATGTGCACTTTCCATATCCCTTTGTTAGCAAACCTCACTTTTCTAAACTTCAGAAAATCTGGATATTTTCAGCATTCTCAGATCAGTTGTGTTGACTTCTCACATTAATTTGGGGAGACAACCAGAAAATGTCTTTCTATCTGCTAGAGATTCTGGCAACAGAACTGAAATGGTGACTATAATGATTGGGTTACAGAGAGAGAAGGAAAATCTCTAATGGAAGCAGCAATAAGTCTGAGACCTTATTTGAACTTGGTGGGGGGAAGACGACTGTGGGCTTAATATAAGCAAAAGTTCAAGCCAATTATTTATCTTTCCCCCTATTCTACGCAGCTCTCCTTTTGAAATTAAAAGTACACAGTGAAGCAACCTCTCAGAAAATATAACCTACCCTGTGATGAACAACTTCTTTGGTCTCTTCCGTAGGATTCTCCACTGCAGCCAATCTGACATGGCAGGAAGTGGAAGCAAGACTTGTGATGTATATTGCACCACTAAGATAATGAATGTCTGGTTTAGGTTGACCCAGTGCCAGCACCCTAGAACTGCACAAGCACCGGCGCAACATCTGCGGCAATCTACATTCTGCAGCTCAGCTGCTTATTGTGGCATGTCTATGACTCAATTCAGAAGCTTTTCACTGGGCTTCTCCAGTTTTCATCAAGATTGCCTGTTAAGCACAACTCACCTTAAAGAGGTCCATTTTATGCACCACTGTTAGCTCACAGAAGAAACAGTACAACTCCGGATTCCATATCATGTTATTCAGGTGTTTGTGGTCTCAGGTGGGAGGGGCATGCATACGGGCAAAAATAAGAATCAAGTAGGATACCTATTCCACCCCCACTGGTTCTTGATGAAAAACATCCCAGTACAGCAGTGGCTCCCAAAGTGGATGCCACTCAGGATGGGTGTGTGTGTTTGCTAAGAGGCAAGGGGGCAGCAGGGGGGCACTGAAGGTGTAAATAACTATTAGGTCTCTAAAAGCTGGTATCAGGTTTATCCATTTTGTTGAATTAATTAAACTAAATAGTTTTAATTGGATTTTAAATAAATGTGCATTTAATTGGTAGGGTGGTTTATGGAACCAAGAGAGAAGTGGTCCAAAAATGTCAAGCAAAGACCTGAGTTATCCTAGCTGGCAAGAAAACACAACACTCGTCTCCAGCAACTACAGTACTCCTCTGCCCTTGAGTGTCTTCTTGCTCACTGCAAGTTTTCCCTCAGTTTGGAAAAATATTTCAGGGCCTGCAGGTTCCTCATCCTTCCTTCTCCAACCCTCCTTTCAATTTATAGGAGCTGCAACACAAGCTCAGAGAGACTTCTCAGGCTGGCAGCTACTAGGCCCAGACTGAACTAAGTTAAGGTGGAGGCCTACAAGAGCTTCAGACAAACTGAAGGACAATTTATGCCCTCAACCTATTCCAGTACTGCCACTTCTACTAAAATATCAATACTTACTCTACAGTGTATGCTAATCTATGGATTATCTGAAAAATACATTCAAATGAAACAAATCTCCTTAGATGACTTTTTTTTAAAGTAGCAATAAACTATGCACAAGTCACATGGGTAGCAAATCCCCCTCAAAATATTTTATTTGGTAGTCTATAAACAAACAAGCGTCAGCGTGTCACTGAGTTGGGATTTACAATGGTGAAAGGGACATTGGATTGTCCTGTTGGCTTTTGAAGAGTAGACAAGAACTATGGAGAAACTGTTACTACACTGATTCAGGGTGTAAGGAAGGATCAAAGCACACTTTGTGTTCATTTGGACTTTTTTGCGTATGTGGAGTATCTGTGGGGGAATTTATTTAATTGCAAAAGATGCTTTAAAAAAATATATCTAGGAAGTGACATAAAGAATTCTGATTTGACATAGCCAGATGTTAGATGTTTCAAGAATGACTTAGGATAATATTTTCCAATAATAAGGAAGCTATTTTCACATGCTGCACAGAAATTGTGACTTTTTCCAGCTGCCATATGAAAGTAAGCTGCATCAGCTACTAATTGGCATGTGTGTTCTGCAGGGCTTTTACAGACGCGTAAGGAAGACCTCATTCAATTGGATAGGTGCCTGTATCCTAAATCTGTCAATTGGATAGTTGCCTATTCCCCTAATCTGTATCTTGAAATAACCCATGCAAAAAGAATGAAAGCTTTGTGCAACATGCATGCTAGTAGGTGGTATCTTTTCAAAAAGTCTCTTTCCAAGCAATTCCTGCACTTGAGACAGAGCAGGGAATGAACTCGCCTGAATGGAACAATGTTTATTACAGTAGAGCTGGGTGATTCAGTAAGTACAGGATGTGCCCAATTACTCTCTCTGTGTGAGTGTGTGTTTTCCACCCCTCAATCCTATTTCATAAACTCCTATTACACAAGTCAGCATATGCACAGCATTTATCCTTTCTCCCTTGTTCATTACTGCTCCTTTTATGCCCGGTCCTCCAATTTGTCTACTGGAAGAAGCACCAGCAAACCAGTACAGGAATCAAGATTTCTGTCGCTGTGGGACAGAAATCAAGTGTGTTTGTTTCTGTGTCTCGATATATGTCAGATATTGCCTGACCTTCTAATTTACACAAAGTGCATGCCACTAGTTTGCCCTCCAGCTCGCTCCAAATTTACCTTTTGTATGAGGCGCAATCTCTCTCCAGAGTGCAGACGCCCCAATTAACTATAATTCAAAAGATATGTATAGTATATCCCAAACCAAAAGCACCAGGTTGCCTAACATGAAGGAATGCAATGTGTGTGTGCTCTTTCCAAGGTAAATAATTACATAGAAGTCTGGTTTATGGGACTATAAAGTCACCACATAAATACCAAGTTCTGTAGAGAGAAAATGTAAATTTCAAGGAAGTAGGAGTGACGGTCAAAGCTTTACCTTTTCAACACCAAAGTACTAATCATTTTGCATAAATACTTTCATTTACAGTAAAGTGGCATGGTTACTAATAAATGGATTTATCTTGACAAGGATACAGCATCTATTTTTGACGCTTAAATATGGGCTTATGTTCACCAAGATCAACTCAAGCCTATACAAGTGTTTATTCCTGTTTTTAAGCATTCACTCCCATAAGTGATAACCTCTAGGTGAGGTTACTGCAATGCATGATATGTGGGACTGCCTCTGAAGACGGTTTGGAAACTTCAGCTGATGCAGAATTCAGCAGAGCTGGCTGCTCACCGGGGCAAGACAGTTTGAACATATTACACCGGTCCTGACCCAACTGCATTGGCTGCCAATTAGTTCCTGGGCCCAAATCAAAGTGCTGGTTTTGGCCTATAAAGCCTTAAATGGCCCAAGTCTGCAATACCTCAAATACCGCCTCTCCCTGTATGAAGTAACACGGACCCTGCAATAATCACCTGAGGCCCTTTTTGTGTGCCTCCACAAGAGATCCAAAGGGGGGCAACACAAGAACAGGCCTTCTCTGCCGTGACTTCTCATTTGTGGAATGTTCTCTCCAGTGAGGCTTGCCTGGTGCTATGATTATACAGTTATACCTCGGGAGTCAAACGGAATCCGTTCCGGAAGTTCGTTCGACTTCCAAAACATTCGGAAACCAAGGCATGGCTTGGCAGGAAGCTCCTGCAGACAATCGGAACTTGTGTTGGATGTTTGGGTTTCAAATAATGTTCGCAAACCGGAACACTCACTTCCAGGTTTGCGACGTCCGGGAGCCAAAACGTTTGACTTCCAAGGTACGACTATATATCTTTATGTGTCAAGCAAAAACTTTCCTCTATAACTAGGCCTTTGGGCTTCAACTATATGTAGCCTTTTAGAAGTGGGAAGAATGTTTTTAATGTATTTATTTTCCCTCTTGGTTTTAATGTATCGCCTGGGTTGCGAGGAGGTTGTGAACCTGTCTGTCTGTTCACAAGTCTCTTTGGGTTGGCCTGGCCTGGGCCAGATGAAGCAACTAACAAATTTAATAAATAAAGAAGAAGAAGAATGTGAACTTTTTTAAAACAACTCTTCTAATATTAACACTACGTCATTCGTATAGAAGACAAAATAAGTTTATCAGTTTGTTTGATAGGACTTGGAGTAAGCATTTTGTGCCTGGATTAAAGACCAAACCAAGTCACCACTGTTGGGTTGCTTATTTATTAAAACAATAAAAATCAAGGATTTTTTAAAGAGGTGCTGTACATAAGGGAGTTAGAATCAAGTTGCAACACTGGTCACTTTTGCAGGTGTTTAGATGTGCTCTCCAAGGGTTTACATATGGATTTCATTCAGCTGCTGAACAGGCTATTTTCAAGACCTGGCATCACTACCAGACTCCACAAGTCCACAGAAAGTCATTTGCCAGCTTTGCAACCTTAGGAAAGAGAGTCTTAATGGTTAACCACACAAAATTAAAATTCTTAAAGCCATTAATCACACTCTCATGATGGCAGATAAGGCAGTGTGCAGCATATGCTCATGTAGGTCTTTGCCTTTAGCCATAATCAAGAGGTATTAACCTCTCCATGGAAAAGAGCTGCATGAGGTTCTACAGTAACACAGTGACAGAAGCGAAGTGGGATAGACAAAGGTCAAACAAATTCACTTTGTATTAAATGACAGTTATGTAAGAAATAACTTAATACCTGAACACAAATGGGCTGATTAACATTCATGAAATGAGACTCATCAATCCTCAACATAAAAGCGGAGCTAAAATTTATGTCACAATTCCCTGCTCAATGGCACTGCGAGCGGCAGGAGTCCAAATGGGTCGCTGCTAAGTCACTGTGTTCTGTAGTCAGCCATTTGTCAAAGGAGCAAAATTATCTGATAAATGTTCTTTCATTCAATCCACAGATAAATGAAGGATGAGTTAGAGGGTGTTAAAATACCAACACCTCTCTTGCATCATAAAGCAATGAAAGCAGGAGGGAGAGCAGGTCGAGGTTGTTTTTTTAAAAGAAGGTGCCTCATTTCAATCATGTCTAGGTATTAGGTGGTAGTTACTACAAGATGCGTCTTCTTTTTTTATCTCATCAGAAATCTGCCCAATATTCCAACGTTCAGTGTTCCTAGGAAACATCCAATGTTCCCAAGAAAAAAAAGAGCCAGGTGCTGTTGGGGTTTTTTTCCGGCTGGTGAGGTGGTCAAGCCACCAACTGGTGAGGGATAAAGATACCTTCCAAATTATCCCTTTTTAGTCTGATAATGTTTACTCTGGCAGGGACCATTTGGCTTAGCCCTGATTCAGGCAGGCTTCACCGTGCCAGGTTACTTAGACTGCGTCACATTAGTAGCAGAGGGAGCCAATGTGGCAGCCTCCAGATACCATTCAACTACAATTCTCATCATTCCTAGTCATTGGCCATGCTGGCAGAGGCTGATGAGAGTTGGAGTCCAGAAATGTCTGATGGGTGCTACGTTGACGACACCTCCACCAGTTAAATCTAGTGAGCCCAGGTCTGAAAATGACATCAAAAAGTACTATCTGTGCCACATAAGGAGCGTAACACAAGAATTTAGATCACTGCAACTACGTAGCTCAGGTGTCCATTGCATGCAGTGGTTGCTGACCAAAAGATAAACATCAGACATTACAGGACAATCCTCACTATGGGAAGAATTCAATGTAGTGCTAAGAAGATTGCTTCATCAGACCAAGCATGTCTGGTTGTCTGAATGGGACCAGACAGAGGTGTGGGCCTGAAATTGCTTCCTAGGCCACATACAGAGAAAGGAAGGGGGGAGGGTTACATCTTTGGATTTTGTAGGCAATTCTCTACTTGGGACCAACAGGGTGTGTTCTATAGCTAAGAAACCTTTACTACTAGCTAGCACCAACTACTAGCTAGCAACCCAGATCACATTATGGAGTACAGAGTGGTCACAGGGAACAGAAAAGCTGGCTGGCCCAGGATGAAGTCTCTGCCCAAAAATCAATGGATCTAAGTTTCAAAGGAGATGAAAGTTATTGCACTACAGAAGATGTGAAAACAACTGAAAAATCTTTAATTGCTTTCACTTTACCCTTAGAAATAAAGAACACAGTATTATAGACAACGCACACATAAATACTGATCTAGGAAGCAGCTTCCCTAAGTGCCCAGTGTTTCCACAATCAGGATGCAATTCACCACAGACATTCCCTAAACCACATTTATCACTGGTGGACATATATGTGGTAGAATATATGAAACCTGATTATCCCAATCTTTCAATTACCTGATTTTGCCAACTGTATCCCCAACTAACTCAAGGTCAATTAAACCTTAAAAAAACAACATTGCCATGAACTATTCTTGCCCCATGGTCATCTGCTTGCATGAGCGAACACCGCACAGCCCTACTGGGGCAATCTTGGCAGTTTTTCATACTGTGCATAGTTTATGTTATATCTGAAAATGTGGTCATTACATTATCAGCAGCATTAATGTTCTCTTGAGAAAAGAGATTACCTTGCCCCAAGAAATCTCATAATAAAATGTAAAGACATTCTCCTAAATGACCTTCTCCACAAAACTACCCCTCAAGCCAGGAGTACTCAGTAGAACACTAAAAATAGCTAAAGGTAAATCTTCCACTGCACAGAGGTCCTAAATGAAGATAGTAGTGCCATATGCCTGGAAGGAATCATTTGTCCATAACGTCTCAAAAGCATTCAGACAGCTCAACAGAGATACACTTGTTTTAATGCTTCCCACTCCCACTTCTTGGAACTGGTACCGTGGATGAACATTCTGCCCTGAGTGCCCATAACCATTAAGGATTTGGCATGCAGTTTCCTGCGAGAATCACTTCAACAGAAACCATGCTTTTTTAGGCTGCTCATCTCTCATCAGAAAGTGAAAAGAAGACTGTTGCAAGAAACCACTTCTTTGTTTGCCTTCTATATTCAGGGGATACTAACAACACAACAGCATCCTTTGTTCAGCATCCGCGCTTAGACTCCTCTGCACCTGAAGGAAGTGCAGCTGAAGCTGAGTTTGTCCTGCGGTCACCCTCTTTTGCGACAGATATTCAGAAAATACAAGTCAATGTTCTGGTTGTCGTGAGATTGCTGACCAATCCCTTTTACACATGATCTTGTATGTTCAGACGATACTGTCCTCTGCTAGTATCCTGTCACCAGATCCCTGTTGATAATTTCCTTTGGTGATAGTTCTTGTTTTTCCCCAAATTTGCTCTCTCGGAACCAGCAATACTGCATGCCTGTCTAGTTGTTTAGCATTGATCACAAGCATCTAGAAACACACTTTTGCACATTTAAACAAAAAATAAAGGCTTTTTTATTGGAGAACACAGAGAATCAGTTAACTTGGAAACGGTCCTGTAGGCCATCTAGATGAACCCACTGCTTGATGTAGGAAGTCCTAAGGCAAAGCATACCTAATGCCTCTATAAGGCAGAGGCCGGAACTAAAAGCATAAACGGAGGCAGGAAAAAATCACACAAGAAAGCAAAGGAAAAACAAAAATTATTCTGGCTCTGCACCAGTGTGCTAGTGCACTAATATATTGAACCAGGCCTCAGTTACTCAGTAGCACCTATATATATATACATATCTGGATCAGAACCATTATTGATTCTGGAAGGGCAACTGAAGATCCCTACCCCCATGGAAAAAGAATTTTGCCTTGGGACCCTTAAATGATCAGCTTGGGAAGTGAGTAAGGAATATCAGGCACAGGGCTTAGTCTCACTAGCAGATTTGAGACCAGCCAATGGCAAAGTTAGCTTTGAAGATGGTCCTCCCAGGTGTTTCATTAATTACGGAAGGCAAATGGGGCAAGAGGATTAACTGTCTGTCAGGGCAGAGATGTTCCTTAATTATCGCCACTTAGCTGGGCATTTAGCTCTCTGCAAGGAAATGTATGGTGACTGAAGGGACAGTGTGTGTGAGACACACACCTCTTAGGCCATTGATTGCTGTTTTCTGGAAAGTGACTCTCTGGTGTCTATGGGCATAGCCAGGATTTATTTTAGGGGGTGCAAGACTTTGGTGGGGGGGCAGAACCGAGCTACCTGTGATGTGATTCATTAGTTGGTTACTATTTTTATTTATTCTCTTGACTGGGGGAGGCAGCTGCCCCCCTGCCTACACCCACGGTTAGGGCTGGTCCTGATTTAAGGCAGAGTGAGGTAGCTGCCTCTGCTGGCAGGTGTTGAGGGTTGTGGGGTCAGTGGCAGTGAGGTGTGTGCCACACAGCCTGCCCTAGGTCCCCTAATCTTATCTGATGGTCTCAAATGTGGTAGAAGATGCTGCATGTTTAAATCAGATTCAACTTCCACTCTGGTTTGCTTCTGTATGTGAAATGGTGGTGGCAGTGGGGCCATCTTGTTTTTCACCTCAGACAGCATAAAGTCTTGGTCCAGCCTTGGCTATTGCCAAGGATACCTGAGAGACCTTCATTGTGACCAATTACAATCATTGGGATCCACGAGCAAGCTGTCTTCAAGTTACCATCTGTGTGTCTAGCTGCATTGCAGATATGACAACGACCACGCCCAGGGAACCTTTTGGAAGTACTGTAACATTTGCTTGTTTGGGCTAGCCTTGGGAGTTGGATTAAACACGACCATTTTGAAAAAGATAGGTAGCAGCTACCAAGTTACCTATTTAGATCAGGGATTGAGAACCTGTGGCCCTCCAGTTGTTGTTGGACTACAACTCCCATCATCCTTGCTGGGGCTGAAGTGAGGTTGTGTCTTTTTGTACATATCACATGATGTTCTTCATGTACTAGAGCAAAGATAGATCCTTTTCCTTTCCCGAACTAAAAACTGCCTACATTATGCAATGCAATCTTAATGGTGTAAAACTGAGTTTATAATTCACTTTTACTAAATGAAATCACTTTTATGGTTGGGTAAAACATGAATAATCTTTAATAGTATAAGAAAATGTGCTGTAGAATTAAACACTGTGATCCATCTTTCTCTTGTGGTTAAATCCTACCAAAGGTGAGCATCCGGGAATCTGCTTGAACCCCATTTCGTTAAAGTTAAAGAAACAGAAAAGAAACATAATGATATTGATGGTTAAATGAGAAACATGCTTTGCCACATTAAATTCCCAGTAATAAATGCCTCGGGACGTGGGTGGCGCTAGGGGTTAAACCACAGAACCTAGGGCTTGTTGATCAGAAGGTAGGCGGTTCGAATCCCCGTGACGGGTGAGCTCCTGTTGCTCGGTCCCTGCTCCTGCCAACCTAGCAGTTCGAAAGCACATCAAAGTGCAAGTAGATAAATAGGTACCACTCCAGCGGGAAGATAAACGGCATTTCTGTGCGCTGCTCTGGTTTGCCAGAAGCGGCTTAGTCATGCTGGCCACATGACCCGGAAGCTGTACACTGGCTCCCTCGGCCAATAAAGCAAGATGAGCGCCACAACCCCAGAATCATCTGCGACTGGACCTAATGGTCAGGGGTCTCTTTACCTTTACACTTTTTATTACTGTGTCAGGACCAGTGGTAAACAAACTTGCAAGCAATAACTTGCAATGCAAATCTCTTCAGCTGTAATCACACACTGCATTATTATTTGGGTATTAACTGATATCACTTGATAAGTTTTGTATTTAGCATTTCTAGCTGACCACTTATTATCCCTGCACTTCTTGTTTAATGATGTAAGGGCCATGTGAAATTGTGTTGTTAAGGTGTGCTCAACCCCTGCAAATGCACCTCCGGTGTCAAACACTTGCTTCCTGTCACATAATGTGTGAAGCAGGCATCAAGCAATCACCCAACCACAGAAGTTGGAACCCATTTCACAGACCTACATCATGGGTAGGCAAACTAAGGCCCAGGGACCAGAACCGGCCCAATCACCTTCTAAATCCAGCCTGCGGATGTTCTGGGAATCAGCGTGTTTTTACATGAGTAGAATGTGTCCTTTTAATTAAAATGCATCTCTAGCTTATTTGTGGGGCATAGGAATTCGTTCATCCCCCCAATATATATATATATATAGTCCGGCCCCCCACAAGGTCTGAGGGACAGTGGACTGGCCCCCTGCTGAAAAGGTTTGCTGACCCCTGATCTACATCAACTGTTCCTGAATGTTCTTTTAGATATCCCTGTGTATCAAATTGCTTGGAGCCAAACATTGTGTGAAGTGCAGTTGTGTGCAAATCTGCAAGCAACTTTAAGAAGAAGAGAAGAGTTTGGATTTGATATCCCGCTTTATCACTACCCGAAGGAGTCTCAAAGCGGCTAACATTCTCCTTTCCCTTCCTCCCCCACAACAAACACTCTGTGAGGTGAGTGGGGCTGAGAGACTTCAGAGAAGTGTGACTAGCCCAAGGTCACCCAGCAGCTGCGCGAACCCAGTTCCCCAGATTAAGGGTCTATCGCTCTTAAACACTACACCACACTGGCTCTCAAAACAAAAACAAAAAAGCAGAAGTAGAGATAGGAAGCTACACTCTTTAGTAGAATTATTGATGGGAAGAAGATGCCAGTTTGGGCAGAGAGATGACAAAGGGGCCCCATAACCCCTTTCTCCTTGGACTATTTGGTACTCAAAATCTACCAAAAAACCCATTAAGAAATTTCCTCTTCCTCCCTGTGTGGAAAAGCAGCTGGCAGGTGGAGATGGGGTAGGGGAGCATTTTAAGAGATGGAACAGCCAGAGGGGAAAGGGTTAAGCAATTCCTACACTCATACTGGCAGCTTCTCACATCTTTTTTTCCTTAAAAGGAATGCTGGAGCAAAGTTACATGCAACTACAGTTTGACCCTAGGTTTGCTTCAAGGCTAATTCCACAGAAAGCAGTTCTCTGGATGAATTCAACCTGTACATAGGTAAGCATATTTGATGACAGGAAACATAGATGCTTTATGGCACATACTGCATTCAACATACTTAATAAAAGTTATCCTTACAACAACCCTGTAAGATAGTCCCAAATTATCGTTCATAGTTTGCAGATAAGAAGCTGATTCTGTGAACATAACACCTTCCCTAAGGCTGCCTACTGAGCTCAGTGCCGAGGTAAAATCTGAACGCCATTTCCCACTTACACTCTTAGTTACTCCCCATCAGCTCTTACAGAAGTTGCAACTACTCATAAAGTCCCCCTTCTCTTCCAAGAGCTCCAGCAATATTTCCAGCAGCAACAGGAGGAAGAGGAACTATGGCACTTGGCGGCCTTAGCAGAATAGTCGTTGCTGCTGCTTTGCTTTTAAGAGGCAAGCACAGTGTCAGGAGCACAGGAATAGAATGGCGAAAGGTCTGGCTGAATTGACTCTGGCAACTACAAGCTTCAATGACCTTCTTGGTACATAAATATACAGCACAAGTACTCTGACAGACAGTAACTGGATCACTTGTGCAGCAATGCAAATAAATAGTAAATATGTCACTGCAATTAAAGGGATACACGACATGGATAAATCTATGCGCTCCTAAGGATCTGTGCTGGCATGTCAGTCTCAAGTGCCAGGGAGGCTTTTTGCCACCTCTGCCCAGAGCTTGGTCTGACACCTGTGTGCATGCACATGAATATGCACACAACTGCTGCTAGTTCCATTCTACATTCACTTCCGCGGAGGGACATGATCTGGACACACTAAAGCAGCCTTCCCTAACCGCATCAACCACAGAGCTAAGATTTGCATGCGCAAATAAGATACATTCAAAAAGGACCAAATTTATATGCATTGATCTAGTTCCCCCTCACTACCTAGCCTGTCACTTCAAGATCACCCAGGGCCTCTAGTCTTCCACTGTGTTCAAATGAAGACTTCCTGTCTTCCCTTAATACACAAGCTGAGGAATGATTTCTGACTTGCAGGAAAGAAGGAATATATCCGGCAAACTGTAACAAGCCCACTTTCCAATGTCCCAAAAGGTGTTAAAGCAACTTTTCCTGAAGTATGTGGCGTTCTCATGAGTCACCTACTTAAAATCCACTTGTCAGTCAGAGCCCACCTGGGTCAGTAGCCCTTGAAAGCTGGAATGTTGTCACCATACATCACTCTGAACATCCAAGATGTGACGTTACTCATGAGGAGACTGGTTACCTGTTTGTAGCTACATTGGGATAGAAAGCATTGAAATATTTCCTTGTTTTCTTTCATGCACCTTGTACCATTTTGCCTGCTTAAGCCTTCTTTCACTGAACCTCTTTGAATTGGCATTGAGGTGCTTGTGCTAGATGCAAAACAGGCATTTTGCCCTCACATGTCCAAATCGTTCCGCTCCATGCTATAAGGGTGTGTCGGTGGGATTCTGACCAAGGAAAGCAAGCTCCCCTACTCCCCCTGGGAGTGACAACGTTGGTTGCTCCCTTCCTCTCCATAACTAAAATTACTCACTTGGAGCCATAAGAATTTTCCTCACCTCAAGCTCAGAGGAAAAGGAGGGGTTGGTGGCAGCAAATGTCAGTTTGCAGAGCCCCGAGAGACTCCTGCTCCCATGCTGGGATTGAGTTTGTGGCTTTGCTGTCACAGATTTCTGAAACAAGGAACTGACATCCTTCCTCATCCTTTTAGGATTCTCGGATTCCCAGCAGCTCCCTCCATTTAAGTTAGCTGAGTGGGTATCAATGAATGTGGAATCTGCAATTTGCACCAAATTCAGAATGAATGTTCCTGATTTGCATTAAAGGGGTGGGGGAGAAGGGTGTGAAATGAATGGTGGGTAGTCTCTGGTGGTTAGAAAAGGAGACTCAGATGGTGTTGAGGCCAGTAAGATTTGTGTGGGAGAGTTGTTTCTGTATCTGCATCTGAATGGATTTTGGAGGCAAGTCGGAAGGAGTCTTAAGATGGTGGGTGTTGAGAACCAAAGGGGAAAGGACTCGGATAGGTTAGCATGTGGAAATGGGTTTTATATTATAGCTGGACTTGAATGTAGTTAAAAACTATTATTTAACTTGAAGAAATGGTGTCTGAATTTCTTTCTTTCCTTAATTCACTTTGCAAGTCATTTTGGACTACTTCAGCCTATGAGCAGGGTAAAAATGCTTTAAATAAATAAAAAATGAATGTACTTGAGATGACAGAGGATATTCTTAGAAGCTAACCACCTGTCCTATTACTAGCCCCCTCAATTATTTTTTGTTTGTTTGTTTAAAAATTTTGCTAGGTGCAATAGCTCAGTTGTTAAAATAAATCCTTAGCAAAAGCAAACAGAAAGCTTCAGAGTCAACCACCACCTTCCCCTCTCATCCCCCAAGATTTACAAACACTGATCACAGAGCACAATGTTTCCTAAAAATGTACTTTTTATTCTTAGATTACTGACTCATATGAGCAAATGTCTGAGCTTCTACTGGTGCACAGTTATTGTACAAAAACAAGCAGGAAAGTGCATGCGCGCACACACAAAAACCACACAATGTATATATATGTGTGTGTGTGTGTGTGAATGTAAAAGGCCACAATTCAGGACTGCAAAAGTGCAGCAGTGTGTTTACAGTCTAGCAGCACAGAAACAGAAGCCAGCATATGGACTGCTTGCAGTACAAGTTACTGAACCAAACACATGTTGTTTTTTTAGCTTCCGTTTCCACCGAAAATTCATTCCCCAATTGCCTCTGTGTGTGTGCGTGTCATTCTTCTAAAAGAAGATCATCAAGCATTAATTAGTCACAACTTGGCATTTATACTGCTCACATTAAAAAGGTAAGCAATTCTGAGTGAACTCCGTCTGACAGATCTTACATGGATGGAAACGGAGTGTTTCATGATCTTCCTAAAGCCTTTTGAATGATTATGTGTTTTGTTTTCAGCCTGTAACTTCTTACGTGTTGTGACTTTAACTTTATTTTGGCATATATTGCCAAAAATGGTACGCAAATCCAATAATGGCTCAATTTCCATTTTAAATATTAAAAACTTTTTTGAATTGCAGCAAACCACTTTTATGAATGGTATATTTGCATTCAACAGGATTATGTTAGCTAAAAAGTAACTGTATCACATGCAGCATAAACTCATACATTCCACTAAATTCAACAGAGATTACGCCCAGACAAGGGTACCTAGAATTGCAGCCCTACGTGGACCTCTGTTTGCAGTATTTGTCATTAAGATGACAGGTAACAAATATTGAGTCAATTCACTGAACTTCAAGGATTTGAGACTAGTTATTTGCTCTTCTTTCTTTTCATGTGAATGTATATTTTCAAGAACAGGAGAATGCAGCTTTTCATTTAGTTATATCCCTCTTCCGAGGTTTTGGCCAATTCCAAACAATGGAAGACTACTTGAAAATTGTTGCGTTGGGACACAAAATCAAATGAACGTTGAGATCTGTAAACAGAGAACTCAAGTTATTGTTTATTTCTGATTATGGGCCTTATCTGTAAAATCGTCATAGATTCTGCATTCTGATGAAAAGCTTCTCAACCCAAGGAGTGAAAACAATGCATGAGAAATGTCCTTTTGAATAACTGCAATCATTTCATTTGGTTTCCAACCAAATCCATCAGCATGACCATCCAAAATAATATTAAATCAGCTTAGGTGGATTGTGGATACCCAGTTGCTACAATTAGTGGGTGGTGATTATATTGCTTCTACACATGCTACTGTTGTGGTCAGTCTCACACTTCAGGCAGCAAATGTGTAGAAGTGAAAATTTAAAGGCCTTGGCCTTTAAATAACCATGCACATGTGCTAGGAGCACTGACTGAGCC
This sequence comes from Podarcis vaucheri, assembly GCF_965113315.1. NCBI lineage: Eukaryota > Metazoa > Chordata > Lepidosauria > Squamata > Lacertidae > Podarcis > Podarcis vaucheri. The sequence continues at coordinate 74,494,893 of NC_138761.1, forward strand.
AGGATTCTCAAACACATGCAATATGACTGTTGAAATGTGTTTTTAGCAATTGAGTACTCCATGAAAGCTGCAGAACCAACCTTGATTGTGTTCATACAGGTCCTTATCACCGAATTACTGCAGCTTTCACCCTTGCAGGAAAATCTGTCCACAGCAGCTTAGTAGCTTAGTATATATGTAACTGCAACTCAGGATAACACTTTATGAATCCGATGAAGCAGACTGTAGTCCAGGAGGGCTTATGCCACAATAAATTTGTGAGTCTTTGAGGTGCCACAAGTGTTTATGTTGTTTTTGCTGAAACAGTCTAACATAGCCAACCCTCTAGAAATTAACTGATACCATCTCTTTAGCAAATATACATAGACAAAGGGAAGGTACTACATGGTATGAGCTAGTTCACATAGCAGAATATGCCTGAAATGTAGTAATCTGTACTGCACAACTGGATGTGATGATCATGTGTACTGGGTCTGGGTATATGTGTTGGGGAAAAAGAGACCAACTTCTGCTATCTACATGGGTTGCATGTTATTTCCCAGGCAGGAACGTCTTCTATGTACATTTTTAATGTGCAAATATCCACACATCCACAAAGTCTTCTTGCACAGGCCTAGATAGAACACGTGGCTGATCAGATTCAAGTTCATCAAACGTTCAATAAAATGAAACTGACACGATTCTATGGCCTACTTTAGCAGCAACTTAATCTGATCTTGTTACTTTACTCAAATCATCAGACTTAGTTTCAAAACTAAGTTATGCACACAGAACGAATTTGCTGATGGTTCCTCACCCCCTCCCCACCTCCACTCCTTATTTGGGTTAGGGAGGAGGGAGAGGGAAAAGGACCTCTTTTGAGAAAAGGCTGTTTGTAAGTAAGAAAGGAGATCACATGACAATAGTATTGCTGTGTATCGTGCAAGCGCTGTTGGAGTCAATCCAATTTCTATACAAGTATTGCCATTTTGACAACAAAGCGGCCTTATTGAAACAGGCAGGCTTCATCTTAATTCTGGCACCACTGAATGTAGAGTACACACTGGCCAGGGAACAATGAACCAAGAAAAGAGTTACAAATCTCTAGTGACAACTGCACGCAAAGAAAGAGAAGATTCATTGTGATAAGGTTGTTTATTACACCATTTGGGAAGGACACTTTCAAAGAAATGGATGCTTTTTTTTGCATAGCAAAAATAACAACACTCCCCTCCCCATATTTTCCACAACTCCAGGCCCTTCCTCTCACAGATGACAAAACCACTACACATTTCTTTTAAGGAAACTCTGCAACAGTCCAATGTAAGGAAAACCTTCCCCCTTATTACTTTTTTTCTCCCTACCCTTCATTTTCCCGTCAAGCAAGCCATTTAGCGCTTTCAAAGCGATCTTCAGTTCCCAAGGCACCTCCTGTACTATTGCACTACTTTACTGTACTGGAAAAAGAAACTGGGTGCTCTACTCAGTTTGCATTAATTATCTTTCCTCTTAAATTCAGTGCAGTTTTGTTGCCTCCTGAAATGGACTCACTTGAGGAATTTTATGCCTGCAGACCCAGCAACACTGGATTAAAGGATATGGAATGGATGTCCTCTCGTTCCACCTTCCCTTGGACCTTCTAATCTGCCTGCCTTGGAAATTGGTCACAAGGAAAATGAAGGGGAAATATAGTGGTAATTTTTCAAATATTTAAATGCATTTATGGAAGAAATTTGAGGGGGAGTATTATCACACCAAGCACCAAGAAAAGGGTAAGACTCAGTGGTTTCACGCTATAGGGTTGTTGGCTTCCCAAAACATTCATAAATCCTTCCTTACAGCAGCAACAGCAAGGTATCTAAAACAAACATTAAGCTTTCTATGTGTGGCTGTATACAGTGTGTGGAAGATGAATCTAATGTACATTCTTGCCACTGTAGGTTTCACATGGCTAACAGGTTTATGGGAAATCATCAGTGTCTCCAGCATGAAATGACTGGGGCCTACTGACAGATCACCGGAACAATTTCTAAATGATTTGAGAAAGGTTTCTGACTCCCAATTGTTTAACAATAACAGAACGTGTCAACCACATCCTGAAACTACTAATCACACATAAATACATTTTAAAAGTGTGACAAGAGCCCAGACAGGAATACTGCCCTCAATTCAAGCACTCCGTGGGTTGTGAAACAGGCAGTTCACTAGATGGCTATTTTTGAAAGTACAGCAGCCCATTCCAAAGTGCTGAATTATGAAAATGGTAGCTGCGGGGGGAGGGGGGGGCACATGCTGGAAACTTACTAAATTTTAACCATTCCTTATTTTTGTCTTGTTCTCTTCACAGTTGCCTGCGCACTTTGTTTTGTATGTAATAAATTGATTTTTAGAAATAAAACAAAAAAACCAGCCCTTGTATATTCTTAAAATAATAAATAAATGAGTATCCAAGGGATTTTTGTTTTGTTTTTTGGCTGAACAACTGTATCTTGGCAGTAAATCCCTAGAACAAAAGTTTAATCTTTCAGAACTAATTATTCAAGCTTGGATGATGTGAATGAGATCTTTTATGGTTTTTTCTGTAAGTAATTGGGATGGGAAGGAATTAAAATAAGTTGCAGCGCTAATTAAAATACTTTCTCAGCCCTTCTACTGTATAGTGAAAGCAGAGTTTTTGTTCTGCAACAACATTACCTTAAATTTTCCATTGTGTCTGAAAGAAGACACTATATTGACATTGTATATATAATAGCTGCAGAATACAGAGTCCCAGGGGCTCCCCCACTGCTAGTTATGGTGCCCAAACTCTGGTGGGCATTTTTCTCTTCCCTGTCTCAGCCAGCAATAAGAAATCCCATCTTACATCTTAGGACTGTGCAGCACTTTCCTGTACAGGGCTGCCTCAGATGTCTTCTAAAAGTTGTATATAGTTATTTATCTGCTTGACATTTGTTGTGAGGGTGCCACTATCGAGAAGGCCCTCTGCCTGGTTCCCTGCTGCATCCCTATGACTGGGTGCAAAACAACTGAGGAGAGTACTGTAATTACCATCCAGTTTAATGACAGCCAAAGTTTACTACACTTGAATCCCATTTATTCCACTCAAAGAGATTTTAACATGCTATACTTTTCTATGGAAATTGAAAAGACTTAAAAGTGCTTAAAGGTCACTGGAACAGGATCATAATCTACAGCAAAAAAGTTGTCTTAACTGTAGAAATCAAAGTTTTTATTTTTCAGTTGCAGTCTGCACTGCTCTTGAAAAAGATCTATACAAAGTAAATTTTAAAATATTATATTAATGAGTTGGATTCTTTAATTTTGTTTAATGTTCACAGTTTCTACTAAGGCAACTGCTTTTGGTTGACTGGGACAGATAAAAAACACGCTGCCCGTCAGTTTAGGAATACAAAGCATAACTTTCTCTCTGAACAAAGAGTTCTTGGCCAGAGTGGCGCTGCCAAACTGCTCTCAGCCATTTCAGAGCAAAGCATGGAAAGACTTAACCACAAGTATCACTGCTGCAGCACTTTCAACTCCTCAGCTGGTCCTTAATATTCCAACTCTTAAGTTGCTCAGTCCCCTGCTACTTTCTTCCTATTAAGCTCTCATTATTTAAAAAAAAAATTGTATCAAAAATGTTATCATTATATTAGATACAGGGCTTCTAAGGGCAACTCCACAATTCACCAAAATATCAGTTAATTACCATCTTTGAAGTAGACTGTGTTGTTTTTTTACTTCCTGCTTACATAGAAGGAATACTGCCAGCCTCTGTATCTACCTACCTCAGTGACAGTCAACATGGTGGCCTCCAGATACTGTTGGTCTATGGCTGGGGATTATGGGAATTGCAGTCTCAACATTTTGTGGGTGGTGGGTGGGAACCACATTAGCTACCCCTAGCTAAATTACTGATTGGCCATACTCAATTCTAAAAATGAACTGTCTCTGGTGATTAGGGTGGCCAGATGCAAAAACACAGGACTCCTCTTTTTACAGTTGTGTAGAAGAGGGGATTTCATGCAAGATACAGTTGCTGAAATCCCGTGTTCTTCACAACCATTTAAGCTGTAGGAGCCCTGTCCTCTTCGGCAGCTGGCCATGAGTTAATGGATGTTTGCTCTCTCACTTATGGCAACAGAAAACCCACCATTTTCTGCATCATTGCTATAGGCAGGGCTTTTTTTCAGCCAGAACTCACCAGAACTCAGTTCTGGCACCTCTTAGATGGGTGCCATTGTCATTATAAGAGAAAGAGGAAGGTGTTCATGGTGAGTTCCAGCACCTTTTTTGCTAGAAAAACAGCACTGGCTATAGGCACCAAATGTGAGCAGGTTAATAGTCAAGAGAGCTTTACAAAACGTAAGATAAAAAAAGAGATGATCCATGACCATGGGAACCAAAATTAAGAACTGTAAATAAAGAGCTAGGAAGTAATACCTTTGCTTTTTTTTAAAAAGAAAAAAAGCTTTAAAAATAAAATACTAGCCATATTGTATGTACCTTTTGGACTATCTGACACTGTGTTTTGATTCCTACTATAAATTCCTGCTTTTGTAATGTAAGGTTGTCATGTTTTGCCATGTTTCACAACTATGAAGATTTTCTTCTACATGGCTAACCCCCCCCCCCGCAAAGTCCTAAAAAATACTACAGGAATCTCTCTCTCCATGCAAACGTGGGCATTATTTGTTTTTCCTTTACCTTTACCTGCTTTGTTGTATTTGCTGTATTTCTTGTATTTCTTGTACCTACATTAATATAAACGACACAAACATTGTTGATATTTCTTAGTTTTTTCAGGGAAAATGCTACCAGTAAGTCCTGAGTAGTTTGAGGCAACCCAACGTGGTGATTTCACTATTAACCACTTTGATCTCCCATTGATTTCAATGTGAGTTAAGCACATGCTAACATCTATACAGCGCTGGGGAACCTCAGCCCTCCAGGCTTCTCTGGCCCTTGGGACTCTCTATAGGCCACACCCCTCACTGCTCCACACCTTGACACCTCCCCTTTTTTGCCCAGCTGACACGTCCTTGTACTGTGATGATGCTTCTTGATTGCTTGGGTGGGGAGATGTACAAGTAGGAACCTCTGGCTTTTGGGTGGATGGACTATAGCCTACCTTGCAAAGCTAAGAGCCACATGTATTGTTGCTCCACCCACCACTGTCTTGTGGCCCCCAGAAAGTGATCTGTTAGGGAATGCAGCCATCAAGCCTCAAAAAGCTCTACCTTAGAGCTATTTGCCCTACATGCATAATTTTATTAAAGTTTACTCTAACTGTGATACAGACATACTAAGAAGCACAGTATCTTTATATGTCTTTCCACAGCTCGGGGCTATTTGCCTCTCTCAGTATTTTCCTAATATCTCAACTTTCTATAGTTCCAGCTATATTTCAGATATTAGGGCCTTGATTTCCTTTCATCTATAAATTATTTCCTGAATCCTTGTAAAAAAATTAGCCATGTCCATTGTCAGTTTCATAGTACTTAATTTTGGCTCTTAGAAGTGTGATCTGATCCTCAATATATGAAATACAAATCTGTAGTGTAAATTATGAGCCAGCTAGACACTGAGAAATAATTGTGGCACCATAAAGAAGAAGAAGAAGAAGAAGAAGAGTTTGGATTTGATATCCCGCCTTTCACTCCCCTTCAGGAGTCTCAAAGCGGCTAACAATCTCCTTTCCCTTCCTCCCCCACAACAAACACTCTGTGAGGTGAGTGGGGCTGAGAGACTTCAAAGAAGTGTGACTAGCCCAAGGTCACCCAGCAGCTGCATGTGGAGGAGAAGATGCGAACCCGGTTCCCCAGATTACGAGACTACCGCTCTTAACCACTACACCACACTGGCTAACAAATTTATCATGGCATAGGTTTTTGTGGAAACATATAGATGACATTATTAAGAGCAGAAATTAAGCGCAATTTGGAATAGTTTTTCTCTATACTATTAAGTTTTACTAGGCAATTGCTCAATTTTGGCAACCTTACTACAGACCTGCCAAACATTCTTGAAATCAACTCCGGTAAGTTAACTGACTTTCCAATTTAGTTAGCAGTAAACAAAACTAAAGCCAACAAAAAACAAATTCTGAGCATCGCTCCTTTGCATATGCTAATTTATTACAATGTGCACAAACTCAGAATGATCCACTACCAGCCACTGAAGCTTATTAAATAACCGGTATGAGGTGCAGGCCAGCCAATAAACCGAAGCTGCATCCTGATGAGACAAAGATATTCATGGCCTGTTAATTAGGAAATAGGTAAGCAATGGAGTCCCAATAGGATCACCCTCCCTCTGAAGGCACGGGCTCACATCTTGGCCTGGTATCACAGCTTCAGAAAGTGGGTACATACAACATAAAGATCTGGCCTTTGCCATTCATACCCTGGAAAATTCTAATTAGATTACTCTGATGAACTCTATGTGAGGCTGCTTCTGTTAACTTAAATTCACAGGAAAGTTCAGCTAAGGGAAATATTATCTTTCCAGTAAGTAATGAGCTAAACATAACAACCAGAAGAGCTTCCAGTCCTGTTTTTTTTATCTCACTAACTTCCTTCTAGCCTTGAAAAACCTAACCATGAGACTCAATGTATCTTCTGTGCTGAACTGATAAGCATCTGTCTGTAATACAGTTGCAGGAGCTAATAAGGGCTGCACTTGTGACTCTTCCTTAAGCACATGACTCCACGGTATCTCTAAGGCCACATCACCCTATCTTCAGGGTAGCTTTCCTTCTCTCTTCAGAGGGAAAAAGAGGAAATGCTCTTTAGCAGCAACTTTTGGGAAATACAATATGCTCTAAGCCGATTTCCCACACTAGCAATTCTGAGGCTAGTGCATGGGTGTAGCCAGGATTTTTGGTTGGGGGGGGCAGAACCTCAGTTAGCTATGTATTTTTATTTATGGGGGGCCCATGAGCTAGTGGCAGTCCTGCCCATCTGGAGGCCCCAATCTTAAAGACTACAAACAAACCTGTTCCCTTGCTAGCCAGGGGGAGCTGGCAGTTTCTGTTCAACTGCTTTCAAAACCAAACAGGGTTTTTTTTGTTTTCTGCTGTGTGAGGCCTCAGAATCCAGAACTGCTTATAAACATAACAAAGTTAAGACATACTCAAAGTAGATGAACTAAAGCAATAGGCCTACTCTGAGTTTATCTAACTTTGGGTGGTTATCCAATGTGCCTAAAATTAAGTGTGTGGAACCTCTGGTCCTCCAGATGCTGCTGAAACTCCCATCAGCCCCAGTGAGCATGGCAAGTGACTACGGATGATGACAGTTATAATCCAGTAACAACTGGAGATGTACGAAGATTAACTATCAACAGCACAGTCCTTGCCTGTAGTAATGAGGAGAAGAGGAGACAGGAAAACCTAAGCAAAATCCAGGCAAAAACTCTTCATAAAATTGTATCTTTTTTATATAAAAAAAATAGACCAGCTGGAAATGACCACCGATGAGTCCTGTAAGAGGAAGAGCCAAATGGCAGCTAGTTTCTCAGCTGAGATGATAGTGTGTGCAGCACTCTTCCACCTGTCCCTCTGCTGCAGCCAGGTGGAAAGGATGCTAATGGGTGGCAGTTGCAGAAGAAGGAACCAAATGGCAGTTGGTCCCAGCTGAGTGGGTGGAGTGGGCTGTCTGTTTCACGTCCCCCTTCTCTGGATGAAGCTACATACATTTGGAGGACAGGAGAAAATATCCATCAACTGTGCCTGCAGGTGAAAGCTATTTCTTGTGCTCTTCCTACCACAGGCTTCATCAATCCCAGTCATGGCCAGCCCAATCAAGTCTTAGAAACAGGACAAACACCATTAGGTGACACTCCGGTTATAATGCCTGGCGTTTCTCTAAAATGTGAAGGCACACGGCTGGTTACAGCTATTGAAAATGTGGAGAAACGCACCCAGTGTGAACAATATCTCCAATGCAAAGGAGGAAATAAATAAAGGCAGTCCCCTTCCCATGGATACAGACAGAAATATCCGTGAGTTATGACTTCTGTCCAGGTCAGTTGATCCAAAGCAGAAGAAAATACTTTTATCAGGCACAGCATGAGCCAATTATCTGCTGAGTAAAGTACACTCTCTGTAAATGGGGCCAAACAAAAGATGGTGATGACAGAACAGGGACTCTAGAAATGGCCTGAGTTAGATTAGATAGCACCATGGATGAACAGGGCATTTTAATTGCATAATACAGAAAGGGAGCACCAAGGAGCAGTCAGTGCCAAACAGCTTACAGCCACTGAATGGAAGGAAAAGGAGAGGGGTAAAAGGAGACGCCAGTTTAGAAGGTTGTTTGGTTAAGCCAGGCGTATTCTGTTGGTTTATCGCAGCCACAGCCTTGGCTGAGCAAGATCAATCTGGGCATGGGGAGTCTGGCCTTGAAAGCCTTTTTTTCAAGGGAGTTGTGAATACACAGCACAGCTGGTTGAGCAAAAAAGCTGTCTCCTCTTTTGTTACTAACATAGATATGATACAAACAACTCCATACAAAGTGGTAACTTACCACAGTGCACCTGTAACCACATGGGAAGCTGGCTGCCAAACAACTCGGGTTCCACTTGATGTGTGGTAATATTCTCCTGACTACTTGGCAGGAGACCTGTGGGTATAGGGCTGTATATAAATTAAATAAATTAATAATAATATTTTGGTTCTGTGAATGTGGGGGGGGGCACATGGCCGAGTGTGCTAGCTCTGTTCCCCACTGCTATTTTCATCCCTCTCCATGAGTTGGAGGGTGACCACTTGAACAACAGGAAGCCTCCTAAGGTAGAGGCTCTCAATCGTAAACATATTCTAGCTTGTGTGTGCCTGGTGAGCTAATGGCGTCCAGGCCTTCCTTGATATTCTATGCTGCTTTATCTCCATCCAGCCAATCCTCACTGCTTCTCCTTACATCACCCAAACTGCCATTTCTACATCTGCTCTTTATTCATTTTCTCCCCACTCATATCCCAGATTTCCATTCTAGCAAGGCCACAAACACTTCACCTCCAACCAAGATCCACTATCTTCACATATTTGCCCCCAGGAAAATCAAAAATATTAATATCCGGCCCCTTTCATGTACATAATACACAATTATTATTTTAAAATGGCACAATTTCTATGACTACTTCACTGGATAATAAATAATAATAATTATTATTATTTTCTATCCCTCCCAAAGGAGCTTTTGATAACAAACAACAGACCAGCAAAAACTGCTCAACTTTAAAAAACTTTAAAAAATGAAACAAAACACACATTTAAAAACAAAAAAAATCTCGCAGCTAGGATTACACAGCTAGGATCGAAGTTTAGGGGCAAAGATCAACAATTCAAAGCAAAAGGCCTTTAGACAGTATTTATATCCATTCTGCAAAATTGATACTGTAAGGGACTGCAATAAAGCACAACCTTTTCAAATGAGGGCTAGCCCTTAAACTGCAAGACATTTGCTAAAAGTAAAAAGAACTTTCAATCCTTGCTGTCTCAATGCACTGCAATGAACTTCTGAGCCAGTGACCCGATTTTGGGTGTGTGTGTGTGTGTGTGTGTGTTGTGGGAAGAGGCCAACAAGAATCCACCAGTCCCTCACACTCTCACACACTGATCTTCTTTGTGCTTATGCAGAAAGTATTGTGACAGGGCTTCTCGTTTAACTCAGCAGCGGTCTTTAATTTTTTGGTTTTTTTGATTGAGACAGCTTAAATGTTTGCGTGTGTGTTTTTAAAGTTGTCTCAGTTTTTCGTTTCCTTTCCTACTGAGAAAAAAAAGATTAGTTCAGTGCTGCCGCTGCCGATCTCTGTAGCTCTGCCTCTGCTGTCCTGTTTGTTGCATAGGAGCCTAGTGTAGAGACTTTATAGAGCTGGCAAAGTGCCAGATTAAACAAAGCTGGATTCAGGAATGAGAACAACGAGTCAATTCCACATTGCTATACTGACCTATATCCACTCCCTGTCAGCTGAGCCAAGCTAAAAGCTGTTGGCCAATGAGGCAAGGGGGAGGGGACCCACAAAAGCCTATGGGAAAGCTGACAACACAGCTCCCGTTCAGGTTTGCTTTCTATACAGTTAAGAGGTGATGGTAGAGGTAGATGGAGCAGCAAGAACAAAAGGAGGCTGGCTGAAGCTTCCAGGAGTACAAAAAGAAATTCTGGGCATTCAGGAAGCTAGCCCTGAACCAGCCTGCAAAGTCATCCAAGAGGATTTTTAGGAACAGGAACAAACAGCACCAGTATAAAATACACAGAAGCAAGAAAGGCAACTAGTGTAGAGTTTTGCCTTGCATTATGAGTCAGTTCTGTTGAGAATAAATACAAGAAATAGTCCAAGAGAGTCATTTTTGTTTTGTCTAGGTTTTGACAAAGTTAGAGAACCCAAAGTGGGTGCCTTTTCAGGGTAGCCTCCAAGCACATTGACTCTGACGACTGTTTGAAGATCAGCACAGAGATAAAGCAGTCCATTGCTTTAATTTAGCTGCTAGGGTTTACATTAAGAATTTGTTGACAGGGTACAATCTCTTATAACTGCTTTTCTACAAGCCCTTACATTTGTTGATGCCTTGTTTTGAGTGCATGAGCCTTGACTAAGGGCTATCTCGGTCCCATGGAGATAATGTCTACTCCTTTAAAGTGTTTCAAAAAGCAGTAAAAGATGCAGACACTACATCACGCCCTTTGTTCTCCACTGCACCCTGTGCACAACCCATTTTTCCTACCTGCTGCAGCAACAGGGCTTTTGTTTTCCACCTGGCAACCATAGCTCTGATATATGTGGTTAGCTACTTCCATTCTTGCACTTTAACAATGGTTATTTACATTAAGTGATATGGAAACTACAGTTTCTATATGCCTTTAGGAATTAAAACATCTAATTCCTTATCAGTTGGGGAGGTGGTTACAGTGGCTTGTTTCTGTTTTACTCCTCCTCTGGCTTTTTAGGTCAGTGTGGGATGGCAGCTAAGCCAAGTATTGCCTTAGAACAGTGGCTTAGAATGTTAGATGAACCTGAGACTGTGATTAATATCGCTCCGCCTTAACCATGATCTATAACCATAAGAAACCAGTATGTTTTAATATTTATGCTAAGCTATGTAAATGTGTAATTCTGTGTAAATGTGAGCAGTATGTCTGGAAAGCTGGAAAACTCTTGTGCAACAACAAGACCACTTGAGAAAATAATTACAACATAAACAACCCACATTTCTTCTGATGTATTTATCTTATCACGTTCCCATGCCTATTTTTCATTATGCACCTATCTAATGCCTTGCCTGCCACAGACACATTTAGAAAAATAACCTCCTCTAAATGTTAAGGATGCCATTTCATGATTAAGTTTCAAGAATGGGAGTCATGTTATTGACTGGTTGTTATCCCCTTAGGCTTTTGGGATTATTGTTTTCACTGACCATTATCAGTTCTCTCACGGGAACTGGGCTGCTTAAGTGGCTTCCCAGATGAGCCTCTCAAATCCACAAGAAATAGTGAATTTGGCTCAGAGGCCCCAGCTGCACCACACAAATCACAGTCACAGCATATGCATTCCTTTTCGTGGCTGACACTGACAAAAATGAAATGAAATTAAAAGTGTGATAAGCCTTTTATAGAACCACCCATGTCATTTTTTAAAAACAAAAAGAATTATACTCAAAATAAAGATTTAAAAAATGAAGAGGTAGAATATTCCTCATCCACTGTAAATCCAAACATGAACCTACATAACAACACATACTTTTTGGAAACTGGGGTAACCCGTGTTCGTGTGTGTGTGAGAGAGAGAGAGTGAGAGAGAGAGAGAGAAATGTACAACTGTGTCCTGTACATGGATTTATATGCTCACCTCATAGTCATAGGTGACTAGGAAGTACATGTAGGCAAATTAATGGGCTGGGGGAGGAATTTCTAAATTTTTCTGACTATCTAACTTGGATTTCCGTGCTGGCTGTGACTAGGGATGTAAGAAAACAGGAATTTCCACCGGACCCTGCATTCACCGCAATCAGCTCTGTTTCTGTTCTGCTACAGTTTGACTTCCATTGAAATCTATTGTCAGGGAACTGACATCGGAGGAAAGGGAAGTGGTAGGGCTCCCAGAGACTGGGAGAGAGTCAACAGCCAAAGCAGGGACCAGCAGGGGGAGCGCGGGGTCTCTGGAGGAGGATCTCAGTAATGCTGAGAGAGACGCAGCAGCCCAGGCAGGAAGCAGCAGGGGAGAGAAAGGGGTGAGAGACACTTCGAGCGAAAATAGCGGGGAGGTGTCAGAAGCAACTGCAGGGAGACCTATGCTTCGCCGGAAGCTGTCACGTCGTGAGTCCAGGAGACGCGTTTCCGTTAAGGAACTTCTTTGCTGGAAGCGCTTCCGCAGACAGCCACTGTCGGACTCTACAAGTGACTAGAGCAGACATGTCTGAGGAGCTCTGTCACACACAGAGGTTTGTGGGGTCGCACAAACTCTGAAGGGGCACTATTTTAAGCACAAGCAGCTAATCATCCCCTGATAGCAGTCCGACAGTCTCTGTACGCTGCCTGTGCAGGAGAAAGCATCATGAGCGACCCAGCAGGAGCCGGAGCCGCAGGGGGTGGAGCTGGTCCAAGCTTGGAAGACAGATACCGAGCATTGGAGGTCCAACTTGCGCTGCAGACGGCGAGGCTCGAGGAGAGGAGGGCTCAAGATGCAGACAAGAAGGGGAGAACCACTCAGTTCCCCAGAAAGGTACCAGGATTAGTGCAGAAGTTTGGGGGGGACCCCAAGGATTACCATGCCTTTAGGACTGAAATGCAATATGCCCTGAATGTGCAGTTTGATGAGTTCCCTGATGAGGAATCCCGAGTTGCTTTCGTAATTGGGCATCTTGAGAAGGGGGCGCGAGATTGGGTTCGACCCCTGATGGCAACGCACAACGATATCCTGAAGGACACTATGAAATTCTTTCGTGCAATGGATATCATGTTTTCCAGCGATATTGAGGAAGGGGTGGTGCGCAGACAGCTAATGGCTTGCAAGCAGGGAAGCAGATCTGTCCGTGAGTACTGGACTGAATTTACCATGCTGATTCACAGATTGGGGTGGGATTTATCGGCAGCACCCATTCAGATGCTATTTGAAGAAGGTCTTTCTTCAGCTGTGAAAGACGAGCTGGCCAGGAGCCCCAGGGCGGTGTCTATGGATCAGCTGACCAAATCTGCGCTGACCATTGGAGCGCGCCAGGAGGCAAGAGCCTTGGAGAGGCGGGAAGGGAGAGGGGAACGTTGGAAGGAGTTACGCATTCCAGACATTCCTGAGCCAGCTTTCCCGCCGGCAGAGCCGATGGAAATCGGAACAGCCCGCGCGCGCGCAGTTTCAAAGCCCAGTGAGGGGGCGAAGAAGGAGGGAAAGGGAGCCCGGAAATGCTATCTCTGCCAACAGCCAGGCCACTTTGCCAGAGTCTGCCCCCAGAGGAAGGAATGGCAAGGGATGGTGGGAACTGTTGAGGGGGAAGAGCAGGGAGAAACGGAGCAGGTAAAAGCCAACGCCTGGTTGCCAGCAGGGCACTGCAGCCAGGCCAAAGAGCAGTGAAAGTGCCCCTTCCCCAAGTGCCAGTGCCAGAAGCTCCTCGACCTGCTCTAGTGATTGAAGTGTCGCTAGAGTTGCAAAATGGACACCCCCTAAAAATAAAGGCGCTGTTGGACTCAGGCAGCTCCTGCAATTTCATGAGCAAGGAGTTTGCTGCTGAACACCAGATACAGACTATCCCCTTAAGCAACCCCCTGCAGGTGACCACGATCGATGGCAGGGAACTGTTGGGAGGAGGCGTCAGCTTGCAGACCATCCCAATGATAATGAGGGTGGCAAGGCACACAGAACTGATAGCGTTTAATGTGGCCACCTTGGGAGGCGCTCCCATTATTTTGGGAATGAGCTGGCTAGCCCTACATGATCCGCTGGTGGGCTGGCATCAAAGAGTGGTTTCCTTCGGTTCCGCACATTGCTTAGAACACTGCAGGGGGGAAAAGGGGTCAGCAGGGGCCCAAGCCACCTTAGCAGGGACGGAAGTGATGGAGAAGGGGAAGGTGCCATCACAGTATGCTGATCTCAGCGACGTGTTCAGCGAGAAGGAAGCTGACCAACTACCCCCGCATAGGCCCTTTGATTGCCAGATCAATTTACTCCCTGGAGCACAGCTTCCTGTAGGCAGGTTGTATGCCATGTCAGACAGGGAGATGCAGGAGTTGCGAGCGTTCATTGACAAGAACCTGAAGAGAGGCTTCATCAGAGAGTCCAAGGCAGCGGGGGGTAGCCCAGTGTTTTTTGTGGATAAAAAAAACACGGACAAGCCGAGGCTGGTATGTGACTTTCGGGCCCTAAATGCAGTGACAGAGCCGGTGGCTTTTCCTATGCCCAGGATTGATGATATTTTGACCAGGGTGCGAAAAGGAAAGATTTTTACAAAGCTGGACCTAAGGGGGGCGTACAACCTGATACGTATAAGGAAAGGGGATGAATGGAAGACCACCATGTTCACCCCTTTGGGGGCATTTGAATATCTCGTTATGCCTTTTGGATTACAAGCAGGCTCCGCGTGTTTTCAAGCCTTTATGAACCATGTACTGGGGCCTTTGCTCTACAAGAATTGCGTGGCCTTCTTAGATGACGTGTTGGTGTATTCGGAGAATGAGGAGCAACATGTGAGAGACGTCAGAGAAGTGTTGAGCAGGCTGCAAGCCAACAGACTGTGGGTGAAACTGGAGAAGTGTCAGTTTCATACCAAGGAGGTGGAATTCCTGGGGTACCGCTTGTCAGACAAGGGGTTGGCCATGGACCCCGGCAAGGTTCAAGCGGTGCTGGAATGGAAAACACCCAAGACTAAGAAGGATGTGCAGAGGTTCCTAGGGTTTGGAAACTTTTATCGTAAGTTCATCCGAAACTTCGCTCACCTGACGGCGCCCATCACGGACTGTCTCAGCAGCAAAAAGAAGTTTGTTTGGACGGGGGAGGCGGAGCGAGCGTTTGAGGAACTGAAAAGGGCCTTCGCCTCTGACGAACAACTTCTACATGTGGATTTACAAAAAAAGCTGAGGGTCGAAACAGACGCTTCTGACAGAGCCATAGGGGCGGTGCTTCTTCTGCAGCCGGGGAAGGAGGGGTCCGAGTGGCGACCGTGTGCCTTCTTTTCGCGAAAGCTGAACAAATCTGAGAGAAACTACACGGTGTACGACCGGGAACTTCTTGCGATTTATGAGGCCTTCCGGAGATGGAGGCACCTACTAATTGGTGCACAACAGAAGGTGCAAGTGCGCACGGACCATAAGAATCTAGAGTATTGGAGAACTGCGCGAGTGCTCAACCAACGGCAGTTGAGATGGGCCCAGGAGTTCTCCAAATTTAACTTTGAGATTTGTTACGTACCAGGTCCGGAGAACGTTAGGGCGGACGCTCTCTCACGCAAACCTGAATATTTGGAGGGAGAGGGTGCACCCGAAGAGACCCATGTCATTCCCGAGGACCGCTGGGTGTGTGGGGCGGCATTGGTGGGGCTAAGGGAACTGATAGAGGGAACGGTGCAGGATGAATATGCCCAGGACAAACTCAGGGGTCTCAGGAGGGAGGGAGACAAACCCGGGGGTTTTGAGGAGAGAAACGGGGCGTTGTACTACAAGGGAGCGTTATACGTACCTGAAGGGGAATTGAGGGAAAAGGTACTCAAGCAACTGCACGATAGCCCCACAGCAGGGCATTTTGGGCAACACAAAACTATGTGGCTGGTTACCAGGGAATTCTGGTGGCCCAAGGTCAGGGAAGATGTGCGGGAGTATGTGAGAGGGTGTGACCGATGTCAACGAGCCAAGGGGGAGAGGCGGGCACCGGCAGGTTTATTAGAACCACTACCCACGCCGGAAAGACCATGGGAGGCAGTGGCAATAGATTTTATGACTGATCTGCCCAGGTCCAAAGGGAAGACAGCCATTATGGTTGTGGTAGACCTGTTAACCAAGATGGCCCACTTTATAGCCTGCTCACATGCGGTCACAGCAGAAGAAACCGCTAAATTGTTTGTGGAAAATGTGTTTAGATTGCATGGTGCCCCCTTGAGGGTGGTTTCGGGCCGAGGGAAACAATTTACTTCCAGGTTCTGGAGGAAGCTCATGAGCTTATTGCATGTAGAGGTGAATTTTTCCACTGCCCGCCATCCAGAAACCAACGGGCAGGCGGAAAGAGCTAATGGTGTCCTCCAGCAATATTTGAGGTGTTATGTGAATGACAGAGAGAATGATTGGGTGGAGAAGCTGGCGTTGGCAGAATTTGCCTATAACAATGCAGAGAACGTGTCCACGGGAATGAGCCCTTTTTTGGCCAATCACGGGTGTCATCCCCGAGCCTTCCCAGGGGGGGAGGGGGAGAACTGGAGCGTTCCAGCCGCAGAACAGTTCGTTGAAGAAATGGAAGCGATCCATCGCCAGCTCCAACTTAATTTAAACAGGGCGAAGGAGGAATATAAGAGGCAGGCAGACAAAACCAGAAGGGAAGGAGAAAGCATTAGGGTGGGGGACCAGGTGTGGTTGTCCACCCAAGGGTTACCATTTAAAGGAGGTTGTAAGAAGTTAAGGCCCAAAAGGCTGGGCCCATTTGAAGTCACGCAACAGGTCAACCCAGTGGCTTTCAGACTCCGGTTACCGAACCACATGAAGTTGCACCCAGTGTTCCACAGATCATTGCTGTCACCGTATATAGGGGACAGAGAGGGGAGGGTCAATAGGGGACCAGCTATGGAGGAAAAAGAACACAGCTACCATGTAGCGGAGATTCTCGATTCCAGGTGGAGGGGAGAGCAAGTAGAGTATTTGGTAATGTGGGAAGGGGAGCCGGAGTCGGAAAACACCTGGGTCAGGGCAGAGGATGTAGATGACGAGGTTTTGATTGAAACTTTTCATCAGAGATTCCCTCGGAAACCCCAGCCAGTGGCGAGGTTCCGGAGGGAATACTTCGCCACCACCGACGAAGAAGAAGAGTTGGAGGGGTTCGCTGATTCCGAGGTGGAGGAGGATTCAGCGAGTCGGAACGAAGACCGATGGAGGGAAATGTTCGAGACGTCTGAAGATGAAGAGGATTCTTTTAGGGGTTTCAGCTCCTCACCGCCCAGAGGAGAGAGTAGGGGCGGGGGAGAGGGGGGCCCTGGAGGGGAGGTGGATGTCAGGGAACTGACATCGGAGGAAAGGGAAGTGGTAGGGCTCCCAGAGACTGGGAGAGAGTCAACAGCCAAAGCAGGGACCAGCAGGGGGAGCGCGGGGTCTCTGGAGGAGGATCTCAGTAATGCTGAGAGAGACGCAGCAGCCCAGGCAGGAAGCAGCAGGGGAGAGAAAGGGGTGAGAGACACTTCGAGCGAAAATAGCGGGGAGGTGTCAGAAGCAACTGCAGGGAGACCTATGCTTCGCCGGAAGCTGTCACGTCGTGAGTCCAGGAGACGCGTTTCCGTTAAGGAACTTCTTTGCTGGAAGCGCTTCCGCAGACAGCCACTGTCGGACTCTACAAGTGACTAGAGCAGACATGTCTGAGGAGCTCTGTCACACACAGAGGTTTGTGGGGTCGCACAAACTCTGAAGGGGCACTATTTTAAGCACAAGCAGCTAATCATCCCCTGATATCTATGTTATTTATCTTGCCATTTACTATGGTTCAAAATAACATAAATAATTACATAATTTCAATGCATGTCAATGGAAGGGAAACAAAAATGCAGAAAATAATGTAATTATTTACAGAATATTTGCAGAGAGAAAAAACAAGGATAGCAAATATTATCTGTGTTTACTTGCATGATTTCTGTTCCTAACCTTGGGTGAACATATGAATTGCAGCTATTTCTGGTGGAATTCTCCAACATTACTAAGTGTGATGTAAGGGGTGCAGATCCATCAACTCTCTTCCTCCTCTGTCAGCCTGTTTAGTAGTAGAAGGCTGTCCCCCTCTTACTAGCCTGCTAGGAGTCTAGTATCTTGTATCTCCATCTTAAGTCATAGAGACAGAGGGGCTCTTCTTTTGTTTATTCAGAATTGAAGCACAAGCTACTTCTTAGCAGGTTAGTAACTTTATGTACAAGGCTGAATTAAAAACAAAGAGGCAAATACATTTTATTGTTTAGAGATTGTGTGTGTGTGCAAGTATTTTCAAGTGAGAATAATTCTGTCTACCTTCCCCAAACCATTTATGCCAGCCTATATAGTTTCCAGAATGACAGACGAGGACAGGTTCACAAACCTGGTTCACATTTCCACAAAACCATGGAGCTTACTGAGTAACTTTAGGCCTACCACTCTGTCAGCCTAAGATGCCTCACAAGGTTGTTGTGAGGATTAAATGGGAGGGAGAAAAGCATGTATACCAGTCTTCTTGCCAGAGAAATGGGATTACAAAAAAGTCATAAAATTAGAATGCCTCACTCCCATTTTGCCTGTGAAAAGGGGTCTCTAAACAGTTAGTAAATCACAGCATTTACACATTATTGTAAACTGTTCCACACACACAAAAATGATCTGTGAAGGAGAGGTGAGGTCACCTTTTTCATTTAGGATTTATGACAATATTGTTTCCTTCTTCCTTCACTGCAGCACAGCTACAGCCATTTAATTAAAGCTTAAATGAGCGAATCCATTTCAATATTTATTGCTGTAGTTCATGATATTATTTTTAGATGAGGAACTGTGATGATAGAAAGCCAAGCCTGGACAAAAATATAAAGTGCAGCTTCCTGAATTTCTGACCGAAACATGAACTTCTAGCAGAGCTTTCTAAGAGGCTGGTGCTACAGTTCCTGCTATACTGGTGGGCCGCTAGGGCTGGGCTGATGCTGGCACAGCACAGTTTTGGTTCTATGCTATGCCAGACAAAATACTTCCAGTAGAGACACGCACTGTGTTCCCTTACTGAGACCTATGTAGTTTTAGTCCTGGGCTTCAGCTGTGTGCTGAGTTTGTTGGAATCTGATCCCCTGGTGTGGATGTGAGGATGGAAGGCCGTTGCCCTGGGCTATCCGTTGACTCCAGCGGGGCTGTTTTTACTCACGTCACCTTGAGTCAGAGCAGAACCAACACCTGAGCAAGCACAGGATCTGGACTAATCCCCACTTCTCCCTGCCATGACCCTAATCTACTCACATTTTCCCATTGCATGGGCATCAGGGTTCCAAAGAAGAAAGCCTTTGTGTGTGTAGAGACAAAACACAACAGCCAACTCTTCTGCTACTTCTGTAGTATTTGGGTGTGCACGTGTGTGTGTGTGTGCTCGCGCTATGGATCTGCTGGAGATGGAAGGACTAAATAGAAAAGCACAGAAATTCAAGAGCCACATGAATGAGAAGTATCCTGTTACCAGCACATCACAGTTGAACGTTTGCTTGCAAATCACAGTGCTCTGTGTTGAGCACTGTAGATAATACTGTAGGGTTATCAGATTACCAATGTCAATGCATGCAAGAATATCTATTTTAGATTATATGGTGGTTTCAGTATTGAGGAATTCATTGTGGTGAATAGTTTCAGGCTTATTTTCACAAGATATTCTTAGGTCTGCATGTCTTAAAATACAAACCAGTGCTGCTGTCCCCCACAGTCACCACAGCTATTTATACCAAGAGCTAACTTCTCTTAATTTCTGTGCCAACTTCCTCATTCTGCCTCTGTAGAATGCACAGTGAATATGCAACAAAGGCATTTTCATTGTCCAGGAAAGTCTACTACGAGAGTGATTTCCAAAGGTTAGTTGGTTGCTTTGAAAATGTGGTTTTTTTTAAAGCGTTTTTAAAATACATTGAATTTTCCATAAGACTCACAATTAACACCTAGTGTCACATTGTATATTGCACTTTAAACACACTTAAAACCTTTTATTTGCAGCTGTATAGCTGTCCCAGGGACGCGGGTAGAGCTGTGGTTTAAATCACTGTGCTGCTTGGACTTGCCGATCGGAAGGTCGGTGGTTCAAAGCACTGCAACAGGGCGAGCTCCCACTGTTCAGTCCCAGTTCCTGCCAACCTAGCAGTTCGAAAGCACACCAGTGCAAGTAGATAAATAGATACCGCTCCAGCGGGAAGGTAAACGGCATTTCCATGCGCTGCTCTGGCTTTGCCAGAAGTGGCTTAGTCATGCTGGCCACATGACCCGGAAAAACTGTCTGTGGAAGCAGACATACGTCAGCTCCCTCGACCTGTAAAGCGAGATGAGTGCCGCAACCCCTGAGTCATTCGCGACTGGACTTAACTGTCAGGGGTCCCTTTACTCTTTACCTTTAGCTGAGTCCCATGTTGCTGGGGAGGCCAGTTTGGGCCAAGAGACAGCAGGAAAAAGTGACATCAGAGTTGAATCCAAAGCAACAATTGAATATCTTTTATATGACATAAAGGAGAATGCATCTTAAAATGGGACCTGCCATGTGAAATTTGTATAAGCACCAGTGTTAAAAACAATGGGTTGTATTCAACTGTTCCATGAGCACAAGACAGTTTATGTAGCTAGCTGATCTTTCTCTTCTCCTCCTTCTCTGCTGCCCTCAACTCTCTGCAGGTGGAGGTGGAGCAGCTCCTGAGCTGTGGGGGCTACAGGGTTGCAGTGGGAAGGGGAATTTCCTGAAACTGGACAGAGGAAACTTTCACAAAGTTCCTCAACCAGATGCAGACCATTCTCCTTTTCTCTGTAGCCCCAAATAACATAGCCCCCACTGTTCAGTAAGGTCCCCTAGAGATGTTTTCATGAGGTTCAGAGGTTACAGAAAGGGAACAGCAGAAAAGAAAGTTTGGTACTTGAGAGGCTTCCCTCTTGCCCAACCACTGCATAGAAGCCAATGAGTATGCCTTGTTTAATCTGTTGACCCATTAACTGGGGACACTTTTTAGTAGATTAAGTTTTTTTAAAATTGACTGATCTTAACCAATTAATTGATTAAATATTGCAGCACTTGTGGGAATGCAATTGCTATTTAAACTTATTTCATCCCTTTAGTCTGCATTTTCCCAAAGCTTTGTGAGCTCAGAAAGCAAAAGGGAATGCTTAGTTCAACTTCAAGTCAATAGAAGCCCAGCATTGGTGCTTTGTAGCTTTGCAGCCACAGTGGCCATAGAAGGTCCTCAGAAGCTCAAGGAGAGACAAGAGGCTGGAGAGCCTCCAAAGTCCACACATGGCCTTGAGAATGCTCCAGATTTTTGTACAGGCAAAAACACACTATAATAGTGCAGTAAAGATACAGCCTAAATGTTCAGTTTCTCCCCAAATCACTTCAGAAAAGTTGTTCCCAACCTTTTAATGCGGGAGGGGAGCTGGATCACATACATTTTGCCCTTGGCTGGAAGAGGATTTTAAAATTATGCCTGCTACGAGGCATAAAAAAATCTAGAAACGAATAATTCTTCTTCCTTGTGTAATTTTGTTTTTACCTACTTCTAAACTTAGTTGATAAATCATTTATTTATTGAAGCTTATATGAATAATTAAACTTACTTTAGCTCAGGCTGCAGATCTCATTCTTACAAATGCAACACTGCAGCTCTCTTCATGCTTTACCCACCTAAAAGGGCAGCATGGATACAAAGGGGCTGTGGGTCCGTGCATTAGGCCCCGCCCCTGAAGTTAGATGGCGCCTCCAGGACCTGCCCTCCCCATGCGCCATGGGATAGCTTTGTAGGCAGAGAGCCTTTTCTGTGTTTGCGTTTCCCCTTCTTGCAAGTAACGCATGAAGAATGCTACAATACTTCCTGAAACTGGTAGATCCACAAACAAGCAACACACCTTTATCAAAGTTCTTGTGAAGTGGGATGCATATAGCATTAAATCTAGTTCAGCTGCGAATGCTCCTAAAGAAGCAAAGGGGGTTAAACGGCAGCCAGGAAACTGAAAAGTAGCTCCGCCTCCATTATGATCTAGGGTGGCCACAACTGAATGGGAAATGGCAGGCACAGCTGACATCTTTCTGGTAACAGTTGTCTAACTAAAATAATCTCTGTAACAGTAGCTACATTTCATGCCTGCGCACAGTTGCTTTTTTACAAACACACACAAACTACACATAGCCAAGTATAACTTACTATAATAATGCAGTCACATAACACACTAGAGCATGATAAACAACTTCATTATTTTTTAAGTGAAATTTAAAAACATTTCAGTTTGCTCAGACACTTGAGGGATGGAAGATACTGAAAGATATTGTTTCCGCCCACCTTGGAATTAGTTGTGATGATATTTGGTTTGTGTGCACATTTTAAATAAAAAAAACTGCAATGTTTTTATTCTCTAGCTGTTTGCTGGCCAGGGCTCCTTTGTGAGGAATGGTGAGATCAAAATATAGCAAACCACCACCTCAGAGGAAGCTAGCTGAAGATCATGGTGTGGTGCCTTGGAATAGTTCTCACAAACCACAGACAAAGTAGTAAAACTGTATCTTGGCTGCAGATTTATGATGTAAGGTGATGATTATATGAACATTATGTCGTTCCCCGTAGTGTCCAAAAACTGTACCTGCTGGGTTTATGTTAATAGTGGGTGGAGGTTGTTGAAATCTCTGTAGCTCTAAAATCTAAATATGTCATCAAAGCATGTCAGGCAGCGGAGAGGTTTTTCGGGACAGGAGCTTAGAAAGTGTTGTTCCAAGCCAGTCATGGTGCAACTGATCTCAAGATACACGTTCTTCCAAAAGATGAATTGTGGGTTGCTATAAAGTAGCAGAGTTTGGTGGCCAAATGCGCTGTAGGGTCAGCAGGGAAGATGATGGTTTGTGTTAGATACTTATACAGGACTCATCAATGCCTTACCGCAGTACTGTGTTTCTCTTCATGCCTATTTTAACAACATGAGTACATGTGCTGTCAGTTTCCCCTGCTATCCCAGAAGGATTCCATTCAGTGAAGTCCCATGTGGGTGTATCCAGAGTACTTGGTTATGCTTTGTATAGTACAGAGGTGGTGAACCATTCCCCTTCTGGACAACCTTCCAGGCAGCACATGTCTGTGGAGAGTGGGGCCAGAGGCAATGGTGAGTGGAGCAATGAATATGAATTCTAACTTTGTAGAGCAGGCTAGTTTCTACGACACATTCAAATGTATGTGTAGAAACTCTGTCCTCCACCTTGTAAAACAAATGGCATTACCAGAGCTCAAGGACACACTGCAGCCAGGCAAAAAATATTCAAGTAGCATATGAAGCAAGGCCAGTGTGAGGTGTGGCTTAGGAATGGTATGCAGCCTTAGATGAGTCCTGAGGGCCACACAGAGGAGCATTAAGGGCCGCATTCTGCCTCTGGGCCAGAAGTTCCCCACCCCTGTACAATATAAACTACCATCTACTCTGAACATTGGTAAAGCAGAAGAATGAGTCAGACTTCAGTAATGTTGTCCCCTTTAAAGAGGAATTTGAACTCCTATTCCTTCATCTTAACTCTTCTTTGAATTTGTGGGGTTCAGTCCTCATCATGCCTGCGCCACCCCAGGATGCTTGTGATTGCTCATTTGAAAATTTTCACAAGATCAGAACCTCCCTCCATGTGGAAAGTTTACATACCACAGGGAAGGCAGCGTTTATTATTAGGAAAGCTATTAATGTTTGATGCATTCTTGTACTTTAATATTTTGTGGGAAGCCCAGCCATATGGGCAGGGTAATAATAATAATAATAATAATCATCATCATCATCATCATCATCCCATCACATTAATATTACACCTACACACAGATGCAATGGACATTACAGCATGGCTAGTGATGGTATATCATGTCCCTGTGATGTTGTTGGTATAGTATTCCTTTATAAAAGTCAGAAACATAGTCATGGACATTAGGGTGGTGTAGAGAGAAATCAAATGCACCAGGAGCTCATTATATTGCTTCTTAGGAGTCCCTGTGGGGTTCATCTATCAACCTTTAAATTTAGTGCCAAGGAAATTCAAACTGTGCAATCCAGTCAACTACTGGCTTATTTTGCATAATACATTCCGCTTCCAATACTGAGGGTTTTTTGGATTCTGGTGGGGTTTTGTGTGTGTGTTTTTTTAAAGTGTAATTTTGGAGCAAAGTTTGGAATTAAATCAAAAGATGGAAAGGTCTGGAAAGGTGTGTGCTGTGCTCACAGCAACGGGTGAGGAACAAGTGCCAGGAGCGATGACATGCACCAGGCAGAAAACCTGGCTTGCCTAGGCATAAAATTTGAACTGTTTTAAAAAATACAAAACTAGCAGCAAACTTAGGCTCTGCCCACCTGCTCTGTTTCAACTGGCATAGAAACGCTTTTTCAAGAAAGCAACAGAGTTCAGCAAAACTGGAAATGATTAGAGAATAATGCAGTGCAATCCAAGAACAAATGTGTGTTGCAGATTAATCACTTTCCAAGACTGGAAAGGAAAGATAGGAGTGAGAGATAAATCTGGCCCCAGTGTTTATGCAAGCGTATCATACTTCATAGTACTGAATGTCCCAGCACTTACAGAGGAAGTAAACAATGTTCTCTCTGTGTATATGTATGCACACAGCACTAAATATGATAGCCTGTAAAGAATGCCTAACTTTGAGTTATGAAACACACACGTCAGAGATCTCCCAGTTGTTAACTACAATACCACAGCCCAGGGATGGGGAACTAGAAGAGACATTTTACATTTTAGAACTATGTACCCTCAACACTGCTATGCATATTTACTCAGAAGTAAAGCACACCGTTCAGTGGTGCTTACTCTAAAGTAAGGGTAAACAGGATGGGAGCCCAAGTACTTTATACACAATTACATATTTCACACATTCTGCAGACATGGAGTAGGGGCTTGGTTCGCTGCAGAGTTATTTAGTGTATCTTAAGTAAACTGACTTTACTGTAAAATAGAAACTCATTCTCCCAGGATACAGAACATTTCTCCTTAGCCTTTGCTAACCTTATTGCCAGTGATAGCAACACTTCCCAATATTCACTTATAGAGACATGTATCAGTCAAGTGACATCTTAACACCAAACACAATTGCTTCTGGCACTACCACCTCTTCGTCTGATATAAATGTGATTACATTTGAAACACTGGGATCCTACTTGATGCTGCTACCTTGAGCCAGGTATCAGGAAAGGCAGCACTGGCCATAAAGCAGTAGAGCATGCATGTTCAGAGGTAGTATACCTAGAAGCACTAGACGCTAGAAGCAAACACAGGCTTGCTATAATTTTAATGTGTTGCTTGTAAACCTTCCAAGGGCATCTGCCTGGCAACTGTTAAGCAGAATACATGGGGAAATGGTCCTTGGACTGATCAAGCAAGGAGATTCCTAAAATCTGTTTGACTTTTAGCATCAACATCCCTGGTTGTATCTTTCATTCTCTAGGGAAAACACAGGAACAATTCCTTATGCTATGCCTTCAACCACAGAACAGAGATAATTACTAACAATAACACTGCTGCTGTGACTTCTGCTTAAATGGAAAGTCACCAACTGTTATGCATGGAATAAGAGAAGTCCATCAAGGGCTCTCAGAGAAAGATTAAGAGTCAATATAAACACCACCTTATCTTAGGTGGCCTGTAAAAAAAAAAAAAAAAAAGTCTACAATTTACTCATTTCTGCCCTCCCAAACAAAAAACCCCCTAAGGTCACAAGCATAAAGTAACTAAATGTTCTGTGACAAACAGAACATACAAAGAAACTATGGAGTCACCTGACAAGCAAGTACACTGTGGTCAGACAAGCAGTACCAGGTCAGACAAAAGGTGATATTGCAGAACAAACGGAAAGATTTTTCAGAAGGTACTTATGAGGGTCTGACTGCAATATAATGGCTTACCAAAGCATTATGAGATGTCTGAAATGCTCCCATTTGACAAAAAGACAATATATTTTATTGCATGTTGCTACCACTGCAAACTACAAACATTACATAACCTCACTGAGATTTAATTCTATAATTTTATTACCAAGACACTAAAAAAAACAGAAAAAGCAGTAGTTCAGTGCCTTAGCACTCTTCTCGCTTTTGCTTCTTTTCCCTGTGATTTCAGTTCAAACAAGTACTGTATAGACCAAGACGATGGAAACAATAACTGGTAGTCATTTTAATTTTAGACTCCAAAGTAAACATGGTGGCATAAATGTTCTTCTAAAATGGGTTTGCCTAGGGAAGCCTAGTATATCTCTGTACAGTGGGCTCAATTTTCTCAAAATATATTATGTAGCATATTAATTGTCTGATTAGACCAAATCATTAAGAAAACAATTCCCTATAAATTAGGGAGCTAAATAAACAACAGATAGACAGATAGATGGACGGAATAAGAAAGCTAAAATCATATAGCTTTCACAGAACAATTAAAAGGCAAAATGGGTTGTACATCATCTGGTGAATGACATTAATTGTAACCAATTCTGTTTTATGTGTATTCATACACCCCTGAATATTAGGTATATTTTCCACTCTGCAGTTTAAAGTAATTCAAAGTAATTCGAAGGCTTGCATATTCCTACATGAACACAAAGTGATCCATCAAATGATATCATATATTTTGTGTCTCAAATATAAACGATACATACTAGCCACATGAGTCTGTTTCAATATGCAGTGTGTATGGAAATTATTTAGCAAAACTTGTTGCTGCTTCATTCCTGCCCCCTTTAACTTGTTTCTCTAGCATGCAATGATACACCCCAATTAACCATCTAATAATAACAAGCTTATGGCGCAGCTGCAAGATTCCCTTAAAGCAATATTGAGCCAATGGTCGTAATTGATCCAGAGATCTGTACCAGCTCAATAGTACAGGGTGTATCCAATTCTTGGAAACATTACATCCAGCCTAATTCCCTTCCAAGGTTACAAACTGCAAGGTTATGATCACTCAGAAAAGCTCATGTGACCCAGAGGCAAGTAACTACCCAGTTGTTAACACTAGCCTGGGGCAACAGAAAACTGCTCAGGATAAGCATTATCATAGGATGGCTGAATACCACAGTCACATGGGCACTGGTGGTAAAGGAGAGAGAGAGAGAAATGTTTTCCTTAAGTGAGACCTTAATGCAGAACTGCCACCACGTCATGCTAGCTCACCTGTGCAAGTGCTCAGGGATAGTCTTTGAAGCCTCCTTGTTGAAGGAGCCCTCCAAATCTCTTGGGCCTTCATTCACTGAAAGATTATCAGCTGCCAATACTTTTAAAGCTGGAGGGAAGGATCATTTTACCTATGAAGGACCACAGACACTCAGGAAAAGTCAGCTGGGAGCCAGAGCTGATGGGGACAGAGTTTGCTGCACTGCACAGCAATTTCTCTCTGTGTATGCCATCCCACCCTTCTCTACCTCTTGCCAGCGCACAGAGCATAAGAGGAACATATTCCAAGATCAGTGTGTGCACATGGTGTCCAGAGAGCCAGATGACACTGAGGGCCACATGAAATTCTGCCAATGACCACATGTAGTTTACTGGGCTGCAAATTCCTGGGTGCATACACTGAGGCTGTAAATCCTAAGAACACTTAGAGCAGGGGTGGAGAACCTGTGGCCTTCCAGATGCCACTGGACTACAGCTCCCATCATGCCTTTCCATTGCCTATGCTGGCTGGGGCTGATGGGAGTCCACCAACATTTGGAGAGCCACAGCTTCCCCAGCCATTAACTAGAGAGTAAGTCTCTTTGAACAGAGTGGGGCTTACTTCTAAGTAGCAATGCATAGGATAGCACTGAACGTGTCCCTGAAATCCTTTGAGCAAAAGATGGGATGGAAGGCATAAATGTATAAAGGAGGAGAATATATAAAGTCAGTGCTTTTGTCTACATCTTCAACATAGTCCCAGTTTAAACCTGAGGCTCAGCTTGCTAAAGATGGAAAGCCAACCCTGCACAGGTTTCCACAGCATTAGCTGGGTAGCATACACCCACCCACACCTACACCCACACCCAGGGACGTGGGGGGCGCTGTGGTCTAAACCACTGAGCCTCTTGGGCTTACCAGTTGGAAGGTTAGCCGTTCAAGTCTGCGTGACGGGGTGAGCTCCCCTTGCTCGGTCCCAGCTCCTGCCAACCTAGCAGTTCAAAAGCATACCAGTACAAATAAATACCGCTGTGGCAGGAAGGTAAATGGTGTTTCCGTGCATTCTGGAACTTGTCATGGTCCTCCGCATGCTAATAGTGGTTTAGTCCTGCTGGCCACATGACCCAGAAAGCTGTCTGTGGACAAATGCCAGTTCCCTCAGCCTGAAAAGTGAGATGAGCACCGCATCCCATAGTCACCTTTGACTAGATTTAACCGTCCAGGGGTCCTTTACTTACACCCACAGCCATTCCTTTGAAAAAGAAAATAAAAAGCTGACTGAACCATTGAAGATGCTTACTGCACTGAAACACTAATGAAGCCTCCCTAATGTGTTATGTTGAGCCTCAACCCTGCATCTTGCTGGGAGGAGGGGTGTTCAGAAGAGAAGCTGCCTTGGCCTTGTAGAAGCAAAAAGGCACGGTGTTGCACTGACATCATATTTGGCAGCTTACGCCAGGCTGTAATACTTGACTTTGATGTGTGATGTGAATAAATGTTGTCAGGACCCAAGTGCCATCTGGACTGACAGAATGTGGAGGCTAAAATCTTGCAAGATCCATTCCCAGCCAATCTCAATGATTCCATGTCAAGAGGGAGCAGCCATGTATTATAAAGAGGCAGATACAGGCTTGGAATCGCGAGGGAAGGTGAGGCAGCCACCACACAGTGAAGGTGCTCCATAGCAAGAAAGCCAACTACTTCGGTGGTGTAGAATGTTGCACTGGGACCTGGAAGACCAGGGTTCAAATCCCCACTCAGCCATGAGGCTCACTAGGTGACCATGCATTAGTCACTACCTCTCAACCTAACCCACCTCATAGGCTGAAGCGGGGGGACGGGCATGGAAGTACCACATATGCCATTTTGAGCTCCTTGGGATATAAAACAAGCAAGCAAATTCTCATTGAATTATCGCCCTGTTACCATTCTTAATGAAAGAGCCCCATTTATGAAAATAATACACAATGCACCTGTTTCAAATGTCATACCATGAGTAATACACCTTGCTACTTACTGGGCTCAATCTAGGGAAAGGCAAAACCAGTTTAAGCCCCGTGTAAAGCAACAGCATTCAAACTCTGGGTAATATTCATTGTTCTCTCTCTTCTCTAAATGCAGGGATGCAGCACATTTACCACAGGTAATTTCCTGAATGCAATGCACCTTACAGATTGACAAACGAGAAGAGTTACAAATTCTGGCTTTGCCTTGCTTGGGGGTGGGTGGGAAGAGATGTGGTGACTGGTTCTTCCACTGACCATCTACCAGCAGGCTTAATAGGCTTTGGGAACAGTCCTGGAATACAGGGTTGTGTTAAGCCCTTTAGATGCTCTAAGCATTTTTAAAAGCTTTTGGTGCCCCCAAATATATCTAATTAAAAATATAAACAATAATAAACCATGTATTATTAATCTCTATTGCAATTTTATATTTAATATTTTAATTGTTGTATGTGTTTTTTCATTTATCGTGGGAGTCTTTTTTGTGGAACCTAGTTCAGCTGCATCGTATGGTCCATAGTAAATCCAGCAACAGAAATTTTCTATGGCACCCCCCCCCCTTCTCTTGATGCCTTAAGCACGTGCTTATTTTGCTTAATGGTTAATCCAGCTCTCCTGAAATACCATGAGTTCCATAACTGACATGCCATATAAAACACTTTGGCAAAAGACTCTCACAAAACCATAACTTAGGACAAAATGAGTACCTATACTCTTTCTCATGTACCTCATCCCCAGGGCACGGGGTGGCCACAGTGATAAAAACATACACACAAAAGTAAAATGAGAGCAAGCAAAAATAAAACAAAAGTTTAAGTCATCCCACTGAAAGCCAGCAATTGAAAAGATCTTGAGAGTTTCTGAAAGAGGCCCTAGGTTTGGCCCACCTCCAGGGGAGAGAGCCCCAGAGAATAAAGATGTGATCATCCTTCAACAAAGTAATGCTTCCGAGCTTATTCTAAGGAAAAATGGCTACATGAATGAGCATTACCATTATATGTAGATAAGTGCTAGAGTGGCTAAATGTCAAATTTATTACATTAATATGCTCCTTCGCTGAGCAATGAGAGTCATCATAGATACGGATGATTCAACTGTGGCAAGTCGATGTTATCAACTAGTTTTAAAGTTATTATTCTGCTCAGACAAAAAGTATTCCGCTTAGGGGAAAAATGTCCATTGAATGTCTGTCTGTCTTTGAAAGCACCTTGCACATGGAAACAATAAGGTGCTGATATATCAGGCTTGTACATTATCCACAAACACTCCCAATATGGTTTGAAGATGTTGGCCACAGCAAATAAATTACAAAGGCTTAAATCCTGTAGTACAAACAATAGTTTAAGTTCCACAAAGTCTTTTTATCCCTACAATAAGTAGACGTATGTGGAGATCACCACTGTACATAAGAACACAGCTATAACCAAGGAAAATCTTAAGTGGTGAATCCTACCCAAATATGAATATATCACATTGTTTAGCTGTAATTACCACTTTAAATATACCACTATCATGTTCCAGGTCCGCTCACAAGTTGACTTGATCAACTTGTAAACTTCAATCAAAGCTGCAGCCTGGAAACAGCTGTTGGAAAAACCCAAAGTGAACCTTTTCTCCCAGCCAATTCAATGTTCTTTTCACTATTTATATTCTTGGATTGACCAGCTGCGACTGATACTGTAGGTCATGGTGTCCTAAACCTACCAAGAATGTGATGATGCTGTCAAAACTTCTGAACTTGTTTTTAATCATCCTAGTTCTTAATCTTAACTAGCTGTAGCTAGTGTCCTGCTGACCTTGCTTACTGCAAGATCATTAGGAAATCCTATTTTGTCAAGTTCTAATCTTGAGGCATTTCATCACTAAGTACCATATTAACAAACACTGTTTCTTTAAAGTTCTATTTTATCATATTATCATGCTAAGAAACATTTATGTGGCATAAAGATTCAGCACTGAGGGCCTTCTGGCAGTTCCCTCACTACGAGAAGCCAAGTTATAGGGAACTAGGCAGAGGGCCTTCTCAGTAGTGGCACCCACCCTGTGGAATGCCCTCCCATCAGATGTCAAAGAGATAAACAACTACCTGACATTTAGAAGACATCTGAAGGCAGCCCTGTTTAGGGAAGTTTTTAATGATTGATGTTTTAATGTGTTTTTTATCTTTGTTGGAAGCCACCCAGAGTGGCTGGGGAAACCCAGCCAGATAGGTAGGGTACAAATAATATTTTTTATTACTATTATTAGTCTCAAATTTTGCCAAATGACCCATCCACTGGGGAGGATCCAGTTCAACATGACCCAAAATTGATTGACAATGCCGAACAGCAGTGGCTCATTCCAAGACAATTTCAATGCAGGACTGGTGGAGAACAGAAGAGAGCAGTTATACATATCCACAGACATCATTCCACCTCATTGTTTGGTATCAACTATTCCATCTCTATCAATATTGGCAAATGTATGCAAGCTCCAGAAGAAGGCGGCATGTCACAAGAGGACGTATGGTGTTATGAAATCAGACAAAGGCCTTGAGGGGGTAAACAGTACTTTGCTAAGAATCCGTTCTGCTCCACTTAAGATGCTCAATCATACACACAATTGTTTATATGAGGCACAAGGTGTGATCCGCATACAAGTTAATGACATAATTCCAACTCATATTGAAGAATCTGGTCTTCATCTCAAAACATGAAGCAAGCTGTTACTTCATACCCCACATGCCTCTTTCTGAAAATATGTGCACCAGTGTATCTGATAGAAGAGGATCAAAATGTATATTAAGTTGTCTTCAGATGTAAAACTATGGGTGAATAAATTGTTATTGTTTAAATAAATGACACAATTTTCTTTCTACAATGTTGTCTGTGTATGTTATTTATGGTTGGATGGATCTATCCGTCTATGGGTTGGATCCAAACTTGTGCAAATATGCACTCTTTCTAAGAAGTCTTTTCCATAGACCATATCTCATAGAATCATAGAATCATAGAGTTGGAAGAGACCACAAGGGCCATCGAGTCCAACCCCCTGCCAAGCAGGAAACACCATCAGAGCACTCCTGACATATGGTTGTCAAGCCTCTGCTTAAAGACCTCCAAAGTAGGAGACTCCACCATACTCCTTGGCAGCAAATTCCACTGTCGAACAGCTCTTACTGTCAGGAAGTTCTTCCTAATGTTTAGGTGGAATCTTCTTTCTTGTAGTTTGGATCCATTGCTCCGTGTCCGCTTCTCCGGAGCAGATGCCATCCGATTTGCAGCAAGTAAGGGTGGGTCTTCAAGCGAACAATCAGGAGCTTAACATGGGCTTCAGATTCCTCATTTGCTGGAACAAGGGCCAATGTCATCCCTTTCATGTGACTTTCATTTCACCCTAAATGCACACCATCATCTGGAACCCAACTTGACTGATATTCAAATATGGTTGAGAAATTCAAGTGAGCAGTGGACTGCATAATCTACATATGCATTTGCAAAGCAATAAATATAGCAGCATCCAGGTACTAAGAACAACAATAATAATAATAATAATAATAATAGCAAATTAAAAAGAGCTAAAGGAGCAAACTTATCCTACTCTTACAAGGTGCACTGCTAGGAACTGTTTTTATACTTTCAAAGAGGTAGGAGGAATAAGTATCAACTGCACACCATAATTAGAAGCCTCTACATACCACACCAACTTCCCTTGTCACAAATTTTTACCAGCATAACATATCACTGTAACAAAGTGGATGTTCCCAATGTTATAGGATTTAGGATCCAGCAGCAGCAGCAGATTGGGTTATGCCGTTCTATCTACCTGTCCCACATCTCCAAAATGACCCCTTATGGGTGCTCCTGCACCAGGTGGGAACTCTTCTATTGATCTAACAGCTGTCACATTTCACTCTTAATGATAGTAAGCAGGGCAATTTTAAACTTTTCATATATTTCCAGTTCCCTTATTCAAATGACTAATGATTATGTTTCTCTTGTCCAAAGCGGTAGCAACTCCATTTCATAGTCTTAGAGGCTCCTAATATTATGAAACACAATTAAGGCATTCGATTTGACAACAGGGCATCCAGCTACAGGCCCTGCGGACTGCTTCATTCACTTCCCCCCTGTTATTATATGATTAAATGTTCTCATGGGTACGAAAGCTACTTATCTACTCTTACTAAATATCCAATTAGGAGACCTACTCTTTTCCAGTCAACGAATAGCCACTGCTATCCCAAATGGCCATTATAGGACAGTACCATATACTTTGAGGCACTATGTATGTGGAAGTGGGATTCTTAAAGACCTGCTGCATCATTTGTACAATGTTCATTATGGAAAGATCAAAGCATCTCAAATACTTTCTATGCTAGGTAGAAAGGATTATTGGTCAAACCTCCAAATGTTTGAATTACTTTGCTCACTAACAGGGGGGCAAGCTATTATGGAGATCCTGCAAATGTACAGAAAACAATTTTTTACTGCATCAGTGTTTGGTCACAAATCATCTTTTTTTTTTGTTCTTTTGGGAGTTTTGCAGCTTTTATTGCTAAGATCTGTGGTCTAAAAACAAATTAAGATTCAATTCTTTGTACTTGAAAGCTCTAGAATACAAAATATACATGCTCGGCATCATTTCTGGATGGTGCCTTTATGTTTAAATTATGAGTCGCCTTTGCCTATAGAATACATAGGTGGTGATGGGCAGAGAGCTGGCTCCTTTCTCAGTCATCACTTATGACTATTTTTGCAAGGGATGGGTGGGAATTCACAATTTATGCATGGAGTGTTGCTTACATATAGGGCCCATGTTCATGTTGTGCTCCCCAAAGACGAAATGTAACCTAACAAAGCAACCCCGAGAAGTTAATTCTAACACCCTGACAACTTGAAATTATATTAGCAGAAATCAGGAAGACTCTCACTAAATCACATAACCACATGTGATCACCCTGTTCTTCAGATTGGGAAAGCCAGAAGCTATTCTGTTGGCTTTAATAAAATAAAATGTGTGGCAAACCCTAAACACATCCAAACGGAAAGCAATAACAAGTAGGTTATTTTCATGGTGCATGTTTCTGCATGTCCCCAGATTCCCTGATTTGGCAAACTACTTTCAAGTAAACACTCCTGAAAAGAATGAATGGGAAGGGCAATTGGAATGAAGGACTCTGGTTGCAGGGTTCTAATGAGAAAAACAACAGGACCTGTATCAGTTCCAGTTTCGTTCTTTCGAAGAGTTCCAAGCAGGGTGTAACAGCACCACTCTTCTGTATGGGAAAGCTGTTATATAAAATGAATATAAGCTATTATATAAAATGAAACAAACAAGACAACTACTGATAGAAAGCAAACTTCTTCTGCCACTCTGCAAAATGTTTACAGTGGTGGATAACACACTGTTTTTAACTGGATTTGTATATGATAAACGGTTGGAGAAAAATGCTACATACAATCAGAGATTCAGTCTATAGACTTTCAATCTTTGGGAGAAAAATTAATGGCTGACTGAAGAATTTCACTCAGTATGTGTCTTGTTTTTGTTGATGTGGACACAGTTATCCTGAATTACTTGAAAATCCAATGTCATGCCTCCTTTTGTCATTGATCCAAAAGTCTCACTGTGTAGGGTTACCCAGAAGCAAAAGTGGCAACTCAGAAGACTTTTAAAACATGAAAACAGATTTAAACAAACAACAGCAGCTTATGCAAAAACAAACACCATTCAATACTTTTCTGCATGTAAAAACATAGCTGATTGATTTCTAAGGGATATCCGCTAAAAGATCTGAGTTTAAACCTCTTTACAAGTGCAAAACATGAATCCTCTACGTTCAATGTTAAGCTTGCTTCTTTTTTAAACAGAACAGAGATTAATCACGGGACTTGAGAGACTCGTGAACATTCTTCTGGTAATGAACCACCATTGTGAAGTTTGTCATTTCTTTTGTCAAGTTGATAATAAATGACTTGGGATATTAAGTAGCTACATTATGTTTACACCAAAATTAGCAGCTCTAGCTAAATGCTTCAGATCGACAATGATAAACAGTAGCTATTATTCCAATATCTGAATGCAGAAATAAAACCATGGGTCACAACTCATGGCACAGTAAGATAGTCAGCCCTTGATACGCAGGTTATAACTGCAGAGTCGCATGATCTGTTGAAATGCAGTTTCATTCTTGAAAACAACTGGAAAACATTTACATTTTATATTTTATTCCCTGCTCCCCCACCCCACTAAAAACTCCTCCCATTGTTCACTTTCACTGAAACCAGCAGAGCTACCTATTTCTCTACCCCCATGCATCCCGAGAGAGAGAGGCTTTCCTCCTCTCCGGAGAGTCAAGCCAGCAACAAAGATAATGGAAGCCAGTTTGACCTACCCCTCTCAGGAAGCAATCTCCAGTACAAAGAGACAGACAGAGTCTTCAGAGCTTCTATGTTTGGTTGACACAACTTAGCTCTACAGATATTCTACCCCCAAACACGTATATTGAATATGGGGAGGAACTGGGCATTTAGTGTTAATGTGAAAGGATTGTGCATGAGATAGGCCCTTCCACATGCTTGGGGACTACGACAGGCTCAGGGTTCCCAGTTGTGAGAAAGAGATCTATGCACATACAGAACTCTCTCATAAATGCTAAACACGGGGCCACAGGAGGATGTCAGGCCACATCCGCACTCAATATTTAAAGTGCTGTGATACCACTTTAGCAGTCATGGCCTCCCCCAAAGGCTCTTGGGAAGCGTCGTTTCACCACCCTTGACAAAGTTTGGTTCCCAGGACCCGGTAAGGGAAGCTATGAGTGTTAAGGTGGTATCATGGGGCAACATTCAGCAAAATATTTCCACTGGGCGCAAGGATAAGCACTAGAACAACAGGAATGCCCTCCTTCCTTGCTCTGCACGTGCCCAGCACCATCCACAAATGGTGGGTTGGGGAGATGGAACTCAGCAGTTGGTGCAAGGGGAGAAGAGAGGGAGAAAAGTCAGTTGCGTTGAGCTTTAAAATTATAACGCAGATCTAGTCTCAGACTCTGGGGCAGTGCTAATAAGCACAGTTCTGCTCCCCTCATCACAAGTTCAGTTAATTCCTGAGGTAAGGGAAGCTGTCTTTTGATGAACCCTAAAATACTTCAGTTCACACCACACAGAAATATGCCTTGCTCCTCCTGTTCCCTGCTTATTTCGAAATACATTTACGTCCTAAAGGACAGAAAAACATACCTCAGCAGAAGGCTAATATCGACTAGGGCTGCAGTCCTAACGCCACATACCTGGCAGTAAGCCCTACAGAATTCATGTGTTAGGATTGCCGCTTAAGAGATGGAACTCAGCAGTTGGCCTCTTCATATGCAATCCAGCCCATATATTTTGCAAAACACTTAACAAAACATTCAGTGGGTGGGTGTTTACCCTCACATCCACCCTTTCGGGAAAGTCCCCAATTCCTATACTCTCCATGTCCTTTAGTCTCAGGTCCTAAAGGTGACATATCTTCCAACACAGAGCCCCCCATTTCTACTGGTGGGGAAGCAGCATTTCTACATATAAGAAGCAGGGTGCACCTTCTGTTTACCCTAGCTACTAAGCAATGCTCGAAAATGTGTCAAGGTAATACATACTACTTATCAAAATTGCTAATCACACCTCATTTCCTAGTTTAGACAAAAGGTTAGAAAGTATAGCATGTGGTAACAGTCAGGCAAACATACACAAATAAAAACAGCATGAACTCACAAAAGAAATGCATAAATGGAGAAAATGAGGCTTTTTATGGAATATATATAACATTTTGTTGGGTTCAGGATTAAGAGAAAATGGTCCTAAAGCGAGATCGGAGAAATCCTGACATACTGGGATTTCTAATGATTAACTATTTTATACTTTTTTAAAAAGTATTTATAGAGATCATCCCTCGTGTTGCAGGGGATACGCTAAATTTCTCACCGTTACAAAGGCACGCTACCATTACACACATTTTTTACAATGACAAATTTTTAAAAAACCTTTCCCCCTAGGCATGTCAATGCACAGACATCATGGGGCAGATCTAAAACCATATCAAAAGCACACATCCTTAGAGTTCAGTTTATCAGGGCACCCCACACAACATGTTAAGAACTTATCAAGAGCCTGCCGGGTGCCTCCAGCCATGATAGAGGATGCCGTCTATCTTTGCTATGTTTGGGGAACCCGATAGTTCCAAGGCCCGATTAACATACTGAATGAAAGTGACATAACTCTTTAAGGGGCCTTCAAGTACTTAAATGCCCACTATAGCCTTACTTATTGATTTATATACCACTCAACTGCCAAGGTTTGTAAGCAGTTTATAAGTATACAACCAATTACAAAAAACACACACTAAAAAAACAGACATAATTAAAATAGATAATAAAACAATTCCATCAAAACCTTAAAATAAACAGCTACAATTTAATTCAAATGTCCAATAAAACAAACCCATTAAAATAGCACAATTAAGAGTTTAAAAAGCAATTAAAAGAATTAAAAACAAGAGGTTCAGGTCAGGAAAATGCTTAGCTAAACAGATGTGTCTTCAGAAAGCCAATACCAATAGATCCTTCGTATTTCAGCAGGGAGAGCAATCCACAACACTGGCACCACCAGTGAAAAGGCCTGCTTTGTGCTGCCACAAGCCAATAAGCCAGGATGAAACCAAGCAGGCTCCATGTATTGATCTTAATTGTCTTATGGGCAACCGAGACCATGACTATATTTCAGGTAACCTGTCTACCATTCTAATCATTTTTATTTGTGTATGCCCATGGCTTATTTTAAACTAGTTTGACTACATAATGTATAGTTCATACTCTTCAATATTAATCAATGGGTCATTTTAACTTTCATGCACATACGTGAGCACATGTGAATGAGCAACTAGGTTTTTCTCTAGAAGAGAAAGTAGTTCTACATTTATAGTCTACAAAATCTTTATATACAGTTTAGTATCCAGTTACACTCAATCTTGGAACATATAATTAACAACAATAATCACTTACATGGCACTTTCGGTACATGCTATAATCTCCTTCCGTTCTCTCTTTTTGATTTAAAGGCTATGACATTAAATTGGGGGGGTACCTAATTTAGTTTTGATAATAAAATTATTTTAGGCCCCTTTCATGCCTCTCCAAAGAAAGGCAACTTAAAGCAGCATTGTGCAATAGCAACACACAGCCCTGGGGACACCACCACAGATTAGTCCATCATGCTTCAAGTGGACAATGCGTAGGCTTCAACATTAGGGTATGCAGTGAGAAAGTAAAGAGAACTGTGGTCCCCCCCATGATTCACACATATGGGGGGAAACAATGAAATGGTTTGAGAATGAGAACTTAGTTTCTTTAGGGAACATCTCTCACAGAACACAGCACGGATTCATACAGCACACTCGCTAGATTTGAAATGTCTGAAGCAGCCCTTAGCACCCAGTGGCACTGATTGTCACACAACGCTTAGATGCCTGGCTACATGTTCCAGCTGCTCCTGTCAGAAACTGGCTGCTTAGAGTCCTGAAGATCTCCTTTCAAGTAGCTTGGAGCACTAGCCCAACCTAACCTTTCCCCACCCTCCCAAGAAGGCAAAGGAGTTCCAAGAAAAACCAGAGGAGAAGAGAACAGCTCCTTGCCCAGAGGAAAGAGTCAGTCTCCACCTTGCTTGCAGGTGGGCTCTTTAAAACAAACTGGTGTTTATTGGGGAAGCAGCAGAGAAGAGTTGTAATTTGCGAATTGACTGCATTTCACTGAATAAGACCAGAAGATTAAAAGAAGAAAGAATGAATGCAATTCCTCTCAAGGAAGCAGCTCCTTCCTACGCCTTTTGTTTTCCAAAGGTTCCTTTGCCTTCCTGGGAGGACAGGGAAAGGCAGAGGTAGCGTCTGAGCTGTTCTTCCATTGGTGACCCCTGCTTGTTGATGCCAGGACTAGGCAGCTGGTTGTAGCGGCCATTTTGTTTTCCACAATGCTCCCAATGTAGTGGTGATCCAGGGCGCTGTGGGAAATTTAAATGGTTGCTAAACACAGCTTCCTGGTGATGCTCATAGTCCTGGACCAGGCGCGCTTTTTTTTATGTATTGCAGCAAGCCCTGCTGGAGCAGTGGGCCACGGAAGTTGCCCAAGGATACCAGGTACTAAAGCCATTGCTTCCAACCTTCCCTGCCCATTGAGAGAAAGATCATCAGGATTCTGAACAATCCGCCCACAGGAGCAGCTGTAATGTATATCAAGCTCTAAAACAGCAGGAAATGAGAATTTAATGAATCTTTGGAGTGTTTCTATGTCCATAAGAAAAGCTACAGACACAAAAAGGCTCTGGAAAAAAGCAGAGGGCTGTCCCACTGGGCCTCAGAATCAATCACACACAATCATTGAAATTAGGAAGAGGCACCTGGGCATCCCATAGCAACAACTAAAGCCGCTTTTAACTGAAAAGCAAGACAATTCATGGAGAGAAGTGACATCGCCATGGAAAGAAGTCTTACATCATCAGAAGACATTTTAAAAGATACACATGTTTTGTTAAAACCCACATTTTTCAACATTTTGCATTTCCTACTGTCACACTACAACCCACTGCAATGGATTTTGGCAAATGTGTAGCAGCTCTTACACATCATGTGCAAAATAGATGGATGGCAACCAAGCTTCTACACTTGTTTAGGACACGTGGGCAGGGTGGGCAAGGGGGAATTTAATCAGTTTATTCAACTTTCAGAACCACTTCCTGTGTGCCTTAGAATGGTATGCCCTATGTTGCATAATAATTTCCCATTTATTTCTCCTTCAAACTCTTCAACATTCAGTTCCAGAAACCGAGAGAAGAGTTTGCTTCTCCCAATGAAAACCTATTTGACTATTTCTAGGCTCAGCAACTAATCCATCCTTCAGTAAGAGAAATCCCTGCAGCCCCACTGGCCAGAACCAAGTAAATTCATCTCATGGTTTTCTTACAGTGCCAGAGCTGCATTTTATCACCTTACAGACCGTAAGCTCTATCAGGCAGGGATTGCTCTCCCACCCTCCCTGATCATTCAGCGTTGAGCCCACAGTTGCTGCTCCATACAAAGAACCATGACTCAGCATGGCCTGGAAGAACTAAAGCCAAGAATGCATTAAAGTGTATTGATAAAGTCAGAGAAAAAGTCCACAGCCAAATGTTCACACACAAATGACCAAACCAGCTTTTCCCCCTAGTAGCTGAAAATGGTGAGGGGAATGAAAGGGAAGGCCCAGTTCATAGAACCAAACTAGAATCATAAAATTGTAGACATGGAAGGGACCCCACAGGACATCTAATCCAACCCCCTGCAATGCAGGAATCTCAACTAAAGCATCCATCACAGATGATTGTCGAACCTCTGCTTAAAAACCTCCAAGGACAGACAGTCCACCACCTCTCCTAGGAGTCTGCTCCACTGACGAACAGCTCTTACTGTCAGAAAGGTCTTCCTGATATTTTGTCAGAATCTCATTTCATGTACCTTGGTTCTATTGGTTCGGGTCCTAGCCTCCAGAGAAGGAAAAAACAAGCTTGCTCCTCCCTCCATGTGACAGCTCTTTAGATATTGGAAGATGGCTAACGTATCTCCTCTGTCTCCTCTTTACCAAGCTAAACATTGCCCAATTCCCTTGACTGTTCCTCACAAG
The DNA here is from genome assembly GCF_965113315.1 of Podarcis vaucheri. Classification (NCBI taxonomy): domain Eukaryota; kingdom Metazoa; phylum Chordata; class Lepidosauria; order Squamata; family Lacertidae; genus Podarcis; species Podarcis vaucheri. Next base: position 74,535,563 of record NC_138761.1, read on the forward strand.
GCTTCATTTCCAGACCCTTGATTATCTTGGTTGCCCTCTGCACACATTCAATCTTGTCAATATTCTTCTTAAATTGTGGTGCCCAGAACTGAACACAGTACTCCAGGTGTGGTCAAACAAAGCCAGAATGGAGTGGAACTATTACTTCCCTTGATCAGGGAAGTAATCAACTATACTTCTGTTGATGTAGCCTAGAAGAGCAGTAGTGGTTTTTTTTTTTTTGCCGCTGCATCACACTGTTGACTCATGTTAAGTTTGTGCTCTACTAAGACCCCTATATCATTTTCACATGTACTACTGGCAAGCAAGTATATTTGTGCAGCTGGTTCTTCCTGACTAAGTGTAGAACCGTACATTTGTCCCTATTGAAATTCATTTTGTTAGTTTTGGCCTAGTTCTCCAATCCGTTAAGGTCATCTTGAATCCCAGCAGCATTGCACCCCTCCTTGTTTGGTGTCATCTGCAGATTTGATGAGCAGCCCGTCAACTCCTTAACATCTATATGTTTATTGACAAATGGGGGGAACCACCCAAAACCATTAAGGATATATTATTATTTATTATGTTAAGCAAGATGCAGGTTGCATTCGAGTTGTTGCATGTTGTCGCTTTTTTGAAACAGACGCTTTAATACACACACCTAAATATACCAGCAGTCTTTGTTTCAAACAGGGAAGATAAATAACACTGGTCAACAACAAATTTGTTGTCTGCATTTTTTCAGCTGATTTAGGATGAATCTGATGCGCTGAATCCAAAAAAACACATTGGTTTTGCTCAATCAGGTCAAGTTTTTGAGCTATGGCCACATGTCTTTTTTATGTTTTTGTTCACATGTACGCTTGTGTGGAGCATTTTAGAAGAAGTTGGTGGGGGTAAAATGCCTTGTCAAATAATTGTTTTGATTGGAAATGATTATTTTAATGACAAGAAGTATTCAGGTCCGATAGTTCTGGGTGATTATGTCGAAAAGGGATCAGTTTGAAGTCATAAAACCTCGAAATCTTCCATAAATTGGTCCAGCAAAGCATAAAGTTGGGGGATCAAAACTAAGTTAATGGGGCAGCCACCCCACGAAGTATCCTGATCTTCAATCAGGACGTTGTCCTGTAGCTCATTGTGATGAAATTCCAGTGCCTATCTTCGGAGAACTTCCTGACATTAGTGACGAAGATGCCTCCAGTGTTGAAGGACATGAAGAAGAAGAAGTGGTTCTTGAAGATGATGCTCCACATCCATTTTCCCAAAAGGAGTTGAATGATCTAGTTCGTGACCTCAGCTTGTCAAAGGACTCTGCCGAACTGTTGGCATCCAGATTCAAGGAAAAAAACCTCCTCTCTGACAGTGCTCGCATCAGCTTCTTGCGCAACAGGCATCAAGAGTACCTCTGTTTTTTCTCGGAAGAGAAGGACTTGGTGTACTGTGCAGATATTGCGCAGCTTCTGCTCAAGCTTGGAGTGCCACAGTACGAACCCAAAGATTGGAGACTGTTAATTGACAGCAGCAAGCGATCACTGAAATGTGTTCTGCTACACAACGGCAACCAGTTTGCCTCTATACCCCTGGCTCACTCGAGTACACTGAAGGAGAACTATGAAGAGGTGAAGTATGTGCTGGAGAAAATTGGCTATGATCAACATAAGTGGTTTATTTGTGTTGACCTGAAGATGGTGAACTTTTTATTGGGACAACAGTCTGGCTTCACCAAGTACCCATGTTTTCTGTGCATGTGGGATAGTAGGGACCGTGCTCAGCATTACACGAAGAAGGACTGGCCTGTGCGGGAGGAATTGGTGCCTTGCAAAGAAAGGAACGTCATCAACGACCCTCTGGTGGACAGAGACAGAATACTCTTCCCACCGCTGCACATCAAGCTCAGCTTAATCAAGCAGTTCACCAAGGCTCTGGACAAGGATGGTGACTGCTTCATTTACTTGTGCCAGGCTTTTCCAGGATTGACCATGGAGAAGTTGAAAGCTGGTATCTTTGACGGTCCTCAGATCCGTCAGCTCATCAGAGATCCAGAGTTCGGAAACTCAATGAACGAAGTGGAACTGGAAGCGTGGAAGGCATTTGTTCTGGTAGTGAAGAACTTTCTTGGCAACAATAAGGCCAGAAACTACGCAGAACTTGTCAACAACATGCTGACTGCTTTCAGAAACCTGGGCTGCAACATGAGCGTCAAGATGCACTACCTATTTTCACATATGGACCGGTTTCCTGAGTACCTGGATTCAATGAGTGACGAGCAGGGGGCGAGATTCCATCAGGACATGAAAGAGATGGAGACCAGGTATCAGGGTTGCTGGGACGCAGTCATGATGGCTGACTACTGTTGGACTCTGAAGAGAGACCTCCGTGCTGCTGAGCATTTCAGGAGTTCCAAGAAACAGAAGTTCAAGCCCTGAAGTTTGAAAAATGGTGAAGCAACATGCAATTTACGTGTACTTACCTTTATCAATGCCCACCATTCAGTTTACAGAAAACCTGACCTGATGGAGAGAAACGGATGCCATTTCCTGATTCAGCAGTGCAAAAATACCCTAAATCAGTTGTAGAAATCTAGACAACATTCAAAAAGTAAAAAATTGTTGCCCAGTGTTGTATAGAATAATTAGGCTTCTGATATAAAAACAAAATAAAGCAAATTATGTGCTTGTTTATTCAACTGTATATAAAGAAACTCCACCAACTTTACAAGGTTAGAATATACATGGTGCCCTATTCATGTAGAAAAGACAAAATACTGTTTTCCATCAAGTTGGAGATGGGGATGGAAATAGAATTACCCAGGTGATGCACACAGTACTTAAAGCCTTTTCAGGACATTTTCTGATTTCTGTCATATGAAAGTGGCTGGCACTCTTGGTTATAGGGAAGTGATCAATACTAGATAGTGAGGAATAAATATTGCCTCCTGACAGCAGCAGTTATTAACTTAAATCAAGTTAATAAAGACAACTACAGATGTGCTTGTTTAATGAAACTTTTTTTTTTTGCAATGCAGCACTCTGCTAATAGTGGTTGAATACTTTGTCTTTAGAACTCAAGCTGTGATAAGGACTAGTTAAAGGAAGCTCCTCCCTCCAATCCTGATCGATTGGGGTGTGGGTGTGCGTGTGCGCACGCATGCATGCATGCAGAGAGAGAAATTAGTCTAAGAAAGAGTGCTTCTCTGCCCCTTGTCAGTTATAACAACCAAGCTTCTTGCATATACTACTACTTCATACATCTTACTACTACTACTCTGTTGACTTCTGAAATATCCAACAGTTCTCCTTAAGGCAGATTGCTGTCTGCTTACTACCTTTACCATTCAGCTGCTTCTTTCCATTCTCACACAAGCATTTTCACACAAATATTACCCAAGTTATTTTGGGGTAAAAACCATTCTACCCAAGTTATTTTTGGAGTAATTCACGCAGGAATGTTCCCCTCTCTATTCCAGAGCTTTGTTATGAGTTATAGCAACCGAGAAACCTTATTAAGGAAACAACAGTGAGAATGGCAAAAATTGCATGGAAATAAGCTGAAGCGTCACCTTAAATAAGGCGACTTGACAAAATTACCAAAAGGGAAAACGTTCCCAGAACATTCATTTCCACATAAAGCAAGAATGTTCAGCCCTTCCGTTCTCAAACCCTTGGATCTTTTAGAACCAGAAGCTACAGTCTTTTTCCCTTCACCCTCATCATCTATTCAAAGGAGTGTGTAGATACTGAGTCATATAAATAAATCACTGTGGGACGGCTTGGAAATGTGTAGGTGAGTGTTAAAATAGCTTGCACATATGTTTATTAAAACGTAGACGGTATGAAGGATCTGGAGATATTTACTGTATTGTATTGCTGTGCTTAATGCTAGGTTAGATAACATTCTACCAGGGTATGGGAGAACAGAAGGAAAAAATAGGCCTGCTCTGGAAGAAACTGGCAAAATCTTAATTATGTTAGAGGAAATGTAATTTCATACTAACCAAAGCTGACTAGCCATTTCTCGCTTCATGTTCCATGCCTACAAAAACTCATCTAAGAAGCCCATGCTTCTGCCATATAAAATAAAACAACAACAACATTGCTTAAGGAAAGGAGAACATGCTGCACCCATCTTTATCCCCAATACACTGGAGCAAACTCATTTTGTCCTGCATAAATAACAGATATAAGCAATAGGCTTTAACCAGATTCCTCAAACAATGACATCAGCATGGGATCTATCAACAATGGCAGTAAGTACTTCAAGCTCTCCCTAAGACTATTCCCTTCCTAGAGTTCTTCACAAATTGCATGGATCTTGTATGTCCAGCTAAGGTTTTTGGCACAGATAAGCTCAGCACAGTACAAGACTTCACCCTCCTTAAGAGAACCTTTCCTTCCTCTGTATCCTCTGACATATGCAGAAGAGTCACAACACCCTGAGCTTTGGAGCATGTCAGAGTCCAGTGTTTTATGGGATATATGAACATACATACATACATACATGCACTCACCCCCAAAACCTCTAGCCTGTGCTGAAGACTTACGGGAGGGAAAGGATTGGTGGTGAACACAAATAACAGTTAGTTACTGAGACAAGCCAAACGTTTTGGATCCTTGCCTATAACAGCATAATGGTATGATCTACAACCTTGCACTAGCAAAGCAGGAAGTAGATGCCTTCTCCTAAGCAGGCATTTGAAAATGTAACAAATAAATCTCCCTCTACGACAGATGAGGTGCTTCCAAACATGGGCTATTTAGAAGCAAATAATTACCGCTGCAACTCCAGTGGAGTGGCAACTTATAATTTCCAGGCCTCTAGAATCCAAATAGCATTCTGTAGCCATGTGGGTAACCCCCATTCTCCCAACCTCAAGAACTGATGAGGACAAAGGATTAATTTCTCTTCTCCCACCCTTAGCTGCCCTTTAGAATGAGAAAAAGAAATAGAAAAAAAGAAATGCAATTTGAACAGGGAAAAATTAAAGAGAGTTGATTCCTAAAGGGGAGAGGAACTACAACGAAGGAAATGTCTCTACTATAATCCAGGGCTAAGGGATTTACGGCCTTCTAGTTGTTCCACTAAGCTCCCATCATCCCTAGCAGTTGGGTGTGCTGACTGGGGCTGATGGGAGTTGGAGTCCGGACAGCCAAAGGTTTAACACTCCTTCCACAATCTATGCAGGCCATAACTGGTCCTGAACCCACAGAACAGCTGCACAATGGGTCATCTACAACTGGAGAAGTTGAGCAACTGTTCCACTTTGTTAAAAAGTGGGGTTGTCTAAGCTTTCGGGGGGGCCCCTAGAAACTAAACAATAAAATATGGAAGGACCATGTTTTGACCACACCACTACTGAGATGCCTCATAAAAAGAAAGTAACAAAGAATAGCTACTTCACAGTAAATGCCCAGTGTGAAAGCAGGCATGATATCTGTTTAATATGGTATCTGTCAGGGATGCTTGCCCTATGGTAAGAATTGGACTCTGTGACCCACTGAGAACAGCTTTAGGTATATTCATATACACAGATACAGTAGTGCTAGTGCAATCTGCTCATTCTTTCTGTACTTGCACAAATCATCAACTCCTGAAGATGCCTCTATTACAGAAGTGTGCTGTATTATGCTCTCACAGGTAAGTCATAGGAAACTGGTTTATTATATGTACATAATGTATGTGCCAAAATCCAACATCAACCTTTTCTCTTGGTTTGATGTATTCTTTATTTATAATTTCTTCATTCTGCAACTAATGTGTAACTGAGAAGACAAATACCTGCCATAAACAAAGCCGTTAGACGTATACAAATGCTTTCAGGTCCCATACTTGTAGCCATATGCTACTTAGACAGTAACTGATTAGCACCAAGTATATTGTTTCCTGTGTTCTCGAAGCTACTAAAATGAGTTTCACCAAACTGTGGGAGGCAGTGGAAGACAGGAATGCCTGGTGTGCTCTGGACCATGGGGTCATGAAGATTCGGACACGACTAAACGACTAAACAACAACAACCTATTGTTTCCTGTGGTTATTACCACATTTCCAGACAAGCAAATGGGAGGAATGATAACCCTAGACCTATTTAGTTTGCCACGTAAAATAATAACCCTGCTCCTTGCCCTGTGCAATGTTCTGTCCTGACCCTTCCTGGGCCAATTGGGTGGGGGTTGAGCGGAAGTCCTTGTGCAAGTGTCCTCTGAAAAGAGTCATTAGTTGGATCCTGCCAATTACTTTCAACTGCATACCATCAAGAAAGATGGTGGCTGTTGGTGGAGGCCACCAAAAATTATTCCACCTGGCAGCAAGCCATAACGATGTAGGAAAATGGAGAGTCATATGACAGAGCCAGTCAGAAACATGCAGCTGTGTCGCAAATAATTCTTCACATATTGGCCTTTTTCCAGGTTCACACACTTAATCAGGTGAGGTGGGTGGCATTGTGGCAGAGGTCTTAGTGCCCTGGTTACAGAATGCCCTTCCCAGAGAGACTGACCTTTCACTTGTGTGTGCGCGCGCCATTCTCCCAGGCCTTTTAATGTGAATTTTCAGTGCATTTTAGATTTCTGGCACTTGGTAAATTTTGTTGATCGTTTTACTGCTTTGTATGTTTGCTGTGCTGGTTTTATGTGGCTTTTCTGATTGTATGCAGATGTTACAGTTATTATAATGATATTGTGCTGGTTACTTTATTATAGCATCTTACTTATTTTAATCTTAGCAAACTGCCCAGACACTTCAGATATCTGGGTGCTATAAAGTGTAAGTAATTGTTGTTGTTGTTGTTGTTGTTGTTGTTGTTGTTGTTGTTGTTGTTGTTGTTGTTGTTGTTACTGGTGTCCCACATGCTAAACAGCTCACAAATGTTACAATCCCCATATGAAGGATGTAACTTTTTAAAATGGACCACAGAGTTAATACAAGATACACACACACGGAAGCACTGGGAGACGCACTGCAATTTGGTTATAGCTACTACTGTTAATTATTGCAATGCTTTGTTATATATGCAGCACCATGTAACAATAACCACATATGGTCAAATATAAAATGTGGCAATTCCATGTCTTTCAAAAGTAAGTAGCTTGATGCACTGTAAGCTTAGGTATGGACCATGAATTCACCTTCACTCAAACTGCCGCATGATAGACATGTCACCTGCAAATGCCTCAGTACAGACCACTAGTAATGAACCAGGTGCCTTATATATTTCTGCAAATTTATTGTGTGATTTTGTTATTTACACATTACAAGAAGACAGTCTATTTATTTGTATCATTGATTATCATTATCCTTTTTTAAACCCATAAAAGTTTTTTGGGGGGTGGGGGGTGGGGATAGAACAGTCTGTTTGTTGTATACTAGTATCTCACACACTCCAAGTAAAAAATGTTCCAAATCATTAAGATGTGTCCTTTTCAACACAGAGAACTTCAAAGTGGTGCACTTCTGAAGTAGTACATAAACATTCTCAGTGCAATGAATCTGCTTAATAATTTAATTTTTAAAAGTAAGTCCAAGCTAAGAGTACAGAATGTAGAAAAAACAACAACTAAAAAAACCTAGCTAGAAGGTCCCCTACTTTCTCTGCCATAGCCATCATGTTTGTGTGATCAGCTCTGACCCGTGGAGGTACAAGTCTAAACGAATGCTTGTTTCTCCATTGTTCTACATAAACCAGGGAAGCTACTCAGATTACTCTGAAGCAAGGCACACAAGGCCAACACTGTGCTGAAGGTTTGGATATGACCAGTACCTGGAGGGCAATCGTCTGAGAACCACATCTACACCACTTTGAGTCCATGACAGACAGAAGGCAGGATATAAAGGTAAGAAAATTAATGTTTTTTAAAAGAAGGCTTTCCAGTACTTTCCCATGGGCAGTTCATAATTCGTTTCTATTAGATGAGAAAATGCCTCGCGGATAAAAGATAGTAGCATCTATTTTGGCCTGCCTAAGTTCCCTAAAAACAAACAAGATTTCACAGGTCTAGTTTGGTCTCTTCCTTCAGTAAGGTCATGTTAGAGGTTATTGCAAAATTTCTGAACTAACATATCACCAAGTATCCAGGGATCCAAGTTTTTAACATTTTAATTAGCTCAAAGTACCAGTTAAGGCTGCTCATAAATGAAATCAATATCAAATTAAAATTATAAATGGTTAGAAATGTTTCAACTATGCTTAGCAATCTAATTAATGTAAGCACTTTGCTGCATGGTCTAGAGTATGCTGCTATTGAAATCAATGAGCATAAATTCAGCACAGTCCTCCATGTTGCTACATGTTGTTGTTTTAACCGATCCTCTGTAGCCCATTTGATACGAAAGTTTTCTTAAGGAAGCTGCTTAAAAGGCTTTGGCACTACAGATTGGACTCCAAACAACTACATCTGCTAACGACACAGGCTCTGTCAGAAGAGCAACAACTGACATCCCACGTCTAAACTTTATGGCATTTTTATGGTGCATTTACGGTAACTCTTGGAAATGCAGCACATGATGCAAAAATACACGTGTATTGTATGACATAACCACTCCCTTGCTTTAAACGGCTGGACATTATTTATTATTATTAGTATTGAATTATGAGATCCTTCCATGCTCAGTTCACGACGATTGAAAGCCCTTCGTTTGTATTTAAGCTTCTACTGGTGTGTCCTACAGAGAAGCTGGGACACATGAAAAGGTTACTAATAGAAACCTTGTGGTGCCTAACTAACTTCCAAATGACTTGTTTCCACTGAACAGCCTACATTCTGTTTTATTCCCATCAAATGAAAATATTTAAGAGGAAAACAGTTCCATTGTAAATTTAATAGAATTCTGAATGCATGGATTCATTCATGCCTCTAAGACGGATACTGTAGCTGTATAAAATCTTTGTACATGGGATCTGCATCAGGCAAGTACAATAGGCAACATTTGAGCAAATGCAAAAAGTCACGGCATTTATACTTGGCCACTGTAATAGAAAATAAATCTGCTATGGTTCTGTGTTGTATCAACACCTTCTTTCCATATTTATTACCTGTATATATATTTTTCATGTGAAAACACAGTCACATATTAAATATGAAAGAAAATATTTTCTTGCTACTCTTCTTCAACTGTGTAAAAAAACTCAGGGCCACTTCACCATAAGTTACAAAATTCTCACGCAATAGGCACATTCATGAAGAAAATAACATAACTCAGTCGGTACAGCGTGCATCTCTTAATCTCTGTGTGTTCCCATGTCGGGCAAAAGAATTCCTGCATTGCAGTGAGCTGGTCTAGATGATCCTCACAGTCCCTTCCAACTCTACAATTCTAAAATTCTAACGTGCCCACAGGTGTGCCACATGACCATGGCAGATTAATTACATGTACAGATGCACTGACACCAGTCCTGGGTGTGATCGCTATTACACAGGAGATGCAAATTGTTGGCTTTGTAGGGGAAAAAGTGTTGTGTAGGAATGCCTGCCAACACAGGAATTTGGTAATGCATGAAGTGGTTCCTATTTTATGTGTTTATGGATGGGGGCAGACCTTAGGGTAGACCCACTGAAATTAATGGCTATGATTAACTTAGGTTAATTCATTTCAGTGGGCTGACTCTGAGAAGCACTAGCATTAAATACAATCTTTTCAAAGGGAGTTGAGGGTGGTACGACAGAGGCATCATCGGTTACGTAGTGCACACATTTCTTTTGTCCTACCAATAGTTCTGGTCAAACAGGTTTTGCTGGCTCTTGGAGGTCTACAAAACCTTGCAGAACCTGTGAACAAAGACAACAGAGGTGCGTACACCATGTGCAATAATAAGCCTCTGTCATAGCATCCACATCTCCCTGGGTGAAGGCTGGTCATCACCAGTGCAAATAGTCATCTTTTGCTTTGCTAGCTTAGCACTTTGTTTACACAGAACAAATGGTTCAGCAGGAACTGAGAAGAGGAGGGACAGAGGGATATGGGTTTTCAGAGCAACTTTTACTCAAATATCATGTTTCATTAAACCCTCCCTCTAAGAAACTCAAAGGGGGTTGCAAGTTGAAAGAGAGAAGATGGACAGAACTCGGGGTCATCCAGTGAGGTTGAAAACTGGCATAGTCAAGGGGATAGTGAATATGTCTTCACATGGTACCGAGTTAAAATATGGAATTCACTTCCACAAGATATAGTGACAGCCACCAACTTAAAGGGCTTTAGAAGGGTATTAGACAAATTCATGGAGGAGGAGACTATCAATGGCTGCTAGTCATAATGTCTATATTGCTTCTATTATCATAATCCAGATGCCTCTAAATATCAGATGTTGGGAATCACTAATGTTGAGAATGCTATTGTGCTCGTGTCCTGCATCGTGGCTTCATGGACACCTGGTTGGTCACTGTGAGAACAGGATGCTGAACTAGATAGGATTGATCCTGCATGGCATGTTCTCCCCGTGGCCATCCACCATGGCCTGTGGCTGGGTGGCATGAAGGGAGAAAGGGCAAAAAGACTATTATTTTCTTCCACCCTTCCTCAAGATGCTCAAGGCAACTTACATGGTTCTTCCTCTGCCCATTCCAGTTTATGTGGTAGGTTATCATTTTAAACGCCAACAGGGAAAAGGCTTTGGAATGGGAAAATGGCAGTAAAGACAAGGGTAACACTCTCAGGTGCCTCCTCCTAAGAAGCTTTTTAAAAAATAAAAAATAAAAAAATGAGGACTGGAGTTCCAGTACACAATTATCTGTGCATAATGTGCAGCCGGCCCCCAAACGGCAAACCCTATATAAGCTTCAACTGTGCCATGGAGCTTCAATGTGCCATGAGTGTGATCCTAGGCATATTCAGTGGAGCAGATGTCCCATCTTGTTCAATGAGGCTTACTCCAAAGTGAACACACAAAAGCACAGGATGATATCAATGATAGTTAGGGTCATATTCAAAGCAGACCCAGTGAAATCAGAGGACTTAAGTCAGCTGATTTCAGTGGGTCTACCCTAAGTACGAATTAGTCAAATTTCACCCACGTTCATTGGTACTTCCTTCCGAAAAAGCATTTTGCAGGAGGAGAATCCTATTAATCTGCGGCATAGAAAGCTGCCTTTGTAGACCATTAAGATTCTTGGCACTTCATGGTTTGAGAGACAGGAGGACCTTCCAGGGTTGAACTTGGGACCTTCTGAACGGAAAGCATGTGCTGTGCCACTACGGTGCAGACATTCACTGGTGGGGCTCAAACACCCAGCCACTGTAAGTCACTGGCAGCAGCTGCTGATTGTCGCAAGCTGCCTTATACCAAATCAGACCATTAGTACAACTAGCTACAGTGACGGGCGAGAGCTGCGCAGGTTTTCAGACAGGAGTCTTCCCTACCCCTACCTAGAGCTGTTAAAGACCAAATCTGGGACCCTCTGCATACAAAGTCATAGTGCCTGACCATTGCAAAACTTTTGTCCTGTCTAAGCAACTACCTCTAAGAAGCATGGGTGATGTAAGTAGAATGGTTTACATTTGTAATACTAGCAGACGGAAGCATTTCAAAAAGTGCCAGTGTTCCACATCTCATTTATGTGTTAAAATGTCACCAGCAACAAAAGACGGTATGCGAGTACAAACAGGAGTTATAATTCCTAGCTCAAGTTATTGTATAGCACTATTTAAAAGGCTGTGGGGTGCCTTTTACGTACCGATGCACGTAATGCCATAATCTGAGTGGCTATTTAATGTGAAGAAATAGCTATCCAGTTCACCCCACTAGCAACAGATATTGCTTTCTATAACTCTTAACTATTTAGCATCTTGAGGTTCTGGGTTTGTTTGCTTTTTTAAAATACTATCCTGTCCTCTCTAGATGCACTTATTTACATTGCTTGCTATTTAAAAGTGTTCTTAATTTCCATTACTTGGGTCTTGTCTTCTGCTGAACAAAGGAATTTAAAATGTAAAATAAAAGACTGTGACAGTGTAAATACACAAATATTGAGAAACACAAAAAGCAAGCAATGTCCTCACTTATTTTTTAGCTCAGTAGATTCAGAGGCTGCTGCATGCATATAATCCCATCAAACAAAGGACAGTCTCCCACATGGCAGATTTAAACAGGGGATTGTTTTGCTTCCCTATCTGCTGAACAGTACCGATTCCACAGTTTAGGGGGTTAGCCACAAGTCTTGGCTACTAGAAAATAAATAATGGGCAACAAGCACAAACACACCACACCACCATGTAAATAGACATGCCACTGACATACTCTTGCTCATTTCTGGCATAAATTAGAAGCTACCTCCTTTGCTAACACAGGAGGAGACCACAGGTCGCATTTGACTGAGAAGACATTGGTCTAGCTTAGGCAGCAGCAGGTGCTGGGATCAGAGCCTAAGCCAGGCAAAGTAAAGGTGCTCTTAAAGAACCCTTATGGACTGATCCTGAAGCAGGATCCCTGAGAGAGAGGTGCCAATGTTTCCTCACAACACCTTGAGGGTCACCCTTGCAGAGGACAGCAAAGAACTAGTTTTGGAAAGTTGTTCTGCAGTTGCCCCATCACACCCTGTGGATGGGACCAACCAGGCCTAAAGCCCAGGGGAGAAGGGGAGATCCGCAAGGGTGGGGTGCACCGCATGAGAGAAAGCGCTCTATGAACATGTCCACGCAGTCTCGGCCACGCAGTCACCTTCTTCACACGGGCATCTCCTTCAGCTCCTACCAGCAGAAGGCTATAATCTAGAAATGTGGGTTAGTTGATGATGTGGGTCAAGTGTGTTTGGTGGTGGTTTTGTGAGGTTTCTTTTTTAAGCTCTTTATTTAGGCTTGCCGATCTTGACCACGAAAAACCAGTTCAAGTGTATGTCAGAGAACTCAAGTTTTTGTTGGGTCAAAAACGGAGTCAAATATACCCTACTCTCACAAAGTCACTTGTAACACTGAACAAAAACCAGTTCCTCTCCCCACCATAACACTCGTGAACCACTTTTTTCCACCGTCAGAAACCACGACGGCATTTTTGTTCTGTGTTTTGAGAGCTTTAAAAGAGTAGGAATTTTCCCGCCCTTTCCATGCGTTCTGAGGGGAGGTTCAGCGCCGGCGCTTGTTATGACTGGGAAACAAACGGAGATAGAGAGGGGTGGTCGTTTTTCTGCACTAATTAACACTGAAGATCGTGCGCGTGCGGATCATGTATATCGTGCAACGGAGTTGGGGTGGTGGTGGTTTGCCTTCAGATACTGTAGATCCATTCCGACCCACTACTTTGAGGAAAAGTAAAAAAGGAATACGAGACTGGAGAGAGAGCGTGTGACCCACACAGGAGATCCCGTTCGCACACCACCCGCCCGCCCGGCCGACCACCAACTTTCCTCCCCGCCCGCCGCGCGCTCACCTTCCAGCCGGCCGAGCTGTTGCTGTCGCCCTTATCCTTGAAGTAGGGCACGCAGCGCACCATCCACTCGTAGATCTGCGAGAGGGTGAGGCGCTTCTCCGGGGAGCTCTCGATGGCGCGAGTGATCAGGTCCGCGTAGGACAAGTTCCCCCACGCGTTTCGGCGGGACGAGCATTTCCTCGGCGCCGCCGCCGCCCCGCTCGCCCCCGGCTGCTGCGGCTGCTGCCCTCCGCTCGGCGCCCTGGCGCCCTGGCCGGACCCGTCGCCGGACAGCCCCGAGAAAGGCGCCAGCAGGCGGGCCGTGTCCTCCGGGGCCAGCGCCTCGCCGCCGCCGCCGCTAGGGACGGCGTCTCCGACGGCCATGGCCGAGCTGCCCCCTTGCTCCTCGTCGTCGACGTCGTCGTCCTCCTCCGGGATCATGGAGGCGGCGTCGGCGCCCGCTTCCCCCGCGGGCTTGGCCGGGCTCGCCTGCAGCTCAGGCCTCTGCAGGGGCCACGTACAGGAGCGCGGGCGGCTCTGGGGCTCGAACTCGGGGTCCAGGTCCACGTCCACGGGGGACAAGGGGGCGGGGGGAGACGCCTCTGCCATCTTGGCCTCTCCCCCGCTCTGGAGGCTGCTCTGCCTGCCTGCCGATCCGCTGCCAAGTGGGGATGTCAGGGAAGAGGAGCCCGATCCACACCTCGGCCGTCCCTCCGCCGCCGCCGCCTCCTCCTCCTCTCGCACCTCCTAGTAGCAGCGATCAGCGAGGTTGTACAAACATGCCACGCTCCATTAAAGGTCCGGCCGCCTCCTTTTCACCCCGCCACCTCTCCTTCCCTACCGCCAGCAACAACAACCAATAAAATCAATCGGGAAAAAGAAACGATCAGGTGGTCAAGCCGGCTCCAGGTGCGTCCTCTTCCTCGGGATCCTGAGGAGCGCCGATTTTGCAAGAAACAGCCCTCCCCCCCCCCAAAAAAAAAACACCCAACCCTTGCAGAGTGGGAAAGCAAATCTCCGCGGCGGCGCGCCCGTGTGTTTGTTTATCTTTCACCCCGTGCAGGATTGCTCCAATAGCATCTCGCGGTATGCATTAAAGAGACCACTTCCCGCGGGCTCTCTCCCCCTCCGCACGCCTAAAAATAAAGAGAGAGCCACGAGTCTCTTCTTGCTTGTTGCTTTGGCGGGCGCTTTCTGTTCGGCTCCAGGAGTCCTTCTCCGCCGCTGACTTCGAAACAGCTTAGCTGGGAAACTGAAGTCTTAAAACGCACCCGATAGCGCCTGCTCCATTCCTCTTCCCCGCCCCACAAAAAAAGAAAAAAAAAACCCCAAAAAGGGGGCGCAGAGGGGCAAAACAACAACACCGGGAAACTCACGCTCTGCTGTGGTTTTTAAAAAATCCGAATCTTCAACGTGGGGGAACGAGAGAAGGAAAGAGAGCGAAGACTCGGGATCCAAGACAAGTCAAATCGCCGGTCTTCCAACAGGTCCAGAAGCCCGGAGTCCTCGTCCTTTAGGGCTGCCAAGGTTTTCGTTCCAGCATCCACACCAGCCCGCTCATCACCTCCTCGCTCCTGCTGCTGCCATCTTGACAGTTTCCCCTCTTTCACTCAAGTCATTTAAACAAGCCTTGGCGAAAAGGCAGAGCGGGAGGTCACGCAGGCGGAGGGAGGGAAGGAGAGAGGGAGGGAGGGAGGGACGAAGGAGAGAGCGAGCGAGCGAGCGGCAGGTTCCAAGCAGCGGCGAGCAGCTCGGACGGCGGAAAATCCAGGTCGGAATTCACAGGAGGAGGAGGAAGGCGCAGCGTTGCTGCTGCTGCTCTTGCTGTATGGCTCCTGCTAGCACGGTTCCCTCCAGCTCGTCTCGCCTCAGGCAGAGGAAGAAGCCTTTAAAACAAAGCGACGCGGATGATCCCCCTGCCTGGAAGAAGCGCGGGAGGAGGAGGAGGCGCCACTGGCGAGGACGAAGGGCGCCTCTGCAGCTCGCGCGAGCAGCCCGCCGCCCTCCGCTCTGCTGACTTCCACATTCCTTCTCCTAACAACCAGCGGCCGCAACACAAAGTTATAGACACACGCAGGGAGCCACAACCTAACCCGGTAGCAGCAGCCTGGGCGCCACCCACCAAGTGGGAAGGCCTTGCGTCGTCGGCGGGAGGGGCGAGCGAGCTGCCAGCGCCAGCGCAAGGCTGGCTATCTGGAGGCATCTCAGCCAACAGGCGCTCTCGGTCGCCTGCCTTTAACCCTTGGGAAAACGCATCGCTGTTAAAAATCAGCAAATGGAGCCATTCATGGAGGAGCAGGGATTTAAAGAAACAATGCATTAATAAAGAGGTGTGTCTTAGGAGATCTGGGTTGTGTCTGTTACTACGTGTTACCTTAGCTTTTGTTTTGTTTTTTTGGAACAACGTTTCCCCACGTTTTGTTTACTGCCTTCGCCCTCAATCTTTCCCTTCCACTCAGACCTCTTACCTTTAAAGCAGAGCTTAGAAAACACAGAAGTTGTGTGGGCACGTGCTGACCACTTTTTCATGCGCTGGAACGTTGGGGACAATCTTTGCAGTTCTCTGTTGTTTTGCTACAAAACATGTGGGTGGGTTGGAAACACAACAATGCCTTTTCTTTTACAAAGCAGTAGCTGTTGGAGTTTTCTGCAGTGATGCTGGAGTTTCTGCTGCAAAGGTGCCAACTAAGGCAATCCTTCTGGCAGTTCAAGCTAAGGCTAAAGTTTGAAAATTCAAAAGTAACCGCTAACGGAAGCGTATTTTAATTTTCACAGTTTTTTAACATTGAGAGGAATTTAGACATGTTTAGATGTGTCTTTCCCATTTCCAATTTCTTTGGAGAAAGTCATGCGATAATGAATGAATAAACGGATAAGTTAACAAACTCTGGTAAAAGGTTCAAACATTAAAGGGAAATCTGCTTCACTGTTCCTGCTTAGTAAGTGCTAAGAATCTAATGGTGGTCAGATATTAAGAGTATGCAGATGCATAGCAAGGCATTCCTTTTTCTGGTGAGACAAAATGTATCCCTTACAGAAATCTGATGTGTGGCCCAATTCTATGTATGTTTACTGAAGTTTCATTAAAATCAACCAGATTTATTCCCAAACATAGAGCATAAATAGGTCGGTTTTGTTTTAATCACAGCCACCCACCCAGCACTAGGTGACTACAAAATCGTGATAGGGGGAGGGCAAGTAATTAGATAACAAGAAAAGTGATTACTTTGCCTTTTCTATAAATATAGTAGATTTTATAGGTATACATAAAATACCCATTACATACCATTAATTTAAGTGAGTGAGAACTATACATGTGCTCTGTTGTCCAACTGAAACAGATGGGTGTAAAAATGCCTTATTTTGATGTACATGTTAATGTTGATGTACATGTGATTTTTCTTTGGCCATAACCAAGTAAGAGTTGGGCCTTTACCTTTCTTTATTGGGATCCTTAAGTAAATAACACCACCAGGTTGCAACATTATGTATGTGTTTTGGCCCAGATTCAGAATTCCCATGAAGACCTTTTCACCACTGTTTATTCTAGATAACACAATATCAGCAATTGACTGCAAGATCTTGGACTACATTTATGTAACACTCAAGTATCCAGATAGAATGGGTTGAAGTAATGTGGGGAAATAATAGATTTTTTAAATGACTTCATTCCCATGCATACTTGTTTCCAAGTGAACTGGGCAGCATTTTCTTACAGTGGTTTATATATAATTTCATGATCCAGCTGGATGATAATGGTTTTAATATATTATTCAGCAGAAACAGTCACTGCACCCTTTACAATGATGCTGAACATTTCATTTCAAGTAAGTTGGTAGTTATAAATTGACATCACTTCCTCACACTGTACAATATGAACTAGATTGGAAATTAACAGCGCTTTCTTACATTTTAAAAATCTCATCCCCTCCCTGATGTTTATTCCGAAAGTGCTCTGTTTAAACACTACCTTGTTTAAATAGTGGAGAGGCTGTGAAAGAGTCAACATTTCATTCAAACAGATAAAGGGTTCACTTTATCCAGGACTGACTTCAGTTAATTCCCATACAGTCTCAAATTTGTAACTGATAATTGATCTTGCATTATGTTTCATTAGCTACTAATAATTTGCATAATTTCCCCCTAACTTTTGTGTATATATGCACATTTAGAATTACTGCCCAGGTACTAACTGTTGATTG
The DNA here is from genome assembly GCF_965113315.1 of Podarcis vaucheri. Taxonomy (NCBI): domain Eukaryota; kingdom Metazoa; phylum Chordata; class Lepidosauria; order Squamata; family Lacertidae; genus Podarcis; species Podarcis vaucheri. The sequence continues at coordinate 74,553,074 of NC_138761.1, forward strand.
ACAAATTCAAGGCTCCCCCCTCCTCTCCCCCACATGATTCTTCATCCATTAGCAGCACCCCCCTTCTTCTTTCTTTTTAATTCAATCTTTACTGGTTTAAAATCAACACACACAAAAAACTTAGAAAAAGAAAACAGAACAAAAAAACCACAATACATCTCTTTTAAAAAGAAATAGAAAAATACATTGCGAATACACAGAAATATTCCAGCCATCAACTTCCAACAGCCTTTCAGATAGAGGACTCCATCTAATGCAGGACGGTCCTCCATAAGGCAGAACATGTGGCTACTTTGACACTGATATAAATAGGGGCTATGGTAAATGCAGAGGAATTCCATTCTATGTGCATATCAGAGCTAACTTATGGAAGTGGGGGTAGTACCGTATTTTTCGCTCTATAACACGCACCTGACCATAACACGCACGTAGTTTTTAGAGGAGGAAAATCCGTAGGCATGCCACCCGTAGGCATTCCCTCCATAACATGCACAGACATTTCCCCTTACTTTCTAGGAGGAAAAAAGTGAGTGTTGTGGTGCAAAAAATAGGGTATTTTGTGTATCCCAGAGGCATCTGGTTGGGCAGTTTGGGAAACAGGATACTGGAGCAGAACCATGTGTTTACCTGGCCAAGACATGACATCACTTGAGATGTCAGATAATGGGGCAGAAAGGCATGGTTTGAGACACAAGCCTTGCAGGCAAGAGGTTCCCCATGCCTGAGATAGCACTTCAGTCAGATTCAGCAAGGTTCATTTATATGTTCTTAAACTACTATCCGGGACGCGGGTGGCGCTGTGGGTAAAACCACAGTGCCTAGGGCTTGCCGATCGTATGGTCAGCGGTTCAAATCCCCACGGCGGGGTGAACTCCCGTTGCTCGGTCCCAGCGCCTGCCAACCTAGCAGTTCAAAAGCACCCTCAGTGCAAGTAGATAAATAGGTACCGCTTAATAGCAGGAAGGTAAACGGCGTTTCCATGTGCTGCCCTGGTGCCGGCTCGCCAGAGCATCTTCGTCACGCTGGCCACGTGACCTGGAAGTTTCTCCGGACAGCGCTGGCCCCCAGTGAGATCGGCGCACAACCCTAGAGTCGGACACGACTGGCCCGTACGGGCAGGGGTACCTTTACCTTTACCTTTAAACTACTACCCACTGGAAGAGCTTTGTGCATAGGCCCAGTCCAAACTGCTTTGCTCTCTGTAGCCTCAGTGACATCAAATGCAGACACCAGCAAAATGTAGCACAGGGTCCCAGGACCACCACCTCCTTCCTATGCTTTTCCTTTGTATCACTAATACCTTAACCCTACTTTTCACAGAACTTGTCCAGTTTCAAAATTTAAATATATTTCTTACTATTTTCATTTGGGCCCACAGTTGTGGTCTTAAAAGGGTTTTTCAGATGGAGCCGAGGGTTATGGATATAGGTGACTCAGACTTTCAGTCTAATTAAATGTATTTTGTAAAGACAGAATGGGGTTTTTTTTCACATTTAGGACCTCATACACTCTCATATTTGGAGCTGATAAGGAATTTTCTACGAAGATATATTGTCTGGGTTTCAAAAAGAAACAAAAAGCTAGGGTTGCCATATTTCAAAAAGGGAAAATCCAGACACAAGTTCTGGAGCTTTTTTTTTTTTTGGCGAAGTTGTTGAACTCTATTTTTTGGAATATTCGTAAAAAAAACTGCACTGATATGGGCTGCCATATGCCTGTATTTCCCAGACATTTTAACCAAATTCTACCTGGATCCTATTTTTGGCAGGGGAGTCCTGGATATGTCCAAGAAATTCTGGACATATGGCAGTCCTTAAAAGAGCAAAACAAAACCTCTACTCCCTGTAGGATATGGTTTTGCTCAGTTTGCCTGAGCCACCTGGAGCAATTTGCTCCACTATTACTGCAAGCAGGTATCCTGAGGCTTCAGTTGCAGTGGAACACTTCATGGATCTCTCAAGTCTCATTTGTGGAATCCCACTTTGCACTGGGACTCTTGGGAACATGAGCCTGCAGTTCTATCGTTTTTCTGTAGTTTTTTCTGTAGTTAGGATTTGATACTTTCCACTTCATTATCTCCCTTTATCTCTCAGGGCCTGTTGACTAACCTAGCAATAACCAAATGAAGAATATCCAAATAATTTTATGTGTTACATTCAGGGCAGGCTGCAACACTTGGAACCCACCAAGCCAGTTGCCAAAGTACTTATCCGTCACTGTGTATGAGTTTGAAAGTGTGTGCGTGTGTGCGCGCACACACACACACACACACACACAAAACCAGCCAGGGTGGTTTTAAACCAGTCAAGTGGCAATTCTGGTTACCCATTGCCATATTCACATTTAGAGACTATAAAATCAAAGCTCTTTGTTCAAAGTTCTTTGAACAGGAGTCCTTGTTGCAGGATTACTACTGTTCTAGTCATACTAGCATCATTTCAATAAATATATCCACTTCCAGTTTCTCTTCTTATACTGAAAAGGCCTGGTGCATCATTTCTTTATATGGAATGCAGGTGGGATGTAAGCATACAAAGTACCCATTCTTTAATTCCACAAAAAATTGAGAATTTTTTAAAGAACTAATGGTTTCACAGTTGTAAGGTTAGGTTGTTTCATTTTGGGTCAGGGATAGAGAACCTCTGCTTCTACCCCCGAGATGTTGTTCTAGTCCAATTCCCATAGACAATGGTGAGGGATGATGAGTTGAAATCTAACATCTGAAGGGTTGTAAGTTCCCTTCCCTGCTCTAGAAATATATTGGGGCGGTGTTCATATTTTATTATTCCTTCCAAAGAATCCTGGGAGTGATAGTTTGGAGGGGCAGCAACAAATCTTCTAGCCCCATATCATTAAACTATATTACTTGTGGCACTCTGGGAAGATGGAATAACTTGATCAACTTTCAGTCTATGGTAGGTTATGTCCACAGTGTAGAGGCAGGATTAAACAGGTTAGTTCAGCGCAGAGCTCAGAGGCCATTCTCATTTCCTGCCTTGGATTGTGTTATATTTTGACTAAAACAAAGAAAAAAATATCCCAATAGGACAGGCTGATCTATGTGTAAAGAAGAAGTAGAACAGAGCCACTGAACAAAAATGACTTTAATAAAACTGTCTATCCTAGAAGGAATTGAAAAGACTGGGGCTATTGATCTTCAAACAAAGATGAGTAAGAAGATACATGACGTGGGCATACAAATAATGAATGGGATCAAAAAGATAGGTAAGGAAACCTCTATTCACAATTCAGTGCTACAAAAACAACAGGACAATAAATGTGAAAGATGAGCAACTATGAAAAGACGTCCACATGAGGAAATGTGCCCTGCACCTCATATACTGTATTTGAATTGTCATACTCATTGCCCCTAAAATATCACTGGTGCTGTTTACTGGGAGTCAAACAAAATTCAATATTGATGTGAAAATATTATTGTGTCTGCCTGTTGGCAGATATCTGGCTCCAGGTATTACTGAAAGATGGGTTGTTGAGTGAGGCTGCTTCCGTGATGGGTACAACAACAATTATAATATTGGAGGCTTTGGTGTTATGCTGCACAAGTGACAGAAACTCAGCAGGTTTAGCTTGCCCTTGAATTTGCAATGCCTGGCAATGCTGTTCCTGTTAAATTGCATAGTTGTTAAAGGGGTAGAACCTAGGGGCTTTTTTTTTTTTAAGGAAAAGGTCAAAACCACTGCAACATACCACCAAGGATCTATAGCCCATCCTGGATAATGGCACTCCTCTTTTGTAAGATGGGGTGGTAGCCTTGCTTACATTGTTTACAGTCAGCCCCCTGATCTAAAACAGATACCCAACAAGAGGCCACAAAACAGAGACACAAACACAGCGATCAGATGCCACAACAAAACCAGGTGCCAACTCTGTCCCCTTATCTACTGAAGCAACACAAGTACAAGACCTAATGAACAATGTTACCCAAAACACTGAGGGTTAATTTACCCACTCATTATCTTCCAATGTGACATAGGTGCTGCCCTTCTACATTATACCTAAGGCCTATTTTCTGTGCACAAGAGTATATAGACACAACAAAAATGGCAACATTTAAAAAACAGTAGGGGGAAATTTCAACCTCCCAGGCTACTCTGTCCTGACCTAAAGATGGCTATTCTTCAGCAAAGGACCTTCAAAGAGAGCCAGCAGTGTGAAACAGCTGGATTACAAATTATCATGTGTTTCAATTCTAATATCCATGGCTTGAATCAGGATAAGAGGGTTCATATAACAATTAGTTCACCATAAGGACATAGGAAGAGCCTGTTGGATCAGGCCTGCGGCCCATCTGGTCCAACAGCCTGTTCTTACAACCAGATGCCTGTGGGAAGCCTACAAGTAGGCCTTGCGTGCAAGAGCACTCTTCCCTCTTACAATTTCCAGGAATTGGTCTTCAGAAGCATGCAGCTGCTGATCACGGAGGGAGAGCATAGCCAACCATGCTATTTATGTTATCACCTGCCCTGCTTTGTGAATAGTCACTGCAAATGAGGCAAGGGGAGGCCTCAGTTGGCAGGATCTACAGGGCCAGCAGATCCTGGTGTAGATCTTTGTTCAGGGCCGGCCCACCCATGAGGCAAGGTGAGGTGTCTGCCTCAGATGGGTGAGGGATGATAGATGTCCTCCAGTGCCAGGTGGGAAGCTGCAGATTCCTCATCCCTATTCTGAATGAACTTCCCGAAGCAGTGTGTCACCTAAAGCATTCACATGGCTAGGAAAAGACTAAGACTGAGGATACAGGCATTCTGTTCCTTGCCTTGTTGGTGACACCCTTTGTGACCTTGCATAAGCAACACAACCGGTTTCTTCCTCAGTTTGTCCATAGGTAAATAGGGATAATGACACATAATGAACCCCTAATTGCAGCGTGATTATTAGTTATTTGCACCTCGCGTGATCCAAGCACAGGCATTTCTGAAAGAGTTTAACCAGCCTGCTTTGCTTAGGTAATGCGAAACGGGCAAATTAAGGCGTCCCCTGAAAGCTTAGCAACACGGCTTGCAGCAGCCCGCGCGGGAGGACTGCCTGCACAACAGACGAACCATTGCGCCATCTCCGCGTTATAGGTCAGCGGTATTTCTAAGGGCTCCTTGCGGAAACGATCATTGGCGGAGCGGTAATTTGAAGGACCAATCTGGCTCTCTCTGCGCCTCCTCCTGTTACTAGCCCTCTAACTTTCTTCCGCTGGTGCAAACACGGCGACGGGACCACCGAGGGAGGCGCAAAACGGCGCTGCTGGGGAAGGCGCGCAAAGGTCAGCGGGCGACCTTCCGCCCTGAAGGGGGTTTTTCCCCCACCCCGCCTGTCCCCCAATAGCGCTCCGCAGCAGAGGAACGCGCTGGGTCGCTTCCCTTCATTCAGCGCCCGTGCGCTGTCGACAGCGCCTTCTGCAGCTGCTGACCCCGCGAGGCCCGCACGCCTGCCTTTGTTTCCCTCGCAACGCGCCTCTTCAGCCCTCCCGCTGCCCCCCTGGGCGCAGCGGGGAGAAGAAGGGGAACCTGCCCGGGCTGGGAACGCAGCGCCACAATAGACCTCCTTCTCCCCACAATCCTGCTCTATGCACAAGCCGCCTCTCTTCCAAGCCCCTCCCCTCCCTCCGGCCCCGCCCAACTCCCTGGCTCCTCCCTCGGCCCCGCCCCATCGCCACCAAGCTCGGTTGCCGCGCGCCAAGGGATGATGTCATTCTCTAAATAAGCGCGTGACCGCAGGGGCCCGCCCTCTTTTCGCATTGCTCGGAAGGTGCCGTCCGTCTAGGCGGGGGCTCCCGCGATTGGCCCAGCTGCTCTTCCCTCCCCCGCCCACTACAAAATAATAAACAATCTAGTAAAATGCGGCCGGAGGGTTCGGTGGGCGGCTGGGTGGAGGCGCGTGGGGCGAGCGGCCCTGTTGCGCGCGGCTGCCCTTGTGCAGCCCCTGCAAGAGGAGCCTCCTGGCCATGCCCCGGTCCCGTGTTAGTGCCATTGCTGGGAGCTGGCTCTGTCCCGGAGGCGCCTCCCACTGGAAGGGAGGGAGCGAGGGAATCTGGCCCACGGTGGCCTTGGCACGAGCGGGAGAGGGGGCTCCAGACTGCCAGCCCCGGGATTGCAAAGGGAGGCGCATGTCCTCGCGGGCGAGACTTCACCCAGGGAAGGGGAAGGGCAAGATCTTGAGTGCCTCAAGAACGTGAAGGGAGCTGGCATTTGGGCTGGGGGGTCGGGGAGGGGAGGATTTCGGACGAGGCTGTCCTTGGAGGAAGCCCAGCAGAAAGAGCGAGTGGAGCAACTGGATCACACGCCTCCATCTCTTCCTCTCTTTGCCTGCCCTGCAAAGGATAAAATACTGTAAGGTGCCCAGCAGGATGTTCTGCAAGGGAGAATTGTTGCGGGGAAGGCAGATCTGAATCTCGTTCTGTGTTGACACGATCCCGAGCAATAGGGCCAAGCGTGGAACTATTTACACCCCGACTTTGTGTAAAGGGAGGAAGGCAAAGGGTGAGCAGGAACAGGCACACAGCACCAGCATGCCTGCTGCTGTGGCCTTGAGTCTGGTATAGTTTATTATTTGACTTAATTAAAGAGAGTGCATTGAACATGCTTGATCCGGGGTCTGTGGTTGTCAAAAAGCTGAGATACAGCCTGAGGAGAAATAGATCTACAAGGATGTCTATGGCAAATACACACCAAGCTTCACAATATTGCTTTTTTATGGATGTCTGAGTATATTCTTAAATATGCAATCATTTGTGGAAGTCTGCTTTTTCTGGCCTAGGGCTGGGGAAGCTGAACATATGCGATGATAGAAAAGATATTCCAGCAAATTCAGCAGAAATAAGATAGCTCTGAGTTGTTGTTTCATTCTGTCTGTTTATATGGTTGGAACATAGCAGAGTGGTCTTCAAGTTTTATTCAGGTGGTCTGTGGTGGGTCTGTAAATCGTGCAGCATCTAGCACAGTGCATTACAATTGCTACAACAGGTAGAAATACCATTAAGTGGTTCACCAAGACCCTCAGCGATTTTCAAGTTGCACATGTTGGGAAAGGTTTGGGAACCAATATGGTTTTCCTTAATTTCTTACACCAATAAATTTGCCCTCGGCCATTACATTTACTTTTCTGGAAAGTTGCATTTAACCAACTTGTGATAGTAATTGTATTGTTGTCTGCTTTATAAGTCTCTTGGGCTATGACTTCATTTGTATTTACTACAAGCTCTCCTATCATGTTTGTTGTCACACTGTGTGTGTGTTGTGTTATAGTTGTACATTAAAAAATTAAATTTAAAAAAGATAGTACAGAGGTATTCACTTCCTTATGCAAGATTTGTGTGTGCTGTCTGTTTTCACACATGGTTCTAAAGATGCTACAGTGAAGTGTTTTATGTATTCTTTTTATTATTAGTATTTATTAAATATTTTATTGTGTTACAAAACAAAAAAATAAACAGGGAAAAGTACATCTATTGTCTCCACTTTCAATTCATAGAGTCTTTTTCACAGTTCGTTTACATGTAGTGACAGACACTTTTGTCATAGGCATCTTGCAGTTGATGGAAGGGAGAGAGGTGGGGGTATTGTTCTTTTGTTGCAGAGTGTTACTGTACCGATTTGTGTTAGCATCACATGGGTAGATCCTTTGTTTTACACACACACACACACACACACACACACACACACACACACAATGAAAGATTAGGGGATCCAGAGCTTGGTTTGTTGCATTCAGTTGATTGGAGTGTGGCTTGTCTGCATGTGTGTGTGTTAGAGGGGGAAGGTTGTTGACTCAGGTTAGCCATATTGATTCGTATACTGTGGAGGGGGGATAGGTCATTGTCCTGTTGTGCTGTGTTTGTGATAAAGGGGAACCACACCGGGATGGTGCTAATTTAAGTTTGTTGGTTAACTTTCCTAGTCTAGGGCAGTTTCCCATACATTTTGGTACCAGTAGTCTTTGTTCACTTCTGATTGGTCCTTCCAGTGTCTAGTTTCGATGTTTTTTGCTGCTGGGAATAAGTTACTTATGAGTTCCTTAGATGAACACTTGGAAACTTCAAGGAGCTCAAAATGCAGCCACTAGGATACTGACTGAGCTGGACTGCATGGACCATATAATGTAGGTACAATGTGGGTTTGAGTCAATCTTCACTGATTTCCAGTTGGTTTCCCAACTGTCCTTTCCCAAACTGGAGTCAAAATTATGGAAATAACTTCCTAGTGAGTTCCATTGCACTGTCATTAGGCTCCAGACATTCAGTTTTCTTCTACAGAGCTTTTGAGGTTCACTGCGTATTGATTATGGCTGTTTTAATTCATTGTTTTCTTGCTGTTCTTACTGCTTCTTTATTGAATTTGATTTCATTATTGCTGTAATTTAAAAAAAATTGTTACCTCCTTTATGAATCTACAGATTGGAAGGTTGGTATAAAATATTTTAATAAATCATTGTGCATCTGAAGCTTCCTTTTTGCTTTATTTTATTATTTATTAAATGCCATGCGTAAGTATTGTAAATGAGAAATAAACATGGGAAATAAATTGTATTCCAGTTTGTGCTTTGCAATTTAAGGACAAATTGATTGTAGCTTCACCTATAGCAACAATGGAGAATCTGTGGCCCTCCAGAATGGACTGCAACTCACATTATCCATGATTCATTACCCTGACTCAGGCTGATCAGTCTAACAACATCTGTTCTCCACCCCTGACAGAAATCTAACAAATGTCCGAGCCGAAAACTGAAAAAAGCTCAACAACCTTTCTGTCCGTATTATCACTGTTTGAAATATGGCAACACCAGGATCTATGCATGAGCCCTAGATTCAATGGGAAGTGCTTCCAAGTGGGTATGACTGAAGCCACATTCTTTCACACGCACAGTGTGCATATTATTTTATTTCACTTTAATATTTCACACACATCCCCCTTGAGAACGCAGCCATATCTCCACAATCATTCACAACATATGTGACACACTTTATTTGACAATAAAACATCAGAATCTCCGGTTTCTCAGAAACTCAGTAGATTCAGTAATGAAAAGGCCATAAAAGTTTTCTAGACCTCTCAATTTCACTTTTTCATACATCTTTTCTGAAGTAAAAAAATAATACTGTCAACATTGATAGTTGTCAATGGCATAACTGAAAAAAGCAAACAAACAAGCCCACAAGGGAATGATCTGTTTTGGAAGAAGATTCCAATATTTGTTTGTTTTTTCTTAATAGCTGCTTTCTATGGAGCACAGCAAAGATCTGCCCTTTTAAAATGGATTTTCTTTCTTTACAAATTGAGTGGGAAAGTGGGGGCAGTAAGGGTGTAGTTCAGAGCTGACATATGTTCAAGCCCAAGAGGCTTAAGGAAGCATATACTCATTTTAATTTGTTGAGAGAGGCATCATGCCCCTTGTCTTTGCTGTAATGATGACTCGCTGTTTCAGAGTAGAAAGGGGAAGAAATTAACAGCTCAGGCTTATGGGCCCCTTGGTAGCTACCTGACCAAGGGCAACATGTGACTATCAAGGCTGTTAGTTCACCTGATCTCTTAGCTAGGAGAACCCCTGAAGTGACTCTTTTCTGTGTCCCTGTGTTAGGAAATCTATTTCAAGCCTTTTAATTGGAAAATTAAACACAAATTGCTTTAAAACAGTGGTGCATTGCTTTGAAAAATGAAGACCATATGGTGTCATTTATTACTTTGCAGGGTGTATTCAATCTTTCGGGTGTAATTTTATATACCCACTAATGCAGAAAGTCTTCTGGAGGAGGAATAAAGCACTACAGTGTGTGATTTAATGTTGCAGGGTCACCAAATATGTATCAAGATTACTGCCTGCATCAGGCTGCTGTAAAGTAAGGGATGTCCCTGGAACAGTGAATCTGTGAGAATGAGAGAGGCAGATAAATCTAGAGAGATTTTGAAAGTGTGATGTACAAATAAAAAACCAGAATAAGCCCAAAACATTCCTAAATCCACTATCCAGACATATGCTAAGAAAAAAGGCTTTTAAAATACAGTAAATGGAAACTATGATTGACAAGGACAAAGGGTGCTTCTAGCCTGTCATTATTTTGGGGTGAGATTCAACCAGACACTGACAGATTCAGGTTGTGCAATTAAAGTTGATTCGGGGCTCTCACACAACAAACCTACTTCTTGCCAAAATTATACATGTTACGATAAGGGAAGTGACAGGAAAATGGACTGGGACGTGCAGGGTAACATTTGCTCAAGACAGGATCATATCGCCTCCCTGCAAACAAATTGGAACAAGTGTTCAATAAATAGTCAATGCTGTCTAACCTTCCTGCAAACTTTTTGCAGACGAGTCAAGATTAATGCTCAATAAACAGGTCAGCTGGAAGCAACTGAACAGTGCGTTATTAGATCTGATGGGTTTAAGCTGATATGCCTTGAAATTATTAAAGCCATGTAGGTACATCTGTTGTGCCTAAGCTTTAAAAACAAAACCCTAAATACCTGCATGTTCAGATGCACAAGGCTAGTTTATGCAGGGCCTATGTTTCTGTTTACATCTGTACCATAGAGTGTAGGTCTAAGCCTCAGGCTCACATAACCTCCCTGCTGTGTAGTGAGCATTTTAATGTGAATGAGGGTCTACGCTTGTAAATTCCTATGTGAGCAGGCGTGTCTCAAAGAGCCATCCATTTTGTTTTCACACCCCACCCTTATGTAAGGCATGTAGGCCTGTGTGGAACAGCCCCAGATGAAGCCTATTTATACATTATTTTGAGATGCAAAGAGGCTCCATTGGTTTTTCTATTAATACAGCCCATTTCCAATAATTTAGAGTCTGGTGTAACTCTGCTGCATGTAGGGGGTTTTCTTTTGCGCTTGGATAATCAGGCGAAGCTTATTTCCCTTCAGTTCCGACACACACTTTCATTTTTGAGGGCAATTGCATGTTGAAGTTGTGGGATATATCCAGCCTCGTATAACCAACATATTTAACTCTAATTAACTCATGAAGTGGTTAAGACCATAGAATAAGCCATACTTCCAGGCCTAGCTAGGTCATTTACCCATCACCTTGGTTCTCTCTTCCTTTCCACTGTGTGAATCGTACCAGTTGGGATGTCTAAGCTGGATGCTCCAAGCTTAGACCATGTGGCTTAAGAAAGCCATCTTTGTGTTCCTGTACAAATAATTTAGAAACATTTACCACTTTTTGAAACTAAATTTTGTCTTTTCTTGCTGCTGTATAGAAAAGCCCATGAATCTTACCTCTGAAGAGCTTGTAAGTAAACCATTTTTAACTTAACAGTCGTGTGGTCTCTTTCCATGCAAAGGGGAGTGAGGTGCTCTGGAAGAAAATCAGAATTTTAAAGGTCCAACCACCTATATTTCCATGCTTTGCTGCATTTTTTTGTGGTTTTAAATCTCTGCTGGGGTTCTCTCACCAAAGCCTGGGTTTAGGCATGCAAAGAATTCTCCTTTTATTTTTACCATATCTAGTCTTTCTTTTAACCAAAATATTAAAACAAACAGAAGTGACCTTTCTTGTCCAGAGAAGGCTAGGTTGCCCTTCAACATGTCAGGACTTTGCTGTCTCAGCTGTTCAGGGAATGGAGCACTGAGAGGAACTTTCCCCCCTGCAGACCTGTGCATTTTTGTCTATCCATAACTGGCAGCTTCTGCTAGCATGGGTGCTGCAATTCCAAAATGAAGGCTAAAATTGAGAGCTTATTCCTGTCTTATTTTAGTGAAGTCAAATGATTTTCATTATTCTCTGGTATCATGATCAGGAATGTGACATAGGATTAGTTTGATTTTTAATGTACACTTACTGCCCTTTTAAAAATAAAAATTGCCTGGTGACTATTTTGTTTCTTTTTTGCTATTCTCGTGTGCCATTTCTAGTATATCTTCCATGAACAGCCATCTTATAAGAAGATTCCAATCCTTTCTGTCTCATCAGAACCCATAATCCATTATTCATGCTCTTGTAATTTCAAGGCTAGACTACTGTAATGTTCTTAGCATGGTGCTACCTTTGGTTATGGTCTGGAAGCTTCAGTTTGTTCAGAATGTGGTACCAACCCCTTGATAGGTTGATCACCCACAGTACATTACAAATGTGCTCCAACATCTGTGGCTTCCCATTAGTTTCTAGGCACAAGGTGTTTTGACCTGTAAAGCGCTTAATGACATGAGCTCATACCTCATCATGGCTGTTATGTTTAGTCTTTCCAAACCAGGTTTTGGACCACTAGAGACCGTTGTTCTGTGCCAGAAATACTTGCTGTTTTCATCTGAAAAAACCGAGAATCTCATGGAAGATTTAACCTTCACAGCAATATCTTCCCTCAAAATTTGACCACACAACTTTATTAACTCATACTGCTGATGTGTACTTAGTATTGCCTGCCCTCCTCGTATTGCATGCCCTCCTCTTCTTAAAAATAAAAATAAAAATTTGCTTCCTGTCTCAACACACAACTAAAAAAGGTACAGTATGGCCACATCTTACATGGTGGGTTCAGTTCCAAGGGTTCTGTGTATACACAAAAATGCATGTACTCAAACCACCCCCTTGGAATCACCCCTACCTGAGCATCTCCTGCCTTCCGGAGCCGGTGTGCTCAGTAGGCCTTGCTGGGTTTTCCCGGCATAGAAGGAGCTTTTAAGGCTCTGTCTTGCTTTGCTGGGCAAGGCGTACACCAGCTCCTGAAGGCTAAAGATGTGTGCACAAGATGTCACAGGAACTCAGCCCAATGAGTCTGTACAGTCTTCTGTTTACAGTGGTACCTCGGGTTACATACGCTTCAGGTTACATACGTTTCAGGTTACAGACTCCGCTAACCCAGAAATAGTACCTTGGGTTAAGAACTTTGCTTCAGGATGGAAACAGAAATTGTGCAGCGCAGCGGCAGCAGGAGACCCCATTAGCTAAAGTAGTGCTTCAGGTTAGGAACAGTTTCAGGTTAAGAACAGACCTCCAGAATGAATTAAGTTCTTAACCCAAGGTACCACTGTATTTTGCATCTACTATGCTCCCCCACTGGTTTGGAAAGTGGTGCCCACACCATGTTAGCCACAATCCATACCTATCCATACCTATCCTGTATCTATCCTGTCATTTCTTATGAAATACTGTATTTTGTCCCAAACCAGCTTTGATCTGAATTGAGAATTGGAACAACCCAGCTATGTTTTAAGATGGCATTGTGTACACACCCCTACTATAGTTCCAGTTACAGATAGGTAGCCGTGTTGGTCTGCCATAGTCAAAATAAAAAAATTCCTTCCAGTAGCACCTTAAAGACCAACTAAGTTAGTTCTTGGTATGAGCTTTCGTGTGCATGCACACTTTTTCAGATACACGTGTATCTGAAGAAGTGTGCATGCACACGAAAGCTCATACCAAGAACACCCATACTATAGTCATTGGAACTTATTCCTGGGCTGCAATCATTATTACTTACTTTTCTGGGTGCAAGCGTGATTAAATGCACTGGGACTTTCTTCCAAGTAAACATGCATAGGATTACAGTATTAAATGGCAACAGAGGCATGGACCAAGTTATAATATTTAATAGGAATATTGTTCCAAACTTTTCTGGGGATTTTTGCTGCAAATTTCTATAAACCAGTACAGAAAGGCTGGGGGAGCTAAACCAGTGCAGAAAAGCCGGGGGGGGGGGACACACCTTCTGATCAGCCTTTTAGTGCAGATTATATATATATTTTTACAGAGATACAAGGAATTGGGAGCTTTCTTTTTCTAAGCATACAATTTAGAGGAACTGGTTTTCACTCAATCATATTGCCTAGGTCATGACCTGTTGTATAACTTTGTTAGGCCAGATAAAAGGATCAGAGCCATCAGGGGCACGCTCCCATGCTTCCATGATAGCCAAGCAAAATGGCCATTAGAACGAGAGAGAAAAGATTATCCTCTGTCATTTAACATTTGGATGAGCACCAAGCCAGCTTCCTTCCAGATCTGTGCTTTGTGTTTCTTTATTGCTATAATCCAGTTACCCTGAGAACCTGGCTTTTTTTTTTTTTTTAAGGAATCCATGGTTTCAAATACCCTCATAATATTGTTGTGCCTATTCCTTTCTATGATAGAAGCATAAAGCCATAGGCTGAGAGCAGATTAATGGACTGATATCTTGCTAAGAACAGACATTAGGGGCAGATACACCTAACGCTCTTCAGCGCTCTTATCTCCCCTCTACAGTCCATAGGGCTACATATTATGGACAAACACATTGAAAACACTTTAGAAGAAGAACTGGTCACTTCCAGAGGGGCTGATCAGGCGTTGAGTAGTTTTGTGTTAGGAGGTGATTCTTAACCCTTTCCCCACCCATTTTCTTGCCCCAAATGTTCCCTGAACCACTTTCCCGCCCCCGTTTTGGTTGCTCTGGGAGTTGTGGTAGGGTAATTGGGGGTAGGGAAAGGGGTAAGCACCATAGCTGTCAACTTTTCCCTTTTTTTAAAGGGAAATTCCCTTATTCCAAATAGGATTCCTCGCAAGAAATGTTAAGTTGTGGGCAAACATATCAGACGACACAGCGATTCTTCCAAAGCAGCTCTTTATTTGAAGGGCGATGGATGGGACACAGTACTCTAGCCAGAACAGTCAGCTCTGAATTGGTTCTGTTCAGTGATTTCACTCAGTGATTTCGCTCAGTGATTCAGCTCAGTGATTCAGCTCAGTTCAGAGGATGGCCGCATCTGGCTGTGCTCTGATGTCCATATATCCCACCTTCGTCGCCAGTGTTAAGTTGTGGGCGAACATATCAGACGACACAGCGATTCTTCCAAAGCAGCTCTTTATTTGTAAGCTAGAACAGAACTGAACTGAGGAGCTCAGTCAGCCTGCTTATATAGAGCTCCACTAGAATGCAACAGTAACCATTTTCTGTAACTAGCAAATCACTGAATGTCACTTACGATCCTTCATTTGCATACAAACTATCCAATCACTGAACGACACTTTCGATCCTTCATTTGCATAACTATCTACAATATCCCCCTGCTGGCCCAGGGTAAGAACTTCAGTACATAACAAGAAAAGTGAAAAGTTGACAGCTATGGTAAGTACCCTCGTCTTATTTGTTGCTTCTCCAGTCCTGATCTCCTCCTCCAAAATGGCAGCTTCCTAGGGTTGCTGATTGACTATAAAAGAAGTGTTTGGGCTGCTCCTGTGCCTTTGACAACAACTGGGTCTTCAGAAACCAGCCTGTAGCTTTCCATGACATGGAGATAAGCATCACAGCCTGCTAATGTCTGTAGATCAACTGCAGTTAACCACACAGGAGGCATGTCTGCTTTAGAAAGTTGGTAACTCTGGCATAGTTAAGCAGCACTTAAATCACACCAACACTTTTCATATCCCCGCCACTATTTTTGTCATGCAACCTTTTTGCGTATCAAGTACACTTATACAAGGACGGGCATGGACTCCACCCTCATCCTGGCTACTTCTTGATATTTCTCTTTTCAGTCACTCAAGGCTAGATTAAAGTGTGAACGCTTACCCACATGTTATACAAACCCTCATGACCTCAGTCTCACAGCTTGTATGAACAAGCATCCTCTTGCCAGACTTTTCTGGTGCTGGCATCTCTTGTGTGGCTGTTTTTGTACATGATTTGTGCTATGGGCCGCTGTTTATGTCTTTCCTGGCCCTTATCTGTTTTCACCCCTCTCTTATATTAGCAAAGTAGGTAAAAGGTAAACGTAAAGGACCCCTGGACAGTTAAGTCCAGTCAAAGGCGACTTTGGGGTATGGAACTCTTCTCACTTCAGGCCGAGGGAGCCAACGCTTGTCCACAGACAGCTTTCCGGGTCATTGGCCAGCATGACTAAACCGCTACTGGTGCACAGAGTACCATGATGAATGCTAGAGTGCACGGAAACGCGTATACATTCCCGCCACAGTGGTACCTATTTATCTACTGTTTATCTACTTGTGCTGGTGTGCTTTCGAACTGCTAGGTTGGCAGAAGCTGGGACAAAGCAATGGGTGCTCACCCCGTCACGCAGATTCGAACTGCTGACCCTTCTGATCAGCAAGCCCAAGGGCAGGCATCCCCAAACTCAGCCCTCCAGTTGTTTTGGGACTACAATTCCCATCATCCCTGACCTGTTAGCTAGGGATGATGGGAGTTGTAGTCCCAAAACATCTAGAGGGCCGAGTTTGGGGGGTGCCTGCCCAAGCGGCTTAGTGGTTTAGACCACAGTGCCAGTACCCTATGTGGATAGTGAATTTTAGATCCTATGTCAGGGATGCTTTGGAAGGATAGCCCCAAAACCTCTCTTCCAGTTTCTCCACTAAGTTGTCCGAGGACGCAGAGTGGAAAACAGTGACATGGCTGGTGTCTGTGTGGTTATTGTGTCTTCTTTGAAAAGTACTCCAAGTCCTGCCCTAACCTTGTTCCCTCGTAGACCTTTGGCAAAGATCCTGCTGCTGCTTGTGACATTTCTTTGGCTGATAAAGGAAACTCTGATCTCAGCCAGCGCTTGCTTTGCTGCTTAGATGCAGAGCCTCTAAATGACCCACTAGATGGATGCAGCCCTCCAGAAAGGGGATGGGAGGAAGCTGTGAAGCAGATAAGAGGACACAGGACACCCGCTAAAGCCGTGTGTGAGAAGGGTTGGCCAGGGGACACCAGAAAGAGGCAAAGCAGGGGCAGACAACGTGGTGCCCTCCAGATGTTGTGGGCTGCAGCAACCCTGACCATTGGCATGCCGGCTGGAAGGCACCACATTGGCTATCTGATGTTGAGCTGGGGCAAGTGTAAGGCTGGGAATTGTGACTCAGAGCATCTGCTTGGCAGGCGTAACATCCCAGGTTCAATCCCTGGCATCCCCTGGTGGGGTTGGGAGCGACTCCTGTCTGAAACCCTGGAGAGCCAATTTAGGCAATACAGAACTAGGTGGACCAGCTTAGGGGTCTGAGTCAGTTTGGCAGTTTCCTAAGCTCCTACCTAAGCTCTGAATCTTGCTTGTCCACCATAGAAAGCTACTGTGTAGGTGCCAAGTCTCAGTTGTGGAGGGCCTTGGACAGGGCACAATTCATGGACACCCCCTGTCCCATGGTTTTACCTCCTCATTTTATCAGGTTTGGTGGTTTCATGCCAGTGGGCCTCCTGACACTCAATGTGTACACTCAGTAGATGACTGGCATTGAGTGGTCCTATTTTAACATTAAGTGGCTAATTAAATCCCCCTCCTCCTCCTCCTCCTCCTCCTCCTCCTCCTCCTCCTCCTCCTCTTCAATAGGTATTAACTGCAATAAAATATCTCCCAGATTCTAAAATGCAGAGTGGTATCTAAGCATGATGTGTAACATCGTACAAAGTTACCCTGTACAGCTAGTATCTTGGCTGTAGCTGCCTGAAGGGTTCCCATTTGTTCTCTTTTGCACTATTTTTAAACTATCTGCACAATCCCATGCATATTTACTCAGAAGTAAGCCCCACTTACTTCTCCAAGGAGGCTAATTCCCCAGCAAGTGTCTGCAGCCTGAACGAAAGGGTCATCAACCAATTGATTGATTGGAAATGTGTCACTTTTATTCGTTCGTTCGTTTTAGGGATTTATACCCCACCTTTTGTCTTTGCTTCAAGACAGCTAACAACCAAAACAATAATTGAATGGGAAATTTAATGAGTATGTGAAGCCCAAGGCTTGGTTTTCTGACATCAGCTTTATGCAATCAGCTAGTGTTACTGTTATTAAGAAGGGCTCACCATGCCATGAAAAATCAGGTTCAAGTAGACTGGATATTATAGAATCTGCCATGGTGTTCGGGGCTGTGGATTTTGAACTTCCAAAGATTTTGTAGTTCCATCCATGCTAGTAAGCAGAGTAGAATAGAACCACCCAAAGATACAACAGAGGTTTTGGCATGCTAGGACCCTCCCTAGGAACTGGGTGTGTCTGCCGATGCTGATTTAAAAAGAGGGGAGAAACTGTTCCCAATGGGAGCTGCATTGTGCACAAAAGCCTTGTGGCAGGAGTAAAATGTTAGAAACGCCTAAAATCTGACAGTGACAAAAGTGTGTGTGTATGGGGAGGGGATGGACCCCAGGGGGTCTAGGAGCTCCTCCAGACATCCCGTTTATTCCACATTTATTTAGCACGAGTTCTTATGGACCCCCAATGTATTCAGTCCTAAGGGGAATTCTCGTAAAAGCTACCCCATCAACTGCGATGTCTTACCCAACAAGGCTCCTGCATTTACACTGGTAGATTCTTAACGTAAAGATACTCTATGGTTATTTTTGAGACTATCTGAGCCAGTTAGACATGCGGTCCCTTAAACATCACAGTGAAGTGAAGATACATACAACCAACCCTCTCATACAGTGAACTCAGAAGCACTTGTTCCCTGAATAACAGTGATTATATTCTGCCATCTTGTGGCTGCATTCAAACTCGCAGTCAAATTCTAGGTCTTGAATGTCCAGCAAGCAAATGTAGAATTTTCACAAGCATAATCTTGCAGTTCTCCAGACAAATAGATTAATTAATTAAGTCATACATGCGTAGAATATATTTGTCCATAATGGTCCCAGGGCGTGGCCTGAAGGCTGATTGCAGCAATCTTGCTGAAGCCAGGCAGATCTAAGTCCTCAGTGCCAGCGGAGGGCCACTTGGAAACTCAAAAGTATGCATATCCTCCAACATTTCTCTGATGAAAATAGGGATGTCCTATGCCACTACTACTACTACTATTACTACTACTACTACTACTACTACTACTACTATTATTATTATTATTATGCCCTACCCATCTGACTGGTTTGCCCCAGCCACTCTGGGTGCCTTTCAACATATATAAAAACATTATAAAAATTAAACATAAAAAGCTTCCCTATATAGGGCTGCCTTCAGATGACCCAGGGGTTGCATAACTCCATACCCTCCAACATTTTCCCGATGAAAATCCTAAGGAAAAGTGGGACATTCTGGGATCACATCAGTAACCGGGACAGCTTCCATAAATCTGGGGCTGTCCCTGGAAAATAGCAACACTTAGAGAGTCTGAGTATGCTGCCTTGAGTTCCAGGGAATAATAAACAAATTGTTGTTTTATGATCAACTGGTGACCACCTTTCTAAAAACAAGAAAAGAGCAATCTTTTAAGAGTGTATGAAGAGTCATGTTGGATCTGACTACGAGCCGAATCCAGCATTCTGTTTCCCAGACATGGCACCTCTGATCTTGGTGGTAGTATATGGCCATCCTGACTTGCAGCCATTGGCAGCCCCCTTCCTTCATTGTTTGAGGATTTTAATGACAACAACATTTTCAATGACAATTACAGTTCTAGAACATAGCATTTTGGTTCTAAGCCATTTAAGAATTTTTGAAAATCTTTTTTTTCTTTCAGACAGCACAAGAGTGGGAAAGTTGGCAGTGGCTGATCCCTGATGAACAATAAACAGAGCTGGGACAATAATTTTATTTATTTAGGTATTACTTTGTTACCCTTCACTGTATGGTCACAGGGTGATGCAGAACTTAATAGGCGGAATTCAACATCATGCTAAGTGGGGTAAGCACACAGGGAGTGAGGCCCACCCTCTCCTCTTCCTGTTCGTCCCCTAAACCTGTTCTATGTTTCCCCTCAACTCCCCAGAGCAGATTTAGGGGGGACATGGGGCATGTGGAGGGGAGAGTCTCACTGTGCAGAACTCATTCTGCACCAGCAGCAACTTAGTTGACTCTTGCCCACTGAGACACATCAATATATGTTCTAAAACTGATGGAAATATTAATAAAAAAGAAAAAAAAAACAGAATATAGCAGAGAATCCCCTACGAACTAATGTCAGACAGATTATGCTTCATCACCTTCAAAAGCCTGATGAAAGGAACGTCGCCATTCTCCTAAAATGTGTGCACCTCATGTGGGTGAAGAAAAATAATATTGAGGGCTAAGGGAGGCTAACTGTGGCTACTATGTGTTAATATAAAAAGTGAGAAAGCATTACAAGTACAAAAAAGAGGACAGAGGGGAATACAAATTTGCCTACATTCAGACACAAGTTTAGAAATACAGTGGTACCTCGGGTTACAGACGCTTCAGGTTACAGACTCTGCTAACCCAGAAATAGTACCTCGGGTTAAGAACTTTACTTCAGGATGGGAACAGAAATCGCGCAGCGGCAGCAGAAGGCCCCATTAGCTAAAGTGGTGCTTCAGGTTAAGAATAGTTTCAGGTTAAGAATGGACCTCCAGAATGAATTAAGTTCTTAACCCGAGGTACCACTGTAATAGCTATTTCTGATACATCTCAACATGGTGAGGAGAACTTACGTAGTGACCCATGTGCTTGCAGAGTTTGGTGTCTTGGTGCGAGCTGCTGATGGGCAAATTCCTGGTCACATGGCAGCTCTTCAAACAGAGTACTGTCCTCCAAGATGCTCTTGGGTGGGCCTATTTAAAAGCAATAGGAGGCTTCTAGCATCACAGACACATGTGCATGTCTGCTGCAGACAAACTGAGTTGAACACTTGGTGGTGCTAGATGCTGACATATGGAGTCTTGTGCTTCTGGTGTTTTCTTAAAACTGCATTCAGGAACAGACAGCAAATTCACAGCTTTCAGCTACAAGTAACAATATCAATTTCAGAACATTATATTGAGATGCAACTTTATTATCTTAATGGGATCATTAACTGAGGGGAATGTGTTATTCCAGTGCCCTGTATCACACAACTATAACTGCAGTTATTTTTTGTTATCATAAATAAATATGATTGGCATGTACCTGAGTGACAAAACAGGTTGGAATATAACAGAATGAAGATGGCATAATCTATTCTGGTATCAAAGAATTCAAATTTCTGAAGTTCTTTTGACCTGAAGATGATTGCTTCCACACCACCCCTTTTTCCTAGAATTGCCATCCATTGTTCACTCTTTTTTTACAGGCTGCGCCTTCTTTTTTAAAAAATGTTTTTCAGGGCAATAAAATACACTTGCAGGGCAATAAAACCCAGTGCAGACAAGCAAATAACTGTTTTCAGTTCTCTTGAACCTTTATTAAATATTTCCTGTTTGCAGCTCCTGCCCATTTTATAACTTTTTGTTTCTCATGACTGGGAGATTAGTGACAAAGAGCATCATTAAATTTTCCCAGTGTCAGTTTTTGTTTTCTGGGGGTAGAGGAGAGCATGGTTACTGATTTATTCTCTTTCCCCCAATTGTTTTTCTAGCAAAATCTTTTCATTTTTTGGGCTACCAACAATATTGTAGAAAATTGAGCTGCACCTACAGATGCACAATTTCTTTTGAAAAAAATTTTCATTTGATTTTTAAAAATATAAACATACAACAAAACCAATTCAGAATCCGAATATAGAGATTACTCTGACTCTCCTGACTTCCCCCATCCCTTCAATGGATCCTATTGATCCTATTCTCCACTGCATATCAATACTTTCCCAATTTTTTTATCTTTCTAAATTATTCATACATTCTGTTACACTACAAGTGTGTTTAAAATCCTGCCAATGTTTTAACCTGCTTGCAATGATCTTTTATATAAGTTATTAACTTTTCCCATTCTTTTTTAAAGTTCTTGTCTTCTTGATTCCTGAGCTTCCCAGTTAATTTTGCCATTTCAGCATAGTCCATCGACTATCCACTGATGGTTGACAGATGCACATTTCCTTCTCTCAGGAGTGTTATGTTCATTGCTAGGACTTTCAAAAACATTGCAGGAAGCAAAGGCGTGGACATCACCCATAGGACCTAATGCTATAATGTAGACAGATCTTTTTTCCCCTTTTCCCCATGGAGGTAGCCTCCCTGGCAGGTGTGGGGAACTTTTGATCTCTGGATGTGGCTGAACTACAACTCCCATCAGCAAGCATGACCAATGGCTAAGGACATACCATTTTGGATAGACTTTAAAGGGGGGTTAGACAGGTTCATGGAAGATAAGGTTATAAATGGCTTCTAGCCAGGATGTGCTATTTCAAGTGTGCCTCTGAATACCACTTGCTGGGAATTACAAGCAGGGAGAGTGCTGTTAGGCTCAGGCCTTGGTTGTGGGTTTCCCACAGGTATCCACTGTGAGAGCAAGAGGCTGTCATCTATTTTTAGTATATTGGAATGGAAGTTACCACGTCTTTTCTAATGGAAACATTGATAAATTGAAATAATACCTGGTGTTTAATAATAACCCCTGGACAATTTTAATATGGATGATATTTATGGGCTCATTCTTTACTTGGCGTTGATTCTTTTGGGTGGTTTGCATATGCACACATATCCATAATACGACAGCATAGCTGTCGCCTTCTGTTGCAAAATCATAGCTAACATTTCAGTCCTGTGCATTTGTATTCAGTTGACTGCAAGCAAATTCAGTGGGGCTTACTTCTTAGGGCTGTATCCAATGTTGCTATTCCACGAGTTCAGCAGACTTCCACCTGCACAGTGGAACTCTTCTCCACCTTACAGCACATCCTCAAAATCTGCTCCAGAGGGTTCACGGAATAGAGGTTAATGGGGAGAAGAGGAGGAGGAGGAGTATATTAAATTGCCACACCGTTTCCCTTGAAATATTATGATATTGCAACTAGATGCTGGTAGTAGGCTTTAAATATAATTGACATTTTTATTTACACTTTGTGTACCGCAAGGCTTATACACATAAAATGGATTTTACAATTACGGCAATAATCTTCCACATTCAACTATTTCTTACACGTTGTCCTTTGGCATCTTGGAAGGGCTTTTGCAGGTATTTGTAGTATACAATTTTCAAGAAGTAAAATACGGTAAATATTCCAGTTTGGTTTGGTTGCCTACAGACATTGATGAAGTTGCTAACCATTACTCATTACTGTCCCTGTGTCTCACTTGGCTCTCTACAGGAAACCTTCCAAGAGGTGAAGAAACAAGGTTATTCCCCATTGCCTAAGAGGCAGCCTACAACAAATCCAGCAGTGATCCGTGGGAATCAAGCTACTACAACGTGGAATTGGTAACCTTTTCTTAAGCGTGCATGGCAGACAGTTGCTACAGCAGATATAGCTGTATCCAGCATGGAGGGACAACGATGGGGGGAAATGTACTTATTTCTCACCATCAAATGCACAGTCCTTTGCGTTCATAAAGCTATCAGAACTATCTTCCACTTATGAAGTTTAGTAAAAGTACTGTAACTTAGCTCAGCTGCCTTTAGGATCAGGACCAACACAATGTGTGTTTATGTGTTTTATATGTGTGTCCATATAAAACCTTGTCAATCTTGGTCAATATGGTTGGAGTTATATTGTGACCTTTGCCTCTGGAAGATGACAAAGACCTCATCATACGTCTTTCTGTTCCTGTGGCTGTGATGATAGAAAACAGGTCTATGAGGTGGGAAGGATGGTTTCTAGTTCAGTCGTCCCCCCACCGCTTTTTGTGGCAGATGTCATTCTTGCTAGCAGAGCACCCACAATATAATCCCTTTTCTCCTTTTCCTTGTCATACAGCTTTCTACCTTGAAAACAACTTGTGTCCTTCAAACAAAAGTGGTTATACTGTTTGTATTGCCTGTCTAGAAGTATTTTTTCCTAGTGGATTTGATTTCTCAAGTAGCCCATGGGCAACTATTATGGAAGGAATGTTGGTTTCTCTCTGCATAAGTTTTGGTGCTCCTGCTTACTGTACCATGGTGGTCTGCACTGGGAAGTGTGCCTTTGAGGATGCCAGACTGTGCATTGTTTGTGGTGTACATTGGGTATCCAAGAGTTATGCTACCAACACCATCCATTGACTGGTACCTTCCCTAAATGAACAATGTGGCGGTCTTATTAGTAAAGCAATATCATGACTGATGGGTGGTTGAACTGCTAAGAGATGTTTCTGTGTTTGCATTGCTTTCTCTTATGCTGTTCAGTGAAAGAGCATGATCCACCAATGTTACATATGGCAATGGTGGCTATCTGGTGTAGAAGGATCACTGCATTGTGGTGGTGGGTGAGTGTGTGTAGATTTGCACTTACTGTCTTGTACATAGCTGCTTGAAAAAATCCTCAGCATCAGGAGGGAAGGAGGACAACTTAGTCAAATTCCATTATAAAGTCCATTTTCACTACCAGTACAAAGTTCACCTCAAATCTTGTAAGATTGTCCTATCTGGTCTGCCTATACAGTGAGTTCACTTTTGCTTTGATACTTATCCAGTTAATGGCATTTTTTACTCTTGGTTCTATAAATCCACTTTTATTTTCTCTTTGCACCCTCCCTATCAGAAGAATTTGAGACAGGGGGTCACACATATAGGCAATGGAATAACAATAAATAGGTCTACCGTGGTAGTAGGCAAGCAGAAATAAGAAATGTATTTAGAATGGCAGAGCTACCAAGATGCAATTATGTGATTTTGTACTTAGTAAAATGAGAAACTGATTTTTTTCAGTTGCTGCCCAGAATCATTTAAAAAAAAAATTTCAAGGGTACTGAAGGTGCAGTTATCTGTAACCGAAATACTAGAGGTAGGCATCCGCAATAATATGCAATAATATGTACTTAATATGTTGCAATAATATGTACTTAATTTGCCTGGTTTGAACCTACCATTTGTTCAAGGTGTAGTTTTTCAAGTATGATATACAAATGCAGGCCATAAACTGTATGTGCCACTCCTTTCCACATAATTTGTAGATTTGGATTTTTGGTCAGGAAAAATTTCATGTCAGGCTGGACTTCCACACACAGGCATAAAACTGTTCCCACCAGCATTCCAGCATGCAACCTGTCCTTGTTAACAAATAAAAAGGCAAATGTTTAGGAAGTAAAGTGCAAAATTGGGCAGTGTGCCTGTTAAAAATAATTTTGCATTGAGTTAGCACTCTTCTTCTTTACAACCACTATTTGTGTTTTGCTAGTCTTTTCGCAACTGTGGTTGGTTGCTCCTGTCCCCCTCCTTCCAGTACTGCTCAGTCTGCATTTCAGTCAGTCGTGAGATGGTACGCTGAAGGGCAAAAATCTCCTCCTCTCCCGTGAACATTGAAAGTCCTTGAGCTGAATCCTAGAGAGAGATGGAAGCAAAGAACAATTCTTTAAAATGCAGGAAGCATTAAAAAGAAACCAGAAAATGAAAGACTTCTCAAACTTGCAGTGTGGCCTGAGTCCACATAGTCACAGTCCGTCCGCTCACCTCACCCCCCCCCCAGGTTTGTGTGCAATTCATAACTATCAAGCTCCCTTTCTTCTGCCATCATGCTTTTGTGGAACAAAACTATTCTTAAATATTGAAAAAAGAATACAGGGAGCAGCACCTTGCAGTTGCTGCTTTTGGCTGTGCTTCTGTGCAATATTTTTTTGGTGGCATTGCAGGTCTCTGGGTTACATGTTTGTAAAACACAGGCACAATTCAGCTAGCTAACTCTAAAGCACACACTTTATTACATGCACATAAACATTTTCCAGTTAGACAGAAGTTTGAGAGGCTTTAAAAATATTTATTCCAAGAGTAGGGACTGGGACTGTTTTCTGTGGTTGATAATAGCAAAACACACACACACTGCTTACATTGAATGGCACACATCCTTTCGTCTACACAGATAAAGGCTATTTGGATGACTCCATGTGTCAGTCTTTGTGCAATAAAATGGTATTGCCCATGTAACTTTTTTTTTTTACTGTCTGCAGTTGCAGGTTTGATGCCCTCCTAGAGATAGGGAACCAATGGCCCTCCAGATGTTGGTGGACTCCATCTCCCTTCAGTCCCAGCCAGCATGGCCAGTGGTCAGACATGTTGTAAGTTGCAGTTCAATAACATCTGGTTCTCCACCCCAAATATAGAGGCTAATTGAAAAGCACACACTTGTTCTATGATAACAATTAACCTATATCTTCCTTTGCCAGTGGTAAAGCCACAACAAAATATTAGGTTTAAATATCACCATAACACAGCTGGCCCTGCAGGGGCCAATGTACCGTGAGGATGAATCTCTTTCCATTCCCACCTACCCCCATTTGTGCATCACATCACAGTTTTGTACAACATTTTTGTATGATAGAGATCTTTCAGAGACACTTGTGTTAACATATATTCAGTAATGTGTTTTTTTTTTAAATCCTTATCAGTTAGGAGTTAACAGACTGGGTTCACAAAACATTCCTCTCACTTTCTTTGAATTTCCTCTCACAGCAGGACTAAAATGAAAGCAAGTTTTCTCAAGTATATAACATGCTAGGACAAGGCTTTTAAAATGTGTGTTGGCTCATATTCTGAAAACATTATGCTTTCCCCCACCAAGGTGAATGGCACTAAGATAGAAAACTGTGTGAGTCTACTGTGCATTAACAGCATACACTGAAAGATCAGCAACAAGAGGGCTAAGCTGCAACCCTTAAATTACCGTATTTTTCGCTCTATAACACGCACCCGACCATAACACGCACGTAGTTTTTAGAGGAGGAAAATCTATAGGCATGCCACCCGTAGGCATTCCCTCCATAACACGCACAGACATTTCCCCTTACTTTTTAGGAGGAAAAAAGTGAGTGTTATGGTGCAAAAAATACGGTACTTTTCAGAACCACCATATTTCTTTATAAGATATAAAAGGGAGACATTATTAGAAAAGAGTACTTATTAGGAAACCTATTTTTACTGGATAAACACGGGAAACTATTTGACATAGATAAAATTACTTGAGGCTTCTAACTTCTGATTTAACTTTCTGTCAGGTATTAGTATTCATAAACTATATAATGTAAGAACAGAAATATAATCTATAATGCAGAAATGCAAGCAACAAATTCTTGTATTCTGGGTTATATTCAACCAACAATTACTCAGAGTAATTGCTTAATGACCATGACTAACGTGCTCTGGTCCATGGGGTCACGAAGAGTCGGACACGACTAAACAACAATAACTTAGGCTCATTAATTCCAATGGGTCTACTCTGAGTAAAAGTTAGTTAATTACAAATCCTGTGCAAATCAGTTTTGGGAAGCAGCATTTATCAGCTCACTCCTTTGTAAACCTGGAGTGAAAGAGACTCTTATAACACACCTATTAGACAATAAACAGATTCCCAACATGGTGGCTCAAGTAAAATAAGGCGCCTTGAGTTCCAGTCCAGGAAAAAAGTGGGATGATGATGATGATGATACAAGTGCAATGTACAAAGCTAAATGTAGTTGCACTAAATCTGAAGAACATGTATTAAAGCAGCAGCATGACCCAATATTTCTAATAATATATTAACACATGCTGAGTAATAGATTAGAAGTATCTCTAGAATTACGCTAAAATGGATTGGTTCAAACCATTTATGAATAGCATTGCTTTAAGTTGGAATAGGAGAAAAGGTGCAACGTTGATCCTGCCAGAAAGCTACAGAATGACCGGTTAAATGCTTTTGCTGCTCACTGCCCCCCTAGCACCACCACTCAGACCAAAACCAATTATGCTCTCCTGCAACAAAGGCTCTAATGGTCATAGTGCTTACCTGGCTCAACCCCAAATCGTCCATCATTACCCTACTTTCGTCCAATCCACCATCATGGGATTCTTGAATAAATATGTTTTGGAGTGGTGCTGATGCAGAGCAAACAATACGCACCTGGAAGAGAGTGAAAAAGCTGTAGGTACTATCACATATGGCTCCTATTTCTCCATTTGAATTTTGTAAAATCCACCATGTTTTCATTTTGTATTGTGTAAGTAGCAATTTCGATATAGACAACAACTGAAATGATTTCTGATTTTGCCAAGCATAAGTAGCTCTCCATAAGAATGCAGAATGCAAGTGGCTTGTACTGTACCATCATTCCTTCTTCACTTCACAAACACTAACCATAAACCCATTTATAAAAAATGAGCCATTCTAACACAATCACCACTAACTTTAGTTCTTTTACATAGTCATTGGGTATAGCATCTTACCATCAAAACCTATATGTAGTAAATATCCTCAAAATCAAAATGTAAGCCATTGTTTTCTTCTACTATTCGTTAGAATGTAAGCCAGCATTAGGGCAGTTATTTCTACTGGTTTTGTACAGCATTTAGCTTACAGTCTGTCTCTCTCTCTCTCTCTCTCTCTCTCTCTCTCTCTCTCACACACACACACACACACACAAACACAATTTAAAATACTTATGCTCATTGAACATTATCATGCAATAAGCTACTTTCCTTTTGTAGTAAAACAATATAGAAACTCTGTGCCACAATGGAAGGCAGGGCAGAAATGAACTGAAATAAGGCCACTAATTGGTTATGCTTTGTTAGATGAATTAAATTCAGTTGTGACAAATTTAATTGGTGATTTATTGTCATTATATTTTTTGAAACAACGTTAATGCTTATAGATGCATCACCAGAAAATATGAAAAGCCAAGTGTAACTCATGGAATTTTGAAATGTTAAATACAAAATAATACATCTTTTGGCATGGCATGAAACCTGTGTTAGAAAGAATAAACTTTGCTACTACCTTTTGCTTTTGGGTGGAAATACTATAGTTAGCCACCACAACATTACAGTTTTGTATTTCTCTTTTTTCCTCTTTCTAGACAATTGTCACTTCTCTACCAGGGAATTTTTGTCAGCTTCAAAAGGACCATTTTCTGAGTCAAGAGAACAATATAGAACCACACACACATACTTCAAGGAAGACCAAAACACAGTTTCAAAGTGAACCAGGAATTTCCTTCTACACTGCCTGGAGTAATTCTGAAGTCATTTTGGCGTCTTTGATGTGTGCAATTCTAAATTTCGCCATAGCAATCCTCAATCACAGCTGTGCCTTTACTCACTGACTAAAAACAGTGAAAGGTGGGAGGAGGCTCCTTTGCCACCAAACAATTCCTGGAATGGTACCTGCACATTTTGCTTCATGATGTTTGTTCTACAAATGCTAGAGCAGACTCCCCCTGGGGCCAATAGGGGTTATGGTCTAAAATACATTTAATGTGAGTTGCTAGTTGTCAGCCTTTAAGTTTTAGCATCCTTGTTTAAAAGAGGATAAAGTTAATAAAGTTGAGAACCTCTAGTACACAGCCTGCCATTTCACAAGCTGCAGGTGCCAATGTATATTTTAAACTGTTGGTATCTATGATAGGGCAATTGTCCAGTGAAGAAAGAACAAGCACTCTCCCAGCTTTAAATACAGCCAGTATCTAACAGGGCTTGTGACACTTTTAGAATAATACTTACAATTGCAATGGGCAAGGTGAGATAACATACTTGTGTGTGTGGCTCACCATAATGTCCAGTGAGAAAATATTGTTGCTTGACTGTGAGGAAAATGCAGGAGTTTTGAGAAAAGACATCTGGATCCACCAGAAAAAGTGAGCTGCATCTAAGTCATTTACTAAACAAAGATAAGATTGTCTGGATAAGTCCCAACTATCTTGCTGAACTAAAGGTGGGTTTTTTGTGTGAATTTCTTTGCCAGGACATTCTTGAAAAAGGTTTTTAATCTCAATCGATATTTCCTGATTGCATAAATATTTAAGTGCGTGGCTATAATCACACATAGGGTGAAGCTTAATGTCTTCCATCACTTTTTAAAACATCAGCTTAAATACAAAGAGCCTTTTTTAGTTGTTTTAATACTGCTGATTTTGCTCCCATGATTGAAACCTTTGTAAATCCAAGCTAAGTGCTGCATTTATCATTACTATTTCATTAGAGGTCCCACAACTCAGACTAAAACCAAGAGTGGCTGTTTCTTCTAAAATTATTATCACTTTGGGGCAAACCCATTAACACTTTACTCGTCTGTTCACTTATAACGAATCATGTCTGGAACTCTAGGTGAAATAAGATGAAAACAAAGCACATCTGTACCCTGGAATTATAGCAGCAAACAAAACTTTGTGGATAATTTCAACTTAACTATTGTTTGGCTTGCAAAACATGATGTGACTTTTTACCAATCATGAAAAAAGAATCATGATAATTTCTCTTGGAAATATATTATTTGACTCAGGAGAGTTGGTGGGGGCATGGGGCAGAATATACCAATTTTCTAATATCTAAAGCTATCTTAAACTCCACCTTGGAGTTGCAGATTTTCAGGGATAGGATTTGGTGAGCAGCAATGTTTTATCTATGTGTCCTGGTTTGGAGAAAACAAGAGAGAATGTTTCGTTCTTCTTTTATAGCGCTGGAACTCAGGCTCACCTAATGAAATTGATTGGCATTCCCATTTGATTCCAGGAAATTAAAAACACACCAAATTAAAATCACATCAAATTTAATTCCCACCTGTTGAGGACCTATGACCGAAACTGTATCTGGGTTAAATTGTCCTGTAACTCGTTCACCCCTGTCATCTCATGTGGAACCAATTTCCCAAAGCAGCAGGCAAATATGAGAGAAAATAGGAAGATTTAACTTGCATTACCCATTAATCTTATACTGATAATTTCCAGAGCAATTCAAGATGCTTTAATCTTGTAAGAATTTACCAACTGACCGCTTACCTTCTTGTCGTAAAAAGTATCAACAAGAGTAATGAAGCGGCGAGCTTGGGTCCTTTTTGCCATTGTAAACTCAGGTATGTGACGAACAAAGACTAGGTCAAAATGCATAGCTACTTCCAAGTAATCACTGGCTCCAAGTGGCTGAAACAGAAAATGGGAACTGTAACCCATTGAAAAGCCAACAGACCAACACAATATATATTTTGAAATGCTACCATCATATCTCAAGCAAACCAGTGTGATCCCTCCTATTTTGTTTTCTTTTTGCATTAGATGAGAAGGTTGACTGTGATAGTAACAGATTGATTCCTAAAATTGGTGGCTAAGCTTAGCTTTATGATCTCTAAATTAAATCAGAAAGTAATTTGCTTGGGTATTGCCAAAATTATAGTGCAAATAAGAAGAACGTGTTGGATCAGGCCAATGGCCCATCTAGATCAGTATCCTGTTCTCGCAGTGGCTGACCAGAGATTCCTGTGGAAAGCGGGATCTAAGTACAACAGCACTCAGGGGCGCCGACTTATAAAAAATATTGGGGGGGCCCATACTGGGGTCCTGCCGCTGCTTCGCTCGGGTAGCCGGGAGAACGCAGTTCGAGGTGGCGGTGTTGGGGAGAGACCCTCGCTCAGGGCGCCACGGGACTTGGCGGCCGGCGGCCTATCTGGAGGGTTTTGGAGCGTATTTCGGCGGAGCGATTGGGGAGGAGGGGGCTTGTTGCCGGATTCTTCAGCTGGGCCGGAGATCCGCTGCTGGGGGGTCCCTGGGCCGAGTTGTGAGCCTGGCCTGCTGAAGGGAGATCCAGCCGATTGCGCGACGGGGACGGCCGGGGCTCTCCGGCTAGGGCGCGCGGCTGGCTGGCTGGCTGGCGAGGGAGCAGGTGGGGAGGGGGAGGGGGTCCTCACTCTCTTAGGAAACGCACCCGCGCGCCCGATTGCCACGAAGTCCGAAGGGTGCGTGTGTGGAATTAAAAAGCAAAAACGAGATACGGGCAGGGCAGGCAAAGAGTTTTCCGCAAGAGGATGGAGGGCAGGTTGAAGAGAAAATCACTCAGGATGAGACAGTCAAATCAGCCATGATAAAATGGGCTCAGGATATTGGGTATAACATCATGTTTGAGGACTGGGAAAGGTTATGGACCACCAGAATGAAATTCACTGCATGTAATGCCTTGAAGGAAAATATTATGAAAATGATTTATAAGTGGTACATGACCCCAGTCAAGCTTGCAAAAATATATCACCTGTCTGATAATAAATGTTGGAAATGTAAGGAGGCTGAAGGGACATTCTCTTTCACCTCCGGTGGACTTGTCCAAAAGTGAAGGCCTTCTGGGAAATGATCTATAATGAGTTAAAAAAGGTATTTAAGTATACCTTTCCCAAGAAACCAGAGGCCTTCCTCTTGGGCATTGTTGGCCAGAAAGGGTTAAAGAAGGATAGAACTTTCTTTATGTATGCAACTACAGCAGCAAGAATACTTATTGCAAAATATTGGAAGACACAAGATTTGCCCACACTGGAAGAGTGGCAGATGCAATTGATGGACTACATGGAACTGGCTGAAATGACTGGCAGAATCCGAGATTTGGGAGAAGAAACAACAGAAGAGGACTGGAAAAAATTTAAGGACTATTTACAAAAACAATATAAGTTGTATGAATGTTAAAAATTTAGACGATTCGGAAACTATAGCTTCAGCAATTAGATTTGGGAAACAGGAAATTATATTTTAAGTAAGAAAAGGTCAAAATCTAAGGTAATACTATGTTTAATTTAAGATATAAGTAACTGATGAAAAGTATGTTAAATTTAGAGGTATAGTATTTGAAAAGTACAAAATAAGGTACGAAACAAGGTAATAATTTGCTGATATCTTTATTATAAAGAATGCAGGGTAAGGGAGATGCGAGGAAGTCCAGTTAGTTATATAAAAAATGTGTTGAATGGTTGGTTTTCTTTTCTTCTTTTTCTTTTTTTCTTTTTCTTGTTCTTTTACTTTTTTCTTCAGTGTATGTTTCTAACTTTGTATTTGAAAACTTAATAAAATATTTATAAAAAAAGAAGAAGAGAAAATCCTTTCGCTTTTCTGGGGCGCAGGGAAGTCTCAGAGCCGGAGGTTGGGGAAGGGACCCCCTTTGCTCTGCCCTCTTCTCCCGTCTTAGATTCGCATGGGGGTCCCCGCCCGAGCTTGCCTGGCCACCGGGCCACACAAGGGCCCCGCTCTACGTGGCGCACCTTGCTAGCCGCGCAGCTGTCCTCCGCGGCTGTGGAGCAGCCCTGCGCCGGTGCCCAGCCCCTCTGGGCGCCCGCTGCGCTGCCAATGACAAGCGGGCGACGTCGCGGGCGGGGAAGGCGTCGCTTTCTTTCCCGATCCTGCATCCTCCCAGTCTTCCAGCCCTTTTTTGGGTTGGAAGCTCGTCTCGTTCGCCCTTCTCCTTTCTTCACCCTGCGCGCAATTTTCCTCCCTCGTCTCCCTCCCCATTTCTCCTTCCTTCCTGACTGACTGACTGACTGACGGGCTTGGGCTCGGGCTCAGGCTCGGGCTCCGGGTCGGGCTCAGGCTCAGGCTCGGGCAGCCACAGCGTCGGCGGTGTTGGCGATCGGCGGCGCGGGGGGATGGCCCTCCCGGGGGAGCCGGCGCTGCTCAATGGGGTTGCCAAGGAGACAGGCCGGCCGCCCCCCCTCCTCCGGCCCGGCGCCCCCCGCCGCGCGGGTGCCCGTTATCGAGCTGGTGCGCGCCGGGCGCCCTATAAAAGCCGCGGACGCGCCCACCGCCGCCCGAGATTATTGGGGGGGCTGAGCCCCCCCAAACGAATTTTTGAGGGGGCTCGGGCCCCCTCAAGCCCCATGGAGTCGGCGCCTATGACAGCACTCTGTGAACGTATCCTTGTAAATTTTGTACTAATTAACTACAGCAGGTGCCTCCCCACCACCCACCCACATCATATGTGAAAGCTAAGGATAGAGTTAAAAGAAAATGGAGTCATTTCCTCAGGGTAAAACCAAATACAGTGGTGCCTCGCAAGACGAAATTAATTCATTCCGCGAGTTTTTTCGTCTAGCGAATTTTTCGTCTTGCGAAGCACGGTGTCAGAAAAGTTTTGGAAAAGCTTCAAAAATCGCCAAAAACCTCAAAAAAGGCTACCACACCGCGTTCTATGAGTTGCTCCTCGAAGTCAAGTCGCAACTGTATTAAGGGTGTTAAGAAAAAGGAAACAAACTTGCAAAAAACGCAAGACGTTTTCGTCTTGCGAAGCAAGCCCATAGGGAATTTCGTCTTGCGAAGCAGCTCAAAAACCGCAAAACCCTTTCGTCTAGCGAGTTTTTCGTCTTGCGAGGCATTCGTCTTGCGGGGCACCACTGTAGGTTGCAGACTGTATTAATCATTTACTAAGTCTATTTTCAACTATGAAATTAATACCCACAGTGAAGGGGTTAGGATTGGAAATGTGTTGCACAGCAAGGAAGATTTAGCATTTACCTCCCATGCTGTGGTCCAAGCAGATACAATTTCCCCCTCCCAGAGCCTCTGGGAGGAAGGCTACCA
Organism: Podarcis vaucheri; assembly: GCF_965113315.1. Taxonomy (NCBI): domain Eukaryota; kingdom Metazoa; phylum Chordata; class Lepidosauria; order Squamata; family Lacertidae; genus Podarcis; species Podarcis vaucheri. The sequence continues at coordinate 74,587,056 of NC_138761.1, forward strand.
TTGGTGCAACTGGCAGCTTCCCTCCTGCGGTAAATAACAGCATCAGAGAGAAGGGAGTTTTAGCAGGATTGTGACATGGTAGGAGGGTAAAACTCTCCCTCCTCATATGCCATAGTCCTGATCTTGATCCCCTCTTGCAGCTGCTGCACTGAAAGTACGTTTTTTAAAAGACACAAGCATGGACGTAGCTAGGATTTTTGTTGGGGGGGGGGCAGAACCAACATGATTGGTCAGTTAAGTAATTCTATTGTTTTACTTGATCGGGGGGGGGGGCAGCAGTCCATGGACACAAATGCATTCACACATTTAACATCACATCTAGTTTGCCATCAAGTCTTCCACTTTCTTGAAGCATTCTAACTCAGACTCAAGCAAAAAGGAATATAAGCACAACGCAATAAACCCAGATGTGTGAACAAGCCCTAAATAAATCACATGCTCAAGCTCTAACTACAGCTGCAGAGAATTCATGCAGGAATGCACACGTTACAGAAATAGGCTATATGAATTAGTCTGAAAATTCCAACAGTAGTAGATATGTTCCTGACATCACCCAGTCTAATACCAGATTGGTTTAATTAATTCCTATGAATTAAAATAGCAGCCACAACATAAAAGATAAAAGATGGTTCATGGATCATTTAGTACACCACACATTTGAGAATGAATTAAATGGCCCTGGATACCTAAGATTAAAAAAGCAAACCAAGTGCTTAGGTTTTATTTCTGGTTTCAGGAGATTAAAACAAAAAACACTCTTCCATGTTTGGAATGCAGGGAAACCCCTGAAACATAAAGAATGCCCCGCCAGGAGACTCTTGATGGGCACTCACGTTTATGGCCCTTTCAACGCTAGTTGGAAAACTTTTTATTTTCCTGTGATATGTAAAAATAATCTTTCAGTGCTTTGCAGTGCTGTTTTATAGGGCTGACTGCTGGTGGTATTATCTCTACTATTTCTAATGAACAATTTATTATTATTTATTTAAGACATTTATATACCACTTAATGATTAATATTTTAAGTGATTATAAGTTTGATGGTGGTGGTGGTTATTATGGTCATGGACTAGCAAACTGTATTGTTTGCTACCCTGAGAATGTTATTAGGCGATATAAAAATGTTGTAAAATGAAATGAAATGAAAAAGCCAAGTCTTTACCCAACATTGTTTTGAAACAAAGTTCCGTTCCCATGTATTGTACACTGTTATTACGCAACTTGCCTTTCTACAGAGGAGCAGGAGCCCTGTGACAGAGGAGTTTTCCTCCCTTTTGGGGGGGGGGGAGGGAACAAGCTGCGCCACTGAATTAGACCCTCCACACACGAAAACATGTGCCCTGCCATAAAAGCTTCTCAAAAGCATTACTCCAGCTTTGCCAGCTGCCCACCATACAGCTGCTGTTCCCTTGAAGGCATTGTGAGGGTGTTGGGCACATCTGCTGAGGAGATACAGATACAGAATTGGGCACTGAAAGCATGGTCCTGGCAATGGATCCTGAGTAGCCTCACAAGCAATGTGATTTCTTTATGCTGGGACTCTTAACACAGAGAGAACCTCTACAAGCCAATGAATAAGCCAAGAGTTCCAAAGGAAGAAATACAAGCCACTAAATATCACACAAACCCAGGTGCCTTGTTTAATGCCAGTATTCTTTAAACCTGGCAGGGGGAACACTGCCAGAAATTCGGTGAAGTCCAGTGAGATCCTATGAACAGGTGGAGCTGCTTTATAGCAAGTCAGATTGAGGGTCCAATTAGCTCAGTACCGTCTGCAAGACCTCAGCTGGGCCCCCTTCCCAGTCATGCTGGCAGAGCCCCTTTTAAGCAGGGGCGCCAAGAACTGAACATGGGGTCTCCTGTATGCAAATCTTGAGTTCTCTTACTAAGCACAGTGGTCGGATGCAAGAGAGGACAGGGCTGCTACACCTGTAATAGTTGTGTAGAAGTGGGAATTGCACCAGGTATAGATTAGCACACAATGTACAACATACCCTCTTCTACGTAATTATTAAAGCTGCAGGAGCCCTTCCTGCTTTTGCGTCTGGCCACTGACTCCGACTCCCTGCCATGCACAACTTCTGAGCCATTGTGCAGCGAACCCATTGAACATATGCTTATTAACTAGCTAATGACCTATATAAATCCAGTCTCTGGTTAGGGAAGATCCACCGATTAGTGGTAGAGCATCTCTTTTGCATGCAGAAGGTCCCAGTTTCAACACTGACATGTCCAGGGAAGGGCTGGGAAAGACCCCTGCCTGAAATCCTGGCGAGCTGCTGCCAAATCAGTGAAGATAGTACTGAGCTAAATGGACCAATGGCCGGACCTCATATAAGGCAGCTTCCTATGCACCTCCTGAAGTTTGTTCCTCTTTCAGTTACATTTATTGGGAAATGCTTTAATTTTGTGGAATGAGCAAGACAAGTTACTGAAATCTATCTGGAGTCCAAGGTCTTCCTTTGTATGATTGACTGATTAGCATGTAAATACTAAAAGTCTATGTTCGTATAATTTATTATGAAATGTCACCTTTCTGAAGAGCTTACTGCTTCTGTATCAGTCAACAGCAGCCTCAATACAATACCTAGTTTTAAAGAAATAATTATTCTGAAGCTACATAACTTGCCCTAGAAAGAACTGATTTGCTTAATTTGAATACTCAATGGCACTTCAGCTAGTGCCATATTTGGGCATGTTATTCCACTTCAAGCTTCAAATAAGATTACCTGGTACAATTCCTCATTCTCACAATGACACCTTCAGCCACATCTAATTTTACTTATTTATTTATGAACATACCTATTGTAGTAAACAAATGTTCTGATTCTGTTTTAACCAGATGGGACCACCAAAACCCACTGTGCGGACAGTGGTGTTTTTCCTATTGCTAGCTCAATCTCAGCTGCACTTCCGACCCTTTCTGCAGGACTCTAAACAATTTTCAGATAGTTCTAGGACTTCATGGGAAACTCCTTTAAGTCTGTAGTGTGTCTACAGTTATCTTAATATCAACGTCTGTGATTAATGACTTGGCTTTCTACCTTGTTGCTGCCATGTAAAAGATGGATAATGAAGACCAACCACTGCGGATTTCTATTACTAATTCTTAATACTGGGAAGTAGGATTTCATTGATGTCACACTCACTCAAACCACATTCATGCCAATTCAAGCCCACCAAGCTGTTAATCTACTTTAGTCTGCTTGACTGAGCTGTCCACTTCACTCGTTTTCCATTTCACTACCAAGTTAACAAGTGTTCTGCTACCATTATCTCAAGTTATTTTAATAACTGTCTATATATTGTAATGCTCTAACAAATCACTCCATTTTCCTTATTTTTCTATTAATTATTATTATCATTAAATTTATTACCCCCCTTCAGCAGCAGGTCCCAGTATTAAAATTCAGTATTTAAAGCAGGTAAACCGTATTGCAGTCACAGGAGTTAAGGGTATGTCCCACACATCTCAGGTACCAAAAGCCAGAGTAAAGAGGTACCGTACATCTTCCCCATTCACCAAAAGCTGTATAGTGAAGGTGCCAGATGCACCTCTGTGATGAGGGAATGTCACAACTTCATAACAAAGGGGATGGCTTTGACCTTTTTTTTTGCTTCTGAAGAAAAAAAAAGCAAAGCAACAGCCCTTTGCTCTGAGGTGAGGTTTTTATTTTTGTTACTAGAAATACAAAAAACCACATAAATAGGAAGCAGAAAAGAAAGTCAAGCTCTGGGATATACCTATTGCAATTTCCTTCTTTCTATGTTATTTAAGAGAAATTACCTTTTGGGTCTGTGTTGTTTGTACTTTTTGTGGGCTCTTCCATTTTATGTACTGTAGGTTGTAATTGTTCATTAACAAGTACTTTCAGTCTTACCATGCCAAGGGATGATATGTAACCATCCCAGCATCATCCCTTACATGAAGAATGTTCATAAGTGACCTAACCTGACAGACGATACAACCGCTGTGATAGAATCATTTCCATGATTGTGGCAGCTGATGAAAGGACTCCTGCAATTGTAGAAATCACTGCTTAGAGACCGTGGCTGTATTCATGAAAGGGGTGATATCCTTGCTACCTTCTCCACACAATTGTGGACACGTGCAGAATTACAAATGGCTGCAGTTGCATTACTTAGAGCCAGTCTTCCCTAGACAAAACAACCTCAGTTCTTCAATCAAGGATCTCCTCAAAAAGGAAACAAACTTTTTAAAAAAGCAGAGTTAAAGGGGGGGGGACAACTCTTGTGCTCTCTCTCTCTAGGTTTCGGTGTGTGTGGTGTTGGCCCCTATTGAGTAGTGTCCAATAAAAGTAACTATCCCCTTGCCTTCATGGTTACCACACTTTTGGACTGATTTTTTTTTAAAAAAAATATTTTGGTACGTCAAATGATGGGTGCATATAAATATAGGTGCCCATGTAGCTCTTAAACTAAAAAAGTGCAAGTTATCCTTAGGACTGACATTGACTGCCAAAAGATGCCGCTAAGAATTTTGAAGAGCGAGTGACCAGGCTTTTGCCCCTAGAGAGCATCTCCATTATGTCTATACCACTATCAAGTTACTAATAGTGGATCAGGAAGTTCACCATTGCTGCAGAGAAAGAACCATCAGCACACAGCCTTAATCACATTAAAAAGTTAGTATTGCCATCAGAGGGCAGTATTTGCTATGCATAATCATGGCTGAAAGTTTTTCTTTCAAAGAAGCATTAAGAAATATAGATAACATGGAGATATTAAAGATAAGATTTATGCTGCACCTACCTTTCTGGTCAGTATTAATTTACATGATACACAGATGCTAGATTCTGAAACAAGGTTAAATGGATGAAACAGGTGGATGGTGGGAAGAGACGAGTGAAACAACTTTCTGTGTGCTATACAGTCAGGGCCATCTATAAAAAGCAACTGTGTAATGAAAACAATTGTTCTACGTGATGCAGTGGACCTTCTTCCATTTGCTATGCAATGTCTAGAACTTAAGACCAACACAGAGGCTGTGAAATAATATACATAAAAATCTGCACATGATACTTGCTTATTATTTGAGCTTGATACATTCTGGGTATGCTGTTGTTGTTATTCATTCAATTTATAATAATAATAATAATAATAATAATAATAATAATAATAATAATAATAATTTTTATTTATACCCCGCCCTCCCTGGCCAAGATGCTACCCTTCCTCCCATAGCAGGCCAATATGTTGACACATATATAAATTAGACTTACAAAGAACTCACAGCACTCTGTAGTTTGTATGTAACATTGAGACAGAGGTCGCCAACCTGTTTGGGAGTGTGGCACACTTTTGAATATTGAAATAGCACTGTGGGCACCAGCCACGAAACAGCTGCCTTTGGGGCATGGCATGGGGAGAAAAAGATTGCCATGGGGTACGGCATAACACAGAATTAAAGAAAGTACAGTCATTGTTGCTTCCCCGCTCCACCCCCTGCTCCAGACAACCTCAGTTGGTCAAGGGAAGTCAGACATGTCTGACTGGTCCTGTGGAGATCACACAATATTGATTTCTCTTTCTTTCACACACTGATGCTGTTGCTGTCTAATAGGGGGCATTCTTCAGTACCAGGGAAACCATACAAGGTGGCTAAATAATATTCACTTTCTCATGCACACACTCACTGCACACATACAGACCTCAGACAAACATACATCTCTCTCACACACTCAATCAATCAATCAATCAATCACACATACAACCTCACAGACCAAACATATTCACCCTCCCACTCTCACACATAGACCCCATGTGCACCACGCACAGAAGGAGGTGTTCTCTAGATTGACAACCTCTGTACTAAGCAATGGTTTAGTGCAATGTGCATGAGCTGCAATAAAATCAAAGCTCAGATTTGCACACTCCTGACCCTGTTGTATGATTTACATTCCACAAATCCTGACAGTGACAAAGGAACCAGATTTTGTCATTTAGAAGAAACTCTGTGCTAAGTTTCTAACAAGCCAACTTCAAACCATGGTTTATGAAGCTGGCTTGTTTAACTGTCTTTTAAAGCACAAAATCAGGTCTGTACATAAAGCTACACCAGTATTATCTGAAACTGAAAGGAGACACTGCTGAGGTCCTTTCCTTCCTTATGTGGAGAGGAGAGGGGAGCACCCAAACCCAAGGCAATGTTCAGGCTCCTTCCAGATCATGCACATGGTGCTAAATCATTATGTGCAAATCAGTCCGCTGAGATTTGTCACTGTTTAAAGCTCTGAGTGCCACAAGTATATGTAACTGCAAATATGAAACCTACAAGATTTATTCTATGTTGCAGTCTAATGCATATGGACTAATCCACGTGGGGGTGTGGGGGTGTTGGGGCATGATTCAACCACTATGTCTAAATCAAGTGGGTGGTCATGCATGAAGGTAGGGCTGGCCTTGAATGACCTAGGAATGAAAGAAACACCATATTTCCATTTCAAAGTTAATTAGACTTTTATGAGTGTGTGTTCAGACTATAAATAACTACCAACTCATTTTCACAATCTGTATGTAGAGTTCATCTTCTTCAGTTTTAAATACTGCCATCTGAACATTTCTGGGGCTTGAATTGTTGTTAAAAATAATTTTGTAATGTTTAGAATTTAGCATGTAATCCTAATTGCACTAACTAAGAAGCCAGCCCCACTGAATTTGGTTGTAATCATCTCTGAATGCAAATGCATAGGACTAAACTCTTAAATTTCCATTTTATTATTTTACCACAAAAGACAACAATCATGGTTCATTGCCTACTTGTCTGACCAAGGAAAATGACCTTGTACCAACACATTTACTAGAAGAGCATTTGTTTTTTGTGCTGACCCAAAGTTACACTCTAAGTTAGCATGAGTTAATGGCATTATTATTATTAGTCCTGAGGGGTCCTACAGGCCAATGGCCAAATAATTAAACAGGAGTCCCTCCTTCTTACTTGGCTTTTTTTCTCAGCTGAAATCCCAAAAGATTATAACCTTTCATCATGGTAGAGTTGTTCCAACTCAGTGATGATTCTGGTAGCCCTTTTCCGCACTTTCCCCAATGATACAATATCGAGCAGCTAATGGCTTTTTCCACCTGCCTTGCCCCACCCTCCAGCCCTAGGAGCCTTTATAAGGGAGCTGTTTCCAGAGGAAGGACTGTGAGGGGGGAGAGACTCAGAAGGTGGCTGGTTTCACCAATGCAGCTCTACCTCATTTCCCCCCTGCTTCTGAAGTCAAGTGCAATCATGTTGGACTTCTCTGGCAATTGTCCATATGTTAAATTTGATAGCACTATGATCACTGTTCCCCATCAGTTCAACTGCACATTTCCTGCCTTCCATCTGGCCCTGGGCATCACTTGAAACTCCCTTCTCATCAATTCCATCACCAGCTGTCTTAGGGCAGAGTGAGTTGGGGTTTTCTAGATTTCTTATATATGTGCTCTGGTCCATGGGGTCATGAAGAGTCGGACACGACTAAACGACTAAACAACAACCAATTTTTTTTTTTTTTACGTTTGTGTTGTGACCAGAACATGAATCTACCCACAATCAATGTGAGAGTAATTTAAGACACTCATTACAACAACACTTTATCCTTTTAGATGCCTAATTGATTGCATTGTCCATCTCAAGATCCCCCTGGGCATTCTGCTGAGGGGGTAATAATATATCCCCAATTCTATTACTTTGGGATATGCATTATCATCCCACTTCCTGTGAAAAAGCCTGTTCCTTTGGAGATGTCAAGTTTCTTTGATTTTATGTTCTCTTTCACATACAGTTACACCATTCTCATATGCCCTTCCCTTTCATAGAATCATAGAATCATAGAGTTGGAAGAGACCACAAGGGCCATCGAGTCCAACCCCCTGCCAAGAAACACCATCAGAGCACTCCTGACATATGGCTGTCAAGCCTTTGCTTCATAGAATATTAGTACCGAAAAGATAACTGTATCTCACTGGTTCTTTCCATTCCACATTGGCTACTATATCTATGCTCTCCTTTGGTTTTGAAGGACACTCTAGCTTGCCCATTTTGGCTCACAGACTTCTTGTGGAAGTGTATGACCATCTATATGTGATGTCGCTCTCCAAATTTCCCCCTACCACACTAAATGGTTATCATGTACCCTTACACTTTCATTGCCTAATTCTGCTCCACTCCCATATGCAACGCTCCCATTTTCACCCTAACCAGGTGCTCTTTAGTTCCTATCTACTTTTCCTCAATGATTGGTTTCAAAACTACTCTGCCACTTTTTTGATGTGCCAGCAATCTGTTTCCCCTCCAGTTTAAGTGGTGCCTGTCCTTATTGTAGAAGCCCTATTTGTCCCATAACAGCCATTAAGTGTTTGAGGTAGGAGGTCTGGGCTGTACAAATCATCCCTACATGGATTCCTGAGTCACACACCACCTCCAATATGACCTATATATTGGGGGCATGTCTGCAGAGGGGCAGTTTCCTGACTATACAACTGCTCTCCTCATGAGCTGTAATTCTGAGTACTCAGAAAAAAGGCCCAACAAGGCTAACACTTAAGACACACAATGCTAGACACTTTTGGTCATACAATGCCATTAGATAAGATTTCTAGAGATCATTTTACATTCTAAAAAAAGTAAACCTTTTTAGAATATTTACTATATGCAATTATAGAACTCTAGTATCCACATTACACAAAACTACCTATCAGAGTATCTTAATATACTTTACCTAGAAAGTCACAGAAGGTAAGACAACCATTGAACAGCTTTTGCCCTTGATCAAGGCAACAGGCTTCTTTAGTAAGCCACCTGGCTGGCAGCTCTACATTCTCAGTACAGGTACAGATGGGTATTTTCTTAAAGAATATTCTCTAGGGTCTCACAGAAAGTCACCACGTCAATTACGGAGTAGTAATTCAAAGGGCAGCATGTGAATCCTTGGCTGAAAAGGTATTTAGATGGAAGTCTTATTTTTGTCTCACTGGAAGTAAGTGAAAACAGCTAGGATAGATCAAATGTAATTCACCATTGGAGACATGTGATAGATGGACCTTTGGTCTGCTTCTGAAAGGAAGTTTTTATTCTTTGTGCTCCTTACCTAAGTGATCAGCATTTAACAACTGTCATCTAGATGTGAATTTCTTTTGGACACTAGTACCTTAGCAAGTTCCAGAATTTTATTCACACATTTAAATTGCTTATCATAGAGATCACTTTCAAGAGAAACTGATTGTGCTATGCTTTTTTTCACCCTTTCAGTTTTACTTTTCAACTCTAGAATTCAAGTTTTCTTGTTATTCTTGTTGTTGTAGGTTCAAAGGATATCTCAAAGCTTGTTTGGAGCTGGGATAATATAATAAAAAAGGGGGGGGGAGCCTGAAAAGCCCAACTGATCTAGGCTTGACTGGGTACTCACTCTGTCACACAGCTCTTCAAATGTGAAGTCTGCAATGGTTCCACACGCTTTATTCACTCTCAGCTCTCTGCCTTGTACTTTTAAAATCCTTGGTCTAGTTACTATGGGAACATGAACAAAGACTCAATCTTGTCTGGATAATTACTACAAAACTCATCTCTTACAGATAGGAAATGCATAGCTTGATGAATAATAGCACATGATTCAACACATAAATTAGACAAAATGCTGATACAATGACTGCCACTTGAGTGTGGCATCAACCCATATACAGCAGTGGAACTTATTAATTGGTCAGTGGAGATTGGGCATTGTGTTCTAAATGTATTCTCTTTCAAGAGAAATTAACTTACGTACAATCATTTTGTTTTTGAGCCAGCTCATCAAACAACTTATCCATGACAGCCTCCACATCAGCTTCACTTGTGCTACAGTGAAAAGAATAATAGAATATGAAATTAATAACACTTGAAGCCAACATCAAACAGCTGCCTGAGCTTGCTTAGCTTTTTGCCCATAAAAAAGGAGAGAGAGTGAGAAAGACAGAACAGGATGTTATGTTGTAAATACAAACATTAGAGTTAGAATACACTTAAAAGCAGAGAACATTAACTCTCAGGTAGATGATTCTGCTTTATTTGCATACATAGGAAGACTTTTGTGTTTCAAGCTGTTTCCAGTAATGAGGCAATGCCAGGCCAGGCCATCAGATAGATAGATACACACACACACACACACACACACACACACACACTGGGAGGAGAGCAGAGAGAAGAAACCTCGTGGTGCATCAGTAGCAGCAAAACTGGACGCCTTCATTTGCCCCACCTGCAATGAAACATGTCTCTCCCATGTTGGTCTCTACAGCCACAGCAGGCACCATAACTGCCCAATGCTTTGACTTACTCTCAATGGCGCGCTGTTCCATTGTCTCTTGAGACAGACAGATGCCAACAATGCATACACACTATGTCTATACCTCGCACACAAAATGAGAGCAAGGAAGCAAAAGCTAGCAAGCATCTGAAGGGGAACCCTTACAAACCTCTAAGAGGGTGCAGTGAAATTATATCTGAAGTAAATGTTATTTTATCACAGGTTTAAATAGATACAAATAAAATGTAATGTGTTGATCTGACATTTTCTAGAATAAAGTTTGCATTCCTATGCCCTCTTACCTAGGAATAAGTCCCACTAAATTCAGTGGGCTTTACTTAAAAGTAAACATGTATAGGATCATACTGTATATAATTAGTTTTGACATATCTAAAATCCTTCTCCAAATAATTTGAGATGCCCAAAGATTATGAAATTACAGGAAATTTTCAGCAATGATTGAAGCAGCCACTTACGCATAACCATCCAAAAAGTACAAAAGAGGAAGCAGATTTGCATAAAATTCGCATATAGTGGTAATTTATATGTTTATATACCATTTTAGAATTATAGGTTGATACTCTGTGTTGCATGAGCAGAAGTCTACTTGCGCAATGGGCCTTTCCTTTCCTTTCCTTCCCCTGACACCTTTCCCAAGTCTGCTCCAGAGTCTCAAAGGGATTCAGCTAGACATCACCCATTTACTATAATTTAAATAGAAATGCAATACATATTACTATAGTGGGAAATACTATGACCATGTGGCATATGTATTTGCTTGCTTTGCTGTCTAGGTGTTAACGATTGTTAGAGACTCCTGGTCTCTCTTCTTATGGTTCTTTATGTTTAAACTGGACTTAGTCTGGATACAGAATGCAAAAATGTTATAATAAACTTCTTTTGTGCAGTAAAAAGTGCTAGTAGTTTTAAGGACTGGGACTATGGAACCAAACACAGAAAAATTGCCCTAATATATATATATTCCCCACATTTCAAGCCTTCAGACAGACCACAGCTGTTCCATTTCAGCTTGTTGCAATCTTTGACTCAGCCCTTTGTGAATTCAGGCAAAAGTACAATGCCAGCAAATATGTATACAGTGGTACCTTGGGTTAAGAACTTAATTCTTAATCTGAAACTGTTCTTAACATGAGGTACCACTTTAGCTAATGGAGCCTCCCGCTGCCGCTGCGCCGCTGCCACTTGATTTCTTTTCTCATCCTGAAGTAAAGTTCTTAACCCGAGGTACTATTTCTGGGTTAGCGGAGTCTGTAAGCTGAAGCGTCTGTAACCCGAGGTACCACTGTACTAAGGATGGTGCCCCACCATTAGCAATCCATTAGTATCTCATCTTGCCCACTAGGAGAGAAGGCCCTGAAATATAAGTTAGACTCTGTGGGATTCTTCTGCCCTTGCTCCCATATATATACCTTTAGCTCAAAATGTAGCAATGCCAGAAGCAGAAATCCATCCCCATAACATTACCTAGCACCTCTCTTTATAGATCTGGAGTGGGAACTCTGTTTATGGGTTAAACAGGCAAATTTTGCCCAAGCCCTTTGATGCTCAGTCCAGATTTGCAGGAGGAAAAACCACGTTTCTATAGAAGTACCAATCGACATTCAATGCAGTCCAAGCTTAACACAATATCAACATACATGAATTCTACCACAATATGAGAAAATAAATTGTTTCTCCCTTAAAAGATAAAATTTTAGTATTTCAAAATCATTTGTTAGTATTGCCAGCACTAATTGTGGCCTTGAACCCACTATGTGAAGTGAAATTTCTTTTTTCCTACTCAGGATGGGAAGCAATGCTCAGTAACTTTTAATTAACAAGTCCCTAACTCCAATATTTTACTCCTTCCCCAGAAGCCTAAGAATAAGGTTAAAACCTAAAACTTCAGGTCATATCCAGTTGTCTGGCAATCCTGAGTATAAAACTCACCCAAAAATTATATACAAGGTGCTACCCCTGGATTATGAACTAAATGGTACACTCCCATTATAGTCCTAGAGTGGGGCTAATCATTTTGCTAGCTGGAAAGCCCAGTCCTTATTTAAACTCCTCAAAAATAATATTAAAAAAACAATGCCATAATAAAGCTACAAGTAGATTTGTACTTGTATTGGCTTGATTAAAACCACTTTCTCTTCTTAAATGTTGGAACAACTTTGCATCACATATACTTGTATTCTCAAATTGCTCTGAGGGTAAACTATCATTAGGGAAACAGAAATCAAAGCTATACAGATAAATTGTACTTATAGCTGTATTATGGTATTATTTTTTATCATCTTCAAACAGAGAATAAATGCTGAAGGAAATCAACATCCGAGATACAAGCAGATCATCTGTCAAAATAAGACAAGTTTTTCAATCCACAAATGGTAACACCCAACAGTAAATGAGTCCTTGTCAGAGGATTTGTATAAATAATTAGTTTACTACAATAAAGGATGCTCTTTTATTTACCAGGGAATTGCACACTCTTTTACAAGAGGATATTCATTGCTTTATAACCATCTGTCACTTCAGTTCTGCAAACACCACACCTCCCCCCAAAATCTAATTAGTTTTGATTCAGTCACACATTTTAAACGATGTAACTGAAGATACTGAAAATGCCATCTGATGGCACTAGCACTGTGGCAAAACAGAAGATAGTTGGCATTTGTTTGGTTTTGTGGGGTGGGGGGAGTGTTTTTACTTGCCCCTGTGGCAAGACATGTTGGCTAGTGAAGGAAAGAAAAAGAAAAGAAAAATACCTTTAGCTTTAACAACTTACAGGTAATATAGCTTTCCTGCTGCTGGTAGCGTTTGTTTCCTATAGTCTATTCCGGAATCCAGCTGGATAGTGCTGCAGTATTTCTGAATACAGAAACAAAATAACAGAGTTGTTACTTTCCTTAAGCAGATGCTATGGAATTTTGCATGGGAGTACAGCATATCTTAGCAGTGCATCAGCTCATATGTCCCTATGCATCAGCATAAGGCAAACTGAATGATGGGTCCGGCAAGTTATTCACTTGGATTATGCTCATTCCACCATCAAGGCTGCTTCAAAGTTATACAAAGAAATCACTGAGAATTCTCCTCCCGGCCTTAATACAGCTGTTACAAACATACATTTTCAGCATCACTCAGTAAGCAATACAAGGTAGTAGAGCCAGGCAAAAACAACAACGTAAAGTGGACGTTTATCCAAATCAGACAAAAGGTGATCAAAGTTTCAAACAACCTCTATAGTTTTTGCTCATCAACAGGAAATAGGGGCTAGGGATGCCAGCGATCACAGCCCTAGTTTAAATGTACAAGAACAGCCCAACTCTCTGCATAGGTACTTGAAGGTAAATAAAGTGAGCTTTACATAAGCAAGCCTCTCTTTGACTTGGCAGACCTTTTTCTTCACCTGTTCTCTATAAATTGCTGCTTCGTATTATGGCATGCTGTAAGTTTTTTTAGGTTTCTAAAAGAAGTTTTATTGATACTGGGTGATTTCCAACAGTCATACTCAGTGCAGACTCAATGAAATCTATGGACCTAAGTAACTTGAGCTACCAAGTTAGGTTTTTTACAACCGGTCTACTCTGAATATGACTTAGTTGAATATAACAGATTGTGCTTTTGAATTGCAAAAGCTACATATCAAACTTTTAGAAATGCAGTATAAATAATTAACTCCAATGAGTTCTGTGGACCTTTCTTCTAAGTAAGCAAGAATAAAATTGCAGCCCAAGCAAACAGTGGTCGGCAAGAATGGATTTCTGCGGCAAATCTGGAAAAATGCCTTTAAAATTATTCTGCAGTTTGAGTAAATTTGCACAGTGTATGCAAATGCTTAATTTTACTGCAATTTGGAAGGGGCAGTTCTGAATATTTTTAAATGTATAAATTGCTATTATTAGTAATGTTATTATCCCTCTCCCACCTTCCTTAGGAGCTGTCTGCTCTGAGGGAAGCTGGATGGAAGGTCTGGGAGTTTGTGGCATCGGTTCCTGAAGTTGCCTAAGGATATTTTGTATCATTTGTTTATTCTAATATTGTTTGAAACTATGCATTATCTTGGCACATAAAGGCAACACATACATACATACTAATAATTATATAATAATAGCAATGATTGCATGGTGGATAATAGATCAGAACACATGAGGAAGTAGGAAGGGAAAAGTTGTTTCTAAGGACAAGGAGATCTGAACTTGGCTTACCCCCACCCCAATGAAACATGAAGGCCTTCCCTTATAGTGAAAACTGATGTTCTTATAATTGTGCTCAAGCTTCTGGAATCTGCATTTGAGATGCTAGTTCAGGGGTAGGCAACCTAAGGCCTGTGGGCCAGATGCAGCCCATGCGCCTTCTCAATCTGGCCTGCGGACGGTCCGGGAATCAGCGTGTTTTTACATGAGTAGAATGTGTACTTTTATTTAAAATGCGCCTCTGGGTTATTTGTGGGGCCTGCCTGGTGTTTTTACATGAGGAGAATGCGGGCTTTTATTTAGAATGCATCTCTGGGTTATTTGTGGGGCATAGAAATTCGTTCATTCCCCCCCTCCAAAATATAGTCTGGCCCCCCCACATGGTCTGAGGGACAGTGAACCAGCCCATGGCTGAAAAATGTTGATGACCCCTGTGCTAGTTCCATGGTCTGCAGCAAAAGCATGGTCATATTGTTGGGTCACCTGACTTCAGCACAGGCAGGGCCCCTTATTATCAGGTGACCTATTCACATCACAAACTATTCTCTAAGCTTCCATACACTGGAACATCTTAATAACAGAAATACATGACTTTACATATATACACAGAGAGGTGGTTATGTAAATAAAAATGGAGATCTCTCAACATTTGAAATACTTACACAAGGAAAATTGCTATTTGAAAAGGTCTTGGGCTACTGCACAGTGAGATTAATTGCTCACACAACACAACACAAAAGACATGTCAGAATGTTGTACAATGTAAAATAAAACATTCTTAGGATAAAGACAGACATAATATTTGGTAGTAAAGTTCACATGCTTCTGGATTGTTGAAATTCTGCATGCTCCGAAATACTTCATCACAAATTTGCCTACTTTCTTTTTTTTTAGTGTTAAAAATAATAAGCCCAATAGAAACAATACATGTATTAATTTGGTCTCTCTTTGAGCAACTGACTTCTCCATCATGGGATTGATTAAAGCTTACAGGCATGATTGCATTCCACCCTCACTAATCACCATCAGGGAATCCTAATCAGCAGCTAAAGAACTTTTAGCTGGAGTCTTCATATTTTAGCCCTTAATTTTAAAGCTACACTCCTAACAGTTGGTTTACATTTAAAGTCTTTTGATAATCCTATTCATCTGCAGTGTTAAAAGTCTCCTGTCCTTTCCCCAATGGTAGTAGAAGCTAGTCATAGCAGAGCTGCATGTCACATCAAAGGAGCATTTCAATACCATTGGCATAAAGACTGTGACTTCTTACACTATTCAATTTTAATGCTTAGAATTATTCAGCTGCTCGCATTATTATGTATTGGTTTATGTATTTATGTAGAGCAAAGGACAAACACAATTAGATTCTGAAAATATAATTAAGAAGGTTAAAAAAACACCTTATCACTCACACACGTTACTGTAAGGGGGAAAACTTTAGACTCTGTAAGGTAGAAATGGAGACAAACCGTGATATTAAGAATTTCTGTTAGAATGAAATAATAACCCTAACACTACTGAAAATGATACAGCCATTGGAGACAACTATGCTTTCCTCCATATAACCACTACAAGTTAGATGTAACATCCATACTGAAAATACAGCATAGGAACATAGCAATCTGCCTTATACCAAGTCAGACCATTGGTTCCTCTAGCTCAGTTTGGTCTAAAGTGACTAGCAGTGTCTCTCGACAATTTCAGGCAGGTTTCTCTCCCAGCCCCAAATGGAGATGCTGTGCATGAAAGCTGGAACCTACATGCCAAACAGATGTTCTACCACCAAGCTATGACCCATCCCAAAAAAGATTTGCATGCCCCCCCCAGCCTGATACCCAGTTTTCCTTTAAAAAATTAAGTTTCATTATTAAATTAAGGGTTTTTTATTTGGACATCTGTTCTTAAAAATAAATACATAATTAAGTCCTTACAAGAGATTAAAAAGAAATATATTTCTCAAACAGGAGGAATACCTCCTCATTAAAGCCTGCTACAACGCCTATGTGCTAGCACTTCTTCCAAATATTCGGTTGTATTATCAATTCACTAATTTAGTCAATTGGCTAGGATTTCTACCAGTGTCCAAAATCTGATTTCAGGTTTTGGTTAAGGTGAATCCCTGCTTAACATTTCCCTGTTAACACTAACTATTGTGGATGCACATCTGTTATAGCTTTAGTTAGGGTCGGAGTGAGGGACTTCCTCCCAGAAAGAAGAGTGAGAAGGGGAGAGAACAATATCCTGTATCCAGTTTCTGATCTCTTTAGGTATGTTGAAAAGCTCCCCAGTATTGTGTCTATACCAATCTTGCAAGTACAAATACCTACTGCTATGATTTTGCGCGATGGGTTTTGTAATGAATTGCAAATGAATTGTCTGAAATGTTGATTTGACATTTTATTATGTTTTTATATGTGCTGGAAACTGCCCAGAGTGGTTGGGGAAACCCAGTCAAGATGGGCAGGGTATAAGGGACACAATTGAAAATACCTGCACCACAACATACCCACTCCTCCCAAACAAACTAAAGAAAATTCCCACAACACTTAACAGGTACACACAGGCCATGCTCAAAGCATGGAAAATACAAATAGGCAAACTATCCCCAACCCCATCCCCACTAATCCCCCTGGCGTACTACCCATTATTCCACCATGCAGCACAAAACCTCCAGATAAAAACCTGGTGAACCAAAGGCTTATATCGCCTAATAGACTTTTATAAAAATAACAAACCCTTGTCAACACAAGAAATACAAGACAAACTAGAAGACACCCAAATGCCCTGGTTAACACAACACCAACTACATGCCCTCTTAAACAACCCAACAGTAAAATCAGCAGCAACTAGGCCCCTGACAACCTTCAAAAACTTCCTCCTAACAGCAAAGGAAAACGGTAAAGGGACGGTATCTGCAATATACAAAATACTACTCCAAAATCCTGCAAATCCCCTAGACGCAATCAAAAAACAATGGGAGAATGACATAGGCTATGAGATTAACCCCACTCAATGGACCAGAATGTGGTCTAAACCCCCCTTTAAATCCATATCAACGAAAAGAAAAGAACTCACACTGAAACTCACTCACAGGTGGTACCTAACACCAAGGAAACTAGCGCTAATGCACCCAGGATCCTCACCAAAATGCTGGAGAGGGTGCACCTCCACAGGCACATACCTCCACATGTGGTGGGAGTGTCCCAAAATCCAACTAATCTGGACAACAGCCATACGAGAAATATGTAAAATAACTAAGCAAGTATTAGACATGACCCCAGAATTGGCCCTACTAAACATCTTCCAAGACAACAATGCCCATTTACACCACAAAGAACTCATAACCTATCTACTTTCAGCAGCCAGAAACACCATAACCAGACACTGGAGAGACCTGTCAGGAGTAAGCATGGACCAATGGTACCAAATAGTATGGGAAACAGCCCTACTAGAAAAATTAACTAATAAACTGAAACTGACACGGGGACAAACAGAAGAAGACTCCCCTTTATCACATACACAGGCCAACAGGACAATGACAATAATCCACCAACAGCATACAAATCAATATGGCTAACCTGATCCAAAACACCCACCCACCTCAC
Organism: Podarcis vaucheri; assembly: GCF_965113315.1. Lineage (NCBI taxonomy): Eukaryota > Metazoa > Chordata > Lepidosauria > Squamata > Lacertidae > Podarcis > Podarcis vaucheri. Next base: position 74,605,151 of record NC_138761.1, read on the forward strand.
TCACACACGAAAGCAAAGATCGCCACAGCCAATCACAAGCAAACAATCACACCCTAGGCCAACCCCAACCTCTCCCACCACCAAAGGAACACAAGTGAACAACACAAGCAACGCTGACACCAAACTCTACATACATTAAGCATAATAGAAACACCGCCACCCGACCCCACCCCCATCCATCTTCCCTCCTCCACCCCCTTTCTTTTTTTCTTTTCTTTTTTTTTCTTCTCCCCCTAATGCCTCAACAAATGAAACAGATTTGTAAAAATGTTACATGGGGGGAAAATACGAGGCATTACACCTACCTCTGTAAAACAAGAAAATCCTTAATAAAATATTTTAAAATAAATAATAATAATAATAATAATAATAATAATAATAATAATAGGGCAACGCCAGGCCCAGGGACTGAACCCAGCTCTTAAAATCTCTAAGTCATGTCCTCTTTCTAGCCCTGCTCTAGGGACTCTGCTTTTGCCTGCTGAAATGTGTCCTTGAACTATGATGGTGCCTTCTGCTTGCCTGAATAGAGAGGAGAAGGGGCATGCACATACATGTGTATGAAGAAACCACTAACCTTTTCATGGCTTGAATTTAGCCCACTATACAAGATAAGAATCACATTTTTTGCCCCACCCACTTTTCGCCTCTGGCCCACCAATCATGAAGCCCTCAGAAGTTTATTTTAACTACTGAAAAGGGTTATTACCCATACCCAAGCTACCCTACTTCTAACCCTGCTGCCCTCATTATGGTTCCCGAGTTCTGTGCACCTACCTAATCTACTAATTTCATGCACATACCAGAAATCATTCCCCCACACTTCCCATTAAGTGCTACTTCTTCTAGTTCTGCATTCCCAAAACTGATTCCCCTCCTGACGTTTTGGACTACAACTTCCACCAGCCTCAGCCAGCAAGGCCATACCACTTGGGGTTTACCAAAGTTGCTGTTGATAAAACATCGGTTGGGGGGAGCCCTAGCTTGTAGGAGGCTGTTCAACCGAGGGTTCAGACCAGGGGTTCTTAACCTGTGGCCCATAGACCCCATAGGCTTCAAGAGGTCTGTGGACTGAGCATACACAAGATTTTTCTACAGCGATAGAAAAAATTGTGTGTGTGTTTGTGTTTATGTGTATTTTTCTGGGGAGAGGACTTTCATCAGATTCTCAAAGGGGTCTGTGACCAAAACAACAACAACAACAAAAAACACCCTTAAGAAACACATTTAGCCTGAAATCATTTGTTGTACTCCTCTCTGTATACTTATTTCATTGGCCTAAATCTCTCCCCCCATGCTTTGTATTTCTTCTGTCTGGATATTAGTTTGTCTTCAAATCATGACATGTAACATTGCCCACACTTCAGTTCCAAACATGGTACAAAGGGTACTAAAAAGCCTTCTCTCTGAAGGTATATTGTAGGTTAAATGCACCTTGTAATCTAATAAAGAAACTGAAGATTCTGATTTATAAGATAACCAAAGTCATAGGAAGGAGATTGGGCTTTTAATTACCTCTACTTTGGGTTATGCTCTACATACAATAAACTATAGGTGAGTTAGTGGTACATTGTTTCATCTTTATTTGTTTGACCTTCTGAAGACAGTGATGGATATGATCAGGATATGATCTTAAAACAAAGATCCTGCCTTATCGTGTGAACATAAATTTCTGTAACAAAACGGAAAAGAGAGGAATCATCTAGTATTTGTGGAATAAAAAAACTTGGTCAAACTATTGTTCAGTATGCACTCAGTCTTTGTCTTCATGTTCAGATGTTGTTCAAACAGCAGACTTAAAAGAAAATAATGTCAATGAATCCTCCCAAGCACTATACATGACCTCTGGGGTAATTAGCAATCATTGAAAAGCAACAAGACTAAAATGTTCTATTCTTTATTACTGTCAGCTCTTATCTTGATCAGCATTTTAATAAAGATGGTTCGTTCCTAAGACAGTTCCATGAATCAGTCATAATTACATCCTGACACGCAGTGAATAGTAAAGCAATACTAAATATCACTTCATCAACCTTTCTAACCTTTATGCAAGTATTAACAGTAAATAATTTTTACACAATCCAACAACAGAAAATCTGCATATATCTTAGCTTTGTAGAGAGTCTACCCTAAGTGAATTTCCTGTGACCTACACCAGCAAAACACAATCGGGCATAATTATTCAAGATCCAGAGATATTCAGGTGTTGCTTTTTTTTTCAGAGTGTACAACTTCAAGCACAAAAGGCTACTTGTTCTACATAATAAACCCTCAAAGGGTTAAATGAAATGCCAGTTTCCTTTTCTCAAGCATATCCCAGTAGCTACAGAACTCTAAATTGAGAATAGAGTGCATGTACATAAATATTACATTTTTAAATAAATACAAAATGCTAAATCTAAAAAGATAAAAAGCATTTTAACACCCAAAATGATTAGATCAGGCCCTCAAGTTGGAAAAGAATACTATGCATAAAATGTGTGCGTAAGGCTATAGCTACTACTGCTGCTATGTTGCATAATTGGAGTCTGTATGTATTAAATCAGATTTGTTGTGCTTAATATTTTTAAAGGCTGACAATTATTCTCTATTAATATTGATTTATTTCCTATGTTTGTTAAAACACTGTGGATATGAAGTAACTGTTCATTCTCCATAGCTGTATCATTCTCCAGAAGCTCAGCTGGAATAAGAAGTTTAGTTTCTCTGCTTCAGCACACAAAATTGATAATTTGGTTCCTTAATTCAAATTAGATGCTTTACAGTTGTTTCTGCATACCACGTAGCTGTAGCTATGCAACAGATTGAGATCGTTTGACTATAGTTGCAATAACTATAAAGTTCTTTAAAGTTCAGCTTAGTGGGTGCATAATCAAGAGAAAGTCCTAAACAAAGGGAACAATATCAAGTTTTAGTGGGGAATAAGGTAAGAGCATAACACGGCTTCCTTTTTCAAGGTCTCTCAAGAGAATCATTCCCTACCCACTGCGACAAACAGAAGCGATATGTGAACCAACATCTTGGTCTTTGACAAGGTGCTTTGCATTATATCCAAAAGTATAAACAACTCTTACAAAGAATGCACTCCCACAACTCAGGATAGCTCTTATTCTAGTAAGTAAGTGATATACAGTATGCCTTTCTGCAAAGCAGAACAGGACTGGCTATGTTTCATGCTAGACTAAATGAGCAGTTGTTCAACAGCAGGTCAAATATATAAAGATGACTAAGTTACTTTAACTCAGTTCCATCCAATATGAAGTTTGCTCACAATGCTTTCTTACTTCAAAATCTGATTTGTACTTCCTTCCTTGGCCTGAATCTTTGCTCCTGCCAGAGCTCCAAACAGGGAAGAAGAAGAAAAGGGAAAGTGTTGATTTCAGAAACTAGATTTCCAAAATGAAAATAAATGATTAAGATCTAAGCAGACTAAGGATGGTTTACGCCTATCTCTGATGAGGTCTGCTACCTCATTACCAACAACTGAAAACTTCTGCTGCATTTTGTTTCAAGAGAATCCAAAAGTCCTTGCTGTAAAGCAGACAGGGGGGTGCAGAGTCCATTCAGTCTTTCTGTATCACAACCATTATGTAAGAAGTATAAAACACTGCCTTTATGCTGCCAAACCACAATGACTCCTCTTACATCAAAGCAGTTTCACCACTTGGGTTTTTTTCTTCCAAATTTATTCAAGCCAAGGGCAGGGAGACAACAATTCATACACACTAATTACACCTAATTATCTATTCCTCTCCCCACCCCAACTTTCGGCCAGTGTTATTTGCTATTTGGGTTTCTCACAACCTCCTCTTGCCCTGTCCATCCAGCTCAACAGTAAGTCTTTGAAGAAAACAGTTGTGGCTTTTTAGAATATTCACAATGTAAGGTTCAACCCAAATTAAACTGTTCCCATTATTAGTTTTGACACGTTTAATGTGTTAAATATGAAGGCCTTTTGCTTAATTTGGCAAATTCCTCATATCACTGCAAGGAGAGAATTGCCAGTAACACCCTCTCCTACGGGAGCGTCTCCTCACACTTTCTTTTCATGATCTAAATGAAATGTTTATTGATTAAAGTTCTTCTCTGCAGACCTCCATGGTAGCCTGTGACAAAGCACTTACAAGCCTTATTAATTGGCTCGGACCTTTGGGGCGAGGGGGGTGGAGGAAGATAAGGAAGACCTTATTTTGCATTACATCACAAGCAAAGGAAACATTAAGCAAATCAATTGCATTACAAGCAATGCAATATTGCATATCTAACTCAGAATTTGAGCCAGCTGTTGGAACCAAAGCGTTCATTTGCTTAAACAGAGAACAACTATTATTAAGATCAAAATGGAATAGAATGCAGGAGTTTGCTATCATTATTTTACCTTCGGATGACAAATATATATAATATATATTTAAATGAAGGATTGTCAAGCAGTCATCTTACTGTACTTAAAATGCAATATATTTAACAAAATATATTTTAAAACCTTACCTAATTTTTAAACATTTATTAATTTGGATTGTGAGATACAAAACTTATAAATATATTCAATGTGGTATGGATTTGCATACCTACCAAAAGACAGTTTTCGGATGATCAAACTGAATTTTTGAGTATATAGAGTTCTAATTTTGTGCATTAAAACTACTTTTGAACTCAAACTCTGATATGCAATCACATTTAAAAAGCCAAAAAAATACAATGTGAACATTTGAGCCAAAGTCTGTTCTAGTCTTATATTTACTGAGTGTATGCTTGCACGTGTATACCCCCCTCATTTTCTCTCTCTCTCACTCTTGTTTTCTAATGCTAAACACAATGATTCACAACTGAACTGTATTGTAAATTCCAAAAGTAATCCATTTAATTAACACAGGGAAAAAAGAGAAAAGCAGAGCCTACAGCTTCCATAGGTTGGGAAAGAAAGAGTCTTCTATTTAAGACTTGCTTGGGTACTTACTAAGAAGGGAAACAAAAGGCCTAACGTCTTCAGTAATGAAAAAGTCAATTGATAAGTGAAGACATCACAATATCAAAGACTTAATCCCAGCAATTCTGACTCAGGTGACAGCTCAGCAGAGGTCAGGGTGCTGACACTGACCACAAAAGCAAGTTTTAACCATTCAGCATACTGAAAGCTACTGGACTATCACAGCATTAGAATGGAACTAACTGACAAATCAATTTAATCACCAAGATGACTTTTTTATTTTAAAAAGAAATTGTCAATTCACAGATCTGTGTGCTTCTAACACAGGTGGCTTGACAAAGGCAGAACACATAATCAAAGACATTTTATATCTCCTAACCAGTGCCAGAATCCCACCCCCTGTCCCAAGATCGCTCTGAATCTGCTGGTAATAGTTTCCTGACCTAATAGTAGTATATAGTTGAATCTTCTTCCAAACATTAATAGTGGCTTTTTGACAAAAAATAAATATGATTATTTAGTGGGGTGAAAGCCGATGGAAGAATAGGAAATAATCAAACAGTCCAATTTTATACATGTTTACTCAGAAGCAAGTACCACTGAGTTCAAATAAAAGGACTTATTCCCAAGGCAATGTACATACAGTTTTATCACTGCATAAATGCTAATGGCTGTTCTATAAGGGAATCAATACTAAACACAGTTTTTTGCACAAAATCAGGTTTATTGTGTTGGTTTCTAATGATCAGTAGCTGGCTACTTGGAATCCCACTCATAGAAGAAGGAAACCTAAGTAAAATAACCCAGACTCAACTCAGACTTAAATGCTCATGGATTGCACCTTTAGTATCTAAGCAGGCTTTGTGGATTTATCACTTCCACAGTGAATGTCTTTGCTTCTACCTATAGAAGGCTCTCCACACTATTTTTAAAAAATTCACTTCTTTCATGTCATACTGATTTTACATTGGCATTTTTTGGCCACGTAGAAGACTTAAAAGACAGTTTAAAGGGAGATATGCAGGCTGCAGTCTTATTTTCACTTACCTGAGAGTAAGTCCTATTAATATCAATGGGACTTGCTTTAAAATATGTGTATTTAGACAATTATAGACTAATAAAATGAAAAAGAACCCTTCCCTATACAATTAAAATGTTGATCAAAGTAATGAAATTCTAGCTTACCTAAAAAGGATTTGAGCAATCAGAAAACGACTACAAGAACCAAGTGCAATTACAGTGCAATCTCCAGGAGTCCAAATTTAGTTTGTATTGGACTCCCATAGAAAAATTAGGAAGTAGTTCATAAAAGTTGGTAACCTACAGACAAACCATGCATCAATGAGCCCTTCTTCGTGTAAGATTAAGATATAAATCCAAGTAATACATTTTCTCTTTCTCTTTGTACCTAAAAGCTGGGAAACCTGAATTTGTTAAACCCATGACACAATAGCAATTTCATTTTTAAAAAATATTGATTTTGGTATCTGGCATGGGTGATTACTATAATGTATTGATCTGAAATGTTTTTACTGCTATTATGACTGTGATTATAATGTTTATATTTTATATGCTTTTAAATTATTTTAAAGGTTGTAAGCCACCATTGGAAATATTGTATTCTGAAATGTAGTGAAGAATTTAAAAAAGATAACAAATAAATAATCATAGGAAAAATGAACCTTGTAGTCATTTGTATTTTTGAAAAGAGTAGAATAGTAACAGGTAATAATGGATAGTGCTCTTCTAGACCTGGCTTGGGATTTTTTCTATCTTCATGAATACTACATGTGAAAAAAGCTGAAAAGTGAAAATTTCCTTCTGTTCTGATGTTTCCTTTTATGTTGTTGCTCTGAACTCTGTCATTCAGTTTGGAGAAAAAGTAGAGCCTCAAGATTCAAAAATATTACAAATGAAATCTTAACTTCTGCCTCCCCTAATTGAGTTATTCCCAGAAGGTTAAAGAAAATTCCTCCCAGAAATATGAACAATATTTTTGCAATAAAGATGCTTATCAGTAAGCTAGCAAGATCCCTTATCAATCACATCTTCCTTTACCTTAAGAACAGCAATGAATGGCACAAAGTTCACTCTTTGGAGCCCATTTTTATAGAGATCTGAAAGAGAACACATGGATATTATCCTCAGCACCTACTTCTGACAGGATTGTCTTTTGGTCTTAATCTTACTTACAAATACAAGTTCTACATTAGGGAGAAGGAACATTTGGTCTTCCGAGCATTGTGGACTAAATTCCCATCAGCTATGTTGGCTGTGCCAATGGGAATTAGAGTTGAACAATATGGTTGAGTTCAACGCAGCTAGGATTGTCATACGCCCAGATTTTCCCAGGCATATCCAGAATATTGAAGTCAGCAGCAGTGTCCAGGCAGAAACTGGGCAGTGTCCAGGGAAATCCAGCATTTTTTTAGCCCCAAAAGCTCAACAACTTTGGCCAAAAAACATTTCCCCACTGTTTGAAATATGGGAACCCTAACACAGGCTCTCTATCTCTGTTCTACCAAATCAAGAAATAAGGACGGAAAAAAGAAAATAATTTAAATTTAAATCTTTGGCTGTAATGTTTTTTTAAAACTAAACTGTATTTAAAAGTAATTAATATATTCTTCTTACTTAATTAAATTAACCACATAGTTTAAATGTATCTCATTGCTTTGGAGAGGTTAACTTTATAAAGCATAAAGCTACACAATACAGTGATTAACATTTCAGTATCTGCTTTTTAAAATATACTTAAATTCTAATGTATGAGACAAAAAACATCATTTAAAAAATAAATTTGACTGCATTGCACTCTAAATAAGAAAAATGGGAGGAAATAGAACATCTCCAGAAAATTTGATTTGAATCTATGATAAAACATGTGAAAACATGTACCGTATTTTTCGCCCTATAGGACGCACCGGCCCATAGGACGCACCTAGTTTTCAGGGAGGGAAAATCAAGGAAAAAAATATGATTTCCCCCCCGCAGCTCTGGGAGCAGCGGACAGGCTGCACGCAGCCTGTGCGCTACTCCAAGACCTTCTCCCTGCTTTTGCGGGAGGTGGCGGAATTCCCCCACCTCCCACAAAAGCCCACAGGAGCCCCACTTGACTCCTGCGGGCTTTTCAACCAGGAGGGAGAAGGGACTGACTCGGCCAGTCAGTCCCTTCTCCCTCCTCGGGGAAAAGCCCCCAAGAGCGGTGCGCTCTTTAAAGGGTGTGTGGCTCCTGTGGGCTTTTCTAGGAGGTGGGGGAATCCCCCCCCCATAGAAAAGCCAGCAGAAGCCGCAGAGCCCCTTTAAAGAGCGCACGGCTTTTGCGGGCTTTTGCGGGAGGTGGGGGAATTCCCCCATCTCCCCCAAAAGCCCGCAGGAGGGAGAAGGGACTGACTCGGCCAGTCAGTCCCTTCTCCCTCCTTGGGGAAAAGCCCCCAAGAGCCGCTTGCTCTTTAAAGGGTGCGCGGCTCCTGCGGGCTTTTCTAGGAGGTGGGGGAATCCCCCCCCATAGAAAAGCCAGCAGAAGCCGCAGAGCCCCTTTAAAGAGCGCACGGCTTTTGCCTGCTTTTGCGGGAGGTGGGGGAATTCCCCCATCTCCCGCAAAAGCCCAAAGGAGGGTTGGAGAGTAGCGGGAAGGCGTCATGCGGGAAGGCGTCTGCTTTCCCCACCGCCAGCCTCGAAGCCGGGTTGGAGAGTAGCGGCGCTGCTTTCCCCCACTGCCATCCTCAAACAGCAGACTCTCCTGGCTTCAGCGGAAGCAACGCGAAGCCTCCGGAGCGCAGGCTTCGGAGGCTTCGCGTTGCTATCGCTGAAGCCAAGGAGTCTGCATACGCCCCATAAGACGCACACACATTTCCCCTTCATTTTTGGAGGGGAAAAAGTGTGTCTTATAGGGCGAAAAATACTGTATGTATGCATGCATGCATGAGTTTTGTGCAATTTATCATACCCTTCCCCCCCCCCTCCCCGAAAAAGGCAAAACACACGAAAGGGGTATCAGTAGCCTGTGCACATGCTCATAACTCTGACATTTACTGCTCAGTGGAACAAGGGAATGGAAGGAGTGTGATTACAGGCACAGAATTTTTCTCAATCTGATCACATCCTGTCACTGGTGTGGATGGAAAAAAGCAACAGTTATAATCAGCAACACATGATTGCTGATGTAGACAGCCCACTACAGTTTTGCTCCAAAAAACTTCAGAACACAGCATCTATAATGATACATCTGGAAGGGCCCACTCTTGCAACAATCATAAATAAATGTATTATATTGCAGTTTTAAACATATCTTTAATATGTATATAGTTTTAACTATCAGTGTTTAATTGTTTTTAATGGATGTTATTTTCTATGTTTTAGCTGTTCTTTTTTTTTTATCTGCAAGCTGCCTTAAGTCCCATCAGGGGAAAAGACAGGGTATTAATAATAATAATAATATTTTTAAAAACCTACTTGACAGTAAGTTCCATTTAAAACAATGGAGTTCACTGTCCCAAGCAAATGCATTTATAGCCATGATGTAATAGATGTATTCTCATTTGTTGCATTTTATAGTATCTGTGATTCAGGAAGATTGGACACAAATAAATAACTGAAACTGACCCAGAACATCTCAGCATATGATTCTAACTCATTTGCAAAATGCAGATACCATGGATCACATCAAAACTGAGGAGTAGAGGAGGAGAAAGAATGGTTTTGTCTGCAAGTAATCTGCTGATAACAGCACTCCAACAAAACTGCTCTGCTGCAGAGAAAGCTGAGCTTTCAGGATAATGCAAACTTATTTTGCCCACATTCCACTGAAATAATATAATGTGTAGCACACTTTGGGCCTCCTGGAGGAGTCATCAGCTTTACGTTTAATCAAACTATTGCCAGCTGCAGGAACTGGAAGCACCGTGTCAATGCATGCCAGACCCATACTGTGGATTCTCAGAGTGATAATCCACTAGCCAGCAAAGCTGATAGGATCCAATTAAAGGCGTGCAGTCAGCAGAGTTGGTCTTCTGCAGCAAGTGTGAAGGTATCTCAGAGGAAAGGTTTGTAAAAATGCATTTGCCCAAGACAGCACACACATTCCCTTTGGATGTGCTACAATGCTTATTTGGAGCAACAAAACTGCTGTCTGGAGGTAAGCATAAGAAAATTAAATCCTGAATAAACTTCAGGAATACCTTTACTCTGGCCAAGGATATGGGTTAGCTTGAAGACTGTCTTTAGTAAGGGTTTCAGTTTCAAGTATATACAGTCATACTTCGGACAATTTATAAAGGACTGTCAACTCAATGCTTGTTTTTGTATAATGGTTAAGCACTGTCATAGTCCCAGCAAAGCCAACTGGACCATTATCGTTTCAATGCCATGCAATATCATTGCTTGCTTATCTATCTAAATATGTGTTTATGTTCATGTCTCCCAGGATCGGGACAATTCCAATAAAGCTGAGCATGATTTTATCAGATTAATTTCCATTAAAATCCCTACTCCTCTGGAAGCTTAGCTTCAGTTCCTGAAAACCAGCCAAAACAATTGAGCCTTATGATGTTTCCAGAAGAGCTGCACACTCATTAGGTGAATTTCTGAGAGGCAAAGCATGCCATGATTGTTAATCCTAGCACGAAGACAGGGTTGCTTTTTTTTTTTTTTTTTAGGAAGACCTCAAAATAGTTGAGCTTTTTAGATTGAATTGCCTAAGATACAGGACAAAGGGCCACATTTCAGAAATCCCTCTTGGACATATGGCAGCCCTAACAGTGATGTTGTGCTGGGTATAAGACAAGGTTCTCAAACTGAAATTCGCAAGCTTCATTAAGGTGGTTGCTTATTACAATATGTAATAAGTAAAACAAACAGTAAAAATCAATTAAAAAGCATACAACATCTGGCTCAGTGCATTACAACTGTAAGAACAGGTAGAAAGATCCTCAGCAATTTTCAAGTAGTCCGTGGGCCTGGGAGTGGAAAGTCTGTGAACCACAGGTCTAAGCTTTTTAAAGTTTCATAGGCAGAGACTGGTACCTGAAATTACAACATTGTTTTTCTCATTTCTATGAACTTCTCAATTTTGTCAGTCACATACTACATGAAGACTATGCTAGAGGTATTGGTTTAAATCCAGGCATAGGCAACCTCGGCCCTCCAGATGTTTTGGGACTACAACTCCCATCATCCCTAGCTAACAGGACCAGTGGTCAGGGATGATGGGAGTTGTAGTCCCAAAACATCTGGAGGGCTGAGTTTGCCTATGCCTGGTTTAAATCTGCCTAAATAGCAACAGGACTCTGCAGATGCTATGGCATTTTTTAATGCGCTTCAGCATTATAATTAAGGCAGGAGTAAGAAACCTCAGGCCCAGGGGCCAAATGAAACCCTCCAGTGTCTCCATTCTGCCCAAGGTTAAACCCCTCATTGGTCCTTCTATGTCCTTTCCTCTAGTAATCTTAACCAGCTTGAAAGTGTCTTTGAATTATGATGACAGTTATTGCTTGCCTGGATGAAGGATGGCAAGTGGTGTTTCTAGCCACACCCACCACTGATATGTGGCCACTACAGGGATTGTGGCCATTGAATTGAACAATGTTTCCCATCATTGCATTACAGTATTAATGATGGGGTTCTGGACAAATATCTGTGAGATCACCATTGTATGGTTCTGCTTATTAGGAGACAAGAACTCCTACCATCCCAGGGGTTCAGTCTTTCCTGTTCACTCAAGAGTGTTGCTGGCAGTGTCCACAAATGATTTTTTATCAATGCCATTTGGTAAGGCTAGCTCCTTTTTTCAGGCTGCCTAAATCATGCCTTTGTAGCATCAGAGCTAGACTTACTATATTGCACATTATGTATTGTTGCATTTGCTGATATACAGAAATTTTAGCTGGCACAGAAATTAATATTATGCCTCTGGCCAGAGGCAGTCTGTGAAAGCTCATCATGCCAGTGAGCCTCCTAGCCTGACTTCCTACGACTTGTGAGCATAATTTGGTGTGTAGGTGTTTAGAACTCTTAGCAGACAGGTTCAATCAAGAGAACATATCCTCTTTCAGAACCCCTTCACAACTTCTACACCCAATAAAGATGTTCTTTGAATATAGAATCTGCTCATCAAGGGTACACAAAGCGCTGTTTTCAGTGGCTGCCCCAAAATCAGAAATCCTTTCTTCTGAAGACATAAAACACCTAACGTCTGAACTTCATTCATAGAAATGTGGCCAATCACTTCCCCCTTTTTGTGCTCATTTTTGAAAACTATGCATAAACCAGTAATACAGCAGGCAAGGTTACCATGGGATATGTCTTCTGGGTTTTAAAAATTATGTATTTAAAAAAACTGGATTAGCTTACTGATATATTTCCAAGATTTTGAGATGGAGCAAACTAGAAAGTGTAATAAACTATTCAACTTGAAACAGGCAAAACATAACTAATGGAGGCTATCAGACCTTTCCAATAACCTTGGAGGGAGCTGGCTCCCAGAGGAAATCATAAAGCTGTCAGTCAAACACAAAAACTCATCTCTAGGCGGTTTATTCCAAACAATTAGCTGATGGACAGGATACTGTTTGAAGATAGGAAGTCATGAATTGGGCCCACGTTGCTAGATCTCCATGCTTCTTATCACTATCTGGGTAGACACCGGCCAGAGACCCAACTTCTGTTTATTAGGGAGAGTCATTTTATTTCTATTCCCAGTTCCTACTCTGTTCACTTGTATTGCAGTGTTGAGTATCTGGTTACACGCCATGGAGAGCACTTCCCCACCAGTCATTTATTGATGTGAGAAGCCAGCTGAACCTGCTGTTTCATTTAAGCATTGAATGAAGTCTGTGAAAGTCTACTAAGGATCTTACCATATTATCCATATGGAACCAGCAATGATAGTATTAGTAAATAAATGTATGTTTTTCAGAAATTCTTGAGAGCCAAACATAACTACACTAGATTGCAGAAAATAACAGTACAGTGGTGCCTCGCAAGACGAAAAGAATCCGTTCCGTGATTCTCTTTGTCTAGCGATTTTTTCGTCTTGCGAAGCAAGCCCATTGATGGATTAGAGGATTAGCGCTATTAGCGCTATTAGCGCTATTAGCGGCTTTTAGCGGCTTATCAGCTTATCGGATCAGCTGATAAGCGGCTTAGCGGCTTAGAAAAAGGGGGGGAGGAAAAAAACCCCGCAGGAACTCGCAAGACATTTTCGTCTTGCGAAGCAAGCCCATAGGAGATTTGTTTTGCGAAGCACCTCCAAAACGGAAAACTCTTTCGTCTAGCGAGTTTTCCATCTTGCGAGGCATTCGTCTTGCGGGGCACCACTGTACTGAGTAAATTTGCAGTTTTTAACTGCAATATCATATTTGCAGTACTTACCATAAACCACTCCTCTCACACACAAATGGCTGACTACAGATTATGTCAGCTGGTAGATTTTTTTTGTTCCCTACTAGTTTTTAAGAAACAATCAAAATATAAAGTGATTAAAGAAAAGCTTTTGTTCCTTTTAGATGTTTACTTAGCAACAAAGATATGTGAAGTTTCATTTTCAGTTTTAAGTGTATTAAACATGTTTCCACATTAATTTGCAATTTCATTCAAAGTTTATTGAAAAACTTTAAAGATTTTCATGTTCTTTCTTGTAGCAGCCAGTCATTTTCTTAGTTTGTTATTCCAGTTATTTATTACATTTCTTGCTACAGGTACACCTGATTGTTTTAGAGTAGGTCTCATTAATCTTGGGCCTTATGCCAGAGAATATATCACTATCATTTGTCTATTTTATCATGCATTTATTATTACATTGTATGCTTATCCTTGTCTTTCTTCACAGAGCTCAGGACAATGTACATTGTTCTCCCCCACTCACCACCCTGTGAGGTAGGTTAGGCAGAGAAAAAAATGACTGGTCCATGGCCATTCTGAACTTCATGACTTAAGTGGAGATTTGAACCCATTCTCCTTGGATCTAGTCTGATACTCTGAATACTGCATCACATTTATGTGAGCATCCATTTTTCTCAGCTCATTCTCCCTGATGATCAGCAATATTACCAATCCTATAAATAATTACCCAGGGGGCAGTCATAAATGCATAATGCTGATCACCTTTTCCCCTCACCTTTTTCTTCCTTCCACTTTCCATCTTATAGCCTGAAAGGACTATTGGCTTTTCAGTGCTACAGCAATTGTTCCATGAACTGAAGACACTTCCATTCACATAAGAAGAGTTTTGTTCACAGAAGTTCATGACTGCAACTCTCCTGCTCAGAGTTCCTACCCCCTATACACCATACAGTTTCCTTAGCATGACTATATTCCTCACTTCCATATATTTGAACAGAAGCCAAGGAAGTGTGCCATTTAGGGCACAGCGTAGAACCTTAAAAAATTACAATAGAAACAACACAAGAGATTGATCTTAATTAGAAAATGAATACATGTAATGCTACCTTATCAAGGCATCTATTCCTTTCCAGTGAAAACGCCAATAGCAACATATTGTTTGGTTTTACCTTCTGGTGGCCTGTTGGATGTTGCTACAACAACAACACCATTTTGGAACAGGTTTTCAAAGAGCTGCTTGAGAATCATGGCATCAGCAATGTCTGTGACCTGCGGAAGACAACACCACCATCATGAGAGGCTGATTTTGACTTGCTCCATTAACTGATCTGCAACTGGTTTTTGTAGTCACAAAAGAGGCTTGTTGGTTAAATGACAGAAGATTCTAATTACCACTTGCAGCAGAAAAGGAGGGAATAATTAATAAGCAGTGAATGTGCAACAATATGTCGGTTCTTTATAACAGAACCCCATCATTTTTTAACCAACTGCTGGAAAATTCTGTGTTAACTTCCATTCTAAAACTACAGGTGGGAAACACAGAAAAATAGATCCAAACGTTTAAGAGGCCTCATTAATTTGGACCAACACACACACACAACCCTCAGAAGATCAAGGAAGAAAATACACACCAGCTGCTTTACACTTCTATTACCTTTCCAGCAAAGGATCACAAAGGTGACTTTAAATGGTCATGGAACTTTTGGGAAAAAGGACAAGTAGCCAAGTATACATAATCAGCTGCTGTTGAAAATAGAATGATATGACATAGATACTATTGTGCAATTGTTGCACAAAACAATTCAACAGATGGCCCATCACAAAAAATAAGCAATTTCATTGTTCTTTTTAAGTGCCTTCTATTACTGTCCATGAATAATCAAAAAGGCACTGCAGTCAGTTCCAGCACAGTCAGCCTCTTCTAACCTTCACAGACACAAATCACTCTCTCCCTTCATAGACACACACATACACACTCACTAACTCGTTGTCTCAATAAAAATGAGGGCAGCAATTAATAATGAAAAGAAACTTTTGTCTGAACGTTTTCACTTTCTTGCTTATTGTTCATCAAATTATTACAGTTGGGCTCAAAAGACTAACTTTATTATATGCTGAATTTAAATTAAACACATAAACTTACCACGGAGAAAGAGAACAAATGTAGAAGCAGGTATGAGAAAGGCCAGCTGAAAATGGTTTAAGGCAGAGCTGAGTTTTTGAACAAAGTAGCTGTAATACATCTGAAATCAGAGCAAACAGCTCAGCTGCCTTTGACCATAGTACCCTTCTATGCTTCTTTAAAGGCACTTGTGACACATTAAGAGCTAGTTTTGGAAGAGGCTCTGTCTGAACCAATTGACTCACGGCTGCAGGACTGGGCAGTGGGGGGCCCCTGAATGCTGCAATACTGTGAATGGGGTGGCTGCACATGCAAACACAATCAATCCTGACATATAACCATGTGAGAAATTAGGATCTTTGGGGCTAGGAATAAAGAAAGAAAAAGAACTAAACAGGCTTTTAAACAACAACAAAACCCAGCTTCATGAGACCATTGAAATATGCAGAAGGCAACAGAAAGGAAAATAGGAAGAAACACACACCTTTCTTCTAGTTTGGAAATTGAAGTGGAAGGCGTCATGCAATAGGACAATCTAGGTTTACATCAGGGAGACTTTGACAAGGCATAACACTCTGGCACATTAAGCTGCAAAATATTTATGACCAGAGGAAATGCAAAGAGGCCTTCTCAGTTGGTGTTTTGATGTTTCAGAATTTGAATCTATTTGCCTACCAAAATACATTAATTTTTTTAAAAGCTACATAATTAAAAAAGCAAGAGTCATTCTGTGTACTTGGGTGCCAATTTATGTCCTTTTGATCCTGTGTAGCTTTGGAAGAGAAGACAAAAGTGAAAGCATTCTCAAAGCCCAGGTTCTTTCTGTGCCCAGCATTCATTATAAATGGGAACAAAAGAAAAGGATACAAATTACCAATAAGAGGGATCTGCTAATGGAGAGAATGGAGAAATTTCATTAGCATTTAAGAGAAAAGATTTTTATGACCTAGAGTTGCTTTCTTTTCTCTTAAGTTGAAAAAAAATCATAATGTATGTGTGTAAGTGCTTGAAGCTCAGTTATCCTCTGATTGGTACAGTTTCTTATAATGAATGAAGAACATAAGCATGTATAAGCAGTAATTAGTGTTAGCTCAAAAATAAGAGCTTAAGTTTTTTTATTATATGTTTTCAACAGCTTTTCCGGACTATCAGCATTGCATAAAGCATATTCATTTTTACCAAACACATGAGATATTGATAACATCACACAGTGCTTCTCAATTTTTCTGTCTTCCATACAGTTAGCATTCTATCCCCCCCCTTACCATTAATGACTTCAGACTACTCTGTTTCTGAAGAGCCTTTTCATTTCTGGTTGGGATTTATGAGGATGACATAAGACTAAGGGAGAAGACGGATGCAATATAAAAAGAGCATTCACTGGATGCAGGATGAGAAATAGTATTTATTTTAGCAGCACATCCCAATGTGCACTAATGCAACAGAATCTGGGCAATGACAATCAACCTACATACTATAGCAATAGCAGCAACTAACTTCTGTATTTTATAGTTACTGTGTGTGCTTAATTTCAATTGGAACAAAATCTGTAACTGCTTTAATCAATCCTGTGATTTGAAGTGAAAGCCAACGTGGCTCTTCCATCTCTTGAATACTGTTAATGTAGTAAATACAGTAGACCCTCGGGTTACATTACCTTCGGGTAACATAATTTTTGGGCTGCGAACGCGGCAAACCTATAAGTGTATACTTCCGGGTTTCGCCATACGCACATGTGCTCTATATTTCGGGGTTTGCACGGACCCCCGGAAAGGAATTAAATTTGTATCTGGAGGGTCCACTGTACAGCAGAATGTATTTCAAGACCCAGGGTTAGCTCAAATAGTTACATATTTACAAACAGTTTCAAATTTTATAAATAATAACTGAATACAATAATTTAGAATTTAGACATATTGTTTCATATGAGGTTACTGTAATTACCTTGACACTCTCTTTTTGTTTCAAGTCTACAAATATTACATCTTGAAAAGTTGACCAATCAATTAATCAAGCACTTTTTAATGCTTCTGATTACATTTGACCAATCAATTGAACAGCATCCCACTCCTTCAAAGCAGAGAACACAAGTCCATCAAGTCACAACAAGTAGTAGAAAAGGGTATGAACACACAGGCCAGGAATGCAATACAAGCCAGAAAGCCATGTCTTAGTACATGCCCAAGAAACACACAGTTGAAAATAACACACTGGATGAGAATTCAACAATGTCGTACTTGAAGTAGACCCACTGAAATCCACGGACTTAAGAATCTCCAGGAAGACTTTGTTGGGTATCAGCCACAGTCATAAAAATGGTCAACCAGTTACTAGTGAGCAGCACTGGCGGAGGAAGAGGAATGCGGAGGAAGCGCACCGCCCCTGGCAGCGTGATCCCAGTAGGGTGCCATTGCGGCTGCCCCCTCTGCCTGCGACGGGCACCACGCCTCTACTGGTGGCACACCACACCACGCCCCCAGGATGCGTGCCATGCCCCTGTGGGCGGTGCGCCCCGACCCTGGGACGTGCGCCAGCCCTGCCCCCACCTGTTCTCCGCCCCCCGATGCCGGAGCATGAAGCTCCGCCACTGGTAAGCAGTAAGGCCATTCTGAAATGAATGCCACAGAAGCTCGCCTGAGGTTAAAGACCAGAACCAGCTAGAAATCACAGTACCTTATGCAGTGACTGTTATGGTGGTAGTCATTGAAAAATAGTATGCGCCTCAGGACAACACATCTGACACAAACCCAGGCACAAGGCTAGCCCACCCATGAGGCAAAGTGAGTGGCCACCTCAGATAGCAGGATCCACAGGGACAGCAGATCCGGCCTCCAAGGAATGCATCGCCCACTCCTGCCAATGCAGCAGCAGCAACGACTGTGGTGAGCTCCTAGAAGGTTGGATCTGCCTTATCCTTGGCAGCCCCCTCCATGCCACTTCAGCTGTGGCTTCTTGGCAAATAGGAGGCGCTGCTGGTCTCCTACCACCCTTGTTCCCAATGTAGATCTTCACTCACCCCGCCTTCCTTGACAGAGGAGTGCCATTTTGTGGCTTGCCTCAGATGGTATACCTCACATCCATCCATTCCAACCATCCTCTGTTTGCACTACTGCTTCACTCTATAAGCCCAGTTTAGTCTCCAACCCAAGTATGTGTCCCTGGCCTGATATCTGTACATATAACAACTATGGCTGCTGGAGAGCAAAATCAGTGCCTCCCAAACCAGTACGACATGAGGACTGCTCTTGATCTGCTGTTGTCCCCTTGAACAAGAGGAGATGCAGTACCCAGCTGTCATTATTTCAGTGTCAAGGCTGTCACTTGGAAGAATTAAAGAAAAAGGAATAACTCAATCTAAAGTTATTGCCCAGGGCACAACAATATAGAAACGTTTTCTAGAAACATTAGCTTCAAATCCTTTCTATCATTTACCTATAGAAAGCAACTTTATAGGTGCTTTTCTTCAAACAGTTTTAGCAGCAGAGAAAGTGAATGCTAGAAGACATTTGGGTCCAGCAGCCCATGCTGGGATTCAACTCCCTGACGCTGGGTAACTCTGGTGAAATCATTTTTTCATATTTCAAGTATCAATCGGCAAATGGAAATCATCGTGACCACAGAGCTCTTTTGAGGGGGAAGTGGTATCTTATCAGATAATGTGTCTTGGTTGCCATTTCATTTTTTCTTCTTCAGAAGTACACAGTGTATAATATCTTGCTTCTAAAATTACCTTCACAAGGGTATTCTTTCCATGCTCCCTTTTTCCAGTGGAGAATGCTATTGTTGTAGCATATGAAATTCAAAGCTACCATCATCATCCACACGTCTAGTGGCCAACTATCTAACCCATTAAAATTGTATCTCACTGTACTTCATCTTGATGGCAGCCCATTAATACACATACTCTATGATCATTCAGCTAATGGCTCTGGAGCCAACACTTACCTCACTCACCCATTTAACAGTATCCAAGGCCTTAAAGTCAAGGTATATTATATACACTACATCTCCATAGTCTGCTATGCCAGTTTCCTATCAAAGGAGGAAATTAGGCTAGACTGGTATAATTTGTCTTTGGCTGATTCATGCCATTTATCATATTCCCTATTCTCCACTGGTCATTTACAAATGGTCTGCAGCTCAGTTGCTGGATATAACAGGGACACAATGGGACTACAAGTATTTTAATGATGAACTCCTCAACAGATTTATCACCTGTCAGGAAACAAACACACTTGATTGCCTTGTGCCACCTTGATTACTATTAACCCAGCTGTGAATTTTCACATGCCAAAGAGAAAAAATTATGGGATATTGCAAAAGGGAAGTGGCAAGATTCCACACAACAATGTGGACAGCTCTGATTCTGGGCTTCTTGAACTATAAAACTGGAATAAATTTGGATTACAACTTTGTAGATGTACTTTTGTCTAAAGGAAACTCTGGATAATATTGTTTCAAGTATTATAGCATGAAGAGGTCTCTGAAGGCACTGTTTGTAGGACAAAACTCTGCTGAATGAAGCAACTGACTATTGCAGTGGAATAAAATGCCCTATTGAATGCAGGAGTGGAGAAAGCAGCTCAGTTCAGAATTGCATCCACAGCTTCATTTCTTTGTTTTGTCCTGTGACAAAGAGAGTAATCTACATTATTAAGTGATTGTGCTGGCCAGAAACAGCACCCACACTGACTATGCTATTCAGGGCATCCAGAGGATCAGTACACTGATCAGTGCAGATTTCAGCTCATTCCCAAGGTAGCGCAAGATGAAACTTTACAAGGTCAAAAACAGGATTCTCAACCCTGTGTGGGCTTCACAATGCAAAAGGGGGACCAGACTGTGGATATTTAAGCAGCGTTAGAAACTCCCATTGTTCCATGCACATTTTGCAACAGGAAATTTCATTAGCGTGAGCTGTTTCTGAGCTCTGGGCGCAGTACTGCACCTAAGATTTCAGATTAAAGCTGCAGAATGGAAGGAAAGGAGGACCTTTTCCTGCCTCCCCACTTCCAGCTGAAGACTGGAGAAGAGACCCTCTTAAGAATATTAGGAGGGTGGGAAGGGAAGGACTAGACCATGTGAAAAATTAACATAATATTTTAGCTGCAGTTCATTTATTTTCAGCTTTGTAGTCTTCTTATAAAGAAAAATGTGCCTAGACATTCTGTTGTTGTGCCCATAACCTAGGTTTAAGATGCCATTTAGCTCCTAGCTAAGTCAAGAAGCTATCCCAGTAACTGTCCAGGACAGCAGAATCCATTAAGTGCTCCCTGGTGGAGAAGACAGCAAGCAGGACACAGTTTTCTGCACCAGACAATGGGAGCTCTGGGCCAGAGCTCTGCAACAGTTAAATAAGGTATTTTTAATTAAACACATATTTACATTTAAACAAGTGTATGACATAAAGCACATAATCTGGCAGAGCCAACAGAACTGAAGCTAGGCTGGTGTACTGTCTGTCACAGGTGCTGGGGTGCATTTTTAAGGAAGAATTGGTGTGTGGGAAGGTTTAACAAAGGGTCCACAAAATGCACTTGCCACTACTGTATGCAACCACCTTAGTCCCTCTTCCCCAGTCACTACCAGGTACTGGTATTTCAAAGGAAATAAGGTTAGGAATTACACTTTACCAGCCAGCCTTAGGTAAACCTTTGTAAATGTCAAATAAAGATACTGTAACCTTATTAAAGCAAATACAAGTCTTAAGGAAACAGTTAACAACTGACTTACAGTGTTTACCTTATTTTACACTTATAGTTTATAATCAATAAATAATATCTTGTAACTTTTACTTATAAAAGTGTGGCTGGCTAAAGTATCACAGCCACTGTGTTACAGTTAAAGGTGTTGATAAAGAGTATAATACAGATATATTATATTATATTTGATGGGAGCAGTTAGAAGGTGAATCAGCTGTGGTAAAAAAAAAAAAAGCTAGTTCTCCACATGCTAAAGAAAAAGTGAATTCACTGCAACTTGCCTTCTAAATGAACATAATGGACAAAGAGGACGAGTCTATCACCTATACATCTACTTGAAGCTGTGGCTTTAGGCCATGTGAACATCTATAGCAGTGTTTCCCAACCGGTGTTCCGCGGCACACTAGTGTGCCGCGAGACGTTGCCTGGTGTGCCGTGGGAGGGAGGCGGGCGAGTCGGGCGGCGAGAGGCGGGGCAGCGGCGGCGAGGAGAGGCCGCCCAGCGCGGGGCTCTCGCCGTCTGCCTGCCTGGCTGCCTGCGTGGCGCTGACGTCACGGGGCTGTAACGTGCCCCACATAGGCACACGCGGGGCGGCGAGCGAGCTCCCTCCCACATCCCATCGCCGCTCGCTTCGGCCGGCCTACTGGGCTGTCGCAGGCGGAAGGCCTGCGCATGCGCGAGGTTTTCGCGCCTTCAGGATTCCCTTCACGCCTTCCTCCTCCCGGGTCCTTGAGAGCGCGGGAAGCGGCAGCGCGAGACCGGCGTTGAGCCTGGTAGGTATTGCGCTTGCCAAGGCAGTCATTTGGGAAATGAAAACTTGCAAAGCAAGCAACCAGTTCAATCTGAAGTACGTGTATGCTTAATATCCTGTATCTGAAACCTGTTCTGCCCCTCCCCCACACTTGGTGCCATTTTCATCTACACATGCAGCAGAGTAAGTTGACCCAGAATAGTACCAATTCAGATGGCAGATGGGAGAATGACAGTGCTGAATGCTTTCCCATGTAGAACAGTCCCTGCAAATAAAAACCTAGCATATTTGGAAGAGGGATGCTAGCCTAACCATTACCTTCTATGCTGTTACTATTTTTTTATTTTTTTTTTACATAAGTAAAAAGTGACCTTTCCCCATCTGGCATGGTGGTGTGCCTCGAGATTTTTTTCATGGAACAAGTGTGCCTTTGCCCAAAAAAGGTTGGGAAACACTGATCTATAGTACAACTTTAGATCTAGAACAGGGCAGCCCACAGCTACAGGCTCTGGTAGAAGTTGGAAGGGGGAAATGTTCTACAGTACGCTTCCAATAGCACATGAAATATAAAGCCAGCAAAATATCTTATAACCAGGACACCATGCAATTAGACTACAGTGGTGCCTCGCAAGACGAAAAGAATCCGTTCTGTGATTCTCTTTGTCTAGCGGTTTTTTCGTCTTGCGTAGCAAGCCCATTGACGGATTAGCGCTATTAGCGGCTATTAGCGGCTTTTAGCGGCTTATCGGATCAGCTGATAAGTGGCTTAGGAAAAGGGGGGAAGGGGAAAAAACCCGCAGGAACTCGCAAGACATTTTTGTCTTGCGAAGCAAGCCCATAGGAGATTCGTTTTGCGAAGCACCTCCAAAACGGAAAACTCTTTCGTCTAGCGAGTTTTCCGTCTTGCGAGGCATTCGTCTTGCGGGGCACCACTGTAGTTTGTATCAGCAAATTCTTCAAATGGCTAAGCTGAAAAATGTTTTGCCAGTTTAAACTTATTTCACAGAAAGGAAATTAATGCGCTTCTGGTCTAAATATTATTACCTGAAATTCATCAAAGCACAAGAGACAAGCCTCCTCACTTATTTCAGCAGCTACTGGGGCTATTGGGTCATATGATTTAGCCATTAATCCAGGTTTCCGTTTTGGCAGGGTCTGTTTAAGGCGATGTATTCCTGAAGAGAAGACAGTGCACAGACAATAAGCAAAAACTAATTTTTGGTCTAAGTAAGCCTAAATATAGCATCATGCTTAAAGGTAAAGGTAAAGGTACCCCTGCCCGAACGGGCCAGTCTTGACAGACTGTGGGGTTTGTGCGCCCATCTCACATTTATTGGCCGGGGGCCAGCGCTGTCCGGGGACACTTCCGGGTCACGTGGCCAGCATGACATCGCTGCTCTGGCGAGCCAGAGCCGCACACGGAACGCCGTTTACCTTCCCGCTGGTAAGCGGTACCTATTTATCTACTTGCACCCGGGGGTGCTTTCGAACTGCTAGGTGGGCAGGCGCTGGGACCGAACAGCGGGAGCGCACCCCGCCGCGGGGATTCGAACCGCCGACCTTTCGATCGGCAAGCCCTAGGCGCTGAGGCTTTAGCCCACAGCGCCACCCGCGTCCCTTTTAGCATCATGCTTACCCATTAGTAAAACCAGCGATATGACAATTAAGTCAAAAGTGAATTTAAAAATACATTTTAAAAGTTGTCTGTTTAACTTTTTGGAGGTTTATTTTATTTTTATTCAGTATTGCTTTTTTCTAGACCCTGGATGAGAATTTGAATTACCAAATGACAAAAAGAAAAAGAGCACTTCTGTTTGGAAGTTATACCATTGAGGGGGGTGAGGTAACCACAAAGTACTGGAAAATAGTAATAAGATAAAGCTTCATAGGTTTACAAAATGGTGTGGGCATGGAGGCAGGAATGTAGCCTTGATTGTTGAAAACTACATCTCAGGAAATGGTTTCAGTCAGTTGAGTCAGTCACAGAAATATGAAGGCCTGTGTAACTATAGTGAGTTGGCTCACATGTAATATTAAGGCAAACCACGGCTTAGTGTGAACAGGCAAGTGAATAGAGCAAGTGTAAGTAAACAGAGAAGCGGGAAAGGATATAAAGAAGCTGTGAAGAAACCTCACATAAAGTCTGGGAACGTTAAGGACTAAACATTACTAGGATGGGAGGTGGAAGAGGTCTGTGTGCCAAAGTACAATGAACCCATATTTCATGTTTTGACTCAAAATAACTAAATACTTCAACTACAGGTCCTGAAGAAGGTGCATTGTGGAGAAATCAAACTTCTTATCCCATTTAACATGCCACCTATTACACAAAGCATTACTAAACTTGCAGACAACAAACTACTAGAGAGATTATCTTATTATGGTTGTGGGAACACCTCCTCAAGCACAGACCTAGGGACAGAATGATGTATCTATCTATTGATACTTTTAACATTTCTGTGGGACAATGAGCACCGGAATAATAATATTTATAGAATGTAGGACATCACAGCAATGTGTAATCAGCAACGAGATATTTTAGTCTACCTTATATATGAATAGGGAGATGTCCGTGGTTGGTTGCATAAGGAAATCACTCACTCTCATTTGATGGCCTTTTCCTATATTCCTAATTTGATGTCCAAACATCTCAATTCCATAATGTTTACTTGAGTGAGAAACAGAAACTATGTATCTTTTTCTCACTCTTCCTCCCCCCTTTTTTTTACTAAAATGGTTTTTAACTCATTTTCATGTATATTTCTATCACTGAATATGAATGTAACAGGAATGCAGAAGACAGGATCTGCTTTTTAGTTAAAACCAGAAGTCTGTAATCATGCAAATAAATATGATGTAACACAACTGGTCTACTGCCTGCTGATGTCACAGAAAAAGTGAAGTCTACATACTCAAGTCTTGCAGTAATTTTCCCACAGCAATTTCTAAGGGAAAGGAGCATTTTGGGATAACTTTATTCAAAGTGAAAGATCAGAGGTCCCCCAGAAACGACCTATACAAATCCCTTCTCTGTTTTCAGATAATATCTCTCCCTTCTGTCACAGCAAAAGGATTCAGGAGGAGAAGGATGAGAAGACATTAAGAGGCAGACAGTGTTATGAACATGAGACATATCCATACCATACTGTACTGCATCAAAGAGATTTAAACTTACTTTTGTGCACATCTAACATGAAGCCATGAAAATGGACTCTCTTTTTTCTTTCTACTTCTATATGAGAATAAAATATGTCCATCACCATTGTCTTTCCTGTGCCTTCAAATAAAAACACACATACCCAACAGGTTGTTAATTTAAAACACTATGTACTGATTACAGTAATGACTGTTCATTAGCATCGAGCTAATGAAATCATAATCGTGATCTGAACAGTACAAAATCATTATCTTTGGGAAACAAGACTTCAGCTTATGTGGATGGAATTGCTTGTATTATCAGAATCTGAACTAAATATAATATCAGAACCAGCAACTGTAATTATTGCTTCCATTTGAAATACTTTCAGCAGCACACATTATGAATAAATGTGATGCCTCTCTTCTTATTTTCAAATTTTATGTATCAACTACAAATGCAGCCTTGTTTAATCAGTCCAAGGGTCCATCTACCAAGCATCCTGTTTCCAATTGTGGCCAGAAAGATGCTTCTGGGAAGCCCACATAAGCAGGGCATCAGGTCAGCTGGCTGACTACATTGTATGCAACCCAGTACCAAGCCTTCAGAGGTACACTGTAACTGAATCTGGAAGTTGTTTGAACCAATAGCTAAACCTTAAATTTGATGCATTGCAAAAGGAACCAAATTAATATGGGTTTAACTGTTTCTTCTTCGATGTTTGTCAATAGATATATCTGTCTTGCACTTAAGGATAAAGAAATAACATTTTAGCAGCTCAAGGCAAAAATACTTTGATCTATTTAGTCCCATTACCATCAACAGAATTAACATTTTTCAGTGACTAGGTATTATTTAAAAACATATGCAAATATTATACTGGAAAACATTCAGATATACTTCTGCTAAACTTACCAACATCTCCATAGACATAAAGGCCTTTTGGGGGTTTATGTCTTGTAAACAACTGAAAATAAAGAAAATTATTCATTATACTTTATTTTGCTCTGATAAAAGCTAAATAATGAAACAGACACAATGTACAACACATATTTATCAGGTACTCTGTCATTTGCAGTAAGTTGAGTCTGGCTTAGTTTTGACTTACAATGAAAATATATGAAAAAACAAGCTTTGATAGCGGATGGTGTCCTATCAATTAAGAGCAAGCACAATGCAATGAATTGACTGTTGGGTTTGGCCAGAGTCCAGATTAAATAGATGACTTTGGGCATCATCATCCAGTAAGCCCAATATACCACCTCTCAGGCATGCTGCAAGGATTTTAGGGGAAAGGATATAAGGTTGGATTATAACATATATACCTAATAATATCCTGGAAAATAATGTTTGGGCTTGTTTGTTTTTAAAATGTTAAAGTTTCCATTATGTTCAACTAGGAAAGGAATTAACCCTTTAAATTAAAACAGTTATTTCAATAAACATGTGAACCTTGCTTCCTAACTCACCCAACTTGCATTTCTGAGGACTTCCTGTACCCAGATCTTTACAGCTTTGTTTTACAGTTTGTGTCTATGTTACTTGGGAAATGTTAGATGTATACTAATTTTCTGTCCAAGACAAGTCTTCAGAAAAAGGACTTCAACTAATCTGAATTTATTTTTAGTTTTATGATGCTGGTAATTTCTTGTGGTTGCTTAGATCTGTACCTGGGAGTACAATTGCCATACAATTAGCCTTTCTGAAGTAATAGTGGTGAAGATGGTGATCTAAAAATTCCTCTCAAAACAGAAACCTCATAAATGGTCACCAGTGTCTAGCACTATTGTGTCTGCAACCCAAAATTCATGTTGCAGATGTTTCTGATTATCAAAATATTTTATTGGCTAGTTGACTCATAGTGATCAAACTGCACTTTAGCTTTAGTCCCTGCAGCTAGTATTTTATTAAACACATACCAATAACCACATTTCAAAGCATTTAGAAATAATAATTGCAAACTTGTACATATCTGCAGCAACAGTAACCACTTTAACACACACTACAACAAAACTCCATAAAATAAAACTATGGCAAATGTCCATAGTCTGTAAAAATATATATGCTATAGATCACATAGGAGATATCAGTACATAGAAGCAGGCATCTGCATGTGAATTGCACTTCTTCATCTCACCCCATATGTGCCAAATGGATGTATATATATGAAATAAGGTGGGGGATATAGCAACCACTAAATTGATCAAGGTTCCATCTATATTTCCTAAGATGGAGAGATTCAGTAATGGTGATATTTCTGGCCAGCATTATATGCAATTCCCATATTTATGGCTTTGGAAGAAGCAACCAAGTTTTTGGAACAGGATGGCAGGATGTTTTAAATGCATCAACTATACGTACATAGTCTATCTAATGTAACATTATATACCCTGGTATTCTTAGAAGTACTAATAGTGGTCAGTCAGGCAGATCTATTCGAAAATTAAAGATAAATAAGCTAGCATCCAAAGAATTATCTAACTGGTTTATTGTGCCCAGTGTGGCTTTAAAATAACATTTCTTGAACAGAACTTGCATGGAAAACAACTTTTGAAACTGGGGAGTTTGCTGTACAAAGAAAACAAGCATAGAACCATTAGTAAAAGCCTTTGATCTCACCTCAAGTAGCTCTTTGATATCTGTCACTTATATAAAAACAATCAAGCATGCTGAAATATTTGTCTTTAGATTTTCAACCCACTACATCATTTGCTAAGCAACTGGAGAGAATTATTTTTACATATGCCTGTTATTCTAAGCAGAAAAAACTGGTAGTGAGACAGGTCTCATCAGTTTATGTGATTGCATAGATATTCACCATCATATTTCACAAATATACTAATTTAGTTATTGCTTTTACAATTTTTTTTAATGTAACACTAGAGCTGAAACAAATTAAAGTTCAAATTTTTTTATCTCACGTGGAGCTGAGCAATTTCTAGATCGTGTTTCAAATAAAAACTGCATTACAGATAAGTATTTTCCTCATCAGTTTGTCAAGTTTCTTTGCCTTTTAAAAATCAGTATATTCAGGAAGCCACACAAGCTAACTATTACAACTTAAACCACTTGAAGATTTAATTTAGAGCCAAATTAAACTGTGCCCCAAGAAGTTAATTTGGTGGGTATTTGCAAGAAGGTTTTAGATGTTCTGAAACTGTTTCAGTAATAGTTAGCTGCAACTACTATAGTAAATTGTGCTGCGAAAATACAAGACAAAATTAGGGTTGTTTTCTAGCCTATCTGTTTTTTAAGGACTTGTTTTCAAAATGCTTGCTTACTATTATTCAATATACTTAATTATTCAAAATTACTTAATATTCAAACACTGAACAAGGAAAGAACAAAGAAATAAGGAAACGGAAATGGTTATCTGCATTAGAATACTAAATAACAGAGTAGAAAATTGTGAAGATTACATTTTACATCATTAACAGTCCAAATCCAACAGCTCCTTTTTTTTGCAAGAAGAGTATTTATAAGCGATCTGGAGTTAAAGTTGAGCAGTGAGGTGGACTAGTTTATAGGTGACACAAAGTTATTCAAGATGGCAAACTTGTAGCCAATAAAAAAGTACTCCAAAAAAGTATCCAAGCCAGAAGACAGAACAACAGTGATATACACTGCAGAGAGTGTACGGAGGAGAAAGAAAATCTTAATTGCATGCATGTTGAGAGGGGAGTCAATACTTGTGCTAAACAGAAATCTTTTGATAACAGGACAACATGTACTGTACAGAAAATATCAGTTCAGTATTAAGAGGTAATCCTCATAGCATTGCTCATGACTGAAGCTGTGGGGAAAGGTTGTATGCAACTGTGGAGGGGATGTTTGATCTAATGGCCAATTCCTAATATAGGGGGGTTTTTTGAGGGGAGAATTATATCTTGCATTACAACAGCTTTGCTTAAAAAAGAAGAAGTAAATACAAAGTAATAGTGTTAGACTGTTGCTTTAGCTAGTTACTTTTTATTTTTAAAAGTTCTATATTGCTTAACTACATATATTGCTTAACTACAATGGTCTTTATGGGGTGTACAAGAAATACAACACAGAAAAAGTATAAAATCAGACTGCTGAAATAAAATGCCTGCTAGAATAAAGAGTATTCAGTAGATGCCAGAAGCTTAACTGGGAGGGGGCCTGTCCTGACCTCAACTGAAAGAGAGTTCCACAAAATTGGGTCCACAATACTGAATACATGGCTTCTGGCAGATATGAGCCATGCATCTGAGCCACAGGGATGGCTGACAGAGACTTCCCTCAAGTCCTCCATGATTAAGCAGGGATATGAGTGATTAGGTGGTCCTTGCAGCATCCTGGAACCAAGTTGTTAAGGGCCTAGTAAATTAATACAAGAACATTCAAGTTGGCCTGGTAGCATAGGGGCAACCAGGGTGACACAGGGTGGTGGTCTATATGGACCATTGGTCTAGGAGTGCAAGGTTGCTCATTACAACCTTAGACTCAACTGCCTACCACTATGTTCTACCCAACTCATCTCATCCACTTTGTCCTGTATCCCTACATATTTCCTACCCTTTTCATATTCACCCTTCCAAGGGTCTTCTTAGTTAATTCCCAATACATGACAATACAAGAGACTACTGACGTTTTCCTCTCTGTAGCCTAGTGCTGAAAGTCTAGCAGCAATGATCCAAAGACTTAGGCAGAAGTATCAAAAGCTATGTTTAAGGAAGCTTTTAATGCTTGATGGACTACTGTATTTTAACATTTTGTTGGAAGCCGCCCAGAGTGGCTGGGGAAACCCAGCCAGATGGGCGGGGTAAAAATAATAGATGATGATGATGGGATCAAGTATAGTGTAATAAAATAATCAATTTCTATCATTCCTGTTTAGAACTCCGACAATTGTGTTCTGGCAAAAAGTTCTTTGTGGGACCAAGGTATTGCCTTCTGACAGCAATAATGAGCAATTCTAATGGTGAATCTGTTCACCAGGAAGTAGGAGAAATGACTTTCACCATGATTTTAGAAGCACAAAGGCAGATGTACTGAAGTCCATGGAATAGTGGTAGCTAGATTATATTGCACCTCATGCTAGTCTTACTTTATTGCAGGAGAAACAGAGTTCAGAAACCTGAATAAAGCTTGTAGGCCAAACATTGTTTCTGAGAACTGAGATTAAGTTTGGAATAGAGAAAGCCCTATCACACACTTGAGAATTGTGGACATTTAAACAATATGTGTTTAACTGTGAACAAAACTTTACAAGGCATGTACATGGGTAGGGCCTCCCCCTTCAATATGAATAGGTAGGGATTTCACATCTAATCCATAACCAAGTCAGAACAACTTCATCAGTTATTAAGTGATATATTTGACCAGAGGTGGCCAACATGGTGCCCTAATGGGCTCCAACTCCATATTCTCGGGTCATGATGGCAAAGACTGATGGGAGCTGTAGTGTTCCAACAACATCTGAAAGGTACCATGGTGGCTACCCCTACAGATCTGATCATAATTACAATACTGGTTCCAGCTCAAGAAACATACTGTTGATCTGCCCTCTCCATCAGCTCTTGCCACTAGTACTTTAGTCTGGACTTATAGATTAGGTAAAGTCAACCAACTGCACTTTTGCATGATTAAAACCAAAGCAGGTTGCCATTGTGGCAGCCTGCACAATCAAGTGGACAGGGGATAGTTCATCATCAACAACAACAAAATGGGATTCACGAAACATTAAAAAAAAATGAGTAGGGAAATACAGGTAAGGTTTTA
Organism: Podarcis vaucheri; assembly: GCF_965113315.1. Taxonomy (NCBI): domain Eukaryota; kingdom Metazoa; phylum Chordata; class Lepidosauria; order Squamata; family Lacertidae; genus Podarcis; species Podarcis vaucheri. Next base: position 74,635,874 of record NC_138761.1, read on the forward strand.
CAAAATATCAGTGATCAGAGGAATTCAGATATAGAGCACATAGAGCTCCCACATAAGAAAGGCCTTCCATGATGGTTTTAGGCTTCATTTTTCCATTGAATTTGCAGAGCTAACAAAATCAAAGGGGAAATACTGTCATACCTGGGCTCCATATGTGCACCATAGGATTTTGGATCAGAACCCTTTTCAACAAGTATATAAACTGGTATTCTAAATTTGCTAAAAATCATTTTGTGGAAAAATCAACTTTTAACAAGTTTCTCATTTAGACAAAGAATGTAGTGCAGTGGTCATTACTATTTTTGTAACTGTGAGATGAGGCCCGAAGTCCCAGCTCTGCCTCACAGGGTGGTCCTAGGTGTGCTTTCTCAGCCCGTTTCTCATGTGTAAATAAGAATTATTAAATGTTACCGTCTACACAATTGTTGCAATCAGAAGTAAGGAAAAAAACCTAAGTTGAACATTAAAGACTCTACAGCCTAGTGACAGAATCTCACCTTTGATAAGATGTGCTTTGGACTGATACTATAGCCTTTAAGGCTTTCATGTAGCTTCTGCAGGCATTGTACAACTTTTCGTTGTTGCTCATCGTTCCTCAGCTCCTTGGCTTTGATCAGAAACTCATAATGTTCTAAAGGTCCATTGCAAATTAACAAGGCTTTGGAATTAGCATCTGCTCGAGTGCCACTGGCAGCTTTCTCAGCTGCCTGAACTGTGTAAGCTGTAAAAAAGAAAAGTGGGGGAGGTAAATAATGATTTATTTTATTGTCAATGGAAAAGCTTGAAGATTCAGAGACATTCTTATATGTTCAAATATACACATAGCCATCAGACTCTATTTATTTACTGTGCCTTTTAGTCTAGGAGGTGCCTATTAGGCTCCTCATGCTGCAGTCCTACACACACTTTCTTGGGAGTGTGTCTTATACAGACGCTTCAGGTTACAGCCTCCGCTAACCCAGAAATAGTACCTCAGGTTAAGAACTTTGCTTCAAGATGAGAACAGAAATCACATGGCCCCATTAGCTAAAGTGGTACCTCAGATTAAGAACAGTTTCAGGTTAAGAACGGACCTCCAAAGCGAAATAAATTCTTAACCCGAGGCACCACTTTATATATGTAGAATGTATAGGATATGATAGGATGTTTTGTTATCTGGTGTTGGGACAGAAGTAGGATAATGAGATGCACTTACATACCTGCTGAAATTTCCTCTTCACCACAAATATAAAAAATGTAGGAGCCCTGTCCTTGTTGGAACTGGCCAGCATAGACAAAACTCAAATCTGTAATTATCCATTCTTCTTGCTCTGCCTTTTGTTTCATTGCTCAAGTTTGAAATTTTTATTAGTTCACATATAGTATTCTATGACAATTAGCCTAGGGCTAAAAGGAGCTGAAGTCCAAAACAGTTGGAAAACAGGAGATTGAGGAAGGCCAACATAAGCTTTAATGGACATCAGTGCATTTCACTGGATGCATAAAATGTTTTAAGTTTACATTAGGCAGTAAATTCACTATGGTTGAATAAAACACATTCTGGACTGAAAGCTTGTGTGCAGCATCTAGTAGATTTTAGACACAACATTTATGAAAATATTTCTAAACCACCATAAGATAAAATATCAGGGCAGTGAACAAGAAAACATAAAAAAACCATTAAAAAGAATTAAAATGACTGGTTCATCCATTTTAACAGCTGCAAAGGTTTGGTAGAATAAAAATATAGTATAATAATAATCAGAGTTTTTTGTGATGGTACTCACCAGTACAAAGTACCAGCACCTCATTTTTTTTAACCGAAAAAACACACTAATAATGATGATAAAACAGTTACAGATAGGTAGCCGTGTTGGTCTGCCATAGTCAAAATAAAAAAATTCCTTCCAGTAGCACCTTAAAGACCAACTAAGTTAGTTCTTGGTATGAGCTTTCGTGTGCATGCACACTTCTTCAGATAAAACAGTGTGTACAATGTTGCAGGGAAGCACTGACATTTTGAATTCTTCAAACTTAAGAAAAAGGCAACAGAAAATTAAAGGGAAGTCTTCTTTCTACACATAACTGTTAGTCTCTTTCTGCGCCACAAATAAAGGGGGCGCAGAAAGAGACTAACAGTTATGTGTAGAAAGAAGACTTCCCTTTAGAAAATCCCTTCATGGTGGACAAATATTCTGAAACATCACAGTCAAAAACACTTATTATCTGAGTATCCTTAAATGCCACAGAAAATAATCGCCACTGTTCCAAAAGGCCCCATATGTAAGGTAGTGTGGTTTGTGTAAAGTTGGCGGTGAAGGGAAGCCCGCAGAACATCTCCAATACATTTGCTCCTGAGGAAGTCGAGGGAGGAGAAGGAGCGCTCCTAGTTACCGAAGGGGCTCCTGGACAGAGGCGGCTGGGGCTTTGGCCCAGTCACGACCCGGCGGTGAAGCAGAGGAGCAGCCGCCGTTTGACAGGCGTTAACTCTGGGCAGTGGACTGCTCAGCCCTCCGCGGCCAGGACCGCGCCGTCCCAGATCTAAGCGGCACTAACCTTTCCGCGGGGCGCCGGCTTCAGCCCACCCGGTTAGCAGGAGAGCCGCGTGTCGAGCGGCAGCCCTTAGAAAGCAGCGCCCAGTAACCAAGGGCGACACGGGCGCCGCCATCTTGCCGAGGCCCCCCGCCTATCCTTTTCCTTATGGAGGAAAACTTTATTGAGAAGAAACGGACGCAGACAGCCACGAGTCAGGCCGGTTCCAGTCACCTTCACCTTGAGGCGGCGTTCCCGGCACAGACTACAAGCTCCAGAATGCAACGCGCCGCTCCCCTCGCGCCGATGGAAAGCAGCCGGATACAACGGCATGCCGGGAAATGTTGTTTTTAATGCCCTCAGATGCCGGCCCAGAACTGGGAGATCGCTGGGGTGAATAAACGTGCACCGCCGGGACTGCAGGCTGAGGAGACAACATGTATTATTTAGCTACACGTCGTGCCATGCCCTTATGATCCCGTGTAAGAAACTGTACCTTGCACTAGTCTCGCTGCGATAGCTTAATAATTGACACCAGGCAATTCAAAACCCCTTTAGATGGGAAGTTACTCAAGATGACGTGCTTCCCGATCCTGTGCGTTTACTCTTTCATCACATAAGCAAAATAAGTTCATCTTTTATGCTGAGGCAGGAAAAGAAGTTATGCTGCAGGAAAAACAATCAAGAGGAGGCTGTCCATAAAGCAGGCCTTGCCCTATATAGCAAACAGTTTCCCTATCTTACACCAATTGGCATAAACTTTGTCTAACATATAAACAGCATTAATACCTCTTTTTTTTTTTTTTTAAGTAATTCTTACATCAGTACCTGCCATATTATTGGACTTAATGCCAATAAATGCTCTGGAATGACAACACTACTGTCATTCTTTCCTTATTTGATTTGGACGTACCCCTCACACCCCTACAAGAGCTAACCAGTGCCTTAGATCTCTGCAAATGCTTGCTGTTTCACACATCCACACCACACATTTAAGGCACTCTTACACCACTTCTCATGGCTTCTCCTCTCTAGGCAAATAATCCTGGAGACTGTGGCTTTTTAAAGGTGCTACAACTTGTTAGCAGACCTTACAGAGCTACAATTTTCAGCGCTCTTAACAAACTACAGTTCCCGGGATTCTTTGAGGAATTTTTTTGTATGTGGTTAGGGTGTGGATGTGACCTTAGAAATATAGTTGTAACTACAACTACACCAACAAAAGGAACTGATGAACAGTTGAGGAAAGAGATGCTCAGTCATAAAATTGCTACTTACATTGATCAACCTGTAAAACACTTAATTGTTTCAGTTCCCCCCTCCCTTCTTTTGATGCAGTGTGGGAAGACCTTGCAGTTGAGAATGTACTAACACATATCCATCAATTAGAGCTAGATTAGCAGCTCTATCCCCTACAATTGCCCTGCTGTTCCATGAATCTTCCCATTCTGGAGACATGGCACTGTTGACCACCTTTCCAGTGCATAATAGGATGCTTGCATACTCACTAGTGTGCATTATGTCATGGTGGAATGTTGAGCCACTGTGTCAGGAACAGGAGTCGGGAGCTGGTAGGCAATGAATCACACAGCAAACTCTTTACTCAAGAAAACACAGTTGACTCAGAGGGCCAGGCCTAGTGGTCACAGCAACTCGTCCAGGTAGATCTTGCCCCTTTGAAGCAGTTGTGGGGCCTGAAGGTCCCCACCTTCCCACACTTCCTTAAGTCTCCTCCTTCCCCAGGGTCCTTTCAAAGCAATCTGAGACTCTCTGCTCTGCCCTTTTCATACCAATTTTGGTTCTGGGAGATCAGGAAGGAAGGGAGCTAGTCGCAGCAGGAATGAGAGACACCCTGGCTTCCTCACCAGCCTGACTCATCTCTGTCATTTGGCCTCTCCTCCTCTCCAGCCTCCGCTTCTGCCTCTGATTTTGGACTGTTCTCTGCCACAGACTCTTCCTGCTCCCTAAACCCTGTTACCTCTTCAGCTTCCAACACCTCCTCACCTGGAGTACTGTGTCCAGTTCTGGGCACCACAGTTCAAGAAGGACACTGACAAACTGCCCAGAGGAGGGCAACCAAAATGGTCAAAGGCCTGGAAACAATGCCTTATGAGGAATGGCTAAGGGAACTGGGCATGTTTAGCCTGGAGAAGAGGAGGTTAAGGGGTGATATGATAGCCATGTTCAAATATATAAAAGGATGTCACATAGAGGAGGGAGAAAGGTTGTTTTCTGCTGCTCCAGAGAAGCAGACACGGAGCAATGGATCCAAACTACAAGAAAGAAGCTGTTCGACAGTGGAATTTGCTGCCAAGGAGTGTGGTGGAGTCTCCTACTTTGGAGGTCTTTAAGCAGAGGCTTGACAACCATATGTCAGGAGTGCTCTGATGGTGTTTCCTGCTTGGCAGGGGGTTGGACTCGATGGCCCTTGTGGTCTCTTCCAACTCTATGATTCTATGATTCTTGTTCCCAGTCTGCTTCCTCTTTACCCCCGACCACTCATTCCTCCCGACCCCGACCCCCCGACACCAGTCCCCTGGCTTTGAGCCCTCTTTCCCTGGGGTTCCCCTGCTGGTGCCTCCAGCTACTCCTCTGCATCCAGCCAGTCCACGACAGACACTCAGTTAAGAGAAAAGCTACAAAGAAGTTTGTGGCACCATAAAAAAATAACAGATTGACTGTAGCATAATCTTTCATGGGGTAGTGTCCAATTCATCAGATGTAAGAAGCCTGAAAGCAGGATCTGAGTACATCAGCACACTTGGATGGCTTTAAAAGAGGATTACACAAACACATGGAGGTACAGGCTATTGGTGACTACTAGCCATAATGGCTGTGTTCTACCTCCACTTTCAGAGACAGAATGTGTGCTGATGCACCCCAGTGATTCCCAGCAACTTGCCATCATGGCTAGTAGCCACCAATAGCATTTACCTCCATGCATTTGTATGATCTTAATGTAAAGCCATCCAAGTTGGGGGCCATCACTGCCTCCTGTGGGAGCAAATTCCATAGCTTAATGATGCGCTGTGTGAAGAAGTACTTTGTTTTGTCAGACTGAACACATTAAAAAATAAATATCTTCTTTTAAAGCAGCCGGATTGCGCCGTCAGACACACAAAGTGTTAAAAATGTTGTGCTTTGTATTTGTAATTTAATAATGATACCAAATCACTTCTTTATGAATTTTTAGAATCAATTTTCCTTTTCGCTGTCCTTTTAGGAGCTTTTATGGGTTCAGCTCGCTCTATATTGTTAAATGCATCAGCACCTGGGCTCATTTAACAAAGAATTCCAATGCACATCGCTATGAATTGAACAGCAGACATCTCAAAAAGGCACTGCAATTGTTAGAAGCAATATTTTTAGAAACTTGAACAAGGAAATAAACAACTTCAGTAAAAGTGATTTAAATAACAAATAACTTCTCTTATAAACAGCTTAGCTCCTTGAGAACAATGAATAAACAAGGAGACAAGAGTCTTTCTCTCCTCCCCTCCTTTGCACTATTAACTCTCATCACGATATGAATGGGTGAAATGTCAGGAATAATTGGAGAAAATCACAGCGTACTCTTTGGCAAAAACATCTGATTTATTTAAATTGTCACTACTCATTCTTAATAAATCCTCTCTTTAACCTTTTGATCTGCAATCCAGCAGGCTAAAAACTGTACATTTGTGTGCGATGAACATCATCCGTCTTCTCACACAGTATCAACAAAACTGCATATTGTATGTTGAACGAAGAGCAAAGACTGCATCCTGTACTTTCTTTCTCAGGGGTTGAAACGACCCTGGGGCATGGCTCCAATCACAGAATCTGGGAATTCACACGAAACAAGTTTGTGCTAAATATAGCTCTGAAGATTCTTTCAGTAAAGAGCATGTTGAATATATGAGTGCTGTCTTGTCTGCATTTCCTTTAATTTACAGTCTCGGTAGTGCAGGTACCTCTTTTCAGTTGCAAACAACAGGGTTTTAATTGTGCATCTGTGAGACTGATATAAACATGCCCAATCCAGGTGTCTGATCCTAGCACCATGCAAAAAAGAAAAAGAAATAAAGGGAAATATTGTAAGGGAACAATCAGATTTCAAACACGGGTCAAATTTGTTCTTGATGGCATGGTATGAAGTGTACAACTGGGCCAGTGAATAACTGGAGGACATATATGTTTAAGTATTGCTACTTATTTTCCTCTGTGTTTCTGAACATGAGAACCAAGAGCTATGGGCCATGTGATCCTGTCAAACAAACTAGTCCTCTATTTCCAAGTATTTCCTAGCCTGTTACTAGATGCTGAACAAAAGGCTGTTTGCTGAATGTCCAATAAAGGCCTATCAGTCTAGCCTTTACCTGAAAATATAACTGCGACCATCCCTAGCTATCTACAGAGTGGAGGGTAGAAGATATCTGGTTGACTTTATATATTATTGGCTGCCTCCAGACTGTCACTGTTTTGCTGGTGGAATTCAGTTGCATACCAGTAATTAGGTTGTGCAATTAAAGTGGATTTGGCATTCTTACACAACAAATCCACTCTTCCTCCCCCCACCCCAGAGGCAGAGCATCTGCCTTGCACACAGAAAGTCCCAGGTTCGATCCTCTTAGCACGTTTCTCCATTGCGTCCTGAGTTCGAGTGTCTTCAAAGCCCATGACACCTTTGGTAAAGGCTGTTTTCCAACTGGAGCGTTCGCAGGCCAGTGTTTCCCAGTTGTCAGTGTTTATACTATATTTTTAAAGATTTGCCTTAAGACAGTCTTTCAACCTCTTTTGTTGATCACCAGCATTTCGCTTTCCATTTTAAAGTTCGGAATAGAGTAGTTGCTTTGGAAGACGATCATCAGGCATCCGCACAACATGACCAGTCCAACGAAGTTGATGTTGAAGAATCATTGCTTCAACACTGGTAATCTTTGCTTCTTCCAGTACACTGATATTAGTTTGCCTGTCTTCCCAAGTGATGTGTAAAAATTTTCGGATACACCGTTGATGGAATCTTTCAAGGAGTTTGAGATGGCGTTTATAAGTGATCCATGTTTCACAAGCATATAGTAAGGTTGGTAGTACAATAGCTTTGTAAACAAGCATTTTGGTTTCCCTGTGAATGTCCCAGTCCTCAAACACTCTGCACTTCAATCAGGAGAAAGCTGCACTTGCAGAGCTCAGGCGATGCTGGATTTTGGCATCAGTGTTGGCCCTTGTGGAAAGATAACTGCCTAGGTAGGAGAAGTGATCAACATTTTCCAATGTTACACCACTGAGTTGGATTTGTGGCTCTGCACAATTTGTTTTTATAGGCTCCCTATGTCAATCATGCTCCTCCCAGTGGGCCACATAAATTAAGGCAGCACCACAGACAAAAAAAAAACAACCAAATGCTTCTTCTTCAATGAAGTTTTTCACTGCCTTGATATTTGAGCTTCAGGGTATAACTGGTTAACCCTATAATCCACAATGAACAAACAAGGAAGATACATAACAGACAGGAAAAAAATAAGCATGCCTGTGTAAAAAACATTAGTCCATACAAATATTCACATTAAGCAAAGCAAAATAAAATAAAATACAGTGGTACCTCGGGTTACATACGCTTCAGGTTACATACCCTTCAGGTTACAGACTCCGCTAACCCAGAAATAGTACCTTGGGTTAAGAACTTTGCTTCAGGATGAGAACAGAAATTGTGCTCCGGTGGTGCGGCAGCAGCAGCTGCAGCAGCAGCAGCAGGAGGCCCCATTAGCTAAAGTGGTGCTTCAGGTTAAGAACGGACCTCCAGAATGAATTAAGTACTTAACCCGAGGTACCACTGTTTTTCCTAGGTTTTCATATTAACCTATAATACCTCCAATCAAAGAGACAGGTAAAAATATACAACTCCTTACAAGATATGCCAGTCCATACAAGTAAGGCATACAATCTCATACAAGTAAAAGACACAGCGGTCCATACAGTTGTTGCCCTGCTTTGCCCATAGGAGCCAACTCCTAAGGGCCAAGGTCTCTTCAGCCTCCCCTAAAATATTTGAGGGGACCAGGCCTCTCCAAAGTTGATGGGCATTGTAATTCAAAGGGCATGCAAGCACCATGCCATGTGATCACCTGCTCCCCGTATTTTATTCAAGTTGGCACACTTGGGGTGGCCAAGAGGAGTTTCTCAGGCACATAGAGGCCTGGAGAGCTGCATCTGGGCCTGGATCTGAGGTTCCTTATCCCTAGTATCCAGATTGCCGTATTTTTTGCACCATAACACTCACTTTTTTCCTCCTAAAAAGTAAGGGGAAATGTCTGTGCGTGTTATGGAGGGAATGCCTACGGGTGGCATGCCTACGGATTTTCCTCCTCTAAAAACTACGTGCGTGTTATGGTTGAGTGCGTGTTATAGAGCGAAAAATATGGTAATTTTTTTAAAATGGAGTATCATTAAAGCCATGGTTTCTGTATGAATCTATCTTGTTTTTCCTGACTTCTATTTAGCAATTTCAAGCATAATTTATGTATTCAAAGTGTGTACTTGAGAACTCAGGGTTCAGGAAAGTGTCTTTTTAGTTTCCTAAGTATTGCATAATTGAGTGACGTTTTTCTGAATCAGTGTTCCTCAAAATTCTGATGAAAGATTTTCAAGTAAATGTTCCTTTCTCATAACTGCAATATGTGTTTAAACTCTTTGAGAGGAGTGTGACTGAGCTGTTTTCTTGTAAATCCGTGATCAAGGGCCGTTTTGCACAACAAGTCTTAATACAGTACAATCAACATAACTTTTTCCAGTGGTTTTGGTGGAATGAATTGATCTTACAAATATGCCATGGGTGATATCCAATGTTGTTCAAGCAAACATACCCTTCCTCTTTTCTCTCTGAGGCTCCTCATGCCCCCAGATCTACTCTGGTTGGTTCCCCAACCCTTAGGAGCTTTGGGACGCATGGTGAGCTACAGGAGGGGGCGAGTAGAGTTAAGGGGAATCTTGTCACACAAGCAGTAGCTCATTCCACTGGCAGATGGGCACTGGATTTCATCCCGTGTTTATAACTCAAAATACTATCTCTTACTATAAAAAAACTCTAACCATAGGAGTGGTGATGTGCAGCATGGTTACATGCTGGCTGAACCACTCACAAGATGTGACAGATGAATGGCCTAATTCTCTGTAGGTTTACTCAAATGTAGTCCCACTGACTTCCAAGGAAGAGTGCACAGTACTCCAGCAGTCCCAGAGCTTATTCACACAACTGTATGGATCTGTTGGTTTCAGCCCATACATAGCTGCTCTTTCAGATATTTTTTCTCATTGCTCTAAGGTTCCTGATACTAGTACTGATAAGATGACAGAGGACTGTGTGGCTGCATATGGTTGACATTTACCTACACATTAGCTTTGTAATACAGAATGATATCTCATATTGGCAACCCTCATATCTTCTGGTATTAAACATTGTACTCATTTATTAATAATATTAATTGATTAAATTAATAATTGAACGGTTGTTAATAATCATTGTGACTTATGGGTGTTAATTAGGTAATGTAAGCAGCACAGAGATAAGGTTAAATGCTAAAAGATATGGGTGTCACTATTATGAGTTTATTCTTTGTTACTCATTTAACAGGAATGCTTTTAATGGAAAGTGCTGGTCATGGGTATTTTGCTGCCTGAAGCCAAGGACAAATTAGCACCTTCCCAGCTAATACAGAAGGCAACCAGACTGATAGTTTAATATTGGTAACAGGAGCGCACACTACTCCAAAACTGAGGGTACCAGGCTAGCCTTGGGGGTGCAGAATAGGCCGCATGACACATCCAACTCTGTACCTACTGCTTTGCCTTGTCGCCAGCATCGTTCGTCTGAGGTCTCTGCCTCACGACAAGGCTGACCCCCATCACAAAGCATGTGCTGCGAAACTGTCCTGCTCTTTTCAGAGACAGATCTAGGAGCAAGCATGTACTTTCTTATCTCTATCGTGTCTGGAAGGGCGGGTGCTGGAAGGGGAATGCAGGCTTCCTATCCTGCATAGTGAAAGACATCTAAACCATCCACCCTCCCGGACTCAATGGGCGTGCCTCACTCTGCAGACAATCGCCGCTTTTACTCTCTGCAGCATTTCCATACACAACCAGGCTGGCTCCACTTGAAAGCACAGCTACACCGGTTGGTTGAAGAGTCAGCAATCTCGCGCAAACCTTTCCGCTTCCCCTCGCCCCACGAACGACGCTCAAATGTGTACACATAGAGACACGGCTCGTTTATTGCCATTTTCCAAAGCGCACTAGGGAAAATACGCGGAGGATTCTTATGATTCGGAGCCTGCGCCCCTTTATTTCCCCAGCTGCGTGGGGTATTGACCAGGATCACTCCAGCTTTTTTAGCCACGCCCCTTTCGAATCCAGGAAGGCCCCCAAAGAAAATTCTCCAAGCTCCGCTAATTGCGCTTTGCCCCTTCTAGAACGGATCGCCGGTGACATTGCGGGAGTTGTAGTTCCCGCGGCCGCCGCTGCGCATCGCCTCAAAGCGGCCTCCCGCCGATAGGAAGACTACAAGCCCCGTGGTGCTTTGCGCGCGTAGCAGGGCTCCGCTCCCTCCGGGTGCGGTCGGCGGCTGGGCCGGAGCGTGTCGCGGGGGCGTCACGTCGGCTGGTCACCCGTGAATAAGAAGGCGAGAGGTGGGGTTGGGGTGGGGCTGCTGCGCCGTGACGCCCGAGCGACCTCCCAGCCCGCCCGCCCGCCTGCCTGCCCTCGTCGGCGCTCCCCCCCCTCTCCCCTCCCCGGTGCTTCCTCCGCGGTCCTTTGCCTCCCGGGTCCTCTTGCTGAGAGCGAGCGGGCGCGCGCGGGTGGGGGAAATGGCTGAGACCATCGCGGACACCAGGCGCCTGATCACGAAGCCGCAGAACCTCAACGACGCCTACGGGCCGCCGAGCAATTTCCTCGAGATCGACGTCTCCAACCCTCAGACGGTGGGGGTGGGCAGAGGCCGCTTCACCACCTACGACGTGAGGGTCAAGGTGAGGGATCCCAGCGAGGAGTGGACGGCGGGGGGGGGGGGTCGGCGGAAAGATGGGGAATTATGGGGGGCGGGCCCTGCTGGAGTCTCGGGCTTATCTGCTATGGGGAGCGAGGGTGGAGGTGCCCTGCCTGTGAAACTTCCAACAGTAAGGCCTCTTCACTCCTTCAAATACGTGCCTTGCCTGGCTGGCTGGCTGGGTGGGTGTAGCTTAGAAGTGCCTGAGCCAAACTGAAGGGCTTATTTTTATCCCCCACCCTCACACACTCTTTCTTTCCCATTCCCCCCACCCACACACAATGGAAGGTTAGGGGCATTTCCTCACTGGAGAGCTCACTGATTCCCTGGCACACCTTCAGAGAAGATGCTGCAGTTCCATATACATAACCAACATGTCGTTAGCACTCTGATCTGGCAAGCTGAGCTGAGGTTGACAGTGACATCCTGTGCAGTTGAAAGTGGGGGAGGGGTGTGTATGTGTGTGTGGGGGAGAGATATTTTAAGCTGTTCATTTTCTTAGTATCTTCTAGTGTTGATTCCTACACGAATGCCGTTAGCACCATATTCATACAGAATGAAAGGTCTGATGCAGAGCCTGCACATGCCAAGGTTCTTGAATGCACATGTAGATCCCAATTTGGCTTCCTTCAGATGCTTGTAATTGGAACTGTGTGTGTGTTTCAGTGTTCCTTATCTCTGCAGTCCAGAAATGCAGTGTGCTTCACTTTGGTGCTGTTCCATGCTGGCCCCATGTCTCTCATCACACACCAGAGTTATGCTAAGTAGTCTGTGTAGCTGGCTTCCCATACTCATTGTTTGTGTGGCCTCCATGATATGGCTGTACTTTGGTTTTTCATAATACTCTTATGGGTACCTACTGATATGTGAGAACAAAGAAAACTGCTGTGAGAAGGGCCTCCAGTGATACATCCTTCAAAAGCTTTAAATTGTGATGCTTCCCTACATAATGTTTAGCAACTGGTAGTAGTCACTGCCTCTGAACAATTATGGTAATTCTTTTGGTCCACTTTTCATATTACTGTATTTGTACTCTGCCTTTAACTCCAAAAGGAAGCCTACAGCAGCCTTATACATTAAGGAAATACATTGTTCTCTGATTCTCACCCTCATGTGATAATAACATTCTCTGCATTCCTATAACTTGAAGGCTAACCAGGGAATTTATTCTCTGGTGGAATACCTCGAATTCATAGTGTTAACTGTGTCTACATGATAACAAAAAGATAATCTCAAGGCTGTGCAGTTGACAGTTAAGATAGTGCCATCTCATTCTTTGGGGAAGGCTTTAAGGTCCTCTATAACTGCAGTATAGTGGTACCTCAGGTTACAGACTCCGCTAACTCAGAAATAGTACCTCAGGTTAAGAACTTTGCTTCAGGATGAGAACAGAAATCACATGGCCCCATTAGCTAAAGTGGTACCTCAGGTTAAGAACAGTTTCAGGTTAAGAATGGACCTCCAGAACGAATTAAGTTCTTAACCTGAGGTACCACTGTAGTGGATCAGGGCCCGCCACTTGTCTCTTGTGGGTTTTAGACAACCTGGCAGGAGAAAATAAGGATTTATCTTTGTTTTCTCTTTCCCTCTCCCACTTTTCAGGTAATGGAAGAACTGTCATGCAAGGGCTGAGGAAGTAATAATTTTACGTTACATCTCCTTGAATGTACAGTTCTTGAATTTATTAAGAATGACACTTTGTCTAAAGGTGTTTTCCACTGTCATTTGTTTATCAATTTGTTCTTCCTTTTATGATAAATGTTGTAAAAGTAGGTTTGATCTGAAACAAGTAACAAATTTCTTGTTGCTTCTATTTACTCTGGACCAGGTTGTGCATTTCTAGCAAAGCTGAGGGTGATAATGCAAACTAGAGCCATTGGCCAATATGTTTATGGATTGCTGAAAGTAAGTAAGGTCTAGGGTAATAGATGGCCTAATGTTATCTTAACTGGTTGTGTACATAAGTGGGACAGGAGAAAGAATGTATGTGCTTAGGTTGTGTAGGTTAGATAGCTCAAAGAGAGGGAGCCATGGCACATTGCTTCACATTCCAAAGGTCCTGAATTCAATCCCTTCCATTGCCAGTTGAAAAAATCTTGATGTAGTAGGGCTGGGAAGACCTCTTCCTAAGATCTTGAGAGAGCTGCTGCCGCCAGTTAGTTTAGAGGGTACTAGATCATAGACCAGTACAGTAATTAGGAATAAGGTAGCTTAATGAATTGAGGAAGAACTTTTGCTTGAGGATGTGCCAGTGTGGGAAAGTTTTACCGAATACAGTCATGTCTTCCTTTTAATCCATTAGATTGCTTCTTTGGCACTTGGTTTTCTGTGCAGTCCTGCATGTCACTTGAACTTGTATCCTGTTCCAGCTGAAAGGCTCAATGTTTTTAACTGATCCAGTTGATGAACTATGCTTGCTGATGTAGTGTAGGCTCTTAGATAGCAAGGTATAACTTTTGGACCACCGCCTTACCGACGTGGGGATCCAGGGCACAGTCCTTCAATGGCTGCGCTCGTTTCTCTCTGGTCGGGGACAGAGGGTGGCGCTTGGGGGGGAATTGTCATCGCGCCACTCCTTGGTGTGTGGAGTACCTCAGGGCGCGATACTCTCCCCGATGCTTTTCAACATCTTTATGCGCCCCCTCGCCCAGCTTGTTCGGAGTTTTGGGCTGGGTTGTCATCAGTATGCCGATGACACCCAACTCTATCTGTTGATGGATGGCCATCCTGACTCGGCCCCAGACACACTGACCAGATGTTTGGAAGCTGTGGCTGGATGGTTACGTGGGAGCCGGTTGAAGCTAAATCCTTCGAAGACAGAGGTCCTGTGGCTGGGACGGGGCGATATGGGATTGGGGGGGCAACTCCCATCTCTTGCGGGGGCGCAATTAGTGCCAGCACCGTCCGTTAAGAGTTTGGGTGTAATCTTCGACACCTCCCTTTCCATGGAGGCGCAGATTGCAGCTATAACAAAGGCGGCATTTTTCCATCTCCGCCAAGCTAAGCAGTTGGCTCCTTACCTCTCTCGCCCTGACCTAGCCACTGTGATCCACGCGACGGTCACCTCCAGACTGGATTATTGTAACTCGCTCTACGTGGGGCTGCCCTTGAGACTGACCCAGAAACTCCAGCGGGTGCAGAATGCTGCAGCGAGACTCCTTACGAGGTCTTCGCTGCGAGATCACATTCACCCGGTGCTATACCAGCTGCACTGGCTCCCGGTGGAGTACAGGATCAGGTTTAAGGTGCTGGTTTTAACCTTTAAAGCCCTATATGGCCTAGGACCCTCGTACCTACGGGACCGCCTCTCCTGGTATGCCCCACAGAGAAACCTACGGTCTTCAAATAAAAACATCTTGAAGGTCCCAGGCCACAGAGAAGTTAGGCTGGCCTCAACTAGAGCCAGGGCCTTTTCGGCTGTGGCTCCGATCTGGTGGAACACTCTGTCACAAGAGACCAGGGCCCTGCGGGACTTGACATCCTTCCGCAGGGCCTGCAAGACAGAGCTGTTCCACCAGGCCTTTGGCCAGGGCACAGCCTGACTCCCTCCCTCGGCAATCTTCGCAGAGCTCTGGCCCAATGGTTGCTAGTGGCTTGAATTAATTAATTTTTATAATGAATGATTTTAGAATGTTGTTTATGTTGTACCTTTGTACTGTTTTATTGTTGTTAGCCGCCCTGAGCCCGGCTTCGGCTGGGGAGGGCGGGATATAAATAAAATTTATTATTATTATTATTATTATGCCTTCAGAAAATGCTGGTGTATGACCTGTGGAGGAACTAGTTGGTGGATATTGCCTACTTTGGGTACTAACTGGCATTCACACTAGTGAATTGTGCCTGGCAGTGCCAACCTCAGTGCACCTCTACAATATGCCCTTCTAGTACTACCCCATCACAAGACTTGTTGATGTTGTGTACCAGTTGCTAGAGCTGCCTTGAAAGCTGCGGAGTGAAGATTTTGAATGAAGATTTAGAATGACCAAATTGTCAGATCAAAATATAAGACTGCAGCCCCTTCAGCAGATGGTGATAGCAAAAAGAATTCCTTGCTGTCTGTTTATTAATTTATTTTCATTGCCATGCCATGACTACCGTGGACGTAGCCCAGGGGGGCAGCAGCCCCCACATCAAGTAAAACAGTAGAAATACTTAACTAACTGACTAATCACGTTGGTTCTGCCCCCCTAACAAAAGTCCTGTTCCCCCCAACCAAGTCCTGCCCCTCCGAACAAAAATCCTGGTTACGTCCATGATGACTACTAAGAACACCCTGGCCCAATAGTGGTTCCTAAAACAGCAAAGTTTTGATTCGTGGGGACCATGAAATGCTTGGAGGACTACAGTTTGCCTTGCGGATGAATTGGTTTCACCTGGACTTAGTTTCAGTGACTTCCTTGCATTTAGCCTGCTTCATTGCATTTAACCAGACTTCATTACGTTTGTATCTTGCCTTTTCTCTTCAAGGTTAAGAGCCTGTTGTGAAGAGGGTTATCCCATTTCATTTTCACAGTCCTATAATGTGGGAGAAATGTGGTATCGCCCAAGGCAAACACTATTTCAGTGTTTCTCAACCACTGCCTTGAGCCATGTTCAGGTGTGCCTTCAGTACCTCAGCCAGCCCAGTACCTCACCTGCCTATCCTGTCTTCTAGTCAGGTCATTTCCTTATGGTTAGACCAGGGCCAACACCAGCAACTCCCTGCATACTGAGCAAAGGTGGCCGAGAGACAGAAATTTGGGGTGCGGGGGAAGGATCTCCTTATTCTGAGGGGAAACGGCCCAGAGGAAGTGTTGAAGGAAATTAGAAACTGAGATAAAAGATTGTTGTTATTGTTATTATTGTTACTATTTAAAAAAACCACCGGTTCACACACAACACACTAAACACTGGTGAAATGTTCTTAGATGCAGCTTCAAGGAAACTGGAAGTTTTCACTTAAGTTTTAGATTACTCCAGACTGGTTAATCTTGACTATAGCTTGCTGAAACAAGTCAACTTCCTAATCCATGAGTTAAAGGTGGTTTGCTCAAACAGACCATAGGTAAGAGTAACCACAGTTTGGGTCCAGATGAAATGGCAAGATGCGTTTCATATAAAACAGAAGTGAAAGCTTCTGAACCTGTGATCATTGCTGGGGGTGGGGTGGTGAACATATATGTGAGGTTTGTCTAAGCCAGGCATGGCCAAACTTGGCCCTCCAGATGTTTTGGGACTACAATTCCCAAATTGTAGTCAAAATTCCCTGACCACTAGTCCTGTTAGCTAGGGATGATGGGAGTTGTAGTCCCAAAACATCTGGAGGGCCAAGTTTGGCCATGCCGGTCTAGGCTCATCTTGGCTTTCATCATCATGAATGTTGTGGACCACAACACCCATCATCCCTCAGTGCTGGCCATGCTGACCAGAGCTGATGGGAATTAGAGTTCAATAACATCTGGAGGGCACCATGTGGAAGAAAACTGCTGTAACTGTGGCTTAGCATCACATGTGAAGCAGCCAGTGATTGATGATTCCTAACAAGCTTTGGTTGATGTGCCTGCCTGCTAAATCTACTCTCCCCAGCTCCTGAGCCACCAGACTAATGGGAAATGAGGGTTGTTTTTTTTATTGCTTTTATGCTGTTGGTGCTGTTACTATGGGAAGATCTTTAAGTGTCTCAGAATCCCAAGGCTAAATCTAATTTGTAGACCACACTTGATTTGAGAGCTTGGAAGGTATAAACAACGTGAATTTGCACGTAACTTGAGTACATTGCTTTCACAAAAGACAAGGACAGATGCATTTCTAAGACTAAACTAAAAGTTACTATTGAGCCTTTCTAATGGAAGCTCCTTTTTTCTTGGCAAGCCTCAGATTAGATACTTAAAAGCTATTATATATTGCATTTACCACTTAACCTATATTAACTTTTAATATAAAGCACGTAGATTTAATCTTTCATGTTCACATTTTTTTAGAAATAAATTGCCGCCTTAAACACTCCACCTAAGAAAAGCTTCATTGAATTGGCTTAATGCTCTAACTAAACACACATCCTGTTTGTACCCTTTTTGGCTTTCCATTATTAACGAATCCAGGCGCTGAAGAAATTGAAGGTGAGGAAGGCATAAAAGTCCACTTTAACAGCACTTTAGGATTTCTTCTTATCTGAAATGGACAAGAACTGTAACTGCAGATTAGTAGTGAGTGGGGTGAGCTTTCAGTTAGAGCGATTCTTTGCACACATCAGTAGCCTTGTTTTGTGGTACTGTGGCGAGTGCATGCTTTCTTATGGTGTTGTACTCCTAAAATAGTGGATTCAAAACACTTGCTTTCATTGGGTCTAGACTGAAGCATTGTGAGACAAAGGGTGAGATGGCACCTTCCTCCCATTCCATTGTGTGAAGTGGGGAAGGAGAAGATTTAGAGTCGGGCATCATTCCTGGCACAACGAGAAACTCTTGAATTGTCTCAGTCCTCTCTGAGACTAGAACTTTTCTGTCTCTCAAAGCCATTTAGGCTTTCCCAATATATTGTCTATTCAGAAGTGCACAGGATTGCAGTCTTCCATTCAAATTTGTGAAAAGGATCGAATCCTGAAAAGGATCTGATCTGCACCACTCACATTTATTTGGTCTCTAGCATATATCTGTGTTTCTCTACTGTTGTATTTCCAGTTTTACTTGGACTTAGAAGATTGCACTGTAGTCAGATAAAAAATGGTGCTACTACATGCTCCTTTTGAGTGAGTAATATTTTGTTTACAGTGAAAACCGTAGAGGTCAGGTATTCCCCATTGACAGTGACAAGCATGAAATATGAAATGCCACTCTAAACAACAAAGTTGCTCTCAAATCATGAAGCATACAGTTGATTAGTTAAAAACTAGAGTAGGAATTGAGTCACTTGTCTACTTTCACTTCTTCCATCAAGCAAAGGTACCCTAGATTGATGCAACAGAAATATCATTGTAATAGAATATTGCTTCAAGTGGTTTATACCACAAAGATTAAACAGCACTAAGAGTCAGATATTTTAACAGTGTAGCAACAGATGGTTCATTCTGTCATCACAAGCCTGGCTGGATTGATTTAGATCAAGGAGAGTTAAATTGTAAGAAAAAAGGCCAAAATACACCATTGATTTAAATCAGAGTTTTCCTCTACTTAGATATTTCCTATGTAAAAGTGCATGCAAACTGGTTACTATAATCTTAAACATTGATTTTAAACTTCAGAGCCTTTATACAACCTTGAAGGCTGCACTGTTTTTCCTACTATTTAGAAAATGATGAATAATTGCTTTATTTCACATAACTCAGAATCCTGTCATACTGCATTAGAATTGCTTGCATCATGAATATAGAAGAATTAAGCCAATTATCAAGCAAGTTTTAAGGTCACTTAGCTGCTTTGGTGGGTGAAGCTTGTGACTTGCCAGTCCACCAGTATCAATGTCATGTACTTGTATGATGACTGACAAAATTAGTTTTTTCACAATTCATTCCCTTTAAAGAAAAGTAGTTGTTCATAAGAGGATCATAGAGTTTTAAAGAGTTTAAAGTTCAGGTTAGTTTTAAAATATTGTAGCTTAAACACTAACAATCAAATCAAATAGTTTTATTTTTTATTTTTGTCAGCATCTTTTGTAAAGCATTCTGATCAAAAATTACAAAGGAGAAAAGTATATGTCTGAATTGGGATTAGAAGAAAAATACCTTGGTGCTGCTGATGAGTTACTGCCTTGGCATGTTATAGAACTACACAATCTTTCTTAGAGTTGCAAGGTGGGATAAAATGTTCATCTCTGAATCGAACAAAAGTGTCTGATATTAGATATGCTGTCCTAGAACCAGGTATTTTCCTTTCAGGTTACTCTTCCAGTTACTGTGTTCTTCCAAACTGGGTGATATGGGTGCATGTTTCTTTCTCTCAGTTGTCCTGAATCAAATGATCTCTTTGAGAACGGAGTATCAGGTTAATTAAATTGTCCTTGGAATGATGCTCCTGCAAATTCTGCTGCTTTGAGGGGCCAAGCTGAACAGTTCTATATCCTCTATATTTCCTTCTGCTTTTTCTTTCCTTCCTTTTCTGCTCTTCAGCAACTTTGAAGAGCCAAACGAAAGTCTTTCTGGAGAGATGCGGGTGGCAACACTATTAAGCAACACTTACTTGAGCATGTGCTTGCTCTGTCTGAAGTATACTTAGTCATGGGATAGAAGTCCCTGATGTATTATTTTTATTTCAATTTGTATCCTCCTTTTCCATTTTAACTAGGCCCAGTGTGGCTCACAACACAAATGCAATCAATACATCATGACACTCAAAAAGTAATATATTGAATAATTCACTTTGGTGACAGAAAATAATGTAAAGCTATACTTATGTAAATACTAGGGAGGGAATTTGATGTTTTGCTGAGATTATCGTTCTGTTGGGCAAGTTGAGCTTGTCAGACAGAATGATCCCTCCTCTCTGCACTGCTCTGGGGAGTCGCTTAACTCCACAGCCAGTCGCAGGGTGGGGTGGAGTGGAGTGGGGAGTTTGCAAGGAGAGGAGAAAGCCCCATTGTGCAAGCAGAAGTCCTTGCACAGCTGACATGACTCATTAGTTGAATCCCACCCTAAGTATTTTCAGTGTTTATACTAAAATTCTCAGGCCTTTTAAGAAGAGACTTCCTGAAAACACTTTAGACCTGTTCTTAAACTGATTATACACTTGGAAGAATGTACCATCAGCTGGTAAATTAACTGAAGCAACTTCATAATGATTTTCTAGATATCAAGAAAAATTGTGACTTTCATGGTTGAGGCCAGACCATTTAGTGTTGCCAGGAATTATTTCTAATCGGTTAATGTAAAAAGACCTTGGTTTTCTCTGAGATAAAGAAAGTACAATTCCATACAGCTGCTAAGTACACGGAACCCTATGAGACTCCTTTTTGGCAATGGGGAACCTCTGGTCCATGGGCCACACCCACCTGCCCCACACCTCATGTTAGGTGGCTGAGGCAAAAGGGGGTTTGCAGGCACCACTGGTAAGTTATTTGGCAGCCCCTGCAAATACCTTTGCAAGGTGCTTTGAAGCCCTGACTACCAGCTATTAGTCACCAATTCCTACAGAATCAGTTAATGATTTTTGCTTGGGACCTCCATTCCAGAATCTGTTCTCTAACATGGGTCAATAATTCAATGTGAATAAAAGTTTGAAAACGTGGATCTGTTCTAGACAAATGCTTAAATGACCATTAGGCTATGAAGTCTCCTTGACCTGTGTTAGAGGATTATATAACTGGTGGCTTGTTGGGTGGGCTGACAGCTGCTCCTACATGGGTAAGGCCACTTAGCTGATTAAAAATATTCTGTTGGAGATCAGTGGTCCAGAGTCCATCAGCAGGATGCCACACATCACACACCTTCCTTTTCTCAGAATTGTGAGATTTCTTGCAAGCAGGTCTGAATGTCACCCCTGCTGTTAAAAACAGTACACAGCAGGTGTGTTATTACAGAGTTGTTGTGATATGACGTGAGGTGAAGAAAGTCTGCACAGAGAAGCAGTTCAGCCCATTTGTTGACAGCATTAAGTGGAACTGTCCCTGGAGGCTGGAGTCCCCTTCAGAATTGAGCAACTGTAGTGATGGATCTAGCAAAACAGAAGTGCCATCCCCTTCTTGATGACTCAGCTGTTTGGCAAGCGTGTGCTTGTTGTGAGTCTTGGGAGCTCCTTTTTTCCTGTCATTGGTTAGTAAAGCTTGAGTGGTCTTATGCTTCTGGTGGTTTTCTCTCTTCCTCCTCCTCCTTCCCCCAGAATATCGTAGGGGGCTAGCCTTTGGTCATGGCTGGAGCTAGCATGCTATTGATGCAAATTGGAGGGCTTATATTGGGAAGGGGATTTCTTAGGAGTAGCTTTGCAGCTTTTAAGTGCTTCTACATCAGCGGTGGGTTGGTTGAGCTACAGTGCCTGGAGCTGAGGGGTGACATTTCAACATCTGCAGGGCCACTAAAGCTTTTGAAGATTTCTCCATATGCAGGTATCATTACATATGTCTAGCAGGTCACAGACAGTTTTGCAGACAAAAAAGTTTGCATCTGTTCTGACACTGAAGTCAGTACAGAAGAGGTGTTAAGATTCTCTTCTGATTGGTTTTTATTGGATAAGTGCCAATTACTGACACTCAAGGTTGTGGAGAAGATGCTTGTTCTGATTCTTTTGCAACTTTCATGCAGCTTACCCCAGGAGAGACGTCGGGGGAGGAATGTAATAATTTTTGTTTTCCCAGATTGCTTAGCCATGTTTGGTACCATTGGCCCTGGTAGCCCCCTGATTCAACTGGGGTTCTGAGTGGGGAACATTGCTTTGCAGTAGTTCTGCTCATACTTCACCTGCAGATTCCGGGGAGCCTTCATGCATCATTCTGTAAAGGTTCCATTCAGTCTCTCATTCCTTAACTTTCACATTACACTTCTGGTGAAGGATTTCTGAAATGTGTATTTTGAGTGGATTATCATTGGTATCTTAATGATGACCAGCTGTTACTCCTTTCCATCTTAATCAAGTATGATGGTAGTCCTTGAATGACCGACCACCTGAGGCCTATGATGGGTTGCATGGAGGGGAAATAAGCAAAAACAACCCATGTATGAAGGAGCTTCTTTTGATGGACAAAAGTGGTTGCACTGTCTTTTGAGAAGAGATTTCACTCCTAAACTGTTGACCTGCATTTTAAAGGGAATGCAGTTTGTGCCTCCTGGATTCTCAGAGGCTATTGCTTGAGAATTTTATTTGCTGCTTCTGTCGTGCCAGCTGCCATGGTGACCTTTTTACTAGAGCAGTAATTTCCAAATTTTTCCCCAAGGACCACTTGAAAAATTGCAGAGGTTCCTAGAGGACCCCTTAATGCTTTTCAGCCTATTGAAGCAACTGTACTGTACTGTGCTAGATGCTGCATGGTTTTTCATTGTATTTTTACAGATGCACCACAGACAACTTGAACGAAACTCATAGACCACTGATGGTCTACAGACCATAGTTTGGGAACCCCTTGATGCAGTAAGGAAATTTCAGTGATATAGATTGAAGTAGCCCAGTGGGTTGTTGGTTTCCGGGTGTATACAAAATTTAATATTTGCAAGAATTCAATTAGCTGTCTGTTAGAGCAGATAGCTTCTCCAAAGCTTTAAAGAACCCATGTTAGATACACCTTCACATATCTTCATCTGATTGCTGACTTGCAGTAAGGAATCTCTTTGCAGATGCAACCTACGTACATAAGAGGCTGGATTGCCCTTGACAGCTGGCAGAACATTCTGTTGGTGCCCCACACTTCACTGAGTTGATCTATCCCTAGTTATCTACTAGGATTTGAGTGTCAGGCCACTCACACTGTGAGTGCTTAAGACTTTTAGCCTCCTAAATGTGCCGCTGCTGTTTGATTTCTGGTATTGTTCCTGCTGCAGATTTCTCCCATAGCCTGAATTTTGAAATACGGTATTAGCTGCCATTTACCATTGTTTATCTGCTCTTTGCTTTATGGTGACATTGTGCTGATGGTTGCCATTGTTGGATTTTAAATTGCTTTGATGTACTCCACTCTGGGATCACTTAAGATGATGGGCAGGTAAGAAATAATTCAAATTAAGAAACGTGGGAGAGGGTAGACACAGGGAGGAGAGAAATCTCTTTTCGGTAGACAATTGCAAAGGCGTAAATTCAACCTTCCTGTACTTGATGAAACCTTTGAAGCTCTGCTTACACTTGTTTCTTGTAATTTTGCACCATTCTGAACAATTGTGACCTTGACCAACATGATACTGAATGTCTGTCACATTAGGCCCTTGGTTATAGCAGGCTTTTAGCCTGCAAGGCTACTATACTCTCTCCAAAAATACGCTGTAGTCCTTGTTAACAATATGTGTGGCCTGCCTGGGATTCTGATATGTACAGTGTTCTAGACTGTGGTCAATGTCAAGAATTTAAAATCTCCCTGTGTGAGCCTTATTTCTCTTTTAATGACTAAGGCTTATTATCACTGTGGCAAATATCCAAATAACTGCCCAATCCGATATTTTTTTTTTAAAAAATAAATTTTTATTAGATTTGTCCACCATAATAACACAAACCACAAAGCAGACTAATACACAAAAACAGAAAAGGAAAAAGAGAAGAAGAGAGAGAAAAAGAGAGAGAGAGAAAGAAGAAGAAGAAAAAAAATGGGAGGGGAAAAAGGGGGGAACAATAAACAAATAGACAATAATAACAAACTTAATTCTTCACAAATCCAACTTTTTAAACATCTTGATTGACTTCCACAAATCCCTCCCTTCTGAGTTTCCTTGTAATTTAAAAGTAACAGCTTTCCAATATCATTATTAAACTAAAACAATTTCCAAATATAGTCATCTTATTCACTTTTCTTGACATTCTGAATCCCATTTATTTAATTATAACTTAATTTGTCCTAGGCCTATTTGTTTCTTTCCAGTAATTTCTAATTTTTTATATTACAATATTTGTTCAAATAGTCCTTGAATTTCCTCCAGTCCTCTTGAAGCTCCTCTTCTTTCTGGTCGCGGATTCTTCCAGTCAGGTCAGCTAGATCCAAAAAGTCCATCATCTTCATCTGCCAATCTTCCACTGTTGGTAGTTCTTGTGTTTTCCAATTTTTAGCAAGTAATATTCGAGCGGCTGTTGTGGCATACAAAAATAATTTAACATCTTTCTTGGGCAATTCTACACCTGTTATTCCAAGGAGAAAGGCCTCTGGTTTCTTAATAAATGTATATTTCACATTTTTTCAGTTCATTATAAATCTTCTCCCAGAAGTCTTTCAACTTGGGACAAGTCCACCACATAGGGAAAAAAGTACCTTCTTTTTCTTTACATTTCCAACAAAGATTATCACTTTTGTGATAAATCTTTGCTAATTTTGCAGGGGTCAAGTACCATCTATTCTTCATCTTCATAATGTTTTCCTTTAACATCGTACACGCAGTGAACTTAACCCCTTTCCTCCATAGCCTCTCCCAGTCCTCCATCATTATATTATGTCCCACATCCCTTGCCCAATCAATCATGACCGATTTAACTTGTTCATCCTTTGTATGCCACTCCAACAACAAACTGTACATTTTAGACATATTCTTACCCAATCCGAAATATTGGCTTGATAGGTGACATGAACACCCTCCAAGGGCTGCATCCACATAAATAAAAAATGTACAAATTTGTTGAATAGCTGACAGAATCGGTACCCAGTGGTTTACGGAAGTTTACGGAAGCTCTGCAAGTTGCCCTCTAGTACGGATGTTTTGGATTTGCTCTGAAGTACTGCTGTGGGCAGTTTGAACTTCCTTTTTGTAATGCCTCTAGCAGCCTTTCTCAACCTTGGGTCCCCAGATGTTGTTGAACTACAACTCCCATCACCCCTAGCTAGCAAGGCCAGAGCTCAGGGATGATTGGAGTTGTAGTCCAACAACATCTGGGGACCCAAGGTTGAGAAAGGCTGCTTAGAGGTTAAGACCGGGCAGCACTAATTCTGAGAATTCTACCAATTCTCTTACAAACGTCTCTTCCATCCCCGTAATCATGGGTTTGGCAACACACATTTGGCAAAGTGATTCAAGGTTATTTTTCTATCATAAGTATCTGGTAGCGTTGCTGATCAGTCAGTGGAAATATCACACATTCGTGATGAATACCCTTTCGCTTCTAATAATTCAGAATGGCATCTTGTATCAAAGCCCAATCTATGAGTATTTGATCTTTCTAGTGCTGTGTTTTTGTAGGCTACAATCAGTTAGCACTTATTCTAGTTATCTTTTAGAAAGAGGGCCTTTTTTAGAACCTCCCTTTGGTTTCGTATATCAGAACCTATTAAAGGACTTCTTGTTGCTGTACATCATTTTGACTTTCCCACTTGCATGCATCTTGTGGTATGTCATGCAAGATGGAAAAAAACTCAGGTTTGGGAGGAACTGATTACTATACCTTCCATTTTTAAAATGGAACTACTATTGATGGTGTGTTAAGGGTTGTTGACTCATGAAGAGAGTAGCATAAGAGAACTCTCGACTCATCTAGATAATTTCACTCCGTCCTCCAGTGCTTGCCATGCACTTAAAAGGAAGGTCAGTTTTGAATCTGGTTTTATATATTGTAACATCTTTGCATAGTATTTGAAAAAGGAATCTTGCCACTTAAACATGTTGGGAAGTGATGATCCTGGTCAGTGGTGGTGGTATTTTTCCAACATGCATAACTGATACAAGTAAAGGTGTATAAATGAAGATCAGGGTGGGGGGCGGACTGGGTTTTCTGGATGGAAATTCTCCTTGGGGGGCGAGTATGTGATGGCCCACACAGAAGCACATTTTTTTATTTATTTGTTGAAAGATATCGCCCCACCTGTTAGTCAAGACGGATGAGTGGCTTGCAAAAATGCTTTGGCTTCCTCTTAAATTTAAACCTTTTTAACAACAATCACCTCTCTTTAGCAGACTTAAGAAAGGTTCACCAGGTATCCAAATAATGTTAACCAGAGAGAATCTGCCAGCAGGAGGCAGTAGAAGAGCATTGCAACTTCTCCTAAACTCCTTCATAATGTGTAGGTGGCACATGCAAGCGAGTCTCAGATATGCTTGTTTTCCACCATACACTTCTGCCTGATAGCTAATTATAGAAAGTTTATTGGAGCACCTGGTTTCTTTTAGAAGCACCCACACCTCCCTGTTGGCAACTGAGTTGTAGGAAGGCTGGCTACTATGAAGGTGGCATCAAAATTGGTGTAAGTTACACGATGGCTTTGTCCAGAGACTCTTCAGGGAGTCTTTTCTTGCAGGTGTGTTATAGATTTACAGTGGTACCTTGGGTTACATACACTTCAGGTTACAGACTCCGCTAACCCAGAAATAGTACCTCGGGTTAAGAACTTTGCTTCAGGATGAGAACAGAAATCGTGCTCCGGCGGCGTGGCGGCAGCAAGAGGCCCCATTAGCTAAAGTGGTGCTTCAGGTTAAGAACAGTTTCAGGTTAAGAACGGACCTCCGGAACGAATTAAGTACTTAACCCGAGGTACCACTGTATGGGTTTACCTTGAGGCTGTTTAGGACATGAAACCTTCTAGTCTATTTTTCAGTGTGCAAATGCAAATCTCCTGCAAAGAATGTTGGTAAAAATGCGAGGAAGGTTGGTGTTTAATCTCAGTGTTTCAGAAAGCAGTTGATGAGGTGGTTACAAATGAATTTGCCACTGATGTGAATCCTGAACCAGATACTTAACAAATGGCTACAACGCTGCATTGACTCTTAAGTGCCAGTATGTCAAGTGAGCCAATGTAGCGGTTAGTTCTGGGCTAGAGCTAGAGACACCCAGGATCTAATCCCTACTCAGCCATGGAGCTGGTTATGAAGGTAAAGCAGGGCATCACGGGGAACCTATGGCTCTTTAGGAGATGACCATTTCCAATTCCCACCAGCCCCAGCAAGCATCACCAGTGGCAAAGGAGGATGGAAATGGTGGTTAAACAGCAACTGAAAGGCCACAGGTTCCCCATCCCTTAATTCTAAATCATCTTGAGCTCTCTGGAAGAAGGGTGGGATATAAACTTTGTAACTAAATGTCAATATAAATAGGTGTTTGTTTAATAAAAAAAACCCTGAGTTGCAACAAAATAGGTTTGGGAGGTCAGCACCTAAACTGCACCATTGATCCTACATTATAGTGTTGTGAAAGCATACAATTCATCAGACTGGGACCTTTGTGTTCCCTTTCATTACTTGAGATGGATCCAAGTGTAATCCAGCCTTGCTGGCACATATAAAGTTACACCTTCTCTGTCCTTGAGGCTCTGATGTAGTTTTAGCAGTTGGTCTGCTGGAATGAATTGCTGCTACCTCAGAGCAAATTATCGACTTTCAAGGTTGGAGCAGTGCAGCCCTTATCACTTATGCATATCTCATTGGAATAGATCAGTAGTCTTCAGACCTGGGAGCCGCCTTTAACCCAAACATGTATTGAAGCCATTTCTTAATTCTCACCATATTTGTATGAAGTTAGCACTGCTATTGCAACCATATAGAAGGTCCCAACCCACCAGTTGAATATCAGTGATGTAGAATATCACATTTGCCGTCTTGAAGATATCCTGCAAGAATCATGAATAGCTTTTTTAGCTGCTCAGTTCTATATTTCAAGTCATTTCTCCCTCTCACATACTCAATACAGTGGTACCTCGGGTTACAGACGCTTCAGGTTACAGACTCCGCTAACCCAGAAATAGTACCTCGGGTTAAGAACTTTGCTGCAGGATGAGAACAGAAATCGCGCTGCGGCGGCAGTGGGAGGCCCCATTAGTTAAAGTGGTACCTCAGGTTAAGAACAGTTTCAGGTTAAGAACGGATCTCCAGAACGAATTAAGTTCTTAACCCGAGGTACCACTGTACTCGGTTTTAAGGTGATTGCAAAAAAAAAAGCAAAGAAAAAAAAAGCACAGTGGTTAGGATGAATCCGGGATAAATTCACTGCTGCAGACTACGTACTAGAAGCATGTAACTGAAGTGTTAACCAGTGTGGCAGAAAGTCTCACGCTCCTTTGCAGTTCTCTAAGCAGCTGTCTTGAGGTAGCTTATATCTTAACAGGAAACGATTTGGCAAGAGTGAAACAGCTAAATGTGTTGGGAGTCTAAATCATGATTGTGTCAGAAGTTCAAAGGAAGAAAAATGGAGGGGTACCTATATTGGGCCAGCTCATTTTACCTAACACTGTACTTCTAAGCCTTATATATTGCTTGGAGATTAACTTTTATAGGCTCCTGTACCAAGAAATAAGAATTTCCGAGGCACTCCTTTCACTGCTTTATCTTAACTTACTGAATAAAAGAGCAGTTAACAAGAAGGATTAAGTAACTTGAGCAAATGGAATGTTAAAGGTGAAAATCTCACCTGCAGAAAACACTAAAACTCTACAGGCCTTACACACTTACAATGACTTAATTTGGAACTCTGCTAAGAAGCCAAAAGGTGAAATCAGAGAGCAATAATCCACTGTTTTTATTCTGGGAATCTTTACTCCTGAGCTCTCGGGAAACTGTATAGTGGTGTTCCCTGCCTGGGACAAAAATGCCTTTACAAAAGCCAGCGTCTTTCAATGCAAGCATGACTTTTTAGCATAAAGGAACTCGTTAAGAGAAAAAAATATACCTTAAGACATTAATACAATGAACAGTGTTATGCTTACCTGGGAAAATGCAAGTGCCTTCCTAATTCCGCTTGGGTTGGGTTTCACACCATGTACATACAGATGTTGCTGTACATGATGGAGCACAGTGGGAGGATTTCAGCGTCACACTAAGGTGATCGTTTAGTCAGGGCAAGCATTTTGGATTGCTGTACTGAGCAGTCTCCCTTCTCCCCCCCCACTCTTCCAAGGGTTATCCTGACCTCCAGAGCCAGTTTTGGTGTGGGGGGTGGGGGGAATAGAAGGTTTAATACCAAGAGCACATGGGTTGTATTCAACATAGTGCTAAGGCAAGCGTTCTCCTTGCATAATGGGATGTTCTCTCCTCTTCGCCCTGGGTTCCCCCACCCCACCCCTCCACAGCAGATTTGGGGATGGTGCAGGGGGGCAGGAAGGGGAAGTCCTGTTGCCCTAGTGGTCATCCTTGCAAACGTGTGCAACTATGCCATGACCCATACAACAGGGACTCTTAATGAATTTCAGTGGTTGCTAATCTACCACTGAACCAGATTCAAGGTTGCATTGTGGACACGTTTGGACTAGTTCTGTTTAGATTTCTTTTTAATTTTTAGGGTACAACTTTTGTTAAATAATGCCCAAATGGCTTGGGGCCCAGTTTACTTCAGGAACACCTCTCTTCTAACATCTAGCCCATGAAATGAGATCTGCTGGGGGCGGAGAGCCCAGCCTAAAGGGAAAATGAGGGATCAGTTGTCCACCTGAAGGTTTTCTTAACAATATCTCCCTGGCTGGAGGGTAGGCTGGTGCCAACATCATACACGTTTTGGTGCTGCCTGAAGACCTGTTTTCTCAGATTGGCTTTTAAAAACAGTAACAGATGCCTGTGTACTGTGAAGCTTTTGCTATTGTGTTATGTATGCATTTGTTGTAACTTGTCCTAGGGCTTTCCAACCAAGTACAGGATGTAAGTTTTAAATAATAATAATAAAGTGTAGGAAAAGGCAGATTGACAGTGTTGCTCTGTACATCAAAGAGGACATCAGTCTAGAATCCAACAAGCTATAAATTCTGGATTAGGGCCCAGTTTGGAGCAAGCTTCCTTAGTCATGCTGGATGACCTAACCAAGAAGTGGACAGAGGGAATGATGGGTGCTTCAAGAGTGAAGTCTACAGGCTCCCTGAAATGAAATGAAACTTTGTGCAGAAAAGTGTTCAGAATATGTTCTAGAGTGAGGCTGTGATTAGTTGTTAGTATGAACTTTTTAATGATTAGGATAGGCAGTGTTGCAATGCCAGCACCAGCCTGGAGATAAGTACTTATCATCCCGAAGGGGTAGGACAGAGGCTTACCTTTTGTGGACAACAATTAGAGCTAAAATAGTAAAATCTCTATACTTGGCCCTCACAGCGATGTTAAGTTTGGCACTTGGGTGTGTATCGTATGAGCAATACATCCTGAATGCAGTGTTAGGAAGGTAGACAGTCTCAATATAATCAAGCCTGGGTACTCTATTGTTGATGAACAGTGATGGGACATTCCCCCCCCCCTTTCCTTTTCTTTAGACAAACCTTCCTATTTTCAAATTGAAGGAGTCTTGTGTCAGGCGAAGATACAGTGACTTTGAATGGCTTCGAAGTGAACTAGAAAGAGAGAGTAAGGTAAGGCAAAACATTTTCTTGGATACAAAGGTGTTGTGGCACTGAAAAGGGTTACACTGGGCTGTTAAGTAATGTGGTGTCAGTGGTGGTAGTAAGGATTGCCAACTCAGTTCTGGAATTTACTGTGACCCGAGCACAGGCCATTTTGAATCCCTGCAGCTGTGTTTAAGCTTCGCACTTCTGTGCATCCCATATTAAATCAGCCATCCATCTTGAGTGCCATGTCTAAGGGAAAGGTACAGCCCATGTACTCCTAAAACAAATTTTCTAGGCACTGTATTAAAAGCTAGATGCTCTCTACATAAAATAAGCAGTCTGTTTTTCTGTGTGTTAGTAATTTAGATCACAACTGTCTTTCAGGTTGTTGTGCCTCCCTTGCCTGGAAAAGCTTTTTTCCGCCAATTGCCTTTTAGAGGAGACGATGGGATATTTGATGACTCTTTTATAGAGGAAAGGAAGCAAGGGCTTGAACAATTCATAAACAAGTAAGTGCACTATTCTATTTCTTGAGTTGCGTAGAAATGTCAGTTGTGTAAAGGCAGCCACATTATACAAGCTTACATCTGTCACTGGCTCCGGTGGGTTTAGCAGTGCAGTTGCTCTCATACCACGCAGAGCTCAGTTCACCTTTTTAAATGCTCCTGAACTACTTTCAGGGTTGAACTAGCATCTAAGCGCTATCAGCATCCAAGCTGAACAGTGTACAAATGCTTTAACATTTGCTGCAATGATTGAAGTATTTGTCGTGACCTGGGTTTTGTTTCAGTTTTGCTTAATTTATGCAAATTGCTAAAATTACAGCATGTAAAGATAGAATCATACAAATAAGGCTGGGGGGAGGTGGGGAGGGGCTGCGATTCATCAGCTGGAACAGTTAGGTTACAATCTGACTACACAGCCTGAGAAGCTGATGCTCGTAATGTGGCAAAATGGTTTTTACACATAGCCTTGGCTAGGGTGGCCGTCTCTTCAGATTTGCTTACTGGAACAGTTAAGTCTTGGCTTCCGTATCAGGTTAGAGGGAACAGTGACTGGAGTTGCATGGTAGTTTTGCCTCCTTGGCAGTTGCCTATAGGCTATATAACAGGTAGTTGGGAATGCATTTTTCACTTGCTTCTCCATCCTGCTTTCTGAAACTTGCTTATTGTAAGGCATCTGGATATGAACTGTTTAATTTTGCTGGAAGGTGGCTGGGCCTACTTCCCAGTTCTCCTTTGATTTATTAGAGGGAGGATGACCAGGATTGGTTCCATAGTTCCCCATCCCATTTTGCTTCTTGGAACCAATCCTGGTCATCCTCCCTCTAATAAATCAAAGGAGAAGATAAACGTTATCAAATCAAACACACAGTTCTGAAAGTCCAGATCATTTGGTAATAACTTATTTGGACATGATGGTCACCTTTAATTGTGCATGGACTTTATTTGCATATAAAATAGGAATATGAGAATACTTCTCATTGTCATTTTAGTACTTGTCCCAATAGCTTCATAATTGCAGTTCAATGGCATGAAATTTGTGCTTAGGACATTGGATTAGACAGTGGCTGCAGTCACACGGCTGTTGATTGTTTTCCTGACGTTTCCCTAACTGTTAAGTTCCACATTATATTTGAGCTTTCACAGAATGTCAAAGCCACTTCCAGAAATACAGTGAAATATTGCTGAGGTTTTTATGTTATTTGCAAACAGATTGCTTCCAGGGGGGGAAACTTGTTTGCAAATGACACAGGAATTGGCACTAAACTTGACATACCTTTTTGGATGTGGCTTTTATCTTGTGGAAAGCTCCAATATAACATGGAAATTAGAAGGAGAACGTTGGGAAAATGGAATAAACTGCTGTGGGAATGCGCCCTGTCTCGAGTGAAGTGAATTTAGGTAGCAGGACTTGGGAAGGGTTGTCTGACTTGACAGCGCAGAGTCTGAAAGCAATTAACAGTGCTAGGCAAGATGGGCCAGTGATCTTTTTCATAGCTGGCTTCTATCATCCATGAGCTCTCAACATCTCAGATGGCATCCAGTGGCTGCAGGAGGGAAGTGGCAGCTTTTGTAAGCAATCTTTCCCTCTCCGAAGTCAGGTGGACCTACTGAATACTGCAGGCTGAGTTGCACGCGGCTGAATGGGAGGTGGAGGAGATGTGAAAGAAAAAGATTAGTTGCACAGTTGAATACAGCCCCAGATTTTTGGATACCTTCTAAGACTGTCTTTAACTTGGCAGCTGTTTCTTGGGAAAGTAGGTTTGCTGCTGAGTCTTTGCATATAGGATGTGCTCAAAATTTCAAATGGCTAATAATGTCATTTGCTCTATTCTCCTTGAGGGTGGGGGAGGGTACGTTAGAGTCCTACCACAGACCTGCCCCCCTTAACCTTTGTCAGGAATAATGACTTGTTTGCAGTATGATCTCTCTGAAAGCAGTCATGCTGATAGGATGCTAATTTTGGTAACTGGTGGGTGGGTGGTAGCCCATTAGCCGTTGGTGGAGTTGTTTAAATGCCACTTAAGATAGGGGAGAGTTTGATTTTTGTTGTTGTGGGGTATTTAAAAGCAAGTCTAAATCGGAAATCTTCCTGAAAGTTCGGGGTGGGAGAGTGATTTTTAAAACTGGAAGTCTAATTTTTTTTATTCTCAAATTCTAGAGTTGCAGGCCACCCCTTGGCGCAGAACGAACGCTGTCTTCATATGTTCTTGCAGGATGAAGTAATAGACAAAACCTACACGCCCTCCAAAATAAGACATGCTTGAATGCTGCACAACACTTTAACTGGCATAAATGTTAGTGGTGACATACTTCGTCTAAGATATGTAGTTTAAGGTTTTTAGCATGCTGCAAACAAACTGGCACCAGAAGCCTTCGATATACTAACAGCACTGCGTGTTCTTTGCATTGATCTTTATGGCATTAAAGAACTCTAGGTAAACCTGCTGTCAGACTGTTGATTAAATGGCTTTTAAAAATCTCAGTATTTTGAAACTCTTCCCTTCTTCCTTTTGCAATGACCCTTGTGGTGGTTACTGACTCAGCCTTACTCGAACTTGCACTGTTTATGGTGTCGCACGTTCACTTTTCTTTGATTTTAAACACTAGAATATTTCTGTACAACAACTAGTATTCAACCTGCAATTTGGTGACTAACATGGTGCATTGTATTCAATACCCCCTTGTATAAAATAAGCACTTCTGTAGTTGTATCTTTAAGCTTGCGAGGGGCAGGGTGGGGGTGGGGCAGCCTTTGTACTGAGAAGCAATGAGGGAGCATTTCTTTATATTGTGTAAAAAGAAAACAGATTTGTATACTAAGAACATTTGTCTAAAAGTTGTTTTGAAATAAAAAGTAAAAATGCACTTAGCATGTCCTTCCTGCTATGATGGGAAAAATAGTCCTTCTCTTTATACCTTGGGCTGGCTTATCTCCCTGGATAAATGTCCCACTGCACTGTGTTTTATGCTGGCTGTACCTTCCACTTAAGTAAATGGTTCTTAATTACTTGACTTCATTCAGCTTGAAATACTAAAACTCCCATTGTAAGTTACAGTCCTATGTGTTATTGCTTCGGGGCAGGTCCTACATAAATCTTTGGGACTCCCGAGTTAACAGGGATAGGATTGTTGGTTTCCTTCATATGGTTGTGTAGTTACAGCTTATGGAGTACTGAATCAAAATTATAGTACTCCTTTCTCTTACTCTGGGTAACAATACTCAGTGTAAGCTAGAATCATCATGCTATAGCTCTGAAGTCTGAGTTTTCTGCATCTGAACGATTAATTGCATCCATTAGTATGTCAATGATTTCCTTGAACTTAACATAACTAACCCTTTGCAACGCTCCCATGTCCTAGAAACTAACAGCATAAGGAGCCAATCTGTAAGTTCTGTCAACATGGTGAACCAAATTTTAATAGCTCTCAGATGTGTGTGTTTTAACAGCTATCAAGTGTGCCATGGTGGAAGGCAACCCATGTAGGGTTGGAATCAGGAGTAACCCTTCACATATATATTTTTTAAAAGCAGCAATACCTGGCCATTCCTTTAATTCTGATGAAAAAGCAGCAGCAGAGCTTCACTCCAGAACATGTGCCATTCCAGATGAGGACCAACACTGGTTTACTGCTAAAACTTCCCTCATTCCTTGAGGGCATTTGCCCCCACAGGTTCTGTTTGCCGTAGGCCATAGGACAGCTCAAGAGGAGCATAAAGTCAATGCAGGGCCCCACAAGGGGTTTTTCTCTAAAGCTGACAGAATACGTACACTTTTTAAAAAAAGCATGACTACCATGACTAGCTTTGCCTTCCAGGTTCATTACACTATGTATATAATACTGTCTTGCATGCCAATTTATTTCAGCAGTATGAGCTAAGATGGTTTTTCTAGATAGTTTTAAATCTTCTCTTGTACATACTCCTCTGCGGCTCTAGCTGAGACCCAACTAACTTTCATCACAGTTACATATTTACTGTTTTCTATGTGAGATGCTCAAGTACAGTGGTACCTCGCAAGACGAATGCCTCGCAAGACAAAAAACTCGCTAGACGAAAGGTTTTTCCGTTTTCGATTTGCCTCGCAAGACGAATTTCACCTATGGGCTTGCTTCGCAAGACGAAAACGTCTCGCGACTTTGTTTCCTTTGTCTAAAAACAAAGACATGTTTTGTTTATAAAGTTAATTTATTTTCCCTTCAATTTTTGAACTGCTCTTTACAGTATGTGTGACTTTAAAGAGCAGTTAATAAACTGTTGTTGTACCAAATTTGGCTTTGTTTGGACCTTTTTTGACCATAGGAACACATTAATTGATTTTCAATGCATTCCTATGGGATTTCGTGATTCGCAAGACGAAAAATTCGCTAGACGACAAAACTTGCGGAACGAATTAATTTCGTCTTGCGGGGCACCACTGTAATGCTTCTTGGTGGGTAGCTATATAAATTACCCTTAGTGGAGCAGAAGAAGAACTTCTGAAGGAACTATTCCAGTGGTGTTAGAATGGTGCTGCAGGCAGCTTTTTGAAATATACTTGAGAAACCTCGACAGTAGCTGCTTGTTCACCTTCTAAGGCGATATTTGTGTTCAGGCACACTTAGCATGGAGGGGCAACATTAAGCACAGAGGTGCTGCTGTAAGCTTCCTGTACTATCTACAACCTTGTGTGATAAGGTCCTAAATTGTACTGGGAGCCTACCCTTCTGTAGCAGGCTGCGCACAGTTGCCATGAGCATGTGGGATGGAGCTGTGTGACGGGGGGATAGGACTAAAGGCAGAGTTCCTTGGGACTTGTGTTGCCCCTTTGTGCAAGCAGTTGCTCAGTAGGGCTACTGCAACTGCAGGTAACCTTTGGCCCTCTAGATGTTGCTGAACTGCAACTCCCATCATCCCTGGCAGTTGCTAATGGGGACTGATGGGATCTGTGGTTCAGCAACATCAGAGAGCCAAAGTACTCCACACCTGTTCACTTTTAAATAAAACATAGCAGTATACTCACCCCATTACAGTGGTACCTCAGGTTACATACGCTTCAGGTTACAGACTCTGCTAACCCAGAAATAGTGCTTCAGGTTAAGAACTTTGTTTCAGGATGAGAACAGAAATCGTGCTCTGGCGGCGCAGCAGCAGCGGGAGGCCCCATTAGCTAAAGTGGTGCTTCAGGTTAAGAACAGTTTCAGGTTAAGTACGGACCTCCAGAACGAATTAAGTACTTAACCTGAGGTACCACTGTATAATTTTTTACCTGTTTCTTGGAAATTGCACCATCAGTGGGGAGTAATGTTTAATCAAAGGCCGTACCATTTTAAACTTAATATATTTTTTATTCTTTGTAAATACAATGAGTACAACCTTAACTTCACAAATCAGTTAATCCATTTTTGTACAAGAGAAGTTTTACTCATTCTATGATACTTCAAGTGCTGGTTCTGCTTTCTCAGTGCTAGTTCCTAAAACAAATAAAAACTTGAAAAGTACAGCAGTTATCTTTTAATTCCCCCCTACATTTCCATAAGTGTATTCTCATCAAATTAAGCAGCTCATAATATGTGTGTTTTGTGAGGAGTGGTGAGAGAGAGAGGCTTTTATTAGAACCTGGACTTTTCTAAAAAGCCGCTAGAGTATTAGGTTTGTATTGATCAACCATCCTTTTCTTTCATTGTAAGACGGTTCAGAACTGTTTTTATTATAAGTCAGTTACCTTTTTTGCACATCTCATTGACAAAGAGTTTGACCACCGTTGCCTTTGGTTTCAGCACTATGCCAGTGGGACAGCTATTAGTTCGCTGTATCAATCCTCTCCTTTTTCTTTTATTTGGTTTTGCTGTTTAGTCTTCGCTTAACATGCATTTTTTAAAAAGAAAAGAAAAACAACTTTTTATTTAAAGCTCTTTTGTCTGAGATGGTAATCCGAACTGATATGTTGGCCAGACTTAGAAGTGAAGTCCACCCCTTCGTGTGTGTTTTTTAACAAGGAGGCATAGCCTATTGAATTCAAAAGGTATTTGCTGGCGTACTTCTTAAAAATCCATGATGAAGGCCACTTTTATTATTACGTTACAGATGAAGCAAATGTTTCTATAACCTGGTATTCAGTGTTGCCTCTCATATAAAAAGCATTCACTTAAACAAGCTACTTTAAAAAAAACAAACCATTTTTGAAGGCCACCTCATGACACATGACGACAGAACAATGTTTGGTTACCCCATTTTTCAAAGTATGAAGAAACAACAACCCTAAAGGACCTTCTTCTTTACCTTGTCACATCTGCCAACTAAATGGCAGACTAGCACAGCCTTTGTTAACTATGAATGACAACTGAATTGGCTCCACCGGGAGAAGCAGCAGCCAAGTTCATTCTACAGCAGGTTTTTCCGTGGAGCGCAGTATTTTCCCACCCACATCCCCAAGGACTTAAAGTTGTTCTGTTCAAGGCTGCAAAACCATATCTATTGGGTGTATTTTGTCACTAGGTTAAAACGTTTCCAGGCTCCAGCTTCTTGTAGAGTTTGTTAGCTGAGGCTTGCTCTCCATTGATCAAGAAGTTCTTCAGAAATGGTGACCCTGATCATTCTCATTTGCTCCCCCCCAGGTCAGTCTAGATGTCACTGGATTTGTACATATCTGAAAGCAGTCTTGTGATTGGCACATTCCCAATGGTTTTTTTGAAAAATACTTCTTCTATTGTGGAGGGACTAATCGAACGTAAAGCTGGCAAAAGCAACAAGAGTTTCCCGAAGCGACAGGGTTGTGTGGGGTACCTGGAAGGCAAGCATGAGAGTTAATGCTATGGATATAAATAACATTCATAATATTTTTTATGCTGTTGATTGCCTTCGTGAAAGCCAACAATCAAAATGCCAACAAAATAGAATAAGAAATCTGAATGTGGTAAAGTGCAAAGGTGGACAGACTTAGGCTTGTAGAATGTATTTTTTATTTTTATTTACTAGAAATCAATCAGACTAATATACACAATAGTAACTCATGGGATAAATACACATTAGAATTACAGTTATGGGCACCTCTGAACACACGATCAGCCCAGAAATTTGCAGTACCAAAACTGCTCCCCAGTCTTTTCTGCCCACAATGCCATTCCAGTATTCTGTCCCCCTTCTTTGTTTCAGCAGGCTAATGAGAGGAGGGCTTTTTGCTGTTGATATCAGAAAATCGGGAATTGGAAACCCTTGCCAACCTACTACAAATCCCAGAGATCTTCCTGTAGATTTCAATTTATCTGCTGCCCACTGCTGGTATAGTGGATGGAGTGAATGCTGGACTGGCTCAGATATCTGCGCAGCCATGAGGTCCTCCCATTTGAAATCAGTGGGATTGGTTACTTGCAGAACTGTAGCTTGATTCTACACTTTGATGATGTAACATGCTTCCCCCCCCACACCACAAAAAAATCAGTCAAAATTCTAAAAATATAAATTTTCACCCACGAAAGCATTCCAAAACTCAACAAGATTGAAATTCCAGGCTAAAGCCAGCTCTCATTTAAACAACAAATTAAAAGCCACTTCACAGAAGCAAAGCGTCTTAAAAATGCTAATACAGTTGTACCTTGCAAGTCGAACGGAATCCGTTCCGGAAGTCCGTTCGACTTCTAAAACGTTTGGAAACCAAAGCGTGGCTTTGGATTGGCTGCAGGAAGCTCTTGCAGCCAATCGGAAGCCGCGGAAGCCCCATTGGACATTCAGCTTCCAAAAATAGTTTGCAGACCGGAACAGTCACTGGTTTGTGGTGTTTGGGAGCCAAAACGTTTGACTTGCAAGACGTTCGGGATCCAAGGTACGACTGTAATCTGATTGTGAAGAGAGAGAAGCTTTCTGTGCTGTTGTTGTTTTAAATTCATTTTGTTTCTCAGCAGGTATTAAACATTACGCCCTTTATTTCTCTTCCCCATTTCATCTGAATTATTTGCCTGGGATGAATAAACTTACTGCAGGTACAGCAAATTAAGAGCTTGGGAAAAAAATGTATTCAAATCTAGTGTCCTCACCTAGTATGAATGTAGCTGTTCAGGGTGAGCTGAGCTTCATCTTGAAGAGCTGCAATGGCCGCAGCATTTCTAAAACTTCTGAGTTCAGAACCGCTATGCGTAGGTACTGAAAAGCAGATTGACCACTCTTCACTTATTAATCAGAACAGTCAATATTAACTCGATGCCAACTAATGTTACACTTCACCACTTAACTCCATAGCACCACCTACAAGCATGAAGGCACATCTTGGTGATTCCATTTCACTGCTTATGGCATTCTACCATTTCAGTTTGTCAACATGTGTCCCACCCTGAAAGCTCCCGCAAATTTTAATAAGTGTAAAGCAGTGTCACATTTTCAATTAGCAGCACTAAACAGATGAGACCAGCACTGTTACTTGTTTTCATTTCAACCTCCAATTGCCAACCAAATAAAAACCTTGCGGACTTCCTTTGACAAGATACTGAGGCTTGGGCCTTGGTGAACATTAAAGGGCTGAGAA
Source organism: Podarcis vaucheri (assembly GCF_965113315.1). Classification (NCBI taxonomy): domain Eukaryota; kingdom Metazoa; phylum Chordata; class Lepidosauria; order Squamata; family Lacertidae; genus Podarcis; species Podarcis vaucheri. The sequence goes on from NC_138761.1 coordinate 74,675,212, forward strand.
TATACTGGAATCCATCTTCAAATGCTTATGCTCACCAAATATGGTGTGTGGAAGGCAGCATTTAGATGGCCAGTCTTGGTCAATCATAAAGTTCACAATAGGATGAAAAGGGAGACATGATTCTTCAGTATGATGGACCCAAGCTAGTGAGGGGTTTATAGGTCTGCCCCCAGTAGTCTCTGCAATACAAAATTACTCAGACTCATCAAGATACCAATATGCTAAATTCTTCAGCAACTGAGAACACAATTGCTTTCCTGAAAAAGCCCCCTGTATTCCATGGAATTTTAAAAGAGCCCATCTCAAGGAACAAGGATTGGTACTCATTTTATATTGGAATTTTCTGGGTGTCCCAGTTGAGAAGTGGCTCTGCACTTCAGCCCACAGCATTAATCTATGATGTTCGCTGTAATCTGCTATGGAGGTAGGATACTTGGCCACTGCACAGCCTACTGATAGATGCCCAAAAGGCTACGGTATTTTTATATTCCCCTTACCAGCTTTAAAAGTGACGATGCATTTGAGACAGGCAAATTCTGTAGCATCTAACCGAAGCTGTCTAAATCTAGCCACAACCTCTTGTAAAGCCTGTATTTCTGAGATAATCTTATTCAGCTTTTGAGAATCTGTGTTGTCTCCATTCATTCCTGGAACACAAACATGTGAAATAAATACACTAATAGGTCGTCTGAATGTATTTTATGGATTGATTTCTGCAAAAAATAAAAATAAAAATCACATGTATCAATAGCTATTCCATTGTTACATAGAGATCCGCTTCAACACAAAACTAACTATAATGTAGGAAAGTTAGTATGAAATCTTCTGTTGGATGATAACAAACACAGTAATTTGCATTTAAATGACAATGCAAGCAGTCGTGAATGCAACAAAACAACATTATTTGCATTTAAATATAGATTTATAAATGACAGGTATACTCTATTGTTCGGAAGGGATTTGTTATTCTTTACATGTTGTCCTTTTTTTCAGTAATGTATTTTTATGGTAATTTCTATAACAAAGTCATTAAATTGTGCAATTCTTACCAGATACAGCCAGTAGAGTGTTAGCATCAACTGGAATGGCCCATTGTGCTATTCCTAGAACAAACAGTTCCCTCCAAGCATCTTCCAAAAGCATCAGCTGTCATACAATAGAGGTACGATATAACATGGTGTATAATTTATAGATTGATAAACAATTTCACTATGTAAATTTCTGTTGTTTTAGAAATGGCTTTAAAATGCCTGTGCTGTTTTCTCCCATCCCCACTCCTGCCGGGGACATTTCAGTTCTCGCTTTCTCATCTTGATTAAGAGCATCCACGGACATTATAAAACGCCACCTATTTAATGCTGGGGTGCTGCTTGAAAGGTATGGCTTCAGCTGTAAGGTACTGCATAAAACCAAAAACACATGAAGCTCTTCTTGAACTCCACATGTGAAAGTTGCACAAAAGCGCTACTCTTTATATAAAATGAACATTGCCCATCCAGGCTATTTTCCTTCTCCCACCACTGAAAATATTGGCGGCGGGGTGGGGGGGTGGGGACGGGACCTATTTTCCAGACTGAATTTGACTTCCACAACCAAGAATCCTCTTTGTTTTTGCAACCTTCTTATCGTCATTTGTCCCAAAGAAGTTGCAATGTAATGTAATAAATTGATCTGGTTAGGGAAGCATATGACTACCATATAAGTTTTATTATAATTTGTATAGCACTTGCAGATAATCATTTCTCCTTGGGTTTCTTTAGGTAGCCGCATGTGGTTCCAGGTACCTTCTCCTCTCTCCAGGACAGGCCTGGCCCATTGGGCTAAAGCAGTTGTGTGGACTGCACAGGTAGTGCTGGTGTTACACAAGTCTTTTGTCAGGACAGATCCACACAAAGCTTGTCAAATATTGGACAAAAGGGACCAGAAGACATTGTAATTAACTGGGCCTCCTGCATCCTTTGGTGCTGTTTTCCCTGCTGTACAATAGGGCTGTCTGGAATTTCCTGGACATAAGCCCCCCTTAAGCAGTATCCGGTCGGGAAATCGCTGAAATTTCCAGGAAAATCCAGACGTATAGCAGCCCATGCCAGCACACAACAACTTTTGTGTAAGGTTACCAGATGTCCCCGTTTCCCGGGGACAGTCCCCAGATTTAGAAATCAGTCCCCTGACCAAATCCATCTATTTAGTAGGAAGCTGAAAATAATCTGGTAACTTTACTTTTGTGTCCACATTTTCACTTTCTGAAATATGGCAACCCTACTATGGTTTCACTAACAACCACTTCTATGGATAATGATGGTATTCAGCCACCAGGTGGTGGTAATGTTGGCTAACCTGCTACAAAGCTGCTCAGCTGTGTATGAAGCCCCACCCCATTCTCCACTGGTCAGGAGAAGGCCAAAACTCACAAGTTTCCCAGCCTTGGGGAGGCAAAATTACCCAGAGGTGACCTTCCTATCTGAGATTTCTGATAGCCCCTTGGGACTCAAAATTTGACAACCTTCCCATATTGACAAAGTTGATCTCCAGTGTTTTGAGGACCAGTCACTCTGCTGGCCCAAAATATTTTGCTGTCTGGGGCAAAGGAGAAGACAGACACTGCATTCCTGTATGTAGATACAGAATCCAATTGGACAGGCAGCTGAATCTTACTTTGGCACTGAAGATGCCACAACATCTTCCCCCATAGCTGAGTGCAGCATCTACGATAATAGGAGGTGTGCAGTAGGCAAGTAAAGTCTTTGCTGTTCCCAAGTTAAGGTGCAAATGACTAAGTTATAAACAACAGAATTATTTAAGTATAAGGAACAGCTTCTTTGTTTTCTGTCTCCTTCATTACTGACTGTGATTATTGGAACTATGACTTGCATTTGATGTAAGTGGGAGGACAGCAGAAGAAAAATGTCTAAACAAAAATCCACAGTCCAGAATTTTGGGTAAGCCGAAACTTTGCAACTCACAGTCTGGTCTATAAAGCCCAGAGAGGATAATGGTGCAGTTAATGAAATCCTTGGGCTTTAAAAGAGGGATTAATTTCATGTAACAACTCATGCAACTTGCCTTTAATTTTGAATGTTAGATATGCAGCCAGTTCATTTAAAATGACAGGATAATCTGATTCCTGACATGGATAATAGGCCTATTTTACAGAGATCTGTTCAGTGATCACTTTAATCTGCACTAAGCCATTCCTTGTATATTGATGGGACTCTCATTTCTGAGAAAGTTTCTTCCCCCTTTACTTTTCTTGGTCTCAGTTCCTCAATTAGTATGTGCTTTGGAGAAAGTTCTGTGGTAAAGCAAACGAAGCCTTGCCTTAATTAGAAGTCACCCATGCTGGTGGCAGGGCATTTGCACTGGAAGGAAGAATGTGGAGGATGGGGTGTTGCAACTAATTTAATTAGGGGAATACGTAGTCTTTTCCATAAGGCAGGAAGAAGCAGAGAGATGATTGCTTGCTTTAAGGTAAGCACCATTTTAATTCAATGGGAGTAGGCATGGTTAGGACTGCTAATGCTCTAATTGCTCACACCCAATTTAAGTTGACATAGTTTAAAACAAGTCAGGTTTTTGGGGGGTGAGGGAGGGGGAATATGGCTATCAAAAAAATATAAATTAGCTAAGTACTGCAGACCCCCTGTTTTTCAAAAGCCAAGCCATGGACCCCCTACTTTTGAAATCTCTGGTAGTTTTTGTTATGTGAATGGTGCCATGGACCCCCCTGGGTGGGTTACATGGTCCCCCTTGGGTCCTTGGACCACCAATTGGGAACCACTGGCTTTGAGAAACATAGTCCACTCCTATACCAATCTGAATCAATGTAGCTGAAGCCCTGATGCAAATAAAGTTTTGCCTAAGTTCTGTTGACATCAGTGGGAGAAGGGAGGCACATGACTAACTAGAGTCCCACTGATTTTCAACAGCGCACGAGTGCAACACCACCACAGTTCAGATGTTTAGGGGCTCCAACACATATAGTCTGCCTTGAGTGCACAGGGCACCACTGAACTCTTGCTCCAACAGATCACACGGAGAAGCCAGTTGTATTAAATGTTAGCTCCATGTGGAGGCATATATGTTGCTAACATGGTTTCTGCATTTCCAGATTCTCTTTTTGGAGCCACCTTTAGTATGCAAATCTCAGAAGACCTGCATACCCCCACCTGGAGGAATCATCTCAAAAATAAAATAAAAAACAATGACACCTTCATGCAATCCCCATTGAGTTGGCAGTCTGCTGGAGGCCCCACACCTTCCTGCAAGGGATCACGTGGGAGTTTCTGCCAACCAAGTTGGTTTTGGGGTGGCAATGGAATGTGCTAACATCAATAAACTGCAGGCATTACCCAAACAATCAGTTTGATTAACTCTTACAGCTTTGTTGAAGATTTTAAAAAGCAACACATCTGCCTGAACACCCCTGAACTAAGACATGAAGCAAGACTAGGGTTGCCATATTTCAGCGAATATATGGACAGAAAAGTTGTTGAGCTTTTTTTTAGTTTTGGCAAAACAGCAAAAAATAAAATAAAATGCCATTTTTGAGCTGCCAACATGGGCTGCTGTACATCCAGATTTTCCTGGACGTTTTACCGATTTTCGCCTGGACACTGCTGTTGATTCTGTATATGTTCGGGAAGTTCCAGACGTCTGGCAACCCTAAGCAAGGCTTTCTCTTTGATGGTCTCCACCATTGTGGATCTCTCTCACCTTCCATGGAGGCTTGCCAAGACTTGTCCCCCACATAAAACTGTAGAGAATAGGCAAGTGACATTGGCAGGGACTTATAACTGTGTTTGGTAACCTTTCGTGATAACAATTGCCTTTGTTTTCAGTTATGCTATGACTTTGACTATTCCACCCCCCCCATTGTTCTGAATGTTGGACCCGCCTAACCCTTTACAAATAAATCCCGTCTAATTCCCTACTAAAAGCCAGGAATATTAACCACAAACTCCAACCAAGCAACTCACTGCAGTACATGGTGTGCTACAAAGAAAGAGTTTTTGCAGAAGGGGTTTTGCTCTGCAATCAGCTGCAGGTGACTCAAGCAAGTCATGAAGGTGAAGCTACTAACCACAAAGGTTTTGCTCGGCCTCCACTGTCAGAGGCATTATGCTTCTGAATACTGGTTGCTGGAGACCGCAGCAGCAGCAGCGGATGGTGCTATTCTGCTTAGGTTCTGCTTGCCAGTGTCTCAGAGGCATCCAGTTGGCCACTGTGAGAACAGGATGGTGGACTAGATGGGCTGCTGGCCTGATCCAGCAGGCTAATCTTATGTAATTAATTAAGCCAAGACCAGAAGGCAACTGAAAAGGAACCTTTTAAATTATACTGGATATATACTGGATGAAGCATATGTTTTTATCCATCACTTGGCTAACAACAGCACTGATAATCACATGGTCTAAATCAATACTGAGCAATCAGCTTAAGAGAAATGTTGCCATTTCCTCCCCCCCCCGCCCCAATTCTATATAAATCTTACCTGATCTTGTAATGATAGAGTAGAAAAAGCAGGGACACTTTTAGCCCATTTGATGCTCATGAAGAGAAGCCTTGCCGCAGACTCACAAACAGATTCAGTAGCCACTTCGTAGAGATACATGGGAGTGCCACTGACTTCGTGTGGGTACTAAAATTAAAAGGTTGCATGAAAAAATATTTCAGAAGCTAATAGGCAGGAGCTTATGTTTGACAAAGAGCTAATTGTTTAATTAAGTACTTGATTATTGAATCTGGGTCTTACAAAGGAGGGTATCAGCAAAACAAAAGAAAGAAGAAAAATGGTAGGGGGAGATATTAGGAACCACTGGCTTAACCAACTACCTTAAGATATGCTCTCCCAAGCTGATTTACATAGATACTCAATTTTGGTAGGGTGAGTGGTAAATATTTTGTTTGGTTTGGACAAGTATCAAGGCAATACACAATTAAAAGTCGAACTGAAGAACTGAATATTTGCTTAAATGGCACCACATCCTGCCTTTCACACATCATGCATAGTAAGTGGGTCCTGTATTTAGGAAGGTTGATGCTCAGACTAAATCTACACGTGCAACAGAATGAAGTTTTAGTAGAATATACTTTACCATTCCAGACTATAGGTGAAGGGTGTTTTAAAATGCTTCCTGACATAACATTCTCCCTGTAAGTAAAAAACTAGCACAGTCAGAGGAAGGACCATGCTGGATTTTCTGTCCCTGATGTGCTCATTTTCCTCTTGCAAGGGGATTTATTTTTCTTATGTGGTGAAGCATTCAAAAATGCACCCCTTCTCTTATTCTGCTGCATATGTAGTCCAGACCTCAGAGATGAATTTGGGCAAAAATGGGCAGTTATGGATTACAGAGGGAAAACATTACGGTGTTTGAGGGAAATGTCCGTAACCATCACTAAGCTTATACTTCAGCAATAAGTATTATGTGAGTACTTCCGATATTTGGATTCCACTGTCAATACTGCAACAGTTTAAAACTGGTCAGAATAAAACTGGGACATCCTGACATATTTGTAAAACTCCGTTTCTCAAAGCAAGGTAATTCAGATTTGCCGGATGTCTTAGGATGCTTCCCATGAAGGCACATGGGGCCACCATCTTGGTGAAGCTGAGCAGATCTGGGTCTCATGGGTGCCTGGATTGGGGAGCACCTGACAACCGCTTGCATTCCATGACAAGGAGAGAGGTGGGGTATAAATGCAAGAGAATAAATGTCTCCCTCAGAAATAAGGCACTCACTGACTGAAACATTTTTACCGCAAGGTAAAACGTTTTTGTTCATCACGGTCTTTGCTATCTGATGAATTTTAAGCATTCCACTGACAGCTTGATTGAACTTGATTCTAAATGCAACTGTATACGTTATGATATACAGCATCTTGAAATGTTTTGTGATATGTAGCACCTTGAAATGCTCACACGGCAGGCAGCAAATAATTTTTTTAAATCCCAGCCAATAGTGTTGGGGGCTGATTCAGATTGGGACCACAGCAAGAGGCAAAAGATTTAAGCCCCCCCTAGCCCCTGCCCTGCCCTTGGTCCCATTACAGATTGTCCCCCCATTTATGTCCCCCCCAAAAAACACCTAATCGGCATCTCATCTATCTTGGTTCTCAGTCCTGACTCAGTTTGTGAGAGATGTTGATTTAACTTGGCAAGAAGGTGGGACTTTCCCCCCTCTCCTCCTCCAGGTGCCCCAGGAAATTGGTTCCCGCAGGGTCAGGAAAACCCCCAGAATAGCACACAGGGGGGTAGTGGTTGGATTTTCTCTTGCAAGCTTGCACAGTTGGAACGTTTGTAATATTGGTACCTTGTGGTACCTTGAATTCCACGCCCTATGCTTGGGCTGGAGCCTCTAGCAATAAGTTTGCAGCCGTGCCATCATGTGAAACTATTCCTCCATACATTAATGGGTGGAAATTGAGCATGACAATCGTATGGTTTAACAATTTTAATGATAGGTTCATATTGCTTTTAAAGGTTTTTACATTGCTGTACACCACCCTGATCTTTTGTGAGAGGGTGGCGTATAAATACTTTTATTAAATACAGTAAATGAATAAGTAGCAAGAATGAAGACCACCCATCTGTGCTCCATCCTAAAGGCATTCTGATGACTTTGGAGTGGGAATGTTCTGGGGTGCAGGAGAGGATATATTGACTAATTATATCCTTATCCAACTTGTGCTAACAAGTTCCCAAAATATCAGCAGAGTTCATATACATTCCCCTTTAAGTTCGCAACGGTAACGTGTGCACAGGTTCGCTAGAACCTCTATAATAATTACTCTGGTAATTTCCCCTTTGTTCCCTCTTAAAATACAAGACACAACACAGTCTTTATAAAAGTATAAAAAAGTTTACTCGCGATCTGTTCACAATATGATCCCAGACGGCAGACAGGCTTAAAAAGGTTACATATACTTAGAATCTATCTTGTTGCAAGATAGACCTTATCTCCTCCCTTGGCTGAGAGACAAGAGGGCATCTTTACATGCTTCCTCATCGAAGGAAAATGGCAGAGAGAGAGAGATGGCTGCCTGCCCTGTGCTTTTGTCATTACCTGCACAGGTGAGGCTACACCCACCTCTGGTCACATGCGGAGGAAGTCCGTCCCCAGGAAGTTTACCTGCTTGCTGGACAGACATCCCTCCCCATGTTCTAACATGTACACTCTAGGAATGTTGTCATTGACTGCTCCTGTGTTTACATCCCACATTTGGAACTATCTGGCAGTTTGGAACACCTATAGCATTGAAAAGGAACCAATATGCAGTATGGTTCATATGGCTTGACCAATTTACTCCTGCATAGTACACCAGACATGTCAATCATTTAACTTTGCAATATGCATAATATTTTAAGACATACGGTAAATAATTTACTATTGATTTAGGCTGCCATCCTGAAGAGGCTTCCGAGGAAGTAAACACCACTGAGACTTCCATTTTTAGTCCAATGCATTGTGCAAAAGTATTGCTTTCACAAATAAAGCATCATTAATTTATCAGGAAGTAATTGCTGCACAAGCCAAATGAAGAGGAATCAGATTGAGGAGGCCTCATTCCATACCACTATCACAAGGTCTCGTTTATTTTTCTAAAGTCTCTCAGAATAATTATGCATTTCCCTTGAATCAAGAAGAAGAAGGAGGAGCTGACCTTTGGAGTTGGTTGAGCCAGACCCACCAAGGTCTGCCTTTCAGATGTTGTAGAAACTGCAGCCAGTTCTAGATTGTGAGGTTCCAGCTGAGTAACAGCAGTGAAGAAAGCTGGGGCTGGTAGAGCTGCAGAGGGGAAATGTGGCGTGGCTCCATTATCCTCCTTGTGCCCTCTGAAATACAGAGCGACTTGTTTCCTTATTGTGGAAGTTCTTGGTCCCCTTTCATGTTGAACAGCTGGGAATAAAAACCTGCATTAGCATGCTACTTGGAATTTGAAAAAAAAATTTTTTTGAAGCCCACTGAAAACTTCTAATGGGATTAACTTGCTGTGCGATACATCTCTAATCATATATAAAGACGCTAAACTCTGGTGGTTGTTTGCTATATTCAAGCACCGCTTCACTATTTGTTGACTTGCTGTGATGTCATGACATGCTCATATATGTTCTAATTCTTGAGAGTGAAGAGCAATTGAATACATGGTATAACTTCTGTGAGGAAAGTGAAACGTTAATTTGGCCAGGAAGGAAACTCATACAGCAATTCTATGTTGAGGGAAAGAAATAATGTGTTAGGCAAGGGATCTTTAAAGAATTAAAGATGTGGAATGAGGGGGCAGCAGGAATAAAGAGTTTGTTTTAGGGTAGGAGCTGAATTTCATCTAGTAATGTGAACTAACTGATCAAATATTCAGCGTCAAATCCCCAATGATATGGAACTATTTTAAATTATGACTAAGGGAGGATTCAAATATTCAGTGATCACATGAAACATAAAAAGCATAAAGAGGCAAACACTTGCTGCTTACAAAACTGAATAACTGACAAATTAAGCAGCCTCACTAGTATTCAAGGTAAATGAACATAATTCCAATATAGACAACCACAACAGGAATATCACTAAAGAAAATGGACAGCTTTCCTTTTTGGGTAGTCAGTATTCAAATATATATTGATTATTGTCACTTTGATATGAGCAGCAGAGAATCTCTTATTTTTGTAGCTCTAATTCAAATTAATTGCCCGACACAGGGAAAAGTAAAGCATCCTAGCCCCATTTTAGAGCATGGAGAAAAGAAGTGTTTGATTACCAGGACAACTTCAGGGAAATGAAGATATGTACTTTCATCTACCAGCAGTGGGGAACATTTGGCCGTCCACAGCTTGCTGAACTGCAACTTGCATGAGCTCCAGGAAGCATGGCCAATGGCCAGGGATGATGGGAGCTGTAATTCAGCAACATCTAGAAGGCCAAAGGTAACCCAAACCTGATCAACACTAATGCAGCAATAATGTAATATCAGTTAGATGATGCTCCTCTAGATGCACAGGTGCATATTGTCCCTGCCAATCTACACCCACTCATTTTCATCAGGGATGGGAAACCCAGGACCTTCCAAATATCTTTGGGCTTCAGCTCCCAGTAGAATGGCCAGCTGTCAGGGCTGATAGGATTTCTAGTCCAATAACATCTGGAGATCCAAAGGCTCCCTATCACCGATTAAGATGTTGGCTCTCCTATGTGCAGCGGCATCTATAACCAATATGCGCATCGGAAAGGCAGATCTTTGGACTGCAGGTAGATGCATCCAATGCACTTGCACATGCATACCCTGTGAGTAGCAATCGCTTGCTTGATGGGGCAGCTGAATTTTCTTTATCAGCCAGGATAAGTTGAAATTGTGCCCTGCTGGAAGGATGACTGTTCAGAATTCTGGGACCCTGTCAGTGTAGACATTTAACAGCTTTTGTTTGAGGTTCTTGGGTCCATTTCCTGATATACGGTCCTACTGACATACCTGGGAGCTCTTCATTTTTTATTTGTATGCAGTTTTTCCATGGATGTCTGCTTGGAAATAAGTCTCACTGAGTTCAGTGATTCTCACTCCCAGGCAAGATTGCGTAGGATTGCAGCCTTTAAAAGTGTCATTTAGGATAGCAATCATTTTCCTCGTCAGTAGTTGTATTTTAAAAGGGTCTGATTGTGGACAGTTACTTGCAAGCCAAAAATATAGGCAGATTAAGAGGTTTAGCTTTGTAAAGTGAAAAGATAGTTACTTAGAAGGGGTCACAGGAAGAGAATTTTGGGAGACTGTCAATATTGATAGGAACCCTAAGAACAGATCCATTCTCTGGACAATAGTTTTCACAAGCCCGTGATATGTTTGCTATCCATTTCTCTCTGGGTTTTTTTTTTTTAGGGGTGGTGGTGGTGGAGGAGGAGGAGGAGGAGGAGGAAGGATGCACAAGTACCGTCTTTGTTCATGTTGACTTCCAAGCATTTCTTCAGCCGACATGCCCTGCATTGATTCCTATGCGTCTTGTCCACTGGGCAGCCTCCCTAAAAAACAGAGACATATTTCTGAAAAGGGGGACAAAACGTGAGTCTCCATAAGGAAATTCTGAAACAGGAAGGTGTCTGGGGATCCTACTAAGATATGTAGACCCTTTCTCCCTTCTGCCACTCTCACTTCTTTTAGAACCTGTGCTGGATGATTGCCAGAAAAAGAAGAATGATGCCCTCCCAGGGGTCTATGAAAATTCCCTGGGGAAGAGTAAGCATTAAAATCTCTATATGGACTTCAGCACCCGGGACAGCTCCCTGGCACTTGGAGCCTTTGACTGATCACGATCCTCCAGCTTCCCACCTGCCGCCCTAGAAAGTACGGTATCTTCTTCCTCTCGCATATTCCTCGGTTTCTTGCCCCTTGCTTTTCCCGCAGAGTCATAAATAAATGTTCCCACTGATTTCCACCTAACCGCCTACGGTAAAGAGCAGGACTTATGTGTCAAACAACGTGGCTGTCAGAAAAACAAAATAAAAATCCCGGACGCCCTAGGCGTCCAGACCTCAACTGAACCTGACTACTAAATAGACTTTACAGACTGAGGGTGCAGTCCTATAGGATTGCGTGGACACTTATGGTTAGGATTGGTGTGCAGAATACATCACCTGCAGAGCTGTGGGTGGGTGTTTGAAATCTGAGGGCTCAGGCTCGGAGGGAGCTGGTATGAACTCGGGTCAGGATCCAACCAAAGCTAAGTGCCTCTAAGTCACCTTTAAGTAGGCTAGATGGAAGCTGCAATCATTATACCTACTTAGTTAGGAGAAAGACCAAGGATCCTCCGTGAGACTTACTCCTCAGTAGACATGCGCTTTACTCCCCCACTGAAATCAATGGTGCTTCACTTTCGCTAGATTGTGCCCTCTGATTTCTCAGTCCCCCATTCCCTTTCAAAATCGAGCAAAGGACCAGAAAGGCGAAGCTGCCCGCTGTATTATTTCACTGTAATATCAGATGTATTAGCCTGGGAACATTAATCCAAGCAATCAAAGCTGAACCCACTTTCGTGCATCCCTCAGCTTATTTGAGCAAGGCAGTTGGAGACGATGATGTTCTCGTTAACGATCACCAAAAGAAACTGTTTTCCTTTATTAAATGCCCTCCAAAGCACCACTTCCCCTACTGCACTCTGTTTCAGGGATGGGGAACCTGTGGCCATCCAGATGTTCCTGGACCATAATGCCCGCCATCCCCGAGTAATGGCTATACTGGCTGAGGCTGAACAACATCTGGAGCGCCCCAGCTAAGCTTCCTCACCCCTGCTATACTGGAATCTCTGCATTACTTGGCTCAAAACAAGGCTTCCTCCTATTGCAACCCAAGAGAACAGCCATAGGAACAGAGGCAGTTGCATTATACAGGTTCGTCTAGCTTTGTCCAGAGTGCCTAGCAGCTGCTCTCCAGTTTCAGGCAGGACCTTCCTGAAGACACCAGGAATTGCGCCTGGGATTTTTCTATGTGCGAGGCAGACGCTCTGCCGCTGAGCTACGCTCCCTCCAATCCTCTGGCCAAGCAAGGTCCGGTGGATTTTGGCCGGAGTTCATCTATACATGCAACCGCTGCGCCACAATTCGAGGCGAGCTGCGCCCATTTAAACCTCCATTTGCCACACCTCGGTTAAAGGCAGGGGAGAGCCGCCAGCCAGACTGTGAGCGGGGGTGAATTGCCAGCATTGCTTTAGCTTTGCACCGAGAGGGGGGTGGCTTGCAGCCCAATCTTAAGCACCTTTCTACTCGGAAGCAAATCTGACTCTGTTCTGAGGGCTTCTCCCCGCACCCCGTGGCCAAAGCATGCAAAGCAAAAGAGTTGTTTTGCAAAAGATCTGCACCCGGACCCCATGCATGTCTACTCAGAAGCAAGTCCCCTTTGGTTTCCAGCAGGGCTCCTTTCCTGGTACCCATGCTGCTGTCCAACAGCAGTAATCGGTTACTTTGGAATAATGGAACTTTGGAACTGGTTCTGCTCCGTTTTCTCAGGGAATAATGGGCATGTGAGTATGGCTGTTAGAGGCTGAAATGATCACTGGCCTGTGAGTGGAGGCAATGAAGAAATGCTCAGTATTTAAAGTAGCTTGTTTTACAATGAGTTTTGGATTGTTCTCGAGCCCCCGAGCTCCCTTCTAATCCTTCCATTCATTTTGTAAGAATCCTTCTCCTTTGTTCGAGGGCTGTTTAACTTTTGCGGAGGGGGGAAAGGCGGGGGTGGAGAGAGAAAGAGAGATCAAAATATGGATGTTTTTGAGATTTTCTTTTTTAAAACACACACACCCCACCAAAAAAACACCCCACCAAAGTTGTAACTATGCCATTTAAATGCTCAAAAAATCCTGCTTGGTTTCTTGCAATGGGAGTTTTAATTAAATTTGGTTCCAACTGAGTTTGGCAGCCCCACCCTAAACTTGGTGGTTGGAAATCCCATGGTTTACCAGGAATCTTCCAAGCACACTTAGGAACAAGGGACTCGACAGCAGCGATGGAAAACACCCAACGCAGCGTTCCGGGAGAGTAAAGTCTCTCTCTCTGGCCTGGTCTGCAGTTGCAGCAGAACTAGATGGTGGAAACGGGGTCCTAAAGTTGGTCGAATATCCTGCAGGCTAGATGCCCTGCTTTTAAAAGCCCCTCTGAAAAAAAAAGCAAAATTTCCTGCAAGTAGAAAACGAGGAGAAATGTTCCAGTCCAGCCTGCTATACTAGATTTCTATTTGCAGGGAGTTCTTTTCTTTTTCTATTGGGGAGCGTTCCGACCTGTGCCTGGATTCTGAAGTCGTCTAATAATATTTGGACGCCGCCTTTTCCCCTGACAGGAACTCCAGGCGGCTTACAAAGAAGCTCCTTCTTTCCGCAGCCAACCTCCCGACCCCCTTCTGCTTAAGTCTCCTCCACGTGATGGTGCCTTCGCTGTTCCTCTTCCAGCCACCCCAGACTCCTCGGCCTCCGAAGCCGGCTTCACTCCGCCCCCTCGACCTCCCGCCCCACTGGACGGGGGGTGGAGATCGCGAGCTCCTCCCCTGGTGGCGCCCGCCCAGAAAAGCGAGGAATGGCTTTGGCCCCGAACGGAGGGCAAGTGGGCGGAAGGAGGCTGGGGGTGAATACCTGGTTCCCAGATTTGCAGACGTAAGTGCGGTTCCTTCGGATGCTTCGCTTGAAAAACCCGGAGCAGCCGTCGCAGGCATAGACGCCGTAGTGCTTGCCGGAGCTGCGGTCCCCACACACTTTGCACGGGATGTCTAAAATCCGGCCTGAGGGCGAAGGCGAGAGAAAGAGAGAGAAAAGAAGGTCAGCCCTCTGGCATGGTTAAGTCCGTGGTGGGCATCACAGCCAGGATAACGGGGGCATCTCCAGTAGTAACCAGTGATGCAGCTGGACCTCAGGCCCAAGTCCAGGCAAGTCCTCTGATGATGAGAAGGATGGCATTTATACCCCACCTAACATCCAAAGAGCTCCAAGGCGGCTTACGTGGTTCTCCCCCTCCCCGTTTCATCCTCACAACCGCCCTGCGAGGTAGGGCTAGACTCAGGGACAGTGACTGGCCCGAAGTCACCCAGATTAGCTTTATAGCTGGGTGAAGACTTCATAGAATTGTTGAGTTGGAAGGCACCACGAGGGCCATCTAACGAGGCTGCCTGCAATGCAGGAATCTTTGCCCAATGTGGGGCTCCAACCCATGATCCTGAGCTGTCTCCCTGGAGCTTGGCTGACACTCTAACCAGGCTTCCTCAACCTCGGCCCTCCAGATGTTTTTGGCCTACAACTCCCATGATCCCTAGCTAGCAGGACCAGTGGTCAGGGATGAGGGGAATTGCAGTCTCAAAACATCTGGAGGGCCAAGGATGAGGAGGAAGCCTGCTGTAACCACTTCACCGCACTAGCTCTCTCTACTCAGGGATTGACAGACGAATGGAGGACTGTCACATCAAAGAGGACTGGCATCAGTATTCCTTCTTCTTTTTAAAATTTATAGTCAGGGAGTTGCAGGGTGCATGGGCATGGTTACTGCTTCCAATTTCATTTAAAAATATACAGTGCTGCCCTTTTCTGCAAGAAAACGGTGCTTGTTCCCAAGTGAATGAGCTTAGCATCAGGGCAGCAGACACATTTTATTCCAATGGTCATGGTGGTGCTGTGATTTAAAGTAAGTTTAAATGCACATGCTGTTATTTTTTTTATTTTCCATTTTTTAAATCGTAATGGACTGGATGAGAGCCAATAAACTGGATCCAGATAAGACTGAGGCACTGGTAGTGAATGGTTCCCCAGACTGGAAGGATGGGATGAGGTTACACTCCCTCTGAAGGAGCAGGCAGCAGCTTGGGGTTACTTTGGGTTCCATCATTGTCACTTGAGGCTCAAGTGGCTTCAGGGTCACAGAACGCCTTCCAACAAACTTCTGATTTCTGTTGACTACGCTCTGGTAACTTCTCGGTTAGATTACTACAATGCATATACATGGAGCTGCCTCTGAAGACAGTTTAGAAACTGCAACTGGTGCAGAATTCAGCAGCCAGGTTGCTCACTGTGGCAAGATAGCCTGAGCACATAATAATAATAATAATAATAATAATAATAATAATAATAATAATAATTTATTTATACCACACCCATCTGGCTGGGTTTCCCTAGCCACTCTGGGCAGCTTCCAACAAAATATTAAAAATACATTAAAACATCAGTCATTAAAAACTTCCCTATACAGGGCTGCCTTCAGGTGTCTTCTAAAAGTCAGATAGTTGTTTATTTCCTTGCACCAATCCTGGCTCGACTGCACTGGCTGCCAGTTAGTTTCTGATCCCAATGCAAAGCACTGGTTCTGATGTATAAAGCCCAAGAGCCCCAAATCTCAAGGACCACCTCTCCCCACATGAACTGACCCAGACCCTGTGATCATCATGTGAGGCTCTTCTTCGTAGGTCTGGAGGGTGGCAACACAAGAGCAGGACTTTTCAGTGATGGCTCCCTGTGTATGGATATCTCTTCCCAGGGAAGCTTGCCTGGCTCCATCATTGCATAGCTTTTAGGCACCCAGGGGGATGGGACATTTAGGTCTTTGGCTTTTCATTATCATGGCTTCCATGATTGAGTGGGATGTTTCAATCCACCTATTTAAAAATAGAATTGTCTTTTAGATTTTTTTTTGTTTCATTTTAACCTGACTTTAATGTATTTGTTTGTTTTGTATTGTAAATAACTTAGAGTTACTTTGGTAAAAAAGAAAGTGACCAGTAAATAAAATAAAATAAAATAAAATAAAATAAAATAAAATAAAATAAAATAAAGCCATCCTACATATTAGGATTGTAGAAGCAATTACAAAACATGGAATGACCAGGAGGTGATGGTAGTGGTGAGAAGGTCAGTGTTAATTGTGGGCTTCACAACTAAAGTAATACACTTGCTCATCTTAAAAAAACAACATTAAGCCCAGAGTATAAAATCAACTTGTTGCACCACTGTCTGCACCCAGCTTTTCAGGGACTTATTTCTGGCTGCATTTGCTTTGATCAGGAGGCCAGCATATGCAAGTCCTCTCCTGCCATGTTACAGGAGTAGCAGCAGAAATTCTGGCTGGAGGGGGCGGGAATTAGACGGTGGTACACTCAGGCAGGACTTTGGGGCAGAAGTCCGGAGTCTCATTCAGCAGGAGGAGGACCCTCAAACACAGCAGGGTTGGCATATCACATTGTGGAGGAAGTGAAGTAAGAAGCCTTTGCCTATCTAAAGACAACCACCACCCTCTCCAAGACCATGAAGTCCTCACTTCCCCTCTGGAAACAGAAGCTTGCACTTCCTTAGTGTTGCTACCCTAAGCTCTCCTGCACCCCCAGCCTCTGCACGTTCGCTGGGAATGAAGCAATAGTGATTTCAGCAGGACTTCCGGGCAAATGTGTACAGGATCCCCAAGCGACTAGGAAATAATTCCACTGGCTTACTCCTTGTTCAAACAAGCATGGATTTGATTTATGTCTTACATTTCTCTGCTGCCTTAACTTCCAGGAGCTCAGTGTGCATAGTTTCTTTTCCCCACTCCATTTTTCTAACAACAACCCTGCGAGGTGGGTTAGTCTGAAAGACAGCGATGAGCAGAAGGTCGCTCATGAAGTTTCATGGCTATGTGGGGATTTGAACTGGTGCCTCCCCAGCCCTTAATCCAACACAAATTTATAGTTCAGTGTATCCATGTTTACTCAGAAGCAAGATTGAAGCCCAGGGGATTTTCTTCCAAGTAAACTTGCTTGGGAATGCAGCCTTCTTTTAGCTCTGGTTGGAAGTAATGATATCTAATCCTGAACTGGCAGGAACCAGAAAGAGCATCGCGTGTCCAATCCGCTCTTACTGAAACCTGGTAAAGGAGGAGAATCTACCACCTTCTCGGAGGCAGCCACTGTGGAACAGCTCTTCAAAGCAACCAGGTTTCATTTCGATTAAGGGCACATTCCTAAAGACATTTAGGCTCAAACCTAAACCTGTCAGGTGTTAAGTCCTAAGGGAACGAAAGGGGTTTGCTTACGAGAAAGCAGGCAGAGGCTTGTCCGATGACGAGGGCAAAGCCCAGTCATACTCTGGGGAAAACTGCCTAAGTAAACACCTTTAGGATTGCGCTGCGCCATCCTTTGGTGCGCAGCCGGTGCTTTACAGACGCGGACTAAGGAAACGGGAACTTCGCATTAGGTGGGTTGTGACTTAATGTTCTGTGTCGCAGAAGAACCGCTCACCTAATAATACACCCCAGTTCTCTTCTCACCCCACACTCTTAAACTTTCTCAACCAGAAAGTCCTATTGATGCCAACGGTCCTTACTCTCAAGTAAGCGCGTCCTCACCTGACTAAAAGGAACAGGCTCAAAGCTGATACCCGCAAGCACCAGCACCTACTGGTCGATCATCTCAGCCCACCATCGTTTCATCCGGGGCGTTTCCGAGGACCCCAAGCCCTCCTTGCAAAAGCCTTTGGGATAAAGTTTAGCTGTCAGCCTGCGATTGTGGGCAAAGCTACGTTACAGCCGCTGGAAACTTGCCGGCAAAATTCAAGGCGCTTAGGACCGGGCTGTTCAAAAGTGAGAGCAGCATTTCGAAGGTCAACCGGTAGTTCTCGAGGAAAAGTTTGGGAATGTCCCAGCGGCAGTTTCATCTCTGAAGCTACAGCCCCTTCCAGCCCCGCCACAACGGGAGGCCCCATGGAGACTGCAATCCTGCGTACTGCGGGCTAATACACTCTGCAAACAGCGAAGGCATTCGAAGGATTGCGTTGCGCCTAAGAGGGTTGCAGGGGCGTAGCCTGGACTTATTTTAGAGGGGGCAGGTTTTTTTGGGGAGGGCAGAACCGAATTATCTACGAGGCAATTGGTCAGTTGGTTAAGAATTTTTTATTTATTGACTTGATTTTGTGGGGGCAGCTGTCCCCCCTTCACTCCATGCTCTGGAGCAAATGTATTTGTTAGAATAAAATAATAACGGCGTTGTAAAAAGTGAGGAGGACTTCGGATCGGATTCGTGCCGGGTCCCATACATTTGCAACCCAGAGGAAAGACCTGCTCTGTTCAAGGTGGCTTACTTCCCAGGTGCAGAGCAGAGGTGTGCGGCAGAGGGCTTGCTTCCAAGTTAGGCTGCAATCCAATCCCCACTTACCTGGCAGTAAGTCCCATTGAACTCAGTGGGGCTCCCTTGTGAGTGGGCAGGCATATGTTTGCAGGGAGGGCAGCCTGAAAGCTGTAAACCTCTTAAGATGGGGCGCAATGAAGTCGAAGGGACTTGGAAGATTTAGGCGCAAGACACCATCTTTTTGCGGCTGAGCGGGCAGAGAGCAAGAGGAATATTCGGAAAAGGAGACGGGGCTTCCAGCCTTTGCCTATGTGTGTGTCTGGGATGGCTGGTTGCCCGAATGGCGTCGTCGGGGGGGGGGGGCACGGAATTCCGAGCAGATTCTTCCGCTTTCTGGAGCAGCGAGGCCGGCGAGAGCGCTGCTCCGAGACCTGGCTTCTGGGCTTGGGGCGGGGCCCTGAAACAATGCCTCCCCGGCAGACAATAGGGACATTAGATAACGTGTTAACTTAATGATTTCCCCCTATGGAGAACTCGTTTGACTGCCTCCAATCAGCGCAAGCTGCCAGCCGCGGCCCGCTTCTCCTCCAAATGAAACCCGACAGCTGCTATATGCGGGGCCGGCGGGAGGAAGGGGGATTAGGTGGTGGGGCGCGCTGGGAAGCGGAGAGAGGGGGGCGCGAGGGAGGGAGGAGGGATCCTTCCAAGGAGGAGGAGGAGGAGGGAAAGAGAGGGGGGGAGGAATCAGTCACAACAGGTCCGGCGAAAGGACAACGCTCAGGAATCTCCAGCCCTCCCCCTCGAGATGAAAAGTGAAGTTTGGCTGCTGTGTGAATGTGGGTGGTGGTTTGCGGGGGGGGGGGAGCGGGAAGGTAAGCGATCTCCAGGAGAGCCGGGCGAGCCAAGCTTGGCTTCTGGAGCTGTGTAATTACACGCCCTCCTTGCCACCTGCCTATTGGGTCACCAGTGACCCGTCAAAAAGAGTAGCATGGGAATTCGCATTGCAGACAATGGCCACAGGGGAGAGCACTCGACTCCCCCCCCCGCCTCCTCCCGCCCCTCCCCTGCCTCTCACACCGCTCTTGGCCGTCTCTCTCTCTCTCTCTCTCTCTCTCTCTCTCTCTCTCTCTCTGCCCCCCCCCACGTCCTTCAGGCAGCCACTGTTGGACTTTCCACTCTCAAAGAGGGGAAAAGGCAAGGAAATCGGACATGCCACGGTGCCATCCCCCGGCGTTGGATGTCACCGCTCCCTAATCGGACAAAACGCGCGCAACTCCTTATGCAAATCCCAAACTCGCCTTCTGGGCTTCTGCCCCGGCTCCTCGCTTTTTTTTTCTTTTTTTTTTCTTTTTTTTTTTTTTTTTTTTGCACTTGCACAGAGGACGCGCATCTCAGCCTCGCTCTTTCCCATCTCTCTCTGTCTCTGCCCCACAAACCCATTTCAAAGGCCCGATCGATAGGACTTCACGTCGAAGTGCAGGCGGGAGGCGCCACGCCACCGAGGATGAGATCCCCCTGCACGGGGTGGGGGGAGGATCCTTGAGCTCACTTCCGAGTTAAAAAAACCTCAGAGGATCGAGTTTGAGGGCGCGACATTTCTCCAGAACGGGGGCGTCCTTTTGGTGGCTCTGTCCCCCAAGGCGTCCGACCCAAAGCCATCCCTGTGACTGCGAGCCGCTGGCTAGAAATAGTCTAACCAAGCTTCCAGTCGCGTTGAAATCCATCGGATTTCCTTCTGAGCCAACAGGGGATCCAGTCGTAAATCTATTCAGAGGGCGGTAAACATCACATTAAGTGTAAAGTAAATAACCAGTTTACTTCCCAGTATTTCTGGAGATACCATTCCCCAAATCGTAGCACCTTGGTTCTAGGGGTTTGCTTAAAAAAGATAAGAAAAAGAAAAAGGGGAATAAAATAGGGAAATAGTTATGACCCTGAGAGTCATAACTATTTTAGAAAATCTGAAATAGCTCTTTTAGGAGTACCCTGAGGTATAACTATTAAAGCCCCTAGTTGTATATCTAGAATAAATAAAAAAACAAACATTTAAATTCCTAAATTTAAATATTTAAAAAATGTATAGCTCTTACTTCGGAGCAGCCCAATTTACTCCTCAGGGGCTGGATGCAGGATAAGTGCAATTACATACTTGTAGCCGGTTTCTAATAATATTTCCTCTGAGCAGAAAGTTATTCTAAGTTCAAAGGGATTTATTTCCACGTGTATTTTTACATATACGCGCGCGCACACTGGGTTAAGATGGTAAAACTTTGTTCGTTTACTTGGGAGTAAGCCGCTCTGCTATCCTAATCCAGAGTAAAAGTGCATAGGAAAATTGAGGGCGGCAAAATATTCCAGCGACGAATACAGAATAACGGAACACGCACAACTGTTTTAGCGTCCCTGAACAGGCGTGCAATTTTGATAAGCCAGTTCAGCCGCGGTTTAACTTTTAATTTCACTGGGACCCCCACGTATTCCACCACATTGTATATTCCTTATTTGCATTAAGTTTGTTTATATGAAACACACGCCCACGGAATT
This sequence comes from Podarcis vaucheri, assembly GCF_965113315.1. NCBI lineage: Eukaryota > Metazoa > Chordata > Lepidosauria > Squamata > Lacertidae > Podarcis > Podarcis vaucheri. Next base: position 74,696,299 of record NC_138761.1, read on the forward strand.
TCTTTCCGCGGCCTGCGGAAAAACTAATGGCCTTAATTAATGCCCGGGAGGATTCCTCTAAACACCTCCGGATCCGCTCGCCCTCTCCAGATTCTGGATCGATTCTGCTCTGTTCTTGTATGGTTTCTCCTCTCTCCGACGCCCATATCTGACCTCTTGTTTCTGCTCTATTTTAAGTGCTTATATTGTATTGGTGCCCGTTGAATATGCCTGCTTATTTGGCAACCAGGCACCCACTTCAGACAGGAGATAGGATAAGCTGGATATTAGATTCGCTGTCTCTTTAATTTCCTTATTCTCCTTCCATTGCTAGCTTAAACCTTGCATATCGAAATAGGCAACAGAATAGCCTACTATAATTGCGGGGGGGGGGGGGAGAGCAACCCAGCCACAATCCAGCGCGTTTAAATCCTACGAATTCCAAAAGGAGAAGCTTAAAAACTCTCGCCATTGAAACCCTGCGGGTCTCAACTTCGGCCGCGCCTCTTTTCTCGCCTTCGCCACCGTCCTCTTCTGCTGCAAACTTTGGCTCCCTGCCCTCCGCTTACCCCCTCCACCATTTTAATGGCATTTGGAGAGGGTGGGTGTCAGTCTCTCAGCCCATTAATGTGTCCTCCCCCCACCTCCAGCAACCATGGCTCCTGTGCTGAGAATAAAATTCCGAAGGATGCCAGGCGAACGAGGGACCCCGTTAACTTGACACGAGGTCACCAGATAACTGATTAACCCCTGTTTAAAGGCCCCAGAAGTCTAACGGGAAAGACAAACGCGGCTCGGGCGGCGCTGGGAAACCGTTTGGAACATCCCTCGACGGGGCGTCCGGGGCGGGGGCACTTTTTTTGTGTGTGTGTGCGCGCCTCGTAATTGCTTAAAGATATATGGCAGCTTCGATTACTGTAATTACCATCAGAGGCTGTTGAAAGAAGTTAGGCTGCTTTGCGAGGACTCCTCGACGGGGTCTTGTTACCACCCAAGCAGAGAGATCACATCTGACATCACTCCAGCCTGGCGGAAGGGAAAGCGGAGCCAGCGCCAAAGGCCGGAGGAGACGCGGCCGCTTCTGCGCCACGGCTCGGGACTAGACGGGCTGTCCAAGGCCTGGCGAGGGGCGCCCTCCCTCCAAGGGGCGCAGGAGATCGCCCCAGTCCTCCTCAAGGCAGGGCCGAGGTCCTGCGGGGGAGTAAAGGCCAGAGGGATCAGTGGGGAGGGGTCCGCCAGGGGGGAAATGGCGAGAGAAGCCACAGCTTCTATCCTGCAGAATAAATAACCAAGTTTGCGCATACCCTGAATTAGAAAATGTTCCCAAAATCATAAACAGGGGACGATCCAAATAGAGCCGAGCCGCTTAAAGTCTGTGGGTTGATTATTATTTTTTAATCCATTTGAATCCCCCCCAAACCGCAGATTGAGACCAATCACCTAAAATCAAGGCTGTCGTGCCAGAAAGCAACCTAATGTCATTCAAACCAACGGCGCTTGGTTTTTGTTTATTGATATCAGTTAGGATTGTGAACAGAGTCCGGTTTTGTTTTTTTGGTTGGAGGAAAGAACTAGCTGACCACGTAATAAAACTCTCCTAGTTGCAAAAACGTTGCGTTTGGATCATTTCTGGAGCCTTAAGGCGGATCTATGGCAAGTTAAGATGCACCGACCGGGACGGAGTTCCTCCCGAGCTAATCTTCCAGCGGCGTTTATTCCGTTATGCCAAGTGAATTTTGTTTTTAAGCTATCCCGGGCGGGCTGCCGCCGCGGGAGACGGGGCAGGAGAAGTCCCTCTCGCCTCCTTGAAATGAAGGAAACTTACTTCCAAGTAACATCCCGACCCCACTCTAGGGATCTCATTCCCAGGTCACAGAAATCGCATTTAGTTAAAAAGAAAAGAAAGAAAGAAAAAGTGTCTTAACACATTTCTCTCACGCACACACATCCCTTCCCGGTTCAAAACCACATTCTTAATTTCTCCTTAGGGATAAAGTTATCCGAAAGAACCTGTGATGGCCCTCAGTGTAAGAGGCGACAGAGTCCCAAGGAGGGGAGGTAACGGGACACTTGGGGAGCCCATCTCCCCGAGGCAGTTTGGTTCAACCCCAGGGACTAGCGGAACAACAAGGCCAAACTCAGGGGGCTGTGGCAAAAAGCTGCACCAACTTTGAACACACGCCCACTGGATCCTGGCTACTAAATTCTAAGGTAACAGATATAAAGAATCGAGCTATAAGGCGGCAGTTCCATGCACGGTGACCTGGAGGAAGCTCCGTTGAAAGTAGAACTACTCTCGAGTAAATTATCCATAGCCTCCATAATTTCACAAAGTTGGCCCGAGAATAATTTCCACCTCTCTTTAGATAACAGTCTGCATGTCCCCTGGCAAGAACAACGCGGATGTCCCGTCCCCTGACCCCTCCAAAGATTGCGGGGAAACAGACGGGAGAGGTTTGCTCTAGATGGATCCAAAGGGATTTTGCTATCAGATCCATCCCGCTAACCTCCCCGCTCCCAGCCCCACACTATATTTTGGTGATCCTCAAATACAGAAAAAAACCTTTACTTTCTCTTTTTGATGATGGTGGTGTACACACACACACACACACACAGAGAGAGAGAGAGAGAGAGAGAGAGAGAGAGAGAGAGAAATATCCTCTTTTATATACTTTGCTCTCTGGGAAAAAGTTTCGAAGGCGAGTCAATATCGAGCGATGCCAGATAATTCGGAATAAAGTTAGTCTGCAGTTACAGCAAGCAACACACGCGGAGAAAGAAGAGGGTGGAGAGGAAATAAAGGGAGACGATTCTTGAGCTCAAATGTGCCCTTTTTGGGGGCAGGCATTTCTACACGCACGTGCTTTTCTCCAAAGGCATTTTTGATGTTGCTAAAAAAAAGTCACCGTGAGCCCACGCTCTCGCCCTAAAATGACCTGTTGCACTAGTCGCCTTACATCAAACTAGATCGTGTACGTTACTGACCCTATTATGCATATTACGACCAAAAAAAGAGAGGGGGGGGACACCCACCCCCAAAGTCCCTTCTTGGATTTCTGGAGTCTGAAGCCAACTCCTAGCCCGAGCGGTCAATCAGACTTAAAGAAAGAAATCCCTCCGTTATGAGGTGTACCCGGATTTAGGATTAAGGGAAATGTGACTTTTAAGTTGTTTCTGCTTCTCCCTTTCGCAGGATTATTCGGTAAGGCTGGAAATGGTGTGCAAAGTATTCCCGTCAAATCCTCTTTCCAGAGAACGGCTCCCTCCCTCCTCCTCCTTGGCATTCAACTCCGAAGTTTCGGGCTGCTCTCGCTTCTCTTTCTAAAACGGATTAAGAGCAGCAGAAGGAAGTTGCGCAGGTCGATCGGCATCGCGATCTCCGCCGTGGGAAAGCGACCCGCGTGAGCAAATGTTTGACTCGATCGCGACCTACCAGCGCCCCATCCTTGCCCCCCCCCTCCCCGCGATCAGAAAGGGGAAATCTGAAGTTCATTACAGGCCCGAATCCCCATCCGGAGAAAACAACCACCTCCCAAATCCCAAAGCCACGCAGCGCGATCCTCCGCAGACTCCCTTGCGAGGAAAGCCCCTCCGCGTGGGCTCGCTCCCGGGAAGATCCAGACTCGGAGCGAGAGGACCCCCCCCTTCCCCGCCGCCTCGGAGGCACCCAGCCTGGCTGCGAAGCCACTCGCCCCCCCCCCCCGCTGCGCGTTACCCACTTGTGGATCCCGCCGGCTTGCTCATGGCGGAGTCCCTCGGGGTGGCGGCGGCGGCTCCGGCTGGGGCTTCTTTCCCGGAGGCGGCGAGCGGGCGGGCGCTGCGGCTTCTCCTCCGGCTCCCTCGGGGCAGCTGCCTCAGGGTTCCTCCCGCGGGCGAAAGCGACGCATCTCCTCCTCCTCTTCCTCCTCGCCCGCCTCCCGCCTCCCCAAGTCACTTTCTCCGCTTGTCCCGCCTGGCAGAGAGAGGGGAAACTTTCCCTTTTTCTGGCGGGAGGAGCTGACGGGGCGCGGGGCGGGGGGGGGGAAGGGGAGAGAGAGTTTGGCTTCGCTCGCTCGCTCGCTGCTTCTTTTCCAAGCGAAAGGAGACGCCGGTGGCTCCTCAGGAGGAGAAGTTGGTCGTCCTCGTCGTCCCTCCGGAGGGTTCGAGGAAGGGGGCGGCGCGGTGGGGCTGGCGAGAAGGAGGGGGGCTCGGCATGAAGAGCCCCACGGCGAGAGGAGGACGCCGGAGCTGCGCTGCGCCGAGGCAGAGATCAGAGGCGGGCAAATGATAAGAAGGCACCGGGGGGTGGCGGTGGTGATGGGGGGGGGGCAACGTCAGAAGAGGCAGGGTCTGGTTCTCAGAAAGTGAATGGCACCGAGCGGAGAGAGGGAAAAAAGTGAAAGGTTTCCAGAAGTTCACCCCACGGGCTGACTTTGTGCTTTGAGCCTCCAGCCTGAAGCGCCTATCATATCCCCCGGGAGCGCTGACAGGCAGCCCGCCGGGAGGGGGGGGGGAGGGGGCTCCTCGCGCCTCCGTCCCTCCTCTTCCTCCATCTCGCCCCCCCTCCCTCCAACCACCTTCACAGCAAGCCAGTTCTGGGCGATGTGCGTGACGTCAGCTGGGTGGGAGGGAGGTGTTAAATTCTAATGCTATTAATGAACCTCCCAGCGGCTTCTGCTCAGGAGTTTGGAAAAGGCGAGTCCGGAGCGTTTCTCTCTCTTGCTTCTTACCAGCCTTCGATGCAAACGCAAACAAATAAATAATAAATACATATTTTTAAAAAAGTTTTTTTAAAGTAGGGATCTCTTCTCCTACAATCCGATTTCCCTCCCCAGCGGCGTGGTTGACTTGTTAATGGAGAGCCTGGTCAACCAGCCTCCCCCGGGACTTTCTCCAAGGAAAGCGTCCCTCCCGGCCAGGCGGGGGCGCGCTCCAGAGTCGAGGGGGCGAGAGATGGCCTGTATACGAGGCTCGAGCCTCTTCGCCCAGGCTGGGGGCAGCAAGGGAAGCGGCGATGGGGGGGGGATTGCTTCTAACTCCCCCCCATTCCATTTTGCTCCCGATCCCGAGAGTTCTTCCATCCTTCCATCCTTCGCGCACTCCCTTGAAGAAAGCCACTGTAGGAAACAGAAGTGGATCTTTTTTCTTTGCTGCAGAAACGTGCGTGGTGGATCGGGCCCCACCAGCTTCTGAAGCCTGGCTGATGATGCTCAGGTGGTGGTGGTCCTGCGGTTCCTCCTCGTCTCCTGAGTTTTGGGGCGGGAAAGTCCCCTCCCGGTGGTGAAGCTCGGCCTGCAGTTCGCCCTGGGCCCCAGCGCCTTGGCAGCTCCTGCTCGGGCTTCAGCGTTTGCTGCGCAGCCACGTGGGCGCTGCTGATGCTGTCGGCCTACAGGTTAAGGCTGTTGTAAGGACTGGCGAGTGATGGGGACACTTGGGAAGTAATGGTCTCCCTTTAGTCAGGGCTGTGATTGGATCATCTGCCCGCCCTCGAAGTACTTCACTAGGTTACGCAGCATTCCTAAGGAACATGGAAAACTGAACCAGATCATTTGTCTGTGTAGCTCGATTTTGCCAACGCCAGGGAGCTTCTCCCAGGACTTGAGCAGGGGACCTTTCCTATGCCAAAAGCAAGTGCGCCCCCCCCCCAGCCAGTGGCTTCCCCGGCTGTTCTTCAGGGGCAGGCGTTCAAAGCAGAAGTGCATGCAGGTGTATCTATATACTTATGTGTGCATAGCTGGTTTCCAAGACTGAAGCACGATTATGTGAACACGTCCCGCTCCCACGACTGTGATCTGGTTTGCCTAGCACAGCATCCCCCTAGCTGGCCATTGGACGTGCTAGCTGGGAGTTGGAGTCCGGATCATCTGGGCTGAAGGGCAACAGGGTGAAGAAGGCCGGCTTAGAATGATAGTGATGCTGCATGTCCAAAGATCTTCCAGTCTACACACGTCCTCTTGGAGAAATTCCGCACCGCAAGCAATGCCCCCCCCCCCCGCCACTTTACGACTATTAGGTCGCAGCAGTAACCCAAGAAAGGATTCTCCCACCTGCTACAAATGCTTCTTTCGTTCAAGCGACCGACCCATTAAATGGTGAACTGAGCCATCAGGACACAGCAGCAAGCAAAATCTCCCCAAGTGACTAGTCCAGGGATAGGCAAACTCCGGCCCTCCAGATGTTTAGGACTACAATTCCCATCATCCCTAGCTAACAGGACCAGTGGTCGGGGATGATGGGAATTGTAGTCCCGAACATTTGGAGGGCCGAGGTTTGCCTACGCCTGGACTAGTCCGTATGATCTGATGAAAGTTCCCCATCTCATCCCAACCTGGAACAAGCAGCCAATCCGAAACGCGGAGTCTTCGCTCTAAACAGGTGGCCTTAATCGCGCGTCCCACCCCGAGCCCCCATCTCCTGCTATGGCTGAGTTCTAATGGTCGCCATCTCTGATATCCCAGGGGGAAGACTGGACATCCCCATAGAACTGAACACCAACGAGCAACAGATCTGATCCCATTTCCACAAACCACTGTACTTGAGATTTATTTCATTTGGATGAGAAAGTTTTGTAATGTACTTGATGCAAACGTGGATATTTATCCCCCGTCTTTTATCTTTTGAACCCCAAAGGCTTATTATAATGCAACCAAAGCGAATGGCTAAAACAGTAGATTTAACAAACCATCGTAAGATACGCAATGAATTCTTATTCCAGAACACAAACCTTTCCTAGCAGGTAACCCCAGCGCCACCACGATTTCAGAAAACTTCATTGAACTAACACCAGCCTCTTAAAAGGAAGCTCCTTATTTGGGATCCCGGGATCAAGCAATTCTGCAGGATACCCTCAGACAGTAAGTGGAAGCTGTGGTCCCAATTCTGCCGCTTGATTCCACAGGGGACCAAAGTAGACCCTTCTGCTCAGAGGATGGGGGGCTCTTACCCAGATCTGCAGCAGTCCCTCTTTTACACACACACACACACACACACACACACACACACACACACCGGCTCGTCCTAAGTTGCCCCCCTCATCTTCTCAGCCCCCAAACGATAAAAAGGACCTAGTCAAAGAGAGCCATTATCCGAGCCCCTGATCTTTAAGAGATTACTAAACTCGAACTTTAAACCCAATCAGAGGCTCTGTCAGTAGAACAAGAGCTTATTAACCTCTCCCAGGGAAGGGGGCTGCTTTGGGGGGCTTTACATCGCTTCGATAGGGGGGTGTCCGCGCGGAAAGGAGGAGGGGAGTCTGGAGAGAGACCCTCCCGTTCAATCCCATCAGTCGATGGGGGGATGTAAAGGGTTGGCGGCATTGTTTCGCGTGCATGTCAAGGGGATGTTTTTACCCCAGGCGCCGCAGATCTTGCTGCGGATCAGCAGTCAGCACGTTTAATTAAATCGGCTACAGTTCTCTAACGACATAACGAGGAGGGGAGATCCTTTGGCTGTGAGCCTCTTTGCGGAATTGGTCATGGTGTATTTATTGCTTTCGGATTTGCAGTAAATAATCCCTTTGCTTAAAAGAGGAAATGATTTCTTTCTTTCTTTTAAAGAAGAGGAGGAAAGAAGAGATCAACTGCATAGGTGAGACGGCAGGTTATGTTTTGTTTCAGGCGCTTGCAGCAGCAAGCTTCTCCAGAATGCATGGCCTTGTTGTGGCCACCTCTGCTATGGGGCCACCAGAATCAACCCCCTAACAAAGCAAAAGGTTATCGGGAGGGATTCTGATTCAGGTGTATGAAGCATTACGGAACCGCCCTGTGTCATCCGAGTCCACAAACCAACAGTCTGATGCGTAGGTAGAGGAACACCACTTATTGGGCTGGACCTTGCAATATGCAGGTAGAAATATGCCCTCTGCCAGCCAGCTGGCAAATCCTTGTCTGCAGCGTTGAGGCCACCTTGACATGCAGCAACATTCATCTATCAAACATCCACGGGGTGGACTCCATGCACACTGAGTCATCATTGGACTGTTTTGACTCCCCCTACCCATTTCCACAATTATGGTTCTTTCCTACAGATTTTTGGTACTTATGTGGAGTTTGGGTTTACTCTTTTGTGTTTGTGTGGTTCCATATTGGCTACATTTGTGCAAGCAAATAAAGACTTGAACCAAAAACAGAGGGAATGAGAAACAAGCAATTCAGGATTATAATTGGTGATTAAAGTTTTGGTTGATTAGAATCCATCAGAATGATTAGAATGGATCCGCAGACCTAAGCTTATGTTCTTTTTGAGCTGCATGGAATTAAGACCAAACCAAATGTTACTCTCCAATCCATGGTGCTATTGAAAACGGTAACTGCAGGTCCATGTTCCCTTTCAGCAGCATATGTAGAATTTCCCTCGAGTCCACAATTCCTTGCTTGGATCAGCAGGAGCTGTGAGATATTTACAATGCAGTCAAAAACCAACCATGCATGTTTGCTGGATAGGCACACTAGAAGAGCCGTAGCTCAGAGTGCTGTAAATTTCCTAGAGAGGACTCAGAGAGAGACTCCTACAGTGCCTTGTTAGGGGGAGGGACTATATATACATACATAAAATCTCTCCACCTGGTTGGGCACTTCCTCTTTGCACTTCATCTCACCAATGTAAAACATCTGGATGTCTAAGCCCCATTACTCAGACACCACTTTAAACTAGACTAAAGTATGTCTTTGTAACCTGATGATCATTTTAAGCCTGCCTGAACGAGGCTGCAGTATCTGTTACTCTTCAACAACTATTCTAAGTGAGTAAATGTTATATTTACTGTTTACAAGATTGCGTTAAGGGAAGTAAAGGGGAAATACCAGGAGAATCCAGTCTGCATTAAAGCATCCTGGATTACTTAAACTAAAAGACTAAAACTAGACTATCAAAACTTCCTTATTTTAAGCTGCAAATGGATGCACTTTGCTGAATTCACAAACGTGAGGAAGGAAGGATAATATTGAATAAATATGGTATCCTCTCCAAGTTTCTATACACATCCCTACAGCAGCTGCATTAGTGATACAGAACAAGGACAGAGAAGTGAAAAATGTCCTGATGTCAAGAGACAGGGTAAGTTCTGTGAGATATTATGGAGGGGAAAGGACGGGCCATTTTTGCAGCAGGATAACTTCTACTTTGGCCTCAAATTTCCATTGTAAGTACAGAATGCTTTTGGAAATGAACCCTACACCCATTCATTCATTCATTCATTCTGTCGGACCAGACAGACGCTTCTTGGGAAGTCGAGTCCAAAGAATCCAAAGTGTGCAGAAAGTGAGTCCCAGGTGAGCTCAGCTGCCTGACAGCAGGGCAAGCATGAGGACCGGTTGCAAAGCACTTGCTCTCTGTGAATGCATCTTCAAGGAGAGGCAAGGGGAGGAGTAATACCAGAGTCCAGGCTGCCTGCGCTAACAAAAGCTATCAGTCACCAAGCATTCTCCTGCTCCCTCCATTCAGAGATGAAGCAGTGCAGGCAATTCAGCCACAGTTCACTTGCAGCAATGAAACGCCCCATTAATCACATATATGCCTTCAGAAAAGGAAATGCCAGCCCTGGACTGGCTTGTCTGCCTCCATTGGTATCTGACCTGCCAGTACATCGGGAGACAAATTCCCTTCTAACAGGGGTCTGCACTGACTGGTTAATTCACTTCTTCGAAGAGTATATTTATTGATTCAATGGGTGACTTCAGCCAAGGTTACTTCCAGAGAAAATGGACCTAGTGTGGGTAACAGCCTCACAGAGTTTGCTAAAAGAGGGAGAAGCCGTGCTTCACTTAGGCTGCTATCACCTTTTATTTCTTCTTTGTCCTGGCCCTGGCTCTCTGCCTTTGACAGCACAACAGCCTGACACAGAGATATTATGCAGGTGAAGCTCCCTGCTCCCTGCACTGGCACAGGGCAAGGGCTGGGGGGGGGGAGAACTAAAATCCTGCATGTCAGGCTGGTAAAGGCATGGCAAAAGACTCTGAGCGTAATTTTAGCTTCACACAGTGGCACCTGCAGGCTAAGCAATATTTCTTAAATGTTTAAAATTTGGGCAAATTAACATTTGGGAGCATCCTTCAGCAACCCAGCTTTCAGCCAATTAATTGGTTGCAATATTACAGCATCTCCCTACACATCAGGTTTCAAAGTTATTTAATAAATGCAATTTTAAGTTGCTTCTGTTTGGCACAATAACCCACATGGCTAATACCCACTTATCAGGTCCGTGCAACTTTATTTAAAATATTCTCCTCTGTTCTTTCCATTATTGGTGGTCAATAATGCTCACAATACTTACAATTGCCATCTGAAACAGCAGCCAATAATCAATTAAAACTTAGCTAATAGACCTACAACAATCAAATCAGAAAAACACCCACAGCTTGTATGTATGGTCATATACCAAAGAGCCAATGAATCAGCAGGCTTTAGTCCTCATGATATCACAACTACTGTTAGATCAATGTTCCATCTTCATGGCACTGTTCTTTTACTGTGGTGTTGAAATTCATGACCAATAATATTTTAAACATTTTCTAATTCCTAAAAGTCATGTTATTTGCTGACATTATGGGATCTACCAGAAGGGAACGAGGTCCACTAACAAATATTTGTCTGTGATTGTTATCACCTGAATTCTTATTAACTCCCTCCAGGAAGACTGTTACATAAACAACAGCTTCAGTATGTTTGTGATCACAGAGAAGATCCATATGTATCAAGTTCCAGAAGATGATGCATGATGTGAAAACACTCTAAACATACTAGGCATGCATGACCCAAAATTATATAAGGCAGTTATGTGCTTATAGAGTGCTCTGTATTTGTGATGCGACAGAACTCTGCATGCACACCTGCTCAGCTCTCAGAAATGGAGAATACACTCTGTGGAAGATGGAAGATTCTACATCCTATCTGCTGCACAGCATCTTTCCAGGGAAAATAAGTCCTTGTTGCATATAGAAAGTACCATTTATTTGTTGAAGCCCTCATATATTCATCAATGTCTGAAATTATGTAGAAGTTTCATTTAAATCCATATTCAGGATGAGGAATGAAGTGTACAATATTTCTCACTACTTAAAAAACTGGTGTACGTATGTGAGAGAGAATGACGGAGGGAGACCACAAGAGTTTTGACCATGGTCTATGGCGGCATGTATAATTCTACACTGTATATTTAGCATACTCATTCAAAGAACCACAGAATTGTAGAGTTGGAAGGAACCCCAAGAGGCATCTAGTTCAACCCTCTGAAATGCAGGAATCCTGCCCACAGCCTTCCCTGGGTGGGCTTGAACCACCAACCTTCTGGTTAACGGCCAGAGGCACTGATTCATCGCAGCACAGGGTATATGAGCAGAGGTTGTACTGGTATTATAACAAATCATAGCACAATTTGACATGGTAAACACATGGGTAAAGCACACATGAGATTCTAATTTATTTGCTTTAACAAGAATGCCAATGAACCAGAGTTACGGGAGGTGCATGGTGTGAAGTGATAATATCTATTAAGCAACTGCAAGGTGTCACAGCAAAGAGGTATGTGTTGTCATAAGCACTTTTTGTTCTAGGTACAGTGGTACCTCAGGTTACATATGCTTCAGGTTACATACGCTTCAGGTTACAGACTCTGCTAACCCAGAATTAGTGCTTCAGGTTAAGAACTTTGCTTCGGGATAAGAACAGAAATCGTGCTCTGGCGGCATGGTGGCAGCAGGAGGCCCCATTAGCTAAAGTGGTGCTTCAGGTTAAGAACAGTTTCAGGTTAAGAACAGACCTCTGGAACGAATTAAGTACTTAACCCGAGGTACCACTGTATAATGGTTCATTTGTGAAGGATTATCATCATGCAGTGAAACAATATTTTGAAAGCAAAATATGATTGCAAATGCACCAAGGAGATTAGTGTGGAATCCCACTAGTACTTAACCATTTCCCCCTGTTTGTTTAAATACAGTATTGTTGCATTTAAGGCTGTTAACAGCAAGTGGTTTGAACTAGTGAATACTTGTTAAAGGCCACCTGGGGTTTTGCTCTGTATGAGACTAAAGGAACAAATCACCTCATGGGTAAACAACAGGTCCTTGCCTTTCTGTTTTGTCTTTTCTGCATACGTGAAAGAAATATGCTCCACAATATGTAACCAAGGTGCCTAAGTCTTCACTAGAGGGAGGAAATGAGCTGCAAGGACCTCATCAGAAAAGGCACCACGAGCTCAAGCACCACAGTGGATTTCATTTAGGAATAAAAAAATCCAAAACAAAAGCCACCATCTAAAACACTCTTTTGGCTAGCGTAACAAACCAGGTAAAACAACCTAAGACAGATAAAGTGAGATCTTAAACAATTAAAGCCACAAAGCCCAGCATCATAACTAAAAGCAGATCAAAATTAAAAGATCTCTAAGTCCAATTTAAAAACTAGTATAGGAGGAGACAGATGGATATCTCTCAGGAGAGAGTGTGCAAACACAAATTTACCCCCACTTGCTATTCACACATCGTACACAGTGTGCACATGTTGAAACTGAGTAACCCCTAACTTATTCACAGTCCACCTTTCCTGCACACTCAACTATTCTGACAGCCTGACTCTCTGAAACCAGGTTATAGGAGGCATCAGAATTTTGAAGCTTGACATCTTTGAATTTTTTATGACAGATCAAAAGTTTTCCATTAAATTCCAGTAGCTACAAGTTTGTGAAAAGTTGTGATACTTGCTATGCAAGTTATTTCTTTACGCCTTGACCACATTTTGTGGTCTTAAAAGTTTGCTTCTCATAAAGATGACATAAAAGGTAAAGGTAAAGGTACCCCTGCCCCTACGGGCCAGTCTTGACAGACTCTAGGGTTGTGCGCTCATCTCACCCTAGAGGCCGGGAGCCAGCGCTGTCCGCAGACACTTCCGGGTCACGTGGCCAGCGTGACAAAGCTGCTCTGGCAAGCCAGCGCAGCACACACGGAAATGCCATTTACCTTCCCGCTAGTAAGCAGTCCCTATTTATCTACTTGCACCTGGGAGTGCTTTCGAACTGCTAGGTTGGCAGGCGCTGAGACCGAGCAACGGGAGCGCACCCCGCTGCGGGGATTCGAACCGCTGACCATGCGATCAGCAAGTCCTAGGCGCTGAGGTTTTACCCACAGCGCCACCCGCATCCCTTAAAGATGACATAGATGACATAGATAAAGATGGCATTATATGAACGCTAAGAGTCAGGAAATGCTCAACGTACAAACGGGACCAACCAGTAAAACATCTGCTTCATTTAGATGGGAAATCTGTGCACTGGGGTCTTGGAATAAGTCTTTCTGTTGGGCAGTGGTGGTGAGGACTCCTGCAAAGACATAATTTTATATTTGGGGTGGGTGGTGAGAAGCAATTTTTGTAGCCGGGCACAAGATTCACTGTAATGCCCAAAAGCATTGCTAGACTAAATTGCAGTCAATCAATCATAATGAATTTTAAGAACATTTGTTGTAGTCACTACTTATACTTCACAATAACCACAGATACACCTGAGAAAGAATCACATGTATCCTTAAGGCAGGAAGTATCAGGCAGTACAGCACTCTTTGAGATCTGCAGTTGGGAAAATATTTTTATTAGGACCAACCAAACAACCTTCAGAGAGCACCAGGAATCCATTCAAGCCAATGCCACTTCTCCACTGATCATTTGAAACCTTTCACGCCTTTATCTGGTTTTGGAGACTGTCTTAATCTGTTCCCTTCAAATGTGAGATCTCAGAGACTCGCTTTAAAATATATGAATGTTAAGTATATTTCCTACCAGACTTTTCATTTGTATAAGTCTTTGAGGCACAAAGTACCATCGCTCCCAGTTCCTCCTTTGTGGGTGGGGGAAGAGATTTGTAAAATAGCTTTTAGTTCTGAAAGGAAAGAAACAGAAGTCACCCTAAAACAATTGATCTCTCTCACAATGATAAACCTGTGTATAATTTCATATTGCAGTTGGAATTTCACCGAACTGAATGTTCCTCTGTATGATTATAAAAACATTCTTGCACATAGAGAGCAACTAGGTCAGGGAGAAGGCTGGGAGAAGCACCTTCTCTCTGAAATTTAGTTTTTCTGTATGAAAATGATTTGTTTGTTTGTTTTTGTGTTGAAGAGCATTTAAGCACCTGAGTCCCTACTTGCCATTTCAAGTACTAGGTCTCTACCATGCCCTTCTGATGCATCTTACTTGAAGTGACTTATAGCTCACAGATATCAATATCTTTCTGCTAGCCTATGCGCATGTGTTCAGGTACGTGCTGTTCTGTATGAGCTACAAAGCTTACCAAATGGATGCTCCCACTTTCACTCCACTGTTGTTGTTGTTGTTGTTTAGTCGTGTCTGACTCTTCGTGACCCCATGGACCAGAGCACACCAGGCACTCCTGTCTTCCATTGCCTCCCGCAATTTGGTTAAACTCATGTTAGTAGCTTCCCCTTCTCCACTGTAGCGAGTTATAGATTTTGCAAGTTTTGCTCCGTAATTCCTGCTGGGAACAAACAAGTTGCTGTATTCAGTGGCAATAGTAAAACAGCAAGTCTCAAAAACATAGCAAAGGTCTATTTTCAGTTTTTCTTGTGCTGGGCAGACTCTCCTTAGCTGCATCAAGTTATGCAAAAAGGCCACCACCATGTCTGGTGTACAGTCTTGGAGGAACCTGTTTGGATCATTCTTATTGACCTCTTAGGGAAGCATTTGGAGGCTGCCAAATCTGCCTGGCCTAATGCAATGCTATGTAGTAATCATGACAATGACATGTAAAAGACTCTAAACCTCCCCCCCCCCGGCTTTAAGAAGTCAAAGCAGCTGTACAAAGAAGCTTGCTTGCTACATCTGTCTTGAGATGAACAGAGCCGCCTCATCTATCCCACCAATCCCATTTTTAACACTACCTCAGACCATGGGCTCTTCTCAGCCTACTGCACCTGCCCAGACTAGGCCTACAAAGAGATAGAGAGAGAGATGCATCTTAGAAAAATAATAATTATGTGGCATTTCTTTCCTTTTTCTTTCCTTTTAAAGGTTGCTTCTGACAAATCTATCTATTTGGGGCAAATTGTCAGTGAGAAACTTCCGCTCGAACTCTTTGGGACAAAACTTGCTCTTTGAAAGGATAAATCCCATTGCATGAAGGCCCGAACAATGGCCAAATGTGTTGCTGTTGCCTTTGCTGCCACTGCTACTGCTGGGGCTGGGCCTCTGACAAAGGGCGGATTAATTGGTGCCGTGGCTGACTGGTTCGAGATGGCTCCACTCAGAGTGCACTGCGGGGAGCCCCATTGACTGGGCCCCGAGTCCCACTTTTCACAAACTCCAAACAAAAGTCAATTTCTTTCTTATAAGGCAGGGGAGAAAGAGAGAGAGGGAGAGGGAGAGAGAGAGAAAATCACTTGGTGTTTGAGCTGGGGAAGGTGACTTGTTGGATTAGAGGACGTCATGCTCTCCCTGGCTGTCTCTCTCATGCTTTAATGTTATGTCTCCAAGAACACAAAAGTTAAAAGAGTGAGAGAGAGAGAGCAAAAGCAACTCATCTATTTCGATGAATATGTGACTTTCTCTCTGTTGTGCAAGTTAAACCTGGCATCCCATCTGAAGACTACTAAAGTGAAAACAACAGCATGAAGCTGGTAGTGTGTGTGTGTGTGTGTGTGTGTGCATTAACAGTGTGCAATCCTATACATGTATACTCAGAAGTAAGTCCTATTGAGGTTGGTGGGTTGCTCCCAAGTAAGTGTCATAGGACTGCAGAGCAAAACTTATACTAGCTATTTATTTCTATGGTGCATAAAACAGAATAGAAGTGTTTTTCTCAGAATGTAGTAACTCTACATAACTCAATGATACAGGTACCACCATCCTGCTTACAATGCCCTGTACTTTGAAAATTTGGATCTTGTATATTTTTTATTTTGCGAGGTAAACTGGGAAGCAGAAGTCAGCCAGCATGGATGCAAGTTTTACACAAACACCCCTTTGTCTTGGCACATCAGTGTAACATCAGGCACAGGGAAGACTGTTGGAGATGAAATTTCATAACTGGCACATTTCATATGCAGAGGAGAAATTTATGACTTAAACAGGAGTCAAATGGGAAGAAAGACAAAATCAAATGTGCCCAGCTCCCTGCAGATTTTGGTTTCCTGCAGTTTTTCAAGAGGCAGAGTTTAGAATAGATTTTTTTGTGTACTACTTAATTACCTCAGTCATTATGATGATTGCATAATAGTTGATTCCTCATGTCATCATCATATTCAGATCTTTTCTTTTCTTTTCTTTTTTAAAAAACACACTGTGATTCCCTGCATAACACCACACAAGAGGAAAGGACAAAAACACAGCACATGCCAGCATGATTTCTCGTTTCATTAGTGTAGTATAATAATAGCTGTGGTCAACCTCCTTAGCATATGGCAGTATCAAACATTGCAGGAGTTACTTGGGATGCACTCTCTTGGTGGTATTTAAAAAAAGGGGAAATACGATTTTCCCATCATCCTTACAGGAATTTTCATGGTTTTTTCATCTGTTTTGGCTGAATTTGTGTGGCATCAAGGGTTGGGTGGAAGCATTAATTTAGTTCTTCTTCACTTATGCTAAAAGTCCTTAAAATATTGCTTTAGTTGTAATTATTTTGGACCTGAACTATGTTGTTATTTAAAAGAAAGAAAGAAAAACAGCTGGAAACTCAAACCAATTAAGCTAGAGCAGTGTTTTTCAACCACTG
The DNA here is from genome assembly GCF_965113315.1 of Podarcis vaucheri. Classification (NCBI taxonomy): domain Eukaryota; kingdom Metazoa; phylum Chordata; class Lepidosauria; order Squamata; family Lacertidae; genus Podarcis; species Podarcis vaucheri. The sequence goes on from NC_138761.1 coordinate 74,712,977, forward strand.
TTCCGCGGCACACTAGTGTGCCGCGAGATGTTGCCTGGTGTGCCGCGAGATGTTGCCTGGAGGGAGGCGGGCGAGTCAGGCGGCGAGAGGCGGGGCGGCGGTGGCGAGGAGAGGCCGCCCAGCGCAGGTCTCTCGCCGTCTGCCTGCCTGGCTGCCTGCGAGCTCGGCGGGCAGCGCCTCCGTCCGCAGCGCCCGCCTCGCGGCTCTCATTCCCTGCCCCTGCCAAAGCTCACCCAGCCAAGCCACGCTCTCCTTCCTGCCTCGCTTTGCTGCCTCCTCCCCCCCCCACCCCCAAAGCTTGGAGGTTCCCCGGCAAGGGGGAGGGAAAAAATTGAACTTACACTTTCGTGCGTCCCTCCCGGCGTGACGCTGCGCGCTGACGTCACGGGGCTGTAATGGTGGTGTGCCTCGAGATTTTTTTCATCAAACAAGTGTGCCTTTGCCCAAAAAAGGTTGGGAAACACTGAGCTAGAGGACTCCCTCTACCAGTGATCTCAGGTGGTGAGTACTGAGCCAATAACTTTGCAGCCCAAACATGTCCACTGAGAAACAAGAAGCTGGCGTCAACATATTACAGATAACCTTGTGGTTTGCAGAAGTATACAAAACATTTTTTAAAGCCCTAACAGGTCAACACTATGAGAGCTGAACACATTCAGTGACCACAAAGGTTAAGTGTCTGCTGGAAAAGAAAACTTGAAGCTGAGGGGATGGGATGGAATATCTTGAAGGAGCACATGGCTGGTGAGCTGGTTACCTAAAACCCTCAACAGGAATTCTCCTCTAAGGAGGAGCAGATGCACTGCAACACTTTGCTGAAGGTCATACTTGTAAGAACATAAAAGAGAACCTGCTGGATCAGGCCAACGGCCTATCTAGTCTAGCATCCGGTTCTCACACTGACCAAACAGGTGCCTGTGAGAAGCACTCTTCCCACTTGTGAATCCCAGCAACTGGCACTCAGAGGCTTCCCTTCTCAGACAGTGGAGGTGTAACACTGACATCATGGCTAGCAACCACCAATAGCCTTGTCCTCCATGAATTTGTCTAGGGCCTCCAGCTGTTTTCAAACTACAGTTCCCATCATCCCTGACCACTGGTCTTGCTAGCTAGGGATGATGGGAATTGTAGTCCAAAAACAGCTGGAGGCCCAAGGTTGGGAAACACTCTAATCCTCTTTTAAAGCCATCCAAGTTGGTGGCCATCACGCCTCCTGTGGGAGCAAACTTGCTATGCACCGTGTTCTTTCTTTTGTCTATTCTGAACCCTCCAACATTCAGCTTCGTTTGATGTCAATGACTTGTAGTGTTATGGGAAGGGAGAAAAACTTTCCCGTTTCCACTTTCTCTATGCCCTGGATAATCTTCATGCACTCTTATCATGATGCCTCTTCCTCACCTTTTCTCTATACTAAAGAGGCCCAACCAGCCCCATAATTATTTTGCCTCCCCTTTTCTGAACCTTTCCCAGCTCCACAAAATCCTTTTTGAGGTGAGCACAACTGTATGCAGTATTCCAAATGCAGCTGCAACATAGATTTGTTATAATGGCATTCCGATATCAATCCCTTTTTCTAATTATCCTTAGCATAGAGTTTGCCTTTCTCACAGCTGCCACACACTGGGCTGAATCATCTACCATGACCCCAAGGTCTCATACCTGGTCAGTGACCAGCAGTTCAGACCCATTGAGCATATATGTGAAATAAAGATTTTTGTTTGCCCTCCACACATCACTTTACATTTGCTTACATTGCATTGTATTTGGCATTTTACTATCCATTCTCTCAGGTGCTTTTGGAGCTCTTCACAATCACTTTTGAACCAATTCAGTATTGTAAAAAACTTGGTCACCTCACTCCTCACTATAGATTATTTATGAACATTAAAAGTACAGGTCTCATTACTGACCCTTGAGGAACCTCCACTTTCTACATCCTTCCACTGGGAGAACTGCCTCATTTATTCCTACTCTCTGCATCTTGTGATATAACCAGTTCCTGATCCACAAGAGGACCTTTCCTCTTATGACTGCTAACATTACGTTCGAAAACCAAGGTACCACTGTACTAAAAAACAGACTAGGGCTGAGTGATATCTGGCTTTCAACATCGTGATATATCAGCAGTTAAACATCATGATATTCCGATATATCCTGATGTCTGAAATTGGAGACCAGGTGTGGGGATGAAGGAAGGAGCAGCCGTGGAGATCGGATGGGTGGGGGAAGGAGACAAAGTGAAGTCACCTCCACTGCATGGTTTGAGTGGGAGGGGATGGGGATGGGGAGAGAGACAGCCAGTGGTGGCAGCCAGCGAAGATGCACTGGACACTGTGGCTGCTGCTGCTGCCCTGCTAACTGAGAAAAGCTGCTCTGCCTCAGTGCCAGGGGAAGGTAGTGCCATGGTGCCTTGAAGTGAGGGCAACCAGCTGCCTTGTTCTCCATCCGCATGAGGGGAAGGCAGCACTTCTCAATTGGCTACCTTGTTTCCCCTCAACGTGAGGGAAGGCAGCTCAGATCAGCAGTGCTATTGGCTGATGTCATCATGCAATATCGGAGGATCCTTGAAATCCACTGCCCTGCTCTCCCTTGCATGAGGAGTGATATGCTGCTGTACATTGCTGGGTCAAATCATTATTGCGATGTGATTTTGACCAATATATTGAAGAGTCACAGCGCTAAAACACACAATAAAATTTGTGATATTACCATGCAAAAATGACAAAAAAATAGTTGGGGGGAGGCAAAGGATGGGGTCGTGGACTCTCTGGGTGCATTGTGTGGACCCCCAGGGTCCCTGGACCCCTAATTGGGAACCACTGCTTTAGTAGGTTACTGAGACAGGACTTATCCTTGCAGCAGCCATGCATGTTCAGCTTCAGCAAAGCTTGTTCTTCTATATGGTTGGTTATTTTATATTTAATGATTCTTTCCTCCAGTTTTCCTAGGACAGAAATGAAGCTAACCAGCCTACAATTGACAATGGACGCTTTCCAGTCCTAAGCTGTTTGAATACTTTACCTATTTTTTAATTTATAAAACTCTGTTTATAGAATATTAAATGTCAGGAAGGAGGGTTGTAGCCTTCCCGCTATGCTGGTTTTCTGTGTGTGGGTACCTTATTCATACCTGCACACCATGTGCTGTAAACAATTGGCTAGTTACGTTGTCATATTCTGGACTTATGGTGTAACTTCAGGGATGATTTTCATTGGTGTAGTCTAAGCTGTTAACTAATTAAATAACCTTAGTTGCCTTTTAACTAATCCTGTAACAGTGTAATCCTATACAAGTCTATGCAAAGGCAGACCCCACTGAATTTAATGGAATTTACTCCCAGGTAAGTAAATATAGGATTGCAGCCTAAATATATTTTCAGCTTCCCTGAACTTCCACGTGAGGATCTTTAGGTATTGAAGGAAGGATATTTGCTGGAGCTGGGTGGTGGCATTCAAATAGAATCCTTGCCTGACATGCTTCTGGTCTCTTAACACTCACTGTGTGCTCAAGTCTAGATATCCTGTCCACCCATTGGTTTCTTAGCTCTCATGCCTTCCCCACC